>NC_091256.1:83930000-85130000 GCF_042477335.2 Ovis canadensis
AGCTCATAGATCAGGGAACAGATTGTGATTGCCAGAGGCAGGGGCAAGTTGTTCAGTTCAGTCGCTCAGTCGTGTCCAACTCTCTGCAACCCCATGGACTGCAGCATGTCAGGCTTCCCTGTCCATTACCAACCCACAGAGCTTACTCAAATTCATGTCCATCAAGTCGGTGACGCCATCCAACCATCTCATCCTCTGTTGTCCCCTTCTCCTCCTGCCTTCAATAGTTCCCAGCATCAGAGTATTTTCCAAGGAGTCAGTTCTTTGCATAGGTGGCCAAAATATTGGAGTTTCATCTTCAGCATCAGTCATTCCAATGAATATTCAGGACTGATCTCCTTGCAGTCCAAGGAACTCTCAAGATTCTTCTCCATGACCACATTTCAAAAGTATCAATTCTTCAGCACTCAGCTTTCCTTATAGTCCAATACTTCGGCCATCTGATAACAGCCGACTTACTGGAAAAGACCCTCATGGTGGGAAAGATTGAAGGCAGAAGGAGAAGGGGGGGTGACAGAGGGTGAGACGGTTAGATAGTATCCCCGACTCAATAGACATGAATCTAAACAAACCCTGGGAGATACTGAAGGAAAGGGGAGCCTGGCATGCTGCAATCCATTGGGGTCACAAAGAGTCGGACAAGACTCAGCGACTGAACAGCAAAGATCCATACAAATTGAGGACCCTGTGCGAAGGTTCTAGAACGCCTTCTCCTAGGAGCCTCGTTCCTGGCCGTAACTCTTCATTCAAACTCCATTTCCCAGCAGCTGCTGAGTTTTGCCGGCCTTGTTCTCTGAGCACCACCTCGTGCTCCTTCTCTGTCCCCAGACAATTCTCTAAAGGAACTAGAATGGAGAGTTGAACACTGAGGCGAGTGATCTTTGCTCAAAAGTCTCTCAAAGGCTGACCTTTCCCGGGAAACAAGGACTTTCTGTCTCACTCTGGCACTCATTCCACGGTCCCCACCCCCACCCTCCGTTTCAAAGGCTTCTCTGAGGAGGAGGCCATGACGTCACTTCCGCCGTCTGGGTCCTCAGGCGCGCGCGGCAGCCTTTGGTCACCCATCCCTGAGGAAATAGGGCGGCCCCCCGAGCCGGGCACGCCTTCTTTCTCAGCCTCCTTTCTCCTCAGGCAAACATTCCCCCACCCCCAGCCCCCAAGCACGTCGAGGGAATCTTCCGAGAACCTCGCGCCTTCAGTTTCCCTCAGCGCCTTCAGCAGCTCTGAGGAGCTGCAGGGATGAAGAGGCTCCACTAGGTGGCCACACAGACCACCTGTTTGTTTCTTTTGCGGACGAGCTGGTGGCAGAGACCCGGCCCTTCTCTACTACTCCTGTGTGTGATGTGTGTGTGTGTGTTTAGGAGCATGCCCAGTGAGGAGGACGAGGAGGCAAAGAGAAGTTTAAGAAAAATCAACATCGAAATACCTAAATTCATAAAACAGGTAAGTAGAGGGTTATTTTTCTTAATAACCTATTAATGGAAGGACCTCAGAACTAATGGCATCACCAACTCGATGGACATGAGTTTGAGCAAGCTCCAGGAGTTGGTGATGGACGGGGAGGCCTGCGTGCTGCAGTCCACGGGGTCGCAAAGAGCTGGACACGACTGAGCTGAACTGACTCAAGAGCTGACGGTGATCCCTGGTGGCTCAGCCAGTGGAGAATCCGCCTCCAGTGCAGGAGACTGCCTGCAGCACATGAAAACCTGGGTTTGATCCCTGGGTCCGGAAGATCCTCTGGAGGAGGAAATGATAATTCACTCCAGTATTCTTGCCTGGAGAATCCGGTGGACAGAGATGGGCTACAGTCCATGGGGTCGCAAAGAGTGGGACTGAGTGACTAAACCACCACCAGACCTAATAAGGAACAGAAGGTATTCCCTTAATACCTTTAATCATTTTGAGATCATCAGTTATTTAGTAGATAAGTGTCAGCCTATTAACACTTCTGTCTACAGAAAATGAATCAGAAATGAAGGCATTGCATGGGATTTGTACTCCTCTAAGAGTCTGATCCGTATTTTCATTTTCATTCATACTCAGAAATTAGAGTGGCTACAATGTGCCACACCTCCAGCTAGTGCTGAGGGTACAGGTGTGAACAAGATAGTAACCTCTGTTCTCTCACAAAACTTATATTTTCTAAGCATTCATACACATAGAAACAATTGCACACAGTTTCTCCAGCCCTTATCCTGTGTTCCATGACTACACTCTTCCTTTGCCCAGCCCTCACATGTAGCTGTGTGGGATAGTAAGACACAGTTAATTCACCCCAATTAGATGCATGTTTTCTGGAGTAGGGTTGTGATATAAATTCCAGTGCTTGATCATTATACCATCAGGAATTCCGTGAAGAAACAAAGCTGTGGAATTTCCAAGCCTCTCTTCGTTATCCATCACCCTCTTTTTGAGTGATCTGCCAGAGCCAAGACACACCATCTGAGACGTGACCACTCGTGGGGCAGAGGGAACAGTCGACACTCTGAAGACCAGAGACTGAAATCCTTGAATGGAAAAGAGGAAAAGAAGTGTTCCAAAATCCAGGACAAGAAGATTGTGGAAAAACTCAGCATGTAAAGGTGTGGCATTTTTAAGCGCTGCCAAATAAATTCCTCCGGCCAAGTCAAACATGACACAATGGAAGTGAGATTCCAGACTCCCCACATAAGAAAGTATAAATCCTAGACTCAGATGGATGTCTGCAAGGTGTCTAGCTTGATCTGCAGTAGGGAGGTGTGTGCTTTGCATGCACGTGTGTGTGTGCATGTGTATACACATATATGAACACGTGAGAGACGGAAGACTGTCAAATGGTACCATCGGACAGCAGAGCTGGAAGAGCTCATTTAATCTATTTTCTCATTTTCAAGATGTAGCAGTTGAGTCTATCAAAGGGAGGATCTTGCCCAAGATTTGCAGAATCACTCTTGTGTGTATAGGCTTGCTAAGTCACTTCAGTTGTATCTGACCCTTTGCAACCCTATGGACTATAACCCACCGGGCTCCTCTGTCCATTGGATTCTCCAGGCATGAATATTGGAGTGGGTCATTAATGACTCTTAACTAGGACTATAACTCAATATTGTCACTCCCAGTTCATAACTCCAATCTGTTTTATCTGTTTTACAATTATTATTGCTATGTTGGTTACCTTTCATATTTGAATTTACTTGCTTTTCCTTTACGTATTGTGTTGGTTAATTGTATCTCCCCCCAAAGAGATGTCTACCTAGAACTTGTGAAGGCGACCTGGTTTGGAAAAACAGACTTTGCAGATGTCGTTAAATAAGGATCTTAACTAGGGTGCACCCTGAATCCAATGGCAAGTGTCTTGTCACAGGAGAGAAGACACTCAGTAAAGAAGGTACTGTGAAGAGATTATGGTGTTGCCTCTTCAGGCCAAGGAATGCCTAGAATTGCAGCAGCCACTAGAAGCTAGGACAGAGGTGTGGACCAGATTTTTTTCCCTCAGGGCTACCAGAAAGAACCGTGACCTTGGACTTCTGACCTCCAGACCTGTGAAAGAATAAATTTCTATTGTTTTAAGCTACCAAGTTTAGGATAATTTGTTACAGTTGTTGTAGCAACCTAGCACATGTGTATCTCTCAGTTCCTTCTACTGTCTTTGTTCCATCCCTCCCTCACCTTGGAAAGGAGTTCTTTTACTACCATAAAAGAACTTTTAACATATAACTTTCTCATAACTTTTAACACATCACAGTTATGAGAGGCCACTGCTATTGATGGAAGAAAGACTGCTTTAGAATGCTGTTCTTGGAAGAATCTGAAAATGCTGGACTACAAGTAGCCACTAACTGCAACCAACCCAGACAAGTACTCAAGCAAGGGGAGTCTCTCCCTGAAAAGAACATTCAGGGTCCTTCCAACTTTTCTCCCACCCTAGGAAACTGACACTTAAGTTCTTCCAGGCCAGTGGGGCTTGCTACCTTCAAGCTCCAATGCCCTCTGCTGCTCTCTCTAGAAAGTACCTTCCTCCCAAGGAGATCTTGGATCAGCCAGTGCATCCTCACTGGGCGCAGATCTCCCTCCGTCTGGGGAAACTTGTGGGCTAAGTGGCTTCTGTTACCATCCAGGCTGTGGTCAATCCCCTGAAAATCCCAGGGGCCACCCACCAGGAAAAATAGGGCAGGAACCTGCCACTGGGTGGCACAGGAAAGGCTCAAAGACCTGTTGCATTGATAGCCCAGGTTTATTGCCTCCTATCCACTCACGCAATCTAGCCTCTAGACCTCAAGAGCAGGGACTGAGTAGGAAACCCACATTGACTGGGATAAGTCTACGTATGTGACTTGTGTATTGGGACACAAAGATCAGGACTAGCCTAGACCAGCCAAAGAGGCCACAGTAAGGATATCTCTCCCTGACAATCTAGTGCGTGTGATAATATTTCAGTTTGATCTGTATCGCACCTAATCTCGCAGACATGGGTGAGACCATGACATTGTTGGAATATAAATTGTCATTTTTAAAATCCCTAAGGTTTGGACTGACTCATGTAGACATCAGGAAAAACACATTTATGCCATATTTTGAGGAACCTGAGAATGGGAACTACTACATAACACATATACTAGGTATATAGTGATCATTAACTTTATTGTCTATGTCTTTTTGCAGGGAAGGGGATGAGGGGAGTTGGTGACAGTCATACCTTGAGTGAATTTAAAATAGAAATGGATTTATAAGGAATATGAAAGGGCAGATCTATTATATAATGCAACACCTTCAAGTTTATTTTTCCTTTTCATGTGTTGTTAGCAAATCTCTGAAACGGGAAATGGGATCATCCTTTTGGGAGGCTTTCTCTTTGTGTTTCTCAGTGTTGCAGAAATAAACACACAACTTTAATTTGTTCCCCAAAGGAAGGAATTAAAAAAACAACAGCAACAACAATCACTCAGAACTAAGTCAGAGTTGCTGGGAGAGCCAGGAAATAGCTTTTGTGGTTGCCTGGTTTGTTTGTTTTTCTTCGTAGTTTTCCGGGAAACATAATCAAGACGGTAGCTGCCCTTTGGGTTGCATGTTCATTCAGAGGGCCAAGGGGGTTGACGTGTTTGCTGAAACTGCCTCATGTCCTGAGCACTTCTCCCTGTCTGAGCTCATGGCACCTCGGAGGCTGGGCTCAGAGCTGTGGCTTGAACAAGTCAATGGTCTCATTCTAAAAAAAGCAGGACAGCTGATATCACACTTGGTTCCAAGTAACATAGTCAGATGAATTCCATCTTGAGCCCGAATGGAGGTGCACACGTGTTGCAGAATGTACCTAAATTGCTGAGTGGATGAGAGTAGTCTGTTCGTGGTTTTGTTGTATGGGGTTGAAAGAGAAGGGAGGAAGTTTAGTGATGAAGGGTGGGGTGAAAATGAAAGGCCAGGATGGGTTGTGTTTCCTCCTTGGTGTTTGCGCCCTGCAGAAGAGAGCCTGAGCCAAAGCTGTAAGATTGGTCTTCAGGAAGGACGCTGTGAGGCCTGAAGCAAGAGTAGCCCTCTATTTATTTATCTTTTATTATTTTTAATTTTTTGGCTCTTCGTTCCCGAAGCAGAGATTGAACCCACACCTCTTGCATTGGAAGGGGGATTCTTAACCGCTGCACTGGGCAAGTCCCAACAGTATCATTCTTATATCCCCAAGGGACCAGCATGACACAGGCTGCTGGACAGATGGGCCAGAACACAGCCCTTTCTAGCCCTTATGGATTGCCAGTTTTGGACTCTAACTTTAGTTGCTTTGACTTGAATGTTGAAATTCTGACCAAGCTGGCCAGAAGTTGGAGTATGGGGAGGCACCCTCAAGAGGCTTTGTGGCCAGAGGACCTTGGATAGGGCCAGGGCAAGGGGATGTACCTGGGGGACTCTGCCTGTTGCCTTTGATAACATGGTACTATTCATAAGGACAAGTGAGACATCTCTGTGGAGTCTGGGTAGGACTTTGTTGAAATAGGTCCAGTGTCCTCGTTAAATATGTGGCAAGAAGAATCAGTAAAATTTGGCTTGATGCTGTTAAGGTGACCGCCCCTTGGTACCCAGGAAGAGCTAGGGTTGAAATTACACTTTGCCTGTCAGGCCAGAGCCTTTTTACTGTGCTACACAGTAGCCTGAATACTTGGAGGTGACCCTTGAGAGAGACCTTGAGATTCCGGGAGTAGTTCCTGGCAGGCTCTGGGCTTTTCACCACCAGTTCAACCATGATTGTCACTATTTCATCTGCTTTCCCTGTAGTAGGAAAGGCTTTGTAAATTAACAAAAAGGTCTCCACAGCTTAGTAGAAAGGTCTTGAAAACAGCTCTGTTTTAAATGACTTGTATGTAGTAGATTTTCAAAGGATTCTATATTTATTTGTATGCACAGTGTAGCCAAAAGAGGATTTGAAGTCATAATAACTTTTTATTAATGGATAAGACCAGAGTGATTTATTTCTAAAATACACTGAAAAGAACAAAGCAATTAAAATATTAACTGTTGGGAATACTGTTTTATTTCTTTTGTACACACCAGAAATGAACAAACACAAATCTTAATGCAAGACATTTATATTGATTCTTATCACTGAGAACAAGGAAGATAGTGAAAAATCATGAATACATTTGTTATTAACTATATTTCAAAGTTATTGCTGGTTGTGTGGGTCTGTTGAACAGTTGTTGGCTAATTTTCCATAGCAAGAAAGAATAATGACAAACTCATAAACTGTGTTTCTGTATGCATTTTGATTAACAGAGATTATTATTGATTTGAAAAAGCCAGTTTAAAAAATGAAAAGTCCATTAATAAATTAAAAACTGTCTAAGTGTTAACAGTTTTGAATGTCACTAGCCTAACACTTCATAACACATAGATTTAACAAGTGTTTTCCTCCAGGCAGAAGGTCTCAATGAAAATAGCTTTGAAAATAGCAGTACTCTGAGACACAACTAACGACTCAGCTGGTTGTTTTTCTCTCTGGAAGCTGATGGACCATTTGCAAGAACCTACACATTTGTGTAACTATGTCTGACCAGATGGGCCTGCTTCAGGGCAGAACATTCTTTTGAGGGCAGGTCAAAGCTAGCCAGAACACCAGATCGACGTGTTTGAAAAAGGCCTTGTCATAAATCACCTCTGACTTGAGCTAAAGTGCTAAGCAAATAAAACCATGTTATCTTCTAGAATGTTCTTGGGAACTTTCTGTGGAGACTTTGAAAAATAGATAAAAGTTTCCTTCCCGTCTCCTCACTTGAAATTGTTTTGTTTAGCACAGGTTATAGCTCTCAGGAACTATTCTGAAAGGGGGCTAGCATTACACAGAGTTCCAGGTCAGAGCCTGTTGCACCACAAGCTGAGGAGACAGGAGGTAACTTGAATCAGAATATATGGACCAGATGCAGCCTTCCTTGTGCTGTAACAGACTGGTCCAAGAGACGTGGCGCAGCCACCGTCTGTTTCTAGGCAGGCAAAGTGATCCAGCAGGGTCTGATCAGAAGGGGCCAAATGGGAATCCAGTTTCATGAGATCTTGGCAGCCACGATGCTCACTGTTAGGGGTAGACTGAAACGCTAACAGGAACCAGCCAGCTCCATGTGAGGCGTGAGACTGGGATCAGACCCAAGTCCTGGGAAACTGAACTGGCAGCAAGCAGCCAGGCGCGGGAACACAGGCTAGGCCTACCTCGATGCCAAAGACCGGGGCAGAAGGGAAGAGGCAGACAGCCTGGCTACTTGAGTGCTTCTTTTTTTTTTCTCTATTTTACAGTGAGTTCCAAGGCTGTGTTCACCGTGCTCCAGCTACTGGCAAAAGGCAGCAGCAGAGGGGTCCCATCCTTGTCTCAATGTGACTGAAACGCGACCTCTAGGCTGAGCTTCCATGAGCTGTAGGCAAGACATGGTGGTGGGATGGGGCTGGGAATCATTGCAAAACACAGTACTCAAGCATCGGGCCTGCAGAGTCCTGGTTTTACTGTGGCCAAATTTGGACAGCATAACTCATAACATGAGGGGGACTTCTTGGTGGAACACCACCAAAGTCTGTGTCTCCATCTTGAAAACGTGCTTTGACGAGGAAAGCAAGATCAACCTTTCTCTGGCCAATATGTGCAGGTGAATTCTATTGAGTACGTTCAACCTAGCTCCGCTATAAGGTCTCTGCGGAATTTTGGAATCCTTTGGACAAGCTTGAGGAGGTAGTGTTAGCTTTCCCATTCCCCTCCATCAGTGGATCACATCTTTACTTTTTATACATTTTCCCAGAGCCTGGGAACCAGGCCCAAAGAACGCTGAAAAGAAGTTTTCGAACATAAAGCAAACCCAGGTTCATGTCTGCGTGCATGCGTGCTAAGTCACTTCAGTCATGTCCGCCTCTTTGGGACCCCGTAGACTGTATAGCCCACCAGGCTCCTCCTCCATGAGATTTTCCAAGCAAGGATACTGGAGTGGGTTGCCATGCCCTCTCCCAGGGGATCTTCCAGACCCAGGGGTCGAGCCTGCCTCTCTTATGTCTCCCTCCTTGGCAGGCAGGTTCTTTACCACTATCACCACCTGGAAAGCGCCAGGTTCATGTTTAGACTATTAAATACCATGTCACAGTCTCACTCTTGTTTTCATCAGTCCAAAAAGCGAGTGTCCAGAAGCTGTTCTGAGTCTTCAGACTAAAAACAAGTACCTTCTGCTATCTGGAACCAGTTTCCACCATGCCACACAGCCCCCTGAAAGATTAGCTGAAATTGCTTTCAACTTATTCCTTGCAGCTGTTTGGAATTCCACAATGATGCTCTGCTGCGTCTCAGAGCCTATCCAGGCGAGCCGTACAGTAAACACATGAATCTCTGCCAGCGTTGGCATCTAACAGCGCCATGATTTGCAAACATGTTGAATTGCTATTTTATTCAATAAACGGAACTTACAATAGAAAATAGCTTTGGAAGTTACATCAAACTTGTTTATCCTGTTACAGTGGGCTGGGTGAAGCTATTGTGCTTTGGTGATGAAGAGATCTCTGTTGGGAAGGAGCAGGCGGGGTTTCTGCCATTCTTTCCTAGCCTGAGATTAAGCCCTCAGCGCATCCCCAGGCTTTGCTCTCTCCCTTTAAGACCTATTTCTCCAGCACTAACTCCAGCGTTTAGGTCAACTGATACTAATTATGTCCTTGTTTTCAAGTCTCAACGTTATTTATCAGTGTCACTTTCCTATATGCATTCTAAGGAAAAAATTTTAATATAATGTTTAGTGGAAATATGTAACATATATTTATAATATGTAACATACACAACCCTGGTGGCTTCCCTGGTGGCTCAGTGGCAAAGAATCCACCTGCCAGTGCTGCTGGAGACGCAGGTTCAATCCCTGGGTTGGGAAATCCCCCAGGAAAGGAAATGGCAACCCATTCCAGTATTGTTACCTGGGAAATCCCATGAACAGAGGAGCCTGTCGGGCTACAGTCTGTCGGGTCACAAGAGTCAGATACAAGTTAGCAACTAAACAACAATGTTGATACGTATGCCTGTGTGTGCCTAGGTGTATATGTGTGTATATGTGAGTTTCCTCATTGCAGGTTTGTGCCTTCTTCCTCAAACTAGGGGCTCTCCAACTGCACGTGGCTGTGTCTCTCCCCGAGTCTCAGGGTTTCCAGGCTTCATGCACTGCTTGCTTCCCATTAATCAAGAGGCATCCTCTGTCCTAGGACGGGGAGTTCTCTGAGCCTTGTCGAGGAGTGCTCACCAGAAAAGACAGAGTACTTTCTGTACTTTAGTCAAGAGGCATCCTCTGTCCTAGGACGGGGAGTTCTCTGAGCCTTGTCGAGGAGTGCTCACCAGAAAAGACAAAGTACTTTCTGTACGTGAGTGAACAGAGGGCAGTGAGCACTCAGCAGAGCACACAGGAGGAGCAAGACACACAAAGATTTGCCCACATAATAGCTACACTTACTTCGCCAGCTTTTGCTGTCTGAGTGAATGGGTGTGGTCATTACAAGAAAGTGACTATTCTCCCAAGTAAACAGGGTATGCTATTTTGTGGAAAAGGAAATTGTAAGAGAAAGTGTCTCATTTCTGCAGTTTGAAAGCAGGTAATCTCTGTAGTCTGGGTGTCTATTTACACCGCTTTTCAGCAATAAAGGGTAACATTACCTTAATAACCTGCTCCTCTGAGGCAGGGAGGATACTTAAGGCATCAGAGAAAGAGGCATTTACTCTGATGAGCCACTTTCCCCAAACAGCACAAGATCGACACCATTTGCCCAGGAGATTTTTTTTTTCTTTTTAATTTCTAAAAATATTTCCTGGCTACAACATCTCAGAGGCACCCTTGGCTCCCTTTCTGGGGATGGCTAATGACACCTTGATTCCCACCCCTGTGGGGCGAGGGAGGGGAGGGAAAATAAATGTAGCACTAGACTTTGAAAGAAGAAAGTTTTACAAGTTAAAAACCCAACTAAGTAATTGTGAGGCAGAAAATGGCTTAGTAATTTGATCTCCTCACTTCCAGAAACACCTGTGGGAGAAAGTGCTCGGGCAATGGGAGAATACCGGCTCTGCTCCCTTCCAGACCCCAAGGAGCAGAAAAGTTGGCTTGTTTGTTTGTTTCCTTCAAAGACACCTCTGGACATTTCTGACCTGGTTATGGCTCTCTCTGAGGCAAAAACAGCCTTTATTTCAAACTGGCCTTTTTTTTTGACACCTGTTCAAAAGCTGCCGGAAGACAAGCCACACCCAGTCCCACACCCAGACCCAGAGGGCATTGTTCTCTTTTGGAGCCAGCTTGGAAATCTCAACTTGAACTTTTAAAAAGATCTGAGGACAGATTCAGGGGAAGATTTTTTTTTCCCCATAAATATGGCCTGAGGCATACAATGTTGTGTGGGTTTTTTTTTTTTCCTTTCCATCAACAGCTAGTACTTACAATGCAAGCAAATGCTGTTAAAAAAAAAAAGCTTCACTGGGCATTATAGCAGTGATCAGCACTGGAGGTGGATACACAGTGAACTCATCAATTTAGACAAGCTAAATAAAAAGCTGATCATTTTGACCTTCAAAGAAAGGGTTAGGTCTTTCTGCTTTTTCTTAAAAAAAAAAATGTTCATAAGGTTAAATTGAAAGGGTAGGCAAGGTCAGAGAAAACACACTGACTTTATTTGGTATGCTTCTAAGTACTGTAGGATATTACCCGCATCGCAGTGGATGCTGTTCAGTACCAAACAGTCTTATCTTTTCATTAACCAGGCTCCAGAGACCCATAAAATCACCTCTGGGAAACCCTATGAGCAGTTGACTCAAGTATGATCATGAAGCTAAAATAACTGAGATGGACTCACCATCTTGAAAATTATTTTCTTAAGGCAAGTTGTGATGAGGTGAGAAAGCATAAGTCTGGCATAACTGGGTTCAAATCTTGGCTCATTCACTCAGTGTCTAAAAAACATTAGGTAATTCACATAAGCTCTCAGAGCCTGAACTGCCTCATCCCTTGTAAGAAGTGTCTCATTCCCCAAGAGTAAGTATAATACCGTCAGTGCTTTGTGAGCTGTTAGATGCACATTGTTCTGTTAGATGCACATTGTTCGGTTAGATGCACATTGTTGGATCGACCCTGTTACTAGATGACAAGACCTTTGAATCTGCATTTCTTCAAGTGGCACCTAGGAATTGGTATTTTAAAATATTATTTCCTAAGCATGTGCAGTTAGCTTGGTGAGGTCCCTGGACCAGCAGCAACCATACCACCTGGAGATGTATCTGAATGCAAATTTGCAGCATCTCCACCCAGCTGAGTCAGAATCTCTGAGGTTAAGGGTCTCATCCTGAGGTTTAAAGAGCTCTCCAGGTGAGCTGAGCCAAAAGGAAAATTGAGATCTACTGGCCTCGGGCATTACCTTTCAAGCTCTAGTAGTCATACAGATCACTTGGAGGTTTTGTTAAAATGTCCTAGATGTGGGTGTGGAAGTGATGTTAATGCTTCTGATCACACTTTAAATAGCAAGGACCTAGAACCCATCAGCCCCCTTTGGCAGGATTTCCCAGCAGCATGGCCACCAAGAGGCCAACACCTGAGATTTCCAAGAGAGAGAATTTCTCCTCCTGCGCACATACCCGGGACTGGGGATTTGAGTAGGAGCTGAGGAATCGCTTCTAAGTTGCCCTAAAGCCACTGGGGCTGGTGAAGGATTAGGAGTTGTGGACTGGGAGGACTCTAGGGAGTGGTGGCCCCGTCTGGGCACCCCTGTATATAATTGGAAAAGGGACATGGCTCTGTGGGGGTCCCCCCAGCCCTGGAAGACTCACATGCAGTGTCTTTCTCCTCTGGAATCTTTCCACTAGGATGGGTTTTTGATAGGGAAGAGAGATGAGGTGATTGAGATAATTTTTTTTTTCTTTCTCTTTCTCCCTTTCTTGCTTTTTCTCTTGGTTTAGATACTTTTTTAAACCTGACAATCCCATTCTCTCTCTGGGTCACTGTGTTCCCCACCCCCTCTACCCCCCGACAGGATTCTGCCTCGGGGAAAAATGTGGCTGGAGAAGATTTTGATTTCAGACTCAAGAGGCTATTTCCAGTGACGGAAAAAAATAAGATACTGTATTCAAACAAGGGAAAACATTTGGCAGAGCCCTGCCCCTCCCATCCCTGGTCCCCAGGCCCCACGCCAGCCTCCTTGACACGACCCTCTCGTCAGAGATCAGGGCGTTGAGACAAGGTTCTTCTCAATAGGGAGAAGCATCTTTCTGGGTTTTAATGAGATCATTTATTGTCTCTTTGCTCTGACGAAGATTGTAAATGTGACGGGTGAAATATAAAGAATAATTAGTCCCAGAGGTGAATCCATCCCCTGCAATATGTCTTTTCTTCCTCTCAGCCTGTTGAAAAGTTTACTGCTTCCAGATGCGCCTGATTTCAACAGTTAAGAGGAGCCGGCTCCTTTTGAGCTGCAAACTTGTCAGGGAAAAGCCTGTTTCTGAAGGAAAAAAAAAGGCTGAAAGCTGGAGAGATGACTCCTGAAGAAACAGCTGACGTCGGGGAGGAAATATGGCCGTGGTAAAGCATGGCTGGCCTCCCCAGGGGCCTTGACCCCTAGGAGGAGGTGGAGGAAGGCATGGGTCAGCCCCCATCACAGTAGCGACTTCTCACTAATTAGCTGTTAAAGGAATCCAGCAGCCTCTGAAGGAGACATTCGTGAGGAATGCTTCCCTCAGATCCTGCCAGTGTTCCAGCAAAGCCAGCAAGCCCCAGCCCAGCCGGGAACTTCCTGCCTCCACAGAGCTCGGGACAGGCCTCCGCCACCGTCTAGAGGGGCCTCTGGAGCCCGCACATGAGTCTTTGATAAACACCAGCCACTCCCACTTAAGAAACATAAGCTCTTTAGTCCCTGCCAGTTGCCTGGTAGCTCGAAGAGAAGCCTAAGAGCTTTGAGCCCCCCAGGGAGGGCAGGATCCAGCCTCAGACAGGCGAAAGGCTAATATCGTACAAGAGCGGCTTTTTTTCCTCCTGTCTACTCTCCTCCTGAGACTCTCAGAAGCTGAGGAGGGGGCCTGCTCCAGGAAGGGTCGGGGGGTGCAGAGGGCATGGCCAGATACGCCAGGAGGCAGGCAATGAGAGAGCCTCCTGAGAAACGCAGGGCCCCCTTTCTCCCCCGGCAGCAGGGGCAGGATAGAGGCCTGTCCCTGAAAAGAGATGGAGGAGATAGGGCTATAGGAGTGGCTGGGCCTCACTGTTTGCCTGATATGAGCAGAAGGAGTGGAGATGAAGGGGTGGACGTGCAGAGAGCACACCTCGGGTAAAGGAAGCATGGTCTGACGCATCCTTCAGGGCAGTGGCATGACAGCCTCCACGGGGTGGAGACTGGATGGGAGGGAGAGATGGGTGATGAGTTTATGAAGCTGCTCCTTTCTTTCCTCCAACCCCAACCCCACACACTCCCTTCTCAATAGCCTCTTTGCGGGAGTTCCTCTAACCTAGTATGTCTTAGTCTGGGCTGCCCCCAAAACAGACTCTGAGTTGATGGGTACAGACAGGGCCCACTCGCCATTAGGATTATCCGTACGGAAGGTCCACAGTACTTTTGGAGGCCTATGAAAATGTTTTCTTTGTAGAAACAGAACAGTAAAGCTTTAGATTTTAAAAATGTGTGAATACATGAGTACACTCATCTTTATTCTCATGCAATCATAAAATATATTTTTATTAAAAAACTTCGAGGAGGGGGCCCACAGCCACAAAGGCAAAAAAGTGTCTAGGACCCATGAAAGTTACAATATGGCTGTGGGTCTCCACAGTCCTATTTCCTAGAGGAAATCAATCCTGAATATTCATTGGAAGGACTGTTGCTGAAGCTGAAGCTCCAATACTTTGCATCAGGTGGCTAAAGAGCCCACCCAGCAGAAAAGACTGATGCTGGGAAAAGTTGAAAGCAAAAGGAGCAGGGGGTGGCAGAGGATGAGATGGTTGGATGGCATCACCAACCCAATGGATATGGGTTGGAGCAAACTCCAGGAGATAGTACAGGACAGAGGAGCCTGGCGTGCTACAGTCCTTGGGGTCGCAAAGAGTCAGACACAACTGAGCGTCTGAACAACAGCAGTCCTGCTGTTACCCTTGTAAACAGGAAAGAAACTGAGGCTCAGAGAAGCTAAGTCAACTTGCTCAAGGCCCCAGCCAGTGGGCTGTGGAGTCAGAATACCAGCACATGGCTGGTTGACTCCCACGGCTCTTGCTGTTTCGCACGGTCTGCAGAAACTTGGCAGGGCCTGGGTGGGCAGCAGGAGGACTGCCCCTGGGGTGGCTCTCACTTCTCAGGGACAGTCCTGGGGGAGCAGCTTCCACGTCTGCAGTGCGCCGTCACGGTGCATCGCTGCACACTCGGAGCTGCTCCGTCTGCTGCAGCCAGATGCGTATTTGTGGCTTTCCTTCTTGGCTGCTTTCCCCAGGTTTTCATTCCTTTTATTCTGAGATGGAGCTGAAAATTTTCCAACAGGGCCCATGGTGGACACCCAGAAGTCAGTAGGGACTCCAAAAGGAAGTTAAGGCCGGGGAAGGGGGCCAAGAAGAGGGGAACCAGTCTAAAGTATACAACACTCAATCCTTTATTACTCACATGTGGCCTGACCGCTGGTGGACTGGCTCCAGGAAAATCTGAACCCCGGACTAAGCCTCAGTCCTGGCTGTCCAAGTCAGGCCTGGATGTCTCCCCCTTCCTCCCCACAGAGCCAAGCTTTTTTTTTTTTTTTTTTTTTCATCATAGTTGCAGAGAGCACTGAGCTGGGCTCAACAGACTTGGTTCCTCTGGTTTCAGCCCAACCACAAACGTGACCTATGTGACCCTGAGCAGAAAGCAAACCCTCTCTCTTGGCTTCTAGTTCCCTCATCTGGGAAAGGAGAAGGCCGTTTGACTTGATCTTTGAGGTCCTGATATTAAACATACGGAAAACCTGTCTTTCTAAGCTAAAGAATCTAGAGAAAGTCTCTTGCCTTTAAAAAAAAAGACACCCCACCCCCACCCCCACTCCACCCCCCGGCTCCAAAGGCCACTAAGCCCCCGTTTTGTGAGTGTTCTATTGAGGACAATCTGGGCGCTGCCCCCCAGCCCCGGCGGGGTGACAGGACCACGGGTTTAAGCGGACATTCGTCGCACACGAGCATCAGCGACCTTGACGCCCAGGCAGAAGCAGGGGGTATTTCTGGGGAGACGACGGTTGAGCTGGAGGCTCAGAGGGCCCGCCCGCGTTGCGTCAAGGGCAGCTCGCCTCGGGCACCTGTGCCCGACGGACCCATCCTCCTGCCGGGCCTGGGGCCTCCTGGCGTCTCCTCCCGCCGCGGCCGCGTTTCTCGCCCCTCCCCGGGGCCCCAGCGGCTCCGGCTCGAGGAAGTCGCGCGTTCTTTCTTTCTTTTCTCCTCGTTAGTCGAGCTGAAATCTGATCGTGGAAAGTCTGGGGCGGGTCTCAGACCCGGCCGGTCGGCTCGGGCTCCCAGCGCCTGGGGCGATTCCTGCTGGAGGAACCAGGTCTGGGGCGCGACGAGGGGGCGGGAGGTCGGACACCTCGGGATCAGACCGCTTTGTCTCGCGCAAAGCAGGAGAGGGAATTAATTGCAGGGGCGGGGCGGGCGAGGGGGCCCGGGAAGGCCGAGAGACACCTGACAGCTCTGAGCGAGCCCCCCCCTTCCCACCCCCGCCGCCGGGGGGTGGTCCTGCTAATCCCCTTCGCGAGAGGAAGCTAATTGCTGCAGCCCGAGCAGGCAGGATAAAAGCGAGCGTGGACCCACACCCACCAGGCCTGGAGTCACGCTATTTGCTGCTAAATTAATATAATTATATTACCTAATGCAAAAACCACGTTAAGAACTCAGGCTTTTGGCTCAGACTAGGAGCTTCTGATGGGTTAAAGGCAACATCTTGGTTTAATTCCCCCCTTTTTTCCCATCCTCCCCCCCTTCCCCACCAACTACAAATGTCAGAAATAAATTATCGAAACCAGATGTAAGGTTTTGGGTGCACATTTTCGGGCAGTTCTGTGCTAACAGATGCCTTGTATTAATAATGTACAGTTGTGACAGGAAATATGGTTTAGAGTCCTGGAAAAACATGAAAGCTAATTCCATTACCCCTTTTCATGGTACCTACTTCTTCTCAAATGCTCAACTGGTTTGGATTACAGCGAAACTTTAGAGGAAAAATGATTTGGTCTGAAATGGTGACTTAGCTCCACTTTCCAGCTTCTCCCCTCAAGTGGCACCCACCTTTCCAGGCACCTGCAAGCCTACGATCTATGAGCAAATAATCAGACATGAGAACATCTGGGCCTGGTCCCTCCTCAGGGAGAATGCCTCCAAGTGTTCCCTACTTTCCTGTTGAGGAGGATTTAGTAGACAGGAAAGCAAGGCAGATCATCCCAGCTTCACACTCTTGTCTGGGACAGTCCCTTTAAACCTGGCCTACCCCCTCACTTTGCTTGGAGCAAAAGTAAAAACAATAAAACACTTTTATGCTCAAGGAACCAGATAAATCCTGGTAATTGATCTCCGGAGAGGGATTATTAAGGGGCTAAGTGCAATGCTTTCCAGAAGCGGGGGTGTAATAAGCATGAAGCCAAACAAATGCACAATTTGTTATCTGTATTTCATCACTTGATGCATTGCAAGCAACTGGCTTGAAAATGGCTTTTCTCCTGGAAAGGAGAAGGCACTCAAGTGGCTGTAACACATCCATTGACAGTTAATGCTCTGTTGCTAAAAAATGTCTGCACTCACAGTGTCTCACACAGGCAGGCACGCTCAGGAAGGTCAGAATGTTCCTACTTTCCTTTTCAAGAGGCAGATTCCCCTCCACTTCATGGCACTGAGCAATGCAAAAGGGAAAACTCTTTCCTGGCCTTTCTCTCTTACTTGATGCCTATGAAGAAACCAGAGGGCAACCATCAAAGACATCCTATCCTGGGCCTGCGATGAGAAAGGCTGTTCCTACCTCAGATAAAGAACAGTTAGAAAGCACAGATACCTACCAGTCAGTTGGGTGGCGCCAAACATCCAAAATAATAGCTCATATTTATTGAGAACTTATTATGGCCAGGCACTGTCCTATCTGCCCACACATCTTGAGTTTGGAGAAGGCGATGGCACTCCACTCCAGTACTCACTCTTGCCTGGAAAATCCCCATGGATGGAGGAGCCTAGTGGGCTGCAGTCCATGAGGTCGCCAAGAGTTGGACACGACTCAGCGACTTCACTTTCACTTTTCAGTTTCACGCACTGGAGAAGGAAATGGCAACCCACTCCAGTGTTCTTGCCTGGAGAATCCCAGGGATGGGGGAGCCTGGTGGGCTGCCATCTCTGGGGTCGCCCAGAGTCGGACACGACTGAAGCGACTTAGCAGTAGCAGCAGCATCTTGTGTTGTCTAATCCTAACAACGTCTGATAAGGTGGGAGCAGGACAATCATATCCCAAGTTTACAGATGAGACTGGGTTTCAGGGATTCTGACTCATCTGCTGAAAGTTAGTGCCAAAGCCAGCACTCCAAATGAAATCAGTCTGGTTCCAAAGTCTGTTTTTTAACAACTTCAACCATGACTTCAACCTGAATAGGTAAGAAAAGTGTGTTCTGAATCCAAACTGTGTCATTCTTTTAGCAAAACTTTTATGCAGGCAGGGTGCCCCGTTAAAGTCTAGAATAAATTAACAAAAGCCATCCAGTAGACAGTTTGGAGCTGACTGTGGCTCAGATCATGAACTCCTTATTACCAAATTCAGACTGAAATTGAAGAAACTAGGGAAAACCGCTAGACCATTCAGGTATTGCCTAAATCAAATCCCTTATGATTATACAGTGGAAGTGAGAAATAGATTTAAGGGCCTAGATCTGATAGATAGAGTGCCTGATGAACTATGGAATGAGGTTCATGACATTGTACAGGAGACAGGGATCAAGACCATCCCCATGGAAAAGAAATGCAAAAAAGCAAAATGGCTGTCTGCGGAGGGCTTACAAATAGCTGTGGAAAGAAGAGAAGCGAAAAGCAAAGGAGAAAAGGAAAGATATAAGCATCTGAATGCAGAATTCCAAAGAATAGCAAGAAGAGATAAGAAAGCCTTCTTCAGCGATCAATGCAAAGAAATAGAGGAAAAGAACAGAATGGGAAAGACTAGAGATCTCTTCAAGAAAATTAGAGATACCAAGGGAACATTTCATGCAAAGATGGGCTCAATAAAGGACAGAAATGGTCTGGACCTAACAGAAGCAGAAGATATTAAGAAGAGGTAGCAAGAATACACAGAAGAACTGTACAAAAAAGATCTTCACGACCCGGATAATCACGATGGTGTGATCACTCATCTAGAGCCAGACATCCTGGAATGTGAAGTCAAGTGGGCCTTAGAAAGCATCACTAGGGACAAAGCTAGTGGAGGTGATGGAGTTCCAGTTGAGCTATTTCAAATCCTGAAAGATGATGCTGTGAAAGTGCTGCACTCAATATGCCAGCAAATTTGGAAAACTCAGCAGTGGCCACAGGACTGGAAAAGGTTAGTTTTCATTCCAATCCCAAAGAAAGGCAATGCCAAAGAATGCTCAAACTACTGCACAATTGCACTCATCCCACACGCTAGTAAAGTAATGCTCAAAATTCTCCAAGCCAGCAATACGTGAACCATGACCTTCCTGTTGTTCAAGCTGGTTTTAGAAAAGGCAGAGGAACCAGAGATCAAATTGCCAACATCTGCTGAATCATGGAAAAAGCAAGAGAGTTCCAGAAAAACATTTACTTCTGCTTTATTGACTATGCCAAAGCCTTTGACTGTGTGGATCACAAGAAACTGTGGAAAATTCTGAAAGAGATGGGAATACCAGACCACCTGACCTGCCTCTTGAGAAACCTATATGCAGGTCAGAAAGCAACAGTTAGAACTGGACATGGAACAACAGACTGGTTCCAAATAGGAAAAGGAGTGTGTCAAGGCTGTATATTGTCACCCTGCTTATTTAACTTCTATGCAGAGTACATCATGAGAAACGCTGGACTGGAAGAAGCACAAGCTGGAATCAAGATTGCTGGGAGAAATATCAATAACCTCAGATATGCAGATGACACCACCCTTATGGCAGAAAGTGAAGAGGAACTAAAAAGCCTCTTGATGAAAGTGAAAGAGGAGAGTGAAAAAGTTGGCTTAAAGCTCAACATTCAGAAAACGAACATCATGGCATCCGGTCCCATCACTTCATGGGAAATAGATGGGGAAACAGTGGAAACAGTGTCAGACTTTATTTTTGGGGGCTCCAAAATCACTGCAGATGGTGATTGCAGCCATGAAAATAAAAGACGCTTACTCCTTGGAAGAAAAGTTATGACCAACCTAGATAGCATATTCAAAAGCAGAGACATTACTTTGCCGACTAAGGTCCGTCTAGTCAAGGCTACGATTTTTCCAGTAGTCATGTATGAATGTGAGAGTTGGACTGTGAAGAAGGCTGAGCGCCAAAGAATTGATGCTTTTGAACTGTGGTGTTGGAGAAGACTCTTGGGAGTCCTTGGACTGCAAGGAGATCCAACTGCAAGGAGATCCCAGGGCTGAAGGAGATCAGCCCTGGGATTTCTTTGGAAGGAATGATGCTAAAGCTGAAGCTCCAGTACTTTTGGCATCTCATGCAAGGAGTTGACTCATTGGAAAAGACTTTGATGCTGGGAGGGATTGGGGGCCGGAGAAGGGGATAACAGAAGATGAGATGGCTGGATGGCATCACTGACTCGATGGATGTGAGTCTGAGTGAACTCCGGGAGTTGGTGATGGACAGGGAGGCCTGGCATGCTGCTATTCTTGGGGTTGCAAAGAGTCGGACACGACTGAGCGACTGAACTGAACTGAAGACAGTTTGTGTTAATGGCATCCATAAAACTAGAAGGGGGAGAATCTACTGGGATCAGGAATCAAAAGTCCTGGCTATCACCCCTGGCTTTTGCCCTCACAGACCATGAAATCAAAGCAATTAGTCTCTTTGGCTTCAGTTTTTATACCTTTAAGGTTGACATGATAATACTTTCCTTGCTTGTGAAGATTCTGTGAAATAATGGCCATTCCAATTTTTGTGAAATATTAAAGAGCTGTGTGATCTTGGGCATGCTCCTTTTCCTTTCTGATCTTCATTGCCTCAGTTGTAAAAACAAGCTATGGGATTGAATGAAAGAATAGGTAACTTCACCTCTGGCTCTGAAACTCACCGCACATTTCAAGGATGGGTGGTGTAGCATAGTTCAAAGGAGCAAAAAAACAGAAAACATAGAATGCCTTCCAAAAGGGAGTAGCTGAATGAATTACTGTACATCCACACCATGAAATATCAACCGTATATAACCAATGAACATGAAAAATCAGAGCTATGCCAGATTACATAAAGGAATTGCTATGAGATATCACTGAGGGAGAAAAGTAAGGTGTGGGGAGAAAAGGTGTATATATGGACTTCCCTGGTGGCTCAGATGGTAAAGCGTCTGTCTACAATGCAGGAGACCCAGGTTTGATCCCTGGGTTGGGAAGATCCCCTGAAGAAGGAAATGGCAATCCATTCCAGGACTATTGCCTGGAAAATCCCATGGACAGAGGGGTCTGGTAGGCTACAGTCCATGGGGTCACAAAGAGTTGGACACGACTGAGCGACTTCACTTCAGTATGATCCCACGTTTGCGAACCAAGGAACAGCCTCTCCTCAGTATGTGTATATGAATATTTTCTGTGTAAAATATCTGAGCCTGGAGAAAACATGGAAAAGCATGCTCTATCTTAAAGGCATTATGAAAGTGAAAGGGAAGTCGCTCAGTCGTGTCTGACTCCTTGCAACCCCATGGACTGTAGCCTACCAGACTCCTTTGTCCATGGGATTTTCCAGGCAAGAGTACTAGAGTGGGTTGCCATTTCCTCCTCCAGGCAACTTTTCTGACCCAGGATCAAACCCAGATCTCCTGCATTGCAGGCAGACGCTTTACCTGTCTGAGCCACCAGGGAAGGTGGGTAGAAAATGGGGCTAGGGCTGACCATACAAAAAGGAAATGAAAAGTAAGACAGCATTAAAAAATAATAATAAAAGAGCATATACACATTTGACATGTGCATTTATATAAAGGTATGTATTGTGGATATGTGCTATTTTTAGATGATTAATCAGTCATAAGTTATCTAAAATAAATAATCTTTTCATTTAAACCTGTGTTGAGATGCAAGAAATTGCTCACATCCACGTAAGGACCAACTGGTGCTCCCATTGTAAGTTAGCTGTGTGTCAACAGGTATTTAAAACAGAAATTTCCCTAAGATGGTTTGAATATTCCCCTGCCCTTAAAGCATGTTTCCACTATACATTTGCATATGAAATCCTGTTCTTATATAAAGAAAACCCTCCCAGCTCCTACACAAGTGCTTCATTTTGTTTATCAAAGACCTGTGGGAGGGTCTGTTTATAGCTACTGGGAGATCCAACCAGTCCATACTAAAGGAAATCAGTCCTGAATACTCATTGGAAGGACTGATGCAGAAGCTGAAACTCCAATACTTTGGCCTCCTGATGTGAAGAGCTGACTCATTTGAAAAGACCCTGATGCTGGGAAAGATTGAAGGCAGGAGGAGAAGGGGACGACAGAGGATGAGATGGTGGGATGGCATCACCAATTCAATGGACATGAGTTTGAGTAAACTCCGGGAGTTGGCAATGGACAGGGAGGCCTGGCATGCTGCAGTCCATGGGGTCGCAAAGAGTTGGACATGACTGAGCTACTGAACTGAACTATGGAGAGTCTGTTTATAGCTACTGGCCTAAGAAGGCTGAGTGCCGAAGAACTGATGCTTTTGAACTGTGGTGTTGGAGAAGACTCTTGAGAGTCCCTTGGACTGCAAGGAGATCCAACCAGTCCATTCTGAAGGAGATCAACCCTGGGATTTCTTTGGAAGGAATGATGCTAAAGCTGAAGCTCCAGTACCTTGGCCACCTCATGCGAAGAGTTGACTCATTGGAAAAGACTCTGATGCTGGGAGGGATTGGGGGCAGGAGAAGGGGACGACCGAGGATGAGATGGCTGGATGGCATCACGGACTCGATGGACGTGAGTCTGAGTGAACTCTGGGAGTTGGTGATGGACAGGGAGGCCTGGCGTGCTGTGATTCATGGGGTCGCAAAGAGTCAGACACGACTGAGCAACTGAACTGAACTAAAGGCAAAAACCAAGACCCTGCCCTCATGTAACTTGAAGACAGATGATAAAAGCAAGGAAATGAAATAAGAAAAGGTGAATAAAAATGAAGCAGGGAGGGAATTCCCTAGCAGTCCAGCAGTCAGGACTCCTCACTTACACTGCCAAGGGTCCAGGTTCAATATCTGGTCACGGAACTAAGATCCCACCAGCCACATGGCATGGACAAAAGAAACAAACAGAAAACAACAACAACAACGAACAAACGAAGAAGCAGAGAAAGGGAGTGAAAGAGAAGAGGGTATCTGGCACCAAATTCAAGAAGGCATCAAAATGTAGGTGGATAAACAACAAGATCCTAATGTACAGCACAGGGAACTCTCTTCAGTATCCTACCATGATGAAAAAGAATGTGAAAAATATGTATGCATAACTGAATCACTTTTCTGTACAGTAGAAATTAACAACATTGTAAAGCAACTATGTTTCAGTTTAAAAAAAAAAAAAGAAAGGATTGAGAGAATACCTCCACGGAGGTAGTATTTGGGCAGAGACCTGCATGAAATGAGATAGCGAAGCACAGTCTGGACCCAGATTAGAGAGTGAGTTTGGTGTGCTTGAAAAGAAGCAAGTTTTCATCACAGGGGAGACCCAGTCGCGTTTGTCTCCTCCCCACCAAAGCTGCCAGCCTGGTCCAATTCTCCCGCTCTCCTGCCTGGCTCACTACCATAACCTGGAGCTGGTCTCCCTAATTTCTCTTTCTTGTTCTCTATGGTTGATTTTCTACACTTGTAGCCCGAGTGATCCTTTTAAAATGCAAATCAGGTCATGTTACAACAACCTGCAAAACCCTCCAAGATCTTGCCATCACTTAGAACAACACTCAGCGTCTTCCTTGGCCGTCAAGCTGCCTGGGATCTGGTTCCAGCCATTCTGTGACCTCAGCTCACCACCTTCCCCTTAGCTCACTCACTGGCCTCCTTGTTCTTCCTTGAACAAGCAGAGCGCACACCTGCCTAGGCCTGCAGTTCTCATCAGCGAACCTATGATTCATACAGTTGCTCTGGCCCCTGGATCTAAGAGTCATCCTTGACTCCTTTTCTTTTCCCACACTCCACAGCCAGTCCATTAGCGAGTCCTGACAGGTTCACATTCTAAAGAGATCTCCAATCAGACTACTTATTATTATCTCCATCAGCAACCTTAACCCAAGTCACCACCATCCACACCTGGAGCCCACGAAATGGCCACCTTGCTTCCCATCTTGCTCCTCACAGCCTTTCATTCTTCACCCAGTAGCCAGGAGGATCCTTTTAAAACATTTATTCAACATTTTAAAAGTATTTATTGAGCCCAGCTATGTCTACTGGCTCAGACAGTAGAGTCTGCCTGCCATGCAGAGACCTGGGTTTGATCCCTGGGTCAGGAAGATCCCCTGGAGAAGGGAATAGCAACCCACTTCAGTATTTTTGCCTGGAAAATCCCATGGACGGAGGATCCTGGCAGGCCCCAATCCATGGAATCACAAAGAGTCAGACAAGACTGAGCAACTAACACACACATATGTCCAATTTCAGTTGCTAGGGATTCAGCACTGAATAGAATAGATAAGGTCCCTGCCCTGTGGAAGGGAAAAATTTGGAGAAGGGTTTTTTTGTACCCGTTAGAATAAGCAATTGGCTTTTTTTTTCCATTGGAGTATAATTTCTTTACAATGTTGTGTTACTTTCTGCTGTACAATGTAGTGAATGAGCTGTATGTATACATACACACCCTCCCTCGTGGACCGCCCTCCCACCTACCCCCCCATCCCACCCATGGTACAGATGAGTGTATTTCGAGGGCAGGAGTAGAGACGCAGATGTAGAGAGCAGATCTGTGGAAGTGGCTGGGAGAAGGGAAGGGTGGGATGAATTGGGAGATTAGGGCTGACATACACACACTACCATACGTGAAATAGATAGCTAGTGGGAACTTGCTATAAACCAGTGGGTTTAATTGGTCAATATTATAAAAAAATGTTTGGCTATGTAGATGTAACATTAACCAGTAGCCCTTTATTGCTGTCCCTTTAAAACTTTAGTTTTACAAATATTCTCAGGATGCTCTGTTTTCCCCAGAATTGGAATGCTGTGCACCCAGCTGGTGGTACATACTTTGCTATCACATTCCAAACTACAGTGTGTGTGTTATACCTAAGGTCTAGCTTGGCATGATAAAAATTCTAGATACTTTAAAAATGAAATTTATAATTTTTTGCTGTGAATTTGAATTATTTACATAAAATGCTCAGGAAGCAAGCTTTTCAATAAAGAAAAACATAGGCAAGGACATAGGCAAGGACTAACTCATGTCAGTTCCAAAAAGGATTTCAGGGAAATAGCTATACAGAACCAGTTAATTTTAACAGTCATCAATCACAATTTAAGCTTGGTCTTATTCTCAAAGTTTGATTAGAATCCCTTTCCAAGTTACCTTGTTTTTGTTTTTCTAACTTTGGATGTTTTCCCCAAGTACTTGGAGGGCAAAGATCATGGTTTATTCTTCATTTGACTCCCTGGCCTGAACTAGACTCAGCATAAAATAAGTGTTGAATGAATGAATTAAACTTTCCTTGGGTAAGCTTGAAATCTAAATCCTTTTTCCAAATTGGAATAAATATTGGCATAAAGAAATACCTTTCTTGCTTTTTTTATGGGCATTTCAGCAAGAAGACTATGATGACTTTCCCTTTCCATTGGCAAATCTAAAACTTTTTTTCCCCAAAGTTCTCAATTCTCTTTTCTCTCAAAGCTTCCTACTTCAAAAGAGTTCAGCTATATCAGTAACAGAAACCATTATAACTATTTTATTGTTGGAAGTTTTATAACTTTTATAACTGATTTACTGTTGGAAGTTCAGTTCAGTCGCACAATCATGTATGACTGTGTGACCCCATGGACTGCAACACACCAGGCCTCCCTGTCCATCACCAATTCCCAGAGCTTACTCAAACTCATGTCCGTTGAGTTGGTGATGCCATCCAACCACCTCATCCTCCGCCATCCTCTGTTGGAAGTTAGTTGCTCAAAAAATTGTTGAAGGGGCTGAAGCAGGAGGCCTAGATGATATCTCTGTAATAGTTCCCAGAACAGCCCTCCAGAACTCTCCCAGCAGGGGAGATGACATCCAGGAGGTTGAATCTGAAGCTGATGAATTAAAACACCCACATGGCAATGGCTATAGCTGGATGCAGGGATCAGGAATCTGTCACCACCAGCACAGCTGCTGCCTCTTGATACCTACTAGACTGGTGACAAAACGCTGGAGGGCTGCTGCAGAACCCACGGTGTCTACACAGCCATGCTCACGGCACGTTCCAGGATTACTCTGGGCAAGAGGTCAGACGAGCTGGAATGCCTGGTTCTTGGGTAGATTTCTCAGGTAGATTTCTCAGGTAGCCAAAGCTGCCGGAAGAGGGCCTTTGCCTATTTGCATCAAGTGCATCAGATTGGCAGAACCAAATCCTCATCCAGAATCCCAGCTGCAGGGCAGTCTGAGAAACAGAGTTTAATTGATCAGCCCCTGTAATCCAGGAAGTCATACTTGGAAAGGTGGAATAAATACTGAGTAACCGTCAACCATCATCACTGCTGTCCTATCAGCCATTTTGGCAGAACGGCAATAATAGAGCTCATACGTCTCGTTGACTCTATGGTAGTTTAAAGCAGAAGGAACAAGCTGTGGCACCCCTAGTAGGAGAGCGTTAAATTCCCCCCATGGACAAACAACTCCCCACTTTAATCAGAGGAGGAACCACACTGTGTTAGCTTGGGGGCACACACCGTCCTTGCCTCAGCTGCAAGCGGGGCAAGAAACAGAGATGTTCGAGGTGGTAAGAGGAAGGATGAGAGAGAGAGAGAGGGAGTCTCCGTTTTGAGCAGGCATGTTTTACTGCAGATTGATTTCTCCATGCCTGTACTGGGCATCTTTCAGCTGGTCATTGTATGGGGTAGGGAAAGGACCCAGCTGTCCCCAGACTGAGAGAAGAGAACCAGTTCCTCCTCCTAGGGCCCTCTGGGGGTCTGGCTTGGGGAGCTACTCTCTGCTAGAATGTGGTTCTAATTAAACACAAAGCTTGACAAAGAAAAAAATAATTAGATATAATGAGAGGGCCTGAGGGTAGGAGCTGGAGGATTCTTAGGGGCCCTGGGGGAGAACCCCATTTATAACAACTGTGGAACTAAGTTGTGAGGGGAGCAAGGAGGGGAAGGCAGAGCAGCGAGAACCCTGAGAGCAGCGGAGCAGCTTCCTGAGAACTGGAGGTGCAGGAGGAGGCCCCAAAATTTCTCAGCTTATCTCTACATCCCTATTAGGGTTCTTCCCAGAACCATCTCTAGTACTAGTGGTGAATCCCCTACTAAGGTTAAGACCTGCTCGGGGACTCTGGACCTGGTGGTCCACGGGGAGGAAGACTGATTTGGTCAATGACCAAGCTAGGTCTAGGGAGAGGAGCTATGGAGACAGTGCTGGAGGATGGGAAGGGGGCATGGTATATGGAATTACACATTTAGGAAGGTCTTCCTGCGGATTCCCTTCAGTTTGTCCTGCAAAACTCGACAGCCTGGAGTAACAGGGCCAGCTCCTTCAGGCTCTGCTGGTCACCTACAGTGACTTGGGCAGGAAGACTCTGTCTTCAGCAGGTGGGTTTCAGGGCCCTCAAAGAAGCTACAGCCGCTCCAAGGCCTCCCTGGTCCTATATATCCTGGCTCGCATACTCTCCAGTGACCTCAAGGACGTTCTCCTTGCGTATCTGTTTCAGATTTCTGGAATCAGGATCCTCGTATGATCTGTGGCATCATGTGGTGCCTCAGATTCCTCATTTACAAAATGGAATAAAACATGTTACCTCAAAGGGTTGTTGAAAGGTTAAAATGTAATTAGCTTAGATATTACTGTAATGAGTAATTAAAACAGAAACCGGCATATGGTAAGCGCTGAATAAATATTATCAGCATTTGTTCTTTTATTTCAGTGGATTCTTTTCAGAAGTTGGAGATCACAGATTGTCTAGAGACAGGCCTTGGTGGAGAACTGAGGATGGGATCGGATGGGGAAGTGATACAAACTACAGTGAGTGAGGGAGGGGAAACATTGGTAAGGATCATGGTGGCAACATGTCAGATGCTGCCCCCCCCCCCCCCCCCGCCACCACTTCCAGATGAAATGGAGCCTAGAAGAGGATAAAAGTAACTAGGAGCAGGAAGAAATGTGGTTGAGGCCAAGATGGGATAGAATAGAGATTTGGCTACTAGGCTAAAGGCCAAAATAATGGTGTCTCTTACATAAAGATCAGGGTAGATGATTCAGGGCTGGGAGCGTGGTTTTCTGTTGTTGGTAATATAGGCTTTTTCTTCTTCCTGGAGAGCCAGGTTTCTTCTATCTTGCTGGTTGTGATGCTACCTCCTGGTCTAAGATGGCTGCTTCAGCTCCTGCCATAACTTCTATCTTCCAGCCAGTGGGAAGGGGATAAGAGGTAATGATGGCTCCAGCTTTTTGCTAAAACAATGATATCACTTCTGCTTATTTCTCATTGGCCAAGGCTCAGCCACACATTCATGCTGCTCTGCTGTGCGGTGTTTAGTTGCTCAGTTGTGTCCAACTCTTTGTGACCCCATTGACTGTACCCGCCAGGCTCCTCTGTCCATGGGATTCTCCAGGCAAGAATACTGGAGTGGGTTGCCATGCCCTCCTCCAGGGGATCTTCCTAACCCAGGGATGGAACCTAGTCTCTCTTATTGCAGGTGGATTCCTTACCATCTACTGAGCTGCAGAAGAGGCTAGAAATGTGTCCAGATAATCTTTTTTTATTTTTTCTTTCCTCCTTCGTCTTCTTTTTGCCTTGCTGCAGGGGCAGCATGTAGGATTTTAGATCCCTGAGCATAGACTGAAATGGCGCTAGTGGTAAAGAATCCACTTGCCAATGCAAGAGACCAGAGATATGCAGGTTCGATCCTGGAGTTGGGAAGATCCCCTGAAGAAGGAAATGGAAACCCACTTCAGTATTCTTGCCGAGGAAATCCCATGGACAGAGGAGCCTGGTGGGCTACAGTCCATGGGGTCGCAAAGAGTCGGACACGACAGGGTACACACACGAGACCAGAGACTGAATCTGAGCCTAACCACTGGATCACCAGGGAAGTCCCCATCTCAGATAAATCTGGGTGATCCTATACTATAGAAAGGAGGGGACCTGGATATTAGGGGCAAACCAATAGACTAGAGGACTAATGCATATCTGTGGGACTGAGTAGAATTTTTATTCGTGATTATTTCTGATAATACCTGGCAAAGTTGTACCGTGTTGTTTGTGACTAGTATTCAAAAGGCCAAACTGTACCCAGAGTTGGAAGCTGGAAGCTTCCTACAATGATCCCACTACTACTTAAGTACCAAAGCCACTTCTCACTGTTATGATAGAAAATGTCTTGAAGTGTCCAATTCCTCTCCAGGAAAAATATTTTGAAGACTGGTTAACTCAAATGACTGTTAAGTAAACTTTCTTCCTCTTGACTGATCCCATCCATTACTCCTGAGATTTATTAAGCAACTTTTACCTTTTCTGAGAAAGGATTATTAAAGGACAGAACGTGCCAAGCTTTTTAAGTTTGACAAAAAATAACTCACATAGATTATTATTAGATTCTGAGATATGCTCTGAAGATGAGGAAGGAACTTTTTGGAACAGAGCCAAATGCTAATGCTGATTGAGACAGCTGAGCAGGTCTGTGCCAGCATATTCCAGGATCATTTCTGCATTCTCTCTCCTGCTGTCCAATGCCCGAGACTTTGGTTTGCTTATGTCGAAATATTCTTATTTGCTGCAAGTCCTTTCTGGAGGGAGCTGGGATACAAATAAGCCATCAAATACAAATAAGCCTGGGATACAAATTCTTCCGCATTAAATAGTGAGAGGGGGGTCAGCACCTTTGTTTTTCCCCATTCTCCCCTGATAGGGATGTTTCATTTTTAAACAAACATATCAAATGTACGCTCTGAGAAGGGATCACTATTAGCGTCCGAGGGCATTTTTTTGTCCTGCGGTTGCGCTGCTAGGAAAACTGACAAAGGAGAGAGGAGAGAAAAGAAAAGAGAGACGAGAGGGAGAGAGGCCCCAGGATTCTTAACCTTTTGATCTTTGTTGGTACTATGGTCAACTGTGACAGACTAGTGAAGCCTCGGGACCCCTTCTGCCAATTGTTTTCAAATATGTAAGATAAATACATGGGATTACCCAGGAAACCAGCTGGATTTGTTACCAAGCAGGGTGTTTGGCCTCCATAATCAATCAATAGGCATTGATAAGAGGCCAGACAAGAGATTGAGGCAACACTCTATTGGCGGCCCTGCTGCAGTGTGGGCGAGTGAGAATAAGTGAAAAGTTTCTCTTGCAGGCTCGCTCCCTGTGGGTGGGATCAAGCTGGCTCCTTACCCCAACCTGAGGGCAGGAGCTGTCCAGGGGTCGGGCTGGAGGGGTAGCTTAGGTGGTTTGCCCACCGCTTTGGTGGTGGTGAGTGCAGGGGTTATGAATGTACCTTGCTTTTCCTCCTGGTTTTTCAGCAGTGGCAGTTGGGTTTTTGGTCTTTTTGTATCCTGTTGCTCACAGTTTGCCCCAACTGCACATGCACACAGCTATTTTTAGTCCCTCATAGTGTCTCTGTAATACTTTGTTGACTAGAGGAGATGTTTGTCCAGGTGCAAGCACTGTAGCAAAGGGTCCCAGGTCCCAGCCTGTCTCACATTAAGAACGGGCTGTACTCGGGGACTCCTTTGGAGGTCTGCAGAGCCCAGATGAAAGACTTCCTTGGTTGCTTCCTATGTTTAGATTATTAACTCCCTTAAAAGCCACACCCAGGTTTCAACTATTCAGGCTGTTTAAGCCAAGAGGTTTGCCAAAAGCAGTTGCTCATCTGAAGTTGCTACAAAATATGCCCAAACTCTTTCTCAGAGGCATAGTCACTTGTGTTCTGAAGACAAGTACCTACCATTTGAAGGCTGTTGGTAAAAGCTCAGATGCACAGGCATGACTTCTTGGTTCTTGCATCCTAGTGGCTGATTTTGTGGGCAGGAGGAGAAGGGGACAACAGAGGATGAGATGGCTGGATGGCATCACTGACTCGATGGACGTGAGTCTGAGTGAACTCCGGGAGTTGGTGACAGACAGGGAGGCCTGGCATGCTGCGATTCATGGGGTCACAAGGAGTCGGACACGACTGAGCGACTGAACTGAACTGAACTGAATGACTATGGGGCTTCCCTGGTGGCTCAGAGGTTAAAGCGTCTGCCTCCAATGGGGGAGACCCGGGTTTGATCCCTGGGTCAGAAAGATCCCCTGGAGAAGGAATTGGCAACCCACTCCAGTATCTTGCCTGGAGAATCCCATGGACGGAGGAGCATGATAGGCTGCAGTCCATAGGGGCGCAAAGAATCGGACACGACTGAGTGACTTCACTCCTAAACAATGCCAATGTCCATCAGAGAAAAATATGGATAAGAAAACAGTGATATATGCATTCAGTGGAATAGAAAGGAGTACACTGCTGGGATAGAAAGCAATAAGCATGGATAAATCCCCAAAACATTATGCTGAACCAAAGAAACCACACAAACCGAATACATACTCTATGTTCCTTTTGTATGAAGTTCTAGAAGAGGCAAAATTAATCAATGGTGAAAGAAATCCAGATAGCAGTTGCTTGGGGATGGGAGTGTAGCTGAAAAGAAAGACTGGCTAGGAAAGGGCATATGAGAGAACTTTCTAGGGTGATGGAAGGTACTGTGTCTTGAAAGGAGTGGCTTAGGCCAGTGTCAGAATTCACAGAAATTTAATTCTTCAGATTTGTGTGTTTCATTGAATATAAATTATGCCAGCTTTAGAAAAATAAAACACAAGACACAATGCAGGGAATCCTGAGTCGGACATGGAGAATGGGAGAAAAGACAGACCAGGATAGACACCAGTGTCAGTGGGATGAATATGTACAAACAGCCCAGGTAAAGAAAGGACATGAAGTTAGAAGGAAAAAAAAAAAGACCATGATAAAAGGAAGTTTATTATTTTTCAAGGAAGGAGAATGGGGGGTCAAGGTATGGATAGAATGGTGTGTAGAGAACCCCCAAAGAATCTCCTGGAAAACTTACTAGGCATCAAGGAGTTGTGAGTGATTCTATCTCATCCAAGAAATATGTTCAGCCCACGCAATCCCTTGTTTATTTACCTTAGTGACAACAATCGCCCTGAATTTGCCCTGTGGCCACTGCAGCCCTATAGCTCAGTGGTCACTTCACATGGCAGGGTGCATCCCTGTGGGGCCATGGTTAAAGTGGTCCTAGGAAAGTCCTAATCTGTCTCAGGGGTATTTCTCTTGAGGCCTGGTGCCTTTCACTGGGCACCAGAATGAAATCTCTCCCCCTGGGAGGGTGTCAGGGGAGTGGGGAAGGACAAGGAGGGAGTGGGAGAGAAAGGAACAGGATGAGGAAGACAGTGGTGGTATGTGGTGGGCTCCAGGCCAATTCCTAATGGGTGAGGGGTCAGGGGGAGGGGATAGTTTCCTTCTCTTGAAAGTGACCATATGTCTAGTATCAGAAAGGGCCAAGTTGGTGTTTATTACTCTAAGGGCTCTTCATAGAGAAGCCTTCAGTCATAAAGCTCTCTGCAACCAAAATCTCTAATTTCCAAAAATGCTGTGATTTTCCTGTGACAACCAAACTACCTTCAAGAGATTAAGAATATGGGTTTAGGGGCAAAGTATTCAAATAACTGTGTGACCTTTAGGCAGATACTCTGTCCTCCAGGTTATTTATTACCTTGTCTATAGACAGGGATTGTTGAGGGCTGAGGTATAAACTCTAATCCCTGAAATCCACACGTTGGAGTCTTGATCCTAGTACTCGGAATATGAGTATTTGCAGATAGGGTAGTCGCTCTGTCGTGTCTGACTCTTTTCGACCCCATGGATTACACAGTCCATGGAATTCTCCAGGCCAGAATACTGGAATGGGTAGCCATTCCCTTCTCCAGGGGATCTTCCCAACCCAGGGATCGAACCTAGGCCTCCTACACTGCAGGCGAATTCTTTACCAGCTCAGCCACCAGGGAAGCCCTTAAAGAGGTAGTGGTGTGGTGGACTAGTTGCTAAGTAGTGTCCAACTCTTGCGACCCCATGGACTGTATGTAGCCCGCCAGTCTCCTCTGTCCCTGGGATTCTCCAGGCAAGAATACTGGAGTGGGTTGCCATTTCCTTCTCCGGGGGATCTTCCCTACCCAAGAATGGAACCCAAGTCTCCTTCACTGCAGGCAGATTCTTTACCGACTGAACTATGAGGAAAGAGTCCTTAAAGTGGTAATTAAGGTAAAATGAGGTTATATGGGTGGGCCCGAATCCGTTATGACCGATATCCTTATAAGGAAGAGGAGACCAGGAGAGACAGGCCCAAAATGACAACTATGTGAAGACTTAGGGAGAAAATGGCCATCTATAAGCCAAGGAGAGAGGCCTTAAAAGAAGCCAACACCTTAGTTGTGGATTCTAGCCTCCAGAACTGTGAGAAAGTAAATAAATTTCTGTTGTCGAAGCCAGTCTGTGGTCCTTGGTAATGGTAGCCCTAGCAAACTGACACAGGGATCCTAATTCCTGTCAATGGAACGGTTGGGAGGCTGAACCGAGATAATATATGAAAAGCTCTGAGGACAGCAGCTGGCACACAGAGTGAGCAGTAACTAGCAACTTAATACTACGTTGACCCTTGAAGAACGAGGGAGCTACAGGCACCCGCCTCAGAGCAGTAGAAGATTCACCCGTAACTGTGCAGTCAACCCTCCACACCCACAATTCTGCATCCTCAGTTTCAACCAGCCACAGATCACCTGGTGCTATAGTATGCATTTAGTGAAAAATAGCCTGTATAAGTGCACTCGGGCCGTTCAAACTCATGTTGTTCAAACGTCAGCTGAAAATGCAAACTGCCAAACAATGTGCAAAAGGGAGCTTAGTTTGTGTAAATGGACATAAACCTGAGGAACTGTGTGTATGTGTATGTATGTCTACACGGGTATGCAATTCACGTGTTAACAAATAGAATCTGTCTGTCACCTGCATGCATCCCGTGATGAAGCCTGGAGCAGAGTGTAAGCTTTCTGCCGGCAGGGCCCCTGCCTGGGTGATCAGGCTTCTTAGAGAGCAACCTGGCCAGAGGGGCAAATCCAGCCCTCTTCCTATTTGGTTGAGTTTTACTGAAGCACACCTATGCTCATTGGCTCACGTATTTCAGTAGCTGCTTTCACGCCATGGAAAGTAGAGCCAAGTATTTGTGACAACAGAGGACAAAGACTGCACTAACTTCAAGGTCAAAATATTTACTGTCTGGCTCTTCACAAAAGTATTTGCCTATTCTGTTACAAGAACTCTGTAGCAAGAACTCAGTTCTTCTTTCTCCTTCCTTTTCCTCCCTCCTTGTTACTAAAAGAGACCAACAAAGAGAGAGAAAAAAAAAAATTGGTGATGAAAAGTGCCTTAGCTTTATCTCATCTAACTCCTCCTAGAGTTATGATGAAATAGCAGTTCAAAACAGGGATTTGTTGATGTCCTGGAGGTCATATAGGTCTATCTGTTTCCTGGTATAAAATAGGGATATTTTGGGAATTAAATATGCGGATATATACAAAGCAATTAAACTAGTGCCTGGCACACAGTTTTGCTATTATTACTATCATTGTTAGTTTCTGTTCTACTGTGAACATCTGAAAACCCATATCTTAGTTTATATATACATAATCCACATCCTTCCCTGCAGAGAGCCTGAGAGATGGGGGCAGGGAGGAGTGGAAGCTGGAGAAACGGAGACAAGCAACCAAAGGCGCCTGCTTGGCACCAGGGGCTGCTGGATGCCCCCCGCCTCCCCCATTTATCCCCCTTGCCCCCCATCCCCACTCCAGCCAGACTGTGCTAATAGAATTCAGAAGGTAATACAATCCCCAGGCTCTGAATTCCTTGAGGATCCTGGCTGGGGGCGACGGGGAGCTGGCAGGAGGCCGGGAAGGCAGAGAGGCTCTGATAAAGATCAAGTACCCACAGCCCTCGCATTTCAGGCAGAGCTGCCTCCTGAAGCCTGGCCTCCGCACAGGTTTACAGATTTTCTGCAACTGGCTGCCTGGAGAGAAAGTGTGCGAGCCCAGAGTCTCAGGAATGGGAGTCTAATGAGATCCAGGTGTGGAGAAAACCTCACGCCCCTTCCCCTTGTTCTTGCTGCTTCCACCCGGCCTGGGAGGAGACAAGAGTGGCCCGGTCGGGGTGGGGGGCTTCCTCTGGGGGAAGCCTGGTGGCCGGAGTCCCTCCCCTCCCCCACTCTTCAACATCCTGCTCCAGGGCTGGAGTTCAGAGAGGTCCTCGCCCTGCGCAAAAAACCTGGATGGAGACAAGGCTTTTGTTTCTTTTTTTTCTTCCTCTGGGAAGAACAACAAAAGTGGAAGCAACAAAATACAAGAGAGATGGGACAGAGAGGACATGAGGGCAGAAAAAACACACCAAAGAGCCTCACGCTCCCAGGCTGCGACAACATAGCCCTTGCCCCGAGGTCCTTGTCTGGGGACAGAAATATGAGGCATCCAATGCTAGAAGAGGAATGAGACAGAAACCTAGTAACAAGAACATAATGTGAGCACCAGACAGAGCTCTAAAGGCTGGTTATATCCCATTGTTGTAATACTGCCTCTGCCAGGAGAGAAGGGCAGGGACAGGCAAAAACAGTTTTTTGACCCTCTTAGAAACTCCCATTGGAGAAGGCAGTGGCACCCCACTCCAGTACTCTTGCCTGGAAAATCCCATGGACGGAGGACCTTGGTAGGCTGCAGTCCATGGGGTCTCTGAGGGTCGGACACGACTAAGCGACTTCACTTTGACTTTTCACTTTCATGCATTGGAGAAGGAAATGGCAACCCACTCCAGTGTTCTTGCCTGGAGAATCCCAGGGACGGGGGAGCCTGGTGGGCTGCTGTCTATGGGGTCGCACAGAGTCAGACACGACTGAAGCAACTTAGCAGCAGCAGCAGCAGAAACCAACTTCTTGGCAAGGCATGAACAACTCTGGCAATAAACTACCTGGAGTGCTTCCTGCCCTCCTCTCACTGAGGCTCAGAGTCCACGCTTCCAGAACGTTTGTCTACACCAGACGCTGTTCCGGTGCTCCTCCGCTGTCCATTCTCAGTGTTGTGGTCATCTCATTTGTAAAGCTGCTGTGACCCTCAAATGAGCAAACACTGAACCATCACTCCTGGGGGAAATATGGTGGTAGATTCCTGTGGGTCTCTGGCTACATTTTCATCAACCAATCAACACACGACCTTGTTTTATGTGTTTATTTAACATGAATTTTTGATTCATTAACATTGGATGCACAGCCAACAGCACTATAACTCGCGCCTGAGTGAAGTTCGTCTAACCCACGTCTTTTCTTCGTGAGGCACATCACAGCCGCCTTGTGCTGGAGGGAGCACTTCAGCGCTGTTTAAAAGTGCCATTTTAAACAGAGAAATTGTCAACAAAAAGCACAAAAATGCCAAAAACATGGCACTAAATAAACCACAAAGCAGACACTTGTTTATAGCATGAGAGAGGAAAAAGAAGGCAGAGTGTGCCTTATTTGACCTCAGCTGGAAACGTGCATATCAACTGACTCAAAATTTCTGCATCTTTATGCATGTCCAAGAATGATCTTAAATACACAGCAAATATTGATTTTAGGTTTACAAATTTGAGTGAGTAGGTTGGATTTGCAAAGATAGAACCCCACAAATAATGAGAATTGACCATCCATTATCTCATTCACTTTTTTTAACAATCCCTTGTGGTACGAATTATTCCATTTTAAAGACTGGAAAACTGAAGTTCAGAAAGGTTGTGCCAAAAAAAAAAAAGGTTGTGCAATTTGCACAATACGATGCAGCTAGCAGGTGAGGCTTTGTATTTCACCCACATCAAATTTAAGACATGTCACTTGGGAAGAATACTCTAGAGAGGACTACCCTGCCTCAGCTAAACCTTTCAGTTCAGTTCAGTTGCTCAGTCGTGTCCGACTCTTTGTGACCCCATGAATCACAGCACGCCAAGTCTCCCTGTCCATCACCAACTCCTGGAGTTCACCAAAACTCATGTCCGTTGAGTCGGTGATGCCATCCAGCCATCTCATCTTCTGTCGTCCCCTTCTCCTCCTGCCCCCAATCCTGCCCAGCATCAGGGTCTTTTCCAATGAGTCAACTCTTCACATGAGGTGGCCAAAGTATTGAAATTTTAGCCTCAGCATCAGTCCTTCCAATGAACACCCAGGACTGATCTCCTTTAGGATGGACTGGTTGGATCTTCCTGCAGTCCAAGGGACTCTCAAGAGTCTTCTCCAACACCACAGTTCAAAAGCATCAATTCTTCGGCATTCAGCTTTCTTCACAATCCAACTCTCACATCCATACATGACCACTGGAAAAACCATAGCCTTGACTAGACGGACCTTTGTTGGCAAAGTAATGTCTCTGCTTTTCAATATGCTATCTGCTAAGTCACTTCAGTCATATCTGACTCTGTCCGACCCCACTGATGGCAGCCCACCAGGCTCCCCCATCCCTGGGATTCTCCAGGCAAGAACACTGGAGTGGGTTGCCATTTCCTCTCCAATACGTGAAAGTGAAAAGTGAAAGTGAAGTCGCTCAGTCATGTCCGACCTTCGGTGACCCCCATGGACTGCAGCCTTCCAGGCTCCTCCATCCATGGGATTTTCCGGGCAAGAGTACTGGAGTGGGGTGCCATTGCCTTCTCTGAATATGCTATCTAGGTTGGTCTTAACTTTCCTTCCAAGGAATAAGTGTCTTAATTTCATGGCTGCAGTCACCATCTGCAGTGAGTTTGGAGCCCCAGAATATGAAGTTTGACACTGTTTCCACTGTTCCCCCATCTATTTGCCATGAAGTGATGGGACCAGATGCCATGATCTTAGTTTTCTGAATGTTGAGCTTTAAACCAACTTTTTCACTCTCCTCTTCCACTTTCATCAAGAGGCTCTTTAGTTCCTCTTCACTTTCTGTCATAAGGGTGGTGTCATCTGCATATCTGAGGTTATTGATATTTCTCCCGGCAATCTTGATTCCAGCTTGTGCTTCTTTCAGCCCAGCATTTCTCATGATGTACTCTGCATAGAAGTTAAATAAGCAGGGTGACAATATACAGCCTTGACACACTTCTTTTCCTATTTGGAACCAGTCTGTTGTTCCATGTCCAGTTCTAACTGTTGCTTTCTGACCGGCATATAGATTTCTCCAGAGGCAGGTCAGGTGGTCTGGTATTCCCATCTCTTTCAGAATTTTCCACAGTTTATTGTGATCCACACAGTCCAAGGCTTTGGCTGAAACTTTAGTCTGTATTTATTCACTGTACCTAAATGGATTCGCTCAGCTGTTGCTGTGAGTTCATGTATTTTGCCTACCTGATGTAAGAACACTTCTGGGGGTTGGGGAACAATATACTCCATCCCCTGTTCCCAGATAGAAGCTTCGTAGTCATAAAAAGGGTCTCTTCGGCTGCATATCCTATTATTCCCCAGGAGTTCTGGAAGCAGATTCCTGAAAAATCACCCAGATCCCTTTCCTGGATTCAGTTTTTGCTACAAACTCAAAGGATGTGTACCCTGGGCAAGTGTGGGAGGCCACAGCGGGGGTCTGCACTGATTGATTTTATGCATGCAACAAATATTGGTCCTCGGTTTTTTGCTTAGCTCAATGCTGAGCTCTGCTCAGGGTCTCTGTGAAGACATAAGGAACATCTCTTCACGGAGTTTGCATGTAGTCTGGGGAGACTAAATAGGACACACACCATGCGCTAGTCAGAACCACACCAGGTGCAGGGCCAAGCTTCAGGGCAGTGGGTAAGGGGATCCCTGAAGGCTGGAGCGGGTGTCTCTCCATAGAGGAGTATTGAACTGGGCCTCATGGGGGGAGGGGTAGAAAGAAGGAAGGAGGGAGGGAGGGAAGAAGGGAGTCCAGACATCAAAGGAATGACCAGGCATAGCCTGCAAGGAAATCAGCAGGGCTGGAGTCTGGGCTATGGGTTCTGAATGGGGCCAGGCAGTACCCAAAGAGCATCCAGGGAAAACCCTGTGACAGGAAGCAAGATAACAGAGCTGCTGGCTAAGGTTTGGCAGCAGGGGGTGCAGAAGGCAGGGCGTTCTCTCAGTTCCCTCCCAAACAACAGTGTGTGGAACCCAGGAAAAAATCATTCAGGTCCCTTTCCAGTTTCAGTGGGGCTTCAACCCCTCCCAACTTCTGAGTCCCTGGGCGTGAAGAGCCAATACAGACACCCAGACTGACAGCAGGACTATAGAGAGGATGCTATGCCCAGCCGGGGCTCTGCAGCAGCTATCTTTACCTCCAGAAGCCTGCAGCCACCTTCACCTTCCCAATCTGGCTTCCAAATAACATCATATTCAAAAGAGTCACCATTGATCTTCATGACACTACATCCAGGCACATTTTTCTCCATCCTCAATTAACTGGATATTTCTCTCCTAGAATGTAATCGTCATGAAGTCAGAGAATTCTACATTCACTACTATAGTCCCAGCACCCAGAACAGGCTGGCACAGAAGATGCTTGATGAAGTCTGGTGCATGAGTGAATGAACTGTCTTCCATTGGCTTCTGTGATGCCATACTTTCCTCCTACCTCCTCGTCTGCTCGTTCTGTCTCTCCTATAGACTCGTCTCCTGCATACTGACATGGGGGGATGACTCCAAGCCTCCATTCTAGGCTCTTTTCTCATGTAGATTCTCTTTCCTTGGGACATCTTATTCATTACCTTCAGTTCTCATCTGTGACAGATTGTATAATCCAAGGATAGACACATTTTTATATTTATCCCATCCCACATATTCTTCTTACAATGTAACTGACACTCTTTCACCAAAAAGTGGGATCTGAGTTCCCTCCCCTTGAATCCAGGTGGCAGCTTATGCCTTCCTGGACCAGTGAAGTATGGTGGGAGTGACAGTCGTATATATGACTTCTAAGGTTAGGTCTGAACTGAACTGAAGGTTAGGTCATGTAAATGACACAGTTTCCACCTGGCTCTCTCTCTTGGGATTTTTGCTTTTAGGACCAATCCATCCCCTTGTGAGGAAGCCCAAGCCACATGGAGAAAGCCACATGTGGGTGTTACAGCCAACAGCTAAGCTAAGGTCTCAGCCAAGAGCCAACATCAACATCAGATAATTCCAGCTCCCAGCTCCCAGCCATGGAGAATTCCAGCTGAGACCTCAGACATTGTAGAACAGAGTTAAGTCATCCCCTCTGTACCCTGTCCAAAGTCCCAACAGACCCAAACCATAAGAGATAATAAATGACTGTTGTTGTTCTAAGTCACTAAGAGTTGAGGTAATTTGTTACTCATTAATAGACAACCACTACACCATCTGTACGCTGATATCTCCTACGCATGTATTTCCATCCCAGTCTTCTCCTTTGATCTCTGGAGCCATATTCCAAATGCCTACTCATCATCGCCACATGGAGGTCTCAAGGGAACTGCCATCCCACCATGTCCAGAGCTGAACTCTAATTTTCCCACAAGAGTGCTCCTTTTCCAGTGTTTTCTTTCTCAGCAAATGGCTCCACCTTCTTACCATTTTCACAATCCAGAAACTTAGAACTCATCTGTAACCCTTTCTTCTCTTCCCCGACCCACAACAAATTCTGTCAATTTTCGCTCTTAAATATCTCCCTAATCTAACAACCTTTTCTTCACCCTCACTACCAGCCTGGCTCAAGCCACCAACACTGCTCACCTGCCTTTAGACCTGCTGTTCCCCATCTTTCCGAATCTCACTTGATTCTCTCCAGTTCCTTCTTCAGACTGCCATCAGCACAATAGAGCACTCAAATGACATTTCTACATCCTTAAGATCAAGACTAGAATACTTAGCACATAATACAAGGCCATAGGAGATCCAACTCTTGCCCACCCTCTCAAAATCTGGGCCATCCTCCCCTAGATCGCTCCCACCGCCATTCGTCAGTTCCGGGACTGAGCTGTGCTCTTCCCGACAGAGGGACATGCACAAGTGCTCATCTTCCCAGGAAAATCTCCTCTGTTCCCCATCTTTCACCTAATCAATTTTTATTCATTCTTCAGATGTGACTCTTCCCCCATCCTCCCTGTAAGATCTCCTGTCAAATGCTGTCAACAGCTCCAGATACTCTTAAACCATAGCATATCTCTGGCTGTAATTGCACATCCTCCATGAGATCGTTTGATCAATAACTCCCCTTCAAGAGCAAAGGCTCTGGGCCAGCAGCAACCATACCTGTTTCACCCCTAGCACAGGAGAAGGCATTCTGTAACATCTACCACTTCTGGAATGAATGATTTAGGGAGCGGAGGATACAAAGTGGATAGGTGCGTGGCAAGCTATAGCCTTGAGGGCCAGGAGCACAATTCTCAGTTTTAGAAAGTGAAAGTAGAAAAGTGAAAGTTGCTCAGTCACGTCAGACTCTTTGTGACCCCCAATGGACTATACAGTCCATGGAATTCTCCAGGCCAGAATACTGGAGTAGGTAGCCTTTCCCTTTTCCATGGGATCTTCCCAATCCAGCGATCGAAGTCAGGTCTCCCACAATGCAGGTGGATTCTTTACCAGCTGAGCCACCAGGGAAGCCCATGAATACTGAAGTGGGTAGCCTATCCCTTCTCTAGGGGATCTTCCCCATCCAGGAATCGAACTGGGATCTCTTGCATTGTAGGTGGATTCTTTACCAACTGAGCTATCACGGACAGCCTTCTCAGTTTTAGGAGCATTTGTCATGAACTATTCAGCACCCTTTCTCCTCTCTGGAAGACACAATATTTTCTAAAATATAAATTGCCTTCGGGATTCAGAACCCAGCACCAGTGTCGGGGGAGGGGGATAGGGGTGACGAATCACAGTTAATTTAAAACCAAGCATGGGCATCCCCTTGCCCAGGACTGAGACAGGAGTCAGCATGGGGTACAAGGCTTGTGAGACAAGAAGGGAAGGTGAGCTTTAAAAAGGGACAGGAGGATGCTCTTGGGTGAAGATGTAACGTTGGAGTCATTGTAGGCTCTTGTGGTCCAGAGAGAACACTGGCCCCATAAATGGCAGAGGCAAGCCAATGGATGGAGAGAACAGAATAACTGACCTAGAACTGCTTGCGATATGGGACAATAAATGGTTTAAGCCAGAGTTTCTCATCGACAACACTACTGACATTTTGGGCCACGTAATCCTTCATTGTGGGTGGCCGCCCTTACACACTGCAGAATATTGAGCAGCGCCCCCGGCTTCCACCTTCTAGATCCTAGTAGCAGCCCCCACCCTGCCCCAGTCCCAGCTGGGAAAACCAGAGGTCTCCAAACAGTGCCAAATGTTCCCTAGGGGATCAAATCATCCCCTGTTGAGAACGACTGATGTAAGCCAGCTGAGCTTAACTGCTACTTGTAGTCAAAAAGCATCTTAAGTGATACAGCATCCCCCAACTTTGTTTACTCAAAACAGACTAATCTCTTTTCACCTTTGCCCACCCACGTCTTCCTCCAGCCCCAGACCTGCTCTATAATCACAGATCCAGTTCGCATGATTACATAGAGCCCACCCATCACCTTCCATCCTAGCCGTCCTTTCCTCCGCTTCCCTTGAACTCTCAGAATTCACTCATGGCCGCAGCCGCGTCCCAACCATCTCTGCCTTCGTCATCTCGTGCCACTTGCTGCAGGAGCTGATGGGAAGGCTCTCAGTTACTCGCTTTTGCTCGGACGTAGATCTCTGCCACTTCTCCCACACATCCGTGAGGCCACTGTAAGTTTTGTACGGATCTTTCTACCAAGGATCCTTCCCCACGCCTCCATTCGTGCCCATTCGTCTTATCAGTCTATCCCTCCATCCACGCATTCATCCATCCACTATTCAATACATATTTTGCACACTTAGTGGGAGCTGCAATAGGCCCCAGGTACCACATGGATTTCCCTGATGGCTTGGATGGTAAAGCATCTGCCTACAATGTGGGAGACCCGGGTTCAATCCCTGGGTTGGGAAGACCTCCTGGAGAAGGAAATGGCAACCCACTCCAGTACTCTTGCCTGGAAAATCCCATAGACGGAGGAGCCTGGTAGGCTACAGTCCATGGGGTGAGAAAGAGTCGGACACGACTGAGTGACTTCACCAAATGGATAAGATATGGAACTTGTCCTTAAAGAGCACACAGCCTGGCTAAGAAGACAGTTTCCTAAGCCAATGAGAAGTGCTGCTCATGTTGAAGATATTTGACCTATTATGAAACAATGTGTTTTCACACCCTGAGCAACCCTCAGATTTAATTACATATTCAAAAGGATGCTGATAACAAACTCCATCGATACACGAAGCAGGTCTGGCAGGACCGTATCTGCCAGTGTGGCTAGTCCAGTTCCAGTAACTCAATGAACCTGGGAGAAATAAGAAGGCCTACATTTCAACGTGTTATGTTAGAGTCAGACTTTTTTTCCTTCCCCTCCAGACTGTTCTCCAACTGGTCTGAATTAGTGAGGTCCAACTGTTTCTATTTAAAGAAAAAGGCAACAAAATCTTCAGGGCGTGCCTCCAAAAATCAAGCCAGAAAACACACACACACACCGCCACCAAGTCCATCATCCACACACTCTGCCCTAAGGACAGGGATGCACACTGACACACACTGTCAGGCCGTTGAGGGAAAAAACAGAAATCGGGCAGCCGCTCAAACAGCTTGTAGCTAAAGAGATGGAAGGATGGCAGAGGGAGGGGCAAGGCAAGAAGGGGGTTGGTGAAGAAACGGTTCCAAGCACAACAGAAGAGCTCTCGCCTGAAGATTCTGGATTTCCTCTTTGGTTCTTTGAAAGAATAAGTCTCTGGTTCTATTTGGCTGGGGGACCAGCCCTTGTGAGGTGTGGCCTTGGGCTCTCTCTTCCCCTTCACAGTAACTCTATTGTTCAGAAACTGCGGCCAATTTATGGAAAGAGGTGGAATGTTTATGTAACTGACTCTGCTTTAGACAAGACGTTTGAAAGAGGGGGAGAAAAAATGACAGATGGAAGGAAGCCAGTCCAAACAGGGTTTTTCTTCCTTTCTGGACACAGATGTTGGAAAACAGAGAAGAGGGAAGGAGGGAGGGGAGAGAAGAAAGTCAGGGGCTGAGAAGGAATGCCAAAGTCCGAGCTTGGCCAGAGACGCCCAAGTCTGTCTCTGTGGCCCTGGGCAGAGCCTTGGAGCAGAGCCTCCATTTTTGGAAGCTGCTGTTTTCATTAAATAGGTCAAACCAGTCAGAGCAGCCCTGGTGTGGGCTCTGGATCTCATTAGCCTAAAATGGGTGGGGTAGTGCTGGCTTGTGAAGGAGTGCATCCCCTGGTGTGTACTTGGTTGGGGTGGGGGGGCGGGGATGAGGGGACTTCTTTACTGCTTTCCCCAAAGTCAGGCCCCAGGCAGCTGGGGCTGCCAGGGGGGCCAGACCACAGATGGAGAATGCGCTTCATTAAGCAAGGAGTCCGCTCTGCAGCCCGGAGGCCCAGGCAGGCTGGAAAAATCAGAACTGCTTTGAGCAGGCGTCACAGGGACAAATCTCACCCCTGCACCCAGCCCAAGTGGGTGAGGAGTTAGGAGAAGGAGCTTCGTGCTTAAAACGGCCCCAGAATCTTGGGAGCTAACTTCGGACATAGAAGGCTATACCAGGAGGAGATGAAATCTTTATCTTCCAGATTATAGGATTCGGGTCTTTGGGAGCACTTATCTGATAGGAGAGACCATTTGTTGCCCTCAGGGAACCTCAGTTTCATCAGGAAAAACTCAATCCTTGAATGCAGGGATCTCCCAGTAGACAGCTCTTGACCGAGTCTCCAGTCTGATTGGGGAGGCAGGACTGTAGCAAATGAAACACATTTGAAACTCATCAGATTAGCATGAAAACAGGCTCCAGTGAATTTTGCACGAAGTGAGGCCATGCTAAAGGAATTACATTTAGTAATACTATGTAAAGGGGTTACACCTACAGTGGGATGGGGTTAGGGGTGGTTCCTACAGAAAGGCAGTTTTGAGCAGCTGAATGGCCATGGCTCGGCGAGGACAATAGAACATCAGGCTGAGTGTGAGTGTGAGCTGCAGCTTTGGTTCTTAGGGAGCAGGAGTCAGAAGCTCACATCCCCAGAGGTCTCCAGTTGACTGTTTTGGGGTGGTGAGGCAGGGCCTGGGGGTCCAATACCTGACAGCAGGAGAATGAAGATGAATTGACTGACCGACAAGTTTTCCCCAAGGGATTCAAAGCCAGCTGCTGGGATCGCCGGGGCAGGCTGCAATGACGTCTCTGTGAGCACATCCTAGAGGCCAGAGACCTGTCCGGTGTCCCCCAGGAATCAGATGACTTATCATTGCTCATCGAAATGGGGACGCTGTGGAGAGGGGAAGGGAGGTTGCTAAAGGTTATGCTGGGCCCACAAGCATGAACCAGGCCTATTCCAGATAAATCAGGACATTTTGCTACTATCCCTTCCTAAAATCTTTAAGGCTCTAGGTGTGTGCGCAATTGAGGTTTATAAGAAAACCAGATTAGCTTCAAATACCTCCTCAGCACCTTAATTCTATCCGATGATTTTTACAGAAACACTACTATATATAGATACATAGTATATATGTATTTGTGTTAAGTCACTTGAGTTGTGTCTGACTCTTTCCAGTAGTCATATATGGATGTGAGAGCTGGACTATAAAGAAAGCTGAGTGCAGAAGAATTGATGCTTTTGAACCGTGGTGTTGGAGAAGACTCTTGAGAGTCCTTTGGACTGCAAGGAGATCCAACCAGTCCATCCTAAAGTAAATCAGTCATAGATGTTCATTGGAAGGACTGATGTTGAAGCCAAAACTCCAATATTTTGGCCACCTGATGTGAAGAGCTGACTCATTTGAAAAGACCCTGATGTTGGGAAAGATTGAAGGCAGGAGAAGGGGACGACAGAGGATGAGATGGTTGGATGGCATCACTGACTCAATGGACATGGGTTTAGGTAAACTCTGGGAGTTGGTGATGGACAGGGAGGCCTAGAGTGCTGTGATTCATGGGGTCGCAAAGAGCTGGACACGACTGAGCAACTGAACTGAACCCTATGGACTGTAGCCCACCAGACTCCTCTGTCCATGGGATTCTCCAGGCAAGAATATTGAAGTGGGGTGCCACTTCCTTCTCCAGGGGATCTTCCCAACCCAGTAATCAAACCTGGGTCTCCTGCATTGCAGACAGATGCTTTACCAACTGAGCTAGGAGGAAAGTGTGTGTGTGTATACTTAGGAGTATATATGTGCGCTCTGTCAACATATATATATACTTACGTCTGTATCGGTAGATAGATTGAGATATATACACATATAATACAGAAGTTTCATGAATTTTCAAAAAATATTTAAATTAAAATGAGAGACCTCAAAAAACTTAATTCTCATAGCAAACCTCTTGGGACTATGTCCTCTGCTTCCCAAGGTGCACTATCATAGATGTACGTTATTTGTGGTTGCTCAAAATCTTTGAGACACCCTCTCGATATTCTAACAGCTCTTCAGAGTATACACCCCACCTTCCCAAGGGAAGCAAAATAAAATGAAACTGCTCTTGTTTTCCAGTTTCCCTTGCTCTGAGAAGGCAGGTAAGGGATTTAATTTCCACCAGTCAGATGCACCTTTTCTTGAGAACAGTGTTACCTAGAGACAGGATGTCACAGGGGTCATCCTTTTTGCTGGTACCAGATTGGGGCAGGCCCACTACGGGTTGGAGGCAGCACCCGCCTGCTCCTGACATGGGCAGCGGCTCCCGTGACCGCCAGATCTGCAGCGTGGCTCTGGGAGTTGTCCTAGAAACTCAGCTGGAGTCTATTTTTTCAGTCTTCCCAATGTCCATAATAAATCTCATTATACTTAAACCAGATGGAGAAAATTTCAGGTTTTTTTTTTTTTTTTAAATTTTACAAAGGAGTCTGTTATTTCAGATGATACAGGGGCAAAGTTTGAGGAGACTGGCTACACTGTATGAGGAAAGGGGCTCATCCTGGGGGAAATTTAGCTCCGGGGAATGAAAGTGTTAGTTGCTCAGTCATGTCCAATTCTTTGTGACTCCCATGGACTGTAGCGCTACCAGACTCCTCTGTCCATGGGATTCTCTAGGGAAGAATCCTGGAGTGGGTTGCCATTCCCTTCTCCACGGATCTTCCCAACCCAGGGATCAAACCCAGGTCTCCTGCATTGGCAGGTAGATTCTTTACTGTCTGAGCCACCAGGGAAGCCAGGGAATGAAGTGGGACTCTAAAGCAAGCCCACCTCATTTACCCAGGGCCCCTCCCTGGCCTCTTCAACTGGGGTGCACATCCACTTGCTTTCCTCTGTCCTTCCCTCTGCTGTCCCACAAGTCAGGAGCTCCATCACGCTTCCTGCTTTTGTACATCCATTCTTAGTCTTTGTACTGCTTCCCAAGCTGGGATTTCCTGGATCCACGAGCAGCTCAGGGTCCCGGTACACCTCATTAGCTTGGTGAACAGTGAAAAGAGCAGCCTGACTCAGATGTTCCACCTCTGCCCCAAGGTGGAGTCATCCCGGGTACCTCACTGACCCTCTCTGAGCTTCAGTTTCCTTATCTGCTAAATAAAGCATTGGAATAGCTCTCTAATTCTTAACCTTTTGGACATCATAGACTCTGTTAAAACTCTGATCCTGTTTCTCCTTCCCTCTACTCCCTCCTGCCCCATCAGTTCAGTTCAGTTCAATCGCTCAGTCGTGTCCGACTCTTTGAGACCCCGTGAATTGCAGCACACCAGGCCTCCCTGTCCATCACCAACTCCCAGAGTTCACACAGACTCGTGTCCATCGAGTCAATGATGCCATCCAGCCATCTCATCCTCGGTCGTCCCCTTCTCCTCCTGCCCCCAATCCCTCCCAGCATCAGAGTCTTTTCCAATGAGTCAACTCTTTGCATGAGGTGCCAAAAGTACTGGAGTTTCAGCTTTAGCACCATTCCTTCCAAAGAAATCCCAGGGCTGATCTCCTTCAGAATGGACTGGTTGGATCTCCTTGCAGTCCAAGGGACTCTCAAGAATCTTCTCCAACACCACAGTTCAAAAGCATCAATTCTTCGGCCCTCAACCTTTTCCACAGTCCAACTCTCACATCCATACATGACTACTGGAAAAACCATAGCCTTGACTAGATGGACCTTAGTCTGCAAAGTAATGTCTCTGCTTTTGAATATACTGTCTAGGTTGGTGATAACTTTTCTCCCAAGGAGTAAGTGTCTTTTAATTTCATGGCTGCAGTCACCATCTGCAGTAATTTTGGAGCCCCCAAAAATAAAGTCTGACACTGTTTCCCCATCTATTTCCCATGGAGTGATGGGACCAGATGCCATGATCTTAGTTTTCTGAATGTTGAGCTTTAAGCCAACTTTTTTGCTCTCCTCTTTTACTTTCATCAAGAGGCTTTTTAGTTCCTTTTCACTTTTTGCCATAAGGGTGGTGTCATCTGCATATCTGAGGTTATTGGTATTTCTCCTGGCAATCTTGATTCCAGCTTCTGTTTCTTCCAGTCCAGTGTTTCTCATGATGTACTCTGCCCCATAACAGACATATAATATGTTCTGTAAAATTTCAAGGGGGTTGTGGACCATTTAAAGTCCATATTTTCAGTGAGGAGATTCAAAGTTTTAACCAGATTCCTCCCCAAAACTAAAACCCTCAAATTTTAAGAACCCTGCTCTAAGATCTTAATGGGTGATGACTTTGGAGAATTCGAAGCTGGAAAGGCCTGTCTGCCTGTTTATCTTGGCATTGCCCCTGGAAGGAGTCTTTTGCTCCACTGAGCCACAGTTTTCTTATCTGTAAAATAAAAATAGTAATACCTGCCCTAGCAACCTTATAGGATTGTTAGGAGAGTTATATCATAATTGAAGTAAAAGGTTTTATAAACCATAAAATGTTTTATAAATGTGAGAGCTCAATTAACCGGCTTGCTTTTTCCTTTTCTAACATCTAGGGGCTGGATTGTGACCTCCAGCCAGAACTCACTGAATTCCTGGTATGAGAGGTGAACCCTACCTGTGTTCCCTTAGTGACCAGTGGTCCTCTCCCCACCCCCAGGGCTTCAGCGAGGCTGCATCACGTTCCACAGTCCAGGCCTGTGAACATCATTTCCATCAAAGCTGTCTGCTCCTTGTAACCCTCACGTCCCTCCACTCAACACATCGACCATGGGCACAGTCCGTCACATGGTCACCCACCCAGTTCTGTTCCACAAGGTGGCAGGGAGCAGTCGGGAGGGAGGGCAGACTTGGTGAGTACAGTGCCATCTGTCCCAGCCCTGTGGTTCTTTCCATCACATTCCTATTTCTCAGACTTCATGTTGAAATTTGGGGCTCAGAACATATGAGCCCGGGACTCATTCCCCTGGGATCTTCACAGTCTGGGGGGGATGCAGAGACAGGCACATGCACCCTGATTAGAAGTTAGGACACACACATTCTTACCTAGTTAGATGCACTCGGGGAGGGCTGTCTGTCACAGGCTTGACCTGGCCTGCATGGCACCAAGGCACGACTTCAAAGGAGGGGTGTGGTAGAGTTGGCAGTCACTCGGGCATGTGGCTTACCTTCCTGCCAGTATTTTCCCTGACAAGATTTTACTTGCCACCCACATCCTGCCTCTCTGGTAGCACAGAGGATTAAAGACCACTCGGCTCCTGACAGGGGCCCTTGCCACCCTGTGAACACAGCTGTCTGCAGCCCCTTCCCTTCCCCTGCCTGCCCGGTCCTGGCTCTGCTCATGCAAGGATGGCCCATGTGTCCCTGCCTGGGGAGTGGGGATGATAGGAGGAGGAAATGGACCAGAGCCAGGCCACCCCGAGACGTTAACGCTCCAGTGCTGGGAGTTTTCACTGGAAATTGCTGAGAGTGGGAGAGCTTTCAGTGCTTTTCTGTGGTCCCATGACCTTGAACTAGAGAGCGGGGCTGGAGGTCCCCAGGAAGCATGAATATGGTGCCAGGACAGCAGGGAGGAAAAGGGACGTAATGGTAAGATAGGTGGGAGCTTCATAATTCCTTGCATAAGAGATCAGCAAGATCCAGGCTTAGACCCAGAGCTAGGCTTTAGCCCAAGGGTACCAGTATTACAGTCCAATATAGTGGTCACAATATGGGCTCCAAAATCACTGCAGATGGTGACCGCAGCCATGAAATTAAAAGATGCTTCCTCCTTGGAAGAAAAGCTATGACAAAGCTAGACAGCATACTGAAAAACAGAGTCATTGTTTCACCAACAAAGGTCTGTCTAGTCAAAGTTATGGTTTTCCAGTAGTCATGTATGGATGTGAGAGTTGGACCATAAAGAAAGCTGAGTGCCGAAGAATTGATGCTTTTGACCTGCCATGTTGGAGAAGACTCTTCAGAGTCTCTTGGACTGCAAGGAGATCCAACCAGTCCAACCTAAAGAAAATCAAGTCCTGAATATTCATTGGAAGGACTGATGGTGAAGCTGAAACTCCAATACTTTGGCCACCTGATGTGAAGATCTGACTCATTTGAAAAGACCCCAGTGCTGGGAAAGACTGAAGGTGGGAGGAGAAGGGGATGACAGAGGATGAGATGGTTGGATAGCATCACTGACTCAATGGGCATAAATTTGAGTGAACTCTGGGAATTGGTGATGGACAGGGAGGCCTGGCGTGCTACAGTCCAATGGGTGGCAAAGAGTTGGACATGACTGAGCGACTCAACTGAACTGCTGGTAGCCACTAGACACCTGCGAATATTGAGCACCTGAAATGTGTCTTGTCCCAAGTCGTATGTGTTGTGTAAAATACGCACCAGACTTCAAAGACTTAATACACAACAGAAAAGAATATGCACTATCTCATTCATTATTTTTATGTGGATTACATCTTGAGGGCTTCCCAGGTGGTGCTAGTAGTAAAGAATCCGCCTACAATACAGGGGACCTGGGTTGGATTCATGGGTCAGGAAGAAGGAAATGGCAACCCATTCCAGTATTCATGCCTGAAAAACTCCATGGACAGAGGAGCCTGGTGAGCTACAGTCCACATGGTTGCAAAGAGTCAGAGCATATGTTGAAGTGATACTGTTTGGTACATGTTGGGTTAAATAAACTATATTATTAAAATTATTAAAATTAGTGTCACCCATTTCTTTGAGGGCTTCCCTGGTGGCTCAGAGGGTAAAGCGTCTGCCTGCAATGCAGGAGACACAGGTTCAATCCCTGGGTCGGAAAGATCCCCTGGAGAAGGAAATGGCGACCCACTCCAGTATTCGTGCCTGGAGGATACCATGGACAGAGCAGCCTGGTAGGCTACAGTGCACAGGGCTGAAAAGAGTTGGACATGACTGAGTGACTTTACTTCACTTCTTCATTTCTTTGAAAAAAATTTTTCTAATGTGGCCACTAGAAAATTTAACATCATGCACCTGGTTCGCATTATATTTCTGTGGAAGAGTGTTGGTCCAGCAAAAGTGAAGCAAAGTCCAGGGCGGTCAGCTTTGGATAGAGGACCAGCAAGGAAGGGCCTGCTATGGCCCCTTGACAGGACTCATTATGAAGTTCAGCTGGGGTTAGGAGCCTCCTCAGAACTGAGAATGGGCCCGACCTGAACTAGGACTAGAGCTCGGGACACCCATTCCTACGCTGGATCCTCTCAAGACGAGCGCCCTTATTCCCTCACTCTCAGGGCTGGACTGATGAACTTGCAGCTTGTCGTGTAGGGAGAGGAAGAAGATGCCCCTTCCCCACTCCGGAGATGCTGGGGCCTCTGTCTAGGGGACCTCCCTGCTGGACCCATTGGGGTTTCAAGGACTGGGGGAGAGGGGTGGTGGTAGGGGTGTTACCCATTTCTTCCTGCTGGGAGGACTTGTCACAGCCTTTGAGCTCAGAGAAGAGAGATACCCCTTCCAATGCAGGGCATGTTCTATTATTTATTAACCCTGAGGAGGGCTGCCCATGCTGGCCTTCCAGCTGGTTAATTGGATTTCATGACAACTTTTTTAAAGGGGATTTTCTGAGGAGCAGTGTTGTGTCCTGCCCCAGGGGTCCTGTGAGGTTTCCTCCATCTCCTTGCAAACACAGCCACTGCTGTACAACACAGAGCTTTAATCATCCATGTCAGGCTAGTCCCGGCCCCATCGGAAGCAGTGGTGGGGCTCACACAGCCACTGATGCTCAGGGATGGGAAATGAGTCCCTTCCTTGGCTGAGATGAAGAAAATATATAGTGTGTCTGATATGCAGGAGACTGCTGGCTAATTTGTGTGCCGCTTCGGCGGCTTTGAGTACAGCCCCTGGTAGGTGAAAGTGTGCTGCTGATCAGAATGAGAGTGTCATAGGTTTGCGCTTTCTTCTGGTTAAGGAGACATTAATAAACATAAGGTCTGGGGATAATAGTTATTATCAAGGCAGAGGTCCTATTTAGACAGTTATTTGGAGAACAGGCGGCTAAACACTAGCACGTCGTGATCTGCTCATTGTCCATCCTCTGCGGTCAGGTCTGCCACGGTTAAGACTTCATGGAAAGGATGCTCAGGGGTGAACAGGTGGGGAGGCTCTGGCTGATCCATAGCCATTCCCTATCCTGCAGCCTAAGCAACAGATAAGGACAAGTGCAAGGTCTGCTGCACAAATTCTGCAGATATCCCAAGCTACGTTTTCAAGCACAGGCAAGAATTGTCTGTGTTACAGTAGCATTTACTGGAGAGCTCTTTTTAACTGTCAGAATGAGTTCATTTATAGAAAGGATTGCTGAAGATGGTGGCTGAGCAACTTAAAGCAAGAAAGCAAGATGACCTTCAGTCATCTTGTGCTGAGTTCTGACGCTAGACACTGGTAGTAAGTATGTGCCCACAAACAGCTGTCCTGTGGTCAGCAGAGAAGAATCCTATTCCAAGGTTTGGAAGGAACCCTGAAGAGAAGGGATGAAAGGGAGGATCTGAGGCACTGAAACCCCTAGAGACGAGGCTGGCAGGAGTTCAGGCAGCCAGGGAATCCCTTGTTCATACCCACTGAATTGTGTCCTACATCAACAAGGGCAATGATCACAGAGCTATTAGCATCATATGCCTACATTATATAGAATGACTTACACCCTTATCTACTTACACATCCCAGACTGGTACAGACTTCCCTAGAAGCTCAGATAGTATAGCATCTGCCTGCAATGCAGGAGACCCAGGTTCAATCCCTGGTCAGGAAGATCCCCTGGAGAAGGAAATGGCAACCCACTCCAGTATCCTTGCTTGGAAAATTACATGGAAAGAGGAGCCTGGTGAGCTATAGTCCATGGGGTCGCAAAGAGTCATACACAACTGAGCGACTAACACACACAACCTGGTAGTGTAGGTATTACTATTAGCCTCATTTACTCATGCTGGAGGAGGGCACAGCAACCCACTCCAGGATTCCTGGAGAATCCCATGGACAGAGGAGCCTGGTGGGCTACAGTCCCGAGGGCCGCAAGGAGTCGGACACGAATGAAATGAATTAGCACACACACACATTTCCTCCTGAAGAAACCAGAGCTCAGGAAAGTCAAGGCATCTTCTAGACACAAGGTACTTATAGCGAGGATGTGCCTGTAAACCACTTCCCAAATTTATGGAAAGCCAGGATTTTAACTGAGGTCACTAATGCTAAAACCCATGATTAATTCCTACTTTATAATTAAAAAAAATTCTAGTTGAAACGTCATTATAGATAGGGGAGGGGATGTTACATTTCATACATCGTGGACCAGCCTGTAATAGCTTGGAAAGTTTTCATACAAAATGTGGACCTTGATTTGGCCTTGAGGGTAAGTTACTCTTTGCATAAATGAGGATATGGAGCAAGGTTACCCCAGGCTAAGGGAGAAGCTGGGGTGATGGCTGTGAGCTGAGAAGGAGCAGGTCAGCAGGGGAGAATACTGAGGAGACAAAGTGGCTGGGCAGAAGGTGGGGTTGGGCAAACGGCCTGGGCTGAGATCTGGAGGGCATTGAGAGGCCTGAGAAGGGGAGAAAACTGGTAGCCTGGTGATTCTGGACAGTCAGCCACAGAATGGATGGGAAAGAATGCCTGGCGACAGACGGGGAGCTTTTGAGAAGGAGTGAGGTCTGTAATGACCTCACTGTAATGGTAGTTCATTCCCATTTAGAGATACCTAGAGGGAGAAAACTGGCCAATTACAGGTCAGAGGGAGAGGGTCAGGGGACTCAGAGTCCAACTGGAGAATGTGGACACAGGCTCGCTCCCAGAAGCTGTCCCCAGCACATCAGGAGCCTCCGCAAGACTGAGGGTCCCTGCCCATCCCCCAGGGCACTCCAGTCCTGCAGGCCTAGCTTGGTGGGTAGGGTCTCCCTTGCCAGCTCCTCCCTGCCCCCTCTGCAGAAAGACTGAGACATTCCCCTTTTCTCCATCCTCTTGTTTCTCTAATTTTATGATTGTATGAAAATAAGGTTCCCAAATTGCCTTTAATTAGCTTTAATAAGACAGCCTTTTTGCTAATTAAAATGATTATTAAGAAACCATTTATTGAGAATGAATGCAGTTAGAACCTAGGAGAATTCTGAACTCTTAATAATAACAACATCAGACACCACCAGCCCCTTCAGACCACTGCACCTGCCACACTCCTGAACTCAGAAGGGCCGGCGCTCAGGCTAGGGGCCCAGGGTTTCGACACGGTTCCTCTCCACGGCAAGGGCAACTGCGGCCTGCATTCCTAGGGCCGCTCCTTTCCTGGGCGCTGGGGCTCTGACTGTAGAATAGGGGCCTGGTAATAAGCACCCGGGTTGGCCTATCAAAGAGCCTTGGTGTGCAGCTGAGCGAAGCTGAGCAGGCACTCAGAGGGCTGTGAAACCTGGAGATTTCCTTCACCTCCCTGCATCTTGGTCCCCCAGACTGTGAGAATGGCGAGTGAAAGCCTGAGACAGAGGCCCCTTCCGCTGCAGAGCATGCTGGTGCTAAGCGCCTGATGGAGGCTGCACTCCTGGAAACGCACACCTCGGGTGGCGGGGGAGCCTGGGACTGATACAGTCCCCCGCAGCTCATTACAGTTCTCCTCCTCTCCCTCTCCTGGGGGGTTGTGCACGCAGCCGAGGCCAGGGACTGCGATCATGGAACTCGTGAGAAACCTCAAAGACGCCCGGCGCCCGCAAGCAAGGAGCGTGCGCAGGGCAGGGAGGCGCGACCCAGGCGCTGGCCCCGAGGCGCGGAGCTGGCGCTCCGGGTCCCTGGGTGGGAGCTGCGGCGCTCCCCACCCCACCCCGCCCCACCCCCGGCGGCGCAGCTGCAGACAGCTCCTGGGTGGCGGCGAACGGCTTGTGCAGTCCTTTTTCCTTCCTGTAGGAAGGGGGCTGGGAGCCGGGGTCTGCGGGGGGCTGGACTGCGGGCGGGGCCGAGCGGAGGAGGCGGCGGTCAGGTCGAAGGTGGCGCAGTCATCCCGCCTCGAGGGGAGGCCGCGGGCATCTTCTAGGGATGTCTTCCGGTCTGTGTCAGCCATCTCGGGCCATGGGTCCACTCTTCCCCACCGTCCTCCCAGGGTCCTTCCAGGGACCGAGCTGGTCAGTCTGAGCTCTGCTGCGCATGAAACATCGGTGTTTGTTTTTAATGTCACAGTGGCAAGATCGTGGGCCTCGAGTCCCCCGGTCCCGGGCTCCAGTTCGGTCGGCAGAATTTGATGCTTTGTTGACCTTTCGTGACTCAACAGAGGCCTAGTTTCCGATACTTTTCTTCCCACGGGCAGCTCCAAGGATGCTCTGCAGACACGGCGATCAAGTTGCCCAGTCGGAAGCTTGAGACCCGAGCGGTAGTGTGGGAGGACTGTGCACTTCTCAGCCGGCGAGGGCGAAGCTCCGAGGCCCCAAACTCAGGGCTCGGCGGCCTTCGCCTCCTCGGGCGCTGGCTGGGAGCCTGGTTAGCGCTTCTGCCCGACTCTCACCCTAGGACGGGTGGGAGACCGCGCTGGACAGCCCCGAGGGCCTGTTATTACCGAGTCTGGGGTGCAGTGGCCGGGGGGTGGTGGTGGTGGTGGTGGGTGGGATTGTAAAAGGTCCCCAGAAGGTTCCACGGGGCCGCCAACGTTGGGAACCGGCGACTCCTTTCCGCCCCAGGGAAGCAAAAACCAAAGAGGCCTAGGTGGGGAGGGAGCGCGTGGGTCCACTCCGGGGTGCGGGTGGCCTCGGACGGAGTCACAGGCACGCCCACGCGCACACTCAGAGGGGCCCGCAGCATCCATGCCCGCGCGCGCGCGCACACACACACACACACACACACACACACGCCTGCTCACGCGTTCGCCGACACTCACACCCGCCCCGGCTGCCTCCTCTGGCGGCTGGGGCTCTGGCCGACCTGGCGAGGGGGCGCGAATGCCGGCAGTGGGGTCCCGCCCCGCAACCCCGAGGGTCTCCGGCCCCCGGCGGCCGGGGCGCGCGACTGCTGGGTGACAGCGCGGCTCCTCCGAGCCTGGGGCGCTGCGCAGAGCCCCCGCCGGGCCGCGCGGCACTTGCTCTGGCTCTTTGTTATGCTAATTCCCCTTCCCAGCTGGTGCCAGCTGCCTGCACAATGAGCGCCCCGAGCCCTCGCCAGTCCTCGCCAGCCAGGGAGTGGGGGCGGGGTGTGTGTGTGTGTGTTGTGTGTGTGTGGCGAGGGGGTGTGCTCGGTGACCTGCGCTCTGGATCCCAGCTTGGCCCAGCCTGGTTGGGTGGTGAGCCGCCCCCCGCCCACCCCACCCCGACTCCTAAGCGGCTCCCTCCTCCCCCGCGTCCTCCCCTCCCCCACGCTTGCAGGGCCGCGCCCCTCGGGACCTGCCGGGCATCCACTGATTCATTCCAGTCGTCCGGGCTGCCGCCTCCAGGTGCCAGGGCTGGATGAAAAGTAAAAGGGCTCCTCGGCGGCTCGAGAGCCGTGTGGATGAAAGGGAAGCAGCCGCCTCCCGGACCACACAGCTAATCCTCCCATAAACCTCGAGCAAATAAGGGGAGAGGAAGAACAGGCCGGCTACAGATGTGGAGCCTCCGGGGATCCCCAAATTAAAACTCGAGCAGGGGAAGCACTTGGACCACCACCAAATGACACTAATTGGGTTATGGGACCATAATCTTGGCTCATATGAAAAAAAAAAATCCCAACAACAGTTACAGTCACAGCTGCAAGGACTGTCTTCATAAAAAGAAGGGGGAAAGTCCGCTATTTTATTACTCGTAAACACGAGAGAGAAGAGGGTTCTCGGATCTCCTGCCTGCGTAGTGCAGGCAGGCTGGTTGCTTGAAGGGAAGGACAATCTTTCCATCAGGCGGAGCGGCGCTGTGCGGGGCTGGCTGCGAATGTAATAGGTCGGGGTTGGGGAGAGACCTCTCTGGGAAAGGGGAGGGTACGTGTACTGAGACACCGCGGGGGAGCGTGGCGTATCTGCAGGAATGTATTTCAGGCAATCGGTTAGCAGCTATATGCACAAAACAATCATCTGGACCGGAAAACTCAAGAGATTTATTCTTTAAGAAACATCCCAAAGCAATGTCTTGGGTTCACGGGGCAGGGAGGTGAATAATAAGGGCATCCTGGGGAAGGAAAGGAAGGAGTGAGCCGATACAAAATTCTAGTGAAAATCTTGGAAAGCTCTCTGATTGTTTTGAGTCCCTGATGTTAAGCCAGAGGAGACCCATCTTAGAGGCCCTTTGAGGGCAGCTTCATCATTTGACAGATGGGAAATTAAGACCCAGAAAAGTTAGGGTATTATAGATGGTTAGGCAGCTAGTGGGTAGCAGAGGGAGTAGTTAAAGCCAGGCAAGAACCTGTCCCCTAACTCCTAATCTAGAGCTCTCAACATTAAGTTGGTTATAATTTTATGGTTAAGAAACAGCAGTCTTTTGATCAGAAACCAATGGAAGGGACTGTAAGAAAACAAGAAGTTACACCATTTTAGAATGATTGAGTTAAACCTTGTCTGCTCTATAGTGACAGTCAGAACTGGAAATCAATCAGTTCTTGCAAATTCCATCCCAGGGTTCTTCCAAGCCTTTATCTATTCATTCATCATCTATTACAACACCTGGATAGACCTATGGCCCCGAGATTTCCTTATGGGTCCTTCCTGTGCAGGACTAGTACCATTTCCAGATAGAAAGATACATGCCCCCCAACCCCATGCTTCATGTCCCTTGCATGTTGTCATCTGGGCTAAAAGCAACTAGGTTAAGGCTGGACTAGTTAAGAGTTCTAATTGACTGTCCTTATTGGTAGGAATCCTACTAACTGAAAAAACGAAAAACCTACTCCAGCTGCTGAGTTGCCAAGTATGGGGAGAACAAGAGTCTGGAGCTGGCCAGCCTGGATCTCCCTGGGTAGGCTAAGGTGTCCTGCCTCTCCCACCCCTCCCGCATGCCCCTTTCAGCTGTTTGCTGGCTCAAATGACAGCTACTAGTGTCACCCATGAGATCCTAGAGCCCGGTTGGGTAGGAGAAGAATCTGTCCCAGAGAAGCTCTGGAGCCATCATAGCACAACACTGCATTTTCTCTCATTCTGGCACCAATTTCTGTTTCTCAAACAATATGGTTCAGTTTTTGTGGTCATTTCAGTCCTAACAATCAACGAGCATCACTACAGGTATACCCGACCTTTTGGGAAAATACTCTTGGAACACTGAGAAAGATAGAAATGTAATTTTTTAATATGAAACCCTATTTGCATTTAAGTCATCAGTTAAGACTCTGAGTTTATAGACAACATAGGGAAAATACGAGAGTTTGAAGTAGGGACAAGCACTCCTTAGCTGAACTTTTTAAACTTAGGTCTCGTAAGTGGAAACTTCCATAGTTTCCTTTATAACTACTTTGAGGCCACATCCTCAATGTTATAATTATACAGAAAATTCTGCTTTGGCCTCCATGATCAGATATAGAACCATGAGGAATAATGCTGGTTTATTAATAAATCTATTTACTCAATACTGTATTTTTTTTTTTTTCCTGAGTAAAAATCAGGTCTAAGAGAATCATTCAATACAGTGATTGGATAAACCTGATCTTTGGCAAATCCTAGGGTTGAGTCAAAGGTTAGTCGTTTTTAATCTTTTCATTTGTAAAGGATACCTCTTACTCCTTTCCCATAGCCAGTGTTCCAAAAGAGTTTATCCTCAAAATAAATTGCATTTATTAAAGATAATGCCTTCATGTTTTGAGTTTCTTCCCAGTCTGATCTGTGTTAACTCAGAGATGATTTAATTCTAACCAAAGGTAAAGAAATATGACAAGGTACAGAAATGTGACTATTTCCTGCACAATTGCTTATTAGAAACATGATTTCCAATAAGCTTTTGAAATATTAAAAATATCTCAGAATGACTGCTTTCCTAGCTGTCTAAGCACCCTGGGTTCACAGGTTTGACTAGGTTCGAAGGTTTGACACCATCCCCCTGTTTAATTTCAAATTTGCTGTACAGAATCTAGGAGGCAGAATACTTTCGCCAAAGAGAGGGTGTGGTACTGTCACCTCCAGCCTTCAAGGGATCCAGGCACATTAGTGGAGAAGTTATGGAGGCTCACTATTTTACATCCACAATGTGTACCCAGGCAAAGTCAAGTCACTTCCCTAATATTAAAGTCTTGAATCCTGACAACCTGACAAGGTGGGTACTGCACACCATCCCATTTTACAGACAAGAAAAGTGAGGCACTAGGAAGTAAAAAGGTTTGCTGACCAAGGCCAAGTTTCCACATCGCATTACATTAGCAGAGCTGGAATTTGTGTTCGGGGAGTTTGACTCCAAATCCCACTCTCTTAATTCTGTGCTACATTCCAGTTTCACGAGAAACCCACAACTCCTGTGCCCGAACAGAACAGGAGAGATGAGCTAATGCCTTTACCTACTCACAAAGACAGTTTGGTGGGTTGTCTGAAAAGCACAGCATCTACAGGCTTGAAGAACAATAAGGAGAACCCCTCCCAGCCCCCTGAAAGGACAGACTAGCCATTTCTCTCTTCTTGAAAAAAACATTAAGGAAATCCTTAGGTCCCTGAAATGGTTTTTCCTGTCTTTATAAAGAGGTTTGACCCCTCCCCCCCCCAAATCGCCTTCTTTCCTTTTTAATCTTTAGACTGCTCCTTAAAGAAAGTGAGTACACTCTGCATGCAGAGGGCTGCACTCCTCAGACTTCGTCCCCTCCACTCCATCAGAGATCAACTCCCCAACCTGTTGCTGAAATCCCTTGCCTTGCTGCCTGTCATTCTCCATCTTTTCCTTATTATGCAGACAGGGGTGGTATGAGTTTTGAGGATGGTATAGATGCCAGGGCACTGTGCCAGGTGTATTTCAGAGAGATCTGCTCACTTCTAGATGGCCAGAATACCAGGGCTATGTCACATCTGAACTGAACTGAGCTTAGCACATTGCAGTTGCCTCAGAAGACATCTGCAGAAAAGCACCATGTCTAGAAATATCCAGGCTGGGTTCAGGTGCGAGCAGACAAATCTGACAGTGTCGTGGAGAATCACACCTGATGCCTGGACTCAGCTGCTCCCATGGAATGACCTGGATGGTGGTAATGTTTGTTGAAAGCCAGCCCCCCTCCCCAAGGTTCTGCTATTTACCCACTGTCTTGGGCTTCCCTGGTGGCTCAGATGGTAAACCATCTGCCTGCAATGCGGGAGACCCAGGTTCGATTCCTGGGTTGGGAAGATCCCCGGGAGAAGGAAATAGCAACCCACTCCAGCACTTTTGCCTGGAAAATCCCATGGACACAACTTGCATCTCTGCAAGTTCGTTTTTTTTGTGTGTTCCCCCCCCCAAGATACGGCATTTTATAAGGTTTCATAATTTCAAATCAAGGCAATAGTTGCCTCGAAAGGCGTTGAGAAATATGGGAAATTTCACGAGAAATGACTAATTTCATCTCTGTACGTTCCATCAGTTTCATTGCGGTCAAAAGCAGGTGTTTCCAGGCTATGAATAAGTGGTTTGCATTTTAAAAATTAACAAATTGGACCAACACCAAGGGAAAAAAAAACAGCCATAGACAGCCCACCAGAGAATTGTTTACCAAAGAAGAAGAATCTCATGGTGATGGTTTGCAAACACCACCAGACTAGCTTGTGTAAATTCCCTTCGTTTAGTCATCGCTCTTCAGCCTGTCACAGATAGTGAAGGGAAATGCAGAAACAGGAAATTACAGACTATTTTAAACAGCATGTTTTATTAAACTCACTTGCTGATGCACTTTATGGCAGGATGCGAGATTCAAGTGTTCATAACTTACATCTTTGCAAGCGCTTTTCCTAAGTGAATTCTCCCAGCTAAAATATGGCAAGTACACAAGGCTGGAAACAACCTCTAAACTAGTAACTGTTTCACCTCAGGTTATGTAGCTACATCACATAAAATGGAGAAGTTTTAGCCAAGGGAAGAGATTATGCCTTGCTTATTCGCTATACTATATAACTCTAAGAAAGCACCGGAGGCATCGTGTAGTTCATTTAAAAGATCCTTAATGCATTTATTTTAAACCACAGAATCAAAACACAACAATCTTAAAATGAATTCCTAGAAAACATATATTGTCTCTTTTATTAAATATTGATGTCATTCTTATCTTCACGGGACATTTCTGCATCTAGTTTAAACCATCCTTATTAATGCCATGCCAAATCCTTGTTCTTTAAAAGGCCTAGTAAAACTGGCAGCAATGTTTTGCACTACAAATACAATGATTGCAAATTTCAGGGGCTGTCATAAAAATGGATTTGCACAACTATTTTCAGAAACTTTTGTTGCTCATAGTTTGTTTGAAGGATATAAAAGCTTAGCTGCACTGCAAATATCCTCATATCCCTGCCTGATATTTATTGTGAATTTGATACCTTTTAACACCCATGTTTTCTCCAAGTTGTTCTTTGCTCTGGATATACAGAAAGGAAGTCCTCAAGGAAAGCTGTAATACAAGTTCACATTTGGACGGGCGGGTAACCATGCTTTGATGAAGTTATCTATGAGCTCTAAAAGCAAAGGCTGTTACACGCACTTGCTTCAGTATCTATGTAACAAAGCAGCAGTTAAGATGTTCAGCATTTCCATTGTCTTCAAATATCAGGCGGAAGATCCTTGACCCTAATTATTGATTAGGGTCATTTATTTTCACCTGGTGTAAGTTTTTCCTACTTTCCCCCCAGGTTCCTGTCCTTACAGTCTTATCCCCTTCAAGGTGAACTATAGAATAATAGGATTTTAAGAATGGAAGCATAGGATGATGATACCTTTGCCCTTTTAAAGAGCCTTTGCCAGGCTCTCATCTACAAATCACCCACTTGAAGAGAGGAAGGACCAGAGGCGGACGTTAATGATTTGGTTAAAGACTTGCACCTAGGTGCCTAGGGGAGTAGCAATTAAAGGCAAACTTCGGGGAGCTGGGCCATTTTCTTGAGTGAAGATTTCCCCTCATTTAAATTTTAAAAGTCTGGCTTCTGGCCCTATGAGATTTTCCTTAAAGCAAAGAAAGCAGAGTATTATTTCCAGGTAGAGAGACAGCGGTGTGGTGTGGAGGGCAGTCTTAGCTTTTCCCATCTCTAAGGATATAACTAGAGAACCCAATTCAGAGGCTTACCTTACAATGAAGGGGAGCCTTGTCCACTCAGGAAAATCTAAGTTAATATCTCTTGAGTAGATATCACACAGGAGGCCATAATGCTTTCGTAACAACAGTAGGAACATTTTTGATATTTGGGTGGATGTTTAGGGATTATTTTTTTCTTTAAAGAAAATGTATTCCTTTAAGTATGCTGGAACTGTCCTACAGTCAAAAACTTGATTACGAACTATGATGCATTTTAATGCTACTGGATTCAAAGGCAGGTCTCATCCTTCAGAGAAGCGCTCGTGCGTTCTCTAGAAAATCACCAACTCCATCATTTCACCATTATCTTTAGCTTTGGCCACCATTATCTGGTAACGCTGGGCTGGTGGGGGGGGGGCAGCGGCGGGGTTTAAAAACAAAAGTCCTTTCTTTCATATTCAAATTTCCATGATGTAGTATGCTCGTAATAAGAATGCTGCTTTTGGCAAATTACTTTCCAACTAGCTTGCCCACTCCCTTTAAAAAGATATTTTTGGCCGCACCAGGTGGCATGCAGGGTCTTAGTTCCCCCGCCAGGGACTGAACCTCACCCCTGCAATGGAAGCACAGAGTCTTAACCATTGGACCACCAGGGAAGTTCCAAGCTCGCCTCTCTTACCAAGTGCAATATTAGCCTCTAAGAACAACAATAATACAGAATTAAATGGAATACCTCCACAGCTGTTTTAACCACTTATATATGACAACTGTCAATTGACAATCTGACAATTCAAAAAGAATGTTAGGATTCAATATTTATGACTTCATATTATGCTCTTTTTTTTTTCTTCAGAAACTTCACAAAAGCCAAAAAATCTTCAGATCCTTTAAGATAAAACCTTATCCATCACCAACCATGTCACACTATGCTCTTAAATCAACAGGAATCTAAACCTACAAACGAGGACCATTCTAGAACACCTGTTGGATGGGCCTCTCAAAAAGCACTCTCTAACTCTGAAAATGCCTGTGTGGCCACTGTCTGTGACAATTTCTAGTGACTTTGAGTTTTTCTTTTAAAGGAGAATGAGCAACGGAAAAGAGAAACAGCCAACAGTCATTAAAATACGAAAATCTGAATGAATTTTGATCATTTTAATAAATATATATCAAGAAAACCTCACTTTATTACAACACATTCATATACAAGCATCTATCATCTAAGTTTTCAACATCAAATGTTTATCAAATATTGAAAATAAAGGACAAAACATCACTAGACTATTCAGCCATAACACAAGAACGGGTTTTAAAAATTGGTCCTTGTGGACATTGTCCAAATGACGATCCTACTCATACACTGTATGAATGAGACCTATATTTAATATTAATAGCAATAATAAAAAAAGCTTTATCTTGGAGAAACGGGGAGGACTTAACTTATTTCCTCCATTTGGAATTTGGTTCCTGTGAAGTATTGTGTAAGGAGGCCCAAGTCAGTCAGTAACCTCGGAAACGGAAATAGAGTTTAGCAGGAGGAATTAGCTGGCATGGAAGGAAGGATGGTCAGAGGGGCCCCTCTGAACACTCTTGCCAACGTACACATGAAAAAAAACGACTGAGAAAAATGTTGGCCAAATACATAGGAGCTTTTGCCGACTGAGTCCCATTTCTCCAAAATAACTTTCCCCAAACGAAAATCTTTACATTCTTTAAGATAAAACCTTATTGATCACCACATCGTGTATTAACATTGTGCTTCGTAATCAACAGCAAAAGTCATATATAAAAAACCACATGCTTTTATAATCTAAACAAGTGAAATGATGCAAAACAGATTAAAGTATGATGCATGCTACTGGTTCATGAACTTCATTGGACAAGAAAACAAAACAACCCAAAACCCAGAAAACCCAAACCCCAGCAACAGACCGTTGCCATAGAAAAGCTTGAGCAGCTAGTGCTGGTCTCTAACAGCTCTCTCTATTGTTTCCTCCATCCCTTTCTAAAAATGCCAAATCCAAAAGCAATTGGGCATCAAAAAATAAAGGAAGAATAGAGATGTTGAATCAAAAGTTGAACGCAATAGTTCGACGTTAAAGATTTCCAAACAATATTGATCCACCCTGTTTGTATTTTTTTTCCTGTTTGTTAAATCCCTGCTGTACTCTGATTTATCCTTAATTTTCACATTGGCAAAAATTAAGATAAAGTAAGGCACCAAAAATCGCCCTGTATAACACCTTTCTAAAAGCCTCATCACCCATCACAGGCAAGCCAGGAACTTGCAGGGATCACCCTCTACTCATGTCCTTGATTGTTGCCCCTGGTCAGGTGTTTCATTTCCTCCTATCCTATTTTCCTCTGTCACACAAGACGGTTGAATCCAAATATTTAACAGCACCAGGAAGCCATTTCTTCTAGCTCCCTGTCCTCAGTCTTTTATTCAGAAAAAAATACTGTATCACAGAGAAGAAGCAGACATCCTTTGCTGGTTATATTGATTTGCTTACCAAATAACTACCTAATTAACTGGCAAACAGGTGGAAGGTTCATCGCTAGTGACAGGCTCCTTGCGGGTCGTGGAAATAGCACAAGGGCACACTGTCCCCCAGCCTAATCTGCTGATCTTCTCGGTAAGAAAACTAAGATATACGTTTAAGCATTAAGTCAACTGTCTTCTCGGTAACGTCACCACATTTATGAGTAGCTTGCCGATGCCTACAATACAGATGTTTTATGCAATCTGCTCTCCAGGCATTTAAACGACATGGCATGTTCATGGCATAATTGTATCAGTTGTACAAAACTATAAAATCCATTCAAAATAAAATTTATGAGAGCTAATTGATCATGCTGTGCATGCTTCAAAGTTTGCGTGAGAAGATGGCTCATATTTTATGTCCTTTGCTGCAGCACAGTTTGTTACTCGGTGAAGGCTCCTTTTTCCTTAAGGACTTTTTCCAAGACTCACTTACACTGCTTTTTTCATTATATCCAGTCTCAAAATAATCATAAAATTGGCCTTTGCCCTCAAAAGCAAGGTCGTTGCCCACAGATCCATGGCTCAGGGGGCCACCATCCCTGCTGGTATCATCATTTACTTTCTCATCATTTAATTTGGCCTTTTCCTGAACACCAAGTGACCGGACGTTAGTAACAAAGATTTCACTGGCAGGTATCTGGCCATCACCCTTGTAAACAGGTGTGCTGCCTATATCAAAATCCACCTGGTGGGAACAGCTCGGTAAAGGCAGAGGGGGAGAGGAAGAGGAAGACGAGGAGGGGGAGGAAGAGGAGGCAGTGGTGGAGGCACTTCCGACATTAGCATTGACCGAAAGGGGTAAATTTAGGTAGTGACCACCACATTCCTGGTACAAGCAGCAGGCATGAAACTTTTCACACTCCTCTTTGGCCATCCGAGGTCGTTTCCGGTAAGGACAGTCTTGAGCCATAAACCACTCCTGGGCAGAGGCGCCATTGAAAGAGCAGGCAGGAAAGCACCAGTTATTCTGCATGACAATTTCTCCATGGATCCTTTTCATCAGATTGTTTATAAGCACAGATCTTCGGAGGTACACTTCAGGATCATCGATAAACTTTAGCTTTTCTAAGGACATATAAAGGATGTGGGCTCGCTCCTCAAAGATTGAGATGGTCTAAAAATCAAAAAGGGAAGAGAAAGCTTAGGAAGTGGCCTTTATTAAAATATCATCCCAGCATATTTCTCTCTTGGCAGTTTCTGGGCCTGGGGATGCTGTGGTCTGGTTTCCCTCGGGTTCATTTAGCGATGCTCTCCTGGGGGCTGCTAATGTTTCCCCTTCCTAGCAGACTGACTGGTGATGTTGAGCACTGGGGAATCCAGCCACAACTCAGACCTCGGCAGGGACAGGTCAGGATGTCCGCTCTCTTATGGTGCAGTGAGGGGGATGGTGAAAAGCACAAAACTAACCTATGCTGTTAGAAGTGAGGGGGAGTTTCTTTGGAGAGCTGAGAAATGGTGACTAGAAAGGGACACTGGGGAGGCTCTAAGTTGCTGGTTACATTGTTGCTTAATCTGGAGGCCAGTTACATGGCTATTTCACACTTTGTGAAATTCATCAAGCTGGACTCTTAGGACACTTGGGCCTTAATGTGCACACCAAATTGCTTCAGTCCTGTCTGACTCTGCATCCCTATGGACTCTTTGCAACCCTCTGGACCATAGCCCGCCAGGCTCCTCTGTCCATGGGATTCTCCAGGCAAGAATACTGGAGTGGGTTGCCATGCCCTCCCAGGGGGTCTTCCTGACCCAGGGATCGAACTTGTGTCTCTTATGTCTCCTGCATGAGCAAGTGGGTTCTTTACCACTAGCGCCACCTGGGAAACTCTGGGCCTTTATATGTGTGTACACAAATATACATGCACACACACACACTCATCTATTCCATGTCAATAAATGCTTTTTAGAAGATGCCAAGTTGCAGGTCATCAGCATATTTCAAACCCTGGCAAGACATCAGGAGTATGAGCTCATGCTTCCTGTGCTGTTTTTCTGGGTTTCATTCGTACAATTATCTTTGCCTGATAGAGGGACAAAAATAAGGAAAGAGGTTCAAACCCTAAAGGGAACTGCTGGTTGCAGGGCCACAGTAGGCTTCTTCTAGAATTGGGCAGGAGAGATGCAGACCAGAAATCAGAGGACTCGCTCCCAGGTTGTGTGATGCCATTACCGTGTGATGGTTGGCACAAACTAGCAGCAGTTTGGAAAACTGCTACAGCCACAGCACAGAAACCAAAATGGACATAAAATGCTTCTGTCCTGGGGCCCAGCTCTTCCAGGTCATTTAAAAAAAAAAAAAAAAAAAAGCTAACCTCAGGAGCTGTGAATTAAACCAGCCCAAGCTGACCAAAGGCAGGAACTACACGGGAAGGCCCAGTGCCTGCCAATGCGTGCTGATGTCCTGTTATGAGCAGGGGCAGAGCAACACCGAAAGGCTGGCCGGGGGGCGATGGAGTGAGAAGAGAGGGAGATGAATTAGAAAGAAATTAAACATCCTCTCTGCATTTCAGACAACTACGGCCTGGGTTATTCTCTCCTCGACTAAGTTAGCACATAGTTTTTGAAAGAAGGTAACCATAGGAAAAGGCATTGGTATTTCAAAAGCTTAGACAGCCACTTGTAGACTTCTATGTGCTTTCCCAATCCTGTCATTTCCTTCTTATTCATGCAAAAAAAGTTAGCTTTGGTTTTTCTCTTGGGAATGAATTATATATTTTCACAAAGAAAACATATAATGAATGTACCGTGAAGGACACTGCTACTTTCATGCACACATTCAAAGGATAAAGAGTCCACCTCAGAGGAGTCAGGAAAACTCCTGGGTGACTACCCCCGTGTGGGCAGAGGTGGCACTGGCCGTGGGAGCCTCAGCTCAGAGACGGGGAGCAGGTCTGGAAAGAACAAGTGCATTTCTGCACATGTGAAAGTGCCAGTTACCATGAACCCTTAATGCAACTCGAGAAAAATGAAATCATTAGTAAAAAAATAAGGCATTCCTTCGATTATATAATTCTGTTATTTCTGGACAGAGGAGTTCTTGCTGGCTCTTTCTTCAAATACTTGTGAAAAATAACACAGGACCCCAAAAAGTGACAACGATTAATATGGCTCTGCTGAGAAGTGGCTCATTTTCATTGCTTGGGTGGAACAATTTAATTTCTGGAAATGGATCAAGCAACTGTTACTAAGTATCTTAAACTCTTAATAAAAATAATGACTATTAAAAAAACATACTTTATGGCTACAGCTGCTGAGTGGTGGGTGAAAATCCTCTTCTTCCACATACTTCCTCTTAAAGTATGTGATCTTGGATGTTGTTATAGGATTTGAAATTCCCCTGTAATGTGATCCTGTGGTAATAAATCAGATATGACAAATGACATGCGGTTTGCCAGAGGTTCTCCAAACAAAATGCTTTTCTTTCCTTGCCTTCTAGAAGATAACTTGGCTACGTATTTGTCTGTACATGTGGTGATTAAAAATAAACATTAGTCTTAATAGTTGCTATCATGAGGAATCCTGTGACCCAGGCCAGGCAAGGATTTCTAGACAATTATAGAGGAAAATGACATATTTTAGCATTTATAAAATATTCAGAATCATAATTCTATGCACAGGGAAACAGTAAAATTCAAAAAGGAAAGTAGTGTAATAACTGAAATAATATTGTATTTATTCAGATTATTTACTTAAATTCATGATAACACCATTTTTCAAACATATGTATCTTTAACTGTAAGCACTAATAACTGAACAACTTTTAAATATTGCTGGCTCTCAGTAAGTAAACAAACGATTATCTGTACACTGGAGTTATAATATTCCTTCTTTCGAAATATGAAATTCAAATTTTTTTCATTTAAAATTAAACTTCAGGGTAACAAAAGTCCTCTTTACTCTCAAAAATCCAACATATTAACCATGAATGGAAATAGGGTCTAATTTTCAAAGACCAAGCTTTTACTCCTTTTTAGCCAATCGGGGATCACCAAGTATTTGTTTTCATTTTAGGTTTTGGATTTTTTTCCAGTCTAGTAGCACACAAAAATCCAAAGGAGCTCACCTTAGAGCATAGGACTAATGAATCAGGGAGAACATATTTTTTTCTGGGCTTACAAATTTTTTTACCTATAATACCAAAGGCAATTGTGTGCTTAATAAAAAGAAGAGCCACATAGCTGCTGGCCCAAAGGGCACATTCCTTTATGTCTCATGGGATAAAGATTTCATTGTCAAGCCCACCGAGGGCTTGTATAGCACTGAGAGAGCCACACAGTTCCAGAAGGTAGAAAATTGAAAGTCAGACTGAAGAGTTTCAAGATCTGCTTTGGGTCTCTTAAAAATACAAATGCCTGACTTTTACCTGAAGCAGCATCTCACGGAAACTCAGGTCTGCATGCAATTAACATCACTCCTGGCCCTTTCCTTGGGGCCTTGGAGTCCCTGGAGCACCCTCCTGAGCTGAGGGCACCCTAGACACCACCTTCATCTACCAGTCTGGCCACAGAGGGCAGCAGGGAAAGGTCAAAGGCAGTACCTGCCAGGGGGGGACCGGCTCCCCGGTCTCCCTGCAGGGGAGCCTGGGCTGGCCCCGGGGGGCTCAGGCCTCCGTAGCTGTCAGCCTCCCATAGTGTCTGGTACCCCGCAATTTCAGCAGCTCCTTCCGAGACAATGGGCTCGCAGAATCTATTCATGGACAGAACCAGAGTCATCTCTGACAGCCTCAGATCTGAAAAAAGAAAAAGAAAAAAAAAAAGAAAGAAAAGAGCCCTAATCAAGAGCAAGCCAGAGCACGGCCTTGGCATCTTCCTTCCTTTGCTTTGGGAAACTTTTACATCTTGCTCCTCCTCTTTGCCCTGAAACATTATTTTTTTCAAAGAAAAATCTCGGTAAACTCTCTTGCAGCTATTAGCTCAGCCTCTGTGTTCAGCAATCTGCATTTCATGGGCGGATCTTTAAAACCCCATTTCTTATTGTTCTCAGATTCCCCTCAGCCCTCTTCCAGACAGCTGCCTTGCCTTCTAAACACATTTTCCTCCTGACCTTCCCGCAGAAAATGTACCCCTAAGAGGCAAGGCCAAAACCCTTGCCGCTTCCTTTCTATTAATAAGGCAAAATCAATTTTCTAGTCAAGTCCCCCGAGAGTCTCCTTTGATGAAATCCACTAATCAATCAAAAGAAAAGGCTGGGGGAGGCAGGAATCTTCAGCGGAATTCCATCTGATGCTCTCAGGTTTGGTCTGTTCCACTTGCCCGTGGCCCCCTCTTCCTCGGTTTCCGAAGAGCCAGTTCCTCTACAACATGTTGGGGCTCCCTCCACTTTCTTCTCCCAAAGCGAAGCAGACAGAGACACACTTGGTAGTTGTTTCCACCAGCCCTGATCGGCCTGAACTGGATCTGCCTCCAGTCAAAACACTGAGAGATGAAGACAGAAAATTGGCTCCAGTTTCCAGCCGTGAGTTGCAGTCCCACAGGAGCCAAGCACAACATCAACGGAGCAGGCGGAATATTAAACAGGAGCCAGGGCTTCAGGGCCAGAGGCAGCCGACAACTCCACACCGCAAAGCTCAGACACAAGGCAGAAACTTTCCAAGAGGCAGCACACCACTGCCCTCCTGCGCAGTTCACACCCTTCCCCAGGGTGTGCGGGGAGACTGGGAGACCTCTCTGCCCTTAAGATGTGCCCTGGGCTACTTTGCACCTGGGGTGGTAGGGCCGTTCTCCTGGGGGCTCAGTGTCTTTACTTGGTCCTAAGTAGGGCTTAAGGTGGGGTCCAGAGTGAGTGCAAGGGGGAAGAAGCCAAAAGGTCTCGTGGCCATAGATCAGTGGTGACAGCCAGCAGCCTCAGTGCCTTATTAGCTGCCCGACTCCTTTGAGACCCAAACCTCCACTATCACTGTGCCATTTAAAGAATGGTCAAAAAGAGTGATGTGACCAGGGCAGTCCTCTGCTTTCTTGAAGACTGATTTGTCTTTGAAAAAGACGCTAAGGGTCTAGTTCTTGCTTTCTTCTCCAAATTATACAGCTTGTAATGTTTTGGGGGTAAGGGTAATCTACTGTTGTCTTGTAGGAGACTATTATCACCTACATGTTAAAACAAGGGTCCACTTCCAGGTGAAGGAGGAAAGGCAGCAGGCGAAAGGGAAATGGCTTGAGTGGAAATGGCCTTCTGGCCGTGCGAGCAGCTCTTCGCAGCAGTGACTCCATCCACCACCCAGGTTTCTCCCTGAGACCTGAAATTCTTCCCCAACCTCACCGGAGGAGGAAGCCTGGCCTTCTGACATACAGGGGAGATGTCCAGGTCAGCGGCTACGACGAGGACCCAGCTGATTTAGGCCACTAACACACCTTTGTTGTTCAGTTGCCCAGTTGTGTCCAACTTTTTGCGACCCATGGACTGCAGCAAGCCAGGCCTCCCTGTCTGAACCACCCACCCCCTTTCTTTTAAAAGTGGCAGCAAGGACTTGCTGGAAAACCTTATTTCAAGAGAAAAAAAGTTCTATAAAAAGAAATGGTCGGACACACCATTTATTCTGTTCTTTGAATCATCAATCAAGAAATTTAGATCACACTGATTTCACAAACTGAGCCATTCTATCACCCAAAAGAACAGATGCTCAAACTCAGCATCCAAACAAGGTATCAAGCCTCATGATAATCTGTTCCCTGGAAGACTCTCATGAAATGGTCCAATTTCTTACCCTACTGGAAGAGACAGTTGTTATCAGGAGGTGCCACTGCCAGGAGCACAAGAATTACAGAGCTTTTTCTCAGAGTCCATAGCCCTGTCTCATTGACTGCAACAGTTATTTTCTCACTTGAAATTTACACTTATTTTTGTGTTGGATTCTGGGAATAAGATCCACATTTTTTGCCTATGTGGAAATTTTATTACATATAAACTAAAGCAGGTTGACAAATCCATACCCCTAAGACAAGAGAAACATTTGCAGGCCCCTAGCAGCAATTACCTTTGTTTAATAGGACATTATATGGGCCCTGTGCTGTTTTATGTTAGTAAGAGTTTGTTTATATTTTAATGACTTATCCTTGTATAGTTTTTTTGGTTAAGGATTTCAGTGTTTCTATTTGTTAGTATTGTTTCCGGCACGTGAAATTCTACTCTTATGCATTTGAGCTTGAATCATGGCATAATAGTTTTTATCTTCGCTGTTTCTTTCTTTTATACTATCTAGTTTCAGTAAGTTTTTTTTTTTTTTTTGAATGGGAAACTTTTACACACAAAATCCTCAACTGGAGGGGCTGAGTTCCACAAGTACTTTATATAAGTCTGAATAAAATATAAATAAGTTGGAATTATTTGGAGCGGGGAGGAAATTTTGCAATCGAGTCTTCCTAGTCCATTTAGAACTTACACTGGAATGTTAGTAAATTAAGGAGGCAAGTTCAATGTTCATGAAGAACTGGAGGATGGGGCAGTAAGCCATGATATCACATGATCGTTTTATTTGTATTTTGTGTACACATCCAAACTCATTTTTTTTCTCAGTACAATGAGATTTACATTGTAATTCTGCCACTGAGTTCAGAAGTTGAAATTCACAAATGTATCAGCTGTGAATACTACATAAAGTCACAGAGATGCACATTTATGGTAGATTTTGTTTTTTTAACATCAGAAGTGAGTGGATGCAAAAGAAAGGTGTTAAAGTGTGTTTTGTCTCTAAGAGGGTTAAAAAAATAAAAACTAGAAAGCCCTTAATCTTTTCTCCTCAGGCTCCTGCATGTCTGTTTTGTCAGCCAAGGTAGCAGAATGACACCTCAAGCATTCCCCAAAGGCCCAGGGCTAAGGTGTCAAGTTTTGCCAGCAAATGTTCACAGTAAAGTTACCAGCTGGTTTTACACACTATGGTTCTTCCAGATGAGCTGGGCTGCTTCCCTCCTAGGAGCCATTATGATGCTAATAGGGGTGGCTGGCACAGAGGACAGGGTAGCTGCAGATTCAGTGGTGCCTGCCACCCAACAGGGGATCTCAGTCATTCTTTGCCCACCCCATCCCTCTCATCCATCACTGGAAAACATTTTATGAAGAGCATTAGAGCAGTTCAGAGGTCTAACTACAATACTGAAAAGCACGGAAATAAAAGAGCTGGTATTTTCAATATGTCTTTGAGATTGTCAGTCTTAGATATCCTGCCCAGGTGGAATCAAGCCCTTGATCTGACACTGTCCCTAACAAGCTATCAACAAGCTCGGGTTGGTGGTGGCAGGGTCTGGGTGAGTGGCATAAAAACTTTCAACCCTTCCGAACAGGCAGATGTCGCTTTTCTAGCAGTCTCTGCAGTACACCTGTCTGCCCTGGGAGATACATTTCTCAGCTGCTGCTTTGAAAGGCCAAGAGATTTAGGTCGGATCCTGGGGCTGGGAATGGGAGTGCCAAACCAGAGGGGGATGAGGGTGGGGGACCCGGGGATCCAAGCCCAGCCCGGGGTGCCAGGTCTCCCCATCCCACGCCCAAGACTGGGGTCTGAGGTTTGGAGACCCACCCTCTGCAGGTGGGCAGCAGTCGATGTCCGAGTCCCCACAGTGACACACCCCCGGGGGTCGGGGGCCCCATCCCAAGCCCCTCTCGGGGGAAAGCCCGCAGAGCTCCGCCGGCAGTCCGCCGCGGGAGAAAGTAAACACCACCCCAAGTGTCTGGGAACAAAGGCAAGTTGTCTTTCCGCGGTGCTGGAGCCGTGCGCCTCTCCTGAAGAATAAGAGCTATGATTACTCTTTCTTTTTTTTTTTTTTTAAACCAAGTTTCCTTCTAAGGGAAATAAACACCAAAGGTAGGATTCCAAGGAAATGACTCACGGCGGTTGGCAGGGCTCTGGCGAGGCTGGCCCCGGCCCGCGCTCCAGCCCGCAGCAGATGCCTGCCCGGCCCTCCCTTCTCTCGCCGGCCAAACCCGCCCGGAGCCCCGGGGCTGCGGGAGCGCCCTCCGCCTCCGCGGGACCCGAGCGGCCGGGACTCGGCCCGCACCTCCCGCCCGGCCCGCACCACCCTCGGCTCGCGCGGCCGCCTCTCCCCGCTCCTCCTCCTGCCCCCCGCCGCCTCTGCGGTCCCGGCCGGGCACACTCCGGAAAGTTGCTAGGGCCGCGGAGGCGGGAGGGGAGGAAGGGAGGAGAGAGGCGGAGGCGTGGACCAGGCGGGCAGCAACCGGGCCCGCCAGGGAGGTGAGCTGAGGACAGAGGAGCCGCCGCCGCCGCCGCCCGCAGCGCGGCCCGGCTGCCGGGGAGGGTGCGGGGGCGGAGGTGGCGGGGGGGGGGGGACAGAAGGTGTCAGCTCTTGCAGCTCTTCCTTTTTCTTGCAAACGCGCGCTCTTGACATCCACCGTCCTTCCCTCCCCACCTGCCAACCGCCGCGGCGTTATCCAGACCTTGGGGATGGTGGTGGTGGGGCATGCCTCCTACTGACTCTGCACTCGGGGATAGGCGACTAAGCGGCTACTGAGGACCCCAGGGTGTCACCGGAGCCGCGGTCCCCACCGGCCCCTAGAGTCGGCTCGGTGCGCGTGCGGGCGGCGGCCGCTCCCGCCCGGGTACAGGCTCCGCGGCGCACGCCAGCCCCGCGGAGAAAAGCCCGCGCCGCCTCCGCGCGCAGAGGCTCTCCGGCTTCTCCCCTTCTTCCACCCCTCCACCCCCTCCACCGGCCGCCCGGGTCCCGCTCCGGCCGGTGCGCGCCCACTCGGCGATCGCCGGGCCGGCGGGGGTCGCGGGGGTCGCGGGGGAGCCGGTCCGCGACCGCAGACGCCCGAGGGGACCGGCCGTCGCCCTCCAACCCGGCCCGGCCTCTCCGCCCCCGGCCGCCGCCCGCCGCCCGCGCCCAGCCCGGCTCTTACCGCGGGGTCAGCCGGGAGGCGGCGGCGGCCGCGGCGCTCGAGCTGCTGCTGGCCCGCTCCGGGCTCGGCGCCAGCCCGGCCGCCGGTGCACCTCCGCGCGTGCGGGGCCCGGCCCGGTCCGGGGAGGTGCGGGTGCGGGTGCTGGTGCTGGTGGCGGCCGCGGGTGCGCGGCGGGCGAGGGTCCCGGCAGGTCCCGCCGCCGCGACTGGGGCGCCGCGCCGCCGTCTCTGCAGACGGTTATGGTAATGAGCGGCTCTGTCTAGCGAGGAGCGTGTGAAACCCGTCAATCCTGTTTGCCATTTCCCCGTGGATTTCCGAGGAGAGGTTCTGCACGATGCCCCCAGGGTGAGCGAGGCAACATGACAAGCGCGCCCGCTCGCCTCCCTCCTTCCCTCCCTCCCGCCGCCGCCGCCGCCGCCGCCGCCGCTCCTCAGGCAGCACACGGGGCGCCCTCCCCTCGCCCCCACCCCAGCCCGCCCCCTGCCTCCTTCCCTCCTTCCCTCCCTCCCCTCCCCTCCTCTTCCCTCCCCTCCCCTCCCAGTGCCCGGGGACACGCGGGCCCAGCTCCAGCCTGCAGCCCCGACCCCACGCGCTCCCGGGCTCCGGCCCCTTCGCCCTGGGGGGGCTCGGCTGCAGCCGAAGACTATATTCACCCTGCAACCTTCTGAGATGTCTTCTCTCTTTTTAAAAAATTTGGTTTACTTTTGTTGTTGTTGTGTATGCGTGTGATTAAAAAAAAAAAATTCTGCGCCTTTCCCACCCTTTGCAAAAGACTTTCTTCTCCTTTGCCACAGCAAACGGAGATGAGAAACAGCTGTGTTTGCAGGACCCGAGCAGTTTTTCTCCCCTCGCCGCTCGCCCCCGCCCCCGCCCGTTCCCCGCCGGAGCTGTGTGTGTGTAGTGTATCAAAAAAGCACCCTTGGTCCGACTGCAACTGGAATTGGCAACTCTTTCTGGGTGGGGGAGCCTCCAGGGAAAACCTCCAGGAAAAAAAAAAAAAGTAATAAAGGAGGTTGTTCTTGGTCAAGAGAATGTAATATAAGCTCCGGAATCACATTATTTTGCAAATAGTAATTTTCCTCTATATTGGGCTCCACTGGAGTTTGTTTTTTTTGAAACATTAATTCATAACTTCTGTCTAGGGACCCCTCCATAGTCGAGATGGGTCATTTCAGGTGCAATGAACGCAGAAACTTGGAAGGCAGAGACCTAATAAAATGGGGGGAAGGCACCTGCGCAAAAGTGTTACAAAGACTATAATGTTTGTTTACTGCTACTATGCCAGATGTGCTAAATATAACACTTCTTTAAAACAGTGATCCTCCGACTGTGAAAAACCAAACCTCTTGCTGCCTGGCTCCCTAGGAATCAAGAAGAGGCACAGACTGAAAATCAGGGAGGAAAGGAACAAGATCAAGGATGAGGATTAGCATCTGCAAATTGAACCCTATCTAATTTGCATGTTTATTTCTTAGAATTGTAATTAAATTTGTGTAATAAATGTTTTCCATTTCATTCCTATGCTTAAAATTTGGGTGACTGACGTGCAGTTAAGTGAATTTTTTTTCTTAAAGCAAATGTAGTTTATTCAATAAAGCAGCAAACAAATATTAAACATAATTAGAACTAATCTGCTTTGAAGGTATTTTTGTTGAACTTTGTACATTAAAGACTCTCAGAGGTTTTAAGGGTATTAGGAAGCTGAGAGAAGGCAATTATGCTGAAAACAGACTAACTCAACAGACTTCCAGGAGCACTATTTCATTTTTTCCCAAAAGATGTTTCAGAATTGCAAGCCTAAAACTGGGAATTGGGCATCCATCTTGGCTTTATCCTGAACCAGATTAAATTGCATTGGGTGATTCATGTATAGGCCATTATAATGATAATTTAGGAATTGTAAACATTCTATGGGTAAAAATGTAATTTTCATTTCAGAGGGGATAGAGGGTAAGGAAAGACACAAGGACATTTAAAGCAGTACAAGTACTTGAAAATCTAAATAAGTGTCTAACTCAAAGAACTAAATGTGAGGGCTTGGAGGCATGGCTTATTATTGTTTTTATCTCGCTATATTAAAGTTTTATAGCATTTAAAGGACTATGGGGAAATCCCCACATACCCTTGGCTGTGTCAAAATGCGTAAAACCAAAAGGAGCAAATTAAGCATAAAATTGAGAAATAACACGAGACCTAAGAATCAGCATGGGTTGCACTGGCATCTTTGGAGCCTTGGCTCTGAGAAATGAGCCTTCTGGGAAACTGGCATTGCCCTTGGGTGGGGAGGACTCTTGGCTTTAATGTTATAAAAAATGACATCATAACAGAAGTATGATATCATTTTACTTCACAGTACCCTTGTGGTTCTGAGTATGAACTTGACCCTGTCTTGTTCAGATATGTTAGGTTAGCATGTTTTACTGAAAGCTTTCCCTGGTCTCCTTTTAATCTCAAGCTTAATGTTAGTCGAGATTTGGTGCTCAACTGTTGACAGCATGAACTAATGTCTACAAGTAGAGGAGGCAGTCAGATGTCCGTGGGACAAGAAACGTCATTTAAAAATTTAAAGTGAGTAAGTGGTGGCTATGGCACAAGGAAAAGACTCGCTATAAATCAATAATGAAATGTTTGGAATGAGTGAATGTAATTTATGAGTTGAAATATTCAACCTGAGAGCTATGATGTCATCACTCTTGGATGGGGGTGTGTGTGTGCGTATGAAGTTCCAAGACAGAAGTTTGATTATGAAACTTAAAATATCTTGAGCTGCAAATTCACTGAAGACAGTGATTGCTTTTTCTCAGTGAACAAAGAGAGTGCCAGACTTAAAACTGCTGAAATTCATTTCTCAAAAACTTGTCATTTGAAAGGGGAATTTCTCAAGTAAAATTTGACATATTCAGATTACCATGGACACAGTGCCCACTTGGGTTATAAGAAGTATGAATTACTGGCATTTTTTTTTTTTTTTTTTTTTTGAATTTCTGCAACATTTTTAATCTGTAAACTGAACTTTTCATCATGCACAAAGGCCTATGAAATAGGCTTTCTTAGATTAGACCCAGTTTGGCCAACTGAAAATGGAAAATCAGGATGTTTTTTGTATAGGAAAATCTTCAATAAACCCAAGGAATGTTTTTCACAAGACACAGGCTGAACCCTAAGTTTTGCATCCAAGAGGCCAGGCGGTTGATTTGACTTTATCTTGTCGCACCAAGATTTGCAAAGGAAAGGTAAAAGTCAACCAAGACAGTACATTTCAATTTGTTTCAATTGTTTATTAACCAGAACACAAAAATAATCCTGGTAGATACCTTAGTTCATCCTTCTAATAAGCCTGTTGATCTGGTCTTCCCTGTTGCCAGCATCTCCACCTTCTACAAAATGGGTGGTCTTTTTCTTCATTCCACCTCGTGGAGAAGACAATTTAAAGGGCCACAGGAAGTTGTTTGCTTCTTTGAAACGTTTTCCAACGGTATAGATCTCATGAATCAGATCCTCCATGCAGATGATTCCGTATTTCCCAAGAGATCGAGCAATCAATGCATTGTCTGTCAGGGCAATTCGCTTTTTGTTGATTTTGCCATAACCACGCTTGTAGATCAATTCATTTACAGACTTCAGATTTGGGTATCCCCATGCAATGTATGGCTCCACAATTCTCAGCATATTAATTGATGCCTTGTTGAGCTTCACAAAGGTGCCGTTGAAGATCTGCCGGAGGCGAAGGAGCTGCAGCACCTTTCGAACCTTTGGGCTCACACCGTTGATACCTCTGATCCTGATGACAAACGCCAATTTGGGTTCCGCGGGTACATAGAAGTTGCCGGCTTTTCGTGCCATCCTAGCCATTCGAATTTCAGTTCTGTACATCTGCCTGTATTCCTTGTGGTAATGCTTAGCTTTTTCATAGATAAGCTTCCTCCTTGCCTTTCGAAGCATCTTTTGGGCAAACTTCTTTCTCAGTCGCTTGATCTTAAGCTCTGCGAAATTCTTCCGCTTTTTCTTAAGGGTTTCTGGCACAGCAGGAACCTTCTTTTTCTTCTCTTCTGCACCCTCCATGGTTCCAGCCGGGAAAGAGCTACTGGCATTTTTTTAAGTGCAATCTTTTTTTTTAAACAACAAAAAGAGATATCTAATATTAAATCTCTCCAATTCTTCTTCTCTTATTCTCAAACCCTTTCTAGTTAGGCTTTCTTATCCCATTGCTCCATTGAAACTATCACTGTCAATGAGAGCAGTGGCCTCCACATCGCTAAATCCAAAGGGCTTTTCTTGGTTCTCATCTTTCTTGACCTGTAAACAGCATTTAAACAAGTTGATTACTCTGTCTTCCTTGAAGACTTTTATTCTGTTTCCAGGACAACATACACACCTGGTTTTCCTCCTACCTTACTGGTTCTTCCTTCTCCGTTTCCTTTACTGATTCTCTGTGACCTCTGAAAGCCCAGTCATTGAACCTTGTCTCTTCTTGAAACTACTCTTGTGTGGAAAACCCTCAGTCTCAAGGTTTCAAATACTATCTACATTTCTAACGACTCACAAATTTAGATCTCTAGTTGAGATCTTTCTCTTGATCTCCAGACTCCACTTAGATGTTTAAAGACATCAGAAGATTTACAGATCCAAAACAAAATCCCTAATTGTCTCGGTTACCCCAATTACACCTTCCTTAATAATCTCCACTCCAGTTAATAAACCATACTATACATAGGAGTCGTCCTTGACATTGTTTTCCTTCACACTCTATATCTGATATACCCCCAAATCCTTAAGGATCTAGCTTTAATGTTTTTCTAGAGGTTTCCCAGGTGGCGCAGTGGTAAAGACTCTGCCTGCTAATGCAGAAGACACAAGAGACATTGAGTTGGGATCTTCCTAGGTTGGGAAGATCCTCTGGAGTAGGAAATGGCAACCCACTCCAGTATTTTGCCTGGGAAATTTCACGCACAGAGGAGCCTGGCGGGCCACAGTCTATGGGTCGTAAAAGAGTCAGACGTGACTGAGCGACTGAGGACACACATACAGACTCTGATGACTTCTCATTATCTCTGCTGCCAACATCCTGGGTCAAGCCACCATCATCACTCTTGCCTGGGATATTCCAATAGCTTCCTACCTGGTCTCCCTGCTTTGGTCTTTTGTCATTTCTATATTCAATCCCAGCCCAATAGCCGATGATGTCAATTTTTGCTCAGATTCTTCCTAAATGCTCTCCATTTCACTCAGTGTAGAAACCACGTCTCCACAGGGGCCTACACAGTGGCCTACACAGACGTGTAGAAACAATGTCTTCCTTGACTCCTCTGACCCCGCACTCTCCAGCCACTTTGGCTCTGGGGTGTCAGGCCTGTGCTCACCTCAGGACATTTGCACCGGCTGTCCCCTCTGTCTGCAATACTGCTTCCCCAGACAGATGCCTGGATCAGTGCTCTACCTTTTCCAGGTCTTTGTTCAAATATCACCTTAACAAAGCCTGACTGCTCTACTCAAAATACTAACATTTCATCTCCATATCTTATTTTTATCCAAAGAATTTATCACCTTCTAACAAGCTCTGTATTTTATGCATTTGTTCTATTTATCACTTCTCACTAAAAAGGTCCTTGAGGGCAGGGCGTTTTGTCTGTTTTATTCACCTGTCTCCAGCACCTAGCACAATGCTTGGCGTACTGAAAGCACTCAAGAAGTATTTACTGATTAATTGAGCAATTGACTGACAGTTTCACATGTGTACAGAGACCCAAACAAGGCTAAAACAGACATAGTGCTCTTATCTGCCCTGGAGCATTCGAGGACTTGAAGACACTCCCAAGATCCCCAAGCACCCAAACTGTTTCATGCTGCCATCTTCCTTGAAAATTCCCAGTACCGTGTTTTCATCCAAGTGGGTCTAGTGCTCTGGACTGGCCTGCCTTTCCCCCCAATGCAGATTTCCACCCATTGCCGAGATGTTTGTCCTAAGCTATAGTCTTCAGGTTACAAACTGTGTGTAAAGGTCTTCTCCAGGACCCTGTAGAGTCACTTCTTCACATAGCCACCCTTTCAGAAGCCAGGAACTCCTCTATTGTCTTTCTCATCTTCCATGCAAACTTGCTCAGAAACTGTCAAGAATTATGTGCATTTTATATGTGGGCATTGGTCTAGGGACTGCAGGTGAGGTAGAGATGAAAAAGACACTTCCCAGACTTAGGGAGTTGTCAACATAGTGCACAGCAAAAGGCAGACATAAAATAATGGTATTGTTTAGTAATTCAGGGTATAGACGATCAGTGGTGGGAAACTTCAGGTGGACTTAGTGAAGCAAGTAAAATCTGAAGTTGATCTTGAAGGATAGACTCTTAATGAGTGGAAATGGAAACTGGATGAAAGTATTTCAAGTGGAGGAAGCCATATGAGGCACATAGGTTGGAAAGCAAAAGCCATATTCAGACAACAGGGAGTATTCCAGTTTTACTGGAGGGGTAAAAAACAAGTATGTGAAAGTAGAAGGTAGATGAGGTCACAGGATAATAAACATTGAAAGCCGAGATGAGTTTGATTTTAATTTAATAAGCCATGGGGAACAATAAAGGATTTTGAATTGGAGAATGACGTAGCCGAAGTCCAGCTTTAGAAAGAGGAGCGTGTAGAGCAGAGTGGTGTTTCAGCAGCCCAGGTGAGGGGAAATGGAGGTCTGTGTTACAGTGGTGGTCCCTGAAGTGGAAGAAGGAGACAGATATGGATGTTGCAGTGTTAGAATCTTTAGGATATTATCATTCATTGGTTGTAGGGACGGGAAGAGTGAAAGGTAACTGAGGTTTCTACTAGAGGTACCAAGTAGTTCAGTGAACCCACGACAATTGAGAAGAGGAAAGTGTGAAAGGATTAGAGTGGGTTGCTTTTACTTCTATTGAGTATGAAATGTTCATGGAACAGACAGAGATATCCGACAGACATCTGAATATTCTGGGGTGGCCAAGGATAGAATTTGAGAGGAAATTATAAAAATTTAGGATGATTTCAATAACTGTGGAGGTTGAAGTCTTAGGACTTGACGAAGTAATTGAAGACATGACGGAGAATTTACGACTAAAAAGCTTGAGTCAACACCTGAAGAATCTGCTAAATGCATTTGTTCAGAGGTGAAAATACTGTTTTGGCCTATGTGTGACCTCTCTTAGGGATATTTGTATTTAATGGTGTACTAAGTCTCCTTTGGAGTAAATTTAAAGAAGAAATTTGGAATGGGGGTGGTGGATGTGGGGTAGCAGCCAGTCTTTCCCGCTGTCCCAGTATCCCAGTACAGAAGTGGTTATGTGCTGTGTTTTCTCATGTGACTGAATCTACTGGTTTACCATCTCAGGTAGAAGGGGATTTGATATTTCATCAAAGAATCCCGAGAAAATCCCTGAAAAGAAGTAAATCATTGATAATGAGCTTGGAGTGTTATCTCTTTCAGGGATATTTGTCCTGTAATAGGAATCTCCTAAATACCCACACAAATTTTAATCAAAGTAATTAATAATTAATAACATGATTTCAGATATAATATGAGCCAATAATTATTATTTCTGAATGGAAATCACACGACATATATGATCCCTTGTTCGGGGTACATTTTATGGGCACCTATAATAGTGAATAGGTAAGAATTTGTAAAGAGATGTTCTTTCAACAAATTTGATAACTTTTGCCGCTCAAAAGTTTCTGTTAAAACACTTTTAATGCGGTTAATCTTATATTAGATACAAGAGTGTGGTATTTGGGTGTATATCACCCCCAAGTGTATATTCTTCCCAAGTCTTCAGGGAAAAGATGGGTCATGTGAGGCATGAAAGTTGGGTGGAACTTGGATAACCAGAGACCAGAGACAGGGAGGGAGGACCCTCCCCACCCCTGTGAGGTTTAACAGTAAGTGCTTAGATGGTGTGGTCAAGGGATAAGGGACTGGATTGATTGAAACTAGCTCTAAGGTTTAAATCTTCATATATGGAAAGATGGCAGTGCTATTGTCAGAAGGCAGAATTATGTGAGCAAGAAACGGTCAAAGTATGTGTATGTCGGGGGCGGGGTGATTTTAATGTTTTACATTTGAACTGAGATAGTAAATAAATGAAAAATGGTTGCATGAATACTTTCTGGGTATTCACTTTTTTCTGTTCTATTTTCTTTTTTCTTCTTCCAAGGAGATTTCTCTACTCATATTCCTTCCCCTGGTGGCTCAAATGGAAAAGAATCTGCTTGTAATGCAGGAGGCGCAAGAGACTGAGCTTCAATCCCTGGGTTGGGAAGATCCCCTGGAGAAGGGAATGGCAAGCCACTTCAGTATTCTTGCCTGGAGAAGTCCATGGACGGAGGAGCCTGGTGGGCTACAGTCCATGGGGTCTCGAAGAGTTAGACACAACTGAGCAACTATCTCTTTCACCTTCATTCCTTTCCTTCCTTTGAGATCAATGGCATATTGATTTTTTTCTTGACCAAAATGTTTTTTCTTGACCAAAAACTTAAACACATGGGTCCAGCTATGCCAGAGCTCTAGTTCAGAAGTGTGAATTTCTGAATGAAGAGGTGCAGTGTTCCATCTGTAACTTGAAGACAGATTTTGGTGAGGTCAGGGAGAGGGTGGCAGGGTCATGTGAGGGGATCCAGAGCTGGCCAGCAGAGTGGACTCCAGTTCATCTAAAGCCTAAATAGAAATCTCACCATATAAACAAGGATAGGATCTAAAATTCATAATTTTGTCATCTGTTAAAAAAAAAAACCACATAAGCCAAGGGGAATGAGACCCCAAAGAGGAGCAGTCTGTGGAGAAAGTATAGCTATTTATATTTTGGTTTCAAAATCCCTTTACTTATTTCCAGATAAGTACATTGTTATAAGGGTTTCCCTCATGGCTCAGACAGTAAAAAATTGACTTCCAATGCTGGAGACCCAGGTTCAATCCCTGGGTTGAGAAGATCCCCTGGAAAAGAGAATGGCTACCCACTCCAATATTCATGCCTGGAGAATCACATGGACAGAGGAGCCTGGCAGGCTCCATGGGGTTGCCAAGAGTCCATCATGACTGAACAACTAACACTTTGACTTTCACATTGTTATAAAACAGATAATCTAAACATTTTATGATGCTGAATATTAGAACAACAGGTTATATTTTGATATTAGCTATGCCATCATACATGAACAAAGCTAGTGGAGGTGATGGAATTCCAGTTGAGCTATTTCAAATCCTGAAAGATGATGCTGTGAAAGTGCTGCACTCAATATGCCAGCAAATTTGGAAAACTCAGCAGTGGCTGCAAGACTGGAAAAGGTCAGTTTTCATTCCAATCCCAAAGAAAGGCAATGCCAATGAATGCTCAAACTACCGCACAATCGCACTCATCTCACATGCTAGTAAAGTAATGCTCAAAATTCTCCAAGCCAGGCTTCAGCAATACATGAACCGTGAACTTCCAGATGTTTTAGAAAAGGCAGAGGAACCAGAGATCTAATTGCCAACATCTGCTGGATCATGGAAAAAGCAAGAGAGTTCCAGAAAAACATCTATTTCTGCTTTATTGACTATGCCAAAGCCTTTGTGTGGATCACAATAAACTGTGGAAAATTCTGAAAGAGATGGGCATACCAGACCACCTGACCTGCCTCTTGAGAAACCTATATGCAGGTCAGGAAGCAACAGTTAGAACTGGACATGGAACAACAGACTGGTTCCAAATAGGAAAAGGAGTACGTCAAGGCTGTATATTGTCACCCTGCTTATTTAACTTCTATGCAGAGTACATCATGAGAAACGCTGGACTGGAAGAAGCACAAGCTGGAATCAAGATTGCCGGGAGAAATATCAATAACCTCAGATATGCAGATGACACCACCCTTATGGCAGAAAGTGAAGAGGAGCTAAAAAGCGTCTTGATGAAAATGAAAGAGGACAGTGAAAAAGTTGGCTTAAAGCTCAACATTCAGAAAATGAAGATCATGGCATCCGGTCCCATCACTTCATGGAAAATAGATGGGGAAACAGTGGAAACAGTGTCAGACTTTATTTTGGGGGGCTCCAAAATCACTGTAGATGGTGACTGCAGCCATGAAATTAAAAGACGCTTACTCCTTGGAAGAAAAGTTATGATCAACCTAGATAGCATATTCAAAAGCAGAGACATTACTTTGCCAACAAAAGTCCGTCTAGTCAAGGCTATGGTTTTTCCTGTGGTCATGTATGGACGTGAGAGTTGGACTGTGAAGAAAGCTGAGCGCCGAAGAATTGATGCTTTTGAACTGTGGTGTTGGAGAAGACTCTTGAGAGTCCCTTGGACTGCAAGGAGATCCAATCAGTCCATTCTGAAGGAGATCAACCCTGGGATTTCTTTGGAAGGAATGATGCTGAAGCTGAAACTCCAGTACTTTGGCCACCTCATGGGAAGAGTTGACTCACTGGAAAAGATTGATGCTGGGAGGGATTGGGGGCAGGAGGAGAAGGGGACAACAGAGGATGAGATGGCTGGATGGCATCACGGACTTGATGGACATGAGTCTGAGTGAACTCCAGAAGTTGGTGATGGATAGGGAGGCCTGGCATACTGCAGTTCATGGGGTCGCAAAGAGTCGGACACGACTGAGTGACTGACTGAACTGAACTGATGCCATCCTACCAAGAAGCATTTAGTAAGTGACTAATAAGTCCATTGGCATATAGAGAATTATCCAACATGGTTATTTCAGGAGCTTGAGGATTTATAGAAATTGCTTTATTTTCTTGGCCCGCTTTTTTGCCTTATATATGTGTAATTTCCAGGGGTCTTTTCATCTTGGTGTATTCCTTTTTTTTTTTTGCTGTTTTTAAAATATTAAAGCCTCAAAGAAGCATTTTGGTAGCTGACAAAGGCAAGGATATAATTCTATTTATTAAATATTACCCAATTTGTTGTAAGTGATATGCTCTCTCTTTACTGAACAAATCAACAATGGATTTAAGCAGAATGTGTGTGCTTTTCACAAGCCTATTTGATTTCCACAGATCAAACATTTTAAAACAGACAAGGAGAAGGAAATCGGTATTGTGAGGGCATAAAGCTCTAATTAGGATGAAAGTGTAAGGGAATTATGGCACATGGTCATCCCTCTGCCCGTCTGTAGGCACCAGCTTGATTTAGATCATTTCATACAACATCTGTGTACACAGTGCCAGTGAAGTAGACTGATTGTGTCAGTAACTAGTGTCAGGAAAGGGGAATAAGGAATCACGTTTCAGCAGGGGGCTAGCTGAAGACAGATTCCTCTTTGAGCATTTCATTTTGTACTCCTAGTTTCTGAGTGGTATAAAATGCGTAGGCATATCAAAGTTCACAACAAAAACTGCTTATGCCACCAGGAAGATGTATTTATTTTCAACAATGTGAAGGGGAAAGCATACAATTGAGGTGGAGAGAGAGAGAGAGACCGACCTGCCGCAGACATCACCTGAGTGGGAAATTACACATCCCGCACACACACGCCCGCTCTGCACACACATGCACAGAATTCATCTCTGACAATTTAATTGTTTAATGGTAGGACTAACAAGGAATCCTTTCTAAAGTAATGGCATATAAAGGCTTCCCAGTGAAGTTAATATTCCTGCCGCATTTGATGGGTGTTTCCCATTTGTGCAGTTCTGCCCTAACAGACTCCCGGTGTTTGATGGGGGGAAGGCAGGAGGGGGTGGCATGTCTGTGCTCATTCTGGAGAATGCCTTAGCCTGTGACCTTAGCCTCTAAAGCAATAAATCTGAGGTCACCATTGGCACCAGAGCAATCGCTCGCATCAGTTGTGGTGTCTCGGCTTGCTGCCTGAGGATCTGGCCTTTGTGGACCATAGGCTGGGTGTTCTGAGCACAGAGTCCTTGCTTCTTGTACAGCTGGCTGTTTCTTCTTAGTTCACTGGAACTGGGACTTGGCTGCCCTTTGTGCTGAGTTTCAGGACTCTGGATAATGGAATGCATGATGTCTTAGATGCTAGGGTTTGAATTCTCACTCTGAGCCACAGTCTCTTCTCCTCATATTTTCTTATGGTTCAGCCTGGCTCATGTCTGCGCTTTAATTGGATCCCTGGGTGGCCTTCCTGTTAGGGATGCTCCGAAAGAAGAATAACTGTGCCCAAGAAACATCAGGTTCTCAAAGTGGACCTTATAATGTTCTCATGTTGCAGTTTCCATTCTTCTTTTAAAAATATATTTATTTATTTTAATTGGAGGCTAATTACTTTACAATATTGTAATGTTTTTGCCATACATTGACATGAATCAGCCATGGGTGTACATGTGTCCCCCATCCTGAACCCCCCTCCCACCTCCCTCCCCATTCCATCCCTCAGGGTCATCCCAGTGCACCGGCCCTGAGCGCCCTGTCTCATGCATCGAACCTGGACTGGCGATCTGTTTCACATATGGTAATGTACATGTTTCAATGCTATTCTTAAATCAACACATTTTACGTTTGTTGTTCTGGTTACTTAGCTTTGAAAAAAAAAACAAACAAAACTTGCCTTGCCTGCAACAGAGAACCCCGGTGGTGTTGGTGGAGATAGAGTTTGACCACAATAGAGAAGTTGGTTTGCTGTGGAGTGGCGGTTGCCTTTGGTTGTGGTCCGGCTCCCAGGCTGCCTGTTCTCCCAAAAGCTCTGTGTCTTTCCATCTAGGAAAAGGCTTAGTAGGCAGAGTTGAAAATGACAGACTATTTTTAACACACGCTTTGTATCCCACAGTTCTGGTTCTTACTTCTATTATCATTACTTATTCATAGACTTTTATTCCCAAATATCATTACCCTTTACAGTAACAGGATCAGCAAAGCAACCACTTAAAACAAAACAAACACACGCAGGAATCCAAGGCACAGAAATGTTTCCCTCTCCCTCTGCCCCCCGCCTCCAGCTCTCTGCCTCTCTCTACCCGGCACTAAGAAACTGCTGCTTCAGAGATACCCCTGTGATGGGGGCTTGGCGGTGGGAGATGATGTGAACGCTCCAGCAGTCTAAAGGAGCAGCAGTTCAGTTCAGTCGCTCAGTCGTGACTGACTCTTTGTGACCCCATGGACTGCAGCACGCCTGGCTTCCCTGCCCATCACCATATCCCACAGCTTGCTCAAACTCATGTCCATCGAGTCGGTGATGACATCAGCAACTCAAAGGGAACAGCAAGGAGATAACAGAATACAGCAAAAAAGGGAGGGGAGAGAAAAGAGGGGGAGGGGAGAAAGAAAGGAGCAGAGAAAGGTGGAAATCAGGATGAGAACTAAGAAGAATGTACACTGTGCATCTCCTAAGTTTCAGTAGAGGAAAATGCCCCTAAAACAGATTCCACTTAATTTAGAATGACTCTAACGTGGGATTCACCAGCTTATTCCTTGTGCAGCAACAATAGCCATGGTGCCCTGAGGGCCTCCTTCATACCTGATGCTTTCTGTATGTTATCTGGCTTGTATAGATTTTTAACAGCAGGTATGATTATCTGCATCTTACAATTAAGGAAACTGAGGTTTAAAAAGGCTAAATGACTTGTCTCCAATTGTATACCTCAATCTGGTGGGCCCAGGACATAAATTTAGATTTTATGAGTCTAAAACTGCTCAGTACAATTTTTTCGTCCTGACTCCCACTGTGTTATATACTGCATTGTATTTTATTCAGTCATTTCTCTCTCTACTCATATATTTATTTACATACACACCAACTTTTTCTGGAAAACATCTAAGATAGTATAAAGGCCTTGGAGTTACACACCTATCTAGGTAGCTTGCACATAGTGAGGACATTCTACTTATTTGTTGATTGAGCTGTAGAATGTCAACTGTCAAGAGTTCAGAATTCTTTCGCTGTGGAGTTCCCTTCCTTTTTTATCTTTAAAAGTAGGCCAGCCAGAAACCCATCTGTGCAGGATGGCTTGGGCCCAAAGACTGAACTAACTAATCTCCCCAAATCTCATCTACGTCTATGCTTCTATAAAGGACTAGATTAACATGCTGTACTGCAGTCATTTTTTCTTTACTAATTAATTACAGAAATGTAAAAATTGAATTGTCAGGAGGGAAAAAAGGTAACGTGATCATAGTGTAACCTGATAACCACTACTTCAGCCGGGCGATCAAGGTCAACGTCAACAGTGATAAATCATGCTGCTAGTATATACTCTTGATATGATGTGATGAAGACGGGACCTCATCTCTGCACTCTTCCTCCCCCAAACTCATAACTACAATCTAATCATGAAAAAAAATCAGACAAACCCCAACAGAGGGACTAAAAATGCCTCACCAGAATCCCTTTTAACCGTCAAGGTCATCAAACACAAGGACAGTCTGAGAAACTATCCCAGTCAGTTCAGCTCAGTTCAGTTCAGTCACTCAGTCGTGTCCGACTCTTTGTGGCCCCATGAATCGCAGCATGCCAGGCCTCCCTGTTCATCATCATCTCCCAGAGTTCACTCAGACTCATGTCCATCGAGTCCGTGATGCCATCCAGCCATCTCATCCTCGGTCGTCCTCTTCTCCTCCTGCCCCCAATCCCTCCCAGCATCAGAGTTTTTTCCAATGAGTCAACTCTTTGCATGAGGTGGCCAAAGTATTGGAGCTTAAGCTTTAGCATCATTCCTTCCAAAGAAATCCTAGGGCTGATCTCCTTCAGAATGGACTGATTGGATCTCCTTGCAGTCCAAGGGACTCTCAAGAGTCTTCTCCAACACCACAGTTCAAAAGCATCAATTCTTTGGCGCTCAGCCTTCTTCACAGTTCAACTCTCACGTCCATACATGACCACAAGAAAAACCATAGCCTTGACTAGATGGACCTTAGTCTGCAAAGTAATGTCTCTGCTTTTGAATATGCTATCTAGGTTGGTCATAACTTTTCTTCCAAGGAGTAAGCGTCTTTTAATTTCATGGCTGCAGTCACCATCTGCAGTGATTCTGGAGCCCAAAAAATAAAGTCTGACACTGTTTCACTGTTTCCCCATCTATTTTCCATGAAGTGATGGGACCGGATGCCATGATCTTCATTTTCTGAATGTTGAGCTTTAAGCCAACTTTTTCACTCTCCGCTTTCACTTTCATCAAGACGGTTTTTAGTTCCTCTTCACTTTCTGCCATAAGGGTGGTGTCATCTGCATATCTGAGGTTATTGATATTTCTCCGGGCAATCTTGATTCCACCTTTGTGTTTCTTCCAGTCCAGCGTTTCTCATGATGTACTCTGCATAGAAGTTAAATAAGCGGAGTGACAATATACAGCCTTGACGTACTCCTTTTCCTATTTGGAACCAGTCTGTTGTCCCACTTCCAGTTCTAACTGGTGCTTCCTGACCTGCATACAGATTTCTCAAGAGACAGAATGACTAAATGTAGTGTGGTATCCTGGAACCCCAAAAGACATTAAGTGGAAACTAAGGATATCTGATTAAATGATGGACTTCCATTAATTTTAATGTATCAATATATGTTCATTCATTGTAAAATGTACCAAACTAATGATGATAATAATGGTAATGAATGATCTCCGTTTGTTTCCAAGGAAAGCCATTCAACATCATAGTAATCCAAGTCTATGACCCAACCACTGAAGTGGAAAAAGCTGAAGTTGACTAGTTCTATGAAGACCTACAACACCTTCTAGAACTAAAATAATAATAATAAAAAAAGATTTCCTTTTCATCATAGGGGATCAGAATGCAAAAGTAGGAAGTCAAGAGATACCCTGAATAACAGGCAGATGTGGCCTTGGAGATCAAAATGAAGCAGAGCAAAGGCTAACAGAGTTTTGTCAAGAGAGTGCATTGGTCAGAGCAAGCAGCCTTTTCCAACAACCCAAGAGACAAGTCTACCTATGAACATCACCAGATGGTCAATAACAAAAGCCGATTATGTTTTTTGTAGCCAAAGATGGAGAAGCTCTATACAGTCAGTAAAAATAAGACCTGGAGCTGACTGTGGCTCAGATCATGAGCTCCTTCTTGCAAAATTCAGTCTTAAATTGAACAAAATAGGGAAAACCACTAGGACATTCAGGTATAACCTAAATCAAATCCCTTTTGATTATACAGTGGAAGTGACAAATAGATTTAAGGGATTAGATCTGGTACAGAGTGCCTGAGGAATTATGGACAGAGATTTATAACATTGTACAGGAGGTAATGACCAAACCCGTCCCTCCAAAAGAGAAATGCAAAAAGGCATAGTGGTTGTCTGAGGAGGCTTTACAAATAGCTGAGGAAAGAAGAAAAGTGAAAGGTAAGGGAGAAAGGGAAAGATACACCCAAATGAATTCAGAGATCCAGAGAATAGCAAAGAGAGATTAGAAGGCCTTCTTAAATAAACAATGCAAAGAAATACAGGAAAATAATAGAATAGAGATCTCTTCAAGAAAACTGGAAATATCAAGGGAACATTTCATACAAGAATGAGCACAATCAAGGACAGAAATGGTAAGAACCTATCAGAAGGAGATTAAGAAGAGGTGGCAAGAATACACAGAACTATACAAAAATGGTCTTGATAACCAGGATGGTGTGGACACTCACCTAGAGCCAGACATTCTGTAGTTGTAGTGTCTTGCCTGGATGCTGAAGCTCCAATACTCTGGGCACCTGATGTGAAGAGCCGACTTATTGGAAAGGACCCTGATGCTGGGAAAGATTGAAGGCAAAAAGTGGGGGGAGCAGAAGATGAGACGGTTACATAGCTTCACTGACTTAATGGACATGCATTTGAGCAGAGTCCAGGAGATAGTGGGAAACAGAGGACGCTGCAGTCCATGGGGTTGCAAAGAGTCAGGTGCAACTTAGCAACTGAACAACAAAAACAACCAAACACGTATACGATGCCAACGATAAGGGAAGCTAAGAACAGGATATGTGGGAGCCCTTCGTACTATCTTCTCAATGCCCTTTGGTAAATCTATGACTTCTAAGAAAAAAATCTATAAAAATATTTTCACACACAGGCACACAGGTGAATTGATCAAGATTATTGGGAGAAATAATGGTATGGGTAGAATATATGTCCCTCTCTCAGGTGAATTGATCAAGATTATTGGAAGAAGCAATGGTTTGAGTAGAATATATGTCCCTCTCTTGAAAGTCTAACCCAATTATCAAGATAAATGTTTCCTGTTAATCTCTGGATTTTTAACTGGTTTTTGAATAACTGAAGATAGGATCGAGATACTGAGGAAGGGTCCACTTAGTTCCTGGTTCCCAGTAAATAATCCTTGTTGAAAGAAAAAAATGCCACCACCACATACACTGAAGGAGACTTTCTGGCTCTAGGATGAGTATAACTCAGCTTGGGTTCCAGAATTTCCAGGGATGGTACCCTGCACCTTGGTCTAACATGAAGCTACTGCGAGCTACTACATTCTTTGCAACCCAGCTAGAGTTCCTGAACCGCTCCAGAAACTGATCAAATAATTATTTCCATTCAAAACTCTAATATCACATCCAGTTTGGTTTACTATTTATTGGGGACTCCCAAGGTCTCATATGTAGCCGTGCCAGTTATGTGGTCACCAGTAGGAGTCACAGGTACTTGCATATCACAGGGCAGTTGTTGGAGATATATCAATTTCAATATCTTTGAAATTTTGGTAATTATGTGGTTGGCTACTGTATATTGATATTTAATACATTAATAAAGAAGCACATATATCACTGAATCAAACATTTGAAAATATTTTGGTAATTGTATTTTAATCTAATTGATTTCCTTTGTAATCATATGGTGCTTCTAATATACAATCAAAAACATTTTTCTGAGAAGGGGGTCTAAAGACTTCTGCAAATTTCTTAAGAGGCTTATGGTACAAAAAAGTTTTAGAACACTTGATGTAGTGGAATAAACACTCATAAGTCCTAAATTGTGTGACAAGTGAAAGTGTCAGTTGCTCAGTTGTATCTGACTCTTTGTGACTCCATACACTGTAGCCTGCCAGGCTCCTCTGTCCATGGGGCTCTCCAGGCAAGAATACTGGAGTGGGTAGCCATGACCTTCTCCAAGGGATCTTCCCGACCCAGGGATCCAACCTGGGTCTCCTGCATTGCAGGGAAATTCTTTACCTTAGCCACCAGTTTCTATCCAATCCTTTGACCCCTAGTTTCCTCATTTTTCTGACCAGTTCCCACCTTGGGGGAAAAATTGAGCAGATCAAATTTGGTAACACATAGGGAGATGCTTGTAAATTGCAAAACCATGTATGTGTAAGGAATCACTGTTATTATTGTTATGTTTGACCATTTGATTAAAAAAATGACTTCTTACCAAGGTTTGAAATGCAGTTCATTGCTAGGAATATTTCTCACTCAATGATTTAGACCATGCTTACATGAATAAAGTGAAATGAAAAACTGAATCAATTCTCTGGATAATAATTCATGTTAATAGTTTCCTATGTTTGCCTGTAACACCCAGACAATCAAAGAAAATGTGATTTTGACTTGAATTATCAGCATAGCTGTGTCACAATTCTCAACTCCACTTTGAATGTATAGACTGAAGTGCCAGCAGTGAAGTTTTCCATACTAAGAGGAATGAGTGTTTTCAGACCTTTATTCTAGAGATACTCCGGATGTGTGCACTAAGGTAGACCATGTGTTCTAAAGACATCCGTGGTTGACTCTGAAACATGTCCATGTCATTAATTAGAAAATTCTTCTGTGTTAGGCAACAGCTTCATCTGTTTCCACAGATCCCTAAACCACTTGAACTTCTGTGTAACACATATGTCTCAGGACAGTGTTATCTAGTTAGATGCTCAGTATTTTGGTATCAGAGAGTATTTTAAATGGAAAGGCAGGCTTACTCTTGCCTTGCAGTGTATAGATATTAAGCATTCTACACAGAACTATGTGCAGTCATCTTTGAAGAAAACTTACAAACGCAATGTAAACTGAAAGGACTTGGATTAGGTAGACAATCAAATAAAGAATGCAATCGGAAAGTCTTAATGAATCTGATCCCTTCCTTCCCTGGTGTAAAAATAAATGTATCCATTCAGTCTAAAGAAATCTGTAATTACATTTTCTCTCTCTGCTATCTCCCAACCTCCCCCCCCCCCCACCCCGCTCCTTCCAACTCTTCGTGCACAACTATACAAAGGTAACTCTACAAAGGAATTTAACTCAACTGGTGATGCATTTATGTTGAGACGATACACCATACCTATATTAACTCCCTGGAAAAGATTTGCAACAAAAAGATCATCTGGGACTTAGACCTTCACTTCATAGAGAAAGCATGTTACATACTGTGTTGGTTCACAAGGGCTGCCATAATGAATCGCCACCAGCTGGGTGACTTAAGCCACAGAAATTTATTTTCTTACAGTTCTGGCGGCTAGATGTCTAAAGCAAGGTGTTGGCAGGATTGATTCCTTCTGAGGCCTGTGAGGAAGAATCTGTTCCATGCCAGGCCCTTAGCTTCTGATGGTTGGCTGGCAATAGTTGGCATTCCTTGGCTTGTAGAAGCATCACCAAGATCTCAGCCTTCATCTCCACAAGCCTTCGTCTTCTCCCTGTGTGTGTCTCTATGTTCAAATTTCCATTCTTAATAAGGACACCAGTTATACGGATTAGGGCCCACTCTAATGACCTCATGGTAACTAATGACCTTATTAGTCATTAGCAGTGACTTTATTTTCAAACAAGGCTGCATTCTGAGATACTGGGTGTTAAGACTTCAACCTATGAATGTTGGTGGCGGAGGGGACCCAGTTCAACCCGTAACACACAATCAAGCGTTCAGTATACATCTGACACACTGAATTGAAAAGTAATGTACTTCTGAAGAGCTAGTTCAGTTCAGTTCAGTTGCTCAGTTGTGTCCAACTCTTTGCGACCCCATGAACCAAGCACGCCAGGTCTCCCTGTCCATCACCAACTCCCGGAGTCTACCCAAACCCATGTCCATTGAGTTGGTGATGCCATCCAACCATCTCATCCTCTGTTGTCCCCTTTTCCTCCTGCCCTCAATCTTTCCCACATCAGGGTCTTTTCAAATGAGTCAGCTCTCCACATCAGGTGGCCAAAGTATTAGAATTTCAGCTTCAACATCAGTCCTTCCAATGAACACCCAGGACTGATCTGCTTTAGGATGGACTGGTTGGATCTCCTTGCAGTCCAAGGGACTCTCAAGAGTCTTCTCCAACACCACAGTTCAAAAGCATCAATTCTTCGGTGCTCAGCTTTCTTTATAGTCCAACTCTCACATCCATACATGACCACTGGGAAAACCATAGCCTTGACTAGATGGACCTTTGTTGGCAAAGTAATGTCTCTGCTTTTTAATATGCTGTCTAGGTTGGTCATAACTTTCCTTCCAAGGAGTAAGCATCTTTTAATTTCATGGCTGCAATCACCATCTGCAGAGCTAGAGGGTCATGTATATGGAAGGAGAGATTCCCCAGAAGTTCTAACAACAGTGTAACCATGTGTATATCTTAGCAGCTGAAGTATTACAAATCTCTATCCTTCCTTAAAGTAACTTATAGCAGCTGTACTTTATATTTATTCAGCAGTGTCTGTAACACCAAAGAATGAACACATTTCATGGGGTTTTATCTGAAGACATATATGAATGTTCTGCCATCCTCCATAACATAGGTATGTTTGCTAACACATGCAAAGCTTTCCATGGGTTACGCTTGGGTAATCTTGACTCTCTACTGTAAAGATGGATCATGCTTATCTTGCAGTTTCTCATTCCCTCTAGAATATATTGGTTTTGACTATCACACAATTGGAGGAGGGTGTCCTTACTGCCTAAAGACTTTATTCTTCTGAGAATGTGTCCAAAGCAGGGAGACAGACCCTGGGATCAGTCTTTGAAATAATTTGAGGGAATATGTTGAACCCAGACTTAAGCTCTGAACAAACTTAAAGAAGAACTTACTTTAACTGCTTGTTTTTCCCCTGATTTCTACTGAGGATACTCATACACACGGTTCAAAATGTCAATATTCTATAAGCCTTATAATTAAAATCAATAGCCCCAATCCCACCCGTTCCCTACCCTCAATTATTACTACCCAGAAACAACCGCTTGTAACACTTTCATGTTTTTCTTTTAGTATTTCTCTTCTTCTTTCTAAATAATACTTTACAATGTTTCTTCTTCATATTTTTCACTTTGAATATCATTTATTATTGATTTCTGTGTAAGATGAGGCTTCAGAGCTCACATATGTCTTCTTGTTCTTTTCTTTTCATCTTCCTAATATAGTAATATCATGATTTTTGGTTAGTTGAATATTTATTTAGATCTTTATGATTATGCAAGAACTTTCCACAAGTAGCCATGTAATGAACCTTTTTTATAAAATTTTTTTTCCTCTTATATTAGTAATTGTCAAGGTTCAATTTCTTCTTTACTTCCTTTCTTTCTTTTGCTTAGTTTTTTATGCATCTATTGTTAATTCACCTCCAAACTCACTGCCAGAGTAGAAACTTCCCTTCAATAGTTTGTAGTTAGCCCTCTAATAATTTTCTCCACTCACTTCCAGTGAGTTCCTTAAGTTTTCCAACAGGTGACATCTAGTGAGCCAGCTCCAATTTTTTCCAGTGGGTGGCCCCCTGCATGCTGGCTGTAGTTCACCACATCCCGGTGGGCAGCTTCCTATGGACCAGCTTTGCCCTGCGGTACCCTGGGGAACATCTCCACCAGCAAATGGGCCTCAGCAGCGCCTTCTGTGATGAGGTCTGAATCTCAGCCTGAGGGAGAGGAGGCTCTTCTGAGTTTATTCCTTCCTTGGTTTGGGGTACTCTGCCTTAGCCCTAGAAGAAATAACTTGGTATTCCTGTGTGCTTTAGGTTTTTTTTAAAAAGGGATTTATTTTTATTTTTTTTTAATTGAAGTATAGTTGGTTCACAATGTTGTGTTAGTTTCAAGTATAGTGATTCAGTTGTGTGTGTGTGTGTATACATATATACACACACTCTTTTTCCGATTCTTCTCCTTTATTGGTTATTGCAAAATATTGAGATATTGAGTAGAGTTCCCTGTGCTAAATAGGAATGTATATATGTTAATCCCAAACTCCTAATTTATCCTTCCTCCCCTAGGATTCTTGTTTTTTTAATCACATTTAATAGTTAATCATCTACAAAAAATAATTCTTCATAATAAATTTTCCTTGTCTCAGTCAGAATACCAACTTTGCACATCTGAAAATGTCTTTATTCTCTTATTTGAATCCTTGGTTTAGTTAGAGAATTCTGTCTAACCAAGGTAGGTAGAAAATAACTTTGAATAAGGGTTGAAAATCATTTTCCTTAGGATTTTGAATACTGTTACATTTTTCTACTTTCCATTGTTATTATGGAGAAATGTGGTGCTATGCTGGCTCCTCATCTGTTGTATATATGTATTAAAACATCTTTGGAAGCTTTTAGGATCTTCTCTTTATTACCAGGGTTCTGATATTTTATGATGTATCCTGGCATGGTAAGTGTTGAGCATAATCTGAAAACTCATGTCATTGAACTCTAGGACATTGTCTTGGATTATTTCTGTAATAACACTCTCCTCTTCATTGTCCCTACTTATTCCTTCTAGAAGTCCTATTACATGGATTACTTGTTATTCCACATTGGTCTTCTGATTTTCCCCTCTCATTTTCCATCTCAGTCCTTTTTTTCCCCTTCTGCAACAGTAAGTCAACTCCATCTCACAATCTTTCTCTGTTATTGTGCATTTTTATTGAAGAGTGAGGCATTAGCACGCTGTATTCAAGTCTTTGTGTGAGTGCTGGTGGTACTTCTAGAATGGTGATCTTCATCCTAGGGTTCAGGACAAGGGACACTGGGAAGCCAAAGACAGGGATACACAGGGTGGTCAGGGTATACGGTATTATAAGTGCCCTCTGTAATCAGTATCAAGTCTCTTGCGTTGGTCAAATTTTCCATCTTCTGCTTCATGGCATCAGCCTGGATGCCAGCATTCTTGGGCATCAGAATAAAGAAAGGCAATGAGATTCTCATCTTTCATATATAGACTTTCATTACCAGCAGGGTATCCCTTCTCTGACTTCCCAATATCCCATATCCTGAATGACCTAGAGCACCACCTTCAGAGACCAGATCAGTCTTCCACTGGGATGATTCACAAGTAGTCACTATTTGAGGGAAAGAAGGAATCTGAATGCTGTAACTGCTTCCGATATGGATTTACCCTGTCCTGTTTTTAGCCCCACCTAACCAATACTTTGAGGTATATGATACCCATAATTTCTGAGTATTTCTGAGGTTCTGCGGAGTTCATTGTCTTGCTTCTGGGTCAAAGCTGTATATTGTCACCCTGCTTATTTAACTTAAGTGCAGAGTATATCATATCATGCAAAATGCTGGGCTGGATGGAACACAAGCTGGAATCAAGATTGCCGGAAGAAATATCAATAACCTCAGATATGCAGATGATACTACCCTATGGGAGAAAGCAAAGAAGTAAAGAGCCTCTTGATGAAAGTGAAAGTAGAGAGTGAAAAAGCTGGCTTAAAACTCGACATTCAGAAAATTAAGATCATGGTATCTGGTCCCATCACTTCATGGCAAGTAGATGGGGAAACAATGGAAACAGTGACAGACTTTATTTGGGGGGGCTCCAAAATCACTGCAGATGATGACTGTGCCACCAGATTAAAAGACACTTGCTTCTTGGAAGAAAAGCTGTGACAAACCTAGACAACGGTTCATATAGTCAAAGCTATGATTTTTCCAGTAGTCATGTATGGATGTGAGAATTGGACCATAAAGAAAGCTGAGCCCTGAAGAATCGATGCTTTTGAACTGTGGTGTTGGAGAAGACTCTTGAGAGTCCCTTGGACTGCAAGGAGATCCAACCAGTCCATCCTAAAGGAAATCAGTCCTGAATATTCATTGGAGGACTGATGCTGAAGCTGAAACTCCAATACTTTGGCCACCTTATGCAAAGAATTGATTCACTGGAAAAGACCCTGATGCTGAGAAAGATTGAAGGCAGGAGAAGGGGACGACAGAGGATGAGATGGTTGGATGGCATCCCTGACTCAATGGACATGAGTTTCAGTAAGCTCCTGGAGTTGGTGATGGACAGGGAAGCCTGGCGTGCTGTGGTCTATGGGGTGGCAAAGAGTTGGACATGACTGAGCAACTGAACTGAACCCTACTTTGCCTCACTGTTGGTTTAAGTTTCAGCATTCTTTTATCTAGTAAGTCATTTGCCACTCATCTATCTACTTTCTAAATTCTAACATGTTATGCTATCTCCTATCTCTTTCTCATTGCCTTTCTTGGCTTATGCCTTTTAGGAAATTGCTTTATTTCATGTTGTGAGGTTCTGGAAGGAAGTGGAGGTAAACATATGTGCTTAATCTGTCATGTAATTTGATCATAAGTCTCTTTCACTTCTTAAAGTTTCATTCTAAGAGATATGAAATAGGAAAAAAAATTTCTCCCATTAGGCCTATAGGGTAGATCTAGATGGAAATGCAAAGCTTACTACTTAGAGAACAGAAAATTTGAATCAAGATATCCTGCATGAATGTAATCTTTTAAGGCCTCAAGCATCAACATCTCTAGCAAATTAGAAATTCACTAAACTAATAGATTAAAAAATACAGTCAAGATGGCCAAAATAAAAAGGAATCTATATATTTCACAACAACATGCTTCTTGACATGAATGGACTAGATAACCTGTCCCCAGTCTCAAAACATAATTGGAAACAGAAAGTTATGCCCTTCATGTATCTAAATTGGTTTGCAATCTAAATTATTGATAAAAGAGAAAATTAGCCAATTAATTTCTTTCTTAATATTCTCCATGTTTAGAGATTTTCTATTGTCACTTGTCTAAAATTTCAGAGAAGAGAGAAAAGGGTTAGGTAGAGATGAGCAGAGAGGAGCCAGTTTTGAACTGTAGAGGCAACCGCTACAGACTGAATGACCTATAGATTCATTCATTAGTAAATTTATACTCATCAGCCACCAGAAATGTGCGAAAACAACATATGAAAATGTCTGCTTCTCCTCATTCTCATCGACGATCGACAATCTAAAACAATTTTAAATTCCCTGATATTTTGTATTTGAAATGGCTTTTTCGGGTACCTTTGTAATAGATATAATAATTTTGAAGAGTTTAATGCAGTTTTAAATTTCTCTTAAAATGAGAAGCTCACTGGATGATGTCTTAACTCACTGAATCAATATTTCATTGTTTTAGAGAGCGGGCAGATACAGCTAGAAAAACAAAGTTATTGTTCAGTTCTGACTGTCATTTTTTGCATTTGAATGAGAGAAACATCTTAAAAGCCAGGCGTGGTTGAGAGAGAAAATGTCAAGGCTTCCCTTCACATACCAAAACCAAAGCTCAGAGATCTGAACATAAAGTTCAACATAACTGAACTTGGAATATGAAATAAAGCAATGTCTCCTTGCCTGGAGAGGAAGTGAATGGCATTTCCAGCTGAAGGATGGAGTAAGAGGAAGGAGGAAGATTCAGGAGGTGCAAGATGAGCGTGGAGACACCAGAGATTCCTGAGACAGGATCCAGCGATCTTACTCCTGGGCCTAAGGGTGAGAGTGTGCACACTAGATCAGAGAAGCTTGAGATGGATTGAAGGAGACTCTGGTTATGTCTCGGCTTGCACTCCGGGTCATGAAGGATAAAGCTTAATCTCTTGCTGCTGCTGCTGCTGCTAAGTCGCTTCAGTCGTGTCCGACTCTGTGCGACCCCAGAGATGGCAGCCCACCAGGCTCCCCCGTCCCTGGGATGCTCCAGGCAAGAACACTGGGGTGGGGTGCCATTTCCTTCTCCAATGCGTGAAAGTGAAAAGTGAAAGTGAAGTTGCTCAGTCGTGTCCGACTCTTAGCGACCCCATGGACTTGGTTTCCTATACACAAACTGCTATTTTAATAACAACAATAATATAACCAAGCTGCCAGGAGCCAGTCATTTGCAGACCGTGTTCCTTATTTACTCTCAAGTAGGAAGAGATTACAGAGAAGGCAATGGCACCCCACTCCAGTGTTCTTGCCTGGAGAATCCCAGGGACAGGGGAGCCTGGTGGGCTGCCATCTCTGGGGTCGCACAGAGTCGGACACGACTGAAGCGACTTAGCAGCAGCAGCAGCAAGAGATTAAGCTTTATCCTTCATGACCCGGAGTGCAAGCCGAGACATAACCAGAGTCTCCTTCAATCCATCTCAAGCTTCTCTGATCTAGTGTGCACACTCTCACCCTTAAGCCCAGGAGTAAGATCGCTGGATCCTGTCTCAGGAATCTCTGGTGTCTCCACACTTATCTTGCACCTCCTGATGGGCTGGACTGGATGAATCACAAGCTGGATTCAAGATTCCCAGAGAAATATCAACAACCTCAGATATGCAAATGATACCGCCCTACAGGCCTAATGGGAGAATTTTTTTCCTATTCCATATCCCTTAGAGTGAAACTTTAAGAAGCAAAAGAGACTTATGATCAAATTACATGACAGATTAAGGACATATGTTTACCTCCACTTCCTTCTGGGACCTCACAACATGAAATAAAGCAATTTCCTAAAAGACATAAGCCAAGAAAGGCAATGAGAATGGCAGAAAGTGAAGAGAAACCAAAGAGCCTCTTGAAGATGAAAGCAGAGAGTGAAAAAGTTGGCTTGAAACTCAATATTCAAAAAACTAAGATCACGGCATTTGATCCCATCACTTCATGGCAAATAGATGGGGAAACAATCAAAACAGCGACAGATTTTATTTTCTTGGGCTCCAAAATCATTGTGGATGGTCACTGCAGTCATGAAATTAAAAGATGCTTGCTCCTTAGAAGAAAAGCCATGGCAGACCTAGACAGCATATTAAAAAGCAGAGATATTACTTTGCCGACAAAGGTCCGTATAGTCAGAGCTATAGTGTTCCAGTGGTCATGTATGGATGTGAGAGTTGGACCATAAAGAAAGCTGAGTGCCGAAGAAGAGATACTTTCAAACTGTGGTGTTGGAGAAGAATCTTGAGAGTCCCTTGGAGAGCAAGGAGATAAACTGGTCAGTCCTAAAGGAAATCAACCCTGAATATTCATTGGAAGGACTGATGCTGAAGCTGAACCTCCAATACTTTGGCCACCTGATGCGAAGAGCTGACTCGTTGGGAAAGACCCTGATGCTGAGAAAGATTGAGAGCAGGAGGAGAATGGGGCAGCAGAGAGGAGACAGTTAGGTGGCTCACCGACTCAATGGACTTGAGTTTGAGCAAACTCTAGGAGATGTGAAGGACAGGGAAGCCTGGCACGCTGTAGTCCATGGGGTTGCAAAGAGTCAGACTTAGAAATATTCAATATGAGCAGCAATATTCAATATGAGAAAAAGAAGGTTACCAAACTTAGCTTGAATAGAAGATGCCCACAATTGTAGAGTAAGTCTGTAGCATGAATCTAAATAATGCTTTATTGTTCATATTTATAGGCATGCTCACATTTTTACTTCCCTAATATAGATGTTAAGGATGTGAAATCTTCCTAGTTTCCACTTCAGCTATGAGAATTTTTCATTTACTTCTTCTGGTGTGGATGCAGTATAAACTTCGTTGCTTCACTTTACACCTTTTGTTGTTTCTGACGGCAGCATTTGCAAATCATGTTTAATTTTGTTTGCCCAGAATAACAATGAAATGCTAATACATATATATATATATGTATATATATAGCCTATTCACACTTCACACTCTTATAGTAACAGAAGAGCCTTAATGCACTCTGTCCTCTGAGGAAGCTTGTGGTAAAACAGGAAAAACATTATGAATAATTAAAAATATGATATTTACTCCAAGAGAAAGATGAATCTTTGAAAAAAAAAAATCTCTGCCAGCAGAAAGCTTCACAATCAAGTACCATATACTATCAGTAATAAATAAATTTCTAGTCTTTTCAGGTGCCAAGGGATTTCACAGTCAGATATTCATTAATATCTCTCATCAGAGATAAAGATGCTCAGCTTGATCATTAAGGGGAAGAAAAATAAGGACAGAGTTACTTATTGTTACTTCTTATCATTCTTCATTGTTAGCTAACAAGTAGCTACCAGATGCTTATCATTGTGCCCAAACTACAGTTATAAAAAAAAATTGGGGGAATTTAGGTTGAAGAAATAATTCTGAGATGTTCCATTTAAAAATATTCAGACCTAAGGTAATTAACTTTTCTTTATTGTGGAGATCTAATATATTTTGTGTGACTGGCCATTTGGCCTATAATTCTTTTGTATTATTATTACAGAAAATTCTCACTAGTCTCTAGGTAAGGAATATGATCAGTTGAAGAGAGAAGTGTTCTGTTAGTCAACCTAGCAAAATCAATGGTACAGTAATTGACTCAAATTCAATAGACTTGGGATCCAGCTCCACTGTGACCCTAACAAGCTGTGTGACTTTAGACAAATGACTTCACTTATCTGGGGCCTCTGTTCTCTCATGAGTACAATGATGCAGTTTGATAATCTTCAAAATAAACTACTGCTCTAAAATTATTCCTGATTCTGCATGCAACATCAGTTTTTGAACTATTTGAATATGATGTATAAGCCTGTGTTAAATATAATTAAGTCCTTGGTAATTCAGAGTGCATTTCAAAGCAATGCACAGTGTTATCATTATGAATGCCTAGCAAAATTCTGGTTAAACAGGTTTCAGACTAGTAAAATCCTCATTATATTGGCTTTTACAAGTGTTTTACACAAAACTCTAATTGTAATGAGAAATTTACCCTCATTTCAATAAAACAAAGCCAAATTTTAAAATTAACCAGGAAAGAAAGGGATGTAAATCCCCTATATTTGGGTTGAGGAAGTTCGCAAATAACTTTCTGACAAGGAAAACGAGCACTCTTAACACTCCAGTTCAAAGTCTCTCACTAGTGTGAAGGCAGATTATTGAGTTCAGTTCAGTCTCTCAATCGTGTCCGACTATTTGCAGCCCCATGGACTGCAGCACGCCAGGCTTCCCTGTCCATCACCAGTTCCCGGAGCTTGCTCAAACTCATGTCCATCGAATCAGTGATGCCATCCAACCATCTTACCCTCTGTCATCCCCTTCTCCTCCCGCTTTCAACCTTTCCCACATCAGGGTCTTTTCCAATGTGTCAGTTCTTTGCATCAGATGGCCAAAGTATTGGAGCTTCAGCTTCAACATCAGTCTTTCCAATGAATATTCAGGACTGATTTCCTTTAGGATTGACTGGTTAGATCTCCTTGCAGTCCAAGGGACTCTCAAGAGTCTTCTCCAGCACCACAGTTCAAAAGCTTCAATTCTTTGGCACTCAGCTTTCTTTATGGTCCAACTCTCACATCCATATACGACTACTGGAAAAACCATCAGTTCAGTTCAGTTCAATCGTTCAGTCGTGTCCGACTCTTTGACTCCATGAATCACAGCACGCCAGGCCTCCCTGTTCATCACCAACTCCCGGAGTTCAGTCAAACCCATGTCCATCGATTCAGTGATGCCATCCAGCCATCTCATCCTCCGTCATCCCCTTCTCCTCCTGCCCCCAATCCCTCCCAGCATCAGGGTCTTTTCCAATGAGTCAACTCTTTGCATGAGGTGGCCAAAGTACTGGAGTTTCAGCTTCAGCATCAGTCCTTCCAATGAACACCCAGGACTGATCTCCTTCAGAATGGACTGGTTGGATCTCCTTGCAGTCCAAGGGACTCTCAAGAGAAAAACCGTAGCTTTGACTATATGAACCTTTGTCTAGGTTTGTCATAGCTTTTCTTTCAAGGAGCAAGCATTTTTTAATCTTGTGGCACAGTCACCACCTGCAGTGATTTTGGAGCCCAAGAAAATAAAATCTGCCACTGTTTCTATTGTTTCCCCATCTATTTTCCATGAAGTGATGGGATCAGATGCCATGATCTTAGTGTTTTGAACATTGAGCTTTTTTACTCTTCTCTTTTACTTTCATCAAGAGGCTGTTTAGTTCCTCTTCACTCTCTGCCATCAGGGTGGTATCATCTGCATATCTGAGGTTATTGATATTTATTCTGGAAATCTCAATTCCGGCTTCTGCTTCATCCAGCCCAGCATTTTGCATGATATACTCTGCATATAAGTTAAACAAGCAAGATGACAATATACAGCCTTGACGTACTCCTTTCCCAATTTGGAACCAGTCTGTTGTTCCATGTCTGGTTCTAACTGTTGCTTCTTGACCTGTATACAGGTTTCTCAGAAGGCAGGTAAGGTGGTCTGGTATTACCATCTCTTGAAGAAATTTCCACAGTTTGTTGTGATCCACACAGTCAAAGGCTTTAGTGTAGTCAATGAAGCAGAAGTAGATGTTTTTCTGGAATTCTCTTGCTTTTTCGATGACCCAATGGATGTTGGCAATTTGATCTCTTGTTCCTCTGCCTTTTCTAAATCCAGCTTGAACATTTGGAGGTTCTGGTTCATGTACTGTCAAAGCCTGGCTTGGAGAATTTTGAGCATTGCTTTGCTAATAAGTGAGATGAGTGCAATCGTGCAGTAGTTTGAACATTCTTTGGCATTGCCTTTCTTTTTGGTTGGAATGAAAACTAATCTTTTCTAGTCCTGTGGTCACTTCTGTGTTTTCCAAATTTGCTGGCATATTGAGTGCAGCACTTTCATAGCATCATCTTTGAGGATTTGAAATAGCTCAGCTGGAATTCCATCAATTCCACTAGCTTTGTTTGTAATGATGCTTCCTAAGGCCCACTTGACTTCACATTGGATGTCTGGCTCTAGGTGACTGATCACATCGTCAAGATTATCTGAGTCATGAAGACCTTTTTTGTATCTTCTGTGTATTCTTGCCACCTCTTCTTAATATCTTCTGCTTCTGTTAGGTCCATACTGTTTCTTCCCTTTATTGAGCCCATTTTTGCATGAAATGTTTCCTTGGTATCTCTAATTTTCTTGAAGAGATCTCTAGTCTTTCCCATTCTATTTTTTCCCCTCTATTTCTTTGCACTGATCACTGAGAAAGCCTTTTTTTAATCTCTTCTTGTTATTCTTTGGAACTCTGCATTCAGATGGATATATCTTTCCTTTTCTCCTTTGCCCTTAGCTTCTCTTCTTTTCTCAGCTATTTGTAAGGCCTCCTCAGACAACCATTTTGCCTTTTGCATTTCTTGGGGATGGTTTTGATCACCAACTTCTGTACAATGTTATGATCCTCTGTCCATAGTTCTTCAGGCACTCTATCAGAGCTAATCCCTGAATCTATTTGCCACTTCCACTGCATAATCATAAGGGATTTAATTTAGGTCATACTTGAATGGTCTAGTGGGTTTCCCTACTTTATTCAATATAATTCTGAATTTTGCAATAAGGAGTTCATGATCTGAGCCACAGTCAGCTCCTGGTCTTTTTGCTGACTGTATGGAGCTTCTCCATCTTTAGCTGCAAAGAATATAATCAATCTGATTTTGGTATTGACCATCTGGTGATGTCCATGTGTAGAGTCGTCTCTTGTATTGTTCGAAGAGGGTGTTTGCTATGACCAGTGTGTTCTCTTGGCTTCATTTTGTACTCCAAGGCCAAACTTGCCAGTTACTCCAGGTATCTCCTGACTTCCTACTTTTGCGTTCCAGTCCCCTGTGATGAAAAAGTCATCTTTTTTTGGGTATTAGATCTAGAAGGTCTTGCAGGTCTTCATAGAACCGTTCAGCTCCAGCTTCTTTGGCATTGGTGGTTGGGCCATAGACCTGGATTACTGGCTAGTGTAATTACTGATTATTGGCTAGTGTTTATGAAAAAACTCAGACAAGAGAGAACTTTCCGATGGGCTCTAGGTAGGCATTCTATATGGATTTTATTATAACTGATTAATTTAGAGCTCAACATGTTAATTTTTAAAAGAATACAGTTAACCTCCTTAATAGGATTGTGCTAAGTGAAATCTGTGATTCTGTGGACAAGGACCAAGTTGAAATTCACCTCTCTCTCCTTCATTTCTTCTTTCATTCTAGCCTTCCTTCTCCAAATATGTGTTGAATGGTTATCATACCAGATTCTGTAATTGTGAGATAGTTCAAAAACATATAAAACAAAAATCTGTGACTTTAAGAAGGTCACAATCAGACAAAACATACACTTTGATTATTATTAATATAAAATGATGTAACAGTTTAGTGATAGAAATAGATACATAGTCTGTGAGGGGTGAATTTACTTACCTCGGCACTCACTATCTCTCTCTCTCACACTCACACATACACATGTTTATGTGACATGACCATTCCATATCAAACTTTAAAGAAAAGTTTTGAGCTGCTCTGAAGCATTTTCAAAGCACTAGGTTTACATACAAATAACACCATTCTCATTGTTTTTTGAAAGCAGATACGAATCTGTTTATAAAAATATTCCTAGACTTTTGCAGTCACTATCATCGGAGAAATCAAGAGTAATAAAACCACATTTAAAACTATTTTAGATGGAATGGTCATCTGATTTTGGTGAAAATAAAGAGAGGCGGGCATTTTTCATATACTTCTGGCTAAGAGTGAAAGTTAGTACAACCTTTCTGGAGAGCTATAGGGCATGATTTATCAGAAGGTTAAAAATGTATATACTTAGATCTGGCAAACTCATCCTAAGAAAATAACTGAGGATGAATGCAAACATTCAGGTTTTAGTGCATATACATGTGGGATTGTTAGATTTGTTGTTGTTGTTAAATTGACCCTTTTATCAGTAGGTAAGGTCCAGCTTTGTTTCTAAAGACTGGATGAAGTAAGATTCTGTCAATCAATGGAGGGATACAAATAAGTCAGTTCCTGTTATAACAAGTGAAAACCTGGAAAAATATGTTCTTTAACTTATTACTAAAAACAGTTGCATGAATTCTGCTTAAACAAGAGCAGGTACCTGTTAGTAAAAACATATTTGTAGAGACAGCTTCCTATTATCAATAGTCTGAGAGGCATAACTTCTGACATTAGTCAGAGAACAAACAAAAGTAAACTTTACACAGTGTTCATAATCATATTAAGGGTTTATACCATATAAATTGTTTCTGTAAGATTCATATGATTTATTATCCCGCTGGATACATTTAATTGCCTTCCTACAGTTTTGTGCTTTTTCTTAATATCATTTTTGAGCACCCCTTTGAGTTTATATTACAGCATTTAGAAATTATCAGTACTAAATAACTAAGTTGAATGACAAACAAAATAGAGAAACTAAACTACATTGCCTTCTTTAGACCAACTCTTCCTTACTCAATTACCTGGATATTTTGATGAGAATTAAAGGTTTAAGATTGTGCTGACACCTTGTGTCTAAATAAATTTGAGAGAAGTTTGCAAAGTTGAATCCGAATATGAAACCTAATGCATAGCAGTATCTGCTTCATCAATCCAGTGGTCTAAATTTTTCTTGATTATGGTCAATCACCTACTTACCTTCCATTTTCTATCATTTGATATTGCAATATATACAAATGTTCATGTTCCAAGTAATGAAATCATATTCTAAAAGTAGATCTTTTTCAAACAAAGATGGCTGCAAATTCTCTGCTACTCTTCCCTTTAACAGGTAGAATCTAATTTTACTCCCCTTAAACCTGGTCTGGCCATAGTGACTTACTTGGCAAATACAATAAGGCAAAAGTGACCTTCACAGACCTTTGAGGCTGTGTCAAGAGAAGCCTTGGAGCTTCCTCCTGGGCCCCGGTACACTCATTCGTGGACCCCTGAGCTACTAATTTTAAGTCCGACTACCTTGAGGCCACTACCTTGTAAGGATACCCAAGCCCAGCTTCTACTCTGTTTTAGCTTCCAGCCAGCCCTTCAAGTTCTACCTGCTGAAGCCCCAGACATTCAGAGTAGAGATGAACCCTTCCCACTGTTTAATGTCTGAATTTCAACCCACGGATTCATGAGCAGAACAAATGATCGTTATTTTGAGTAGCTGCACAGCATCGATAACTGAACAGAATTTGGTGTCAAGAATGGGATGCTGGTTTGGGACGAGGTGGTAGGTGGAAACTGGAAAGGGCTCAGGAGACTCTCCATAAGGCCTTGAATAATGGTGGGGGAATGCTACCAGAGGCAGGAAGAAAGGGCACACACATTCTCTCCTGGTAGCCAAACTGTTGCCTGTGGCAATGTGGGAGAGAGATCTCGAGCATCTGGCTGTATAGATTTTGAAGCAGAATCCTCAAAATGCCACTTGGCTTTTCCTAGTCGCCTATTACAAAATATGAGGAGTGAGGGGAAAAAATTAAAGAAGGAACTGTTCAAGGAACTGTTCCATTTTTGAGAATCTAGAGAAACCTATTAAGGAGCAGGACTCTTTTAGGTTTGAAAATAAAACCATCTTATCCCCAGATTCTTTCAGCAGAAGATTCTCAGTGTAAGAAATGGCTTCAGAGCGAATGAACTCTTGATATGGATCTGGATGGAACTCATGATTATTGTGAACTAGTGACTATTATGAGCCTTTTCTTCCAAACTTCTCTCTTTTGAACGGCAGTGCTTATTGGAGTTACCTTACGGCAGATAGCTTGTATCTTTATTTCCCAGGTCTTCAGAAGGGCAGGAATTGCTTAAATATAAGCAGTGGCATTGAAGCACTTCATTCTGATATACATGATGAGATGCTGGACTTTGGGTCAGTGCTGAAATAGGATGAGACTGTGGGGATTCTTAGGAGGGGGTAAGCGTATTTTGCACTTTCAATAAATGTAAATAATGTGGCCAGAGGACAAATTATGGAAGACTGAAGATGGCTGTAAATTCCTCACCACTCTGACCACTGATAAGCAGAGTCTCTTTCCTTCTTCTTGAATCTGGCCTGGTTTTACAGACTTACTTAACAAATAGAAGATGGTAGAAATGATGTTTTGGGACTTTCTGACGCTAGTTCGTAAGAAGACTTGCAGCTTTCTGCCAGGCCTCTGACGACACTTGTCTGAGAGGCCTGACTGCCATGTAAAAAGTGTGAAAATACAGAGGCTGTCATGCTTTGAGGATGCTCAAGCTGGGACAGGCTGGGTGCAGAGAGAGAGACAGGGCTGGGGGAGGTCGTGGGGGCTCCAAACTTTAGGATCATCCCAGCTAAGACCTTCAGAGTCACTGAGCACACATGAGCTTTGCACCTTGACCTACAGATTTATGAGCAAAATATGTGATTTTTTTTCCTAATAAGGCATATAATTTGAGGGTTGCTTTTTATTTAACAATAATTAAAATATCCCCCCTTGTTCTCAGGGATCCCATAGCCATTTTGTGATCTGGACTTGGTTTGGTCCTATCTTAGTTCATCAGAAATGTTGTTTTATCCTTAAACTGCATTGCATGGCAGTTCATTCTTGCCTCTTCCCCTATGGAATGGAGCCTCAGTCCATGCATATATCAATGGATGCAAGGCAATTCAATGAAGTCAAGCTGATTGAACCTACACTTTAGTACCTATAAACTCGGCTCAGCTCAAAAAATATTCTAGTGGTGACAAGGGTTAACGAGAAGCTCCTGCCCAAATAAAATGTCCTGCTAAGAGCAAACGTATTTAATGAACACATACATGGACTGAAGTGATTACAAACAATATTTAATGATAAGAAGTATATTTCAGTTTCATAGTCAACATTTAAGCCAGGTAACATTTTTAGAACTCCAGAGTATATACACTCATTCAAACCCTAAAGACACTTAAGAGTAAATGCTGCACCTGAAGTTTTTCTAGATGATATCAGAATTCACAGATGTCAGAAGAAACATAAAAAGCGCTTTCAGAGGAAGGAACCAGAAAGGATAATTTTCCTTGAGAGGAACTGATGCCTAGATGCAGTCAAGAGTTACTCAGTTGGCCTTAGAGGTAAACTCATTGACCTTTGCTGTATCTTGGGATGCAGCTACGAGGATGAGGCTGGAGAATCAGTATGCTGAACACTCCTCCCCGCTCCCCTCTACCCAGAGTGATTTTCAAGCACATGAAAGTCTGAGAGTGGCTGATTTAAGAACTGTGATGCCTGTTTTTTTTCCGTATACCCCTCACCTACCACCTGATGTCTCAAATGACCTTTGAGACATTCCACTCTGTTGCTGTCACAGAGAGACTCCTTTAGAACAAAATCAAAAGCAAGGAGAGAACCAGAAACACCTTTATTGGGAACAAAGTGATTAGATTTGTAGTGGTAATGAGTAGGTAGGTGACCATCCACTAATGGGTTTCAAGAAAAAATGACTAAAAAGCCTTGAATAATCAAAATGATTTTTCTTTCTTTTCTATGTCTCAAGCCTTAGGCACATGTCTCTAGTTTCTAGTGCATTTGGCATTACTTCAGCTAGCATTTCATTTTCATACCATGAACCCCAATTTGACATCTTGAAATATAACCCTGTAACTCACATATTATTTCACCCAAAGGTTTTTATGGAAGATAACTTCTTCACTTAATATTGCTGCATTCAGAGCTCCAATCAATCCAATTTGGCAGGTATTTTATTTCAAAACTATCATATGGAGCAATTTCCCCTTCAAGAAATTTTACTCCATTGCTGTCAAAGAGAGATCCATTTAGAACAAAGTCAAAATCAAAATGAAGGAGAGAATCAGAAATAACTTTATTGGGAAAAAAGTGATTGTGTTTGTAGTGGCAATGAGAAGGCAATGACAAACCTCCCTAATAGTCTTCAGAAAATACGGACTCAAAAATCTAGAACATACTTTGAATAATATGAATAACAAAATTCATTTTTACCTTTTAAGATTCCTTATCACCTACCAATATAGTGTTAAAGAAGGTTTATTACCTATTATCTATCTATATTTAATAATGATTCAAAAGAACAAAGACCTTTAATTTTTAAAAATTTATTTATATTTTTATTGAAGGATAATTGCTTTACAGAATTCTGTTGGTTTCTGTCAAAGCTCAACATGAATCAGCGATAGGTATACATATATCCTCTCCCTTTTGAATCTCCCTCCCATCTCCTGCCCCATCCCACCCCTTGATACAGAGCCCTGTTTGAGTTTCCTGAGCCACACAGAAAATTCCCATTGGCTATCTATTTGTATATGGTAGTGTAAGTTTCCATGTTCCTCTTTCCATACATCTCACCCTCTCCTCCCCTCTCCCCATGTCCATAAGTCTATTCTCTCTGTCTGTTTCTCCATTGCTGTCCTATAAATAAATTCTTCAGTACCATTTTTCTTGAGTCCATAGATATGTGTTAGAATACGGTATTTATCTTTCTTTTTCTGACTTACTTCACTCTGTATAATAGTGAGTGATTATACTGATTTACTGATTTAATAATATTTATATATATAGTACACTTATATATTCAGTATATTTTACCAAAATATACTAGTATATTTTACTATTATTAATATTACTATTAGTAATAGTATTATTCTATTAGTATACTAGTATTACTATTCTATTACTATTAAATATACTAGTATATTTTAGTAAAATCGGTATTTATTTCTTACTAATTAGTGTGACTAGTTTAAGTTTACTTTGTCATTGTTCAGTCGCTAAGTTGTGTCTGACTCTTTGTGATCCCGTGGACTGCAGCACACCAGGCTTCTTTGTCCATCACTATCTTCCTGTTTGCTCAAACTCATGTCCATTGAGTCAGTGATGCCATCCAACCATCTCATCCTTTGTCGCCCCCTTCTCCTCTTGCTCTCAATTTTTCCCAGCATCAGGATCTCTTCCAGTGAGTCAGCACTTTGCATTAGGCAGCCGAAGTATCGGAGCTTCAGCTTCAGCATTAGTCCTTCCAATGAATATTCAGGATTGGTTTCCTTCAGGATGGACTGGTTTGATCTCCTTGCTGTCCAAGGGACTCTCAAGACTCTTCTCCAGCACCACAGTTTGAAAGTGTCATTTCTTTGGCGCTCAGCCTTCTTTGGCTTATAGAACAATTCATTAATCAAGATACTACAATGACTCAAAATAAAATTGATCTAAATTATATTTCTAAATATCTTATTATCCTTTAAGAAGTATTTCAACTCCCACCATCTCCATAAGGCTCTCTCTCCTTGTTCTCAATGACAAAGTAGAGTCAATTGAAGAATCAATGAAAAGAGAAGGTCAAATGACTTGGAAAAAATAGGTTGATGCTTAAATTTAGAAGAGAAAGCTGAGGAGCCATAGCAACCCTCCTAAGGATGGCTCACATAATGTAGCTAGGAGAAAAATCTGTCAGTTTCTCTAAAGACTTACTTACACTATTTTCTAAAATCATATTACCATCTGAGCCTTTCTATGGCTGTATTTGCAAATCTGATATTCAAAAGGTTAGGTATTCCTTTCCTTCTACAATTAGAATAGAGCAACAGTGAATGGCATTGAGTTCTTGGTAACAGTTAAATGGTCCCAAGTGAAGGCTGTCATTCCAAGCATGCTTATTTGACATTGTAAATATGCAACCTTTTCTTTTAAAATCTTTTGTTGTTGTTGTTTTTTTTTAAATTATTGGATTGTGTTTGTTAGTTTCAGGTGTTTTAAAAGTTGGAGCTTGTAACTATTACTAACAAGATTTCAACTGTTATACCTATCTTGCAAGTATATAAAGAAAAACACCCAAGTAAAACCTGCTAATTTTCACTAAAATATACCTCATTAATCAACTTTGAGTAAGAAACTTTTTTTTTTTATTACTCATTCTGTTTCTCTTACTTTTAAGTCAAAAATCCTATTCAGGGTGACTGCAATGATCCAGAATATCTGTGGCCACCCCAAGCGACTATATCCTGTGCTTATTTTTCTTTTGTAGCCAGAGGGGCTGTCACTCTTTTAGTAAGTATGACTATTCTTTTCTGACTGGTCCCAACTAATAAGACTAAATGATTATACCTGACATTTCCATTTTTTCCCTTGCTTTTCTCCCTATAAATGACAGAGGGGTGACAAGGATGTATATACTCCCCATTGATAGCTTATTTATAGCTAGAAGTTTTCAAGAGGAGAGGCCTCTTCCATATATCTATAGAATATTCTCCATGCATTGAGAGTCTCAAATATAGCAGAAAGGATTATATATTAACTACTTCTCAGGGATGCCCTAAAAGTCTGCATTAATTACGTCAGATACAGGTTTAGCAACAGACCCTACGACCAAATTTTAAAAAGCTACCTCTTGGAAGAATTAAGCATACAATTAGATTGTTACATACTCTTGGGCTCTATTCATGGAAAGTATGTATTAGTTGACTTTCCTCATAGAAAAGTGCTAGTGGGAAAGAAAAATCAAGCATGCTAATAATTAACAATATCAAAGGTCTCATAAAATTATTGGCAGGTTTTAGGGAGGAAGCTTGGAGAAGAAATGGCAACCCACTGCAGTATTCCTGCCTGGAGAATCCCATGGACAGAGGAGCCTGGTGGGCTACTGTTCATGGGGTCACAAAGAGTTGGACACAACTGAGTGACTCAGCACAAGGGAGCTTGGGAAATTAACTAGTCTGTCCCTTGCCAGGAAAATTTAATTCTCTCCGTGATAGTGATAATCTCATCTTTATAGTCAAAGTAGACAGTGCAGTCAATTACTTGGATAAACAATTTATTTTAAAGGGTTGAGTTAGGATTAAATATAGGTTCAGACAGTCTTTCCAATATCTTTGTTCAAAATATTTATAAAAGCTCTTGGTATTTGAAAGCCTCCACTGAATTCTTCTCACTACCTTAGTTATAGTTCCTTGAAAATGGGTTTGATCTTCAGAAATATAAAAATATCATTTGGGACACAGACTTGTGAATAAGATACAAGTTAAAACTGCAAAAGTGAAAATGTTAGTCATTCAGTTGTTTCCAACTCTTTGTGACGCCAAGGACTATAGTCCAGGCTCCTTTCTCTGTCCATGGGATTCTCAAGGCAAGAATACTGAAGTGGTTGCCATTCCCTTCTCCAGGGGATCTTCCTGACCCAGGGATCGCCCACATTGTGGGCAGGTTCTTTACTGTCTGAGCCATCAGGAAAACTAAGTAATATCTCTCAATATTAGTGTGGCAGATTTTCTTTCCCAGAGATGCCTGCCACTTCATATTACACCTCCCATATTCCCTCCGCTCTTCCCTGGATAGACCTTTGCAACTGTGTCAACCTGCAGAAAATGGAGGTAGTGACACTATGTGACTTCTCAGGCTATGTCATACAAATGCCAGTTCTCCTGGGACCCTGGCTGTTCGAACCCAGATACTATGGTGCTGGGAAACAAGACAAATTCACGCATAAGCGTCCTAGCTGACAGCTTGTTATCGACTGAAAAGAAATTGAGGAAAATGTTATTAGGGGCTGGAGGAAAAGTCCTTTGTTTTATAGTGGTGGAGAGTTGTCCCCAAAGTCACCTGCAGTAACAGAGAAAGTAGGAAATGTACCTAACATAGTCAATAATTTAATTAAGGAGATTTGCAGGTAGGATAGTGAACATGCCACTTGACCTTTCGCTGGCTGTGCGTTAAAAAAGGGATGAGAGAAAGAACAGTTTAAACTTAGAAGAAACCAGGAATTGCTGGGTACAAAAATTGAACTTTCTCATTTTCAGCCTCTCCAGATGGTAAATGACACTCAAATTAAGAAATGGCTTCTAGGAAAATCAATGGTGCTGCAGAAAAATGTGGTCTAAATATGAAACCAAGGACATGACGGGAAATTTCTTTGTTAAGACCTCAGAGAGACAAGATGGTGTTTTATGGACCTTTTCAAATAGACAAAAAAATCTTTCTAAAGATCTTGAGGGCCTTGTCTCATAGCAGCCCCACAGAGATTCCTAGGTCGAGAAGGGCTTTAAAGAAAAGCCCTTCTACATTAAATGGCAAAGAAAGGACTACTCAGAGAGCAGAACTCTCTTTTGAACAGCAGGGTTCAGAGTGGTTATCCTCTGCCTGAACCATCATTATATGGGGAGTCTATACTGAGTATATAACTTGTCTCTTTAGTTCATAGTTCTTCAGAACTCTACTCAAGGAGCTGAATTCGAGGAACTGCTCCCAAGCCTCAACCACACTTAGAGCTGAATGATGTGATGAGGCTCAGACTGTCAGTGAATACCATAATGGTAAGAGGCTTAGGACTCTTGGAACAGGGGTCGAATGTACTTTGTATGTGGAAGGGATGTGAACTCTTGTGGCCAGAATAGCCACTGTGGCAGATAGCACTATCCAAAGATGGCCATCATGACGTGTTATACCTCACACATTTTACAGTGTGACATCGACTTTCCCGAGTCATGAAGTCTATGTGCTTTTCTGCGGAACAGATAGAACTTTATGACTGTGATGGGCAAAAGAGCATGAAGGGAGTGATGCTCTGTGATTTCTGAGGTTAGGTCCTAAAAAGGCCACACTTCTGCCTTGCTCTCTGGGGATGCTTGTTCTCAGAGCCCAGCTGCCCGGCTGTGGGGAAGCCAAGGGCCTGGCTGAGTTCCCAGCTGACAGCCAGCATCCACTGTCAGGCATGGGAATGAGCCTTCAGAGGATTCCAGCCTCTAGCCTTCAAGTGACCTCCAGCCTCTGAGGCACCCCGGTTGACACCATGTAGAACAGGGAGAAACTGTCCCTTCCTTGCCACTCACAAAGTGCTGATTCATGAGTGAAATACAGGGTGGTCAGTTGTTAAGCTGCTTTTCATTTGAAGTGGTTTGTTATGTAACCATAAGATACTGGGACAAGGAGAATGGATAAACAGATTGTGGGTTATCCATCCAAGGGAATGTTATCCAGCCATAAACAGGAATGATGTGCTGATACATGTAACAACAAAGATGAATCTCATAGTTCTTGTGCTCAGCAAAAGAAGCTGGACATGAAGTACAGACTGTGTGATTCCACTTAACTGAAATTCTAGAATAGGCAAAATTAATATAAGACAAATTTATGGCAGTAGTGGTTGCTTTTAGGTGCAACTGATTAATGGACATCAGGGGACATTCTTGGATGAAAATTGTCTATATCACGATAGAGGTGTGGGGTTCCAAAGATGCATCTGTTTGTCTAAATTACTGCTAACATTCATGCATTTCAATGTATGCAAAAATTTACCTTAAAAAACTAAAAAATAATAAAATTAAGGGAGAGTGGGACATAGAGATACTACAAGAACAACAAAATGTTGATAAGTAGTAAATCTGTACATAAAAGTTCATTTTTTTCTGTTTACTTTGTATTTGTTTTAAATTTCCCATAATAAAACATTCAAAAAGGAAAAGCAGTCTGATTTTTATAAACAATGAAATTTGACTATAAAACAAGGAAGTCTTTTTCTTGTATGGCTGCTAGGGAAGCTCTGAAAATACTGAAAGAATATGTTTTTAAAATGTTTTGAATAAGGCTGTATTATTCAAATGGATGAGTTGCACACTATATTTCAAGACTACCAAAGCACAACACTCGATGCAATGTGTAAATGTTTTTGCTTTTAAAATCAGTTTTATTATTTTATATTGTTCAACATGTTACTTTAATCAGCCCATAAAAATTTCATTATTTATTTAGTAGTTACTGTCCATCCAGCAAACATTTATAGAACAGTAATGGTAGAAACTAGTTCCAAACAGAATTAAAAACACAAACAAAATAAAAATGAAACAAAAAGAACTAGTTCCTGATAATGATGTTAACTGGCAGAAGGACAACAGCAATTTAAGTAAGCACAACATTAATTATGGTGGCTCTTTATATTCTAGTGCAAAAATTTTTGTTGTCATTTAATTTATTTGAAGTCTCTTCTAAGTAATTTATAATAGTCCTTTTCAGTGAGTGGTAAGAGTGTTGGTACTGGAGGAGGGCATGACAATCCACTCCAGTATTCTTGCCTGGAGAATTCCATGGACAGAGGAGCCTGGGGGGCTCCAGTCCACGGGGTCGCACAGAGTCAGACATGATTGAAGCGACTGAACATGCTCGCACGCAGGAGTGTTGGTTAGACACTATGCCATCTTCCCATTGGGTTTAGTGTTGCCTAAATGTTTTTTAAATGTTCACCCATGTAACATATATTGCTTGTCCTATATACTATTGGCATGTAACAAACCCCATTTTTCTAGACTTCAGATAATTTGCAATTTGATGAACCACAAATTCTTCAGGTCAGAGTTTTCTTCCAGACTTGGGACCTACATATGCAACAACATGTTGGAAATCTCTGGGCTGTCCCCACAGACATCTGAAACAAACTTACCTTCAGAGAGGCTCACCCTGTTCTCCCTCCTTCAGTAGTCAGCAACATCCCTTATCCATCTGTCCAAACCAGAAATGGAGTATCTTCCTCTACTCCCTCTCTAATCCTCTACATCTAGTCACTCACCAAGGCCTGTTGTCTTTTTGAATATTTTCTCCTCCCCCCCCCCGCTATTATCCTAGCCCAAGTCCAAACATTTCTTACCTAGATTATTGCAATGACCTATGTATAGGAGGTTCTGCTTCTAGTTTTTCCCTTTGCTTGAATGCATCCTTCAAATTGCTACAAGGATGGTCTTAAGAAGATGAAAATCTCATCCTGTTGCTATCTAACTTTTCACTCTTCAGAAACCCTCCTCTGCCCATTGGTAAATGAAACTCTCAGAGAGGCAAACACAGCCCTCTATGATCCAGTGCTTGGCTGTCTCTCCAGCATTATCTTTCATCCTGCGTCCTCACATGTTATGTTCCAGCCATGATCAAGGACGCGTGGTAATCCAAAAGAAGCATGCTGCCTATGTCTTCATGCCTGTGTTCAATCTGCTACTTCTTCATCACAAATCCCTAGACAATAGGTACTTCTCTTTTCAGATTGTACTCATGTGTTAGATACTTGTTGAAAACTCCACTCTGCCCTCCCCGCTCCCTAGTCCTAAAGAAGAACCAACTATTATAGCTTTTGTAAGCCTGGATACCATTCACAGACTTATAGCCTTGCACCTTAATGATTTTTTGCCTTGTTGGTTTTCAGGCCTAAGTAAAAAAGTAGGTTTTTAAAAATATTTCACTTTTATCAAATAATAAAAAATTGATATCATAAAATCTATAGCATAGATTCAGATAATAAATGGTTAAAGTCCTTTGACAGTATGAGTGTTTCTATAAGGAAAAACTTTGCATATACTCAATCTTTCTCTCACATACTCACACATGTAGCCTGAAATCCTATCACTTATAAAGCTGGTATTCAAAATTAATATTCTAGAATACTGTTTCTGATTCATTAACAAAATCTCCACTGAAGTTTAACATAGTTTTTTTTGCTTTCAAATTCTCTGGATATCTATATGCATGTATGGTATGCAGTATATGGCAACTTCCAGTTAACAGAACATGAAACTAATTTGGGTGAACATCTGTATTGCATAGTTTAAGGACAGCTATAGCAAAATACTGCCTAGCGGTTAAAAATAATTCTCAAAATTTTTGGTTTGTTTAAATAAAACTTTAGCTCAGAATTTCTTAAATAATTAAAATTAAATCCTTATAATCATTTTGTGATTCAGAAATAAAGAAAATGAGTGGTATAAAATGTAGAGTCATAAAGTAAGCCCTTATCATGTTATGACCCTTAATAAATGATTAAGTAATGGTTTTGATCTCACAAATTATGATGATGTTAAGGTAGTTCAGAAAGATCTAGAGTATGGAAAAGCTGTAAAATAGGATTTTTAGAAGGTATTAGTATTTTCAGAATAAAAATCATTGATTTAATAATGTCTCTCAAGCATATGAAGTTACTATGCTAAAGCTCATGAGTTTCCTTCCATTAAGCCTGAAAAGATGGAAATAAATGAAAGTACATAAACATTTAAAAAGTAAGTGCTAGATAATCTTAGCCAAGTTGTTTAAAACTCATAACTATGCTGAGTAAGGGTATGGTCAGGCCTCTCAAGATGGCTGTTCTCTTGCTCTCTGTCCATCCCCTGCCTGACCAGTGCCTGACTGATCTTCCTACACACTTGCCTCTGCCCCAGATAATGATTATTCTTATCAAAGGGGTGGTGAGGGGTGTTTCTCTTTACTGGTTTCCCTAATAACTAATGAGCCCACCTGACATCAATGACAACTCCCCTGTAACTGGTAATCTCTCCACCCCCAACCCCCAGGAGCAAGCCTGCCACCATGTCCTGCCGATCGCCAGGCTCCCCCACTCATTAAATCACTGACATCTCTGTTGCTGACTCCAGGCACTTTCTTCAGTCTTGAAGCTGGGCAAGCCCATGCCTTGTAAGCCTGTGTGATGCAGCCCAGCAGTTAAGTCATATCTCCAGATGAAAAAATAAATTCAAAGGTTTAAAACCTTTCCAAGGACTTCTGGTTTCAGTTCCAAAATATAGAGCTTGGAAATTGTCACTTATATCCTTAAAATAAGAAATAACTGAACAAAGTGGAAATCAACTACTTTTCTTGATTTGGAAATTAAATAACATGCTTCTAAATGATACATATGACAGGTGAGACATCTCAAGAGGATTTTTAAAAATATTTAAGCTAAATGAAAATAAAAAATAACAATTTATCAGAACTTCCTTGGTGGTCCAGTGGTTAAGACTCCATGTTTCGATGCAGGGGGTGAGGGTTCAATGCTTGGTCAGTGAGCCAAGATCCCACATGCTGCTTGGGGTGGCCAAAAACTAAAAAACACCCCAAAATACAACTTATCAAAATTTGTGAGGTACAGTGAAAGCAGTGCTTAAAGGGAAAATTTGCACCTTTAAATGTATGTACTAGAAAAGAAGAAAGTTCTAAAACCAATCATCTAAATTTCCACCTTATAGGAAACTAGGGAAATAAAAAAGACCAATTTAAAAGTAAAGGAAGCAGAATAAAATAAATAATAAAAACTGAGCTGAAACCTATGAAACAAAATAAGAAATCAATAGAGAAAATCAACAAAACCAAAAGATGGTCTCACAAAATGTTTATGAAATTAATAAACCTCTAGGCCAGCTATCATAGGAACAACGAAAAGGAGGACACAAATTACTAATATCAGAAATGAAAGAAGGAACAGCCCTATAAGTCCCATGTACATTGAATGGATAATAATGGAATATAGCTATATAAATATAATTATATATAAATATAATGGAATATAATGATAACAACTCTGTGCCCACAAATGTGATAACTTAGATGAAATGGGCAAATTCCTTGAAAGACACAAAGTACCAAAACACACAAAAAGAAATAGATGATTTGAATAGGGCTTAGCCTATTAAAAAATTGAATCAGTAACTTAAACCTTCAAAAAAAGAAAGAACCAGGCCCAGGTGGTTTCACAGATGAACTTTAACAAACGTTTATGAAGCTGAATTACCTCAATACAAAAACCAGATAGACATTACAAAGAACGAATCTACAGACCAACATTTGTCATAACACAGATGCAAAATGCTCAACAAAATATCAGCAAATTGAGTACAACAATATATAACAGGAATTATACACCACGACCAAGTGATATTTGCTCCAGATATGCAAGGCTGGATCAATATTAGAAAAGTAACCAACATAATCTATTACTTCAGTAGGCTAAAGAAGAATCATATGATCAGTATCAACTAATGCAGAAAAAGCATTTGACAAAATTGAAAACCTATTCATGATAAAAACTCTCAGTAAACTAGTAGCAATGGAGAACTTCCTCAAAATGACAGAATATCCACAAAAACTCTACAGTCTGACATCCTTATGATGAGAGACTAGACAAACTCCCCCCGAGATTGGGAACAAGGCAGTGATGTCCTCTGTCACGACTCCTTTTCAATATTTTCCTGGAAGTCCCAGATAGTGCAGTACGGAGAGAAAAGGAAATAAGATATACACAGGAGAAGGAAGAAATAAACCTATCTTTGTTTGCAGATGACTTGACTGTTTATGTAGAAAATCTCAAAGAATTAACAATAAATACTCTTAAACTACTAAGTGAGTGCAGAAAGGTCGCAGGACACAAGATTAATATACAAATCAGTGGCTTTCCAACATATGAATAATGAAAACTGGAATGTGAAATTAAATTAATTGAATTAAAGACAATGCAATTCATAATAGGACTAAAAAGAAAAGAAAGACCCTGATGCTAGAAGGATTGAAGGCAAAAGAAGAGGGGCAGCAGAGAATGAGATGGTTAGATAGCAACACTGACTCGATGGACATGAATTTAAGCAAACCCAGGAGTTAGCAGGGCTTCCTGCTAGTGGCTCAGCTGGTAAAGAATCTGCCTGCAATGCAGGAGACCTGGGTTCGATCCCTGGGTTGGGAAGATCTCCTGGAGAAGGGAATGAGTACCCACTCCAGTATCCCGGCCTAGAGAATTCCATGGATAGAGCGAGATATCCACCTAGAGCCAGACATCCTAGAACGTGAAGTCAAGTGGGCCTTAGGAAGCATCACTACAAACAAAGCTAGTGGAGGTGATGGAATTCCAGTTGAGCTACTTCAAATCCTAAAAGATGATGCTGTGAAAGTGCTGCACTCAATATGCCAGCAAATTTGGACAAATCAGCAGGGGCCACAGGACTGGAAAAGATTAGTTTTCATTCCAATCCCAAAGAAAGACAATGACAAAGAATGTTCAAACTACTGTACAATTGCATTCATCTCACATGCTAGCAAAGTAATGCTCAAAATTCTCCAAGCCAGGCAACAGAACATGAACTTCCAGATGTTCAAGCTGGATTTAGAAAAGAGAGAGGAACCAGAGGTCAAATTGCCAACATCCACTGGATCATTGAAAAAGCAAGAGAGTTCCAGAAGAACATCTATTTTTGCTTTATTGACTACGCCAAAGCCTTTGTGTGGATCACAACAAACTGTGGAAAATTCTTCAAGAGATGGGCATACCAGACTGACCTGCCTCCTGAGAAACCTGTATGCATGTCAAGAAGCTAATAGTTAGAAATGGACATGAAACAACAGATTGATTCCAAATTGGGAAAGGAGTGTATATCAAGGCTGTATATTGTCACCCTGCTTATTTAACTTAGATGCAGAGTACATCATGCGAAAGGCTGGGCTGGATGAAGCACAAGCTGGAATCAAGATTGCCGGGAGAAATATCAACAACCTCAGATATGCAGATGACACCACCCTTATGGCAGAAAGTGAAGAACTAAAGAGCCTCTTGATGAAAGTGAAAGAGGAGAGTGAAAAAGTTGGTTTAAAACTCAACATTCAGAAAACTAAGATCATGGCATCTGGTTCCATCACTTACATGGCAAATAGATGGGGAAATAATGAAAACAGTGACAGACTTAATTTTCTTGGGCTCCAAAATCACTGAAGATGGTGACTTGCAGCCATGAAATTAAAAGAGGCTTGCTCCTTGGAAGAAAAGCTATGACCAACCTAGACAGCATATTAAAAAGCAGAGACGTTACTTTACCAACAAAGGTCCATCTAGTCAAAGCTGTGGTTTTTCCAGTGGTCATGTATGGATGTGAGAGTTGGACCAGAAAGAAAGCTGAGCACCGAAGAACTGGTACTTTTGAATGTGATATTGGAGAAGACTCCTGAGAATCTCTTAGCCTGCAAGGAGGTCCAACCAGTCCATCCTAAAGGAAATCAGTCCTGAATATTCATTGGAAGGACTGATGTTGAAGCTGAAGCTCCAATACTTTGGCCATCTGATGGGAAGAACCGACTCATTAGAAAAGACCCTGATGCTGGGGAAGATTGAAGGCAGGAGGAGAAGGGGACGACAGAGGAGGAGATGGTTGAATGGCATCGCCAACGCGATGGACATGAGTTTGAGCAAGCTCTGGGAGTTGGTGATGGACAGGGAAGCCTGGTGTGTTGCAGTCTATGGGGTTGTAAAGAGTTGGACGTGACTGAGCGACTGAGCTAAACTGAGGAGATAGCAGAGGACTGAGGAGCCTGGTGTGCTACACTCCATGGGGTCACAAAGAGTCAGATATAACTTAGTGACCAAACAACACAACAATCGAAAGAAAAGAAATATTAGGGATTTCCCTGGCAGTTAAGTGGTTAAGAATTCACATTTCTATACTGCTGGGGGCAGGGGTTCGATCCCTGGTTGGAGAACTAAGATTCCTGCTGCCGTGTGGTAAGGTGGATGAAGAAAACAAAAAAGAAAGAAATATTAGATATGAGTCTACCGAAGTATGTATAGGAGCTATCTGTGGAAAATTATAAAGATCTGATGAAAGAATCATCTAAAAATCTAAATAAAAGAAGAAATATTTTGTGTTCCTGAATTAAAAGATTCAATGTTATGAAGATGTCAGTTTTTTCCAAGTTTATCTTAAGATCCAACCCAATTCCAAGTAAAATTGCAATGAACTGTTTTGTAGGTATTGACAAACTGATATTAAAGGTTTTACAGAAAGGCAAAAGATCTGGAATAACCAACATGATCCTGAAGAAGGACGAAGAGAAGAGTATGTGCAGCACTTGACTGTCAAGACTTATTGTAAGGCTACACTAATTAAGACAGCATGGTTTTTGTCAAAGAATGGACTTGCAGTTCAATGGAAAAGAACAGAGGGCCTGGAAATAGGCCCATGCAAATACAGTCAACTTATATTTAAAAAGGAGAAAGGCCATTCAATGGAGAAAAGATAGTGTTTTCAACAAATGGTGGGATAATTGGACAATCAAATGCAAAAACAATAACAATTTTAATAGAAAATGAAGGAGAAAATCAGGTAACCATGGATTCGGTCAAAAGTTTTTAGATAGAAAACCAAAAGCATGATCCATGAAGAAAAGCACAGATAAGCTTAACTTTATTAAAATTAAATACTTCTGTCCTGTGAAAGACAATGTAAAGAGAATGAAAAGACAAGCCACAGATTGGGAGAAAATATTTGCACAACATATTATCTGATAAAGGATTTGTATGTGAAATACACAAAAACCCTTTAAAATTCAGCATTCAGAAAACAAACAAACCAATTTAAAAATGAGCAACAATCTGAATATATACTTCAGTCAAGAAAATGTACAGATGGAAACCATATATCCCATCTGTAGGGAACTGCAAATTAAAACAACAGTGAGATATCACTATGTACCTATTAGAGTGACTGAAATCCCCAAAACTACCAATTGCTCACAAGGGTGTGGAGCAACAGGAATTTTCATTCATTGCTGGTGGGAACACAAAATGCTCCAGCCACTTTGGAAGACAGTTTGGCAGTTTCTTACAAAGCTAAACACAATGTTAACATACAATCCAGCAATTGCATGCATAGATATTTGCCCAATTTTAGTTTGAAAATTTATGTCTACACAAAAACCTGCACATAAATGTTTGTAGCAGCCTTATTCAGAGTTGACAAAAACTGGAAGCAACCAAGGAGTGTTTCAGTAGGTGAAGGTATAAACAATGGATAAACTATACATGGGTAATTTTTAAATACATATTGCTAAGTGAAAGAAGCCAGTTTGAAAAGGCTATACACAATATTATTTCAATTTATGGCATTCTAAACAAGGCCCAAAAATGATGGTAAAAACGTAAATGCTTGAGGTGAGAAGAAGAGGGTTGAGTAGTTAAACAGAATTCTTTTTTTCAGGATGGTGAAACTATTCTGTATGATATTGTAATGATAGATACGTGACACTGTGTGCTAAGTCACTTCAGTTGTGTTCAACTCTTTGCCACCTAGGGACTGTAGACCACCGGGCTCCTCTGTCCATGGAAGTCTCTAGGGAAGAATACTGGAGTGGCTTGCCATGCCCTCCTCCAGAAGATCTTCTGACTCAGGGATCTAACTCCCATCTCCTGCAACTAACTCCTGCATTGCAGGCAGATTCTTTACCGTTGAGTCTCTGGGGAAGCCCATACACGACACTATCAGCCTGTTAAAACCTGTAGATGTTTATCATATGATGAATGAAGTTTAATGTATGAAAAAATTTAAAAATCATTCAAGTGGTCAAGGAATCCCAGGGTGGGATGCAGGATGTGATAAAGTAAGTGTATTAGGAATGTGTAAGACAACCTCACTGAAGGGAGTGGGGGAAGGTGCTCACTTAAGTAGCTTTGAAAATGAGTGGACCCAAAACCAATACAAATATCGTAAAGTAAAAAAGTAAAATAGAATCTGAAAAAAAAGAAAGAATAAAGAAAAGAAGCTGTACTATTCCCTAGTTGATGCCGTTGTTATTCACGGGGTATGGGGTAACAGTTGTGATATGCTATACATATATACTGGAACTGAACAGATCCAGCAAGAGCCTATGGGGCTGCAAAGAGTCGGACACGACTGACGACTTTCACTCTCACTATAGCAAAGGGATGGTGAAAGCTCACTGATGCAGCGGGATTTTACAGACAAGTGAGGAGAGGAGGCTAGAAAGATCCATGTGGTAATGGTTAGTGCTGAAGACAGTATGAACGCATGTTTAGCTTAATACAGACGCAGACTGTAAAACACATATTTGTAGATGTGTGTATACATAGGTTAGTATACACACTATTTCCTCTCCCCTGAGAAGGCTTGGACCCAATGATATCACAATAGCAAAAAGCACATCTAGTGCTCAGACAGTGGTTTCTGATACCTTTCCCTAATAACAGGAACACAGACTTCTTGGAGAAATGGCTGATTCAGAACTGGGGCCAGAAATATACAAGGCAATCTGAGCTGGGGCATCTCATAGTGCCAGAAAGTAAGGAGGCTCTAGAAAGAGAGGATGAAAGAGAAGAAGCAATAGGAAAAGAGACAAATCTCCTGTGCAGAACTTCAAGTAATTTTCACAGATACTCTGCCTTCAAGAAGGTGGAGCATCATTCCTTAAGCGTCAGTGCAGGGTGACTTCCTCCCAAATGGTACAGTATACAAAGAGGAAAGAGGAAAGCTTCACAGTGGAGAAATCTCACAATCAAAAGTTAGCATAACCTGTGATAACACATGTGGATTGTATGCACCTTAGATGAGATGTACTGGAAATGGCACTTCCCCTCTCTGGTCTTCTTCCCCAAACCCATAGCCTCAGCCTATTCACGAGAAAAACATTAGACAAAAGCTCAATTGAGGGACATTCTACAAAATACCTCACCAGTAACTACTTGAAACTGTCAAGGTCATCAAAACTAAGGAACTGTCAGTCAAGGGGAGCCTAAGCAGACATGACAGCTAAATGCAGTGTGATGTCCTGGAAGAGAAAACGGCCATTGAGTGGAAACTAAGGCAATCTGATCAAATGATGAACTCTCGCTAATCAGAATATGTCAATATGTGTTCATCAATTGCAACAAATAAAAAATGGTAATAATAGAAAAAACGGTACAGGATATACAGGGACTCATTTTGCTATTCTTTTTCTGTAAATCTGATTTTTTTGGGTTGTTGATTTTTCTTAACTTTTATATTGTAGTATAATTGATTTACAGTGTTAAGATGTACAGCTGATTCAGTTATACACATACATATAACCATTCTTTTTCCATGGGTTATTACAGAATATTGAGTAGTTTCCTTGAAAATATTCAAGTTTCCCAGAATATTGAGTAGTATACTGGGCTATACTGTAGGGCCTTGTTGATTAGTTTATATATATAGTGGTGTGTATATATGAATCCCAAACTACTAATTTATCCTCCCCTCATAAAACTGTTCTAAAGTTTAGTTAAAATACTAGCAACCTTTAGTTAGTTGTTAGGCACTAATATTAGCTTAATAATAATGCTATTTCCTGTTAACAATTATAACTATGTCAGGAATGGAATTGTTATCAATTAAATGAACCAGAAATCGTATGTGTCATGGGGCTTCATAAATCAAATTTCATGGTTAGACAAGAAATTTTTTCATTCCAGGTACTAGGTTTCTAAAATGTATTCGTATATTTTTCTTGCCTTGGTAAATAATGCACAGTAAATAGAGCCTTTCTGGGTAATTCTCTTCAATTGAAATAAATAATTACAAAAAACCTCCCCAAAACCAAAGAACCCCGCCCCTCCAAAAAAAGACCCACCAAAAAATCCTCTCACCCACACTTCTCAAGATCTCAAACTCAGTCAGAAACAGAAATTCATCAATATCTATTATGCCCTGGACTCTGTTTTAGGCACTGGGAATGCAATTGTGAACAAAACAGATAAATAGTTCCTGTCATCAGAGGACTCACATTCTAGCAAGATGATGGGTTGGCTCTTGGCTCCTGTGACTTACGGCTTTGCACCAGCCCCCAAACTCATTTTAGTCTGTATCTTTTTCCTAAATTCCAGTCCTTCATTTCCAATTCATGGACGTTTTCCACAAAATGTCATTTGGAAGTCAACACAGCTGAAACCGACCCTTCTAAACCCAGCTTCTTTTCCGGATTCCATTATCAATGGCCCTACTCCTTACCGGCTCCTCAAAAATCATGCTATTCAATCCCATCCTCTCTCATGCAGTGTCCTCACCAGCCCTTTCAACTACTCATCAAGCTCCAGAAACTTTCCCTTAACAGTGTCTTACCAATCCCATTTTATTTTGACCACACCTTGTGCCTTGTAGAATCTTAGTTTCCCAATCAGGGATTGAAACCAGACCCTTGGTGGGGAAAGCACAGTCCTAACCACTGGACCACCAGGAAATCCCTTCGCCAATCTCATTTTTAAAAGACTTTCTCTACCCATCTAAGCTAAACTGCTGGTATCCCTTCATACCTAGTTACTTAATATTTGTAAAACATCTAGATTTTAAGAATAGCTTCCTAATTGATCCCCTATTAGCCTACCCTTCTTAAACTCACTCATCTACTCTAAATCTTAAGTCCATAAGTCTCTGGACGGGATTCAAGGTGTTTTTATTTTTTAAACAATCTGTCACCTTGTCTCTCATAATGTTTTCTGCTGAACTGTCTGTTCCAGCTGGGTTTCCTCCTCTCTTCATGCTGTATTCCTCCAGCGTTCTTACTGCTTTTGGTCTGTCTCTGGGTTTGATGCCTAGGTTTTAGGCTTTCCACCCATCACCTTATCACATCTCTTGGGTCACAGTCAAACCTGCTTCTCTGGTCAAGTTGGAGAGACAAGCAATTTGAATCGCTCTAATACCCGTAAAACTGGCTCCTAAAAATAACTTCTTGAGGTAATGCTGCAGGCAGTGTTCCTGAGACTTACCTCAGTCTTTGGTTTTTGGCCGCTAAACAATCAGGGGTCAGACAGAGGCTGTCCTTCCTCACCTCGTACAAAAGTTTTATTTTTTTTGACAATGGTGACATCAGACTTCTCTCAGTTGCTAGCTTGGAATCTGTGAACTTACCTATTATTGTAAGGTAGGTGCTGGGAAAACAAAAGGAGCCTAAAATGTATAACATCCCAACACACAGATGTTTATTTCTTGCTCATATAACATAGGAAGATGGTGGTAAGACGATCTCGAAGCAGTGATTCAGGAACCAAGGCTCCTTTGATCCTGCACGCACCATCCCTTTGGGCAACTGCCGTCAGCTAATGAATGGGGAGAGAGACAGTGAAGCAGGCATTTGACCTAGAAATGACTTGTGTCGCTTCCTTTCACATCCAGGTGGCTAGAACACGTAGCCACAAATATTTGCAAGAGAGCAGAAAAGGTAGTCATGTGTGTCTAGGAAAAGGAGAACAAAGATTTTATTAAATAGCTTACACTCTCCCTAAGGAAGACACCCTCAAGTCACATTCAGCTCCTGCAATCCTTTCAAAGTTTTATCTCTGGTGATGTACTCTCCTTACCTGATGGTTTGACTTTGATAATTCAGTGACCTCAGGATTTAAAGACAAGTTATCCACCCCTGACCTCCACCGCATATACAATGTGGAACAGGAAGTGGATAACTGCAGTTAGAATTCTCATTTGAAAAAAATGAGAATGAGAAACATAGAGCAGAAGTTGATTCATTGCAGTGAAACCCCCTACTTCCTTCTTAGTAGAGGAGTTTTGATTTTCTCTGCATTTCTTCTCCTAGAGAAACTGCCTTATCCATTATTCTCAATGGTTCCCTGCTCTGACTTCTGGGAAGGTTTTCCGTTTCCCTTGTGTGCTATGATTTCATTGCAAGTAGGTGTTGAGAATTATTTCCTTCTTGTGAGCAATACAACTTTCAGTTTGCTCCATGAGCACACACGTTTACCCTGCATTCCTCTAAAATAAGAGGCAACACATTCAAAATTATCTTTGTGACATAGTTGAGTCCCTTTGCTTTCTTGCACAGTCTTCATAGGCCTTTTAAACCTAAAATCCATTTTAGTATAATCTTAATATTTGGGGTTCAGAAGCAGTGGACTTTTCAAATGCTTAAAGCACTTAGTCTCTGGGCCCTCTCCATTCTCCTCAATCTCTGCTGGAAGACCATTTATTTCTTGCCTTCTTGTAGTATCTTTTAACAAAGAAACATCTCAACACATTGTTACTCTGACTCTTGTATCCATTTTCCTTAAGTTACAGGTTCAGTAGTCACAGGGACCCCCCTTCCAAGTAAAAAGGTTTTGCCCTGGCATAACATGGGTTACAGTTTATCGGCCTGTTGTATCCATTTCCTCTCTTCTAGCTGCTTGGCTGCTAAACCAATGTACCATATCGTAGATTTTCATCCTCCCAGAACCCCACTGGAAGATCCCAATATTTTAGCTTCAATTGTTTGCAGTCACAAATGAGTCCGAAATGTGTAAAGGCTCAAATACAACAGAAGTTTTTCTTCTCATTTATGCTGACGTCGGGGGAGAGTGTCATTTCCCCGGTTCTGTCTCGCCGTCGCAAAAAGCTGAAGTGACAGAAGAATCGGTGCCACAGCTCAGTCCCATTAGGAAAAACAAAGGATAGTACACCCTCGAGGAGGTGGGCTGACCCAAAAGACGAAAAGAAGAGAGGCCCCAATCCTCTAGGCTTCCTCCTTTCATACATTTGTCTCCTCCCCCGTGAGCCTGCTCTAAGTAAATCGGGCGAGCCAGGAGGGCTGTTTGTTTTACCTGAGGTTCTCACTCCGGTCCTCGGACCTTCCTTTGCCCTATTTTCGCGGGCTTTCCCCTTGTCTTTTAGCCACCGCCATTTGGGACGCCTTTTTCCTATTCTGCCTACCTAACACTAACGTCCCAAGACGTATGTATTCGGTCCTGCTTTTCTGTGCGGTGAGTCAGGGTCTTCCCAACTCGTGGTTCTGCCATCGCTCGTGTTTCATTTCCTTCTGTCTCCAGTGGAAAGGGAACGATGGCATGGAGAGCACAACGTTATTTCTTAAAAAGCCTCCTTGAAACCGGTGTAGTCACCTTCTGCTCACATCCCATTGGTTGAACTCAAGTCACACAGCCATACCTAATTTTAAGGAAGATCAAGAAATGTAAGTAGGTCATATGGCTAAGAAGGGACAAACACGAATTTTGGTAGACTGGGCATATGAAAAAGTATTATTTGGAAGGTTTTCCTTTGGATATATTTCTTTGTATCAGCTGAGAATGTGCTGTCAGTTTTTCCATTTTCCTAACTGAATTTATCAGATCCTCCTAATATGTGTCCTTATTTATTTGGCATTTATTTATACTTATATATAGAAGCCTTTAGTATATTATTTCATTATAAAGTACTATTCAAACAAAATATTTCATATATTTAACTGAGACCTTTTAGTTTTGAATTGGAAATGACTATCTTCAAATGGGAAACATCATGGAATATTTTATCAAAATAAATAAGATTATCAATCTTAGGAAAGAAAAAAATTCACTTAAGTATTATTTTGCATATTGAAGATAAAGGATTTAGTCAATTTGGAATTAAAACTTAAGTATGAACACACAGTATGATGAATAAACTCAATTCCTCTGTAACAATAAAAAATGACTATTGATTTGCTAGTTATAATGTAGATGTGTCTATTTTCTGGTGGAATTTCACTTTTAGATTAATTTTAATCCTATGAAGGACAAGTCATGACCCAGATGACTTTTTTTCAGAGTAAACTCATAAGCAAGACTGTTATTTTTCCTTCTTCAACTTTAATGTCTTAACAGTGGAAGCCTAGGATGTTAAGAGGATGGGGGACACAGCAACAAGCACTGGGAAAGGATAGGAATTCTATAAACTTAGTTAGAGATTAAATTATGAGCCCATTTATTTTAAGCAGAAGTGTTTCACATTTTTCTTGTGTTTAAGTAGTGATGACTAATAACAAGGGAAAAAAACAGATTAATTGGACATTGATATTCTACTGTTTAAAAAATTAATTTAAAAAAGGCTTCTGGTTTATTTATGGAACTAAAGATTCAAAGATAATCAGAGATCAGAGAAGGTAGCAACTTAAATTTCTATAAATTTTAGAGCACCAAAACTTTAGATTCTTTTGAATATGGAAAATAGTACTTGTTCAGTCTGTTCTTATAGCACCTTTCTTGCTGGAAATGAAATGGACAAGGGAATGAAATATGAAAAATATCTAAATTAAAGTCTTTGGGAAACATATAATAACAACCTAATAAAAATTAAAAATCAACAAACTATTCCTGCCAAATGGAAAATTATTTTGTTAAACAGAATGACAGTACTGATAGGAATTATGACAAGTCTGCAATAAATGAAAGAGCAAGCTAGATAACATTGTATATGTGTGCCTAATCCAGCTAAACATATTATCATTTTAAAGCTACTTAGTTTCATTCCTGATTTGAACACTTGGAGATTATTTTAAAATGTTTAAATTTGTTTGTGGTCTATTTTCTTTGCATGTCAGATTTGACTTAGAATTAAAAGAAAATAATATAACCCAAACATCTTGATAGCAATATTTTATAGCACATTTAAATAAGATTCCTTTTAAACTCAAGATCTTAATAACATCTATATATATCCACTTGATATCTGCTTATGAAGGTGACATTATTTTATTTTGTGTAACAGTCACAGTAGCACTTGTCAGTGATAAGCATTCAGGCTGATTTTTGGGTATCATCAACAGAGAAGTCACATGTTTACCTATTCCAAATGAGTACTAAAATGTAAAGAGATTTGTTACAGAAAAGTGAAGAAAAGTAACTTGTAACCCACACAAAAATTTATTCTCTGGAAAATTAAACTGACATTAAAATCTCCTTGGATTAATAATTTTAACAGATTTTACACTGTTTACACAGAGGTCAGCAATGTCTTTCAGTAATACAATAATACAAAAGGAAAAAGGCACCGAGACAATCGGTGAGTAGATAGTAGAAAAGTCAATACGAGGATAAAATGCAACAAACAGCACATTTTCAGTTACATGAAAATGGTTAGACATATGCTCATCCTATAAAATGGGCTGCTTCACACACGCATCTGTTCATATTTTTGATCAAAAATGCAAATTAATATGTGACAATAATACAGCACTGTTGATAACCATACAGACGCTATATTAATAAGATCCATTAATGGTGTAGACTCTAGAAAATACATCGGAGACAATTTAAGACCAAGGGAAATGTTAGTCAGCAGTGCATTTCTTCAGGTTAATAGAGTTTTGCTCACAGAGCATTTAAACTTCATCACATAGTTATATGCATTATTAGAAAAATAAGTAAGAAAGCTCTGTAGAAACTATACTATTAAGCTTCTTGCCTCAACAAAAGAAGAAAGGAAGAGAAATGATGATGGAAAGAAGCAAAACAAGGGAATATTGAATAAAAGATTCCACTAATTGAATTTTCCATAAAAATTACATTATGTTGACAAATATAAAATACAAGAGTGTTGAGCTGTGATGACCATCATGAATTTTAGAAAAAAACAGATGCCAACATTTATCAAGACCTTAAACTCATATAATTGTTTTTCATCAAGGCTAACTGAACTGAAAAGTATATTGATACATTTATAATTTCAACATTCTAGTAAAAATCTAGCCAAAGTTTGGCTAGCTCCTCTATGACAGCTTCAAAGATTCCTCAAAATTGTTGCCACTGTATTATTATCTTCACCACAGAAACAAAGGCCATCTCAATAGAATTATGTAGAGACATTATAAATTAACTCTGTAATGCAAGCCATTACTGGAAATTTTCCTTGTAAATTTAAAGTAATATTTATAATTTCAAAATACTGTCAGAAATGTCACCAATATTTCCTAGCTGTGTTTCAAATAATTGTTTAAATATATTTCAATACTGAGAGAGCCAATTTATATGTAAAAGCTACCTTGGTCTCCCCTCACAAAACAAATGTGACGTTATTGTAGAATTTTGTAAATACTCTCAGTAGTTACGCAAGAAGACTGCCCCACCAGGACCGGCACCCTGTCTGCCCAAAGCCTTCTCATGACTGTTTACTTCAGTCTTCCTTTTTTTTTTTCTTTAATAAACGTGCCCAGTTAAGTCAACATTTAACAATTTAAAATCAGGACTTTAAAAAAGACTTTCTCACCAAATGTAAATTCAAGCTAGAGAGGAAAGAGAAAAGACCAAAAGGTGAGAATTTAGGACATAACGACCCAAAATCTCATTTCCAAGAAGTTGGCTTCTATTCCATTACAACTGAAATCATCCTGGGTATTAATTTGAGTATTTATGGTGTCATACCAGGGCACTAAGACATTGGTCCTTTGCATCAGGGGTCTTTTCTCCTCTAGGTGCTTCTGTATTACTTTTATCAACATTAACAGAGGCTACAAATAGGAATCACTGGTGAGGACTGACCTTGAGGGTATAAGTGGTTTGGTTGTTACTGAAAATCATACCATCTGGAGGAGGTGAGCACATTCAGAGACTGACAAATGAAGTGTTGGTAAGAGGTTCACAGCTTCAGCCAGATGTAAAAGGCAAGAGAGGCAATAAATCTCAGAGATAAGGGGAAGTTACTATTTTCTCACTAAACATAATACCATATTTAATATTAACTGCTTAGATTTCTGGAAATAAGCATTCTAGCAATATCCAAATATACAAACAAATTTCAGCTAATTATTTTTTCAGTGTATAATAAGGTATTATATTTCCTCTGTTGGGTATTCATTTTAAACACAGTAAGTGTCAGATGAGAGAGATCACATAGTTAAGGATGAAACAGAAAGGGGTTAGGTTTTTCTTTTTAAAACTGTCTTGAATATTTAAAAGACAAACTCAAATATCAAATAGTCATCAGAATAACAACAACAACAAAGGGTGAAGGGCCCTGAAATAAAAGGACAATTTGAGAAGCAGACTGTCAAGACGACATTGAAATAATGTCTAACATCTTGCAAAACTACTGCTGTATCAGTGACTTTGTTCTCATACTTAATTATTTAGAAATTTTCATGTACTAATGGGTTGAAATTCTACAATAAAATTATGCCAAACTTTTGTTACATTAATAATCACATTTTTTTTCTCTGCTCCCAAGCCAGGCAACATGGTATGAGGGAATCACACTATTCAAGAGAAGTATACAGCAACAGCAACCATCACAAGGTATCCAACAAGCCTGATGACTAAGAGTGCCGAACTTTGCTTTCTCTCCAGTCTCTGAGAACTCCTATCCAGTCCTCTCTGCTGTCCAGTTCATGTGATTAAGTGCAAAGTCAGGGTATCACTTTTTGTTAGAAATTATGCAGCTGTGATAACTCTGGAATCTACTGTGAATGTACATGAATGTGTTGTTTTTAGTCGCTAAGTTATGTCTGACTCTTTTGTGACCCCATGGGCTGCAGCCCTCCAGGCTCCTATCCATGGGATTTCCCAGACAAAAATACTGGAGTGGGTAGTCATTTCCTTCTCCAGAGGATCTTCCTGACCCAGGGATTGAACTCTCGCCTCCTGTATTTGCAGGCAGATTCTTTACCACTGAGTCACCAGGGAAGCCCCATACATGAATAGGAATGGAGAAAAAAGTCCTGGAGGAAGGAAGAAGGAACATTTTAAGCAAGATGCATACTTGACTAAATAGGGAGAGAATAAAGCAAGATTCTTATATTCATTTTTGATAATGGATTAGTAAATCAAGTTTGTCAAACTCTCTCATGTTAAGGTTGTGTTAGCCAAATTTTAAGTTATAACCAGACCAAACACTGACACAGGAGCATTCACAAAACAGCCTAATTCCATACCACATTATTTCAAATATTCAGCGAACCTAATTTTTCAGTGGGTTAATCACAGATCTTTGTCAGGAAAATACTTTCAAAACGTAAAATACATTCATGCAACATATTACAGCAGAAAAGTTGGTATGACAACATTTTAAATGAGGGAAAATAGAAACTCAGATGAACATAATATATATGGCATTTATTTTTAGAGAAAAAGGACTCGAGGCTGATGTGTTAACTTGCTATTTGAAATAAAAAACTCTAAGAAAGAGCTAAGCAATCAAGGAAATGGAGATCAGATCAGAAGCGATAGAAACACTGCCGTTTTTGAGTGAAGAATCCAGGAATGAGGTTCATCTGATGAGTATAATGACAATGAAGTCATTCAGGATGATGATAAGAGGCAAGAAAGCTTACTATACACAAGAATGAAAAATGCCACCACCTATGACTACCCCTGTACATGCACTTAAAGGTCAGTCTTATTTCATTTAGAGTACTGACAGGTATACTAGGTAAATATCTTCTCAGACTCTCTTTGCCTTAACCCTATCATTGTAAAGATAGTTTGCAAGGAAATATTTGAACAATAATCCCAAACAAATTTTCAGGAATAATAAAACTAACAGAATAGAATTTATTTATTATATCATGAAACACTTTGGAAAAGTTATGTTGACTGTGAATGCAAAGAAACTCATAATTAAATATTACTTTTAAGTGCTTCATTAAATATCTTTCTTTTTAAGGAAGCACAAGTAAAAAACAAATCAACAGCACTAATCCTAGCTTAATCTTGCTCTTCTTTATCACTATCACACTTTAAGATCTAATCTATGGGTATTGAAACGCGACTGCCAATAATTCTATATGAGTTCTACATTCTATACCAATGCATCTAAACAAAGAATTTCCTGGGAAGCTTAATAAAATTTAGATTCTTGGGCTCCACTCCAGACCAAATGAAACAGAATCTCTGGAGGCGGGGCTTTGGAATACAAATTAAGCTCTCAAAATAATTATTAAACACAACAGTTTGGGAACCACTGTTTTAAAATTTTGCCCTTGGAGAGTATGTCCTGTGATGGGAGTGTAATCTGTATTTGATCTCTAAGATTCAACTCAGGCATTCTTTCCTCCAGGAAGATTTTTCTGAACTCCATGTTATTCCTTTGCTAAACTTATTCTGTGGTTGTCTTTCCACTTTATCATGCAAACTCTGTGAGGGCGAAGACTTTGTCTACCCGATTTATTCTCTCTCCATTTGTAGCACTTAGAAAAACACATGGCACATAGTAGGTACTCTTACATATATGAAATGAAGAATAAATCCATGCACAAGTTCATAAATAAATGTTGAGATATATAACAGTATTACTGACTTCTTCTGTATAGGTAATTTAGTTTAATTCAATATTTATAGTGTGCCTACTATGAGCAAGGGACATACAAAGATAACAATACAGGACATTAAGTACTGGTGAGAGGGGAGATGCATATAATAAAATTAGCTGTCATCCGGTTAAACCTTAACAAAGGGTAGAGAAGCAACATAAATTAAAGTGAGAGCGCAGAGGAAGACAAGAGTCTTTCCTCTCATCATCAGTATGGGCAAGACAGAGAATCATGGATACAGGCTATCCACTTCACAGGGCAGAAAAGTGAACGTGTACAATAGAAATATTTGGATTCCCAGTAATGGACAAGGAGCAGAACAAATTGATTCATACATTTTCAGAATATAAGTATAGGCTAAACTGGCAGAGTAAATTAATCCCCAAGTCTTTGAAAATATAAGCCATCTACAAAGTATGACACAAATGTACCATTTGTGTCCTGAGAAGGAAAAAAACCCTCTGATCTTTTCTTCTTTGTCTTGTAATTCTTTTTCCCAAGCTCTGTGTGTTTTGGTCTTCTTTTTTTTCTAGTTCAGCCATCCAACTAAAGTGTGTGTGGGGTATTATTGATGAATGTAATGTTGTTCAGTTTTTTCTTGCAATTAGTTAAGAGGGATACAATTGTAATACGTATGATATAAGTTTCAGAGTAATTTATATGTGGGTCCTAATCCCAGTTCTGTTACTAAGTCTGCGTAACTTCTAACCTGCAGTTGTATCATCCATAAAATGTTGACAATATTACTTACCTCATATTACTGTTGTAATATGAGTATCAAAATAACAAATTATTGTGCTACATCTTAGTAAACTATAGCAGTTACCAGCATCATTATTATACATTTTGGTGAATACAGATGATGTTTTAAAGTTAATCTAAAAAAAAAGTACTCTGTTTAACTTTGTGCTCAATATTGAGTTTTGTTGGTGATGATGACGACACAATGGCCACTTCCAGTGCAGGCCATGGGTGAACTGGTGACAGTGAAAGAGAAAGGAAATGGGGGAAACTTTGGAATAATAGCTCTCAATGAGAAAAATCTCCATGAGTGGACATGTAGGCAAACAGCAGTTTCAGAAAGCGGATTTGTATCATTGCTATTAACAGCTGCATAGAGACCTTGAGAAATTTGTTGGTGACTATTGTTCTAGTTTCATTTAAATTTATACTTCAGCCTCTCTCTCAATCCACCTGAAAAGCTATGATGTCATTTGAGCTCCATCTTCATCTTAAAGAACACCCTCAGTTGCATGAATTCTTGTGCTATAACAGTTTTTGTAAGCATTACATTTCTGACTCACTTGACAAGTAAAGCAAAGATGAAGGAATCAAGAAAATGATTTAACATATAGCCCTGGGCTTCTGAAGTGGACTGGATGAAAAAGTCCACCAGGCCCTAAATTTAAACATGTTGCTATAACTAAGGGTAGATTAGATATTTTCTCATTGGTTTTTCTGTTTTTAAAATTGTGATTCAACTTATTATTTTTGTCACTAAGTTCAACAATATCAAGAATTCGCTGAATGCACGGTAAGAAAATATGCGAAGAAACTTCACAAAAAGTGTGAACAGTACAGAAGACACAAAGATTACAGAAGAAAACGTCTTAAAGGTAAGAGGATATATGAAACCAATTCTCTACTGATTTAAGATACACTCTGCTTTCTGGGCAGTAATAAACAACTACATTTTGCAGCTCATTTGGGAGACAAATAAAACCTGTAATTTCAAGCTCAGGAGCTCCCATGAATGCCAGTCAATTGCTGTATTTGGACTATCTCATTTTATTACAAAACTTAGGGGATCTGAAGGGAACAACAAGAAAGTGGGTTGTCTTTCTCAAGTTTCTCAGACAACACCTGCTGCCCACCACTGGGCCCCTATTTGCTTTAATTGCTAAGATGTAAGATTTTTCCTTTAAGCTTTCATGCAAATTTAAGCTCACAAAAGAGCAGCAGTACAGTCTTGTACATTAGATTCAGCAGAGTGAGTGGGTCTCTTGAGCCCTATTTAATCTTTTTCTCAAAGAATAGACAAATTTGGGGTAGTAATTACTCTAAGTTGTGTCAATCCAAAGAATAAAAAGATATATATTTTGCTGTGTGTGGAGGAGAATGGCAGCAAATAGCACCCCAAACCAAATATAATTTCTAGTAAATATACAGAGGAGAAAAATAATCCGTAAACTTTGTAAATGCGTTTCTATTTAGTTATCTGAAAAAAAGCCAGGGCACCTGCATCTTTACAAATACACACATATATGTATACATACACCCATATATACATATACATATTGTGTGCAGGTGTGTGCTGGGTATAAATACCCATACACATACTTCATAATCTTTGAGGACTTGGCAGCTGGGGCGGAGGTAGGGTCCTTCTTAAAATTTAAAAAAAATTGTTGATTAAATTTTAGGCCATTCTGGATTTGATCCTTAGACTAGCTAAACCTCTAAGGATATATCCAAGCATACACACACAATTCTGGGCACAGTCTGAAGAAAGACAGATTTAACAAATAATATCTAGATAGTTCTTTACTTGCTAAAGGAGAAAGCACCAAGCTGGTCTCATGTGTTTGACTAGGCTTTGTTACAGCTGCAAATGAGACTGATAACTCTTTTAATTATTAGGCCAATCCTGGTTGTTAGCAGTGCACTTAGTTGTTTCAAAGCCAAAAAAGTTACTCGCAGCATCAAATGCCTAAATCCAATTTCTCAGTGAAACCTACAGCCCCCCTTCTAATCTCTTCCCATATCTGTTGCTAAAAATACTTTCATGAGATATTTTGCCATTTGATTCAAGTTTTAACTTTATAACCTAACTGAGTCACAAAACCCTGGAAAATGCTCATTAATGTAATAAGAGAATGGGTTCTTCCTGTTAATGCATCTCTGTAACATACATTCTTAAACCCCATGTCACCTGATACAGCATTTGTTTTGTATCATATAACTCATGTATATGAATGCAGAGAGCTGCCATTTTTTTAAACTAAAAAATATTAGGAGTTCACTGTCTTTTGGATTTCTTTTAAGGCCTTTCAGTACAGCCAAGCTGAAGTAATAATATCTATGCATTTTTCATTATGGTAATAACAAGTTCTAGCTTACAATAATACATAGTACTTAGTTGGGACTAGGAACAATGATATACTGCTTTTGAATAACTGGTTAATATACAAAACATATTCTATTTAATAAAGTATGTGCATAAAATTATATATTGGGTAAGAGGCAAAATTAAAAAGAAAACTGCTTATAATATTCCTGATAATTAGAGTTCCTAAATATAAAAACAACAAATGCCTTGCCATTTAAAAAAATTAGCACATTGTACAACTTTTACATACTTCAGAGGGAATAAAGATCTTGTGACACTGTTCTGAGGAATCTAATCTTTACATTTATAAAAATTGAAGGCCTAATTTTGCAAATACAACTTTCAAGCTGTATGAGCAAATTTAACTCACATGGAAGGCACAGGATGACATCACGTTGAAGAACGTATCTGTAAATTTCATAAAATCTAGTCACAAGTTACTAGAAACATTTTAAGGAATCTCAGAACTGTTTATGCTGTTCTGATTCAAACTTAGAACTGAAGAGTCTTTATATCACAAATACAAATTGAAGTAAGAGTGAAGAAGAAGAGAACTGTTTCTTATTTGAATGCTACCTGCTTTATGCAGTGTTGGTTAATAAACACTCAGAGCAGATGATTAAAATTTCCTTTAACTTGAATTGTTTTCAATTTTCAACAGCTTATTCACTATATATTTTTTTAGTTTGTAAAAAAAATGTACTTTCACATTACTACAATTTTAAACAGTCAATCATTGAAAGAGATTTTTAAGTAAAGTCCTGCTCTATTAGCTTCCTACATTGGAATACAAGAATACAGGAAGTGCTTTCAACAGAAAGTTACATGGTTCTACAGTACAACCTGTCTAGGAGACTTGCAAAGGACCAGTACAGTGACTTGGTCTCTTTGGATCAGGCAAAATCAGAGGCAATTGAAGAAGTGAACTTTTCTTAAAATAATACATAAAAAGATTCCCTTATGAAAATGAATACTTGCTTGCACTTAGATTTAGTGCTATTGAGAAGAACAGAGGCACAACAAAAAGGAAAATAACCTGAACTAAAACAATGTACAATGTAACTGAAAGCCTTCACCATTAGACTTGACTGATGCAGGATGACTTTCTCATATTAGAGAAATCACACACACTGGGGACGAGCCAGTTTTGTGGATAATATGTAGCGTGACACTAACAGAGTGCTGCAACTACAAATTCTGATTTTCAAAATCATTTATAATCGTGACTTTTCATGATGTTACTGGCTCTTTTGCTACAGTAAAATTAACTTCACGCCAAAAGGATGCTCTGAAAGCTCTGGAGGACTGTTAGTTTAACAAAGAGGATGCCAGTTTCTCATTTTCTCAAACGCGCTCTGCTAGAGACCCATCTTTTCTTCGTTGATGTCAGTAGTAGACGTTTGCTCCACAGAATTTAAAGCTTTGGGGGAGAATGTTACAGATGACTCTTCAAAGAATAGCTCTTCTAACGGTGACTAGGTAACAGGAATGCTGCACTCAGAGATGCTGCTGCCTGGAACCGGAATTGCCCCTTCCTCCTGAGTCATCACGACTCTAGCAATGCGTGCCATCTACAGACTTGCTGTCCTTTGGACTCTTTCATTTCAGTCCAGTGGTTGAGTTCCTCTTCTCCAGAGCTGTTCAGACCTAAGGAAACCCAGCCTATCATCTCTTTCCTTTTCATGCTGCGTTTGTTATACACGGACAGTATAAGCGTCACATCAGAGAGCTGAAACAGGGCCACTTGAAAAACAAACGTTTCTTTGTAGACCGGATTTGGCTGCCCTCTGCGGATGGATGTCTTGCACTTGGACATCTCTTGGCCCATGGAATTCAGTAGGGTTAATTTAACATATGTATCTACAGAAAAAAAAAACAAAGCAAAACATACCACAAATATCATTTGAAACAAACTCAAAATGTCTTTCTTGTAACACTTGATGAGGTTAAGTATTCAGACTTTATAAGGATATACCATGTTTACCATGTTTACCATAGTATACATGTATACCATGTTTAGGAGAAATCTGGTAATTCCATTTTGATGTAGAAGATCATAAAATGTGACAAGTACAGAGAACGCTAAGTAGGCATAAAATCTTTGGGGGGTAATAATATCTTAACCTCACTATTTCTAGAATTTAAAGGTATACCTCATAATCCTTCCCTTACCCTGACCCCCCCACCCCCGACCTCCCACTACCCACCCTGCCCATTCCCACCCCCATTTAGATTCACTAAGCAGGACATCATAGCATTAATAAACACTTAGCAAGCTCAGTTAGCCACAACACTGTAAAGCATTCCACTGTGTTTTCAGAGTGTAAGAATAAACAAACAAATAGAAATGAAGGCAAATGGCAAGGAGGAAAAGAGAAAGACAAGAATGCAAAGATGACATCGAAACAGCTTAGGATGAAATGTCAAAAAAATCTCTGCATGGATGTGGTTTTTAAATACATTTTTAAAACATTTCAGGGCCAAAATGAAGCCAAATGCACTAAAGACTCAACGTTTAGCAAATCAAGTAAAACTTTCTCCTTGGTTTCATGCAAGAGTACATTTAATGTGCTTTTTGGATGGTTAAAAATAAATACTACAGGATTCCTTTTTGGCACAATTTAATGTGAAGTTTTAAGTATGGTATCTTAACTATTTTCATGAATTATAAAAAAAAGTTGATGTGATGTTTAGTGTACCAAGTGAAACATAACAGTTCATTGCCTGGTTACTTAGGAGATAAACCCTCATTTCAAACAACTGTGTTTCCAATTTCTTCAGAACTCATGCAAATGATCTTCAGCATGTAGATCCATCATGTGTACTTCATATCAAAATTTCAATTAATTTTATGAAAATTTCAATATTTCTCAATGAAATATGTTTCTACATGAATCAATATAATGAATAAAAATTAAAACCTTTAATTTTAAAAGTTTTGCTAATTTTATAGATACTCTGAATACCATCATCCATAATCAGAGATAAATTCTAAGTTAGTTTTATTCAAAGTACCACAGATAATAAATGTGCATTTTTTGGAAATCAACATGGTGGACAGCTTCACTGCTGGCAAGTTTTAGGGTATTTTGTTTTTGCATGAAAAGACAACATCCAATTAGCCTCTACAGGAACTCACCTCGGATTATATAAACCTGTCCACCTATCAAGTGTTTTAGACAACAGAACAGTCCATCTGAGAACAGGGGGTGGAAAGCAGTAAAAGAAATAATGACCAGATGTCAATTGTTGGGTGAAGGAGGGTCAAAGGTTAGAAGTAAAGAGGAAACGCTGTTCACTGGAGTGGAAGAACATAACACTTTAGCATCTTAATTCAGGTAGAGGGTTGAACAAAGGGTATGTTGGGTAAATTTCATGGAATGAGAATTTTTAAGGTCACTGTGCAATCTTAAACAAAAATTACACTGTTTTAAAGTGGGACATCTTTATAATGATATCCTTGTGGTCTAAAGCACATTGAACATAGAATCATGCAAATTATCAGACTATAAAAGACTGAATAAAAGTCATTAAAAGATCATTATAATTATTATTTTGCTAATTTTTAAAGTTTATCCATGTAATATTTAACATTTCCAACACTTTTATTAATCCCAATGTAATATAAAATTAAGTTATGAAAAATAGGACTACTAAAATTTTTGTTCCTGAATGTTACTATTGTTCTTTTAAGACAAAAACTGGATTAGTCAGTCTATAACACAGTTCAAAGCTTAGAACCCAGGTATATATGAAGGGTCACAATCTTATATACAGTATGACAAACTGATAAAACTGTCTTCTATTTTACTTTATAAATATTTTATTTCATATAATAAAGATTAATGTTAACTTGTATTTACCTGCTAGCCACCTCCCAGCTAATACCAGTAACTGTCCTAATACTGAAGCTCTAAATCTAAAATAATGGAAACTGCTATAACCTATTCTTTAACCTGAAAGATCTATTCTGTGGATGCGAATCTCTCTTGTATATTATCCTCTCCTGCCTCTCTCTACTCCCTATCCTTCATTTTAGTTCTGATAATTGTTTCTCTGCTTCTATCAGGGTGGCTTCAGCAAGGACAGAAAGACAAACCTATCATTTCATTCTGCTCCTTTCTAGCATTTCAAGTTAAAGATTTGTCAAAAAATTAAACTATTGGCTAAAGTAGGAATGGCAAACTGATGGCTTGCTACTAAATGTAATCCCAAATACATTTGGGATTTTTTATCCCAAAATTTTATCTGTTTATCTGTTACAGTGTTTCAAAAACACTCAAAGTTTAGCAAATCAAGTAAAACTTTCTCCTGGTTCCAAGCAAGAGTACACTGCTCCCTTGCATTTGCCACAGGTCTTTCCATGATTTTACCTTTCATTTACAAATTCTGCTCATTTAAGTTACTTCCCAGGCCATTTGAGTTTCCTTTCCTAGTGTGGATTAACGAAGATAACCAAGTCACACTTCCAAACCTGTTTAGTAATCGCTTCTTTCCTTCCTTTGAATTTTTCCTTTTGAAAGGAAAAAGGGGACAATAATCATTGCATCCTTTTTACGTGCCTTTATCTGATTTGAGTATCACAATTACCCTGTGAGATACAACCTTAATTTTAGACATAAGGAAACAAACTTAGGGGAGTTAGGTCATTCGTCCAAGGGTAGAAATATAAACCTAACTTTGGCCTCCGACTTTCTAATGCAGGGACAGATACACTGTGTGATGTATGTGAGAAGCAAGGTTTCCAGTACTACTGAGGGCACATTAAATATATTTTTATGACTTTTCACTTTGACTGAAAAAATAATTGTTAGAATACTTAGAAGTAAAGTTAACTCAAGGGTGGAAAAAGTTTCCCCTCCTCCAACAATCATTTGCTACCTGGAGTAAAATACTGCTTTCAGCAAGTTTGTGAGAAATCATGAAACAAATATAAGGGGGCCATTACTGTTCAAGATTTCCTTTCAAATTTTGAGCTTAGGCCATCAACAGCTTTAATTTTACAGAAATATAAAGAAGCTGCTACTTTCCCAGTTCATTTCTACAGATAACAATAAACAGTTTTGGAGGTATACTGTGACAATTTCTCTGTGCTTGATCCACTCCCCACCTCCTGAACTAGGAGAGAGATGAGAGAGGAGAGAGAGATGCTGATGGACAGGGTAGAGGGGTGTATACCATCTAGCTTTCCTTTCTTAGCATCTAGTATAAACGTCAAACCATTCCTTATTCGTTTTGTCCTGGTAAAAGCAACGCATATTTCATTTAAATAAGACTCTGCAGGCAGTACCGATTTATAATTTTAAAGGAGGAAAAATGTAAAGAAACACTTTTTTTCTTAAAATTGTTAATGCAGACAATAAGGAAAAATACAGAAGGATACACATTAGTTCATAGTACTGCATGCAGATAGAAAACACATTCATTTTCAGTTAACAATAGCTATAAATATTCCTCATCATCTGTGGAATATTACCTTAAACAAAGACTCATAACTTTTTCTGGTATTAGAAGATAATGGCTATGATAGGGCTGATTTATTCTGAAGATGCTGAAAAATGTAAAGTCTTGTCAGCTTACAATTAATATTTTGATTTTCAAATCTTTCTACTTCCCAAATGACTGGAAATAGAAAACATGAAATAGATTAGCTGATGATTGCACCATTATCAATTGGCTAAGACTAAATGACAGGATTGAAGCCCTAACACTTAGAATCCCGTAAGTACAGAAAACATTAGAATTAAGAAAAGTTTTCACTCACTGGGTGGCCTGTTTGCTGCCAAGTTTTTGAAGTGGCTGCCTTTTATCACTTCTGCGGATAGCCTTCCAGTTGTGGCGTTATAGAGCAGACCAATGAGAATTTCTGGGACCGAGCCGTGTTCAAGAGACTGACAGGAGGACGTGCTTTCACTGCAGGACATTTCCGACACGCTCATTTGGGAGTCACAGCCCTGCAATCAAAAATGAGATCTTTATAGTATTTTGTAAAAAAAGATATATTAATAGATATGTTGGTAATGCCCTGTTTGTTGGAATGAGGTAGGTAAATCATGATAAAGACAAGAGTTGCAAGCAAAATTCCCCAAATACTAGATGAGAAATGTTTTTAGCATATTTTGGTTTCTGGATCTCTTTTCATCATATGACAGTCAAAGGAATAACAGGAGATGAGGTTTCATAAATTCTTGCATATTTGTATACAAAAGAGAAGAGAGAAATTTCTTAAACTCATAGCTGTTAATGAACTCTTTCCTGAACACAAAAGATTGTTCAAAGATTTACTGACCTTAAAAGACTGACCCAGATTTAGACTCAATTGCATTAAATGTAAATGTCTTAATTGTGCCTTTAAAGACACAGATTGGCAGACTTTGATTAAATAAGCAAAAAATCTGCTATTTATACACTGGTACGTAAAACACTGACATATAGAAAGTCGAATAAAAAAGGGTGGGAAAATATTTGCCATGCAAATAATAAGCAAATGAAATTTGGTGTAGCTACATTAGTATCAGCCAAGGTTAGCTTCAAGGCAATAATAATTTCTAGAGATAAAGAGGTACACTGAATAATAATAATGCTTCAAATTTACCAGAAAGATAAAGTAATTCCAAATTTGCATGCATGGGCTCAAAAGCAAAGATTTAGAAAGCAAAAACTGCCAGAACTGGAAAGGAAACAGGCAAATCTACAACCAGTGGGATACTTCAGCATACTTCTTTCAGTAACTGACCAAATAAGGAGGCAAATAAATACAGTAATGGTGTAGAAGATTTGAATATCATGATAAGTAAAATTGACCTAATGGTAATATGCAGAACATCATACGCTACAACTACAGAATATACATTTTCTCAAGCACATAGTGGATATTACATCCTTTTTTTCACAATAGACTTCTACAAAAATATGTATTAAAAAAGCAAACAAATTTCAAATGATGGAAATAATTCAGAATTTTAAAAAAATCAGCTATAAATGCAAACTGTCTTCTAGTGAAGAAAGAACTCCTATAAATTTGGAAATTAAGGATATAATTATAAATAACCCACAAGTACTTAAACAATAATGAAAATAAGTTACTTGAAAAGATGAACAAAAATAGATGTTAGTCCAATTAAGAAAATAAGAGACAAGGCACAAATAAAAAAATATCAGTAATGAAACGAGACACTACTATATATTCTACTATATAGACCATGAAAAGATTTTTAAAAGAGTAAAAGCAGCTTTCTTTCAACAAATTTGAAATTCTGATGTAATAGACATATTCTTGGAATAGTACAACTAACCAAAATAGACACAAGAAGAAATACAATATCTGAACAGTCTTACTGAAGAAATTGAATTAGTAATTAAACAAATTTCCAAAACAAACAGAAAATAAAACAAAAAACCTTTAGTTGGATGGCTTCAACAGTGTTTCTAATTAATAATACTAGTCTTATGCAGGGTTTCCCTGATAGCTCAGTTGGTAAAGAATCTGCCTGCAATGCAGGAGACCCCGGTCCAATTCCTGGGTTGGGAAGAGCTGCTGGAGAAGGGATAGGCTACCCACTCCAGTATTCTTGGGCTTCCCTTGTGGCCCAGTTGGTGAAGAAGTCTTATGCAAACTCTTGGATAGTAGGAAAAGAGGAAACACTCCCCTGTTTCCCTAAGAAAGCAGAAAAACTTCGGGGCTTCCCTAGCGGTCCTGTGGTGAAGACCCGTGGTTAAGACCCACTGAATAGGGCACGGATTCCATCTGCCGTTGGAGAACTAAGATCCCACGAACCACGTGGTGTGGCCGAACAAAAATAGCCAAGCCTTAAGATCAAAACCTGACAGGGCATTATTAAAAAATTACAGGATTTTCTCATTCATAAACTTAAGATTCAACACTAAATAAACTGAGCAAAGCAAACTGAGCAACAGATAACATCATACTTAGTAAAAATTTTCAGTGTTTCCCCTTTGAAATTGGAGATGTGACAATGATGCCAACTATTACCACTGGCAGTCAGCGCTGCACTGGAGACTCCAGCTAGAGAAGGTCCTTCGCCTCACGAAAGGCAACACAATGAAATAAAAGGTACAGTGAGTTGGAATGTCCTTATGTGCATTCTACACAGTTACGCCACCACGAAATCAAAAAAGTCTGCAGATGTGTCACAGTTGCAAGGGTAAAATTTAAGAATCCATATATTGCTATATACCAGCAACAAATTCAAAAATAAAACTTATTTTGAAATGGCATTTATTAGAGGATAAAATATAAAATATCTAGGAATTAATGTACAGATGGTATGCAAGGACTCTGTACAGAAAACCATGAATATTATTGAGAGAAATTTAAAAGTGCTGCATATACTATGTTAATGAATTATAAGGTTCAATTTTGCAATATTCTCTCCAAATTGATTAAATGTAATCATAATTAAGACCTTAAGAGGCTTTTTGTGTGGAACTTGACAATCTAATTCTAAAATGCATGCAGTATACAGGTACAATGGAATAGCATTTAGTCTTAAGAAGGAAATCTTGCCATCTGTGATAACATGGATGATCCTGGAGGCCATTATGCTAAGTGAAATAAGTCAGTCACAGACAAATACTGTGTGGTTTCCCTTATGTGAGATATTGAAGACAGTCACAGAGCAGAGAGTAGAATGGGGGCTGCCAGCGGCTGCCAGCACGGGGAATGGAGAGTTGTTGTTCAGTGGGTATAAAGTTTCAGTTATGCACAGTGAGTGAGTTCTAGAGATTTGCTGTACAATAATTAATCAATCTAGAGTTAACAATATTGTACTGTACACTTAAAATTTGTTAAAGGCTAGATATCACATTAAATGTTCTTACCACAATAAATACAAGATAAGATAGGGCGCTCTGCTCTACTGAGTATCAAAATTTACACTAAAGTTACATTACTGAAGACAATGTGATAAAACAATGCATAAAAGATTATTAAATAGAAAGCCCACTAATTAATCTACACATAATAGACGCAATTCACAACAAAGGTAGAACTATAAAGCAGTGGGGAAAGGACAGTCTTTTTAATAAACAGTGACAGAACAACCAGTTATTGACATAGAAATAAATGAAAATTAACCCTACCTCAAAATAGACCAAAAAACCCCAACTGTAGATCTGAATATAGAAGGTAAAATGATAAACCTATACATTAAAATAAGAGACTATATTCACCATCTCAGGGTAGGGGAAGACTTCCTTAAAGAAAACAGAAAAGCATTAATCGTAAATTAAAGTTTAGTGAATCCAGCAACATTAAAATTAAGAATTTCTGAGCTTCAACCAAGACTTTTAAGAGAGCAGAAAGGCAAAATCATCACGTAGGAACAGAGATCTGAGATATACATAGTTCACAATTAGCTCAAATTCCAAATATACTAGCTCAAACACCTATAGCGCCGTAAGAAAAAGACGACAATGACTTGACAGATACTCGAACCAGCACTTTCACAAAACAATCGTCAATAAAAACCCGAAATGATGTTCAACTTCATTAACAATCAAGGAAAAGGAAATTAAAACCATGAGGTAACACTATATAACAAACAGATGGGCTAAAACAATACTGTGGTTAGGACACAGAGCCTCATTTTCCAATGGTTATAATGTAAAGCGATGCTTTCTCAAAATGTTAAAAATGCACAAACCATAATATCTGTCAATTCCATATACTTATCTCCATCAGGAATATGTGTAATGCTTGCCGAGATACCTATGAAAGAACGTCCTTAGCAGCATTATTTATAAGGACCCGGAAGAGCGGAACAGATAAACAAGTTGTGGTGAGTTCATAAAACACAGCAAGTATGCTGCACATACAGTTTCTATACACTAGACAGCAATGAAACTAATTACAGCTACATTTACAAACATGATTTTGAGTGAAAAATGCTGACCCTAAAAGGATACTTAGCTATATGGTTCCATTTATTTAAATTTCGACAACAAAAGCCCAAAACGAAAACCAAAGAAAGACCAGGATAATACTACACTTAAGTATTTCAAATACTAAATCTAAGTATTTCATGATGATGCATGAATAGACGGTAAAATGATAACAACAGTAAAAAAGTGATTAACTTAAAAGTAAAAATTGTGGTTAACCCCCGGGGTGGGGAGAGAAGAAAGCGTGACTGGAAAGGACACAGGGGTTTCTGGGGGGTACAGGCAATGTCTTATTTCCCGACCCGGATGGTAGCTACATGGGTTGTACATTTCTGTCTTTTACGATTTCTACTCTGTGTTTGCGTATGTACATGCTAAGTCACTTCAGTCGTTGTCTGACTCTGCAACCCTATGGCTTGCAGCCTGCCAGGCTCCTCTTTCCATGGAATTGTCCAGGCAAGGATACAGGAGTGGGTTGCCATTTCCTCCTCCAGGGGACCTTCTGGACTCAGGGATCAAACCTGCATATCTTTCTGTCTCCTACGTTGGCAGGTGGGTTCTTTACTACTAGTGCTACCTGGGAAGCCTTCTATGCGTTTGGTTTCACAAGAAAAAAGGTTTAATGAAAAAATTACATGACACAAGGATACAACATTTATAATGATTAAAATTGTATAAAAATATGATAAAATATTTAGGATAAAATAATGATAAAAATATTTAGGGCTTTCTTTCCACACTCCTAAAGGGATTCACTCCATGAGTTAAAAGACGAACTAAAGAGCCTCTTGATGAAAGTGAAAGAGGAGAGTGAAAAATTTAGCTTAAAGCTCAACGTTCAGAAAACTAAGATCATGGGATCTGGTCCCATCACTTCATGGCAAATAGATGGGGAAACAGTGGAAACAGTGAGAGACTATTTTTTTGGGCTCCAAAATCACTGCAGATGGTGACTGCAGCCACGAAATTAAAAGACACTTACTCCTTGGAAGTAACCTAGACAACCTAGACCAACCTAGACAGTATGTTAAAAAGCAGAGACATTACTTTGCCGACAAAGGTCCGTCTAGCCAAGGCTATGGCTTTTCCAGCAGTCATGTATGGATGTGAGAGTTGGACCATAAAGAAAGCTGAGCACTGAAGAATTGATGCTTTTGAACTGTGGTGTTGGAGAAGACTCTTGAGAGTCCCTTGGACTTCGAGGAGATCCAACCAGTCCATCCTAAAGGAAATCAGTCCTGAATATTCACTGGAAGGACTGATGCTGAAGCTGAAACTCCAACACTTTGGCCACCTGATGCAAAGAGCTGACTCATTGGAAAAGACCCTGATGCTGGGAAAGATTGAAGGTGGGAGGAGAAGGGGACGACAGAGGATGAGATGGTTGGATGGCATCACTGATTCAATGGACATGAGTTTCAGTAAACCCCAGGAGTTGGTGATGGATAGGGAGGCCTGGCGTGCAGCAGTCCATGGGGTTGCAAAGAGTTGGACATGACTGAGCAACTGAACTGAACTGATAATACTATTATTCTACAACAAATTTTTAGATTTAAAAATTATAGATTTAGATGTTTAGATTTAAAAAATCTAAATATGTCTTGCACAAGTCTTCAAGTTTGAATTTAGGTTGGCTTATACAAGTAATCAAGGAGAATTAAAACTTACTTGGGGATTGTATAAACTCACTGGACTAATATTGAGAGGGATAAAAGTCTCCTATTGTCATCTCTAACTCTAAACCACAGAGGAGAAAGCCAGAAAAAAAAGATACATCTTATGTTCCTAAATCATGGGTACACACAACACTTAGTTTGGTATGTTTTCATGACAGTTGGAGGAGAAAACATAATTTTAGTAAGTTTCAATTAGGATATATCATCACTTATGAAAATAGTGTCAGAAACATGCTCAAGCACATTTGGTGCGTTTGCTACATTAGGCTATTATACTAGCAGCATCTGTTAGAATATTGTGAAATGTATTTTTCATAGTATAGTATTTTTCATGTTAACCTACTGTCAGATAATAAGATAGGAACCTAATGTTTTCTTATCCACCCATTAAGGTCATTACGTGATGTCCCAGGAAAGTCTTGGGAAAGGTCTTTCTTGCTCCTAAGCAAAACAGCTAACTTTATCTCCCCATGTACTGCTGCAAAAATGTCCTTGTCTCCAAGCCCAACAATAAAAAGAAAGAGTGGTAAAATCCTCGGTGATCACATTTTATTTCAGGAAGCCCTGCTGAAATATAGTTAGTGTTTAACAGAAAAAAGACTATTTTCTGAGGAGTTCATTCTGAATTTATACCTTAGAAAAACTGCAAATCTCACGGTCTTTTCCACTGCCATCGGTGTAACTGCCTATCCAGGGTTGGCATCGGTGTGGCAGTGCATGGGGATCACTGAGTACCATGAAGGCAGTCGAGAGTAACAATATAGAGTAACTGGAGCAAAGACAAAGTAAATACAGATCCTCTGTACTCAAGTGGCATCTTTGCTTCGATGATTCCTCAGGGCAAGTTGCTCCATTCAGCGTGCATTCAGGAATCTACCTACTCTCGCTGCAGACTCCATCATTAATTTATCACTAGGGCTTGCCTTGGTGGCAGTAACTGCAGGTGATTAACCCAAAGTCAAACAAATCCCAATCATAATTGAGTCTACTTAAAGGAATTGTCCCACAGGCTCCCTAAAGTGAAAGTATAACTTCTTCCCATATAACATAATACTTCATTTCTTTTTCACACTTCTCTTCTTTCCTCTTGAGTCCTCTGCCCTAGGGTGAAGGATGATAAGCAATCTGTAGGAAAAAGAATAGTTTAATTTCCCCAAGAAATAAACCAACTCTATATAATGTTTAGCATAAGCAGAATTTGTGCTTATGATAGCCATTACATGTCCTTATGCTAATAGGTTAAAAACAGGTAGGAACTTGTATATATATAGAGAAAAACATAAGATTAAAAAATATAATACAACAGAACTATTAGGTAAATGTGCTGAGTTTTTAAATTAATACTAAACTGACTTCACCTTACTTGTAACCACTTCTACTCAGGGAAAACTGCTGAACTCTATAATGGTAATTACGATGAATTTGAATATTTCATGTTGAATTTATTTTCCCTGTGCCTCGAAGATATTTCCTGGTTTTTAAGGTAATTTGCACAGCATGAAATGCTTCCATTACACTTTCCTAAAAATGGGGCGATGGGGGCGCAGAGGGTGCTGAAGTGTGACTACTCCAGGGCTGCAACACTTAGGGCCCTTCCCAGCCCCAGGGCAAGAGCACCAGTCAGATGAGGTAAGGAGGAGACGCGGTGGTGGTTTAGTCGCTCAGTCGTGTCTGACTCTTGCAACCCTCTGGACTGTAGCCCGCCAGGCTCCTCTGCCCATGGGATGCTCCAGGCAAGAATACAGGCGTGGGTTAGCATTTCCTCCTCCAGGGGATCTTCCTGACCCAGGGATCGAACCCGCACCTCCCGCACTGCAGGCGGATTCTTCCCTGACTGAGCCAGCAGGGAAGCCCACCACGGGCAATTTCAGGAAGGAGGAAGCGAGAACAGAATAACTGCGCCACGTGTGACCCCTCTTCCACTTCCACTCCCTCCCCAATCCAGTGTAAAGGAGAGTCATCCTGCATTTTGGTAGAGGTATAAATACCCATTGACTCTAAAGGATCACTTAACTGGAGTAAGCAAGGATGGGTGGATCGTCTCCATTTCAGAGTGGTACTGGAATCAGGATAGGTTCCGGTTGCAAGTGACAGACAATGGCTACTGGCAGGGTTAGAAGTGGCCTTCCCAGACTGGGTCTGCCCCCAGAGCAACCGGTTACCGAGGTTACCAAGAGCTCCCTACCAAAAACACAGGAGGGACAAAGACAAAAAGCATCAAAGGGAGGACCAAGAGAGGTGGAAGGCAGCAGCAAGCCCTCCTCCTGTCTGCGTGGGGCCCTTGCACTGCACGAGGAAGGAGACTCATTTCAGCCTGCAGAACACCAGTCTGTCTCCCTCCCTGCAGGGAAGCCTGGTGCCGAGAAGCTTCTGGCACTTACCATCAAACTACCAAAACTTTCACGATCTGAACACACACACGGGAATTTACAGCTTTTGTAATACAACAGTTAACACAAGGGCAGCTTCAGATGCTCATGGGTCCAGGCCTCAACCTGTGTCACTAGGAAGAGTTCTCTCCCATTCCTTGGGTTTGTTTCCCAAATTTGGCCTTATTCGCAGGTAGACTCTTTGCTCCAAGCTGCCAGATAGTTTTCAGCAGCTCTGAGTATTTTGGGAAAGAGGAAGATAGCATCCTGATTGCTCCAACCAGAACGAAGTCACTTCATCAAAAGTACAGGGGCAGGATGGTCTCCCAAGCGAAATCTGGATACTGTGGCCACAGGAAGACAAGGGAGCCAGGCAGAAAAAAACGGATGTCTACTACAGAGCCTGTTCAATTGAGCTGTTCGCCCTGCATTTTCCCCCGTGACCTTCAGTGAGGACTATCACTTCTGCCGCTGAGGAGCTGGTGACGCTGCTCCCATCGCATCAACCGTGACTACTTCCCTGTTTCTTTGCTTGGTTTGTTCTGAGGTCATTAGCTTTGCAAGAGCCAGAGAAAAGGAAATGATGGTTCAGAGAAAGGGAATGTTACTACACTCGTGGAGCAGAGCTCTGATATTCAGGTTAGCTAATGAAGAGTGGGGAAAAAAGGGGAAAATTCTCACTTTCTCTTTCATACAGAAAGTTTTTTCATATTAACACTGAAGATGTACTGATAAGATTTAAGATACAACAAAAATTAATTGTAAAACAAATAAAAACAAGACGTTTTCTAGTACCAATACTTGAATACAGCATCTTGTGGAAATGGTCATAAAAACTCCTGTTTTTATCTAAATTTCTATATGTATATGTACAAATATATGTACATATTCTTTTTTGCTACATTCAATATGAACATATTTAATTTGGCATTTCTGCATACATGCTTGTGAAAGCTTGCTTTGAGCTTGTGAGACTGGTTTTTATAAACCAAAAAATGTTTCCCATGCTTTCAAACAATTCCTATCCTACATAAACTATTTCAGAGTATACAAAAGAAAAGTACCCTTCTCTTTTGAGATGTATAACTTTGACACTAACTAGATAAGAAGAATATAAAATTATAAACAAATCTCACTTATAAGCATATATGCAGAAACCCCAAGCTAAATACTGTATTAAATTGAATTCAGCAACAAAACTACGTATATATATTTCATCAAATAGGTATTATTCCAAGAGAGTTATGTGTTCATTGAAGTTGCCTTTGAAACTCAACCATCTTTTTTCTTTCTTTTATGAGAATCTGTTTAGACTGCTGATTGAAACTTCTTAATGGTAATAAGTCATCTCAAGTTTCCATTACTCCTGAATCACTTTTAAGAAATTCATATTTTCAAAAAAATTGCCCATTTCATCTAAGTTTTCAAACTTGTTTTTCTAGAATTATTCTCTTTATGATCCTGAAATTTCCACTGAATTGATGATTATGTCCCCCTTTTCACTTAGCATAATGTTTTTCTTTCCTGATCAATATCTCCAGAGGTTTATCTAACTTATTAGCAATTAAAAAAACCCAGCTTTTGTTTTTCCTAAAACCTCTTTACTCTTTTTCTTTCAGTAATTTCTCCTCATTTTCCTTTTCTAACTTCCTGTGTTGAAGAATATTTAACTCATCAATTTCCATTCTTACAATTATATTTAAGACTATACATTTCTCTGTAATATCGTTATATCTGTAGGGCATAAATTTAATTCTGTTCTCATTTTGTCTGGTCCTAAACCTTTCCAATTTCCATTATGCTTTCTTCTCTGACCCAGAGTTAAAGAGTTTCTTGTTTATCTACATATAGATTTGAGGGATGGGCAGGCATGAGGCCTTCCTCTTTGACCTCTACTCAATCACGGACTTCTAGCTAAATGGGCCTCCTTGCTTTTCCCCGAAAACATCACACACCCTCTGGGCTCGCAGGATGGGCTGTTCTACCTGCTTGCAATGTTCTTTCTCCAGACATGCAAATGACTAACTCTTTAGTTCTAAGTTTTTGCCCACAAGTTGCAGTGCCTATGGTGACCTTTTGTTTAAATCACAACTCCTTGCCAACTAGCACTCTTGACCCTGCCCACCCTTTTTTCCCATTCACTATCATTATAACCTTCTCACATACTGTATACTTATTATATTTACTGTATCCCAAGTCTTCCCTCTCCACTAATGAATTAAATTCCATGCAGGTAAAATTTATGTCTACTTTTCATTAATGCACTCAGTACACAAAACAACCAGGATGATGTCTGGCATATAATGTATGTATGTGTCAGAGATATTTGTTGAAGGAAATTCTAATTTCAATCAAATGTGGTCAAAGAATGAAGTTTATATATTAATTCCTTGTTATTTGTGGAGAATTCCTTTGTGGCCTGACATATGTATGGTTGACATTTGTAACTACTCTACACATACTTCGGTTTATTAAGTAGAGGTCCCATACATATACATCATTAAATCAAATCGGGCCTTCCATATCTTTGCTAGTATTTTTCTGCTTGCTCTATCTCTGCTTATTTAGGTTTTCTACACACTTAATAACCTCTCAGCTCACAGTTACTTCTATCTTATTTCCTTCTTTTGAATTCAACGTTCTTCCTCTACAAGCACATGCTTGAGTAATTATCCCAGCAAGGGAACTACGAGTGCTACACTCTCTTGGTCTTTGCTTGAAAACACTGGAATTTGCCCCCTTCCTTAGCAATAATTTAGGTGGCTGTAAGGTTCCAAGTCGGTAGCTTATTTGCTTTGGCTCCACACAGATATTATACCAGTGCCGTTTAGGGTTTAGGGCTGTTGAGAAGCCTTCTGTTGGACAAACTACTGTTCCCTTCCCTTTCCTCTGTGCTTGTTTTTATCATTTTGTCTCCAGTGTTCATCCTATCACTGTAACCTCTGTAGATGTGGTTTCATTTATGATAATTCTGCTTATTAGCACTTGCACTTTTTCAATCTGATGATCTATGTTTTTCAAATGTTTCCTCTTACTATTTCTAGTCTCTCCTTCTGGAGTTTTTAAAAGAAAATATATCTTAATATTCTCCTTCTACTCTTCATTCTGCTTACCATGTTATTCATATTTTTCATTGATTCTATTTTTAATGACTCTATCCTTCATTCCAGAAGTTCCATATGGTCATTATTTAAATCTGCCTCTTTTCCCATATTGTCTTGTTCTTTCCTTGTGGTTTCTGTTACGTCTTTTAGTTTTTTGTTCATTTAAAGCATATTTATTTTATAACCTCTTCCATAATGTCTTATTAAGTTGAAAGGACTGTTGCTGAAGCTGAAGCTACAATACTGTGGCCACCTGATGCATGGAGCCAATTTCTAGGATAAGACCCTGATGCTAGGAACGACTGAAGGCAGGAGGATAAGGGGGTGGCGGAGGATGAGGTTAGATAGCATCACTGACTCAATGGACGTGAATTTAAGCAAACTCCAGGAGATAGCGGAGGACAGAGGAGCCTGGTATGCCACAGTCCATGGGGTTGCAAAGAGTCACACACGACTTAATCACTGAACAAAAACAACAATAGCAACAACAGTGTCCTATTAATTTATGTCCTAGAGATGCCAACGTATCTATTTTTGGGGCCTGCTATCATCATGGTGGGTTATTTTTTTCTGCCTATACTCCTTTCTAATGTAAGTTCATCTTTAAGCTGCTAAGTCGCTTCAGTCGTGTCCGACTCTGTGCGACCCCATAGATGGCAGTCCACCAGGCTCCGCCATCCCTGGGATTCTCCAGGCAAGAACACTGGAGTGGGTTGCCATTTCCTTTTCCAATGCATGAAAGTGAAAAATGAAAGTGAAGTCACTGAGTCGTGTCCAACTCTCAGCGACCCCATGGACTGCAGCACACCAGGCTCCTCCGTCCATGGGATTTTCCAGGCAAGAGTACTGGAGTGGGGTGCCATTGCCTTCTCCTTCATCTTTAAGAGGGATTGTTTTTCTTTGTTGGGAATTCTGTATTACTTAGGTTTGGCTACCTGAACAAAATAAGATGTTATTTAAGGTTTGGCTACCTGAACAACGTAAGATGTTCCCAAGAAGTAGTAGGGAACAAGATATTTGTAGAAAACCAACAGTAGCCATTATACCCCCATAGCCAATATTTATATTCTCAGCTTATTTAATAATTTTTGGAAATACTTATATTCATCTTACAATCTTGACTTAATTTATTTGTGACCAGACTACAGGCTACTTGCAAAAAAGTAATTAACAAAGCAAATATTGCTTTCTTTATCTTAGTGAAGGAAGCTAAATAGAATAGAAACAAAACATTTTGGAAGTCAGCAGTATAAGAATCTATTGAATGTTTGTTCTGCACATAGCACTGTTCTTGGGGAGAGATGAACTAATCCTAAACCAGGCTATGCTAACATATAATCAGAGGTTTATGGGAGAATACAGGTAGATCTGATCAACTCTGGAATATCGAAAACTATATTCCCAAGAACAGATTTTGAAGTAGGCCCTAACAGGATTTCAGTAGGCACAGGGCAGGGCATTGCAGACAGCAAAGTGAGCTAAGGCCCAAATGTGGATAGTACATTCGGTAAAAAAAAAAAAAAAAAAAAAATTGATCTGGTGTAGCTGGTGTATATGGGGAGGGATAGAAAATGTAGAAAGTAAGACTGAAGCCAAATTTTACTCACCTAACTAGGTGAACATTTCCATCATAAACTATAACCTTGCTTTGTCTGTCTTTCTTGCTAGATTCTAAGTCTGTTGAAGGTAGAACCTTTGTTTTATTTGTCTTTTATGTCCCCAAATTAGCATAGTACTTCTCACTCAGCAAGCACTTAACAAGTATTGTTTAATAAAAAGAATAAGTTGTGAAAAACATGAAATGTGGGAGTAAGAAATACTGGACCTGTTCTCTAAGCAGTGGAGAGCAGGAGAGAGAGAGGCACTGTGAACTGGAAGCAACATCTCTGGTTGACGCCTTAGATAGCCGATGGCCAAACATGGGCATGACTGAGTGCCTGGGCAGTAGTCACGCTTTGCTTTGTTCGGCTAGTGACAGATAGGTCTCTCCTTGAGAAGTACCTGTAGTCTGTCTTTGGGTACATTTTACATATTAAGCAAAAAAACCTGTAACTTTTTACCTTGTAGGAAACATAGGCTTTCAAAATATATGATTTACTATAATTTATTTTGATTATTATTGGAGATCTAGAAACATGTCATATAGTGGAAGTAATCATATTAGATTTTTGTAACCTGCAAAACAGCTTTAGCACATAAGAACCAGGACTTTTGTTTCAAAATAAATGTAGCTGACTTCTCTCTTTTCTTAATAATCTATCATATTTCTGAAAACCGGAAAAGCTTTTTTTCTCTAAGGTATCTGAGTCACTGGAAATATGTATTGCTAAGGTAGTATAGAGGCTGCACCCCAGAAATACATACAACTCCTCACAGAAACACTTGTGGGAGGTGTAAGCTTTTTAAAATCGGTCACTAAGCTCACAGAGTATTGCTGCTGCTGCTGCTAAGTCACTTCAGTCATGTCCGACTCTCTGCGACCCCAAAGACAGCAGCCCGCCAGGCTCTGCTGTCCCTGGGATTCTCCAGGCAAGAACTCTGGAGTGGGTTGCCGTTTCCTTCTCCAATGCATGAAAGTGAAAAGTAAAATTCCAATGCAATGCAATTCCTAGTGTATTCCAAACATACTAAACTTTTCCTTTAAACAATTTGTTTTAAATGAGATGATCTGAATCTGTGTTCTTACTAGAAATGTAATTTATTTTTTACTATTGGAAACTGAAATAGAACGATAACAACAGGCCCAAATTATTGGGTTGGCCAAAAAATTCATTCAGGTTTTCCTGTAAACTCATGAAAAACTCAAATGAACTTTTTGGCCAACACAGTATTACAAAATGCTTCCTAAATTTTTTGTTATATTCTATTACCCAGTGGCTACTGGTTTTCTAACTGTGGTTAATGGAACCTATTGAATTTCATTTAAAAAAAAATTTAAACTATTTAAAATCTAAAATAATAACTGTAAATGCACATAAATGAGAATTTAAATAGAGAGGTGATACAGCATACTGGTAAGGAAAGCAAACCCTGGGGTCAGACTACCAGGGTTTGTCAGTTATGAAATGTGACTATGCAAAGTAGTCATGCTTTATCTTAAAAACTTGTAATAACTGTCTACTTTCTTAGTAGTTAAACTGAATGCTAACAAACTATAGAATACTACTGCATTTACTTTTATTGAAGGTTTAATTTTGTATTTTGGACTAAAGATTTACCTGCTTGCCATTTCTGTTTATTTAGAAGTAGTACTTGGATTCTGCACAGTGAGCTGTTTAAAAAGAGGTACCATTTGTAACTCTATCTGTGTGAATCAGACTTAGTTTTTGTTGTGCAATATTAAAAAAAATAATCTGGATTGAATTTAAGAGCTGAAGTTAAGATTAAAACGTATTATCAGCAACTGTATAACTGTAAGTATCTGTGCTATATCTTGCCTCGAAAATTCCACAGACAGAGGAGCCTGGTGGGCTACAAAGAGTCGGACACGGCTGAGCAGCTAAGCATGTACCCACACACGTGCTTTGAAGTAAGACAAGGGATTTATATGCAAGCTCTGACCTTTTGCCATCTGTATGACCTCTGACATATTTTTAAATTTCCTTGAGACTCAATTTCTTTATTTTTAAAACAAAGATAGAAATAGTATTAATACTATCTCAAAATTTTTATTCTACATTCTCTTGTTCAAGAAACAGCTCCATTATTCTCAGTGTTTGACGTTATAAATAAATATTACAAGGTAAGAGCTCTGTTAGTAAAATTATTTTATATATTTGGGTTACCAATAACATCTCTTTGAAATAAAGGATGTGACTGCTTGAGAGACTTGAAAAATCACGTCCCACACTGTCTTTATACTCTTCTGTTTCTGAATGGTCCATTCGAATGACCAAATTTTAAACACTATAAGGCTGTGCTGCCCCCTGCTGCCCCAGTTTCTCTAATATGTTTTGAATTTTCTGAGAAATCAAAACTTACACTTCAGTATTATAGTTAAGTCACTCTACAGTAGGCTGGAAGACTGGATGGTCAAATTGGAATGCAGTGCTCAATAATATATGAAATTTGTCAACTACTTAAGACTTCCCTGGGAGCTCAGATGGTAAAGAATCTGCCTGCACTGTGGGAGACCTGGGTTCACTCCCTAGGTTGGGAAGAGCCCCTGGAGGAGAGCATGGCAATCCACTCCAGTATTCTTACCTGGAGAATCCCATGGGCAGAGGAGCCTGGTGGGCTATAGACCATGGGGTCGCAAAGAGTCGGACACGACTGAGTGACTCACACTTATTAAGAACACACAATCTGATAGTGGGAACAGATAAATATAATATGCTCCCAATTTGCATAACATTTAAAAACCATTCAGTTATTTGGCTGCGCTGGTCTTAGTTGCTGCATGTGGAATCTAGTTCCCTGACCAGGGATCAAACCTGGGCCCCCCGAATTGGGAGCGTGGAGTTCTCAGCCACTGGATTACCAAGAAAACCACCAATTTGCATAACATTTAACAAATGTAGATGTCCCACGCTAAATAACTGCTATAATTGCTATTACTTAAAGTACTACTGACACCTTGTGGATAATATGGCTCATCCACAAGAGAAAAAGCAGCCAGTAGAAATTGTCCTGAGGAATCTCTGATACTTGGCTTGACAAGTAAGATTTTAAATCAGCTCTTTAAATAAATAGCTGAGAAAAGAAAAGAAGCTAAAGGCAAAGGAGAAAAAGAAAGATATACCCATCTGAATGCAGAGTTCCAAAGAACAGCAAGGAGAGATAAGAAAGCTTTCCTCAGTGATCAATGGAAAGAAATAGAGGAAAATTATAGAAAGGGAGACTAGAGATCTCTTCAAGAAAATTAGAGATACCAAGGGAACATTTCACGCAAAGATGGGCACAATAAAGGACAGAAATGGTATGGACCTAACAGAAGCAGAAGATACTAAGAAGACGTGGCAAGAATACACAGAAGAACTGTACAAAAAAGATCTTCATGACCCAAATACCTACAATGGTGTGATCATTCACCTAGAGCTAGACATCCTGGAATGTGAAGTCAAGTGGGCCTTAGGAAGCATCACTACGAACGAAGCCTAGTAGAGGTGATGGGATTCCAGTTGAGCTGTTTCAAATCCTAAAAGATGATGGTGTGAAAGTGCTGCACTCAATATGCCAGCAAATTTGGAAAACTCAGCAGTGGCCACAGGACTGGAAAAGGTCAGTTTTCATTCCAATCCCAAAGAAAGGCAATGCCAAAGAATGCTCAAACTACCGCACAATTGCACTCATCTCACACGCTAGTAAAGTAATGCTCAAAATTCTCCAAGCCAGTCTTCAACAGTATGTGAACCATGAACTTCCAGATGTTTAAGATGGATTTAGAAAGGGCAGAGGAACCAGAGATCAAATTGCCAACATCCGCTGGATCATTGAAAAAGCAAGAGAGTTCCAGAAAAACATCTATTTCTGCTTTATTGATTATGCCAAAGCGTTTGACTGTGTGGATCACAATAAACTGTGGAAAATTCTGAAAGAGATGGGCATACCAGACCACCTGACCTGCCTCTTGAGAAATCTGTATGCAGGTCAGGAAGCAACAGTTAGAACTGGACATGGAACAACAGACTGGTTCCAAATAGGAAAAGGAGTATGACAAGGCTGTATATTGTCACCCTGCTTATTTAACTTTTATGCAGAGTACATCATGAGAAACGCTTGGCTGGATAAAGCACAAGATGGAATCAAGACTGCTGGGAGAAATATCAATAACCTCAGATAAACAGATGACCCCACCCTTATGGCAGAAAGTAAAGAACTAAAGAGCCTCCTGATGAAAGTGAAAGAGGAGAGTGAAAAAGTTGGCTTAAAACTCAACATTCAGAAAACTAAGATCATGGCATCTGGTCCCATCACTTCATGGCAAATAGAAGGGGAAACAACGGACACCATGAAATTTGGAAGGAAAGTTATGACCTACCTAGACAGCATATTAAAAAGCAGAGACATTACTTTGCTGACAAAGGTCTGTCTAGTCAAAGCTATGGTTTTACCAGCAGTCATGTATGGATGTGAGAGTTGGACTATCAAGAAAGCGGAGAGCCAAAGAATTAACGCTTTTGACCTATGGTGTTGGAGAAGACTCTTGAGAGTCTCTTGGACTGCAAGGAGATCCAACCAGTCCATCGTAAAGGAAATCAGTTCTGACTGTTCACTGGAAGGACTGATGCTGAAGCTGAAACTCCAATACTTTGGCCACCTGATGCGAAGAACTGACTCATTGGAAAAGACTCTGATGCTGGGAAAGATAGAAGGCAGGAGGAGAAGGGGGTGACAAAGGATGAGGTGGTTGGATGGCATCACTGACTCGATGGACATGAGTCTAAGTAAACTTCAGGAGTTGGTGATGGACAGGGAAGCCTGGCGTGCTACAGTCCATGGGGTCACGAAGAGTTGGACACGACTGAGCAACTGAACTGAAATACATTCAAAGAACTAAAGAAAACTGTGTCTAAAGAATTAAAGAATGAGAACAATGTCTCACCAAATAAAGAATATCCACTCTAAAATATAAAGCAAAAAGTGGCAGAATTAGAAACAGACAATTCAACAGTAATAGTTGGGGCTATCAATGCTTCATTTTCAATACTGGATAGAACAACTAGATAGAAGAACAGTAAGGAGATAGAAGACTTAAAAATTGTCAACCAACTATATCTACATGATATCTACAGGACATTCTACCCAACAGTAGCAGAACATACTCTTTTCAAGCACACATGAAACATTTCTCTATGGATAGATGAGGACAGACCATCTATTACGCACAAAGCAAGTCTCAATAAATTTAAAAAGACTGATAATCATACAAGTTATGTTCTCTAATGACAATGGAATTAAATTAGAAATCACTGACAGAAGGAATTTTTGGAAGTTCATTATGTGTAAATAAAACAACATTTTCATGAATAACCAATGGGCTAAAGATAAAATTATGAAGAAAATTAGAAAAAAAGCTTGAGAGGGATACAAATAGAAACACATCATATCAAATCAGAAAGGAGACAGTGAAAACTAGCTTAGAGGGAAATTATAGCAGACAGTGCCTATAAAAAAAAAAAGAAAATATTTCAAATCATAACCTAACTTCCTACCTGAAGAAACTAGAAAAGAAGAGGAAACTAAATCTGAAAAATTAAAAAGACTGAGAAACAGAAGAAAAGTTACAAAAACTGGAGTAGAAAGACTCTGAAAAATACCAGTAAATAAAACAAATAAATAAGTAAATAAATAAAATTGAAAATGTTTCTTTAAGAAGATCAATGAAACTCACCAACTTTTAGCTAGAATGACAAAAAAAAAAAAAAAAAAGCACTCAAACTCTAAAGTATGAAAGAGAGGTCATCATTACTGAACTTTCAAAAGTAAAAGAGGTTCTAACAAAATACTATGCACAATTCAACAAGGTAGATAAACTAAATGAAATGGGAAAACTCCTAGGAAGACACAATACTGAAAGTGACCCGAGAAGAAACTGAAAATCTGAATCCCTATAACAACTAAAGACTGAATTACTAATAAAAAATATAAACAACTTCCCACGATGGGAAGCCCAGACCTTCACTGGTAAATTCTACCTGTTGTGGACTGAATGAGCCCTCCAAAAGATATGTTCAAGTCCTAACACCTGTTACCCTATGCGTGTAAAGTTATTTGGAAACAGGGTCTTTGCAGATTCATGAAGACATACGTTAAGATGAGACAGCACTAGAGTAAAAGAGAAGCAAGGAAGAAATTCTGCTCGAGAGCCAGCAGAAGGAATCAATCCTGCTAACATCCGGGTTTCAAACTTCTGAGCCCCCAAGATCCATGAAAGAATCAATTTCTGTTGTTTTAAGCCACACAGTTTGTTGTGGCAGCCCAAGGAAACAAAGACACTGCCAAATGTTTAAAAACTGCCCCACATAACAGAAGAGGAGGAAGCACTTCCCAGTTCATTCCTTAAGGTCAGTAATACTATAAAGCCAGGCATAGATATCACAAGAAAAGAAAACTACGGAGCTACGTCTATTGTGAACATCATAAACATCCTCAGCTCACTAAAATACTAGCAAACCAAATCTGTAAAATATAAAAAGGATTATATATCATGGCTAAGTGGGATTTATCCTAGGAATGTAATATCAATTTAATGTATGAAAATCAGTCAAAGTAATATATCATAACAACAGAATAAAGGACAAAAACCACAGTCATCTTAATAGATGCAGAAAAAAAGCATCGGACAGAATCCAGCATCTTTTCATGATAAAAACACTAAACAAACTAGGAACAGAAGGAAATTTTCTCAACTTGATAAAGGGCATATATGAAAAACCTATAGTTAATATTATACCTAGTTGTGGAAAAGGCAAGGTCTGGTGGCTCAGACAGTAAAGAATCTGCCTGCAATGTAGGTGACCCGAGTTCGATCCCTGGGTTGGGAAGATCACCTGGAGAAGAGAATGGCAACCCACTCCAGTATTCTCGCCTGGGAAATCCCATGGACAGAGGAGCCTGACTGGTTACAGCCCACAGGTTTGCAAAGAGTTGGACACAACTGAGCAACTAACACTTTTACTTTTCACACTCGTTGTCAAAGATTGAATGCTTTCTCCCTGAGAACAGGAAAATGACAAGGACGTCTGCTTTCAACATTTCTATTCAACACTGTACTAGAGGATCTAGTCAGGGCGATTAGTAAGAAAAATAAAAAAAAGGCTGTTAAGATGATCACAATTAGGGAGAGAGATCAGGTTTAAATCCAAATTCAGCAAAGACAACTGCAGATTCATAGCCAGTGAGCAGAGTTGAGGGCGTCAGTCGATGGAAAATTTTCAAGAAGAAACATCAAGGGGAGGGAAATTCTTCTTAAACTGGCTTAACAGCATTTCTGTCTAAGGCAGGTCAAAGGCTTACATATCAGAAGCGGGTACATATCTGATCTGGGCTTACAGATCAGATATCAAAGGTAAGGGGAATTCTCCCTAAACTGACTTAGCAGGATTCTCGACTAAGACTGGGCTGGGCTGAGCTGATTAAAGACAAGATCCCGATCAAGGTAGAGGCTTAGTCGAAAAGATGGCTCAGAGTGGGAAACTGATGAACATGTGGTCAATGGGGCAGCCTTTGTTAAATCATTCTGATTGGAGAACAGAAAATTATCTCTACCACAGATGACACAGTCTTCAATACAGTAAATCCTAAATTACATGGTGGGAAAAAAACATTAGAACTAATGAGTGTGTCCAAGCAAGGCTTCATAATGTGGTGGTTTAGTTGCTCAGTTGTATCCGACTCTTTGTGACCCATGTACAGGCTCCTCTGTCCATGGGATTTTCCAGGCAAGACTACTGGAATGGGTTGCCATTTTGTTCTCCCATGTGACAACATATAAAACGTAGGGAACAGACTATGGTTACCAAGGGGGTGGGTAAGCAGAAGGGGGGTGGATTGAGGGTTAGGGTTAGCAGATGCAAACCATTATATATAGGACGGATAAACAACAAGGTCCCACTGTATAGCACAGAGAACTGTTAATATATTCAATATTCTGTGATAAACATAATGGAAAAGAATATAAAAAAGGCATATATATGTATAACTGAATCACTTTCCTGTATAGAAGTAATTAACAGAACACTGTGAATCAATTATACTTTAGTAAAAAATCAGCTGTATTTTTATACACTAGCAATAAACAATTGAAAACAAAATTAAGAAACCATTTCATTCACAAAACCATCAATAAAAATAGAATACTTAGGAATAAACTTAACAAAAGACGTTAAGACTTCTATACCAAAACTAACAAAATGTTTTTTGAAAGAAACTTAAAGACCTAAATACATATAAAGACATCTCATATTAATGGATTGGAAGACTTAAAACAGTGTTACCATGGTAATACCTCACAGGGCAATCAACAGATTCAATGCGATCCTTATCAAAATTCCAAAGGTTTTTTTTTTTTTTTTTTTTCCTTTTCAGAAATGGAGAAGCTTATTCTAAAATTCATGTGTGGGCTTCCCTGGTGGCTCAGTGGTAAGGAATCTGCCTGCCAATGCAGGAGACACAGGTTTGATCCCTGATCCAGGAAGATTCTACACACCACGCAGCAGCTGAGCCTGTGCACAACTATTGATCCTGTGCTCCAGAGCCCGGGAGCTGCGGCTACTGAGCCTGTGCACCCCAGAGCCTGTGGACCCCAGAACCTGTGCTCCATGAGAAAAGCCACCAAAACGGGATGCCTGCATGCTGAAACTAGAGGGGAGCTCTTCACAACTAGAGAAAAGCCCACGGAGCACCGAAGAGAGGCAAGGGGGGCAGGAGATAAATTAGGGGTATGAGATTAACTACTAGTTATGTATAAAATAGATAAGCAACAAGGATATGCTGTATAGCACAGGGAACTATAATTATCTTTTAATATCCTACAATGGAGTACTATCCACAAAAATATTGAATTATCATGCTCCACACCTGAAACTAATATTTAAATCAACTATAGTTCAATAATGGAGAAAGGAAACGCTACCCACTCCAGTATTCTGGCCTAGAGAATTCCATGGACTGTACAAAGAGTCGGACACAACTGAGCGACTTCCAAATCAAATCAAATAGTTCAATAGAAAAAAGAAAATGGACTAGGTCTCAGGATTCTGAACTCACTATACTTAGTCTCAGAGTCATTTATTACTCATATTAATAAGCTTAAATCCCCATTCTGTTTTTCAAGAATCTCTATAATTTGGCTTCATCCTAACTCAGTGCTGTATTTCTTTCCCTGCACAATTTGTGAGGGCAATAAGGTCCCAAAATTGCTGCTGAGGAAAAATGGGGAGAGCAATTGTTGGAATGATGGGATGGTGATGGGATACTGGTGGGTGAGTATTCCACAGGTTATCAAGAAGGTGAACACAGGCGCTGGAGGTTGCTGTATCCAATTCCCTCTCAAACGTGGAGCTCACACCCTCTTCCTTGAGAGTTTCCTTTATTATTTGAGGCGGCTTTCAGTGGGGGCCAATATAAAATTAAGGAGTCAGATACAGTTCCCTCAAACCTTCCCATAACACTGACACAAATGTATTTTTATGAAATTTTGAAGCATGTGTTTCTAAAGTCCCTGGATTATTTCTGTATAACACAGTTCCATCTGAAGCGCCTGCGAGATCTGACCGTACTGTCCTCTTCCCCCTCAGCAATGTTTTCAACTGCAAATCATCCAGTAAAGCCTGCTCATTTACTGTCGATTCCCACTTGGTTCCAGGACTTCTCCTATCCCCCAACCTGCTCTGACTTAAGGTGAATCAAATTTCCACACATAGTGCCCTTCCAACACCCATGGGCACTAAGGTATTTGATTTTCTCACCTTTAATGATTTCTTCCTCCCAATCTCATTATTTTTTGGATCCTGGCATCATCAGAGGCTCTGGTTAGGTCTTTACCAAAATAACCAAGGAAAAATCCCAGGTGTCAAGCACAACCCCTTAGTTATCTAATTTGCTGATTCAACTGCTACTCTTGCAACACCACTACTTTGCCTAGACGTCCATTCCACTGATGCTAGACTTTTGTTCATCAGCCTCTCCCTGGTCTCACGTCCTCCTCCATCAAGATTCTTCATTTCAATCTTCTCTTCGCTTAAACTTCCCTGCTTTTCTGTCTATTCAACACACTTAATAGGCTGGCAAAATGCTAACCTTGGATGAATTTACTGTACTGGGGAAGTTATCACACAACTCAGTGGATTGGAACTTCGGCTGAGTCACTGTCTGGTTATGCTTACAGTCTTCTTATACTTCCCTAGTATTTTTCCCTTTTCTCAATGATTGTATCATTCCTTCTTCCCAAAGAACCTGACACTGTTTTCTCCCTTACTTATCTTTGCTTTTCACCATACATACACACACACATGCACACACACCATATGGAATCTTCCTCAATTTCCTGCCAAAATATCTACAAACTCTTACATCTGGATCCTTCCCTCCCTTTTTATCTTTGTCCTAAGAGAAGGAATTCCTTCTATTTCAGATCAATTTCTCCACATGTTGTCTAGATTCTGTTTCCTCAAACCTTTTCTGAAATAGTGCACGTCTGTTTCTCTCATATCCTATATATCTCTTTGCACTGGATTTTTCTCGTCTATATTTAAATATGCTCACGTTTCACTCATATTAAAAAAAAAAAAAAAAAACTCTTTGGATCACAAAGTCTCCTCCAGGTATCCTATTCTCTCTTTCCCCTTTTTCCTCTTATGTTTTCCTCATTCAGTGTCAAATCTGGTTAAAGAGTTGGTCTACATTAGCCCATATCCTCAGCTCTCACTTATTCCTGAGCTCAGTATGCTTCTACCATCCCGCCAAATGTTCTTTCATTAAGATCACTAGAGAGATCTCCATGGTAAATCTAATAGGTAACATTCAGTACAGCCAACTACCCTTTCCTGTCTGAAACTCAATCCTTCATTTCTGTGATACCATCCTCTGTTTTAGCTTTCTTGTTCTTGCTTTCTAGTTGTGACACAGACTGCTAACTATTCACAAGAATTTTCTCTTCACTTCTGGATGGGCACATGTCTGCCCCATTTTTCAGCTTCTTTTGGAGTTAAGGTATGGACATGTGACAGATCTCTTGAAAATGGAATATGAGCAGAAGAGGTGGACGCTACTCCTAGGCCCAGGCCTTAAGACAATGGCCATGTCTCTTCTCTATCATCTTGGCCCCCTCTCACCTGGAATCTGGGTGCACTGCAGACCAATCACATTTAAACAATCACACTAAAGACACTGTCCTAGAGTAGGAATTGGTAAATAACGATGTGTAGCCGTATCTGGCCCCAAATCTGTTTTTCTATAGTCTGCAAGCTAAGAATGAACTTTATGTTTTTTAAGGGTTACAAAAAAAAAGAAGAGGGAGAAGAAGGGTATGCAACAGAGACTACATGTGGTTGGCAAAGCCTAAGATACCTACTATGTGGCCCTTCATAGAAGAGTATGCTGACCTCTGTCCTACGAGGATATGTGACAGCAACTACAATGAAAGAAAAATGGATCCCCGACAGACTGTGCGGGGCAGAGCTTTCTCCTTCATCTCGTCTGATTGGCAAGCATCCATCTGGGTCCACCTGTATTGCCCTCATGGAACTCGAGGGCAGGGGAACTGACGCAAACAGGTTGATGACAATGCTGGTTATAATGGCAAGAATCATCAAGTTCCTTACTGCCAGGATCCACTCAACTGTGGTAGCCTAACTTGTCTACTAGAAGTAGGTTCAATTCTCAGCCTCTTCATGGTTAGCAGGAACCTTGTGTTAAATATTTTTCTTTTAAACATAGTTTGAAAAAAAATCCACATGAGAGTCTTTATCTTTCATTAGGCAACTGCATGTCATGTTATTACTGACACATCGGTCCTGTTGCTTTGTGCTTTCTGTTTTTACTATCTGTTCTGTTCTTTCCTTTCTATATCTATTTTTTGATTTTAAAAAATTAATCTCATATCTGAAATGATCATTCAGTAGAGTTAATGTGGCAATTTAAGTGTATGGTTTAAAAAATTTAACGAATGTATACATTTATGTGCAATCACTCCCAACCAATATGCAGAATACTTTATCAGAAAGTGTTCTATTGTGCCTCTTCTCAATCAATTCTCCCATCTCAGATGACTACTGATCTGATTTACACTAGTTTCAGACTGACAGACTAATTTTCCTTTTTAAAAACTTTATACAAATGTAATCATATGGTACATATCTGTCTTCTAAAGGAAATCAATCCTGAATATTCATTGGAAGGACCGATGCTGAAGCTGAAACTCCAATACTTTGGCCACCTGATACAAAGAACTGACTCACTGGAAAAGACCCTGATGCTGGGAAAGATTAAAGGCGGGAGGAGAAGGGGACGACAGAGGGTGAGATGGTTGGATGGCATCGCTGACTCAATGAACACGAGTCTGAGTAAACCCCAGGAGTTGGTGATGGAAAGGAGGCCTGCTGTGCTGCAGTCCATGGGGTCGCAAAGAGCTGGACACGAATGAGTGACTGAACTGAACTGAATCTATCCTTATACCAATATCATACCATCCTAATTACTGTGCCTCTGTAGTAAATCTTGAGATCAGGAATATAAATACTCCATCTTTTTTCCCACAAAATTGTTTTGCCCATTTTATGTCCTGTACATTTTAAAATAAATTTGTCGCTTCAATTTCCAGCCATGATGGAGTAGCAGGAACTGGCTTTATTTTGGTCTAAACCAGTAAGACAACAGATACTAATGCACATAAAAATGGTTTTCATATAACGTGCAACAGGCAGTGCCGGACAGTGTAGTTTACTGCTTGGAGTTTCTAGACTGCAAAGTAGATAGGGAGAAATCACACAGAGCCTGAGGGCTCCCTGAGCTAAGGAGATAGTATGGAAAATATGAGAAGGTAAAGCCTATGATTGTGCAGATCACAACAAACTGGAAAATTCTTACAGAGATGGGAATACCAGATCACCTTACCTGCCTCCTGAGAATCCTGCATGCAGCTCTAGAAGCAGCAGTTAGAACCAGACATGGAACAACAAACTGGTTACAAACTGGGAAAGGAGTACGTCAAGACTGTATATTGGCACCCTGCTTATTTAACTTATACGCAGAGTACATCACGTGAAATGCTGGGCTGGATGAAGCACAAGCTGGAATTAAGAATGCCAGGGGAAATATCAATAACCTCAGATATGAGGAAGACACCATCCTTATGGCAGAAAGCAAAGAGGAACTAAAGAACCTCTTGATGAAAGTGAAAGAGGAGAGTAAAAAAGTTGGCTTAAAACTCAACATTCATAAAACTAAAATATGGTATCCGGTCCCATCAGTTCATGGCAAATAGATGGGGAAACAATGGAAACAGTGACAGATCTTATTTTCTTGGGCTCCAAAATCATTGTGGACGGTGATTGCAGTCATGAAATTAAAAGACATTTGCTCTTTGGAAGAAAAGCTATGACCAACCTAGACAGCATATTAAAAAGCAGAGACATTACTCTGCCAAGAAAGGTCCATATAGTCAAAACTGTGGTTTTTCCAGTGGTCATGTATGGATGTATGGATTTAACAGTTGGACTCTAGAGAACGCTGAGCACCAAAGAATCGATGCTTTTGAACTATGGTGTTTAGAAGACTCTTGAGAGTCCCTTAGACTGTAAAGAGATCAAACCAGTCAGTCCTAAAGGAAATCAGTCTTGAATATTCATTGGAAGGACTGATGCTGAAGCTGAAACTCCAATACTTTGGCCACCTGATATGAAGAACTGACTCATTAGAAAAGACCCTGATGCTGGGAAAGATTGAAGGCAAGAGGAAAAGGGGACAACAGAGGATGAGATGGTTGGACGGCATCACTGATTCAATGGATATGAGTTTGAGCAAGCTCCAGGAGATGATAAAGGACAGGCAAGCCTGGAATGCCCAGGCAATGGGGTCACAAAGAGTCGGACATGACTGAGTGACTGAACAACAAGGTAACTAAGTTTAACAGGGCAAATTTTAGAGAGCAGAGAGCAGCACAAAGATATCTTTAAATATTCAGAGGTCTTCAAAAGATACACTTTGAATCTTCAGCTGAGTTTTGATTAGTGCATGCATGTGAGGGAACTATTTACAGCCAAGGAGAATAGCAATGAAGAGAATCAGACAGAATAATTCTCAGAACTCACATAAGCCTGGGAATAATTCATACTTTGAACAGCCAAATGGAAAAAACTCATATGGAGTATCAAGTTGAATAATCAGAAGGATAATCCATGAGCTGTGGGGCTAAATAAGCCCTAGACTAAAGAATCTCTGGCTTTGTAAAATGAAACTTAATAGGATTAAACTGTTTTCAAGTAATTTGACTGCATGTAGGAACAAAGTTCAAATATACTAAAGACAAAAGAATCCAGCACACAGCAACATAAAACCCATAATGTCTGGCATTTAATTAAAAAAAAGTCAAGCATACAAGAAAGAAGGACAATACAATTCAGAATAAGGGGAAAAAACCAAGCGACAGACCAAGAAATTATACAGATGATAGAATTTCTAGAAAAGGACATTAAGAGGGCTATTATAAAAATAGTCTGGATTTCAAGATAATAAAAGAATGTATAAACATGTTAAGGAAAGACAAAGTGGATATAAAAGAGACCCAAATTTAACTTCTAGAGATGGAAAAATATATCTGAGATGAAAAGTACACTCAACTGAATTAGCAACACAGATGACACTGCAGAAGAAAAGTTTAGTGAACCTGAAGATAAAGCAACAGAAGCTATCCAAGAGCAAACCAGAGGGAAAACTGAAAAAGAACAGAGCAACAGCGAGCTGCGGGATAACTCCAAATGGTTTAATACATGTGTCCATGAGCCAAAAGTAATATTTGAAGAAATAATGGCAAAAATCCAAATTAAAGTTAAATTAAAACTATAAACCTATAGCTCCAAGAAGCTTAACAAACACCAAGTGAAAGAATTATGAATGAAATTATACCAAGTCATGTAACAATTAAGTTGCTTAAATAAAAAGAGACAATCTTTAAAGTAGCCAGAGGGAAAAAGGAACATTATATACTAGAGGAACAAAGACAAGAATTAAGGAGACTCTTTGTTACAAGCCAGAAAAAATGGAGCAACATTTTCTAAACACTGAAAGAAAAATAAACAACTATTAACTTAAGTATCCACACCCAGCAAAATATCTTTCCAAAACAAAGGCAAAACAGATTTTTTTGAGACCCACAAAAAGTGAAAGAATTTGTCACCACCAAGTCAGCACTGTAAGAAGTTTAAAAGGCATCCTCAGGCAGAAAGAAAATAATACCATATGTAAAGCTAGATCTACACAAAGGAGCAAAGAACACCAGAAATGGTCAATATGTAGGTAAACATAAAAGATCTTTTTCCTATGTTTTAAATGTTTTAAAATGTAATCGACTTTTTAAAACAAAATATAATAACAACGTTATTATGGGATTCGTAACACGGAAGTATAATGCATGACAGTAGTAACACACACTGAAAGAAGGAAAATAAAATTATATTATTATACAGCTCTCAGCCTATATATGAAACGAAAAATATTACTGCTGGTACAGTGTAAGTTGAAGATGTAAACCATAAAGCCTAAATCAGCCACTGAAACAACACAATAACAACATCAGCAACAACAAGAAAAGAGAGATAGATAATTAAGCCAATAAAGGAGATAGAATAAAATAACAAAATATTCGATTATTCCAAAAGAAGACAAAAAAAATGAGGAAAGGGGAACATAGAATAAATAGGAAACAAACAGCAATATAATAGACTTAAATAGAGCCAAGTAGGTGATCACGTATAATTTATTATTTGGTTTGACAAATGACTTCAAGGCAGAAGTGACTTTAGGGCTATGCTTATCCTTTTGGGTTCCAGTCTGTTCTCTAGATCTGAACTCAGTAATTCCTCACAATCTTATTACCTCTTAAGTGCTTAAGGTATTTTTTCATGTTTCCTCCAGCTTTATTCACAGGCACCTTTAGTGAAAGGGTTAATCCAGTCACCTTATCTCACCATTAGCGCTCACAATCACTCTTCCAATTTACAACCTAACAATACTTCTAAATATCCCATGAAATACAAATATAAATATGAATATGTAGCTGACATTTAAAATTTCAGAATTTCTAAATTCAAAAGATATTAAAGCCTATAATAGAAATTAGTTTTATTTGCAACATACCCATAGCAGAACTGCAAAGTTTTCAAGCATCCTAAAGGAACATTTAAAAAGTGTTTGATAACTTTTCAAGACAAGGCATGTTTAAAAGTTAGGCAATATTATTTATAAAATTAATCATGATATTACATCCTAGAACTGGATGTAATAGTTACAGACTTCAAAAACTGAATGATTAAAAGAGACAAAGAAGATCATTATATAATGATAAAGGAGTCCATCAAAAAGCTATAACAGCTGTAAATGCTGCTAAGTCACTTCAGTCGTGTCCGACTCTGCGCAACTCCATAGACGGCAGCCCACCAGGCTCCCCCGTCCCTGGGATTCTCCAGGCAAGAACACTGGAGTGGGTTGCCATTTCCTTCTCCAGTGCATAAAAGTGAAAGTGAAGTTGCTCAGTCGTGCCCAACTCTTAGTGACCCCATGGACTGCAGCCCACCAGGCTCCTCCGTCCATGGGATTTTCCAGGCAAGAGTACTAGAGTGGGGTGCCATTGCCTTCTCCAACAGTTGTAAATATGCACCCCCAAATCAGAACACCTAAATATATAAAGCAAAAACTAACAGAGATAAAAGGAGAAATAAACAGCAATACGATAAAAGCTGTGGACTTTAATATCCTACTCTCATCATCCAGACAGGGAATCTGTAAGGAAACAGCAGATACGGACAACACTGTAGAGTAAATGAACCCGACAGACATATAGAGACTGTTCTATCCAACAACTGCAGAACACACAGTCTTCTCAAGTGCACACAGAACATTCCCTAGGAAAGACTGTAGTTTAGGCCCCAAAACAAGTCTTAGCAAATAAATAAGACTGAAATCACACCAAGTATCTTCTCTGACCACAGTGGTATCTAAATAGAAATCAATAACAAAAGGAAAACTAAATTAATAACTACATGGAAATTAAACAACACTCTCTTGAGCAACCAACGGATCAAAGAAGGATTTAAAGATGACATTAAGAAGTTTCTTCAGACAAATGAAAATGGAAATAGAGCATTCTATAACTTAAGAGATATGAAAATCAGTTCTAAGACCACAGTTTATAGCAATAAATAGCTACATTAAGAAGCAAGAAAATTCCACATAATCAACCTAATTCTATGTCTTAAGGAGTAGCACAGAGCCCAAAGTCAGCATAAGGGAGAAAATAATAAAGATTAAAGTAGAAATAAATGAAATAGAGAACAGAAAAATAACAGAAAAGATTAACCAAACTGGGAGTTGCTCTTTGAAAAGATAAAACAAAAAACGGACAAACCTTGAGTAAGACTAACTTAGTGCAAAAGAAAGAGGGCACACTGGACACCTAGAATAAATGGAAAATATACTACCTACCAAGACTGAACCATGAAGAAATAGAAAATCTAAGTAGATCAATTACTAGGTAGGTGATTGAATCAGTAACCACAATTTTCCCATGGAGAAAACCTAGAACCAGATAGTTTCACTGGTGAATATTACTAAACATTTAAAGAAGAATTAACACTAATCCTTCACAAACTCTTGCAAAAAAATGAAAGGGAAAGACTATTTCCAAACCCATTTTATGCAGTCAGCATCGATGAGGACACTGCTGGAAAAGTAAACTACAGGGCAATATCCCTGATGAATACAGATGCGAAAGTTCCCAGCAAAATATGAGCAAACCAAAGCCAGCAGCACATTAAAAGAGTCATTCACTGTGATCTAGTGGAATTTACCCTGGGATCCAAGGATGGTCTAACATGCAAATCAATCAATGTGTTATATCACATTAATAGGATGAAAGAAAATAATCATATGATCATCTCAGTACACACAGGAAAAAGCATTTGACAAAATAATCAATTCATGATAAAAAAATCAGCAAAGAAGGAACATATCTCAACATAACAAAGGTCATATATGACAAACCTGTGAATATCATATGCAACCATGAAAGTTTTTCCTTTAAGATTAGGAAAAAGACAAGGTCGCCACTCTCACCAGGCTTCCCAAGTGGTGCTGCTAGTGGTAAAGGACCTGCCTGCCAGTGCAGGAGACCTGAGACCTGAGTTCGAAACCTGGGTGGGAAAGTCCCCTGGAGGGCATGGCTATCCACTCCAGTATTCCTGTCTGGAGAATCCCAGGGACAGAGAAGCCTGGTGGGCTACAGTCCATAGGGTTGTGAAGGGTCAGACACAAGTGAAACAACTTTGAATACACATAACCACTCTTACCACTCTAATTCAACATAGAACTGTAAGTCCTAGTTAGAGCAATCAGGGTAAAAAAGAGAAATTTAAGGCATCAGAATTGGAATGGAGGAAGTAAAACTGTGTCTATTTACAGATTATGTAATTTATTTAGATAAAATCCTAAAGACTCAATCAAAAAACTGCTAGAGCTAATCAAGGCATTTGGTAAACCTGCAGGATACAAAATTAACATATAAAAACCAGTAGTGTTTCTATACACTAAAAACAAATACTCTGAAAAAGATATTTTTAAAAATGGATCCCACTTACATAGCACCAGAAAGTAATTTAATCAGTGAGTTGAAAGCACTCTACCCTGAAAACTATGAGACACTGATGAAGGAAGTCAAAGACTATAAAAGATAAATAAAAAGGCATCCCATATTCCTGGGATGAAAAAATTAGTATTGTTAAAATATCAATACTACCAAAAACCATCTATAGATTCAATGTAATCCTTATCAAGAATCCAAAGGCTTTTTTACAGAAATAGAAAAAACACTCCTAAAATTTCTATGGAACTACAAAAGACCCTGAATATAGAAAGAAATCCTGAAAAAGAATAAAACAGGAGGCCTCACACTTCCTGATTTCAAGCCATACTGTACAGATATAATAATTAAAACACTATGGTACTGATATAAAAATAGACAAAACATATCAATGGGACAGAACTGAGAGCCCAGAAATAAGCCCAAGTATATACGAATATTTGAAAAGGGGACTATGAATATTCATTGATGAAAAGATAGTCTCTTCAGGATATGGTTTTGTGAAAACTGAATGATACTGAATGAATGATCCTGAACCCCTATCTTACACTTCTCAGAAAAATCAACTGAAAATAAACTACATACTTAAATGTATGATCTGAAATTGTCAAACTCCTTGATGAAAGCACAGGGGAAAAGTTCCTTGACATCAGTCTTGGCAATGAATTTTTCTGGTGGCCTGATACCGAAACAGAGGCAACGAAAGCAAAAATCAACAAGTGGGACTATATCAAACTAAATAGATTCTGTGGAGCAACAAAATGAAAAGACAGCCTGTAAACCATGAGAAAATATTTGCAAGCCACCTATCTGATAACGGGTGAATATCCAAAACATATAAAGAACTCATATGATTCAACAGCAAAAACCCCCGAAACAATCCAATTTAAAAATGGACCAGAACAGACCATCTCTCAAAGCAGACACACAAATGGCCAAAAAGTACCTGAAAAGGTGCTCAACAACACTACTCATCAAGGGACTGCAAATCAAAACTGTGGTGATCTCACACCTCCCAGCTTTTAAAATATAGATTATAAAAAAGACGAGATAACACTGGCGAGGGTGTGGAGAAAAGGGACACCCGACGCACTGCTGGTGGGAATGGAAACTGGTGCAGCCACTGTGGACAATGGCATGGAGTTTTCTCCAAAAATTAAAAACAGAACTCTTAATACCACATGCAAAAGTGAAAGTGTTAGTCACTCAGTCGTGTTCAACTCTTTGCAACCCCGTGGACTGTTGTCTGTCAGGCTCCTCTGTCCATGAGGCTAGAATACTGGACTGGGTAGCCATTCTCTTCTCGAGGGGATCTTCCCGACCCAGGGATCAAACCCAGGTCTCCGGCACTGCAGGCAGATTCTTTACCATCTGAGACACCATATATTTTCTACCAATTTTATTTCTGAAGTCACTGTCTTGAAGACATCACGCAGAATTATTCACAACAGACAAGACACGGAAGCAATCTAAGTGTTCATCACTTAGATAAATGGATAAAGAAAATGTGGTATACACACGCCACTTTAAAAATGAAGAAAATCCTAAAACAGATTCACTGATTTGGGCGGAGAGTGTGTGGGGTGAACTAGGTGAGGGGGATTAAGAGATACAAACATCCTTTATAAAATAAATAAGCCACAGGGATGTAATATACAGCACAAGGAATATGGGTCATAGTATTATAATAACTTTTCATGCAGACAGATGGTTATTAGATATTATGATCATTTCATAATGTATGTAGTAGTGAAAGTATTAGTTGCTCATTATGGAAATGTCAAATCACCTGAAACTAAGATAATATTTTTACGTTAACTATATTTCAATTTTTTAAAAAGGAAAAAATGAAGAAAATTTGCCGTTTGCCAAAACACGAACAGACCTTGAGAGCATTATGGAAAGTGAAATTAAGTCAGATAAACAAACACTATCATCTCACTTTTATGTGGAACCTAAAAACATAAAATTTGTAGAAATAAGAGAGTAGGATAGTGGCTGCCAGGGGCTGAGAGTTGGGGAAATGGGGTGATGTTGGCCAAAGGGTAAAAGTTTCAGTTATAAAATGAGTAGCTTCCAGGAATCCAGTGTATAGCATGGTGACTACAGTTAATACCGCATTGCATATTTGATGATTGCTCTGGGAGTAGAGCTTTAACGTTTTCACCATGCAGCAGTGGCGGTTAATCTCTCAGTTAGACTCGTTGTGACCCTATGGACTGCAGCCCACTGGGCTCCTCTGTCCATGAGATTTCCCAGGCAAGAATACTGGAGTGGGTTGCCATTTGCTTCTCCAGGGGATCTTCCCGACCAAGAGATCAAACCCGGAACAACAACAAAATGGTAAGGAAGTGAGGTAAAGGATGCACTGACCTTACTGTGGCAAGCATTTCATAGTATAGATGGGTATTAAGTCATCGCAAAGTTACACAATGCTACGTGGAAGTTATATATAAATAAAGCTGGGGGGAAATCTCAGAAGCGGTTAAGAAGAACAGTTAGGTATAACAGTAAGGAAGATTCAAGGCAGCTACAAAGTCCATGAGACTATGAAGACTTGTCAGTACCACGGACAGCTCCATGCTGACCCAGTTTCTCTGTCTTTAATCCCAAGAGGCCAAAATTTATACCAAAATGCAATATTCTTAAGATTATACCTGATGGCCATTTTAAAGAAACACAGAAAATACATACCTCAATTATTTATGATGCAGAGTATAGGCATATGTTCTTCGTGGCCAAAATAAGTTAGCTGCTATCAGCAGAAACACATCATCATCACCATTATTCCTAAACGCACACCTCGGGACTGGCAAGGGGTCACTAACTTAAAAAATCTATTAAGGCCAAGCAGGCTGAGGAGGGCACCCTCAAGAGGAACTGGACACCAGCCCAAGCAGGATGAGGAACATGTCCATGCTGGGGTGGGGCAGAAGATACGAAGTGGTCACTTAGTGTGGGGAGAAAGAATCCAGATGGGCAGCCTGACGGTGGCCATCAGGTCCTGAGCAGAATGAGGAGGTGTGGCCTAGCCTGGGGTACAGAGCCCCTGGGCAGGGTCAGGAAGATGTCCTGCTGAGGACACTGAGGAGTAAAATAGAATGGGTTATCAGAGACTTAGTAGGGTGAGGACACCCATTCATAGGATGGGTCAGTAGGGGCTGTCAGATCCCAAACAGGGTAAGGAGGCTGTTTCCACAGACAGGTGATGTACTCTAGGGGTGCCACAGCCAAGCCTTGGCATGCTGAGAGATCACCCATGCAGTGGTGGAGGTGAGGGTGCAGACTGGTACGGGTGTCCGAGGTTGAGCACAGTTAAGAGCTTCTCCACAGGAGGAGCAGACACAGGGATTTGGAGCCCGAGTTTGGAGAGGAGGGTGTGAATATGGAAAACGTGATGGCTGCAATGGATACTGGTTACACACAAACAGATTGATCAAATTAGTGCATCAAGGACAGCAGAAGGCTTCTCAGTGTCAAAGAAGGTAGTTACAAATTAGAATGAACCCTGCTGTGTTGAAGTGGAACTGGTTCTCTCAGTGTGAATGCACAACTTTTAAATGTAAATTTGTATATACATATATATTAATAGAATAACAGGAAAAATATTTTATATCTATGAAAGAGCCATGAAAGATATTTAGGACAGTTTATATGGTATGAGTCAGTTTCATTGAGTTAGACAAGCCAAGTTAGATCATGATGGTGTGCTCACTCACCTAGAGCCAGACATCCTGGAATGTGAAGTCAAGTGGGCCTTAGAAAGCATCACTACGAACAAAGTTAGTGGAGGTGATGGAATTCCAGTTGAACTATTTCAAATCCTGAAAGATGATGCTGTGAAAGTGCTGCACTCAATATGCCAGCAAATTTGGAAAACGCAGCAGTGGCCACAGGACTGGAAAAGGTCAGTTTTCATTCGAATCCCAAAGAAAGGCAATGCCAAAGAATACTCAAACTACCGCACAATTGCACTCATCTCACATGCTAGCAAAGTAATGCTCAAAATTCTCCAAGCCAGACTTCAACAGAACATGAACTTCCAGATGTTCAAGCTTGTTTTAGAAAAGGCAGAGGAACAAGAGATCAAATTGCCAACATCCACTGGATCATCGAAAAAGAAGAGAGTTCCAGAAAAACATCTATTTCTGCTTTATTGACTATGCCAAAGCCTTTGACTGTGTGGATCACAACAAACTGTGGAAAATTCTGAAATAGATGGGAATACCTGACCACCTGACCTGCCTCTTGAGAAACCTTCCGCAGGTCAGGAAGCAACAGTTAGAACTGGACATGGAACAACAGACTGGTTCCAAATAGAAAAAGAGTACGTCAAGGCTGTATATTGTCACCCTGCTTATTTAACTTATATGCAGAGTATATCATGAGAAACACTGGGCTGGAAGAAGCACAAGCTGGAATCAAGACTACCGGGAGAAATACCAGTAACTTTGGATGTGCAGATGACACCACCCTTGTGGCAGAAAGTGAAGAACTAAAGAGCCTCTTGATGAAAATCAAAGAGGAGAGTGAAAAGGCTGGCTTAAAGCTCAACATTTAGAAAACGAAGATCATGGCATCCGTTCCCATCATTTCATGGCAAATAGATGGGGAAACAGTGGCTGACTCTTTTGGGCGGGGGCTCCAAAATCACTGCAGATGGTGACTGTAGCCGTGAAATTAAAAGACGCTTACTCCTTGGAAGGAAGGTTATGACCAACCTAGACAGCATATTAAAAAGTAGAGACATTATTTTGTCAACAAAGGTCCGTCTAGTCAAGGCTATGGTTTTTCCAGTGGTCATGTATGGATGTGAGAGCTGGACTATGAAGAATTGATGCTTTTAAACTGTGGTGCTGGAGAAAATTCTCAACAGTCCCTTGGACTGCAAGGAGAGCCAACCAGTCTATTCTAAGGGAGATGAGTCCTGGGTGTTCATTGGAAGGACTGATGTTGAAGCTGAAACTCCAATACTTTGGCCACCTGATGCGAAGGGCTGACTCACTGGAAAAGACCATGATGCTGGGAAAGATTGAGGGGAGGAGGAGAAGGGGACAACAGAGGATGAGATGGTTGGATGGCATCACCAACTCAATGGAGATGAGTTTGGGTAAACTCCGGGAGCTGGTGATGGACAGGGAGGCTGGGCATGCTGCGGTTCATGGGGTTGCAAAGAGTTGGACATGATTGAGCGACTGAACTGAACTGATATGGCACAAGTGTAAAATTAAAGCTTCAAAATTTACTTTTTCTTTCATATTTTATAACAAGTCTTACTTGTCAATTCCCTTCACGGGCCACTGCCTCGTCATGGTGAAGGGGCTTGTATAACTCAATGCAGCTATGAGCTATGCCAAGTAGGGCCACCAAAGATGGATAGGTCATAGTGGAGAGTTCTGACAAAAATGTAATCACTAGAGGAGGGAACAAAAACCACCCCAGTATACTTGCCATGAGAATCTCATAAACTTAATAAAAAGACAAAAAAGATATGACATGGAAAGAAGGGCTATTGGAAGGACTCATGCTGAAGCTGAAGCTCCAGTATATTGGTCACCTGATGTGAACAGCTGACTCATTGGAAAGTCCCTGATGCTGGGAAAGATCGAGGGCAGGAGAAGAGGCCATGAGAGGATGAGATGGCTGGATGCCATCACTGATGCAATGGACATGAGCTTGGGCAAGCTCCAGGAGATGGTGAGAGACAGGGAGGCCTGGAGTGCTGCCAGGGCATGGGGTCACAAAGACTCGGACATGGCTGGGCAATTGAACAATGTTTCTATATTAGTGAGACTATCCATATCAAAAGGCAAAACATTTTTAAAAATTATCCATGTAGAAAGTTAACAGGAACCAAGTGAATTGTGAATATAGTGAACTGTTGGGCTGCTACCAAAAGAAAACCAAATTAAACTATTCTGATGCAAAAAATAGGTAAAAGGTGAAAATAGTAGTGGCTGATAATAGTAGTAATGTGATGATGGTGATGATACTGGCATAGCTAATATTTACTGAGGGCTTACTGAGTCCCAGGTAATGTGTAACTACTTTACACAAATTAAAATCTTAAAGACATTCATCACTGAGGCATTAGAACAATGATGATTTCAGTTTAAATGTATAAACACCTTGAACTTCAAATTTCCTTTTTTAAATTTTAAAATGGTAATACGATTCTCTTGTGCCACAAAACAGACTATTTGAAGATTAGTTCTGATTCAAAATTGAATGTTATGAATAATTTAGTGACAAATGAAATAGCAAAATAAGATTTATATGTTCATTAAAATATGAATATAGAAGGATATTTCTGAGAGTCTTAATGGAACTTCATAATGAATTCCCAAGCTATCAGAGTTATTTCACATGATGTTATTACTGTTGTTTTTGTACATATCCTCACAGAGCATTCAAAGTAGTTCCCAGGGAATGAAATGTTACTAGAAATAGCAATGCCTTTTATTTTACTTCATCACAATGTGTCCTATTACGGAACAGAAAATTTTTTAATGCTATTTTCATTCTTTACCTATGTAACTTTACAGTCTGAATTTCAGGATTGTCCAGGTGGGACTACACTATAAAGATGGCCTTGAAGACAGTTACGAGGTCCTTGGCATATTTTACAAAACTTATGTTCCTGAGAGATCACTGAAACCCAGGAAATGCTAAATTTGTCAATTTCTGAAAATTTTGTTATAGTATCTCCAGTGCCACAATAAACTTTAAGTAAACTGAATCCAAAGAAAATCTAATCTATAATATTCTAGGCTTTATACATAGTAAATATTTTTGGCAAAACAATTCTTATGGCCATAAGTTCTTTAATTCCCTTTAAAATGTTTCTCATCTTTTTCTGTTCTCAAAATATGTCAAGCTTCTAATGTGTCAAGGAGATAAATAATTTTAATATTTTATAATATACCTGAAATACAAAATTTTAAAATAAATCAGTCAATGAAACTTAATACTTACTCCAGTATGCAGAACAGTATTTCCTCCTATTCTGGCCTACCTCAAAATAATTTATAAAAATTGAGTTCTCTTTACCAGTATTTAAAACTTCTTGTGCTGATGATTTTGAACTAATGGATTCAGAATTGAGAATCACGATTTTCAGAATTTAGTTCATCACCAATTAAGCATGTCAGAAAGATGTCAACTGTGTGAAACACAGAACTCAAGACTCCTGAAGCAATGCACAGAAAAGTAGGCCTAATTCTGAGGAATCATCAAAGCTTCTGAAACAGGATTCCACCAGTGTCATGTTCAATCACTAAAGCTTTGGTGAATTTCATTTTCAAGGAGTTTAAATAAACATTGTGTTGGACACGAGTTGGTTGTCTCCCAAGCATCCATTCAACACTTCCTTCCAGCAGTGAATGTACTCCTTTTCATTTCTTATCTAATGTGGTTTGGGAAGTGACCCACTGCTCAGCTCTAGGGTTAAATCTAATCAGTGCAGCCCATCACTGTAGCCATAGTAACTGGTTCTGAATGGGCATGTAGCCTAGTCAGACACATGAAGACAGCTGCTATAGAAAACTGATCATGAAGTTGACATATGGAACACAGATTGGTAGGGAAGTAGAAAGAGAAAGAAACTAGGACCTTGGTGATCCTAGTGACTTAGAAACTAAGTCACTGGATGAAGCCATGCCCGAAGACAAACCCGCTATCTGGATGGATGTTCCCTTACTGCTCGAGCCATCCTGCATCTGGTACATTCTCTTGCAACTGACAGAATCTTAACTGATGCAAATATTTACTCAATGTAATCACTGGCTCCTCATGGGTAATTTCAGCTAACAAAATCAAAGTGCGGGATTTTCCAAAAAGGCATCTTCTCTTCATATTTTTACCATCACTTCACTGACATTTTGTTATAATTCTGCTCCTCCGAATTATTTTTTCAATGCCCAAAGAACATACATTGGTAAATATTTGAAAAGGAAACCAAAGACAATAAAAGATGAAGAGATCTGATGAAATACAACAACAAAAATAATGTATCCTCTGAACTGACCCTAAAGTAAACACCTTATATATTTTATTATTAACATTTTCTATATAAGTGGTCTTTAAATTTTAATGTAGTTAATGACCACTCGGGGAATTTGTTTAAAATAAAGATTACTAGGCTGCTTCCCAGTGATTCTGATTTGGTGGACCTGGTGTTGAGCCCCCATCATTCACACTGATGTGAATGACTGTTAGAGTTCACTCTGAGAAATTCTGCTTTCAAACTACAGGACTTATTGAGAAGAGGGTTAGGTATTTGATTTGCTTCATAATAAACATTTTAGATTTTAATTTTTCATTTTAAACATTCTATTTTTGGAGTGGCATTTATAATATGTATATAAAAATATGAAACAAACCCAAAGGTTAAAAAGTCTAAGTTCTTATTAAGAGAAGATGAAAACAATTAGGGTTTAGGGAAGAAGAAATACTTTATATGAGGGATAAACTTTTTCTTGCTTTAACAGTATAAGACAGCTGTTTACTATCTAGACTACATTTACACATCCACTTTGAAAATAATTAGTGGCTATATACATGATCTGATCATCAGATTTTAAATATGCAATACTGCATACTTGGGAAGAGGGGGAAAATTTAAAGGAGAAAAGTTTCATTTTATACATATTCTTCCAAAATGAACTCATGAACATATAAACTTGAAGTCAGCTACCAAAACTCCTGGTTGTAAACCACAGTGAATACTGCCAGTTGTCCACTCAACAGTCATTCTCCATCTTTTTACTTCTTGCTTGGAGAGCTCACCTCTCACTATGAAGACTAAAATGCCAGATATTTGCATTTCTAGTCTCTCTTGCTGAGGCTAACACAATTTAGTAAACTGTTAAACTGCTCTGAGTTGTGAAATTTTAGGATTGATAATGAAATAACATTTTATAATTCACTCTAGGATACAGGATTGTAAAAGATTCAGAAGTAAATGATGAGAAATATCCAATAAATTGAGCAGTTCTAAAAGAACAAAGTTTGAAAAGAAATGGTACAGAGTAAATCAATGAGAGAATCCTCCTTCACTTTTCATGAAATCATTTTGGTTATGATATATTCTCAGTGGGATACCAGTGTTAATTATTAGAAAGCATTTTTAGTTTTCATTTCTGGATCTATTTTGCATTTTTTTCCTAAAAATTACAATCTTGACCTTTAGGGATTCTTAGAGATTATTACATCTAATAAAACCAAATTTCATGGGAGTAAAGACACTAAAAATTTTAAGTAGGTCTCACTTTCATGCATTGGAGAAGGAAATGGCAACCCACTCCAGTGTTCTTGCCTGGAGAATCCCAGGGACGGGGGAGCCTGGTGGGCTGCTGTCTATGGGGTCACACAGAGTCAGACTTGACCGAAGTGACTTAGCAGCAGCAGCAGCAACAACACTCATAGAAAAATTTAGTCTTACATAATGATAAGGTTTCAAAGAGGCAGAGGAACCAGAGATCAAATTGCCAACATTCGCTGAATCATGGAGAAAGCAAGCAAGTTCCAGAAAAACATCTACTTCTGCTTCATTGACTACTCTAAAGACTTTGACTGGATCACAACAAACTGGAATATTCTTCAAGAAATGGGAGTACCAGACCACTTTACCTTTTTTCCAGAGAAACCTGTATGTGGGTCAAGAAGCAATAGTTAGAACTGGACATGGAAGAACTAACTGATTCAAAATAGGGAAAGGAATATTAAAAGGCTGTATATTGTCATCCTGCTTATTTAACTTCTATGCAGAGTACATCATGCGAAATGCCAGGCTGGACGAATCACAAGCTGGAATCAAGACTGTCAAGAATAACATCAACAACCTCAGATATGCAGATGATACCACTCTAATGATAGAAAGTGAAGAACAACTAAAGAGCCTCGTGATGAAAGTGAAAGAGGAGACTGAAAAAGCAGGCTTGAAATTCAACATTCAAAAAACTAAGATCATGGCATCCGGTCCCATCACTTCACGACAAATAGAAGGGGAAAAAGTGCAAGCAGTGAAAGATTTTATTTTGGGGGGCTCTAAAATCACTACGAATGGTTACTATAGCCATGAAATTAAAAGATGCTTTCTCCTTGGAAGGAGAGCTGTAACAAACCTAGATAGCATATTAAAAACTAGAGACATCACTTTGCTGACAAAGGTCCAAATAGTCAAAAATACAGTCATGTACAGATGCGAGAGTTGGACCATAAAGAAGGCTGAACACTGAAGAATTGATGCTTTCAAATTGTGGTGCTGGAGAAGACTCTTGAGAGTTCCATGGACTACAAGGACATCACACCAGTCAATCCTAAAGGAAATCAACCCTGAATATTCATGGGAAGGACTGATGCTAAAGCTGAAGCTCCAATACTTTGGCCACCTGATGTGAAGAGCTAACTCACTGGAAAAGACCTTGAAGCTGGGAAAGATTAAAGGCAAAAGGAAAAGAGGGCGGCAGATGATGAGATAGTATCACTGACTCAATGGGCATGAATTTGAGCAAATTCCGGGAGACAGTGAAGGACAGAGGAGCCTGGTACGTTGCAGTCCATGGGGACACAGAGAGTCGGAGAGAACTCAGTGACTGAACAACAGCTACAAATTGATAAAGTACAGAGCAACTAAAAACACAGACTGTGGAGCGATGGACTGAAATTCCTACTCTGTAATTTACTGTGTGACCCTACGAAGCTCAGTTAACCTATTATGCCTGTTTGGTATAAACTGGGGCTAATAGTACCTATTATCTATCTTCAAGGGTAATTCTGAGGATTAAATGACAGCAAGTACTTAAAACTGTACCTAGCACATGGACACACCATTCAAGTTCAAAGTAAATGAATGTTATTTGTTTTAACTTCTTTTATTAATGTAACTATTTTCAGAGATTATGTTAAAATTATTTTAACTAGAATTAAACCCTAGTTATAACTGACAGTGTCCTTGTAAAGCATGGACTACTTAAGATAAAATTTTTAGAACCTGAAAATTTAAAATCTGAGATCTCCTTTTCTAACAGTAACACTAAGCCTTTGCTGTGACCTGTGTTCGTCAGGGCTCAGTGAAGGAAGAAGAAATTAGTTCAGGTATTTTCAGAAGAAAGAGATTTAATTCAGTTAAGTTAGGTGCTTACAGAACAGTAGGGAGAGCTGGAGGAGCAGAGTCCAGGCCGGTCCTGCAGGAACAACTCCTTAGAACACAGAAAAACTGACTCACCAAAGCATCTATTACATTTACCAAAAAGGTGGGTAGATACAGTATGAGTTAAAAACATAACTATTTTAGTTTCATTAAGGGATCAGGAAGTCATCACTGCCGTTACAATTACTCCTGAGCATCCACGAAGCTGAAAACTAGCTATTTGAATGTTGCTAGAGGGGGAAAAAAACATCTTCCTTTGAACTTGCCTGCCTGCAGCAGCAGGAAGATGGCCTCTGTCTCACTTCTACCTTGCAAATCATGCATGAATGCATCTAATTGGGAGAACCTGATTAGCATTCAGAACTCTAGGGAATCTGAGAGCATCCTCGGAAGCACAGGAAAGTAGAAAAAGCTGGGAATACTTGGAGATTGCTAAGCAATCGAATGTAACACAGTGACTTTGGGGTAGTCAAAGTCACTGAAGTACCTTTTCCTCATTGGTAAAATGGGGATAAATAATGATACCCATAGTGGGGTTATAATGAGGATTTAAGAAAACAATAAAAATTATTCTCTTGCAATTTTGAAGCCTTAAGTTTTCAGCATCTAGCATTGCAGCTGAGAAGTCTGATGTCATTCTGATCATCATTCGTTTTCTATGTTACCTGGGCCCTTTTAGGATCTTCCCTTGATGTTCTGAAATTTCTCTATGATGTGTCTAAGTCTGGACGTCTTCATTGCTTGTTCAGGCTCTTTATTTGGACACTCAGGTCCTTCAGCTCTGGAAAATTTTCTTGTATTTTAATACAGCTTCCTCTCTTCTGTGCTTGTTTCTTTTTTTAATGATTCACCTTTTAGTCATATGCTAAATCCTCTTACATATTGTGTCTCTTATTTTTTTTTCTTTTTTTGGTAATTCTATTCTTTTTTTTTTTCCTTCTCTATTTCTGGAAATGTCTTCTCATTTCTATCTTCTGACTAATGGATCAAGGAAATTTTTCGGTAAAGAGCCAGACAGTAAATAACTTTTTCTTCACAAGCCATATGATCTCAGTCCCAACCAGGCAACCGACTGCTGCAGTCCCAAAGCAGCCATGAACACTATGTAAACAACAGGAGTAGCTAAGAATTCTCATCACAAGGAAAAAATAAAATTTCTATTTCTTTAATTTTGTATATATACAAGATGATACACACTAAACTTATTGAGATAATCATTTTATGATGTGTTTATGTGAGTCAACTCAAAACGCTGTATATCTTAAACTGATAAAGTACTGTATGTCAACTGTATCTCAGTAGAACTGGAAGAAAATGAAGGGTTAAAGAATAAAAAGAATATGTGACTGAGACCATATACTGTGGCTTGTGCAGCCAAAACAAAGTTAACTTTCTGGTGCTTTACAGAAAAAGTTTGTCCACCTTCGCTTTAGAGACCTGAAATGTCAATGGAAGTAGCATGTCAATTTTGGGCAGAAGCTTTAAGAGATAAGGCTTAGTTTGCTACGTCCTCTGACAACCAGCAAGGTTTCAGAAAGCACCTCCCCTCTCAGTTTGGACCCCAGAAGGAAGACAACATGGAATAGCACCAAAACTGACCCAAAACGGACATGCAGCACAAGCGAGAAGAAACCTCTGCAGTGTGTAAGGCACTGAAGGTTTCGGCGTTTGTCATCTCAAAATAAACTTGCCTAAAACCGCCTTGCAAGTTTTGCTACAGTAATAAATTACTCCATGTACCTGCACTTCTTTAAATAATATTTATAATTCAGAGTTCTTAATAATTACTCAAAATATATGTCTAAAAAGTTGGATCTTAAAAACGTTCAAGGCTTGAATTATATTTGGTTCCTAAAAAATTATTTTCCTAGTTACTTGCACGGACTAAGCACTCTTTGTATTGTTGGATCAAAGCACTTCTACTTTCCTCTCTTCCTGACTGCAATGTTCCCTCTGATTCTGAAACTTGAAAAACACAATGTAACACACTTTTAAACAGCATTAGCTAAAATTTGTCTAATGTTCTTTAATTTTTTAACATTTAAAAGTTCCTACTCTGTGCCCGATGATATTCTTTACATGGATAACTTTTTCTTTTTTAATCATCCCTGTTTACAAATGAAAAAAATGAGGCACACAGAGGTTGAGTATTCATCTAAGAACATCAGCAGATGAATGGATAAGAAAGCTGTGGTGCATATACACAATGGAGTATTACTCAGCCATTAAAAAGAATACATTTGAATCAGTTCTGATGAGCTGGATGAAACTGGAGCCGATTATACAGAGTGAAGTAAGCCAGAAAGAAAAACACCAATACAGTATACTAACACATATATATGGAATTTAGAAAGATGGCAATGATGACGCTGTATGCAAGACAGCAAAAAAGACACAGATGTGTATAGCGGACTTTTGGACTCAGGGGGAGAGGGAGAGCGTGGGATGATTTGGGAGAATGGCATTGAAACATGTATACTATCATGTAAGAATCAAATCACCAGTCTATGTCCGATGCAGGATACAGCATGCTTGGGGCTGGTGCACGGGGATGACCCAGAGGGATGTTGTGGGTAGGGAGGAGGGAGGGGGGTTCATGTTTGGGATCGCATGTACACCCGTGGTGGATTCATGTCAATGTATGGCAAAACCAATACAGTATTGTAAAGTAAAATAAAGTAAAAATAAAAAGTTAAAAAAAAAAAAACCACACAGGAAGAAGTGGGGAACTAAGACATGTATCAACCGTCTTATATGCAAATATAAACTTGATCTTGAAAATCTAACAATTTCACCATTAAAACTGTAAGTTTCCACTATCCAGTAATTCTTTTTCTATAATTTATTTTCTAATTGAAGGATAATTAAACTTTACAGAGTTTTGTTTTCTGCCAAATATCAACATGATATCCAATAATTCTTAAACCTTTTATAGGAAACCACAAATGAGCCAGTATAAAGAATAGTTTCAGAACTTGAATATAGTTTAGGAACAATGGCAGTTTTCAATTCAAAGAAAAATATATCCCCTCCAATAATCTAATATGAAAAATGTACTTATCATACATGCTATTTTCCATCAATTAAATGGTATCATATTCCTTTAAAAATGAACCAAATTAAAGTTTAATCAGTTTACTTTTTTACTGTAGAATGTGGATATACTGAGACATATAACTTTGGGAATACAAATTACATACTTTGATTATACAACATGAGATAATTAAAACTCTATGTGTGCCAGACTTAAGTCTTCAGTTCCAATTAGCTCTCCTAGCTTTTCTCTGCTACAAAAGAATATAATTAGCATGAATCATCAATTGCCCCAAAGGGTGACGGACTGTAAAATGAACACTGTTAATAGGTAAGATATAGCCTATGTTGTTAACTCTAGGTCTAAGATACAAAAATCATTATTTTTGTAAGACCAGAGGGCATCTTTAAACTATAAAACAATAAATAATAGCAGAATGATTAAAATAAATTAAGAATATGTATTTTATTTCAGAGTAAGGTGGTGCTAGTGGTAAAGAATTTGCCTGCCAATGCAGGAGATACAAGAGACGTGGGTTTCAATCCCTGGGTTGGGAAGACCACCTGGAGTAGGAAATAGCAACCCAGTCTAGTATTCTTGACTGGAGAATCCCATAGTTAGAGGAGCCTGGTCACAAAGAGTCAGACACGACTGAGTGACTTAGCATCAGTATGAGCCTGTTCTAAACCTGAATGCAGTATTTCTTAAGTTCATATTTCACTGTAAGAATATAAATGCATCAAATGTAAACTGCTTTTTAAAATTAAATTTCAGAAAAATGCTTTTGTAACTAGCATTTATCAGTTCTCTTTAGATTCCCACTGTATGCCTAAACAGCCATTACCTTGGAAAAGCATCATTAAACCCTGTCAGAGAAAATCGCTCAGTCATGTCTGACTCTTTGCAATCCCGTGAACTATACAGTCCATGGAATTCTCCAGGCCAGAATACTGGAGTGAGTAGCCGTTCCCTTCTCCAGGGGATCTCCCCAACCCAGAGATTGAACCCCAGTCTCCTGCATTGCAGGCAGATTCTTTACCAGCTGAGCCACAAGGGAAGCCCAAGAACACTGGAGTGGGTAGCCTATCCCTTCTCCAGGGGATCTTCCCAACCCAGGAATCGAACTGGGGTCTCCTGCATTGCAGGTGATTCTTTACCAACTAAGCTATCTGGGAAACCCTTACTCTTTGAATAACTGTCTCTAAATAGGCCTATAGCTATTTAGTTTTATAGTAAAGTGAGCCATGACTCACATTACTGTTACTATCTAGGGAACTGAATTGCATACATGCAACTTTCTCCTTGATGCAGAAATTTTTAACTGGGATCATTAGTTTATCATGAAGTATTTATTTTAAATTACTTTATGGTAAAGAAGTAAGTATAATCTATGTTGAGAAAATGAAGGTTTTTATTGACAATGGTAGTGTGTTAATTGTAGTGAATATGAAAATTGCTGAATGATGCTGGGAAAGATTGAGGGCAGGAGGAGAAGGGGACAACAGAGGATAAGATGGTTGGATGGCATCACCGACTCAATGGACATGGGTTTGGGTGGACTCTGGGAGTTGGTGATGGACAGGGAGGCCTGGTGTGCTGTAGTCCATGGGGTTGCAAAGAGTTGGACATGACTGAGCGACTGAACTGAACTGAAAAATTTTTAATTTTATATTGGAGTATATAGTTGAGTAACTTAATTTCAGGCATAAGTTTTAAAAGTTATTTGCTAATAGAGACTCAAGCATGATTCTTAGAGGAACATACCTTTCAATGATAAAGTCTGAGCAGTAATTCATCTCTCTTAAAAATAATAGTACAAATATCAAACTAAATCAGTTCAATCCATTAGTATAAAGACAGGCTGTTTTTAAGACACAGGGATTATAGAAATTAAAGGCTGAAAATACAAGGGTCTAAAATAAGTCAGTCATGAGGAAAGTTGATCATTCTTAGGACACTGTGGCATAACACTCCTGAATGAGAAATTATATAAGCATTTATGTCCCTAATTAGGCAATCATGATTTAAAAATGAAATAATTCCTGCTATGTTTCTATTAATTACCCAGAGGTGCATATTTATTGAATTCCAGGTCACAAAATATTCCTAATAGAGTTGTTTAAAGCACGCTGCTGGGCTTCCCTGGTGGCTCAGTGGTAAAGAATCCACCAGCCACCACAGGAGACACAGGTTCAACCCCTTGGTCAGAGAGACCCTCTGAAGAAGGAAATGGTAACCTACTCCAGAATTCTTGAAATCCCATGGACAGAGGAGCCTGGAAGGCTACAGTGCATGGGGTCACAAATGTTGGATACAACGGAGTGACTAAACAACAACTGAGCTGATACCTATCAGGGAATAACGTTATACTGAACTCGGTAAGACTTTTAAAATGAGTCAGTTTAGCCGAACATGTCAGTGAATCAATTTCACCTATGTTCTAGGATGTATGAAAAATATCAAATAAGGATAACAAGAGTATCTATTCTCCAAGTGGTTAAATTCTAGAAGGAAGATAAAAAATAAATTAGAGAACAAGAAAACACATGACAAGCTGCAAAAATCAGCATTAGGGGCAATAACTGAGAAATATTATATACTATATGCACCTAGTCACCCACCCATCCATTCAACATTTATATAGCAATAATCAGTACGGGTGGGCTTACTTGCTGGGTCAGTTGTAAAGAATCCGTGTGCCAAGTGGGAGACCCAGGTTTGATCCCTGGATTGGGAAGATCCCCTGCAGAAGGAAAAGGCTAACATTTCCTATGCTAGGAATGCACTCTAGCATTCCTGTCTGGGAAATCCCATGGACAGAGGGGCCTCGTGAGCTATAGTCCATGGGGTCGCAGAGTCGGACATGGCTTAATGACTAAACCACAACCAGTACTAGAATATTTGATTCTAGATAGAAAAGATCAACTAATTTAAATTATATTGGACATAATTGAATAAATTTTCATAAAGATTATATCTGATTATATTTAAATTAGACTTTAAAGGAAATTTGAGATTTAAATAGACTCAAATTACGATTAAGTTAAGTTGCTTAGTTGTGTCCGACTCTTTACAACCCCATGGGACTGTAGCCTGCCAGGCTCCTCCATCCGTGGGATTTTCCAGGCAAGAGTATTGGAGTGGGTTGCCATTTCCTTCTCCAGGGGATCTTCCCGACCTAAGGATCAAACCTGGGTCTCCTGCATCGCAGGCAGACTCTTGAACATCTGATCCCCAACAAAGCTAGCTCGTTAAATTATGATCGGGAATGACATTCTGGTATAGTGTTAGTTCAGTTCAGTTGCTCAGTCATGTCTGACTCTTTGCAACTCCATGTGCAGCCTGCCAGGCTTCCCTGTCCATAACCAACTCCCGGATGTAAATGAAGCAAATCCCTGATGATACTGCCATCTCTTTCACTTTAACATTCATTCTATTGGGTTGGTCAAAAGGTTGGTTTGTGGGTGTCCATAAACCCGAACGAACTTTATGGCCAACCCAATATACTCACGCATTCTTGGCACTTCCTCTCCAACTCGAACTTCCATCCTCCTCCTCCTCTTCAGAATCTCCTTGCTGTGCCTTCGGGCGCTCCTCGTTTATGATAAACTCCTCCAGAACTTGAGTTTCTTCTCTGAACCGTCAACACCTTTAACTGAACTCCAATTCTTCCCTGAGAGTGTATCATTCTCCGCAGTCTTTTCACCCTGGTTATTCTCTCACACCTAAAATGCCTCAGAGTCAGGCAGCAAAGTTCTCTGCTGCTTTCGCAAACACTGTTCCTCTAAAATCATGGAAAAGAATAATTTTCCTTTAAGGCGCATGTGATTTTGTCTTCATAGTTATTCTGTCCGAGACATTTCCTCTTCATTCTCTGATCATTTTCTCTTTGTTTCCTGAGAATCACAATCCTTGATTAAATCCTATTTTATACTTCAACTTCAGCCACCATCTTTTATGACTCTCATGGGGACAACCCATCCAAGAACCTGGCCTTCTTTAACCAACTGGTCCGTCTCCGGTGTCTTTACCTTTTATTCCATCTCAGCTGCCCACGGTTACACTTAGTCACTCATGTCCAACTCTTTGTGACCCCATGGATTGTAGCCCGCCTGGCTCCTCTGTCTATGGGGATTCTCCAGGCAAGAATATTGGAGTGGGTTGCCATGCCCTCCTCCAGGGGGTCTTCCCAACCCAGGGATAGAACCCAGGTCTCCTGCTGTGCATAGATTATACTAATTAAGTACTGTCTGTACTTAAAACAGGTTGTATGTTTATGAAAGAAAGAATAAAGTCTAATTATTAATCAATCACAATGAGTATGTATAATATTATTAATAAATTTAATAAGTTCAATAGGAAGTAAAACTTGAGAGGGGAAAAGGGAAGAGGCTATTTCAGACAACTGTAATAGGAAGATTACTATATGGTACCAAAAATGCATGTGAAGAAAGTAACTGGGGTTATATTAATACACAGGAAAATGAAACTGAAAGTTGCTCAGTTGTGTCTGACTCTTTGAAACCCCATGGACTGGGAATTCTCCAGGCCAGAATACTAGAGTGGGTAGCCTTTCCCTTCTCCAGGGGATCTTCCCAACTCAGTAACCGAACCCAGATCTCCCGCATTGCAGGTGGATTCTTTACCAACTGAGCCACAAGGAAAGAATGTCATCTAAACAAGTTAAGAGTAAGAGAAAAGTTCAAATTATGAGAGGGATAAACCATGGTGGGCTTCCCTGGTGGCTCAAATGGTAAAGAATCTGCCTGCAATGCAGGAGACCTGGGTTCAATCCCTGGGTTGGGAAAATACCCTGGAAAAGGGAATGGCAACCCACTCCAGTATTTTTGCCTGGACAATTCCATGGACAGAGGAGCTTGGCAGGCTACAGTCAGTGGGGCTGCAAAGAATCAGACACGACTGAGCAACTAACATTTTCACATCATGGTAGGAAGGGTAACTAACAACACTCTATTGAGTATAGCTTAAGAAATGACTATAGCAAGTAAACACTATACCATATGGGTACTTCAAAGTTTCCAGTCAGGGTTCTTATTTGAAATCATTGGAAGCTAACTCTAAGTGATACAGCGATTTATTAAAGGGACTGGGGTGACAAGAGAACCAGGTTTATGGCTAAGCTTCTGAAGAGCAAAATCTAAAATCATACTGCAGAACTGAGCTGGGGAGGAAATTTGCTACTGCTCGTACTGCGCACTTGAATGCCAAGGTCTCTTCTTTTCTGCAATTATTACTTAACATTGTTCAGCACCAATACAATTTCTGCAAGAACAAAACTATTTCAGAATTACTACTGACTCGATATCAGATTCCTCCACCATCAGCCTCATGAGAACATAAATTGAGTGCAGCATCTCCTTCTCTCTGTTCAGTCTGTGCCGAGGTTTCCTGGAGGTGAGTATGAGTGGAGTGTCTAGGTACCTGCCCTAGCTACCAGTGAGACTGGGAACGTGAATTAAACAGCTTAACTGAGGGAGGTGGGAGTATTAATTGGGACTTCCTCAGACATAAGAAGGTTGCTGAAAAATTACGAAGAAGTGAGAAAACATAATAAATGTCCACAATTAAACATCACATACTAAGCATACAAAACCCACCTAAAAACCATTAACTTCCCCCTCAATATATATTAGTAGAATCAGAGAACAAAGTGATGGGTAGAACCTTAGAGATCATTTCTTTTAATTCCTTCATTTTACTAACAAGAAACCTGATGCCAAAAATTATTAATTTATCCAAATGCACCCAATTAGTAGGTGCAACTACTAATTAGGAAGAACACGTGCTTTTTAACCCTTTGTATAATTTCTACTGTTCACTGATCAAATTATATGCTTATCTTAATGTTAAACTTAAATCTAACCCTCAAGGAAACTCAGGGCTTACTTCTCAGAAAGTTAGTTTGGTGATACTGGTCATTTTTCTCTCAATGTATTGTTTGGATCAGTTTCTGAAAAATTAGCTATAAAACTAAATTATTTATGCAGAATTCTAATTTTCTATTATTACGCATGGAAATGAACCATCATTAAGCTTCAAATATGCTTTAACCAAAGTTTGTAAATTTTTTGACTAGATTAGAAATTTCCCTTGCCAAAAGGCTAATAATATTCTTTCAATAAGAAGAAATTATTCAAAAGCTCTAAGAATAAATGTTTAATTATGAAAGTACCTCTCACTCGTATATTATTACATCTTACAAAAGCAGAGCTAAAAATCACCGAGGTGATCTACAATCACATGATTTCTTTATACAGTTAATGTCAAAACTTCAGCAAAGAGAACATTAACACTAGAGAACAGCCAGAATATATACATTCTTTTAGTCTTTTATTTTTATGACAAGAAAACTGATAGAATTTGAACTCTTAACCTCTCAATTGTCAAACGCTAGCTGTTTGGCACAGAAGCCAAAAACAAGCAATGAGATTTCGAGCAGGTGGAGAAAAAAGAAGACAGAGAGTAACAGTTCAACAGAGGCAGACTTTTAGAAGTAGCAGAGACTTTGAGAAGCATGGCAACGCAGAGGAAAAATTCTCTAAGAGCAGAAGATAAGTTTTGTTCAGATTTAAACGTTACATCTTAGATGCTATCTACTTAGCACTTTTTTCTTTTTGTGAACACTCCACAGAAATTAATTGTACTGGTTGTCAGAAATATAGAAATACAGAATTAAATTTAGGCCAATACATGTAATGGAGGTGTGTACAGAAATCATTTAGTTTGGCCAGAAGGAAAAAAAAAAACATGTTAAAACCATATTATTTTGTATGGCTTCATTTTCTTTGTGAAAAGTATATAATTAATACAGAATTGGGAACAGAAAAGTCAAAGCAAATAAAAGAACACAAAATACATACCTCTTGATGGTACAGGCATTCTCTTCTAATATAAATCAGGTATTTCTATATATAAGAATGCATTTTCCACAGATTAACTAGTAACCGCTCAGACCAAATAATGAGAAAGTTTAAAAAAATCACGGTAAGAATTACAGAATATTTAGTTTTATTAAAAAGTTATCTTTCCCCTCTGAAATAGTGCTTGCATTTTTTTTTCCTGCTCCCTTCTGATAAACTGCTGGCATCTACAGTAATTCTAAAATTTAAAGTGAAAACAAGCTATCATTTTATCCAATAAAGGATAAATATTATCTTAAAAACCCAGAGAGATACACTAAATTATCACCTTTTGGTTTTTAAAGACGCTGAAATCAGCTAGTTGAAAAGGTATGGTTCTACTGGGGATGAAGGTCCTATGAGATCAAAGGCTGCCTGGTAGAAGTTCAATTAAACTAATCTTGGACTTAACGCTTGACATTTAAAAGCTTAGAAACAATTCTAAAATAGTATACTTTCATTTTAATACACAGATTTATTCCAAACCTGTGTATTTATGGGTAAAAATACTTCTTATTCAATTGTAAGAGGACTAAATATAATTCAAAATTTCTATTTATAGCATATCATGGATTTTCTCATAATCTAAATAGCTATGTGGCATAGTATATCTTCCTGGTTTAAATAAGCTCTCCTGTGACCTGCAATGCCTTGTGGCAATTTAGTTTAAAATACGAAGAGAGACAGACAGACAGACAGACAGGGTATGTGATCAGAACCTGGAGGAAAAAAGAGAAGAGCTTATAGTACTAAACACAAATATTCTCCCAGAAACACCGTAAAATCTTTGTTTAAAAAAAAAAAGTAGAAAGTATAACAAGGGCAAGGTTTTTTGAGCCCTTTAAGATAATTTCACAGCCGTTCTGGAAAGACCATCAGTTATGACTGAGGCAGGAGCATATACTCTGTAAGAACAAGTAATTTCTACAGTGTATCCAACAAGACATGGGGCTAGATAGTCGTTAACATATCAACCTAGATTTAACATGGAGAGAAAACGATAAATTCTCTAAAGAGTTCAGATGATATCACAGGCAATCATCTAATACATGTTTAATAAGTATGTGAGACATCAGGCCAGGCTCTGTGAACATAAAACACATAAATCATATATAATCTTCAAGGGCAACTTTTATAGATGAGAAAAGGTTATACCTACCTATCTAGGACTTAGAAATTTTGTAGGTATGATTACCATGGGAAAAAAATAGGCTGAGAAAGTTGTTGGGTTGATCATAGATTTTAAAAATTGTGTATATTATATACCATGACATAAACTGTATTTGGGCTATTTGAGCAGATACTCACAGAATGATTGTAAGAAGGTTCCAATATCACAGGTAATGACATTTTCCCTTGAAGATTCAATTTTGTTAAATAAAAAATCTTTTCCCCCACAATCTTTTCTTTTTTCATGCGGTGTATACCATACAGTCTAAACCGAACTGCATAATTTCCAATCATCTCAGATTCAACATGATTAAATTTGAATGTTTCTGTGAAGACAGGGCATGGTCCTCTCTGGATGCTGGTTTTTGCTCTCTGTTTCTTTATAGGCAGGAGCACAAGGTGTACTTGCCATGAGTTGCCACCTGTCCTGTTATATGTTGGGATATCTGTGACAGCTGTCACTGTTACCAGAAGCTTCTGTTCTTGTGAGTCATAGTCAAAAGTCACATCCAGGGTACCATATTTAGCTTCTGGCTCAGGATCAAAAGGTTTAGGAAGCTGTGAAGACGATCCTCGAGCTGACACATCCTAGGAAAAGCAGATTTAAATGTTTTCAGTTTTTAACTCCATTATTTAATTCAGCATGTAAATAAGTACCTGGTATGTCTTTAGAAAGATGATATAAAAACTGTTTTGATTTGCTGTCATGAAGAAAGTAATAATAATCAGCAGCCAACTACAATCAAAAGTTACTCTTTGGAGGCAGAATAACGTAAGTTAAACTCAAAAACTTAGTAAATAAAGACATGGAATAGTCACCATTACAATTTTGAGAAAGTTGGCTGTATGTTTTTAACGTGAGAAATTGAAAATATATATTTTAAGGTATATCTCTGTTCTTTTTGTGAAAAAAAAAAAGCTAAATTTTTAATGTTATAAACAATACAATTGACAGCTCGATATCAGGTTTGAGAGAAAGAGAACATGAATATAAGTATAATGCTATTGAAACATCTGGTTCCAATTTCAGATGTGTCCCCAGATGCCCCCACCTGTATTAGAATGTTAATATATTTAGGCTTAAAAGTCAATGGAAAGGTGAAATATGAAAGTATAAATACAAAAGCCTCAAAATACTTAAAGTCAAGTATTTATTTTCCATAACACACACACTATTTCTATTTTTAACTAGAATTTCAAAGTATATATTATTTTTAATACTAATCACTGTTGAAAATGGTAGGATACATACTTCAAAAGTTCAAAAAGTGCTAAACTGTATATTTTAATTATAAGAGTAAAAGAAACTGTATCCACTTTAATTGTCTCAAATTCCTGCTAATCTAACTATCTGGGATGTAATAGTTTCAGCTAGTTACTGAATAGTACCAAATCCAGCTCTCAGACTTTTCAGCTATACCACTTCACCCCTTCAAGTATTTTAACAAATCAAAGGTCCGTCTAGTCAAGGCTACGGTTTTTTTAGTGGTCATGTATGGATATGAGAGTTGGACTATAAAGAAAGCTGAGCACCAAAGAATTGATGCTTTTGAACTGTGGTGCTGGAGAAGACCCTTGAGAGTCCCATGGACTGCAAGGAAATCCAAACAGTCCATTCTAAAGGAGATCAGTCCTGGGTGTTCGTTGGAAGGACTGATGTTGAAGCTGAAACTCTAATACTTTGGCCACCTGATGTGAAGGGCTGACTCACTGGAAAAGACCCTGATGCTGGGAAAGATTGAGGGCAGGAGGAGAAGGGGAAGACAGAGGATGAGATGGTTGGATGGCATCACCGACTCAATGGATATGGGTTTGGGTGGACTCTGGGAGTTGGTGATGGACAGGGAGGCCTGGCATGCTGCGGTTCATGGGGTCGCAAAGAGTCAGACATGCCTGAGCGACTGAACTGAATTGATAGCTGATTGGGGGCAGGAGGAAAGGGGATGACCGAGGATGAGATGGCTGGATGGCATCACGGACTCGATGGACATGAGTCTGAGTGAACTCCGGGAGATGGTGATGAACAGGGAGGCCTGGCATGCTGCGATTCATGGGGTCGCAAACAGTCGGACACGACTGAGCGACTGAACTGAACTGATGGCTATGTAACTCTGCTCCAGCCCATGGGAAAGAGAGAGAGTTCTGAATAAACCATGCAGATCAGGTCTGCAAAAGAAACTACGTGCTCTGCACTCTCTTTCTCTGTCACTCTTCCCACAGCAGATACACACAGAGGATGTGGGGGTCAGCTTGGACCATGTAGGTCAGGTCCACACCCTAGGGGATGACAGAGACTAAAAAGCATGGCCTGGGCTGGCGGGTGACGCTGTCGAGCGGTCTGTCAAACGAAAGGCAATCCTCCGCGGCTTTGTGTTTGACGTGATGTTTGTCTCCTTGTTTTAGGACCTTTGTTGTTTAGTCACTCGGCTGAGTCTGACGTTTTGCAACTCCATGGACTGTAGCCTGCCCGGTTCCTCTGTCTGTGGGATTTCCCAGGGAAGAACACTGGAGTGGGTTGCCATTTCCTTCTCCAGGGGATCTTCCTGACCCAGGGATTGAACCTGCACCTCCTGCATTGGCAGGTGGATTCTTTCCTACTGAGCCAACTGGGAAGCCCAATAGGACCTTAACGTGTACCTAACTATTGCGCCTACTATGTGCCTGGCTGTATGTTACGTGGCAGGATGCAGCAGAGAATCAAAACAACACAAGTCTTTGACCTTATAAATCTACATGTCTACCTATGAGGATCCAACTGCTATCACGTAAGAAAAGATGACAAGTGAAGAATTCTTTAGGAGCAGGAACAAACTCTCACAGGGGAACTCATTTTTTTATGCAATATGATTAGACTGGTATAAAAATATTCTTACTCTGTTACACTTATAGTTTAGAGCAAGATGTTTTAATACATGCCACTTCATAATTATAGATGATTAATTACATTAATTTATTTTTCGATTAAATATTTTCTAAAATAGTGTCATGACAGCTAAGATTGTCAAGGTAATAAATATTTTTATAAGGTCCCAGGAGGCTATTTCTGAATTTTGTTTCTCTTGGTGCCTTCCTGGTTTTTTTTCCCCCTGGATATTCTGAGAGCTGTCATGAAACTGGGGGTTTAAAGGGACCTTTAGAGATAAAAGCTACTATTTGTATTCTACAAATAGGTAATTAGAAAACAACTCTTCTTTTCAAGGTTCTGAGCCAAAGTTGTGAATAATCTTTAGCTAGCAACAGGTTATCAACACAGTTAATGAACTCCTTGCCTGGGAAGCCTTGTGATTCCTCCTTGGTCCTCTCCCAGTTCAACTGTGTATGGAGAGAGATAGGCTCTAAGAGAGCTGGAGCCTGGACTAAATCAACAGGAAGGTAAGAATTTTCTAGTTGATAAATAATATCTATTAAAGGAATGGTGGTAAGCAAAATAAACTGCAAAAGACACAAGAACAACATAGGCTATCAGCAACACGGGCCAACAGCACTGAAGTATTCAGGTGACATGCATTTGCTGTAGCTTGAATATATCCAGTTTTGCTGTAGAAGACACAAATACAAGCAAGGATAGGGGAGACTCCTTATAAGAAGTAATAACACAAGAGAGCAAGCTTCTGAAATACGGGCGAAACTCACAGGCTCTGTTAACTATAGGTAACAGGTAAGGAAGTAACTTGAGAGACACAAGCAGAATTCAGAAGATGTGATAAATATAGATAATAACTAAGTTAATCACTTGCAAGATATGCTCAAGACAGAATAAACAGAAAACAGGACAGAACACATGACTATTAGCTATGGAAAGGGACAGAAAGCCTAAGCTATGATCAAGTCACCTCTGGGCTGACAGCTCTGCCACCCATGTGTTCTATTTAAGAAATGCAGATAAAATCTGTGTCTAGTAGACTAGCTGCAAGCCTCTATGGTGGCCAGGAGGACCTTCCCCTGCATGTCTCCCATAAAACCAGTATGGCCCTTGGAACCCTTGTTCAAATCTCAACTTCTGACCCTGTTACCAGGCCATAATTAGGGAATGCTAATAGAGCAGAAATCGTAAGACTGGACATGAGGACATCATGTAAACTGGGATTCACACAGTGTGGTCCTGCCACCTGTCCTTACTGGTATGCTATCCTAAGTGTGTTCTCCTACCTTATCTTGCTCCTCTTGCTTCTTGCTTTATATCTGAAATAGCTTAACACACACACGCACACCTGCATATGCACTCACACATACACACACCAGGGTAATCTGAGCATCTAAATTCAGTCTGTTTTGAGTCCTCTGGGGTTGCTTGCCTGGTGGTGTACTTGGAGGGAACCAGTGCTTCAAAGCAATTCCCCACACTATGATTCAGGTGAAGGGGGCACTGTAGCAAAGCTTTTTAGAGCACTGTTTTTACAGTCAGGTAGACCTGGGTTTGAATTACATTTAAGATCTGTTTATACTTGGGCAAATTGCTTAATTCTCTGAGTTTTAGTGTTTTCTTTTCTAAAATGGAAATAACAACTTCCTGAAGGTGATGTTGTTAGAATTAAATGAGCTGACTGTGTAAAAATTACAGCAAAATTCCTAGGACAATTGGTGATAGCTGTTACTGTTGTTAGTTAGTTCCACAATCCAGGTTTCATTGTTACCTTCTTGGCTAGCTATATAGTTTCCAAGTCTATAAAATAGTTATATCAAATTTGCTCAGCTATAGAACATGGAGAAATATTCTTTGTGGAAAATCATGAACTACTGCTATATTAAACTTATAATACCAATGTAGAATTTTAGATACTATATAATAACAGTAGAAATAGTAGAAAAGTAGTAACAGATAAAAAGTGTCCTTAGAAATTTTTATGTGAGAAAAAATGTAAGGAAATTGGATTCAGAGCTCTACTTTCATTATCTTATTTTGGCAATAGATAAAAATTCACCTAGTAAGAACACTGACATCCTGCAGTATCATGAAATGTAGTATGGGACAAAGCCTGTAAAAACTTGCAATCTAGAAGAAAGTAAATACTGCCTTATGAAAACCTCTAGATTACCTTTACAGTTTCCATCATCATAGGAAGATCAAAACAAATCCTTTTTAGAACATGGAAAGACTTCAAAAGTATAACACACCTATTTTTATTGCTGTTTTCACATTTTCTGCTCCACAAAAAGGAAATCTTAAAGCACAACCCACCAATCACTCTGAATGCATGATGCCATGGATTCAAACTTCATAGTAAAGCTGAGCATCACTTATCCCTTCCATATCCCAGAGAGTGAAAATGCAAACAATATCCTGTAAGGTTTGTAAAACATTAAAGGGCAACCTCCCAATAGTAAAAATATCTAAATTCAGTAGTTTAAGAAATAAACACAAACATAAATAGGAACCTTAACATAAAAGAAATGGGTAATTCCAGAATATTTTATGTAAAATGCTAAACAAAAATAAATTTTTTTAAACCCCAACAGGAGTTGAAATGTCGGGGAAGATACTTTTCAGCATCTTGTATATTGCTCTCAGTTTTATCAACCCATCCTTTTTTTGAGGGGGAGTTGAAGGATGGGTGGGACAGCCCTGAAAGGTCTGCTGGATAAAAATAGAAACAGTAAGCCACAAGGACACGATAGTGATAAAACCTTCTGACCAGGAGGAGAAGCACAGGATTATCTTCCAAATAACATTAATTTCAACACTCTAAGTGCTTTTACTTACTTCGGGGCTCAGGACTGCGGTGCTGTCACTCGGAACATCTTCTTCAAATCCTTTATTATGAAAACTTTCTATTTCATGACCTGTGCTTCCTTCACTCGGACACTTGTTATATGAGCATCTTGGACTGTTGCTGCAGTGGGAAAATTCACATTTACTGTCCCCAATTTCTGAGGGTGTACATGAGAGGTGGGGAGAACCACTGTCATCCTGATATGGTGGTGGCTGCAATTCATCCAGTGGGGGTGTTCTTCTCATTCTCTGAATGCAGTTTCCTGATAATGATTAAGAATCTGGTCACTGTTTCCAATTAGCCTCAACATGCAGTATAGTCCACAATAATTGTAAATAACTTAAAAAAAAAACTGGATTAAAATTTTGTGGCAAGGTAATTACTAGATTTACTAATGAGTTTTCTTCTTCCCTGGTTCAGATGCAGAAATCAAATAATCTGGTTTCTCAATCCTCTCCTGCATGGTAAGATCAGGAAAAATAAGTTATGTACCAAGACACCCTGTTTCTTCTTATAAAAATGGGACAGCAATAAATACTAGTGAAATCAATGATTCATATAGGTCTGTCTTTCAAAACAATCCTAAAGCATACAAACTTCAACTATTCCCTCATGATCCGTGACCTCTCTCGTCACAATAGGTAGGTAAAACACATATAAACCTCATTTATTTTCTTCAATTACTGAGACGAACTTGAACTAGCATTCACCTCAGCAGCACTGGAAACTAGGTTTTCCTGTCTATCCGAGCTCCAGAATCCTGAAATGAAGTGCACTGTGAATCAAGGCCTAATTCCTCCTGCGCTGTGCTTAGGCACTCAGCTGTGTCTGACTCTTTGCAACCCCATGGACTGTAGCCCGCCACCCTCCAGCGGAGTCTGAAGTCCGCAATCCACCCTGTCTCCCTTATAAAGAGGTCACTCCCTGCCCCACCACATCCTGCATCAGGGCTCCCTTATAAAGAGGTCACTCCCTGCCCCACCACGTCCTGCATCAGGGCTCCCTTATAAAGAGCTCACTCCCTGCCCCACCACATCCTGCATCAGGGCTCCTAAAGTCCACTCTACCTTGTCTATAGGAGGCATCTCCAGCTCCACGTTTTCTTTCTCTCTTAAATTTTTAACTTTTACGTCAATGATTTACCTAAATAACAGAATAAGCAGGTCTGTGAACAGGACAGAGGTGGGGACAGGCAGGTATGTTAGGAAATAGAGTTCACCATACAACTCAGGGATAGCTAAATCCATGCAAATAATTCCTGGACGTAATATCAGATATAAAACTTAAACATGGCTCAGTTTTTCCTTTGATGGACTGTCACTCTCCTTTCTCGAAAGGAGCTCTGGAAAATAGGTCGTTTGTAATTCTTCTAATAGAGAAATGTTCAACAGGTCTTCTATTCTTGCTAAGATAGAAAAGCTTCTTGCTAAGACAGAAAAACTCTACATAAGAACTATAAAACTCATTTAAAAATTACCATGATGTCTGGCTCAAATGAAAAACACTGATCTGCATGAACTTAGCACAGATTTACTTGTTTGATCAGAAGTCCTAATTTTGGAAAAAGAGACTAAATGTGTCACCTAGTGAGCCTAACATACCAGAGTTAGGAAATAAACACAACGCAGAAAAATTAATGACTTAAGTTGAAACTTAATTTGAGGAGATAGATTGGAAGTAGTAGCCAATAACACAATAAATCAGATTTCAGCATGAGGCTTCCAGGAAAGCTACTGTTTTCCTGACAAAGCAGCAGACATAACTTGCATGTCCCTTTTGCCCAGTGGCCTTTCCCCTTTCTCCTGCTTTAGCGGTGTGGCACTCATAACCATGAAGTAACAAGCATGAGAATGAAAACTAAGGATGATGAAGGGGTATCTGAAGAATCACCAAGTAGCTACCTCCAGAATTTCTTGATGTCTGAGACAAATAAATCTCTATTTGTTAAACAAACAAACAAAAAAAACACAAAAATGACGACTTCCTTGGCAGTCCAGTGGTTAAGACTTCAAGCTTCCACTGCAGGGGACATGGGATCAATCCCTGGTCAAGGAACTAAGATCCCACGGGCTGCATGGCATGGCCAACCCCCACCAATCCCCGTCTCCAAAACAAAAAACCCCCAAACCTGATATCTGAATTTTCTTTTGTTTCTAAATATAGTCTCTGATAGTTTTTAAACTGACATCTTCTCTCTCTTTAAAAATGTCTATTTAACCAGTCACTGAATTATAAATTAAATTGTAATACCTAAATATTTACTATAACATGAAGTAAATTAAAAAATTCCCAACATAGTAGTTCTAAGAATCAGCATACCATCTTTTCCTTTATCTTAATTTTTTAAAAAAGAGAGATGATCTTTCCCAGAAGTCTCTTATTAATAGCATATTATCCCACAGGTCTCACTGGACAGAACTAGGTCACATGTCTATTTCTAAACCCACCTGTGGTGGGGGGATGTGATTACCATAATTGCCTTAACCAGAAGCCATCAAATTGAAGCTAGGGATAGGATACATCTCACTGCTCATATCTATATGGTAAAGAGTAGATGCCACTCAACGAATTAAAAAAAAAAAAAGGACTGGGAACAAGACAAGGATTCTGACTCTCATGGTGCTTGAAGTCCTAGCCATAGAAATTAGGCAAGAAAAGAAAGACATCCAGATTGGAAAGGAAAAAGAAAAACTATCTGTATTGGCAATGACATATTCTATATAGAAAACTGCAGTGTCCACAAAAGAAAACCTTTTAGAACTAATAAACATAATCAGTAAAGCTGCTGGATATAAAATCAATGTAAAAATCAGTTGTGTTTTTATCAACTCACATGAATTATAATCAGAAGAAGTTAAGGGAAAAATCCCAATTACAACTGCATGTAAAGGATCCACCTGCCAATGCAGGCGACATGTGAGACATACATTTAACCCCTAGGTTGGGAAGATACCCAGGAGAAGGAAATGGCAACCCACTCCAGTATTCTTGCCTAGGAATTCCCATGGACAGAGGAGCCTAGTGGGCTACCATCCACGAGGTTGCAAAGAGTCAGGCGCAGCTGAGAAACTGAGCATGCACCAGCATGCACCAAGGGATAAATTTAACCAAGGAGGTGAAACACCTTCACACTAAAAACTATAAGACACTGATGAAAGGAACTGAAAAACACAAATAATGGAAAGATACTCTGTGTGTGTGGATTGGAAGAATACTGTGAAAATATTCATACTATCCAAAGCAACCTACAGATTCAATGCAATAGCTATCAATATTCCAATGGAAATTTTTTTTTCACAGAAATAGAAAAAACAGCCTTAAAATTTGTATGGAAATACAGAAGATTTCAAATAGCCAAAGAGATCTTGAAAAAGAAGGAAAAAGTGGGAAGCATCAAACTTCCTGATTTGAAAGTATATTACAAATCTACATTAATCAAAGCAGTATGTTACTGGCACAAAAGCAGACACATTGTCCAATAGAACGGAGAGCCCAGGAGTAAACCTACATATGTATGGTCAATTAATTTATGACAAAGGAGCCAAGAAAATACAAGGAGAGGATAGTCTCTTTAATAAATGGTGATGGGAAAACTGGACAGCCATATGCAAAAGAATGATACTGAACTATTGTCTTGCATCATATACATAAATCAACTTGGAATGGATGAAATACTTGAATATAAGAACTGAAACCATGAATTGGTCTTAATAATGTTTTAGATCTGACACCAAAAGTAAGGGCAATAAAAGCAAAAATAAACAAGTAGGATTACATAAAACTCAATAGCTTCTTCACTGCAAACAATCAACAAAATTAAAAGTCAACCTACAGAAGGGTGGAAAATATTTACAAATCATGTATCTGGTGAGGTGTTAATCTCCAAAATACATGAAGAACTCACACAACTCAGTGAAAAAACAAACAATCTGACTGAAAAATGGGTTGAGAAACTAAAAAACACCTTTGGAAAGAAACTGTTTTCCAAAGAAGATATGCAAATGACCAACGGAAACATGAAAACGTTTTCAAATCACTAATCATCAGAGAAACGCAAGTTATCCACCACGAAATACCAACTCACACCTGTCAGAATGGCGATTATCAGAAAGCCAAGAGATAACTAGCGCTGGGCAGGATGTGGAGAAGAGGGAATCCCTGCACACCATTGATGGGAGTGTGAACTGTTGAAACCGCTATGGAGAATAATATGGAGATTCTTCAAAAAATTAAAAACTGAACTCGTATATGATCCAGCAATTCTACTTCTCTGTACTTCTCTGAAGGACATGAAATCACCATACTGAAAAGATACCTGCATTTCCATATTCACTAACGTATTATTTGTAACAGCCAAGACATGGAAACAGCTGAAGTGTCCATCAATGAATGAATGGATAAAGATAATGTGCTTTATACAGACAATGGACTACATTCAGCCATAAAAGAAAAGTTGCCATTTGTGACAAGAGGGATGGACCTTGAGGCCAATAATGTTACGCGAAGTAAATAAAAAAAGAGAAAGAGAAATACTGTATGATGCCACTTATACACAGAATCTGAAAAATAATGAATTCACGGATATGGAGAACAGATTGGCGGTCGGCAAAAAATGGCAGGGTTGGGGGTAGGAGAAAGGGATGAAGGCGGTAAAAGGCACAAACTTCCAGTTACAAGATAAGTAAGTCCTGGGGATATAATGCACAGTGTCGACTATACTTAATAATACTGCATTGCATATTTAAAATTTGCTGAGAGTAGAATAAAAATAGATAAAAGTTCTTATCAGGAGAATAAATGTACAACTATGTAAAATGACTGATGTTAACTAAGCCTATTGTGATGGTCACTTTGCAATACTTACATATTATGAAACCATTATGTTGTACACCTTGAAATAACACAAAGTTATATGTTAATTAAGTCTCAATAAAACTAGGAAAAGTAAAAAAAATGACTCAGTGTTTTCCTTCCAAAAACGCATGCACGCTGGGAGTACAAAAACACGCACGCATTAAACCAAACAAAAACGTGGATGCCTGAAGATGCCAGGAAGGAGGAAGATACAGGATCCTTGCCTTTCTTATCCATCAGTCTAGCAACTGATTTCAGTCTTTATTTTTATTTAAAAAAAGAAATCTTCTCTTTATGTGAGTCCATTTCCACTTTTAATAATCCTCTTCTGAACTTCCTTTTGACGTGACCAGCACATACAGTTTCTGTCTGGTAACTGTGTTATACCTCACTTCCTTCGGCTTACTCTCTCACATATCAAGTCCTTGTCTAGCTGCCACCAACTGCGGCACTTACACGGCTGACCTCCAATCACCTGGATCTTATTTAGAGTTCGTGTCACTGTGGTCCAAAGACTAAGGCAGAAGCTATCCCAAAGAAGTTTACTGATATTTAAAGATGCTAAGTAGGCTCCATGGGTTGATTTCAATATTGTTTCTGGATTTGAGAGAAACAACTTTAAAGCTGTGAAGTGGAATATATAAAATATTTTGGAATACATAGATATATATATACAAACATTGGGATTTATAAATTATATGTTTATATAATTATGTATTATTGTATAAATCCTCAAAGCTCTGAATATAATTACCACACTTTTCTCTTTAATTTTCAGTTTACTCTTGCATTTTACTTCTCAAAGAGAAGGCCAAATGTATCTGGAATGTAAATTTCATTGAAAAGATACAGTTATAAGGATTTCTTCTTTAACTCTCTGCAATAGTATCTTTTTTTCTCTAGTTGTTAACCGCTTTTCACTGTCTACATAGTGTAAGAACTTGGCTTAAATTGAATTGATGTTGGAAAAACTTTAAGACAATTGTTTTATAAAATAGCACAATTTATGTCAGAGTTGTTAGATTACACTATAAACATCCAACCTTAGAAAGAAATTTTTTGTCGGACTATCAAATACAAGAATGATAATGCCATACTCTTACTTCATTCCTCGTTTTACAACCCAATTTCATACTCTGTTTTATGGAAATGATATAAAAGGGTTCATGTATGAATATATTTTAAGCATTTTAATTTTCCATTTGCATATCGCACAGCACCTAGAAAACAAGACAAATTATCTTCCTACTTTAAGAAAAAAAACAGGATGCACGCATATCTGGAATATGACCTGTAGGTCTCAACACTGTGTTTTAAGACACTGGTTTTCAAAGTTCGGCAACTGCAGCTCTAAAAACAGGTGAATATTCAACATTTGTAGAATTCATACCACTCTTCAGATGCCTGTGGAAATCTGCTAAAATTTACCATATACTGGGTGATAAGGCTCAACATATTTCACAAAACTGGGAGTGTAAAGGGGATGTTTTCAAACCACAGTGGAATTAAATTAAAAATCAGAAACAAAAATATAATAAAATTTATAGAAATCTAGATAAAATAACTAGAAATTAAGATAAACTTCTAAACTGCCCATGGATTAAAGGAGAAATCACAACAGAGATTAGAAAATACATTGAAAATAATGAGAATAAAAATAATCCATATAAATACTTGCAGAATGTGGCTAAGAAGGACAGTTACAGGCCTAAGTGCATATACTGGGGAGGGCAGGGGAGAGAGGAAGGCTGAAAACCATAATCTGAGTACCCATTTCAAGATGTTTTAAAAACAAACAAATGAAATTCAAAGGAAGTAGGAAGAATGAAACAAGGAGCAGAAATCAAAAATAGAAAACACGCATACAAAAAAATGCACACAATAGAAGAGCATTAGCAAACCAAAGGCGAAGGCAATGGCCACCCACTCCAGTATTCTTGCCTGGAGAATCCCAGGGACGGGGGAGCTTGGTGGGCTGCCGTCTATGGGGTCGCACAGAGTCGGACACGACTGAAGCGACTTAGCAGCAGCAGCAAATCAAACTAAAATCCATTGAGAACACTAATAAAATTGATAAGATGCTAGAAGAGACTAGTCAAGAAGAAAAAGAGATGGCATAAATTATTAATCTCAAGAATAAAAAAGAGGACATCATTTCAAACCCGTGACACATTAAAAAGACAGGGAGCTTTCCCTCTGCTCTCCCCTTTTTGGAAATCTGTCAGTCCCGGAGCTATTCAGTGGGCAGAGGGAGGCAGCGGTCCGCACTGCTGGTGGCACCAGAAGCTGTGTGGGCCAGAGCCATGTGTCAGAGCCCAAGGAGGGCACAGAGGGCATCTGCACGCGGGGCAGCGCCACGCAGCACGACCGAGTCCAGTCTGGGTGAAGCTGGGTGTGCTGGGTGAGCACAGCACGGGGAGCCAGAGCCTCAGCAGGGTACGTGGCTTCCCCGTGGAAAGGAAGCCTAGCCCAGGCAACAGAGCCCAGAGTGAGGAGTGTGTCCACAATGAGGGAAGGGGCCAGAGCTGGGGGAGAACCAGGGAAAGAACTGGAACACACCCTGTGCTGCTGAATTAACATGAAAAGATATCAGTGTGAGCTCAGGTGTTTAGAGGTGGGCATAAATGCAGTGTAAATATGCATACAATGTGTACACACACACACACACACACACACACACACACTCCTGAGTATCCTGGCTCTATCCACAGCTTAAGAAAAACCCTTTGACAGCAACAAGCATACCTAAGTGCTCCAATCCTGGCTTCTCAATCAGTTCTTCACTAAAAGGAATCAGGACTCCATGAAGAAATGGCTAATTCCAGAGCCGAGGAAAGGAAAATACAAGCCAAGCCTAGACAAGCTTCTTGTGTTGAGAGTAAGGACACACTCAAAGAGTGATGAGGTCATGTCAAAAGGACAAAGAAGCCAGCTTGAAGGGGGTCACACTGACCGAATCTCACTAACAATTTGAGCTTCAAAATAAATAAATAATCACAATAATGGATCATAAGACACAGAGGAAAAGAGGACACCATGAGTCCATCTAGATATAAACAAACACAAAAATAAACTGAAAGAACTTTGAGGAAAATAGGTCATTTTTACAGTTAGAGATGCATTCTGATGAAGGACTTAATTATCAAGAGTAATTTAGTGAAGAAGCCTAGTAGACACCTCCTTAACGATGAGAACAAAGGGAACATTCTGAGCAATGGAATAAATCAAAATTGTGCATCATCTGCTAAGATGCAATGAGAGGAATATGGCACCACTTTCACCTAGAGGTGCATAACCTGAATCTTATCATGAGGAATATCAGACAAACTCAGATATCCAAAAAAAAAAAAAGTGTAATAGTCAAAAGGGGAATGACTGAAGCACTATTCTAGACTAAAGGAGACTAGAAAGAAAAGGTAACTAAATGCAAGACAAGATTTTGAATTTGATCCTTTTGCTATAATAACATTATTTGGACAACTGTTGACCTTGAGAAGGTTCTGAGAATTAAATGGCAATAAGATGTCAAAATATCAATATTAGTACCTTATTTTTGATGGTTACAGTAAGGCTATGCAAGAGAATATTCTTGCTTGTAAAAAATACACACTAACACATTTGAGGGTGAAGAAGCAACCCATTTACCCTTAAATGGTTTAAGGTGGAAACAAGGACTATAAAGTCTTGCTACAAATGCAGGATGGATTTAACATTAGAAAATGAATCTATCAAAGTCATTGCATTGAAAGAATAAAGGTTAAAAGTAATGTGATAATTATAATAGATTAAAAAAATCATTTGATATAATTAATTATCCAATTATGCTAAAAGATTTCAGTACAAAAGAGGAATAGAAGGCAATTTTCTTTAACTCACAAAGAGTATCTTTGGAAGTCCTCTGTGCGTGCATATGTGCGAAGTCACTTCAGTCATGTCCGACTCTTTGTGACCCTATGCACTGTAGCCTGCCAGGCTCCTCTGCCCATGGGATTCTCCAGGCAAGAATACTGGAATGGGTTGGCATGCCCTTCCCCGAGGCATCTTCCCAACCCAGGGAGCGAACCCATGGCTCCTGCACAGCAGGCAGATTCTTTACCTCTGAGTCACCAGGGAAACCAAAGTCCTATAGTAAACATCAAATTTACTGGTAAAATGTTGAGAACTTTACCTCTGAGGTCGAGAGTGAGAAAAAGATGCCTAGCCAGAAAGGTGGAAAGACAACTCTCAGAATGGGAGAAAATAACAGCAAATGAAACAAGTGACAAAGGATTAGCCTCCAAAATATGCAAGCAGCTCATGTAGCTCAATATCAGAAAAAAACAAACAACCCAGTCAAAAAGTAGGCAGGCCAATTCAGGCTAACACATATCAAAAATCATCACAATATTATAATTATCCTCCAATTAAAATAAATTAAATAATTTTGAAAAAAGTAGGCAGAAGATCAAGCAGACAGTTCACCAAAAAAGGCATACAGATGGCTAATAAACACATGAAAAGATGCTCAATATTGCTCATTATCAGAGAAATACGAATCAAAACTTCAATGAAATAATCCCCTCACATCGGTCAGAATGGGCATCATCTTGTTGATGTTTGAAAGAACACAACAAAATTCTGTAAAGCAATTATCCTTCAATTAAAAATAAATAAAGCGGCAAAAAAAAAATATAAATCTACAAACAATAAATGCCCGAGAGGGTGTGGAGAAAAGGGAACCATCTTGCATTGTTGGTGGGAATGTAAACTGATATAGCACTATGGAGGACAGAACGGAGGTTCTTTAAAAAGCTAGGAATAAAACTACTATATAACCCAACAATCCCACTACTGGGCATAAACCCTGAGAAAATCATAATTGAAAAAGACAAATATACCCCAGTGTTCACTGCAGTACTACTTACAATAGAAATAGAAATATAATGGAAGCAACCTAGGTGTCTATAAACAGACGAATGGACAAAGAAGCTGTAGTACATATATATAATGGAATATTCAGTTCAGTTCAGTCGCTCAGTCGTGTCTGACTCTCTGCGATCCCATGAATCGCAGCACGCCAGGCTCTCTGTCCATCACCAACTCCCGGAGTTCAGCCAAACTCATGTCCATCAAGTCGGTGATGCCATCCAGCCATCTCATCCTCTGTCGTCCCCTTCTCCTCCTGCCCCCAATCCCTCCCAGCATCAGGGTCTTTTCCAATGAGTCAACTCTGCATGAGGTGGCCAAAGTATTGGAGTTTCAGCTTTAGCATCAGTCCTTCCAAAGAACACCCAGGGCTGATCTCCTTTAGAATGGACTGGTTGGATCTCCTTGCAGTCCAAGGGACTCTCAAGAGTCTTCTCCAACACTGCAGTTCAAAAGCATCAATTCTTCGGCGCTCAGCTTTCTTCACAGTCCAACTTTCACATCCATACGTGACCACAGGAAAAACCATAGCCTTGACTAGACAGACCTTTGTTGGCAAAGTAGTGTCTCTGCTTTTCAATATGCTGTCTGGGTTGGTCATAAGTTTCCTTCCAAGGAGTAAGCGTCTTTTAATTTCATGGCTGCAGTCACCATCTGCAGTGATTTTGGAGCCCCCCAAAAAATAAAGTCTGACACTGTTTCCACCGTTTCCCCATCTATTTCCCAGGAAGTGATGGGACCAGATGCTACTCAGCCATAAAAAGGACGGCATCTGAGTGAGTCAGTTCTAACGAGGTAGATGGACTGAGAGCCTATTACACACAATGAAATAAGTCAGAAGGAGAAAAACAAATATTGTTTATTAACATATATATATATGAGTCTAAATCGATGGTACTGATGAACCTATCTGCAGGGCAACAATGGAGACACAGACCTAGAGAACAGACTTATGGACATGGTGGGGGAGAAGGGGCTGGGACGAATCGAGAGAGTAGCATGGAAACATATACACGACCATATGTCAAATGGACGGCCAGTGGGAACTTGCTGTGTGGCTCTGGGAGCTCAACTGGTGCTCTGTGACAACCTAGAAGGCTGGGATGGGATGAGGGGGAGAGAGGTTCAAGACGGAGGGGACATATGAATACCTATGGCTGATTCATGTGGATATATGGCAGAAACCAACATAATACTGTTAAGTAGTTATCATTCAATTAAAAATGAATTTTTTAAAAAAGGAAAGAGAACAATGTGCCAGAGGTCCTAGCCAATGGAATAAGCTGAGAAAAAGAAAGGGATTGGAAAGAAAGAAATAAAACTGCCGTAATGCTCAAATGATGACTGTGATATAATAACAGTAGATAAATTCAAATGTTCAAGCTGGATTTAGAAAAGGCAGAGGAACCAGAGATCAAATCACCAACATCCACTGGATCATTGAAAAAGCGAGAAAGTTTCAGAAAAACATCTACTTCTGCTTTATTGACCATGTCAAAGCCTCTGACTGTGTGGATCACAACAAACCTGTGGAAAATTCTTAGAGATGGGAATACAGCCAGACCACCTGACCTGCCTCCTGAGAAATCTATATGCAGGTCAACAAACAACAGTTAGAACTGGACATGTAACAGCCTACTGGTTCCATATCTGGAAAGGCATACGTCAAGTCTGTTTATTGTCACCCTGCTTATTTAACTTATATACAGAGTACATCATGAGAAATGCTGGACTGGATGAAGCACAAGCTGGAATCAAGATTGCCGGGAGAAATATCAATAATCTCATATGCAAACGACACCACCCTTATGGCAGAAAGTGAAGAAGATATAAAGAGCTTCTTGATGAAAGTGAAAGAGGAGAGTGAAAAAGTTGGCTTATAGCTCAACATTCAGAAAACTAAGATCATGGCATCCAGTCCCATCATTTCATGGCAAATAGATGGGGAAACAATTGAAACAGTGAGAGACTCTATTTTGGGGGGCTCCAAAATCACTGCAGATGGTGACTGCAGCCATGAAATTAAAAGATGCTTACTCCTTGGAAGAAAAGCTGTGACCAACCTAGATAGCATATTAAAAAATAGAGACATAACTTTGACAACAAAGGTCCTTCTAGTCAAAGCTATAGTTTTTCCAATAGTCATGTATGGATATGATAGTTAAGACTATAAAGAAAGCTGAGCACTGAAGAACCGATGCTTTTGAACTGTGGTGTTGGAGAAGACTCTTTTTTTTTTCTTTTATTAAATTTTTATTTTTACTTTATTTTACTTTACAATACTGTAAGTCTCTTGGACTGCAAGGAGATCCAACCAGTCCATCATAAAGGAAATCAGTCCTGAATATTCACTGGAAGGACTCATGCTGAAGCTGAAACTCCAGTACTTTGGCCACCTGATGCGAAGAACTGACTCGCTGGAAAAGACCCTGATGCTGCAAAAGATTAAAGGTGGGAGAAGAAGGGGATAACAGAGGATGAGATAGTTGGATGGATCACCGACTCAATGGTCATGAGTTTGAGTAAGCTCTGGGAGTTGGTGATGGACGGGGAGGCCTGGTGTGCTGCAGTCCATGGGGCCGCAGGGTCGGACACGACTGAGTGACTGAACTGAGCACCAAATATCTAAAAATAAACTTCAGAAAACACCTTGCTGCTGTTTTGGGGGTTTACTATCAGAATGCATACTCTGAAAGCCATTGGCAGAATCTACACTTGGCCTTTCCAAGCAATGTCTATGTGCTATATAGGAGGGGACAACTGGAAACTACTGCAGACTTCTTTCTTTAGCAACATGACATCTCAAAGGAAAAGCAGAGATTAGTCTTAGTCAGAGGCGTGAGGTGTGATGAAGGCCTCCACTAGTCTGACCTCTACAGAAATTAACAGAATTGAAAAATAACGGCAGAAGACCAGAAACTGAATTAGAAGATGACATCAAGTGGTGCTGCCACTCCGGATGGAGCCATCTTACAGAGCAAATTAACACAGCCTCGGTATTCGATACCTAGCTTTAATTTAGCAAATGCCTTTCCCTTCACAGCAATCCAGAGTGAACACAAGTAACAGGTTATTTACATCTCATCTGGTGAGAACAGCAATGCTTCTACCACCCTATGTCAGGGAAACATAGTAAAGTATTCTTGTTCTCTGCTGTGATCTGCTTTGCAGAGACCCTGGCCGCCCTCACATTCCAAACAACATCTCCTTGAACCTGTTCTAGAAGACAGCAAGCTATTAGGACTTAGAAGAGTAGAAGACTGGACAGATGAGATTTCTTGCTAAGTGTACATGTGTGATGGAAGTGAGAACCAAATCTTAAGGAAATACAGGGGACTTGCCTCGTCAACCAAGTTCTTGAGGATCTAGGGTTTGGTTGGAATGTTCCTCCCAAAGTCAAAGAGAATTTGCTATCCCTTGTCTGCTTGACACGAGGGAGACAAAACTTTGGTGGGCCTCTTTAAACTTGAAGAGAACCACAGTCCACAATTGAGTGTACAGCTCTGATACTTTTATAAGGTAAAATAAAAAGCTATTAGCTTTGAGCAAGAGCTATTACCCAGAGCAAGGTAAATCTCTCCAGGTGATCCAGGTACAGTGGCATAAACTCTACACTTGACCTTTAAGATTCAGCAAACCAGACGGTCCTCCAACGATTGCAATAGGTCATGATGCTTAAAAGTATTACTGAGAAGTTCTGATGGTAGACTGGCACTGCAGGCCTTTTGATTTTTTTTTTTTTTTGGTACCTCCAAACACATTTTATTAGAAGACACAGATCAGATTATTTTTGTACCATGCCTTAAAACCCTAATCTTTCTTGCTTTATTTCCCTGATAGCTTGAAATAATTTCTGATTTAAAGCGAACTTCATATGTAGCTACTGACTTTGTAACAGTACAGTCTTATTCAGTGCATCTACTTTCTGAGTAGAAAATAATTTCATTGCCTCTCATTTCTTGACTCTCCAGTTCAGTTCAGTTCAGTCGCTCAGTCGTGTCCAACTCCTTGCGACCCCATGAATTGCAGCACGCCAGGCCTGCCTGTCTATCACCAACTCCCGGAGTTCACTCAGATTCACGTCCATCGAGTCAGTGATGCCATCCAGTCATCTCATCCTCGGTCGTCCCCTTCTCCTCCTGCCCCCAATCCCTCCCAGCATCAAAGTCTTTTCCAGTGAGTCAACTCTTCGCATGAGGTGGCCAAAGTACTGGAGTTTCAGCTTTAGCATCATTCCTTCCAAAGAAATCCCAGGGCTGATCTCCTTCAGAATGGACTGGTTGGATCTCCTTGCAGTCCAAGGGAATCTCAAGAGTCTTCTCCAACACCACAGTTCAAAAGCATCAATTCTTCAGTGCTCAGCCTTCTTCACAGTCCAACTTTCACATCCATACATGACCACTGGAAAAACCATAGCCTTGACTAGGCGGACCTTAGTTGGCAAAGTAATGTCTCTGCTTTTGAATATGCTATCTAGGTTGGTCATAACTTTTCTTCCAAGGAGTAAGTGTCTTTTAATTTCATGGCTGCAGTCACCATCTGCAGTGATTTTGGAGCCCAAAAAAATAAAGTCTGACACTGTTTCCACTGTTTCCCCGTCTATTTCCCATGAAGTGACAGGACCGGATGCCATGATCTTCGTTTTCTGAATGTTGAGCTTTAAGCCAACTTTTTCACTCTCCTCTTTTACTTTCATCAAGAGTTTTTGATAAAAAGATTACACTCATTTCAGCAGGTGAAGTCAAAGTGGTTTGTCCAGTATGTAGCAGCAGCTGGCATGCGATCACCCAGCTACTGAGTTACAAATGTCAAGCTGTACCCCACCATCAAGGGAAATTGGCAGATCTTGCATGAGGACTGAGGAGGCTCTGAAAGCCAAGGAGGTATTATGATTATCTTGCTAAGCCTGCACGTGTAGCCTCACAAGTAGGCTGATTACAAAATTATGTCTAGGACTTCCCTGGTGATACAGTGGATAAGAATCTGCCTGCCAATGCAAGGGATGTGGGCCTGACCCCTGGTCTGGGAAGATTCCAGTGTCGTGCGGCAACTAAGCTCACGTGCCACACTACTAATCCTGCACCCTAGAGCCCACACGCCATGCCCACTGAGGCCGTGCGCCACAAGTACAGAAGACTGCATGCTCTACGCCCATGAGCCGCAACTACGCAGCCCACATGCTGCAACTCCTCAAGTCTGTGTGCCCTAAAGCCTGTGCACAACAATGAGAAGCCCACGCAGCACAATGAAGACTCGCTACAGCTAGGGAAAGCCCACACACAGCAACGAAGACCCAGCACAACCCAAAGTAAAATACAAAAAAAAAAAAATTTATGGCTAATGATATGCCCCAAACCAGAAGTGGAATGTTCTGGGATTATGAAGAGTTATAATCTTTCAGAGCCCCTGAGAGGTAAGAAAGAAGGAAACTCTTCTCAGTGGATAGAAGAGATTTTAGAAGTTTCATGGAAGGTTTTATCATGAACGGAACTTGAATACAGTAAAAACATTGCTCCATCAAGTATATTTTGCTACTGTTGAATACAGTGTTCTATCAATGTTAACCATAAAAAGTTGGTTGCTTTCTGTTGCTGAAGTCTTCTACATCCTAACTGATTTTCAATCTACTTTTCTTATTCATTACTAAGAAAGAACTACTGAAGCTCTGAATATAATTGCGCATTTCTATTTCTCCTTTGCTTCAAGTTTTACTGAAACTGCTATTCAGGACTGTTATATCTTCTTGATGAACTGACTCAAACTATTGTGGAAATGTCTCTTTATCCCTGGTAAGAATACTTATTCTAAAATATTCTTTGATATTAACATATAGCCTCCTCAGCTTTCTTTGAGTTAATGTTTGCATGGTAGGTATATCATTTTTTTTCTATCCCTTAACTTATAAATTATCTATGATTTTATATAAAAATTAGGTTTCTCATATACACATATATTTGGATATTCTTTTTATACATATAGTTTTGCTTTAAAAATCTCATATGACAATCTTTGCCTTTTAATTGGCATATTTAAATCCCTTAGATTTAGTATAATTATCAAAATTGAGGACTGACAAGCTTTCTCTAACAGACCACACAGAATAAATAGTTTAGAGTTTGTAGGCCACACACAGTGTCTACCTCACATTCTTTGTGTGCATTTATCGTAGCTCTGTGGCTCAGACGGTAAAGTGTCTGTCTACAATGCGGTAGACCCGGGTTTGATCCCTCAGTTGGGAAGATCCCCTGGAGAAAGAAATGGCAATCCACTCCAGGACTATTGCCTGGGAAAATCCCATGGACAGAGGAGCCTGGTAGCTCCAGTCCATGGCGTCGCAAAGAGTCGGACATGCCTGAACGACTTCACTTCACATGAGTTTTATAATACTTTAAAACTATAAAAATCTGTTATATAAATACAATAGAATATTATTCAGCCATAAAAAGGATTAAACTCTGCTATTTGCTATGACATGAATGACACGAAAGACTCTTAAAGACATTGTGTGAAGCAAAATAAACCAGACAAAAGAGGACAAATATTGTATGCTTCCATTTATGTAAGTTACTTAGAGTTGTCAACTCATGGAGACAGAAAGGATAAGGTGACAGAAAGGTGACTGGCAGGAACTTGGGGGAGTGGAGAACGGAGAATTATAGTTTAATGGGTACAGAGTTTCAGTTTGGGAAGATGAAAAAGGATGGATGGTGGTGATGGTTGTACAACAATGTGAATTTACTTAATGTACATTTAAAAAGTAAATTTTGTCATATATATTTTTCATAATTAAGAAAAATGTAAAAATCATTTCAAACACACAGGCCATACAGAAACAGGCTGCATGCAGATGTGCTTCATGGGGTATAGTCTACCCATGCTGCTGCTAAGTCACTTCAGTCATGTCCGACTCTGTGCGACCCCATGGACTGCAGCCCACCAGGCTCCTCCATCCATGGGATTCTCCAGGCAAGAACACTGGAGTGGGGTGCCACTGCCTTCTCCAATGCATGAAAGTGAAAAGTGAAAGTGAAGTCACTCAGTTGTGTCCGACTCTTCGCGACCCCACGGACTGCAGCCCATCAGGCTCCTCCATCCATGGGATTCTCCAGGCAAGAGTACTGCAATGGGGTGCCCCTGCCTTCTCCGAGTTTACCTACACCTCATCTATATGTTTGAGTCAAATCTACCCTCCTGTAATCTGTTTATTTGCCCTAATTATTCTTTGCTATTGTTGAATTATTGAAAAATTGCTGAATTGTTGAAAAAATTATTCATTTTTATTCTTTCTGACTTCTTTTGGATTGAGTACTTTTATGATTCAATTTTCTCTCCACTATTAGCTTACTAGCCATCAGTTCTGTTCTATTTTCCAGAGGTTCTTCTAGGATTTATAATATCTATCTGTAACTTCAGAAATGTATCTTCAAATAATTTCAGATATAATATAAAATATTACAATAGAATACATCTCCTTTGACTTTTTGTGTTATTTTCATATATTTTTACTTCTACATACATACAGTATCTACATAGTAATCAATATTAATCATGACTCTAAATTACTACTAAAGATACAATTAAGTTACATATGAAATATAAATCAGAAAGATTTCCATTAAAAAATTAAAGAATTCTCATGCTTAAGGAATAAATTCCATTATCTTTTGAGGAATATAGATAGCTTGTAACATACAGCATTCATATTACATCAGAGATGCAAGAAATTTATTAACGTATAGCTGACTTTATTTCCAAGTGCAAATTCTAGATATCTGGTACTTCTCATCTCCAACATTTTACAGGCTCCTAAAATTTTACATGTTTATGTCAATCAGCATATAAAATAAGCTTATAAGTAAATGAAAAGTAAAAAATTAATATAACTGAATTACAAAATAGTATCTGCTACATTTCCCATTGTATTTTTTATTCATATAAAAGAATAGAAGATTTTTTTCACGTCTGAGTTTTAATTCAATCATTAATCTGAAATAATAAATTTTAGTTTATTTGCCTGCTTTGATGTGTAAACCAGAAAATAAAATGTAAGTACTATATATGCAAATGTTATACTCTACTTGATACTACAACACATACCAAATATTTAATTTTAAAATCAGCTTAGGCCTTGTTGAGTTTATATATTACATTTTTTGCCATGAATAATCTGGTGAGAAATTTTTATATTTGTTTTATGAAATGGGAAAAAAAAAACAAACAATGTTCTTAGAAAGACAAAAGAGTAATTCAGTTCTGGCCTGTAAAATATACATAGATTTACACAGAATGATGTTAAAAGTGTAGCTGGAGGTGGGCGTGGGGGTTATATACTAATAAAGACAAGAACGAGAACAACTAATTAGCTTTTACTTATGACATAAACTGGGGATGTGATCTCAATTCTTTGAGAATAAAACAATAATGCAGATTTCATTACCATTTTGTGTTAAAAGACTTCAGGCATTCTGAGGATTTTTATTTTTTTCATTTTTATAACACCAAGTAACCAGACACTTCAAAAATAGATGGCTGAAACAGTAGCAATTCAGGATTATGAAGCAGTTAAGTGCTTCACAATGTTGATGTAATATAGCAATTACAGACCTTTGTAATTCAGCAAAAAGGCTTTGTTTTCTTTTATTCATATTGAAACTATACAATAATAACGCCTCCTTATTTTCACAGAAAAGGGCTCATGTTTTTTTTTTTAATCTGCATTAGTGTTTTGACCATTGTTATGAACTCACCATTTGAAATTTATTATTTTGTAACTAAAAATAAAATGAAGCACTAAGGGGGAAAAAGGTTGTATAATGTTAGAATTTTGATTAGCAATCACAGCTGCACCAGAATTAGTTTCTATAGCAACAGGAAGAAATAATGTGTTGAATTGCAATGCAATACAAGATTATTCTTTACAGATTGCAATTCAAAAGGAAATCTTTAAAGAATTTTGTCTTAAAAAGAGTTATTAATCTTTTATCCACCATAATTCTCCAACAGAAAATCTAGTCTACTTTTCCAGAATCCTATTTTAATTCATTCAAATGTAATATGTTCGAAAAAAGATTGAAAATTTAATATACCTGAACAATAAGAATTTTAGCTACTGTCTTATATGCATTTTAAAATAAAAATTATGGACTCATTCTCACACATTGTGTAGATAGAGAGTATGTTTGCTAGGTATATTAGAATCTATAAGAAAAAACCTGATGGGTGCTGTTTTGAATAAACTATGTTGGAGGGATAAGAATTAAAAATAATAAACAAATTCCACATTTGTATCAATATGAAACTAAGCCTACTTTTTATCAATGTATACTCACAGGTTCAAATTATGATTAAGAAACTATACCACCATGAGCGTTCAAAGCATACACCTCCTTACTTTTGTAAGAAAAAAAACAATCATCAAATTTCAAACGCTGCCCATACTATTTCTAACACTGAAAAATATTACTTCACTGCATCCTTTCCAGCCACAGCTATTTTTGGAAACTAATTAAAAGCATATGCCTGAACCTTTTATGTATTTTGCCCTTATAATGAGACCTATTACTGTGGCTTACTCTATCCATCTGAGTTTCAAAGTATCTTTGGAGTTACCATGGATACCAGTGACAAGCATTCTCCCACAACTGCTTTATGTGTCTCATCAAACACAAGAAAAACTGACATGGCAGGAATCAAGCCATCTCGATACTATGAATTTCTAATTATTCGTACAATTATTGTTTTTAAAAAAATAGAAAAAAATTTTAAGTAAACAAACCAGATGACCAGCAAATTATTTCTGAAACTCTGAGTAGATATCAGGGCTTCCCTTGTGGCTCAGCTGGTAAATCAAATTACTGGACAAAAAATAAAAGGTATTATACAAGAAAAGGTACAAATACTAAAGTAAACCAATACAATAGCCCATCAGCGATTCATAGGGTCCAAAGTGAAACCTGGACTTGGGTTACGAACATTTTAAATTATACTAAATAATGTCTCATAGGGACATTTATAAATATAGCCCACAATAAAAAATTTCAGAACTCATTTATGAGAACATGTAGAATGTCTTAACTGCTGCCTTCTAACCAAAACATTATTGCAAAATAGAATAGAATGTGTATTATCAGCAAAATTACCAATAAAAATTATGTGGACAATGTTAGAAACCATCTCCTTTGTCTATACTTTTTTCTTTCTTATTGTAGCAATCAAATTTTCTTAAAAATGAAAATCTTTCACTATGTAAAATGTATTTTTTAAAAAATCAAGAATTTAAAATCAAACTCTATTTCTAGCAAGGAACAATTTTAGCATCTCCTTTTGTAACTTATATTTAAAAAAAATAGTGTAAGTAGGTAAGGGGTGGTGCAGCAGACTTCTCATAGAGTTATATAATTTTATTTTTAAAGACAAAAATATGTATACACAGTTTCATTCTCTTCAGAGGACATAAATTGCAGGAATTACTAAATATGGGCAGATATGTCATTTAATGAAAGTTTAATTACTCTAAATTTTATGATTAAGATACATCAACTTAGCAATACACATATTATTCCAATTATAAGGACATTTAATCTAGAAATCATATAGAAAAATAAACACAATTTTTATTTTTTTTACCTAACAAATGAATGTATGATTTACTGAAGGAAAGCTCCTGAATTTATAAGTAGTAAACATAATAGTGGCTCAGATGGTAAAGTGTCTGCCTGCCGTGCGGGAGACCCGGGTTCGATCCCTGGGTTGGGAAGATCACTGGAGAAGGAAATGGCAACCTACTCCAGTAATCTTGCCTGGAAAATTCCATGGACTGAGGAGCCTGGTAGGCTACAGTCCATGGGGTCACAAAGAGTCAGACACGACTGAGCAACTTCACTTTCACTTAAACATAATACAGAAATTCAGTCTGATATAATGAATTCTACACACAAGTTTCAAGTCAAATTTCATAACGTCTCAATTTCTCCGTCTGTAGAGGGGGAGAGCATCTTCCGTAGTTACTGAAAGATTATGAAAGTTTCTAAATAGAAATCATAAAAACAGTTAAAATGAGATTACTTGGTTGAAATCAGAGTTCACTGAGGGAAAAATAATACATCTCTGAAATTCTTGTAAGGATTCACAGTAAACATTTAATACCTGTTTCTTTTACCACTAATGACTATAGCAAAAATCTGTGGAAAAAATTATACTCACACTATCCTTGTTGAATTTAGGTGAATAGCAGAGAAAGTTTATCTACCTAAATCAGTTTCTCTCATGATTGCCACAGGGGACCCAAAGCCATGTTCTGCTGAGTGGTTTTGGGAAATAATACGTAGACCCACACTGAAAAGCACCCACCTGATTTCAACAGGGCTCCTCAACAGGCTCACATATAACAAAGTGTAAACCACTTAAAATGGACTTCCCTGGTGGCTCAGCAGTAAAGAATCTGCCTGCAATGCAGGAGACGCAAGTTCAATCCCTGGGTTGGGAAGATCCCCTAGAGAAGGAAATGGCAACCCACTCCAGTATTCTTGCCTGGGAAATCCCATGGACAGAAGAGCCCGGCAGGCTACAGTCCATGAAGTCTTAAATAAGTTGGCACACGACAGCTACTGAACAACAACTTAAAACAGAGCAATTCCAAGTTTACCTATCTTTCTCTTTTAGGAAATGATAAATGTATTTATTTTGGTATCTATTTTGTGCTAGGCACTGAAACGCCATTGGCCCCCAGAAGAAAACCTAATTTGCTTTTATGTCAGAGATAAGGAGAAAAAGAACACTAAACAGGGAGGGAGAAAATCTGCGTTTGAAACTGTGCTCTACTACTAAGAAGCTAAGTAAGCATATATACTCTGGGCCTGTGGGTATAAATGGAAGAAAATGAATTTATGATTTAAAAGATCTTTATAATTAAAAAAGAAAGATCCTTGCAGTTTTAACTATTATGAATCCACAACATTTAACAGTTCCATTTTGGAACGGAAATAAAGTAAGGGATTAATTTTCTTAGAGTGAAAATTGCTAAAGACGTGATGAATTGTAAGAGAACACTGGACTAGACTTCTACTTTCTTGAAGTCTATTTGCTCAAAACTAGTTTTACCTTTTGACATTTGAGATGTAGATCTTCTTGCATAACTACATAGCTTTCAAGACCCTATCTGGCTTTGAGATTCCAGAACTAAATTCATGGTTATTGCACAATACAAAAGGAGCTAGAAAGCATGTCAAGAAAAGTTACAGGTAAAGGTTAAAAGAGGAAAAGAATAAAAAACATTTTTCCCTCCTAAGAAGATGACATTTATATCAAGAAATGTAAGTGATCATTGCGTATTGCAGATATTTTACATTAATATTACGCTGGATCTCAGAAATAATTTCAACTTTAATGTGAACAATGTTTTATTGCAGTGTTTCTAAATCCCTAAACCTTGTTTAGAATGTTTACAAATATCCTCTTTTCTAAGGATATTTCTAGAGACACAGATGCCATCAAATAGAGAGACCATCACAAATTTATGCACACTAAATTATGTCCCTAAAAATCACATCAGGATGAAGGCCAAAAAAGAGAACAAGCAGCACAGAAAGAGTGGAGTGAACAGACAAAAGAACATGGCAGAAATAAATTCAAACAAATGAGTCACTGCAATAAGTTTTACAATAAACATATAGGAAATATATAATATAATGTGTATTACAGTTTTTGAGTCCATTCCCTGAAAACTATAAAAATGAAGAGATAAACACGGTTAATACCGTATAATGACAGATGGGATGATTTACCAAAACATATAAATCCGTAAATATGTAAGTCCCTGAAAACATAACTTTAAAGTAATTTAAGAAAAACTGAGAGAATTCCAAGAGAAAAATCTGTTAACAGCCAAAGATATAATACATCTCTCAATGACTGAAAGGTAAAGCAGACACTCACTGCTAAGTCACTTCAGTCTTGTGCGACCCCATAGATGGCAGCCCACCAGGCTCCCCCGTCCCTGGGATTCTCCAGGCAAGAACACTGGAGTGGGTTGCCATTTCCTTCTCCAATGCATGAATGTGAAAAGTGAAAGTGAAGTTGCTCAGCCGTATCCGACTCTTTGCCACCCCATGGACTGCAGCCTACCAGGCTCCTCCATCCATGGGATTTTCCAGGCAAGAGTACTGGAGTGGGGTGCCATTGCCTTCTCCGAAACACTAATTAGAGAAATGAAAAATCAAAACCACAATGAGTTAAGATACAGTATTACCTGACATCTGTCATAATGACTATCATGGGAAAGACCACCAATAACAACTATTAGTGAGGATGTGCAGAAAAGGAAACCCCAGTACACTGCTGATGGGAAGGCCAACTGGTGCAGTGAAACTGGGGAACAGTATGGAAATCCCTCAAAGAAACAAAAAAGAGAACTGCTCTATGATACAGCAGTTCTACTCCTGTGTATATATCCATAGAAAATGAAAACACTAATTCAAAAGACACATGCAACCCAAAGTCCACAGCATTATTTACAATACCCAGGATAAAAGACACGGAACAACAGACTGTTTCCAAATGGGGAAAGGAGTACATCAAGGATATCGTCACCCTGCTTATTTAACTTACACGACACGACTGAAGCAGCTTAGCAGCAGCAGCGGCAGAGTACATCATGCGTTGGATGAAGCACAAGCTGGAATCAAGACTGCCGGGAGAAATATCAATAACCTCAGATACGCAGTTGATACCACCCTTATGGCAGAAAGTGAAAAAGAACTAAAGATCTTCTTGATGAAAGTGAAAGAGGAAAGTGAAAACACTGGATTAAAACTCAACATTCAGAAAACGAAGATCATGGTATTCGGTCCAAACACTTCATGGCAAATAGATGGGGAAACAATGGAAACAGTGAGAGACTTTATTTTGGAGGGGGGGTCTCCAAAATCACTGCAGATGGTGACTGCAACCATGAAATTAAAAGACACTTGCTCCTTGGAAGAAAAGTTATGACCAACCTAGAGAGCATATTAAAAAGCAGAGACATAACTTAGCCAACAAAGGTCAGTCTAGTCAAAGCTATGGTTTTTCCAGTAGTCATGTATGGATGTGAGAGTTGGCCTATGAAGAAAGCTGAGTGCCAGAGAATTGATGCTTTTGAACTGTGGTGTTGGTGAAGACTCTAGAGAGTCTCCTGGACTGCAAGGAGATCAACCAGTCCATCCTATTGGAAATCAGTCCTGAATAATCATTGGAAGGACTGATGCTGAAGCTGCAACTCCAGTACTTTAGCCACCTGATGCGAAGAACTGACTCACTGGAAAAGACCCTGATGCTGGGAAAAACTGAAGGCAGGAGGAGAAGGGGACAACAGAGGATGAGACGGTTGAACGGCATCACCAACTCGATGGACACGAGTTTGAGCAAGCTCCAGGAGTTTTGGTGATGTTTGATGATGGACAGGGAAGCCTGGCGTGCTGCAGTCCATGGGGTCGCAACGAGTCGGACACGACTGAGTGACTGAACTGAACTGAAGATAAAAGAAGCAACCTAAGCCATCCATCGGGCTTCCCTAGAAGCTCAGTGGTAAAGAAACCACCTGCCAATGCAGGATATGTGGGTTCAATCTCTGGGTCCGGAAGATCCCCTGAAGAAGGAAGTGGCAATCCATTCCAGTACTCTCGCCTGGGAAATCCCACAGACAGAGGAGCCTGGTGGACTACCATCTACGGGGCTGCAAAAGAGTCAAACACTACTTAGCGACTAAACAACAGCAAAAGACATCCGTCAAGATGATTGGCTTAAGATGTTTTATACTATGTGTGTATGTGTGTGTGTGTGTGTGCGTGTGTATCTATTACAGAATATCACTCAGCCATTAAAAAAGAATGAAATTCTGCCGTCTGCAACAATGTGAATTGTCCTAGAGAATATTATGCTACTGAAGTAAGCCAGACAGAGAAAGACAGATAGTGTATGTTATCACTTATATGTGGAATCTAAAAAAAAAAACAAAAAACAATAAACAAATGTATACAACAAAACAGAAACAGACTCACAGATATAGAGAACAAATTGTTGGTTACTAGTGGGGAGAGGGAAGCGGGTAAGGGCAAGATAAGAGTATGGGATAAGAGATACAAATGACTATGTATAAAATATTTACATAGGCAACAAAGATATGTTGTACATCACAGGGAGAAACAGCCATTGTTTTATAATAATGGTAAATGGAGTATAATTTATAAAAATACTGAATCATTATGTTGTACACCTGAAACTAATATAACATTGCAAATCAACTATATTTCAATTTTTCTAAACAAAGGTAAAGCAGAAAAATATTTAGGAAAGACACAGTCAATTTGAACACAGTAAGTTTGACTAAAGGACATTCATAGAACCTTGCAACCAAGAATTAAAGAATACATATTCCTTTGATGGCGATATTAAACATTGACAACCTGCCCTCTCACTCTCTCCAAAATACATTAGCCACAAAAAGCAAGTCTTAACAAATGGCAAGAGTCAGTATCACATAGATTCTGTTATCTCTTCACAACATAATTACTTAGAACTCATGAACTAGAAGAGACTTTTTAAAAATTCAGTTTATTTGGAAATTTTCTATATGTTTGAATATTTTTCTAAACTTTAAAATAACTTATGAATGAAAAAATAAAAAAGAAATCATGACAGAATTTAGGGAAATCATAGAAACAAATGTGAGTAAATATATTATGTACTAAAATGTGTGATACAGTTAAAATGGTAAAGAAATATATACCCTTAGTTACAGTATGTTAGAAAACAAAAACAACAAAGATAATAAAGTTTCTAGTTCAAGATGTTAAAGCAAGCATGAACTCCAATGAAAATGGGAAAAAAACAACACGGAATTAATAAAATTTAAAAATATACTCAACAGCAACGATTGATAAAAACCCCAAACAAGTTCCTTGAAAAAACTAAGGGGAAAAAAAGTAACTCTTAAAAGATTGGATAAAAACCAGAATATAATTAATAACTTTATAAGCATAATTTTAAAATATATAAAAGAATTTCTGGGAAAATATAATTTACCAAAACTGATTCAACAAGAAAATAAAGAACCCAATTACACTTGTAACATTCAGGTACTGAATCATTAAAAAAAAAAAATCTAACCACAAAAAAATGATAAGGTACAAGTGATTTTACAGATTGATTCTACCAAACACTTAAAGAACATGTAACTCGCAATTTTATATATTATTCTAAGAAAATGAGAAAGAGGAAATAATCTAAAATTCATTTCATGATTTTAGTAAAACGCTGAATCTAAACCTCAAACTAGGGCAACATGAGAAAAGTTTACAGTAAGTTCCTTTAGGAACACAGCTATAAAAATCCTAAGGCAAACAAAAGAGTAATACTAAATATAGATATGATTTGATGCTATCTCCACAATGCAGGTTTGATTTAACATATGAATATCTTTTAAATATAATTCATAACATAATTGAATAACATAAGCAGATTAAAAGTTAACAACCATGTGACCTTGAAGATCACAAAATGCAACTGATAAAATTAATCAACTCATAACTAAAAAACAAGTCTTAGAAAACTAGAATGGAAAGAAATTTCTGTAACTGAATAAATGATAATTTCCAAACATCTACAGCAAACATAACAAAATGAAAAGATAGGAAATCCCTTTAAGATAGGATCAAGAAGCATTTGTTAGCATTCAACATTGTACAGAAGTTCCTAGCAAGAGCTAGAGGCAAATTGTTAAAAATTATTAAAAACAACAAACAAAGATGCTGAATAAAGTATCTTTTCTAATATTTGCCTCTACAATCTCTTTCCTCTTTTAGGCAAACAATCACGTTTTCCAGAAATGCCTGTTTTATTTCTTCCTTTCAAATTTTTACAAATTTCATTTCTTTTTCTGTCTTATCTGTTCTTCCTAGGAACTCCATCACAATGCTGAATTCTCTCTACTAGACTGCCAAAGTGAAGAAGTCTGGCAACCACCTGTGTTGATAAACATACAAAAGGTCAGTAACAACGCTTACACACTGTGAATGGAGGGCAAATTTTAAACATATGTTAAAAAAATGCGTGGGGATGACAAACACCAAATTATAAAGATACATATACATAAGTCTTCAAATCTATTTAAGGTTCCTTTTTAAAAAAAATTCATGGAATATAACAGAATGTTAGAGTCTAAAAACACCAGAGAGTGTGTGTTATCATTACAAAATTATCTGTACTAATTTGCATGCGTAAAACATTTCATTTAAAAACAAATTATTAGGAGACCAACTTCTGGCTGATAATAAGAGGAGCTCTACTCATCTGTTCTCCACGGCAACTGGTGAAAATGATTAAAAAATTAAAAAATTTTAACTCTGGAAATGAACTACAAATGAAGAAATATCTATTCAAGAATATCGATGAAAAGTCACTAAGAAAGAAAGACAAGAGTCTATAGCATTTGACCCAAGACTGCTCCCCTTTCTTACTCTTTCTCAGTTTAGCAAGGCAGAGACTGCTCTAGATTAGTTTATAGAGCAATTTAAGACTCAGGGCATTTTTATAAGTACCAGGGCGATCAGCTAGAAACTAGTGGATTTTGATAGCTGGGTGTGTCCAGGGAACAAGAGCCTTACTGAAACCACTATCACTCATGGAGACTGTGGGCCTACCCAAAGCTGTGGCTTAAAATCAGAACTGAACACTGTGGCAGAGAAACAAACTTCACTGAAACAACTCAGGGAGTCACTAAACAAGTAAACAAGCAAACAGTAATAACAAGCCTCCAGCCTGGGGGCATCAGTACCTACAGTTTCTGTATTATATAAAGTGCCCAGTTTTCAACAACAAAAAAGTTATGAGGCATTCAAAGAAACAAGAACGTATGAATCACACAGTTAAAAAAAAAAAGAAGCAGCAGCAACTGAAACTGTGAGATTTCAGTTTTATCACAAAGATAAATAGTAGCTATCAAAAATATCACAAAATTGAAGGAAACCATGATTAAAGAAATAAAGGAGGGCATGATCAGAAAGTTGCATCTAATAGAGGATATCATTAAAGAGGAGAAATTACTTTAAAAAATAACCAAAGAGAAATGATAGAGTTGAAAATCACAAAAGCTGAAATAAAAATTTCACTGGAAGGGTTCAACAGTAAACTGTGAGGATCAAGAATATGTAAACACAAGTTATATCCACAGAGATTCTGCAAGCCAACAAACCAGGAGAAAAAAGAGTGCATAAAAATGAAGAGCTTTTTAGAAAGTGGATCACCATTAAGTACACTAACACACACCAAAAATGGGAATGTTGGCAGAAGAGAGGAAAAAAGCAAAAAAATATTCAAAAATATTTTTTAGAAGAGAGAGAAAAGGCAGAGAAGCACAAAAACATCGTAGTAAAAATGCTGAAAATCAAAGCCAAGGAGAAAATTCTGGAAGCAGCCCAAGAAAAATGACTCTTCACATACAAGGGAATCCAACAAAATTAACATCTGACTTCTTGGCAAAAACACTAGAAGACAATGGGATAAAATATTCAAAATTAAAGGAAAAAAAAAACTGTCAACCAGGAATTCTATATCCAGCAAAGTCATCTTAAAAAGAAAATAAATAAAAATGAAGGCAAAATAAAGACTTTCTTAGATAAACAGAAACTAAAGAAAATTAGAAGGATAAGAATTATTTATGTAGGAAGATCCAGGAATGTTCAAGAACAGGAAGAAATGAATCATGGAAAGAATTAAGCTGAATAGTAAAAAAAGGGACAAGTGATTGCCAATAACTGATTCTAGCTGAGGTTATAAGTAGAACGTAGCAAAGGCATAGGAAAATTATTTGACCTCTAGTAAAGATGACAGGTAAAAATAAAAAGATTCTGAAATGGAAAGAAGGAGCACTGAAAAACTTCACAATGGTAATTAAAATCAACATTAAAAAGAAATCAAGAAAATACCTTTGATGTAATGAAGTCAATATGACCCCAACCAAAGTAGCATGTGAACTGTTCTAAAGTGCATCTGGAAGAATTAATGTATAAGAATAACAAGAAAAAAAATTGACAAAGAATAAGGTGGTGCCAGTGGTAAGGAAACCACCTGCCAACGTGGGAGACGTAAGAGACACAGGTTCGATCCTTGGGTCAAGAAGATTCTCTAGAGGAGGGCATGGCGACCCATTCCAGTATTCCAGCCTGAAGAATCCCAGGGACAGAGGAGCCTGTAGGCTACCTTCCACAGTGTGGCAAAAAGTCAGACATGGCTGAAATAACTTAGCACATCCACAACATAATGTTACAGAATATCATTACACACTGTAATGGAGGAAGCAACTGAAACAGAATAAAGTTCAGAAATAGACACAAATTCAAAAATAAATTTAATATATGATAAAAGTGACATGTCAAATTAGTAGTTAAAATATTATATTCTTCAGTAAATAACATAAAGATAAATGGCTAGTGATTTGGAAAAGAAGAAAGCTGTATATTCACTTCAGTCCTTATATCAGAAGAATTCTACCTTTTGGATCAAAGCTTTACAGGTAAAAAATGATACCATAGAAATACTAGAAGAAAACACACAAAAATTTTTCAAATCTAAAAATATGAAAGGTCTCTCTAAACATAAGATTAAAAAGCCATAAGTGAAAAGACTAAAAAAATTTTAATCAATATAATATTAAAATTCTAGGTTAGAAAATCAGTATCAAGAATATTTAAAAAATCAACCTCAAAAACATTTACTAACAAACAACTAAGACTATTATTTCCCATTCTCCATGGAACTGCAACATACAGGATTTTAAGAGACTGCAATGCCATATTTCATTTGTAATGTAAACTTCAAAATGTTTATGGTAAAATGCTATAAGTAGCAACAAAAAGCTTCCTAATTTTTTATTTTAAAAAATGTAAGCGAGGGGCATGCCTAGGAATAAACTCATTATCTCTGAAAGGTAATCCTTTTTCACGTTTATTACTACATTTTTGTTTTCTACTGTCAAAAGTTTAAAAATTATAAAAAAAATTACTGACCTAGTACACTTAGCAGACAGCACATTTTATATTTATAAAATACAAAACAAGTTATTATATTGGCAGTCAACCATTTGCAGAGATTGTCCCTGTGTAGTTTTACACTGTAAAAATCAAGTTTCCAAATATGCACTTGGTTATTAGTTCTATTTTTAACCTGCCACTCATATACTGCCATGTACTTAAAATTCAGAACATGTTTACATTATCCATCCAGCAGACTAATGCAACTGCACACCAGACAGTCATGCATAATTCAAATCAATATCCTCAGGCTTGCAAATCTAAGTCAAAGCTGCCTTTAAAAAAGCTAGGGTGTGACTTTAACATGAATAAAGTATAACTAATTTTTCTTTTTATGTGACAAATTGATGCTTTCTGCAATGGGATGCCAAAAATGCAAAGCCACTGTATAATAGATCTTTACACTACTGAATAAAGAGATAATTGAAAAAATAAATAAGGCAAGTACAGCAGTCTTAGAAAATTAATTCTAAATAGCAAAAGACATAAAACTGAACAAGAGTCAAATAGCAAAGCTCATGACATAACAATAAATTATATGAAGTTTTGCCAACAACTGGAACATACATAAAATTACAAAATCAAGGATCTAAGTTATACTGTGAATTGAGAGTTCTTTTTACACTTAAATTCAGATATGGTTTTAATATCAGCAGAGTTGATTTTACTTAAATTTCCTAAATAAAAAACTCACTACTAAATTTCTATAACTAGTAATATGTATAGAAATGGCTTAGGTCTAGAAAACATTGATTTTATTGAACTTAAATTGAGGTTTATCAGTCAAGTATGTCAAGACATCGCTCTAAATATCTACAATATCAGACTCGAGTCTCTGTCACCTCACAGTGGATATTTGTTTTTTAAAAAGTTAAAAAAAGAAAGACAATTGGGTCTTAACCTATACAGGTCTGTTTTTGAGGCCACTAATAACATAAATATATTTGCCAATAGCTTGAAATGTGGCACATAATTGATGAACCTCTGGATTAAAATTCTTCTAAGAATAAATGCATATATTTTGATAATTCTTCCTCCCACAGGCTTCAGATTTGACTCATCATTTAAAGAAACCCTCCAGATATGAACGACATCCTTGCTCGGGCAACTCAACTCAATTATAAAAATTTGTTAGTCCTATTCAGTATTACAGACATACCAAACATAATATCCTCTACAATGACAGTCCATTAATGTCAAGGTGCAGTAATATGAAGGATGAAATTAACGGGATAGTGAGAAGGATTCAATGGTATCTGAGTTAATGAAAAAAAAGATTAAATGGCAGGCCTTTGGGAAATACTCTAAAGGCATGGAAGTCCTTTCAGTGAAGACAGAGAATCTAGTTCAGTTACACAGAATATATCTTTTTAGTTTTCTTGCAGAGATGGAAAATTCAAACAAAAGTTCAGATGACAGAGTGGATAAATCAAAGATGTCTTCATTGATGAAGGCCTGAATTTAATTAGGAGCTTATAGATAGCACTATTCGCCATACTAGTCCAAAAACTATTCTATAAGAGAGTAGCAGGGAAAAAAAAAAGTTTTAGAGCAATTCAACCAATTAATGCCAGATAAACAAATCACAGAAATTAAAAAATTATAATAGCAATAGCAAATTGAAAAGTGCCCTAAAAAAGAGAGGAGTTCAAGAGTTCCTAGAGAGAACAGTGGCATGGACCGTAGACCAAACTTTTCTTTCCTTTCTTTACATTCCCTTTAAATTTCTGTATTTCTTGTGCACAGTTACAACCTTTATTTATAAATTTTTCTTTACAAATATTTACTTGTAAATATTTATTTGCAAATATTTACAAATTATTCTCCCTTTATTTACAAACTTACCTTGGATAATACTTTAGTATACATAGCACCAAAGAAAGTATTTTCATATTAATTTGGACATAGAGGCTAATGACAAGTTTTACAAAAGTAGCCAACAAAACAGAACTAGAAGAAGGATTACTATAAACTGCATATACAATTTATTCATCATAACTCACTTTACAGATTATACTAGAAACTATAAGGGCAATAAAATGAAATTTTAACAGTTCTGCTTAGGACCACAGGACCTCAGAGTGTGGGAATGAGAAGAAACCTTTGGTCATTTGCTCAACCCTATCATTTCCACAAAAGGAAGCAGACAGACCCTGTGAATTGACCAAAGTAACGGTTTGTAAGAAGGGCAAGATGAGAAGCCACATCTGCCACTTAAAAGACTGCTGAGTACAGACCTGTACAGCCACCTGTGGCGGCTCAAACCTTTTATCTTAAGTGGTGGTGGTTTAGTTGCTAAGCCGTGTCTGACTCTTGAGACCCCAGGGACTGCAGCCCACCAGACTCCTCTGTCCATGGGATTTCCCAGGCAAGGATACTCGAGTGGGTTGCCATTTCTTCCTCCAGGGGATCTTCTCAATCCAGGGACTGAACCCACGTGTCCTGCATTGTAGGTGGATTCTTTACTACTGAGCCACCAGGGAATCTTTTGTCTTAAGTAAGTCTAGGCCAAATATGAAGTTTTAACAGTAATACAGATAAAGCAGAGGCCAAAGTCAGACTAGAGCTGAGGTTCAGACACAGTTCATGGAAGGAATTAGATGACGCCCTCAACCCTCAACTTCCCACCTCCCACTCCACACCTCCCACCTTTCCCCACTTTCTACTCCTTAGTGATCAGGGCTGAGAACCCTTCAGTAGATACCTTAAGCTAAGACTATATACAAGTATGTTTGGAATATTAGAGGGTGAAGTGAACAAGACAATCCAAATGGGACTCTGGACACACACAGTCTGTTAAGGAAAATCATGCTAAGCTTTAGGGCCTGAAGTCAGGGAAAAGAGACCCTCTCATACAAGGTGATGAATCTATCAGGCCGAACTGCTGCGGCCATGAATTCACGCTCTGGGAAGAAAACATGCTTTGCATGAACTGAAAGAAAAGTCTCCTAGACTCTGTTAACACGTTGGAGCTCTTAACTCAGCCAGGATTCCCCAAACTGAGCGTAATGCAAAAAGAGAATTCTCTTTCTCACTTGCAAAAGGACAGTGAGCTGTCATGTCCCAGGCATTACTGGGTGCCAAGGTGGTAGAGGTCAACTGTTACTGCTAAAAGCAGTGCTGACAAGGTGTTTATAGGGTTGCAGAACCAAGATCAGTGCAGAGCAACAGAGGCAGAAAAGGAAGTAGCAACCTGGTCTAAATGGCACCACTCGAGAGCGCCCTGAAATAGCTGAAGGAATGGGACATGCAAGAGATCAGAGTGTCTGCATGAGTACGAAAAGCTGGAAATGCTAAGATTTGAGCATTACTGTAATGTGATCCCATTCATGCCCACATGACAGAAAAACTTGGCAATATTTGGGATGGATATACAAATACACACACACACACATTCTCTCATTCAGGTTAGCAGAGGTGAGTTTATCAACTCTTAAATATCAAATCCTTTCCCAAATTACTAAATTACTCTCTCTGACTCTAGTGTTGGATTTAATTAAAGAAAAATGTAAAAATCTGGGTTTTCATTATATACTATTATATTTATTACATGTATTTTAGTTTCCCTGGTGCCTCAGATGGTAAGAAGTCTGCCTGCAATGAAGGAGACCTGCGTTCGATACCTGTATCAGGAAGATCCCCTGGAGAGGGAAATGGCAACCCACTCCAGTATTCTTGCCTGGAGAATCCCATGCACAGAGGAGCTTAGTGGGCTACAGTCCATGGGGTCGCAAAGAGTCAGACATGACTGAGTGACTAATCTTCTTCCACATATATTTTGAATACATGAAAGCTGAGTTTATTGATTTAAAATATGTAAGCAGTTTGTTAAACATTCTTACTTCGGAAGAATATAGCATGAAGCAGCATATTTTTTATTCTGATCTCTTCTAATGGTATGATATTGAATTTCCCCATACTGTCTTTAATTTGGCCTTAAGAAAGTTCATACATTCCCAGCTACTTTCTGCCTGTAAGGAATCTCAAGCTAATGGAATTTAAAAACTCCATTCTCAAGTCTAACCCAAATCTCACCTCTATATCTAAGTTTTCTAATTCGTAAAAGAGTTAAACCCTCTACAGTTCACAGAGCTGTTAAAAGACTAAATGAATACAGCTAAAGAGCTTAAAACAGTACCTTTTTCATAGTAAGTACTATGTAAGTATTATTGATAGCTTTTATTACCCCCTCCCACGGATGCAGATAAGCTGCTCACAGCATCAAGCGGGAGACAAGCTATAGTCTGCACTTGCAGTCCTCCTTGTCCAGCGTTCGATACCTGTATCGATACCCGTATCCAGCTTCCCCAGCACCTCAGTAACTCAGTTCTGGGACATGATCTGCCCCTTATTCTCCTGACTCAGTTACTATGCTGCATTGAAGAGGGAAAATGGAAGAAATCGCTAGAACTGCCTGACTGGCTGCCTGCAGGTGGTGGGGAACCCCAAACCTCACTGGAGTCCTGAGCATGCTGGCAGCTCTTGCCGACGTGGCAGTTTCTTCATAGGAGATGCCCAGGATGGGTTAGGGTGATGTCCAGCCTCCCCAGAACAGGACAGCCACGCTTTCCCTCCCCTGTGGTCAGCAGTCCACGCCCCCAGCCCTCGTACTAGGTGGAGTATCTTCTAGCTCGTAAGTTGCCCGATCAGCCCCATGGCTATGTTCTCTTCAACCTTCCATGCTCTTTCTCATGAAACCTCAAAAACACCTCCATGCCTTCCAAGAATTCAAGTGCCCACTGAGAGGTGAGATGAGAAAAAAAGAGCTTTAACATACCATCTTTCTATTTCAGACTCCCAACTCTCTTTTCTTTTCCTGTCTCAGTCTTCTATTTGACGCGGGCTGGGTGCAGAGATGTGGGAGCTGGAATATTTGCGGGTAACAGAGCCAGTCTGTACTCACCTCATAATACATACTCAGGGAAGTTTCTGACTCAGACTGCTAGCTGGCTCCAGATTTAGGACAGAGTGTCGGGAATATAGTGTCACCTTCTCAATCTATCTTTGGGCCTCGACTTAACCAATTATAGAAAAGCAAATGTCTCAAGAAAAGTCCCATTAAACACCCTCATTTTGGGATAAACTATTTTCCGCAAACATCACTGCAGCTTGTATAGGGGCTGATACACAGGCTAAAAGCATTAAATGCCTGTGTGAGAGCAGACAGGAAGTACACATATTCTATACATTGTGACGGATGCTCCTCTTTACCCCTAAACAGTCAAAAGAAATCTGTATGTACGAAGGAGTATTCTGTTGCCAAGGTACAGAGAAGTAGAAGAATAGCTGTCAAAAATGAATGACTTCTCATCCCACTCTGCGGGCAAATCAAGACGAACGCAAAATGAGAAAGAGCATAAAGCTCGTTAAAGAATCACACTGAGGTTCAAATATGCAGATAACTCACAAGATTAAAGTTTCATAGTAATGAGGGAAACAGATTTTAATTGGGAAAATCAGGTTCATAAGTTAGTTTCAGTTAAATAAAAAAAATACTGATCTATTAAATTTGTATCCTGTGAGCACTGTGTGAGAAACTAGAATTCACACTGCAGTGAAGTGAAATAAATTACTGTATGTCACAGAAGGACAACCCAAAGCAATATAATCAAGAGCTATAGAAATTGTGAGAATAAAAAGATCAATGTGTGGGAGTATTAGGAAGAAAACTTCATGGCAGGAGCTGGCCTTAACTTTTGCTTTGAAATATAGAGCTAAATAAGTGAAAAAAAAAATTATGGTATTCCAAATTTGGGTAGAATATCAACAAAAGTACAAAGTCAGGAAAAAGCATGATGCCCACAGACAACAATAAGCAACTGGAGAAGGTGTTTAACAACAGGAGAACAAGGAGCGCCTTACTTAGACATTTATACCACCTCATGTTCAAATGCCATCAATCTTTTGATTTCAACTATCAATACTATTAAAATGACTTTCAGAGAAAAGCTGTCTAGTTATAGACACCTATGTTCAAATAAAGTGTAATTTATTTAAACCAGTAAGACATGAGGACCGAGATCTCCATCTCCCCATTTGCATTTCCCACCCTTATTTGTTCTCACTCCTAGCCACAGGACCCACCCACGTGGCACAGGTTTAAAACTACTGGGGACTATCTGCGGGTCTCAACTAGCTTCAGGTGGTTCAATTCTCATCTAGTTTCATATCCCAGAGATGCCATCTATGGGGTCGCACAGAGTCGGACACGACTGAAGCGACTTAGCAGCAGCAGCAGCAGAGATGCCTTTATACATGGTTTCACCACAAACTCTTAAGAGACTTCAACTCCATTAGGCTAAATGTTGGAAATAATTTACATCAGAGCAACTTTTGTAATACTATGTTACCTGATGTTCTTTAAAGAACATGAACTTAGGAAAATAAGGCTTTGGGTCTAATTTATACCGGTATTTTAAGTGATTTTAAAATAAGCAAACTTTGCATCCGCATGTATAATTGAAGAATTTTCACTAAAATTCAGGTTGCTGCTGCTGCTGCTGCTAAGTAGCTTCAGTCGTGTCCGACTCTGTGCGACCCCACAGACAGCAGCCCACCAGGATCCCTCGTCCCTGGGATTCTCCAGGCAAGAACACCAGAGTGGGTTAGGTTAGTTATAGGCAAAAGGACAAAATATTTTTAAAATATGGTATCAAAACTCTTAACTACAAGGTGTTTCTAAATGCTAAGAAGAAAGTCTTGTTTAGAGGTGGTTTCTAGAAGTCTTGTGAGAGTGAAGTGAAAATGGTAACTGAGAATTAATTTAAATTTTAACTATTTAACCAATAACTATTGATATAACTGGAATTAATTTTTTGGATGGGAGATAATTCTATTTTTAAGAATACTACTCTGATAGGGAGAAAATGGGATACTTTTGCCCTTTTGACTAATGAAAAGTCAGCAGTTCCAATTTCTATAGATCCAAGTTTATGAATTCATTTTTTCCCATAAGGTAGACTCAGAAAAGCTAATTGTGTTATACATACAATAATAATCAAAGATGGATTTTAATTTTTTCCACAATGTATTCATTTCCTGACTCATGTGACTAAGTTAGAATATGATGAGAAGCAAATTCACTCCAGAGAACTCTAGAAAGGCTCATGTACTATGGAAGTGTTTGTCCAAATCAAGAAAAGACAGACAAAAACTGCATGATAAGCAATTAACACCCCTGATCCCAAACTGCAGATGACACCACCCTTATGGCAGAAAATGAAGAGGAACTATAAAGCTTCTTGATGAAAGTGAAAGTGGAGAGTGAAAAAGTTGGCTTAAAGCTCAACATTCAGAAAACGAAGATCATGGCATTCAGTTCCATCATTTCATGGGAAATAGATGGGGAAACGGTGGAAACAGTGTCAGACTTTATTTTTTGGGGCTCTAAAATCACTGCAGATGGTGATTGCAGCCATGAAATTAAAAGACGCTTACTCCTTGGAAGAAAAGTTATGACCAACCTAGACAGTATATTCAAAAGCAGAGACATTACTTTGCAGACTAAGGTCCGTCTAGTCAAGGCTATGGTTTTTCCTGTGGTCATGTATGGATGTGAGAGTTGGACTGTGAAGAAGGCTGAGCACCGAAGAATTGATGGTTTTGAACTGTGGTGTTGGAGAAAACTCTTGAGAGTCCCTTGGACTGCAAGGAGATCCACCCAGTCCATTCTGAAGGAGATCAGCCCTGGGATTTCTTTGGAAGGAATGATGCTAAAGCTGAAACTCCAGTACTTTGGCCACCTCATTCGAAGAGTTGACTCATTGGAAAAGATTCTGATGCTGAGAGGGATTGGGGGCAGGAGGAGAAGGGGATGACAGAGCATGAGATGGCTGGATGGCATCACTGACTCGATGGACGTGAGTCTGAGTGAACTCCAGGAATTGGTGATGGACAGGGAGGCCTGGCGTGCTGCGATTCATGGGGTCGCAAAGAGTCGGACACGACTGAGCGACTAAACTGAACTGATCCCAAACCGCAGCCTTCATACTAAGCATCCAAGCATCCATTGAGGAATGCCAATATAGGCACAGGAAGAAGAGGGTCATCATACTGAGAAGAGAATAAATGAAAATCTGTATGATGATCAGGAAGACACTCAGCTGCTTATTGCTACTCAGTTCCAAGAAGGCTGGCAATCAAGCCACTATCACAAGCCTACTGAAAGAAGGGTGATGACTCCATCTTCTGAAAAACTGAACGGCCTCCAAAACTCTGCTTATAATAAAGTAGTGCCCAAGGTGCATCATTACAAAATTGCACAATATAAGAGGACAGTGTCCTAAAATTTCCAGAGGAAAATATGTCACCAAAATATGACTGAGAATCAAAATGGAATAAGACTTAGAGCAACAATGTAAAATGAAGACAATAGAGCAATGTCTTCAAATTTCTAAAGGAAAATGACTTCTAAACTAGTATTAAATATCAAGCCAAACCATCAATCAATTAGGAAGTTAGAATAAAGATATTTTCATAAGTGCAACATTTCAAAAAGGTCACATGAAATACATTTCTCTGGAAGCTACTGGAACATCTCAGGTTGGCCAAAAAGTTAATTTGGGTTCTCCTATAACACCTTAGAGAAAAACGTGAGTGAATGTTTTGGCCAACTCAATATATTCTACACCAAAATGTAAAAATAAACCAGAGAAGAAGATGGTTGATTTTTTATGGACTTATCTGCATGAATTAGTTTCATAAAAACTAAAAGGTGCTCTGATGTCAAGACCAGGGTTAGAATAATGGCTAATGGCTTTAGGTTTTAATGAGATTGGTACCAGAAGTTGAACACTTAAGCACTCATTTTCTAAACATAATCTACAGAACTGCCTAAAGAATGCTAGGAACTGTTAGGTTTGGCTACTTGGCAAGATCCCTATTATTGCTGAAGTAAACCATAAAAATTTCTTGCCTAAACAGTTACCTTATCTTCCTACCTTTAATTTCTCACATCTCTAACCCATTCTTCATGGACTCTGCAGTGCTATCTTCCCAGAACAAACATCAGGTCATGTAATGCTCCTATTTAAAAATTTTATAATGGCTCTTCATTGCTGAAAATAAAGTCTAAATTGCTTAGCCCAACAGCTAAGACCTAAAAGACCTGAACTAACAACTGTTCAGTCACATATTTCACTGCTGCTACTCTAGCCGCATATGACCACTTGTTGCCATTCAGCCACAAGCGAAAGAAGTTGATTTTCTCTTTAAAAAAAAAAAAAGCTACTTTCTATATGCAGCATAGTGGCATAAATCAGTAATCCACTGTAGTAAAAGAGCAAAGAGCAAAAAAGCATTCAGTAGATAATGAGATTATATGTAGAGATTCCAAATGTCCGTGTTGCAGTGTAATTTAGCCTTCTTTCATCTGAACTATGTCTTTATGTGCAAATAAATGGAGAATATTTGGAGCCATGAAGCAGATACTGTACCAAATTATAATACTGAAAGTTGTAAGAAAATGCACAGAATACATTTTCTATACAGAAGGACATGATTGTTTAATGACAAGCCTGAAACTTAAAGGTAACATATTATGGATTGAGATTTTTAAAAAGGTCAAGTTCTAAACTTTCGACAGACAGGTGGAACATTTTGTTAATTAACATATCTCTTTATTTTCTTGTGAGCAATCTGTTGAATGGATTCCTAACCATTCACAACACTTCCTGTCTGCCAATTCTTTATTATTCAATAATTGTCTAAAAATGCCATTGTTTTTGTGCTTAGGAGTTTTTAATACCTAAAATTGGTTCTAAACAGTTTACAGTGGGGGGAAAAAACCCAAGAGCCTGAATATACTAAAATTTTTATAATTAAGAGTTCAAATAACCTGTTCTTAAAAGAGTAACTTAACAGATAAGAGCTTGAAAAGAACTAAATAAGTCATTGTTAATACTTTTAGTATTCCTGACAGATTCAATTCAAAATACAAACCAAGAAATTTTACTATATATATATATATATATATATATATGTATGCAGAAGGTCCCAAAGTTAGTATACATAACAGACAAGAAAGTTCAATAATCTGCTAAAATAACTAAAATATACTTAGTACTTTAATCATATTAAGCATAAAGGAAACAAAGTAACAGTTATAAGGCTGATAAGTCTTTCAAAGAAACAATATTAATATTGTATACAAAGCAGTCTGACCCACAGACATAGAAAACAAACTTATAGTTACCAAAGGAAAGGAGGGGAGGGACAACTTAGGACCTACTGTAGCCCAGGGAACTACACTCAATATTTTATAATAAGGGAATATAACCTGAAATAAGGGAAATAACCTGAAAAAGAATATATATATATATATAGTACATATATATGTGTGTGTGCATAAATACTGAATAACTTTGCTGTATTCTTGAAACTAATACAACATTGTAAATCAACCATACTGCAATTAAAGCTTCTTTAAAAATTAAAAATAAAATAGTCTGAATGGTATTTCCGTCATATGTAGGAACTGGCTGAATATGCTATGTGCTTATTTAAATGTATCCTGCAGGTGTAAAAACAAAGGAAGATATCCCTGTGACCTCACATGCAGTGATTTCCTAGATACATTAAGTAACAAAGGAAGATGAAAAAGAAAAAAATAAATATACACATATATATATACACAGACAGATATGTGCATATATACACATATGTATACTACCTTTCATATAATAACAGAGGAGAAAAAACACATACTCTTACTTCTGGAAAACAAAAACAAAAAACATAGGAAGGATAAACTAGAATCCAATGAAAGTGATTACATACTTGGGCCCACCACTTACTAGCTGTAGAAGGCAATGGCACCCCACTCCAGTACTCTTGCCTGGAGAATCCCATGGATGGAGGAGCCTGGTAGGCTGCAGTCCATGGGGTCGCTAACAGTTGGACACAACTGAGCGACTTCACTTTCACTTTTTACTTTCATGCATTGGAGAAGGAAATGGCAACCCACTCCAGTGTTCTTGCCTGGAGAATCCCAGGGACGGGGGAGCCTGGTGGGCTGCTGTCTATGGGGTCGCACAGAGTCGGACACAACTGAAGCGACTTAGTAGTCATTTAAGTTTAAAGTCTCCTCATCTGTAAAATGGGGATGATGTTACTATTTAACCTACAGAGACGTGAAGACTAAATGTATTAAACACAAAGCTTACTGGCAACCACACGAAGACTTGCATGTGGATGTTCATAGCAGCATTAACTGGAATAGTCTAAAACTGGAAATGTACTAAATGTCATCAGCTGATGAATGCACACAGAACATGTGGTGCTTTTACGCAAGGAAGAAACTATGGACACATCTACAGCAAGAGATAAAACTCAAAAACATTATGCTAAGAAAAGAAGCCACGCACGAAAGACTACGCGTTGTATGCTTCCATTTATATGAAATGTCTGGAATAGGAAAATTTATAGAAAGCAGATTAGCAACTGCTTGAGACTAAGGGTGAGGACAGAGATTAACTGTGAGTGTGCATGAGAGATCTTTCTGGAGAACAAAAATGTTCTAGAAATGATATAAGGTGATAGTTGTAACACTTAGTAAAGTTACTTAAAAACAACTGAATCACACACTTGAAATGAGTCAATCTTATATGTAAAATAATACCAATAAAGCTGATTTAAAAAAATACTTAAACAATATATTCAATAAATGAGTAATTATTAAGTCAAGTAATTTTTGCACTATGTAATTTCATTGGAAGGACTGATGCTGAAGCTGAAACTCCAATACTTTGGCCATCTCATTCGAAGAGTTGACTCACTGGAAAAGATCCTGATGCTGGGAGGGATTGTAGGCAGGAGGAGAAGGGGACAACAGAGAATGAGATGGCTGGATGGTATCACCGACTCGAAGGACATGAGTTTGGGTAAACTCCAGGAGTTGTTGATGGACAGGGAGGCCTGGCGTGCTGTGATTCATGGGGTCGCAAAGAGTTGGCCATGACTGAGCGACTGAATTGAACTGAAATGAATTTGTATTATCAAACAACACAAAAGAATATATTTCCCAAGGATAAACAGATCATACAATAAAATCAGCAAAATATTTGAGAATTAGAATATAACGACAACTTTCTAAAAATTTACAAGTTATAAAGTTACTTGGAAAATCTGCCTATAACAGAAACAAAGAAAAAATATTCCCATAGAGACTTACAAAATCTTGGTTTTGTTTTAATGTAATGATTTTACTTACTTAATTTCATACACACAGAGTCTACTAGTTGTTACTGATGAATGCACCTTCAAAACACTATCTTCAAGCACCACCTACTTTAAAAAATTTTTTTTCTTTCTTTTAAAAACTTTACAGAGGTATAATGATAGTGAATTCTGGGAGTTGGTGATGGACAGGGAGGCCTGGCGTGCTGGATTTCATGGGGTCGCAAAGAGTCAGACACGACTGAGTGACTGAACTGAACTGAATGATACACAAAACTGTACATATTCAACATACACAATTTGATGAGTTTGGACATGTGCATACACTCAGGAATCCATCATCATAATCAAGGTAATAAAGATATCCATCACCTCTGAAAGCTTCCTCGTGCCCTCTCTTTTAAAAACAAATTTGGGTGTTTGTATGTGTACGTGTGTGTGTGTGTGTGTGCATGGAAAGAACACGATAAGAAATCTTAACATTTTATTACCAGGGTAGATTTCATCGAGATGCTATTCTAAACCAAAGTTCAGAAAGATGAGAAATTTTTCTCATTTTGTAAAAACCCTTCTTGTTTATTCATTTAAGTACAATTATATTAGAGACATGAAATGGCTAGAGGAAGCTTTTTTCAAAGTCTTCACTCATATGAAAGCATATTCCTTCAAAAATGCTGGTAGCATTATACTGTTTTTAAAGCTTATTTTATCTGAATGTCAAAAACCCCACACATACATGAACACACATAGAGGATATGTCCTTCCTTAAAGTATGCTAAACTTACAAATTTTAAATGTATTAAATGGAAATGTGATTCTGAAATAAATAAACTTCAAATTAACCACATTCAAAGCATCTCATATTTTTATAGAAATCTAATTAATTTGGGAAAACCATTTACTTTGTATTTAGTATTATTTTGAATAAACAAATCTTCATTTGATGAGTTGGTGATGGACAGGGAGGTTTGGCGTGCTGCGGTTCGTGGGGCCGCAGAGTCGGACACAACTGAGCGAGTGAACTGAACTGAATTATAATATATTAGGAAAATATTTTGTGGACACATTCACACTGATGAAATTAACTTCCACAATTTTCACTGTATTAGAAACTTTCAATGGAATGTGTGTAGTATGAATGCTTCTTTTAATTTAAAATCTAAATATATGGGAAAATAATATATAGTCAATAAAAATATGTAGTATTATTAAAAAGAATCACTTTCTGAAAATTCCAGGGAAGGGGAAAACTTTTAATATAATTTTATCCTTAGAATAAAAATGTCTGTGCAGGAAGATATCGTTAATATCAATACAAATAGATTCAGGAAGGATGAATCTATCATAATAGCTGGAGGAAGCACCCTGAGAAGTTCTGAAACTGAAACAAAAGATTTTTATCGTCTGGATTCACTAAAAGATTCTCAAGCAATAGAAAATTTCCACAAAAGGACAGATGCCAGCAATGGTTTAAATGGGGGAAAAAACCAAGGTGAAACTTCTAAAGGATCTCAAAATTTAATGAGATTTCATACGTAGCTTCAGATGGTAAAACACAAGAGTCATTAGACACATTTCTATATAGTTAGCAATAGAAACCAACTAGAGCCACCATAAGCAAGGAATATCAACGTATATGAAAAAGGATATTTGTCGCACGATCCAAGAAATGATAGAAAAACTAAACCTTTAAAAAGGGGCATGAACCAGGATCCCTCTAGAGACCCAAGGGTGGAAACTGATGCACCTTCCCTTTAGAATGGTCGATCAACCAACCAGAGCCACAGTGGTAAGGTCATGAAATCCACCCGTAACTGCTGGGGCTCTACCCCTAGAAATCAGAACTAGTCCTTAGAGAAGGGGGCACTGTTTTAAACTGAAATGCCAACACAAAAGGAGTATAATATTTTAAACAATTAAAAAAGTACACGCTCTATTGTCTACACTATTGAAAAGTACTTTGTCAATATTGCCCTAATCAAAAATCTGGGCTAGGAGGCAGACTGATTATAGTGTAGTATATAATAAATAAGCCTCACCCAAACAAGAGTCGCTTGTTTTAAATACCATCTATAGTTATGATTCCCAAATTCATTGTTCCTAGTCTCAATCTTTCCTTGCAGTATTCAGACACATACCATGAACTATCAAATTGGTATTTTAAGTGGTTTATCTCAAAGTTGCCTTCACATGTCCACAAAATCCTTATTTCTAACCTAGTCTTTTTCATACTATCCTCACCGCTCAAACAAAAACCCAGGAGTCTATCCTAGATTTCTCACTTTCTGCCACCTCCATATTGAATCCAAACTTTGTTGATCTTCACTCCAAAATATGTTTCAAATCTCCCTACTTCTATTTCTGCTGCTGCTACTGCAGTTCAAGCAGCCATGATCTGCCCTTTGGGTCATAGTAACAGTCTCCCACCAATCCGTCTTATGCTTAAAAGAATAAAAAATCAAATATTCCTCTGTATGGTTAAGCTAAAGAATACATGGCTAAGCTCCTTTGTTTCACCATGCTTTTGGTTTTTAGGGTTACATGTTTTTAATTGAATTCTGCTTTATAATTATGTAAAACAAGGCTTGCCAGAGAAGTCTAGTTTCCATCCCTGTCTCCTCTGCCCCATTCCCTCCATTCATTCCTCCCTTCTTCTCAGGTAACTATTTGTTAAAGTTCCTCTTTTTCCTTCCATTATTTTAAAATGCAAGCAAATACAAACAAATTCTCCCTTTCTTCCATTAAAAGTAGTACACTACACACATTTTTCTGGACTTTGCTTTTTTCCCCTCACTTAATATGTGCTGCATATCTTTCAAGAGTAGTGTAAATATAGCATTCATATATTGCAAACACACATATACTTTTCCTAGGAAATAACTATTTGGTAAATTATTGTGCTTTGCCTGTGTCACTAGTAATCATATCATCATCAGTGTGGACATCAGCTCAAGGCTGACATTCACCAGTATACCAGTACAGCTTTGGTTTCCTCATTTGGAAACTTCCTTGAGGCTAGTTGGAGCCAGCAAGTAGATACCATAAGTTCCACCTTCTGGACACAACAGGGACTCTAGAGGATTGGTTTAAGGCCTCTTATCTGGGTCCCTCAGGAGCCCTGGGCTGCCCTAGCCCCCATTAGCAGTGTTCCAGGCCCTATCCTGACATGTCCCCACAGACACCAGAGGAGGAGGGCACTGGCCCTCCAGCAAACAAATGCTCAACGTTCATCTGGTCTACTCGAGCTCCAGGTACCTGCTGTCTGCCTATCTTCCAACACGTAGCTCCTTGTAGTAATCGCAGTCCCTATAGAACCGACTCTGAAAGATTTAAGGACGGCAGAGGAGTAGATGGTAATGGAAGTCACTGCAGGTATCATCTTGGTGTTGCAACACAAGCACTCCTGTAACGGGACAGAGACCAGGGTAGCCTGGCAATATGAGGCTGGCGAGATGCCCAGGACAGGGAAGTCCTGTCTAATATTCTGAGTTTCACAGACTCATTGAAGATCTAGCCAACACTGGCATAATAATATAAATTTCATTACTAAAAATGCAAGTTAATCCTTATTATCATTTGTCCAGTGATTGACGCTTGCTCCTTGGAAGAAATGCTATGGCCAACCTAGACAGCATATTAAAAAGCAGAGACATTACTTTGCCAACAAAGGTCCATCTAGTCAAAGCTATGGGTTTTCCAGTAGCCATGTGTGGAAGTGAGAGTTGGTCTATAAAGAAAGCTGAGCGCTGAAGAATTGATGCTTCTGAACTGTGGTGTTGGAGAAGACTCTTGAGAGTCCCTTGGACAGCAAGGAGATCCAACCAGTTCATCCTAAAGGAAATCAGTCTTGAATATTCATTGGAAGGACTGATGTTGAAGCTGAAATGCCAATACTTTGGCCACCTGATGCGAAGAACTGACTCATTGGAAAAGACCCGGATGCTGGGAAAGATTGAAGGTGGGAGGAGAAGAGGATGACAGAGGATGAGATGGTTGGATAGCATCTCTGACTCAATGGACATGAGTTTGAGTAAACTCTGGGAGCTAGTGATGGACAGGGAGTCCTGGCGTGCTGCAGTCCACAGGGTCGCAAAGAGTTGGACACGACTGAGTGACTGAATGAACTGAAGCGAAAGTTTCCAGTTATTAAGACTCAAGCCTACTAATGGCTACAAACTTAATGGGAAAAGAACTGGAAGAGCTTCAGATAGCTTCCACTATCAAACAATGGCTAAGAAAAGCATATCATTTAGCTGGTAAGAGCAGCAAACAGAAGATCATAGCAACAATTTCTAAAAGTTGTTGTTCTTAAAAACAATTAAATGAGTATAAAATTACTAGAATTATGATAGTTTTTCCTACAACTTATACTGCTTCAGTAATTAGATTTATAATAGATGAACTTTAATCTAGGTATAGAATAAGGGATTATACAAATTTTACTTACTCTCGATATATATATTAGTTAATATTATATCAGTTGTTAAATATTTTTAATATCACCACTTCTGAGTCACTACAACGCTCTCACTATAATGCAGTTCATAATGAACCTCACCTTGAATTGTTTTTAGCACAATACAAAACATGAGCAGGCACAAATCACATCAGATGTCTTATTAAAAACATAAACATGGAATTAAAAAAAGCTCCTCTGAACAGTACGATTCAAGTCAGTATCCTGAACAGAGAATGTCAAAGAACATGGTAGAAAAGAAGTCAGATTTTAGGGATTATTAAGAGCAGCCTATCCATAAGGAAAAATAATAAACAGACTAAATGTCAGTAACTGGAAATTACTAAATAAGTATGGTGCACCCATGTAATAATATATGCACAACCAGCACAATTTATCTACTTGATGTTGTAGAAGTGCATGAAGAAATGCTATCTTTTTTAGTGGAACAAAAGCAGATTACTACACTTCATGCAAAGTAGAAGCCATTTTGATTTAAAAAACATATGCAAAGAGAAATATCTATAAAAGTCTATTTGAGAATAAAAGCAATGGTTCTCTGATAGTGGGAATATGAATGATTATTCTATTTGTTCACCTGTAATTTCTGAGTTTTCAATTTTCAACATATTATGTATACAATAAAAAGAGCAATAAAGAACTTATTTATTAATAGGTCTAAAATTATGTAAAAAGACAGAGGTATTTCAGTGGAGATGGTCGGGACATCAGATCTGAGGACAGCTGACTGTATTTGAATTCTGGCTCCCTAACACAGCTGGTATACAACTTCAGACTATCCTCATCTACAAAATATGGACACTGAAGGCATCTGTCTCTTAGGGTTATTGCAGAAATTAAAAGAGATAATTTATGTAAGGTGTTATGTAAGGTGTTCAGAATAGTGTTTTCTACATAATCATTCAATGTAGTCAAGCTAATGGAATTTATGGAACTCTAATTAACCTTTTGTTAACAAAGTAAAAGCACAGATTTTCAGATTTCAAAAACATTTTAATCTATCATATTAAAAAAGCTGTTCACTATGAAGTTTAAAAAGATTTAGTTTAGAAATATTTCCTTCATAGATCACTGATGCTTAATTAAATTTATACTTAAAGAAGCATTTCCAAGGTTACCAGTGACCAAAATCCCATAGTATGTTTTTTTCTTAACTGCTATGACAAAGCATAATGACTTGGTTTAAATTGTAAAACTTTAATTTTTAAAAAACTTTAATGTGAAAGTGTAAAAATTTAATTTAAATTGTAAAAGAAAAGAATTTTCTTCATAACTATCTAGGCCGTAAATAACTACCATACTAATTCTCAAAATCCATATAAATTACCTTAGTTTTTGTTGATGAAATTACTGAACACCTCAGAGACTTAAATATAACCAAATTTTCTAAGAAAATCTTTATCCGTATGAATAGGTATCAAGCAAAAGGAAAGGGATATGCCAAAACATCAAAACACCTCTCAGCTTCTCAATGTAATTTTTGACTCATACATTAGAGACTTCAATGTAGTGTAATATTTTCTCAAAGGCAGCGAGTTTCCAAAGGATGGAGAGATTTTTCATCATTTTAAAGTAAAGCAGAACCTCATATCATTTCACCAAAAACTGATAATTAAGTTGATACTTCCCTCTTTGAAACAGCTCAGTAATTATTCACCATGAATGGAGCTGGAGGAGTAACTACCTGTCACGATGTACCATTTGTGTAGTTAGAGGTCTAACTCAGCTTTCACAGTCTACCCCAATGCCCAATAAAGTCTGCATTTGCTCGGGTCTCTTTTCCCTTTCCTTCTGAAATTTAGACCATGATTATTATCTGCTCAAATGAGGGGCAGACATGTCCTTCTGACAGTGTCACATAAACATGTGGCTCATGCTGTTGCTGTCATAACTGCCTTATTTTTTTCTCTCTTCATTCATTCATATTCTATCTTGTGCTATAGCAGAAGTTTCTGTTACAGTTTCTGCTTTCAAAGAAAGGATTGTGAACAAGATTAGAAACATGTAAATAAATTTAGTGTAAATGCCTAGTCAAGTCTGTACACACAATGTACAGAATGAGACACACGGAAGAGCAAGCTGGGAAAACAGTATAGGGAAGTTAATCCATCGCTAATTATCATCTTCATGAGAAAGCTTTTAAATAAGACAACACAACACTGATACATTCCTCGGTTCCACTCTGCATTTATAACTATTTGCATTCTTTCTCGGTGATGGATTTTTAACTGAGCATTACAGAGTCAGAATCACCTCTAAAAAATGAAAGAAGGATATATGAGGAATTATCATCACAAATATCATAAATAAACAATTATGATTTCATGTTTTAAGGCTCTGATTAGGTTTTCCTTTTCACCTTTTCCCTGTTTAACTTCTTCTTGTTTTAGAAAGACAGGCAAGAATTCAGAAACTTCTACCCATAAATACTCTTCCAGTGGTCCACAAAGTGTTAATTTAGAATAATTAACTCTGGGATGTAGACACACCCTAAGAAAATTACTTAATGGCCTAATCAGATTACATTAGGCATGAAGGGATAGGAGGAAAGGGGTATTTAAATATAGAAGACTCAGTAACTTGTCTAAAGAAGTTCAGAGTCTAATGAAGGAAGATTTTTATCTTATCCAGCTGTTCTATTAACTGATACTTCTTGATTTCCTTTTACTCACTGTTTACTCCTTTTCCCCCAAGGAAAAAGGTACATTATACCTTCAATGGTTCTAAGGTGAAACCATTTATGTACATTTAAAAACATACAGAAGTATACTTTCTATGAACAGCTTATACGTATATGTAAAATACGAAAACAAAGACTGGAAGCATATATATACCAAACTTGTTAAGGGTGACCCTGAGAAAGGGTGAAGGGGTCAAGAAAAGGGAACATTTAGCTTTCACATTAAATTTTTTAAAATTATAGTTGATGTACAATATTGCGTTAGTTTCAGGTGTACAGCAAGTGGTTCAGTTAAATAGATACATATATTTTTCAGAATCTTTTCCATTACAGGTTATTACAAGATACTGAACATAGTTCCCTCTGCCATACAGTAAGTTCATAATTCTATATTAAGAAAATAGCTTGTATCTGTTAACCCGAAACTCCTAATTTATCCTCCCCCAGATGCTCTCTTTTCCCTTTGAAAACCTAAGTTTCCAAAGTTTGGAAACAAACCATAAGTCTGTTTTCCATCTGTCAGTCTCCTTCTGTGGTGAACGTTGATTCATTTGTATTATTTTTTAGATTCCACATGATATCTGTCTGTCTTACTTCAGTTAGTATGATATTCTCTAGATTCAGTCATGCTGCTACAAATGGCAATATTTCATTCTTTATTATGGCTAAGTAATATATCATTATATATATCTTCTTAAGCCAGCTGTTGCCAGGTACTTGGGTTGTTTCCATGTCTTGGATTGTCCTGTAAACAGCGCTGCTATGAACTCTGGAGTGCATGTATCTCTCTGAATTAGAGGTTTTGTCTTTCCCAGATATATGCCCACGAGTGGGATTGCTGGATGATATGCTGTCTCTATCTTTAGTTTTTAAAGGAATCTCTGTGCTGTTTTCCATAATGGCTGTATCAATTTACATTCCCACCAACAGTATAGCAGGGTTCTCTTTTCTCCATACCCGCTCCAGCATTTATCATTTGTAGACTTTTTGATGCTAGCCATCCTGACAGGTTTGAGTTGATATCTCCCTGTGGTTTAGATTTGCATTTCTCTAATAATTAACAATTCTGAGCATCTTTTCATGTGCCTGTTGGCCATCTGTATGTCTTCTGTGGAGAGAAGTCTATTTAGGTCTTCTGTCCATTTTTTGATTAGACTGTTTTTCTGATATGAAGTTGTATGACCTGTTTATATATTTTGGAAATTAAGACCTTGCTGGTTGTATCACTTGAAAATATTCTCTCCCATTCAGGGAGAAAATAAAAGCAAATGAAACAACTGACAAAGGTTTAATCTCCAAAATATACAAGTGGCTCACACAGCACAATACCAGAAAAACAAACAACCCAATCAAAAAGTAGGCAGAAGATCTAAACAGACATTTCTCCAAAGAAGACATACAGATGGCTAATAAGCACATGAAAAGATGCTCAGTGTTGCTCATTAATAGCGAAATGCAAATCAAAATTACAATGAGGTGTCACTTCACACCATTCAGAATGGCCATCATCAAAAACATCTACTAATAGTAAACGCTGGAGCAGGTGTGGAGAAAAGGGAACCCTCTCACACAGCGGGTGGGAATGTAAATTGACACAGTCACAACAGAGAACAGTATGGAGATTCCTTAAAAAATCAGGAATAAAACTACCATATGACCCACAATCCCACTACTGGGCATACACTTCAAGGAAATCATAATTGACAAGGACACACGTACCCCAATGTTCACTGCAGCACAAAATTTACAAAAGCTACAATATGGAAGCAACCTCAGTTCAGTTCAGCTCAGTCGTGTTTGACTCTTTGTGACCCCATGAACTGCAGCACACCAGGCCTCCCTGTTCATCACCAACTTCCAGAGTTTACCCAAACTCATGTTCACTGAGTCGGTCATGCCATCCAACCATCTCATCCCCTGTCGTCCCCTTCTCCTCCTGCCCCTAATGGCTCCCAGCATCAGGGTCTTTTCCAGTGAGTCAACTCTTTGCATGAGGTGGCCAAAGTATTGGAGTTTCAGCCTCAGCATCAGTCCTTCCAATGAACACCCAGGACTGATCTCCTTTAGAATGGACTGGTTGGACCTCCTTGCAATCCAATGGACTCTCAAGAGTCTTCTCCAACACCACAGTTCAAAAGCATCAATTCTTCGGTGCTCAGCTTTCTTCACAGTCCAACTCTCACATCCATACATGACCACAGCCTTGACTAGATGGACCTTTGTTGGCAAAGTAATGTCTCTGCTTTAGATGTCCATTAAGAGATGAATGGATAAAAAAGTTGTGATATATATATATATATATATATATATACACACACAAGGGAATATTATTCAGCCATAAAAAGAATGCATTTAACTCAGTTCTAACGAGGTAGATGAACCTAGAGCCTATTATACAGACTGAACTAAGTCAGAAAGGGAAAAACAAATATCATGTGTTAACACATACCTAGAATCTAGATAGATGGTACTGATGATACTATTTGCAGGGCAGCAAAGAGATGCAGATGTAAAGAACAGGTGTGGACACAGAGGGGCGATGATTTTAGAGAGTAGCATGGAAACATATATATTATTATATGTAAAACAGATAGCAAGTGGGAATTTGCTGTGTGACACAGGGAACCCAAACCTGGTGCTCTGTGACAACCTAGAGGGGTAGGAAGGGGTGGGAGGTGGGATGGAGGTTCAGGAGGAAGAGGACACACACATGCCTATGGCTGATTCATGTTGATGTACGGCAGAAACCATCACAATATTGTACAGTAATTATCCTCCAATTAAAAATAGAATAAAATTTAAAACAAGAAAACATTCTCTCCCATTCAATAGCTTGTCTTTTTGTTCATTTCCTTTGCTTTGCAAAAGCTTTTAAGTTTGATTAGGTCTTTTATTTTTGTTTATGTTTCTGTTGCCTTGGGAGGCTGATCTAAGAAAATATTGCTACAATTTATGTCAGAGAATGTTTTCCCTCTGTTCTCTTCTAGTTTTATGGTATGGTGTCTTATAGTTAAATCTTTAAACAACTTTGAGTTTATTTTTGTAAATGGTGAGCGAGTGGTCTAATTCCATTGATTCAGAGGTGGCTGTCCAGCTTTCCCAACACACTTGCTGAAGAGTCTGTCTTTTCTCCGTTGTATATTCTCGTCTCCTTTGTTGTAGACCGACTGACCTCAGGTGCGTGGGTTTATTTCTGGGCTGTTTGTTCCATTGATGTATCTATCTGTTTTGTGCCATAATCATGCTGTTTTGATTACTGTAGCTTTGCAGTCTTGTCTGAAGTCTGAGAGCATTATGCTTCCAGCTTTTTTTTTCCCCCTGAGGATTGTTTTGGCAATTCTGGGTATTTGTGATTCCATGTGAATTTTAAGATTATTTCTTCAAGTTGTGTGAAAAATGTTATGGGTGTTTTGATAGGGATCACATTAAATCTGCAGATTGCTTTGGGTAATATGACCATTTTAACAATATTAATTCTCCAATCTAAAAGTATGGGGTATCTTTCCATTCCTTTGAATCACCTTCAGTTTCCTTTATTAATGTTTTATAGTTTTCAGCATACATATACATCTTTCATATCCTTGGTTAAGTTTACTCCTAAGTATTTTTTGTGACATAATTTTAAACAGAATTGGTTTTTTCATTTTCTTTTTTTATTACCATTTTCCTTGGTAGTATAAAGAAATGTAACAGATTTCTATATACTAATCTTGTATCCTGTTACCTTGCTGAATCCATTAGGTCTAATACTTTTTTAATGAAGCCTATAGGTAAGTGTAGTTACTCAGTTCAGTTCAGTTCAGTCACTCAGTCGTGTCCGACTCTTTGAGACCCCATGAATCACAGCACACCAAGCCTCACTTTGCGACCCCGTGGACTGTAGCCCACCAGGCTCCTCTGTCCATGGGATTCTCCAGGCAAGAATCCTGGAGTGGGTTGCCATTTCCTTCTCCAGGGGATCTTCCCGACCCAGGGATCCAACCTGGTCTTCCTCATCATAGGCAGATGCTTTACCCTCTGAGCCACCAGGGAAGCCCTAGGGTTCTCTACACGGAATATCATATCAAGTGCACACTATGGTAGTTTTATCTCCTCCCTTCCATTCTGGGTACCTTCTACTTCTTTTTCTTGTCTGACTGCTGTTAGGATTCCCGATATTAAGTTGAAAAGAAGTGGTTGACAGTGGGCATCTTGACTTGTTCCTGAATTCAGCAGGAAGGCTTGTGGCTTTTTCACCACTGACTATTATTTGGCTATTGGGTTTGTTGTAGATGGTTTTCAACATGTTGAGGTAAGTTCCCTCTATACTGATTTTGGTAAGTGATTTTATCATGAATAGATGTTGAATTTTTTTGTGCATCTATGGGGATCATATGGCTTTTGTCTTTTCTTTGGTTAATGTGGTATATCATACTGATTTCTCTGCATATGTTGAATCATCCCTGCAACCCTCGAATGAATCCAACTTGATAATGGTGTAATGATTCTTTTTATGTATCGCTGGATTTGGTTTGTCAATATTTTGTTGAGACTTTTTGCATCTATATTTATCAAAGATAATGACCTATAACTTTTTTTGTTTTGTCTGTCTGGTTTTGATATCAGGGTGATGGTGGCTTCACAGAATGAATTTGGAAATGTTCCCTTCTCTCCAGTCTTTTAGAATAATTTGAGAAGCATAGGTATAAGTTCTCATTTGTATGTTTCATAGAATTCTACAGTGAAGTAATCTGATCCTGGACTTTTGTTTGCAGGAAGTTTTTTTTTTTTTTTTTTTTTAAATCACAGATTCTGTATCACTTTTAGTGATTGGTCTGTTGAAATTATGCTTCTTTTTGACTCAGTCTTGGTAGATTGTATGTTTCTAGAAACTTGTCCTTTTCTTCTAAGTTGTCTAGTTATTAATAGCTGGCATATAACTGCTCATATGACTTTTTGTATTTCTGTGGTATTGGTTGTTATTTTTTCCCTTTCATTTCTTATTTTTTTGGTCTGCTCCTTTTTCTTCTTGGTGAGCCTAGGTCGAGGCTTATTATTTTTATCTTTTAAAAAAGCCATCTCTTCCTTTTATTTATGTTTTTTACTGTTTCTTTAAACCTCTATTTTATTTCTTCTCTAATATTCTGTTATTTCTTTCCTTCTGCTGACATTGGGGTTTTGTGTTCTTATTTTTCTAATTCTTTTAGGTGGTACGTTAGTGGTTTGAGATCTTTCTTCTTTCTTGAGGAAGGCTTACATCACTATGAACTTCCCTCTGAGAACTGCTACTGCTCTATCCCAACCTGTACTATCATTACTGCTTGTCTTGAGGTATTTTCTGAAGGCCATGCCTTGCTATTCATGAACTGACGCTGGGCTCCAAGGTTCAGCCAAGATCACATCCCAGGCCCTCGGGGCTGTCTTCACACAGCTAGATGGAGTCCACTCCCAGGGATAAACACACGAGTTTCAGTGCCTAGCCACTGTGCGTACTAGCAGCACCCACCTCCCTACCCACCATCCAGTGCATGGTTCCAGACAGGAGGTACCATGAGGCGGCAGCACTAGTATCTCTCCACCTTAATCAAGCTGAATTTTTAAAAGCAAGACATATTCACATGTTAGTATATAAATTGTTTTAAAGTACAGCCATAAAAAATTTCTGGAAAAAATAACGCTAAAGTACAAATGCTTGTTGATTCTGGGTAGTATGAACATTAGTGAAGGACATTAACTTCTTTGTATTTATTGTTTTAGTTCCTACCAGTCCATCAGAAGGAAAGGTGTAGCTCTTTATTAGTTGACTAGTTTATTATTCTATCAGGGATGCCCAGTTTCATAGCAGCTGCCTTCTCACAGTTTCAAGAACTGTAAGTATCACAGTAGTAGAGATACCTTTATTACTGCTGGGACTGTTACAAAGACTTACGATATTAGATAGGGTTTCCTAAATCTCCTATCATATACTCTAAAGCAAAGGTCTACAGCCAAGCTTTCTGCCGAACATTAATAAACCACCACCTAAGATGTGACACTTCCCGCTCCCTGCAGAGACCCTTATGCTCTTGCTGTGGTTTGCTTAATACAAACGTGTTGGTTTGCTTAATACAAACGTGTCTGGAGGTGACAGGAGCCTAGTGCTAGATTCCTGTCAGCTAGACAATTGAAATTTTTCACACAGGAGCCAATTCCTAAAATCTCTCCCCTTATCTAAGTGAGTTTTCACAACAGTCTGTCATGACTATTGTTTCACAGTATCTCCAAAAAAAAAAAAAAACAAACCCAGCTCTGACCTTTTTGAAATAAGCCTAACAGGTAAAGTAATAAGTCACTAGTATTTCCTCAAACTTTCTGTACCAGGTTCCAAGGATACGAAGTCTGCATACAAGCAACTTGCAGAAAGGCTAAATACAGGAGGCATAATATGCTTCGTATCTGAGTTTGAGGCCAAACCCCAGGTATTTCCCACTTGTAGGGTTCTTTATTTGCCTAGGAGTCCAAAGTCTTCATGAAATGTTCTTGGAACAATGAGATAGCAATCTCAGAAGAGAAAAGTTCCTTCATTCTTGTATAGGTAGGAGAGTAGCTGATACAGTACATTATGGTGGTCAAGCAACTGTCCTCTGAACCAGCTGAGCCTGGATTTGGGCTCCAGCTCTTACAGTCGTGGAAAACTGGGCATATTAATGTACCTCTGTAGATGCTGTTTTATTTTCAGAATTGATTAATTAAATATATAAAAAGTAATAAAACCAAAAGATTTCTGTGAAGATAAATTCTATACAAAGACTTCAGCAGTGCCTAAAAGAAGAACTGATGCTTTTGAACTGTGGTGTTGGAGATAACTCTTTAAGAGTCCCTTGGACTGCAAGGAGATCCAACCAGTCCATTCTGAAGGAGATCAGCCCTGGGATTTCTTTGGAAGGAATGATGCTAAAGCTGAAACTCCAGTACTTTGGCCACTTCATGCGAAGAGTTGACTCATTGGGAAAGACTCTGATGCTGGGAGGGATTGGGGGCAGGAGAAGCAGGGGATGACAGAGGATGAGATGGCTGAATGGCATCACTGACACGATGGACATGAGTCTGAGTGAACTCCGGGAGTTGGTGATGGACAGGGAGGCCTGGCATGCTGCGATTCATGGGGTTGCAAAGAGTCGGACATGACTGAGTGACTGTACTGAACTGAACTGAAAAGAAAATAAACATATATTCCACTGTAGCCACATTAATAAATATTCCTCCGGCTTGAGGGCTCCTTCATGACATGCCCTTCCCACTATGCTGTCCTCCAAATTTCCACTAATACTCTAAAACAAGTGAGGGTTTTTTCTCCTGGGCTCCAGAGTTGACAGCCATGTTGGGCTTAGTCTTCAGAAGTAGCTTCAAATTTTCCATTTCCTTAAAGAGATTACCTCACAAATAGACTTGCCTCTCTGATTAGGGTTGGTTTCCCAGGAGATGTACCTTGTTGGTAAGCTTAAACTCAGGGAAAATACAGATGTTCTAGTCAGTTTAAACCACCCACTACTGCTCTTAGAAATAACATTATTGTCAATCCATTTGTGACTGTATGTAATGCTCCCTAAATGCAGGTGAGATTGAGTTCCTATAGGCATTGCTAATGCCTGTAACCCTGTAAATTAAACTTGTAAATTAAAGTGTCAGGCCCCAATTTAACCTTGTCAGATTGCCATCAGCATTATTCCTCCACTTTCCAGATATGCCTCAGCCTCTCAATGGACAGAGCCTGCATTCAATTTATAATTATCTCTTATTAACTCAGGTGACTGAGTAGTTCTTTTAAAAGACACCGACCTATTCTCTGGTTACAAATGCCTAGGGCCTCAGTTTTGCAGCTAATGAACTGTATGATCTTAGCAAAGGTGCACGTGTCTGGGTGTCAGTTTTGTAATCAATCTATTAAGGGTATCTTTAATGTCTATGTTTTAATTTCCATCATTCCACTACTAGACAAGTATCTCAGACAAAAAATAAAACTATGAAGGATCCATATAGATCTAGATCCGTTCAACACAGCAATCCTACCAACTTACTTTAAGATTGGAAGTGTATAAAAACAGCCATTTAGGACCACTGCATATGGTTGTGTAGTCTGTACACTGCAAAAAAGTACCTGGCTGAGGTGGGTTTGCTTAAGTACAACGTGACCTTGGTCTGCCATATCTTACACCTGGAGGAAGGAATGCCTTTTTCTTCTAACACAGGTGATATCTGCTTCACTGAACTATATTCTCTTGGTGTACTGTCTGCTCAAAGGCAGTGCTGCTTTCTAATTCATCCACCCGGCAGGCCACGCCTTTAACTAAGTTGCACAAAGACATCTAATCCCTTAGGTGAGATGTGGTTTGCAAAAGTAGCGTAATAAAAGAATTCTTCACTACTGGTAACAATTGACCTCATCACATAAAAAAGATCTCCAAAACACAAAAATGTAGGAAAAGTCTTCAAGATCAGTTGCTCCTCAAACTGGTCATATTTAGAGTACAGATACATGTATACATATACACATGTACACAATAAAGAATTCTTCAGAGGATAAATTTTCATGAATAAAAACCTGAAGTCAAGGAAAATGTTTAACAAAAATTTAAATAAACCATGTAATACATATCACTTTTACCATGTTAAGACACTAAAAATGTTTTTGTCAAAAGCATGTGAAAAATAGACAAAATTTTTTTGTACTTACCCTCTTCACACAGAAATTGTGAAAATCAGTAGAACAATCTTTATAAAGAACTTAAAATGCACTTAAAGAAAATATAAACAAAAAATTTATTACTATTAAGTACTAAATTATTTTAAAAGTAACATTTAAATAAAGGGAATAAAAAAATGTGCTTTAATGGTCCGAATCTGAAGAGTGCGCTTCCCCGGTAGCTCAGTGATAAAAAATCTGCCTGCAATGCAGGAGACGCAGGTTTGATCCCTGGGGGGGGGAGATCCCCCACAGAAGAAAAATGCAGCCCACTCTAATATTCTTGCCTGGGAAATCCCATAGACAGAGGAGCCTGTTGGGCTACAGTCCATGGGGTCAGAAAAGAGTCAGACATGACTTAGCAACTGAACAACATTCTTAAGAAAACATCAAAGTCAACAGCACGGAGCTTGTGAAGCAGCCATAAGAAAGAGTGGCGTGTGTGTGTGTGTGTGTCTGTGTGTGTGTGTGTGTGTGTGTCTGTGTCTGTGTGTGTGTGTGGGGGGGGTCTGTGTATGGGTTACATGTACCCTAAGACATAAGGCATACTGGAAATTATTTTATTTTTAAATATCATTTAAAATTAGTTCACCAAAAAAAATCATACGATTTTTAATATAGCTATGCCATAATATGTAAATACAGCTTGATAATCTCTATGGTAAATTAAGAACAAAAAGCTATAAGTAACAAAAAGACATTCTAATAATTTTATACTGCTTTTTCTTTATATAAAATCTAATAAGGCATCTCATATAAAAATGGTAAGTACTAAATAGCATGAATAGAATTTCAACGGTTGTGCTATCTTACCAACTTAAACAAGATATCACAACCTACTATTTAACTCTTAAAACCTTTTTAAATTAAGAGGATTATCAGAAAATCTTAATTTTAAGAACATAGTAAAATAAAATTGTGAACAAAGGAAATCTGATAAATTATTTTAATGCTCATTTTTTCCAAAAAAAATTCTTAGAGATATTATCCCCTTTTGTATTCCAAAAAATGGAAGATGAACATGGCCACCTAGAGGAGAAAATATGATCAACAAATACAGGCTGTCATATTTTCTTACTCTTTCTGTAGTATCTGTATTTCAGATTTATAATATGTATAAACTTCTCTAAAAGATCCGACTGAAGAGATTAATTATAAACAAAAGAGACAGGGAGGACACTGAAGCAGCAGTGATAACCCATCAGAAGCTAAAGCATCATTTGTTTTGTAGTGAGCTTGACAAACGTAGTCTTTCTAACTTACTGTGTGACCTTAGGTTAAAAGTTACTTATTTGACCTAAAATCTCCTCTCACTTCTGTAAAATGGAAATAATCTTATCACAATGTGTTGCAATGAAGATTAAATGTGACAAGGGGTACAGAAACTAACAGTGTCAGGCACACAGGAGGAGCTCAGTGAATGGAGGTCCTCCCTGCTTGGTCAGAAGGTCCTCCTGCCCTGTCTCTCCTAATCCCTACCCGGCCCTCTCTGACCCCCTCTACCCTTACAGATACTTCCAGTATTGGCTGTTTCATAGCTTCTCTACTGGAATTATTCAGAGCTGAGAAATGGGGTAATGGTTCCTTACCAGCCCTGATGAGGTAACAGTTCAGTTCAGTTCAGTTCAGTTGCTCAGCCGTGTCCAACTCTTTGCGACCCCAAGAACTGCAGCACACCAGGCCTCCCTGTTCATCACCAACTCCCAGAGTTCACTCAGACTCATGTCCATCGAGTCCGTGATGCCATCCAGCCATCTCATCCTCTGTCGTCCCCTTCTCCTCCTGCCCCCAATCCCTCCCAGCATCAAAGTCTTTTCCAATGAGTCAACTCTTCGCATGAGGTGGCCAAAGTACTGGAGTTTCAGCTTTAGCATCATTCCTTCCAAAGAAATCCCAGGGTTGATCTCCTTCAGAATGGACTGGTTGGATCTCCTTGCAGTCCAAGGGACTCTCAGGAGTCTTCTCCAACACCACAGTTCAAAAGCATCAATTCTTTGGCACTCAGCCTTCTTCACAGTCCAACTCTCACATCCATACATGACCATAGGCAAAACCATAGCCTTGACTAGACGGACCTTAGTTGGCAAAGTAAGGTCTCTGCTTTTGAATATGCTATCTAGGTTGGTCATAACTTTTCTTCCAAGGAGTAACAGTATGTCATGTAAAAATGCACATTAAAAAATATCTTCCCTTCTACCTTGTAATTCCCTTTAGTCACCTCAACCCACAGCAGTCAAGGTCCGATCTTCATAAACATGCAGAACAGTATGCAGAGAAAGGGTCAGATCAGTAATGAGAAGCATAACCTATTCAGCTGATCTCTTTACTTGTATCCCAGGAAAATGAACAAATCCTACAAGAGAACGGTACTCAGCGGTCCTCTTAGGTGACCGGCCATGAAGTGAGCAGTATTTCTCCTGAGTCAGCTATGAAGAGGTACAACCAGCTGGCAGAGACCCAGATGGGTATCAGAAGCAACCACCCCCCCCCATTATGAATACATACCAGAGGAAGGTTACTGTTCTGGGGTTGGACACAGAAGATGAACCCCTTCAACTACCTCTTTTTCTTGATAAAGGAGAAAAAGTAAAATGAAAATGCAGGTAGCAAATGAACACTCTTCGACTTACTGTCTCCCAACCACCCTCAGTCTCACTTATGAGTCTACACTTCTCAAACGTACACAGAGTTACTGATCAACTTCTAATGGACATAGGAGCTCGTCCGCACTCTCATCCCCACTCTCTCTGCAGTGTGGCATCCAAAACTCTCCTTCTGTGGCTGACGAAATACAACGTTCTAGTGAGTCTCCATTTTATCGGTTACTTACTCTTCTCTGTTTAAGCGACACCCTTTATTCTGTTAATGAAAGGAAATGACTTTCTTTTCTCTCCACACATTCTCCCTCATCAGTTTAATTACGTTCCTTGGCTTCTATTGGCTAAGTACACATGATCTGGCAAAGCTTCTCCCAAACTCATTCATGATTTTAAGATCCACAACCATTTCCAACTGCTTAAATATTGTGCCTTACCATACACATGAAACCACTCTTATCTCCCACCCCTCCCCCACCTTCCAAGTAAGAAACATCCCTCTCTGGATTTCTTATTTATATTAATGACCTCAGCATTTTCCTCATCATACTTGCTGGAAACTAGGATCATTTTTGACATTTCTTCCTTCATTCTAAAGTTCCAATACATTTAGTTTCTAAATCCAGTAAACGATGCCTCTATAAGATCTCTCCCATCCTCTTATATTCCTACTGCCATTATTATAATTCAGATTTTTACCATTTCCCACATAGATGATTCCAAAGGCCTCCTTAATTGGTGAGTTTTTCCTATAGTCTTCCTGTTGTAAACTACTCTTATTAAAGCATATCCCTGGTTGCGGTTCCTTAGTGAAAAACTTTCAATGAGTTGTTGCTGGCTAACCAATGAAATCCAAACTTCTCAGAAAGTCACTCCAGGATTTAGACATTATCTGTCTTCCCACTTTATTTTACACATATATAAACATGTATATAAACACATATATATATATATAAACACACATATATATATAAACACATATATATACACATATATATATAAACACATACACACACCTATGTTAGAGTTAAGAAGAGCCTTTTCTCTGTTTCTGAAATAGTCCCTAGATTTCACTACTTTGTACTGTGGCATTTATGAACTTCATTCTAAGATACCTCTACTTATTCTTTTTACCAACTTTCTACCCATTTTCAAAGCTGAACCCTAATGCCATTTTCACAGAAGCTCTCTCACACTTCCCCAATGGATAGTATTTCGCTCCCTTCCTTAAAACCTTTTAGCATTTCATATGTATTTCTGCATCTTTAGCCTGTGGGCATGTTCAGAATTTAACTATCACTTGAAATTGCTGTTCTCTAAAATCCAGAGCTCTGAAATGTCCCTTTCTAATCAAGCTTTCCTGTTCATTTCCTTTCTTCACTGAATCTACTTTGGACTCACAGCAATCTCTGATTTTTCAATTAGCAATAATCTATGATACAAAAAACTATCTTCTTAGTCGATTGCTATCTTCTTAGTCGATTGCTATCTTACGGTCATCTCTCCGTCCTAAACCCCAGTGCCAGCATTTTAACAATAAGGATATCCATCTCCACCTGGATATTCCACAGACCCCTGAAATACAGCATGACTGAAACCAGACTATCTCCTCCCACAAACCTACTTCTCTTATGCTTTCTAAACGCATTAAACAGTCTTTCCTCACACACAGCATGCAGTCATTCGCCAGGATATACTGAGAAGTCCCTCAGTGTCTTCTTGAGAAGTCCCTCAAATTCTTTGTCCCTCAGTCAACATTGCTAATAGGATCTCATGGCTGTTTATCGAATCTGTCCTTCTGTCTTGAGCAGTTCCTACCTCCAATTCATCTTCTGTTACAGTATTTAAACACTAACCTAAAAGTGCCACACTAGCCAGTTTACAAACTTTCTAGGGCTCCATATTTCCTGGAAGACAACATCCAAACTCCTGAGCATGGCATTCAGGCCCATTACTGCACCTTCTCCAAGCACAGATCCTAGATGAAGCCTCGGAAACACAGTGCGTTCTGCTTTCCTACAATCACTATTCTGTGTGACTGAACAGCCCCCCTCAAGTCTAGCTCACCCACCCCATGCAGATCCCCCATCCCCACCTCCCAAAGCCTCAGTCACCTCCTCCTCTGTATTTCTGCATGACGCTATTCTTGTAATTAACAGACTTCTTACCACACAACGTGACACGTGTACTCACAGGTCATCCTCCGCCAGTCTGGGGGCTCTTTAAAACAAGCTTGCTTTGATTAATCTTTTATATAATTTTTTATAAAATGTTTTTATTTACATCCACAGGATCTAGTATGGCACATAAAAAGCTTTCAACAAATGCTTATGAAATAAGTAAATCTCATTTCAGAATGCCTAAAATCAAGCTATCCTGGATGTTTTACCAAATGATTTAGGGTAGAAATGGTAGAAAGGTAAGAGTCCTAAATACACAGGTGATGTTGAAATGAGAGGTGATTCCAGAGGGAAGGGCAGGAACCGAAGGGCCACTGCGGTTACGCTTCTCTCTCTACCGCGTTCCCCAAACTGCTGAGCCATAGGAGAGTAACAGGACTAGTGGGAAGAAGCAATCAAACCAGCCCAGAAGCGTAGAGTGAGAAGGGATGAGTAGAGCAAAAAAGCCTAAACTGAAGCTGCAAACCAGAAAACGACTAGAGTCCCATATTGCACACTCATAGCTTGCTTGTGGCTACTCACTCTCATCACCATCACTGTTTCCTCAATCACAGCTATGACTACCATTTACTGATCACTTACCAATCAGGCATCAGACACTGTGCTAAGAACACCACACGTGACATTTAAGGTCCATGACAACCCTATCAGCAAGTTATTACTCACACTGAGAGACAATGAAACAAACCTACTAACTGTTAGCTGCACTGCTCAAGGGTTCACAGCTTGGTGAGTCACAAGGTCAGAATATGCACACGGATCAGCCTTTAAGATCCATTCTTTCTGTTCTACTATTCATGAGCCAGGGTTTACATAAGCTGGGGACTGGCTTTGTCATTTTTGCATTATTTAGTTATCACTGTAAACAATATCTTATTTTCTCTAGTGTTAAGTAAGGTATTTTTGAGGGTAGAGTCCATGTCTAATATTTTTTATTTCTTTCTGAACATCTCATAATGAGCTTTCTATATTTATTTTCTTACTGTACCTATGTACTAGCAGAAATAAAAGGGAGGTATATATGCCAATCTTTAGTTAGCATTAAGCCAAATACAAAAGTAAATGATTTAGCTCTTTTGACAACTGTATGTGCCAGGGTAAGTCATCAATAGTAACAGGTCCCAAAACACAAGCCACAGCTATAAAATCAAGGTTAGTTTGCGTCTGATGTGATAATAAAAGTGCTATTTAAAATACATTGCTCTTTTCTTCATATCTGGACATATATATAATAATTACTAGGAGTAGAGACACACTGTATCAAGTACATGAACAACTTACTTAAATGTGGAAGGAAAAATGCTGTAAGCAATAGCAAAGCTTTGGCCATTGCCTTCTCCATTTCTCTTTCAGAAAGATATAACAATGTGTGAGAGTGGACTTGTATCTTCTATGTAGGTTGAGTTCAAATGTCAGTGTCCTCATGTGAGGCAAAAATCAGTTAGAGACAAAATAATCCTTGAAAACTCCTTAAATTCCCCGTAAAACCTAGTACAATACAGTGCAGGTACTCCATAAATTTATCTCAGTTTTTCCTCTACATGGAACAGATCATCATTTCTTCTGCTACGTGCTGCATGAAGTGTCTGGCTCATGCTAGGGGCCATACTGAATGAAAACGCATTCATTTACACATGGCAATCATAGTCAACACTGTGAGATATCAGTTCCTGTAACAGGTATTTAGGAAATGATTCCATCTGAGACAAGAGCATATTCCCATTTCCCATTTCATGACTGCTAGACATATGTTCATTGTGAAAGAGCACTAGAATTACCACTGTATTTCAATTCTTGGTGTTTTGGTTTGGGATGTTCTGGTTTTGGCTTGAGCTCAAAGATTTGAATTTGAATAAACTGCAGTCCCAGAAATGCGACTAGACTATTCGTGCTCTCATTTACTGTGCAGCCACAGATGCCCAGAGGTGTAGAAACAAATAACTAAATACTATAGCGTATCATCTAAAAAAATTAAATAATTAACCTATCTTACCTTCATCTATTGATGCTTCACTACTGTATCCATCATACTCTGCAGAAAGAGGACTATATTTCTGTCTCGTTTCCCAAGTATAGCTCTTTTGTCTAGAATCTGCCAATGGTAGTCTGGAATTGTGTGTTCTGGATAAGGCCTCATGGTATTTACCCAGAGCTTCATCTTCACTTTCAGAGGATGAACCATGCTCATCTTTGTCCATGTAGGAATTATCTATTTGGAATGACAAGGAGAGCAGATCAAAATTTAATGCTATAAAATAATGGCAAATTTGCTATAGTCATATATATGTTATATATATGTGTCATATATATTCATATACACACAAATATATATACACACACACAATCTGAATTTTCCACTTTAGAAAAATATTTTTTCATCTAAGAAGCCCAAGTTTTGGATTTTTATGTTTTACTAGAATAAACTGACTTGCATATTTGAATTATATAAATAATGTCAGTCACAGGGATTTTCCAACCATGATACAGATAAACAGAATAATAGGGCTTGCCATCTTCCACAATTTTTTTTAAAGCATTAGTAGCACACAAAGAAGTTTAAGTATTGCTAATACATACGGATCTGACTGAAATTATTCATGTAACAAGAGACATTATTGGTCATCATCTTAGCCAAAATTTTCATAGCTGATACTGCTTAGTGCTAGAAGCAGAACAAAGAGACAGACAGACATACACTACTGATTGAAATATAAATGATTCAACTTTCTAGATAGCAATCTGGCAAGACATATCAAAGTTTCCAATTTGTATAGTCTTTGATTCATTTATAAGAATTAACCAATTCCATTTCTAAGAATTCAGCCTAAAAAAATAATTAACAGATGGGCAGTGATATGTATTTACAGAACTGTGTTTAACAGCAAAAGAAAATAAAAATGCACGCTAAATGTCCAACGCTGGGCCTTGGTTAAGTAAATTATGATACATCTGTGCAATGATACACTATGCAATCATTAAAAATGAGGAGGTGAACTTTGAAATGCTCACAGGGAAAGAATGCCTACCATATAATGTTAAGAGAAATAAAACAGAAGTTATCATCTGATTTAAAAAAACAGAGTAACACACATACACACATCTACATGCAATGTATACACACATCCATGCAGTATAAGTTTATGGATACATACAAAAATATCTGGAAGCATATATATCAAACTTAACACATCATCTGTGAAAGACAGACTTCCCAGGGAAACTTTACTTACATATACCCAAATTTCAAATTACATTTCCAGAAGACAAACTGGTCAATTAATTTTATATTCTTTTAAAAAGCACTAGTTATTATTAATATCATTTACTTAAAAAGTAAAGATTTTGAAACTGCATCACGTTGAGATTCATTTAGACAAGATGTAACCTTCTCAGAATTCTAAAACAACCCCAGAAGGATGAAGAGACCACAGCAGTCAGAAGTTATTAGTTCAGTCTAGACATTTCTCTCATTATACTCAGCTAAAATCATCTGCACTACAGGAATCAAAGTTTAAAATTCAAGTGGAGAGACAAAGAACGAGAATAAGATATGGGATCTAAATCCAATATTTAGAGTTAGAAACATGGTAGCCTCAGGGTCCCTAGTCCAAGTCCCACTTTTAATTCAGTAAAATAAAACTATCAAAGGGTAAAACCATAACCAATGTTATATTCTGCACTGACAACACTTAGTCACCAGCCACATGCAGTTATTTAAATTAAGTAGAAATAATAAAATTTAAAACTTAGTTCTCCAGTGCTACTAGCCACATTCCAAGTGCTCAAGAGCTATGTGTGGACAGTGGTTACTGTATGGAGCAATACAGATGTGCCGAACTCTTCCATCACTGCAGAAACTTCTATCAGACAGGACTGCGATGACGGCAGATCTACTCTAGAACCTAGGCATTCTGACTCCCAGGTTTTAGCACTGCGTGGATTCTAAGGGAGCAGGAGAGCTCTGAGAAGGGTAGCAAGAAATTTACTACTATAAGATATTACCTGAAGTAGGCCCTGCATTCAGAAAGGGAAAAGGAAACCCGTCTTCCTCTTATTATATCTTATAAGCTCTGTCAGAACCTAGGACTCAGGTATTAATACTAGCAATATTACAGTTCAGCTATATGAAGGGACAATCCATATGGGTCAAATGATTTTCAAAATGATTTTTAAATCATAATATGTTCCAGTTTGGAGGTGGTGGTTCAGTTGCTAAGTCGTGTCTGACTCTTGCGACCCCATGGGCTGACTGTAGCACACCGGGCTCCTCTGTCTACAGGATTTTCAGTTTAGTACTCATTAAAATCTAGAATATTGAGAGATATGTGATTCCTTTAGGTAGTAGCATGCTTCTTAATTTAAACAAATCAAAATTTTAAATTCTGCACTACTATCTGTGAAGTACTTATTAACAGCATCCATTCTGTTATTTTATGAATAAGATAATATGTAAACTATTTTACTTAATTTTATTTCTTTTGATTTTTATTACTTCAGGTAATAAGGCTACCAAAATTAAATCAAGGCTACTGAAAAAAAAAAAAACCACTGAATCTGACATTTCAAACAACTGCTAGGAGGATAAACTTCAAAACAGATATATTTCCAAAAATTTACATTCCTTTTTAATTGGCTCATCCATCTTGGATCAGCCTCTATTATATCATTTAAAAATCACTCAGACAACTGATAAACAGCAGCTTCCCATCACACAGAAAGTCTTGCAGCAGAACTGAAACGGCCTTCTGCATTTCTAGTGCTACTCAGTTTTTTGTTATTTTATGAGAATGTAAACATACACAAAAATTCCATATGTATCTTTTATAAATAAAAGCCAGTGTACTTCTGGTGTTGTGATCAGATCAATGGTAAACAAGAATGACTAAGGGATAACCATGGCTCAGATGATAAATAATCTGCCTGCAATGGGGGAGACCTAGTTTTGATCCCTGATTGGGAAGATCTCCTGGAGAAGGGAACAGATACCCACTCCAGTAATTCTGGCCTGGAGAATCCTATGGACAGAGGAGCCTGGTGGGCTACAGTCCATGGGGTCACAGAGTTGGACATGACTGAGCCACTTTCACTTCACTTCAAGGGATAACCAGGAGTGGTAACTGACAATATGAAGAAAACCAAGTAACTGTCAGCTAATTGTTTTGAAAACTGTCACAAATATTGTGGATGAAAATTGTGACTGTTTAGTTGGAATCGTAATTGTACATAGAGAACTCATGAATAAAAAGATTGTTCATGTATATGCTTTGGAAACCCAGAAGTCACATAAAACTCTCAATGTATGGCGAAATGAAAAGACATATTCTGAAGCATGTGTTTCAATAAAATAAAAATCCATTGCTTTCAAGGAAAACATAAAACATTTGGTAGACTCTTACCAGGAAAGATGTGAAGAGCAACAATGTATAAACAGTTAAGGGTAGGTTACAAAAACACAAAATTTTAAAATTCAACTACAGCACACCAAATAAACTCCAATTAAAGTATGCAGAGTACTTAAGAAAACCATAGAGTTCTGGGTTGTACAATAAATGGGCATTAAGTAAAATGAAGGTCCTTAAAATTGTCCAAATAATGCAGGGACCAGGGGCAATACTTAAATCAGAGGAATACAAACAACATGCTTTTGAAAGGACTGTAAGAAAAAACTGCATGACTTTAAAAATGTCTCCCAGTAAGAGGACTCAAGAAAGCCTTAGTAATACACACGTACAGAGAAAAATTAAAGAAGTTGGATGATGTTTTTCCTAATGTGAAAAAATTAAGAGAAAATTTTATCACTCAAACTCACACTAGGAGACCTCACCTTTTTCTGATATTATCTTAAAATATTTTTCATCTTTACTCTTTGCTGTTTCTTTTTTGGCAGAAATGGCTTCATTTTTCTTTGTTCTTATATCTGCTTTCCCTTTATAGTATTTTGTTGGATTCATTTGTTCTTTGATTTTTCCTTGACACTGCTCTTTAGAATTAGTTGATGCTGCTGGATATAAGTCTTCCTTCTTAATGGATTTCTGTATCATATGTCTACTGCTTTCCAAAATATCTTTTGGAGAACATTCATTTCCTAAATAGTTATTCCCTTTGTGGCCTTTACTTTTAATATGGGTTTCAGCTTTCTTTAAGTAATTTTCTTTCATTTCTTGATATCTTACCTCCTTTAAGTCAGGTTTACCGTCACTGGAAATTTCTAATCCATTTTTTTGACACCTGTCAGTACTTTCAAGTTCTTGCCAAGCAGATCCAGCACTTGCATCCTGCCTGCTAACTGATACCCTACCATCACGCACATGGCCTTTCAAAGAATCGCCTTTCAAGCCATTATCTGTTTCCTGATACTGCGATGGCATCTGCTGCCTATTATTAATATGTTTAACTCCTCCTCCTTCGTTCATTCCTCGGTCTTGCTTTTGTGAAACTGAAGTATTATAGCTGTTTATCCGATTTGCTCGGTTCTCTAAATTGAATGGTGCTTTCTGACAATTAGTGTTTTGGGAGACTTCTGGTTTTGTGGTGCTTCCTTGTTTAGAAGTATCTGCAGCTTCTGGGGCTGCAGAGCTTTCCTCTTCTGGGCGAAAGCCATTTATCATGCTTGTTACCTGTTCAGCAACTGAGTCAGTGAACGCATAGCTGACTTCTCCTACGGCAGCGGTCAAATCTTCCACAGCATTACTGATCGTGTCCACCAGAGAGGACACTGAAGGCAGATTCTGCTGAAAACTTTTGAAAAATGCCATTTTCTATTCCTTGTTCCTAAAAGCTGCAATCATGGAATTTTCTCTTCTCAAAATATTAAGCACTCTGGAGTTTCAATTTAACATTTACTTAAATGGTGCTATTCATTAGTTCAATATCAGTATTTCACATTAGGCCTTTTAGTCTTTCTGTAATAGCTTATGTAATGGAAGAAATATGTTGACGTAAACGACGCTTCAAAAAAAAAATCAAACCACTTGGTTTAAACGTAACGACATTTTTTCCCACTCCACAGCTGTCATGACAGCAGCAAGACAGTATTTTTCCCTCAAATACTATTGGGTTTTTATTCTATACCTGCAAGAAGAAGTATAAAAAGGATTTTTATTATGTACTTTTTAGTTAACTTATTAATAGTCTATGTATGGGAACTGCCCTATATTATTAACAAAGCACCAATACCATTTCAAAATAAATAATGTATTAAGGATTCCCCCAATACATATATTCCCCCAAATATGTATTTGTTTATAGATCTAAACAATTTTGCAGAAATTAGAATAGGGAAGAGCAGAGAGAGAACATTTGCTGAGTGGCTATTACACGTTAAGAATTGTGATTTACAAATTTTTTTCTTATTTGATCTTATAATAAATCTAGGAGGTAAATATTATTATTCTTATTTAATAAGCGAGTAAAGAAACAGCCTCAGAAAAATTAATAAGGTCCCCCAATCTTTCCAATAGATCCTCAAGGTCAAAACTCTTTCTACATTGAGAGTAAGAGGATATTTAACTTTTCACTTTCATTCACTCAAACGAGCTCTTGGGTTTTCCCGAGGCCATGGAACAGACTGAATGCAGGAGCAGATACGAGAATCCAGTTGCTTCCTTCTTCTGTGCCAGTCATTAGACTTGCAATGTAAAACAATGTCGCTCCTCTCATCAAACGTATTTTTTGGTTTTAGAAAATATACAATTTTTAAAATTAATACATTTTAGATTAACAAGTAATAGACTTACTGTTGGGTTTTTAAAAATAAATTGAAAAAATATTTAAAATTTTTCTTAGCTTTTAACTTCTAACTTGGTATATATCATTGAGCTATAACTCACTTAAAAACTCTTTGGGGTCCTCAATAATTTTTAAGAGTGTAAAGGGATAAGACCAAAGAAAAACTAGAAATGCCAAAACAGAGAATTACTGGAGGCTACTAAAAGAGGTTTCTTTAACCAGTTTATTCTACACAAATGATGAAAAAAAAATAAAACAGGTGAAGTATGAGAAACATTAATCAAACCAAACCACATAAAATACCACAGTTTCCTTAATGCAAAATCTGCATGATGTAATTCAACAATAAGATTTTTATAAACAATGAGGCTATCACTTTTTAAGTTATCAGATATAAGAGAAAAGCATCTCTTTAACACTTATACATGGGCAAGAAGTGTAAGGCTTCTCTTGTATTTTTCCTTAAAATTCTAAATTAATGTCTCATGTTTACAATTTTCAACTTCTTTTTGCTATTATTTACATAAGCCAGTCTTTGGAAACAGCAAATAAAGAACTCTATAATAACTTAAAAAAATAAAAATTTTTCGTAAGAAAAAGAACAATATCACAGCCCTCATCTGTCCTATTATCTGGTAACACTAAGCAATATATCTATGTTGCCAAGGAGGAAAGAAGAACACTAAGTTTCATAATCAGATTTTACATACTAAATTACTAGAGAAAACCACCTTCTCTAAACAACCAAATTATCCATTGCTGAGAATTCAACAGCAGATTAAAGAGTGAATACTCTCAAAAGCTTTCTAGGGACATGGGAAAAAAGCTCTCTAGAAAACTATTTGGACAATGGATTTAAGCACAGAAAGCAATAAGATATGTCCTTCTTCTTAAAGTATATAAAAATGTCATTCTATGATGATATACAATTCATTTTTATGCAATATAGTAGCAATTCATGGGCAATAAAAAGATAGCTGAACATAATCTATGTAATAGATCTTTTACTCTCACAGAATAATGTCTAAAAGTTAGTTTACTGTATGTCAGAATCAAGCTTTTTAATGTACATCATATTTTAAAAATAAAGTAATAAACAGTAGATAGAAAGACTAAACAAGAGAAGCAGCGATATGATACTTACAAATTTTATCTTGTGAATTCTTCCTTGCACTGTATCCTGAACCAAGATCTGGAAACCCGCCAACATTTTCAAAACAGAACTTCTTATTAATATAGAGAAAAAGGAGCAGCATCAAGATAATAAACACCCCAACAGCAGACAAAAATCCAACTGCCTCTGGAGATACTGGAGGGAAAAAAAGTCACAGCTGTAAGCATTTATTCTTCTTCAAGTTACAAATAAGAAGGAAACCCCTATACATTGTGTTAAGATTGCTGCCTTATTTGAATTTTATTTTAAAATTTTCATAGTTCACAACAGTTCAGTTTGTGAGAAAAAATAAATTGCGCAGTTTAACGAGTTGTTCAATTTATTCAAAAGTATATTAAAATTTATTGAAGAGTATATTAACAGTTTCCCTGTAAGTTATGTGGGAACAATCTTAAAAGAAATGGGTCTATAAAAGAGGCAGTTACCATATATTTAGTCCATTGACGAGTATTAAAAAATTTTTAAAACAAGATTTAGAAAAACTTATTTCCCAGGCACTTAAATTTATGAGTATACTATTGCTGTTATCTCTAAAAGCTTCAATGGTTCTTTTTGTGTTAAACAACTGTGGACTTTTTAACTCGGCATTGAAAACTCCAGCCTCTTTTCAATACTTCTCTCCAATCAGATGATTCCATTTACCACATGCTGTGTTTCTGTCTGCCTCCTCCCCTTGCCAGGAGTGACCAAGTATCCTCTCTATACCAAATCCCACTCATTCATTCACCCAACAAATACTCTGCAGCAGCGGCCATACACCGAGCATATCACACATACATTTCCTATCTTCCTTGAACAGGCTGGTGAAGGCAGTCACATCGCAGTGCAACCAAGGTTATGTAACCCAGTGCTGAAGGATCAAGTAAGCGTTTCTGCAAGTTATGGCTCCTGTGATTATATTTTAAGAATCAGCCAAAAAAGTGAAAGTGAACATCGCTCAGTCATGTCTGACTCTTTGCAAATCCCAGGGACTACACAGTCCATGAAATTCTCCAGGTCAGAATACTGGAGTGGGTAGCCGTTCTCTTCTCCAGGGCGCTTCCCAACCCAAGGATCAAACCCAGGTCTCCCGCATTGCAGGCGGATTCTTTACTGTCTGAGCCACCAGGGAAGCCCAAGAATTAGCCAAGTGAACACTATTTCATGCAGAAGAAACAGCATGTGAAAACAAGAGTTTCTGTGCATTCCAGAAACTCCATGAATACATGAGAATCATGAACACAAGAGAATACATGAAATCATCCAGGGAGATTTGGCAGAGTGAGAACAGACAAAACCTTCTCCAACTTCTCCAATCCTTAGTCATCTCTTTCTTTTCAGCTTCTGCATTCTCTCTCTCTGTGGGACCAGTCATTTGGAATTAAACAGAACTAAACTTTTATCATCTCAGTGCCTGACTTAAGCATTAGTAGACAACGAATCCAAAGCCTCAAATACCACCCTACTCTTTTCTCCTCCACTGCTCAAGCAGCAACTAAAACGTCATCTCCTCCAAAATTCCTTTTTTAATCTGAAGAATCATGACAATTAGCATCTAACTCATTTGTTAAAAATGAAGTCACCCACCAGTCAATGATGAGTGCTTTACTCTCCTAGCTCTTCAGCATTTGTGAAAGCTAGGCATCCCAGGTGCAGGACTGATATGACATTATGGTCTGTTCAAAGCTGGGTCACCAGTACTGCAGTCAAGGACAGAGCAGAGAATGATACTGCAAAGGAGGCGTGATGAGTGTGAGGCAGAAGGTGGCAGGAATGGTGGAAGTGCTCTGAATTACAGCCCAGTGCGGAGGAACAGATCCCGCTACCAGAACCAAGACGTTACGCCTAGACGTTAGCCCTTTCTGTCCCATTCTCAGGCTGGAGCATAGTCAGGAAATAGAACATAGTTTCATAAAAGAATCTAAGGTATATGACATAAAACAGTGATACACATCAAGCCTGACGGTTAAGGTAAAAAAAAAAAAGGTAAAAAAATTATCATCAGCAGATCTAAAAGCTAGGAAGATCGCAGCAGGACAGAATCTGGTACGAAGACACAAAATTCTCAGTGTGACCATATTCAGTATTACATTATAAACAGCACATATAGGAGCTCCCCTTTCAGCCCAGGCCCAAAGCACACTAAGAAATGTGATGCCGTAAGTGAACACACAGCATTAGCTCTAATAATAAGCGGCTTAAAATCTCCCATCCCGTATGGCTGAGTCCCTTCACTGTTCACCTGACACTATCACAACACTGTTAATTGGCTATACCCCAATACAAAATGCTTTTGGTGTTAAAAATAAATAAGTAAAATTTTAAAAAAATCTCCCATCTCTTAGAAGACTACATGAAGGAGGAAACACGACTCACCTAAGAAAGCCAGTTACTGCTAATAAAAACAATATAGCATATATTATGTCCTATTCACTTTCAAGTACTTTATATTTATTAACTCTTTTAATCTTCACAATCTTCCTCTCATTTACCCCCACTATAAATTGAGACATGGAGCTATTATACCATGTGCCCAGCTAGAAAGTAGAAGAATCAGGATTCAAGCCCTGTCTGGCTCCAGAGTCTGTGTTTTTAACTACTGCTCATACTTCTCTTGTGTTCCTTTTCTTCCCTTCCCGCCTTTCCTACACCTTTCCTCAATCCTTATTTCTGTGTTCCTCTCTCATTTCCCTCCTCCCTTCCCACTTATAAATTTAACCCAGGGAGAAAGGTCAACTATAAACACGTACAATACAGCAAGCATGACAAGAGAACTACTGAATATATTAAGCAATGCTGCTGCTGCTGCTAAGTCACTTCAGCCGTGTCCATACTGGAACACAAAGAAGGAATACTACCCGGCAAAGTTACAAACACTTCAGAAGGGAGATAACACTTGGGTAGGGTATGAAAGATTAATAGAAGCTCTATTAAAGAGTAAAGGCAGATGAAAGAGCGTGATCAAAGACCAGGAACAGTGCGCATGGCGTCCCATCGGCACTACTGGGCCATAGTCCTGGCTGTCTTTTCTACCTTTGGCTCCTCTAAGTACTTGGCACAATGCTACCAGTGGACACTATACAAACATTTGTAAATGCATGAGTGAATGTGTGTTCAGGAAAGATCAAAAGTATGCCAGAACAGTTACTGAAAATGAAAGCAAGGTTCAAACTGTCAAAGAACCCCAAACAGCATCCTAAAGACTTTGTACTTGTAGAACTATATTCCCTGAAACAATCAGAAAACTTGGCAAACAGCAGGGAGTGGATGGTGGCAGAATATGAGGACTAAGCGGTAGCGGCAATGGCAGAGAAGAGGGGTGAGTTTGTTCAGAGGAAATTGGTAACAATCCAGTCAATTAATGGAGAGAATGAGGATAAAGAGAAGTAGAAGGTAATTCTAAAGTTTCTAGCTTGAGTGAATAGGTGAATGGTACTGTGCTGAGTTTAATCGCTCAGTTGTATCTGACTCTTTGCAACCCCACGGACTGTAGCCCGTCAGGCCCCTCTGTCTATGGGATTCTCCAGGCAAGAATACTGGAGTGGGTTGCCATGCCCTCTTCCAGGGGATCTTCCCAACCCAGCTCTCCCACATTGCATGCGGATTATTTACCATCTGAGACACTAGAGAAGCCCAAGAATACTGGAGTGGGTATCCTATCCCTTCTCCAGGGGATCTTGGCAACCCAGGAACCAAACCAGGCTCTCCTGCATTGCAGGTTGATTCTTTACCATCTGAGCTATCTGGGAAGCCTGGGTGAATGGTAACACCATTTAAAAAAATGAAAAAATACAAACTTAAAGGCATGTGGTTTAGAGCATGGGAGTCGAGAAATCAGTGGAAGAAGAGAGGCAGGTAGCAAGTTTAGGTTTTGACATGTTACTTTAGCATGTCTGCAGACAACTGCAGAGTAGATGTACAGAAAAGAGAGAAATATGATAGTGCTCTGATGAAGGTCAGGTTCATTATAAAGAGTTGGGAGGTCTCCTTTTGCTCATCTGTTGCATGTAAAAGGCATCACTGACTAAATACAAACCTCATTGGCAAATGACAGGTACTATGCCTTAATGGAAAATCTCCTACTTCACAAATTTTCAGATCAATACAAACCATTAATTTGGACAAAATGAAAACAGAATCTTTCCGCATTAGAAAATGGAAAAAGGTGCCTTATACTTACAAGGCAAATATACTATATAACTCCCTTTTAATCCACTGCTTGGCTAAACGCCCATTCTCTACATTCATGGAAAAACATTTGTATTTAAAATTTTAAAACAGTAATATAATTGTAGAAAAGAAATAACATTTTCTGACAGAAAGTATTAAAAAGCTTCAGACTTTTACTTTTTCACCCTTATGTCAGGATTGAGATATTTAATTATTATTTGATAATCCCACTTGTCCATACAACAGAGATGGAACAATACACTGAAATCACCCTGAAGATATGAATATGATACACCATCAAAACAGTTAAATAAAATTACATGAACTCAAACCTCACTAATACAAAACATATTTTTTAGTATTTGATGGAATTTATTCCTAAATTCTTAAACTATGAATCTGCTTAAAAAGCCACAGAAATATTTCTAAGATTATGATTAATTTATCTATAGATAAATCTACTCTCTCCAAACATTCTAGGTCATTTGCTACAGGCAAGTAAATGCTATTTTAAATGTATATTACCTCTTAACAGAGAACCTTCGAAGTTTCTAACAGCACACAGTTAATTAGTTTAAGTTAATAAGTTAATATTATACATTTAAAGAACTAAATTTGCTGAATCAAATTTAATTAAACAATAACAACAAAGACCAAACAATAACAAAATTAATAATATCAAACATTTAAGGAGTGCTTAATATTTGCAGGGGGCTGCTTTAGAAAATGCATTACAAACATTATCAAACTGAATCCTCATTACAACCTCATTTTTCAGGTATGGGAACTGAGGCTCAGTAAGAATAAGGAGAATTTTCCAGATCTTAAAATTGTTATTCGGTGACATGAAATCTTGATATAAATACAGGCACACTGATTCCTGCTCCCAAAATGTCAAACGCTAACCCTTACTGCTTTCTATTTGCCAGGCGCTATTTTAATCTTTCATTTTAAATGTAATGCTCAAAACAATTTTGTGATAATAAATACTACATATTATCTTAGGCTTTAGATTAGAAAACTGAAGCTCAGAGAGTAATAAGTTTGTCTAAAGTCACAAATCTAGGGAATGATAGAACCTGGATTTGAACCCAGATACTTTGACTCCAGAGTCCACGGTCTTAAAACACCAAGTAATACTACTGCTTCCTTAAATGCCAACCTGAAATATAAAATTAAGGGAAAGCCATGTGATCAAATAACATAGCTTAGTACATACATTATGAAAAAACATCTCATGGATTAGCTTTGTATATATGTATATAGGAACTGATTTCCGCTTTCTCAAATATACAAATTATAAAATTGGAATCATAGTTATTTTCTATTCAAGATACTTTTGAAAGCTAATGAAATAGAAATTTAAAAACAAAGTATTCTATAGAATAATAAGCCTGACAGGCATTAGTAATGCTCAATAAAAATATAAGGAAGATGTCTGTGAGCTATATGACTCTCTATATGAAGTATCTAAAGACTACACTGCAAAGTCAAAAAGGGAACAAGGTATAGCATCTCACCAGAAAATACGAAAAGTTTAGCTTGTCCAAGATAAATAATTATTTATGCTATGTATATGGAACTGGCTTTGCAGTTATCTATACTATATATTTAGAAAAGAATATATATATATATATTTACAAAAGGTAAACTAAAAAAATACCACTTTCTGCCCAAAATACAAAGATGTACTGAAATATAAGGGAGATATTTATTAAACTAACACTTTCAATATAAATTTATTTATATAGTAATATTCTTTTCTAATCTGTATCAAAATATTAATTATTAGTTACAAAATAAATATTATAAAACTATTTTTCCCATTATATTTCAAATACATACAAAATAAACAAGTACTTATGATTCCTATACAGTAATTCTTTTAAAAATAAGAATAAAGAAAAACAACTTACAGTTTTCATCATAAGGTCTTTATTGCTGATTTGTGCTGCTGGGCAAGAAATACTAGTCCTCTAACAGCACTGTCATGGAGACTTAAATAATTCATTTAATAGATGCAATTCTATCTCCTGAACAAAATGTGAACTATATAAGAAGTTGACTTTCATTTTAAAAAGAATATTGCTCCCTATTTAATAATCCCTGAATATTTTCCCAGATTTTAATCAGAAAAACCCCTCCATTGATTTTTCTCTGGTTTAGACATAAAACAGATCACCTATCAGAGATCCAAGAAACAAGGTAGGAAGGTAAAAGATTAATTTGATGTTTTGCTTAAATTTCCTTCTGTAATATCTCGGTTACTCCCACAAATAAAAACTGCTGTGAAATTTTTATATTATAATATAAATGATGAAAAACTGAAAGAATGACATACAAATCAAAGAAAGGAATAATACATATCTATAATTCTAGATTTTATTAAAACATAATCACTAAGAAAACATTTACTCACACGTGACATAGTTGGCTGCTGAGTAATTTAAAGGGACAACAGGGGGAAGGCACTGATGTAATAACATGGGACACTGACGATCTTAGAAACAAAACTCCCCTCTGGGAGACAGTCACCTGACCAGGCTGATAAAACAGAGGCTACCCAACTTGTTTCAAATGGCAAACCATCAATAAATTAAATCTGTATTTCCTCTAAGTAACATGTAGTAAATTGGAATTTCGTTCAAATCCCGAAACAACAGCAAAAAAATACTAATTTTTTTTCAGACTGAAAAAAAGAACGCAAACACTTATGAAGTATGGAGCATCAAATACATAATATATTTAAACTTCACACTTAATACTTAAGGCTTGCTAATAATGTGCTTACTATACTTAATATATTTAAAGCAAATACTTGTTAATAATAAATCAAGCTCTATGTCTGAAAGAGATTTTTCTTCAAGGGCAGGCTTGACTGAGGCTTCAAAATTGTAATTCCAGTGAAGTTGAGACCACGAAAAACTTTTTTCCTGGTAAGTCACCCAATAGCAAAGCACACACATTCTTTTAAACAACAAAGAAGAGTTTCCTGCTCCAAATTTGTTCTCTATTCAGTGTGAATGAATTCTTCCATAATTATCTGAATCTCAAATGGTATGGACAACAGATAAGGTCACTTCTTCCCCTTTTACTTTTTCAATGATTATTCACCCTTCCTTTTCAGTAAGATCTTCACTGATAAGATTCTGAAACTTCAACACAACGCCAACTGCAGGAGAATCCTTCTAGTTAAAGCCAACCTCATGTCAAATAGTTTTAGATATGCTTATTTCAGACTTTAATTCTAAAACATTGAATTCTGATCAATACAAACCAGTTTCTTTTGCATCTAAGAACTTCCTCCTATATTTTAATATCATGTCAACTAGTTCTCTTTACATTTGTTCATATTATTATTTATTTTTTCCAACTTTATTGAGGCATAGTTGAGAACTGAAAACTGTAAGTATTTAAGGTACAACTATGAATATTCACCACAAACAAGCTAATTGACACTTCCATCACCTCAGTCATCATCTTTTGTGGGTATGTGTGGTGAGAACACATTATGACCTCTTGCCAGGGATACAACCCAGTATCAATAATTCCAGTCACATCGCTATACGTTCTCAGTCTCCAGAACTGATTCATCTTGTATAAATGAAACTTTGTGTTGGAGCAAAATGAAGCAGGCAGCAGTTTCAGTATTGGTCCTTCGAGGCTGCAAATCCAACCTTCAAATCATTAAAGTGGGGACTAATTTCAGTCAAAAATGTTTTCAGAATAAGGAGTGGTTCTGGAAGTTAACCAAATCACCCATAACAACATCAGCATTAATGACACAGCTGAAGAAAGAATCTTATCAGTCAAAAAGGGAAAAGATGAGCAATGGAATGATGAAACCAACAGGAATAAAAATTGGCGGTGCACCATGACGCATCTTTCAGTAGTGTCTATTTCAGTTGGAGATTTAGGGAGATACCACATAATTTAACTAGTAGGTAAACTTTTTTATATTTTAAATTAATAACAACAAAAAATAAAATTTTTGCAATTAAAAAAATAAAATTCAAAACAATGAAGCCTTAGTACTTTTAGCAGATAGCTTTGTGCACCCATAGGGGATAAACGTTCTCTTTTCTGTCAGAGTAAATATATGAGAAGTACTAAATGCACCTTAATTTATTCAACAGATACTAAGCAACAGGAATGAAAGCCCGAATAAGACAGATGTGGCTCCTGAACCCAGAGACTTAACAATGCAAGCACTACAAGGCACCTGACCTTGACTTGGAAGATAGAGACTGCCTGGAGGAAATGACTCCTAAACTAAAATATGAAGATATAAAGATTCCAGAATAAGAAAGAAGAAGAGATGAAGCAAAGAGAAAAAAAAAAGAGTATTTATGGTTTTTTAAAAGAAACTCACAGAAAAGAGAGAAATACATTTTATGAGAACAGAATAAAAAGTATAAAGTGTCTAGAGATAAAGCTGGATAGAGAGCAAGGTCAAAATCATGAAAGACTCTGTAAAGATTGTTGAGGAATATGAATTTTACCCTGAAATCAATGGGGCCTCTAAGGGGCTTCCCAGGTGGTACAGTTAGTATAGAATCCACCTGCCAATGCAGGAAATACAAGAGATGTGGGTTCAATCCCTGGGTCAGGAAGATCCTCTGGAGAAGAAAAATGGCAACTCATTCCAGTATTCTTGCCTAGAAAATTCCATGGACAGAAGAGTCTGGCAGGCTTCAGTCCATGGGGTCGTGAAGAATCAGACATTATTGAGTACTGTGTGATAAGTTCACTCTGGTATAGAAATAAGGATGCAAGTGGGCTCACTCTGGTATAGAAATAAGGATGCGGGTGGACTAGTAAAACACATTTCGTAATTTCAGCAATCCAAGCTAAAAAACAGTGATAAGCCTACATACTAGACGGCCCAGCTAACAGACTAGAAGAAAGAGGTACTTGTTGGAGCCTACCTTTTAGGCTGTCTCAAATATCTAAACTGGTAAATGCAGCAACACATATGTAAGGTCCTGCATTAATTTTTAAAATACTTTTCCTGTAGCTGCTCCATTAATGCTCCTATTTCCAGTGATAGGAACTTCTAATCCATGGCATGATATCACAATCTTCTAGCAAAATATAAACTACTTAAGGATTTTGTGAACACTATACAAGCTGGCAAGCCATTCACATGCTCTGACAAGTGATCCTTCTCCTATGACGATCCCATTGATATTCAGGTAAATGAAATATAGTCTGTGGGTTAAAATGCCAAATGCTATTATTTTTTAAGGACAACCATCGCAGTGACACAAGAAAAGATTAGTACAGATTATCAAAATGCCAAGTTTTAATTATCTAGAAAAACATGTGACACTAGACAGTCATCTTTATGTCTCACTGAAATATTTCAGGATGAGCTGTTGACTTCTTTCTGTTAAAGAATGACTAGTTACGTAGACAAAAAAAAAAAAAAAACAACAACAAACAAAAAAAACAACCAGATACCATGTCTAGCATTCTTGGGAAAAGCTCACAGTTTCCTCTAAAACGAAAATTTTAATTTAATCTACAAACTTACTACAAACTTTAATTTAACTACAAACTTATCTACAGATAGCATCTAGATTCTAGATGAAAATCTGAAAGCCCAACAAGTCAGTCACTAGGCTTCAGGGCAGGTCATACCACTCAGGCCCTCTCTCAGGCAGGTGCAAATATTACAGCCAGCTTTGCTTTTTCGCCCTGTGCCAACCTCTCTGCTTCATCACAACTGCCCTAACTGGTGACTCGATCTATTGTCATAAGAGGACACAGAAGTCACTCCCTCTCTAATTGAATATTCTCTTTTTCCGGCCCAGCAACCTAAGATGAGGGAATAGCAAACAGCTGTGGACATGACTGAGTGCTGAGATATGGACATGGACAGAGGCAGAAAGAACAAATCTACACAAAAGGATGGAAGGTTACATCCAAAACTCGACGGCTCGGGCTCAGCCTAAGGGCTTCCCTGGTGGCTCAGACTGGAAAAAGAACTGCCCTGTGACCCAGCCGTCCCACTGCTGGGCATACACACTGAGGAAACCAGAACTGAAAGAGACCTGTGTGCCCCAATGCTCATCGCAGCACTGTTTACATTAGCCAGGATATGGAAGCAACCTAGATGCCCATCAGCAGATGAATGGATAAGAAAGCTGTGGTGCATATGCACAATGGAATATTACTCAGCCATTAAAAAGAATGCATTTGAACCAGTTCTAATGAGGTGGATGAACTGGAGCCTATTATACAGAGTGAAGTATGTTAGAAAGAAAAACACCAATACAGTATGCTGCTTAGTCACTTCAGTCGTGTCCAACTCTGTGCGACCCGATAGACGGCAGCCCACCAGGCTCCGCCATCCCTGGGATTCTCCAGGCAAGAACACTGGAGTGGGTTGCCATTTCCTTCTCCAATGCATGAAAGGGAAAAGTGAAAGTGAAGTCGCTCAGTCGTGTCCGACTCTTAGCGACCCCGCAGACTGCAGCCTACCGGGCTCCTCCGTCCATGGGATTTTCCAGGCAAGAGTACTGGAGTGGGGTGCCATCGCCTTCTCCAATACAGTATACTAACGCATTTACATGGAATTTGGAAAGATGGTAACGATGACCCTATGTGCGAGACAGCAAAACAGACACGGATGTAAAGAACGGTCTTTTGGACTTTGTGGGAGAAGGCAAGTGTGGGATGATGTGAGAGGGTACGTTGAAACGTGTATATTATCATATGTGAAGCGGATTGCTGGTCCAGGTTCGATGCATGAGACAGGATGCTCAGGGCTGGTGCACTGGGATGACCCTGAGGGATGGGATGGGGAGGGAGGTGGGAGGGGGGTTCTGGATGGGGAACACATGTGTGCCCATGGCTGATTCATGTCAATGTATGGCAAAACCCACTACCATATTGTAAAGTAATTAGCCTCCAATAAAAATAAATAAATAAATTAAAAACAAAAAGAATCCGCCTGCAATGCAGGAGACCTGGTTTGATCCCTGGGTTCGGAAGATACCTGGGAGAAGGGAACAGCTACCCACTCCAGTATTCTGGCCTGAAGATTTCCATGAACAAAGGAGCCTGGCAGGCTATAGTTCATGGGGTCACAAAGAGTTGGACACAACCGAGAGAATTTCACTTTAAATCAGCTTAAAGAAAATAACTCTATAAACTGTTATTTCATACCTTTACCAATAAACTGAATGAGGGAACTGAGAATACATTCATTAATTTTGTAGATGATGTTAGGAACGTTATGTTGGGCATGGTGGCTAATTCATTAAAAGAAAGATACATGAGGAATCTCAAAATACTAAAGAAATAATACATCAAAACAAAACGAAGTTCAACACAGATAATGGCAAGTTACTATCCCACTAGGAGCCAAATGCTGATAAAGGTTAATGAATATTTTGGCTTAATAAAATGTGCTAAGCAAAAGTAAAATAATGTTATAATACATGTAAGATAAATATCAGCAGCGTAAAGTTTTTAACAAGTGAAAACTAAGCCTTCTATTATGCCATCGGATTCTTATTAAAGCAGTTAGGTTATCTCATGTTCAAAACAATGTTCAATTTCTAGTCTCCTTGAGTTCCAGTGAAAATAGCAGTCTGATATCCCATCTCTTGTATTTTCACAAATATCTTGATATTAGTTGGAGGCTAATGAAAGTGTAATTCAGTCTTAAATGCTGTGTTCTTTTCTCATAAAAGGATTCAATTAAACATTCAATTAAAGAAGTTTTAAAAAGAAGGGATAAAATAGCCCTAAAAAGAAAGCAGTAGAAATAATAAAGATAAAAGCATCAATTACTTAAGATTAAAAACAATACAAGAATTCAAGAACTTTTTCTTAGATTTGGTGGGGGTGGAGAGCTAAAATAAAATATACACACCTTTAGCAAGTGTAATCAATAATTACAATAAAACTAACACTAATCCAGGGAATTCTGCGGTGGTCCAGTGGTTAGGACCGCACACTTCCGATGCAGGGGGCCAGGGTTCCATCCCTTATCAGTTAACTGAGATCTTGCATGCCCTGTGGCATGAAAAGGAGGTGGGCGGGGGAGGGGGGGGGGGGAGAAAAACCACTAATTCCAGGTTTACTATGCCATATTTTACAGGTAATGTTTCCATTCACATTCTGTGACCCTACCCTTGAAGAAAAGGAAACTGAAACTTGATGGGCTGAATAATTTCAAATTCACACTTAAGTGGCAGAGTCAAGATTCAAACAAAAGTTTTTTAACATCTCATTATCTGAACCAACATACTGTTTACAAATACAGGATACAGAAGAGAGACAACCATAGGTAGGGATGATATTTAAATTTTTAAAGGCAAATACTATGCATACCTCAGCACAGATACATTTCCAAACGTCTACAGAATAAGCATAAAAAATTTTAAGTATAAAGACTTACCTTAACTAAAGCCCTGTTTATTTTTTAGTGCTTTTAATATGTGTTGAGTTGCTCACTCATGTTGGACTCTTTGTGACCCTTTGGATTGTAACCTGCCAGGCTCCTCTGTGAGATTTTTCAGGCAAGAGTGGGTTGCCATTTCCTTTTCCAGGAATTATGGTGGCAACAAGTGAACACTGTGATTTTTGACGTGTTTCAAACATTGCAGAGATTTTGAAAGGGACTGAGCCAGGGCCTTCTTTCTCCCAACTGGTGCATGATCACTCATCTCAGCTTTCGAAAGAGTTTGAGCATCACTTCCCAGCCACAAAAGATCCCCAAGCTGGGAAGGAATGGATCTGAGAACATTAATAAGCCAGGTGAACTGAATGACTGTAATATACGAGAATGACTGTGCTTGAGATTGCAAAATGGTGGTCTTAAAAGTACATTTGAGACAACTTCAAATCTCAGTTAAGTTCAGGATTCAAGTCAAGGCAGAATACCTTGAGATGGCCACAAAAGCACTGAAAAATCTGCCTCCATGTCCAACATCCTCTCTTTGTGAAGCAAGGTTTTCTGCAGCGACACCAACCAAAACGAGATTGCGACTGGACATGAGCAACACATTTGGAATGTCGCTGCCTCCTATCATCCCCAAATGGGACTGTCTAGCTGCAGGAAAATTTTGCTCAGGGCTGCTACTGATTCTGCATTATGGCGAGTCATACAATTATTCCATTTTTATCACAATGCAATAATAACAGAGGTACAGTGCACAATCATGTAAGGCACCTGAATCATCCCGAAGCCATTCCCTGCCCCAGTCTGTGGAAAAACTGTCTACCATGAAACCGGTCACTGGCGCCAAAAAGGTTGGGGACCGCTAATCCGCCACTATGCCACACCCTTAACAGTCATTCCCAGACACATTCCCCATGTTTCAGTCTATATAAACTGGAAAAATCAAGCAGTTCTTCTGGATTATGGAACAACTCCTCAAGAGTCACTTTGTACTTCACATCCAAGGCAGCTAAGACTCCAGTCCACTCAGGTCCAGAGGGACAGAGGGATGGTGCAGGAGGGCTTTACGGAGAATGAGGAGTGTGTCACAGAGCAGCTGTCTCAGAGGAGGCACTGCAGCTTCCTTGGGCATGTCATGCTCACTCCAGACTCATCAGGCTCTTCCCATGTGTCACCATTCCAAATTTCAGGATTCCACCCGCTCCCCCAACCCACCGCAATCAACACCCTCATTTCAACAGCAGACATTCTACAAAGCTGGGGTCCAGTTTGCATTGTAATTTAGCCATTTTGAGGAAAAGACTTTGGGTTTCATTTTCAGCCATCTCAGTTCTCTGAACTACAGGAGATAAGGCTCTCTTTAGGGGAAGACAGAAATTTTCAGGTGATTTATGAGCTAGGAATTCAAATCCCTATGCTCACCTTTTTCTCCCTAGCCATGTTCATGAAACTTGTTATTCTGAAAAAATGTTACCAGGTGTCAAAATACATGGTCACCCAAGGACTCACCTACTGAAAAGTATTTGATTAGGAGTATCCACTGATGATCTTGTGCCTATCACTATTGCCACACCAGGCCAACGACAACCAGTACTCTCTTTACTACTTAAAACAGAATCAGCACCTTTAAATCAAATCAGATCAAGGGACCAGTTAGAGAAATCCCAGAACAAATTCGGAAAATGCATTCTTAAGATACTCTTCCTTTAAAAGTACTCTGTAACCAAACCTGTATTAAGGTTCTCCAGAGAAACAACAAAGAGGAGAGAGGGAGGGAAGGAAGGAGAGGAAGGGGGAAGGATTTACTTTGAGAAACTGGGCCGTATGATTGCTGGGGCTGGCAAATATGAAACATCAGGAACAGGCCAGCAGGCTGAAGACCCAGGGAAGAGTTGATGTTGTAGTCTTGCAGTGACAGAAATCCTTCCTTTTCGGCTGGATCTCAAGTCTTTCCTTTCAAGGCCTTCAGCTGATTCGATGACGCTCATCTATATTATGTACAGTAACATGCTTTGCTCAAAAAATTACTGGCTTAAAGGTCAGTCATATCTAAAAAATACATTAGAGAAACATTTAGACTGGTGTTTGACCAAACCACTGAGTACTATACCCTAGCCAAGATGACACATAAAATTAACTCTCACAATATCCATACAAAAACCTGTACACAATATTAACTCTCACAATATCCATACAAAACCCTGTACACAAAATTGTATAACAGTTTTATGTGTAATAACCCCAACATGGAGAGCACACAACTGTTCTTCAACAAGCGAATATTTAAACAGACTGTGGTACACTGACACCATGAAACACTCTCAGCAATAAAAAGGAGCAAATTACTGATACAGGCAACAACTTGGGTGGAATTCAAGGGCATTATGCTAAGCAAAAAAAATCCAGTCTCAAAAGGTCACATATTATATAACTCTACTTATATAGCATATTAAAATTATAAAATCAGAGTTAAAAAATAGAGTAGTTATTGCTAGGCATTAAGGATATTCATTCAGGTCATTATGAAGATGCATTTATTAATATAAGAGGCATTTTTTTGGTTAAGAATTCATGGGAAGGTTTAGAGAGAAAATGTTTTAAGAGATGCATAATGATTTTCACTAAACCAGATATTAAAATAATTACCAAGATTAACATAAGAATAGATAGAATAATGAAACCATATAAAAAGTTCAGTATATATGTATACATAGTGAGCCAGAATATGATAAAGAAGGTTATCTCATATCAGTGAAGAAACAATAAACTCAGAGGCTATTCAATAAGCAATGCTGTCATCTCTGAGTATAGATACAGGGATTTCACATACATATTAGCTATTTGAAAAAATGTTTAAGTTTAAATGAATTTCAATTTTAGATAAAATTTATAAAAGCAAAACAAAAACCCATAAATAAAAATGATTAATACTTTTTTCCTGCATACAAATATAAAAATTCTATGCATCAAAAAATGCTATAATCAAAATTCAAAATTATACAATGAAGAGGACAGCAAAAGTTCAGATATGGCAAAAAAAGAGAGAGAGAGAAGTTACCACTCTTAACATGCACTTGATATTTTTAATAAACTTTAAACCTACAAGAGCAGTTTCAAATAGACATTCACCAAATAATTGTAAATTATCATTAAACTGAAAAATATCCTAAGACTCTTTGCGTACATTCCAAAAGTCACTGGTAAATGTAATCCAGTTGATCTATGCAAGGGCAACAAAGGAAAATTAAGAGAATTAGAACTAAATTCTCCTTTGGGTCTGGTAAAGCCACTCCTGTCTTACCAAGGAATTTCTTTGTGAACAATCCCCAAAATCAAATCTTTTGTGCCTAAATTTCCCATCTACTCTGAAGACTGAGGTGCACACGACGCTGTTGAATATTTTGGTCACTGTGTTGTTTCAAACCACACTGCTCCTACTGCAGGATTTTCTTTCATAAAATTAAGTATAATCTATCAGGTAATGCTGGTTTCTATTCTTAAATCTAATCCTATTCTAATAGATGCCTAGATGACTGTATAGTCCATCTGGGACAAACTAATTCAGCAGGCTTGGTAGCTACAAAAATAAAGGGAAGGCTACTCAAAAAACTGCATAGCAGGCTCTGGAAGGACTCTAATACTAAAAGTTCAGTTTAGACACTTAGGGATTTTTCATTAAAGACAACAGGAAGAAAAATAACATGAAAAATATCCGCACTCATGGTAAACAGAGAAAGGGAGGGTAAAACAACATACCAATTTGACAAAGCTTTTTAACAAAGAAATGAGAAAATAATCTTCTATGTGATTATTATTAATGAAATCTGCTATAAACTTTTAAAAATACCTTAAAAAATAGGATATTCTTTGACACTGATAATCTATTTCCAGGAATTTTGTGTCAATGTAAAAATTACTTGTTTCTAAGGAAATAATCACAGCTACTGAAAACACTATAAATGTTTCTATTCAAAAATATCATTTGTAATAACATAAATTTGTACATTTTTAAAAATCCAGAAATAGGAGATTGGTTAATAAATACTAGTATTTCCATACAATGGAACACTATATTATCATTAAAAATTAGATAAACAGTAAGAAAATAAATTGAAAAACGGTTGCTAATGTAGGAAAATATTCACAATGTTACACTGGGTTAGAAAAATTCTGGACATAATTCACAGAGTGATACCTGTTTTGTTTAAACTATGTATATATTTAAATTTAAAAATTATATGATAATATTGAAATATTAATTGTTATTGTGGAGGGTAGAATTATGTGCTATATATTTTCTAAACAATTCTCTGTATTTTCTAAATTACTGACAATGAGCAAGTATTATTAGGTGATCAGAAAAAAAGCTACTGTATTTCATTACATAAATATATATTGAAATTATATATATAAAATACACACACACCCCTCACACACAGAGGATCCTTTTATTCTTAAAAAGGCAATACAGAACAATTTCCAAAATCTGATCTAAAGAGCACAAGATAACAGGATGTTAATATGTGTTATCTGCGAGAAAAGAATGACAAAGGTTCTATAATAAAACACATTTAGGAAAAACTGGGCAAAATAGAGATAAACAGTCTTCTTCAGGCTTCCAGAGCCTTCAAACGCAAATTTTTCAACCTCAGCCACCTCCATGGCAGCCCCTAGAGAGACTCCATAGAACCTCTAAGAATTCGGAGAACCACTTAAAAATCTCCAGTCTCTTCTATTATTCTCACATGCTGGATATATTTTATAAAATGTAATGAGACAGGGAGGGAAGAAGAATGAATTATGTTACAATAATTGTGAACTTCCACAAGGCAGTAATTTCTAAGTACATATTGGGACCAGGGAAAGGGTGCAAGAATTAAAGAAGATAGCAGATGGAAAGATGTGTAAACTTGACTTGCTTACTAAAATTGGTTTTATATGGATATATTATAAAATATGCAAATTGCATAAATATGGTTTTACATGTGATGACAAATCATACGGATGTGGTAGAATTTTAAAGATACTATAAATTGAAATTATATGTATACCTAAGCATTAAATTAAAACTGCACCTTTGACTTTAAAAGTACCAGAGAGTCAGTGCTAAAATTTATGCAGCAGAAAACAAACTTAAGCATTCTTTACCAAACAGATCTTCATATCAGCCATTAGATGGCACCACATACCTACTAGTTAACATAACTGTAATCTTCCCCCATGTGTTTAATTATAAAACATATTTATCTTTTAAGTAAATATCATAATCATCTTTTGTCATTATTAAATGTTAAGTTTTCAAATGAAGAAAAATAATTAACGTTATATCAGTATCACCCTTTCTGCAACATTACAATTCAAAAAAAACTAAGTCCAAAAAAAAAAAAATAAATAAATAAAAAAATAAAAAAAAAAATAAAAAAACTAAGTCCATTCAGAAATCAAACTGGAATGTTCTAAGACAACTATTCAAAAGTTAAATGTCAAATGGCTACAGAATGTCTTCCCTTAAGACAAACAGAAGATAAGACTAATTTTCTACCTCAATTTTTTTCTACTTCTTTTCTTTCATAAACCTTATACTGTCCAGTTTCTAATTCTTCTCAATAATCTAATTTCTGTCTACTGTTCTTAACTAAATTTCATCATATTTTATTCTCTAATCTAGGACTTTCTCAAATTCTATCAATTTAAAGTATAGCTTCCTAGTCTCTACCCTGATACCCTCTGTTCTTTTTATCTACAATTTAGACACACAAAAAACTGCCCTATTCTGCTCACTGCTTTTTCCAATCCCAATTAAGATAGAGTAACAAGGATAAGATTGACCCTACGACCTGAAAACAATGAAACGAGACAAAATATATGAAAGACCCTGGACACAGGCAAGCAAGGGCAGTGACCGTGCAGAAAGGAAAAAAGTGATAATTATTATTTTCCAAGCTTACTGCCTGGAGAAAGTTTCCAGGCTGCAGCAAAGAGAAAGGAAACCCAAGCAGAGCCCTGAGAATAAAAGGAGGCTAAGGAGGCCAGAGTTTGCACAGCTGAATGCCAGAGAATGGAAAGAATAGTCGCTCAGTCGTGTCTGATTCTTCGCGACCCCATGGACTGAAGCCCACCAGGCTCCTCTGCCCATGGAACCTTCCAGGCAAGAATACTGGAGTGGGTTGCCATTCCCTTCTCCTGGGGATCTTCCCAACCCAGGGATCAAACCCAGGTCTCCCACATTGCAGGCATATTCTTTACCGTCTAAGCCAGCATGAAAGCTGTGCAGAAAGAACTCCAGAGAGCCGTGCTGAGTCACCTATAAGTAAGAATACAGCTGAGTGCTACTCAAGAAATTCCTGTGAGAAAACCACCAGAGACTGGGAAAAGACTCCTCCAAAAAGGATTAAAGACAAAAGTGGTCAGGCATCACACAGCACAGAAACAGGGTCTATTTTCAAGATCCACTGATTAGAATTCTAGAATATCTTGCCCAAAGGTGAGGAAAAATTAAACTGTAGAATAAATGCAGGTATGATTCCACCAAACAATATTTAAAAGAAGACCAAAAGGAACAAGCTGTTTCCAAGTAACAGCCTAATTCATAACAAAATTCAAAAAAGTAAACAAAATAGCTAACATACAACAAGGAAAACTTCACAATATCTAGCATTCAATAAAAATTTATTAGGCATGCAAAGAAGAGGAGGTGAAAATTTTAAAAAAAATCAAAACTGACTCAGAATGATAGAATTAGCAGACCATGATATATGGTTCCAGGTAATTTCACCAATAAGCATCTTTGCTACATACTAGCCATAAATATTTTCACCACATACCTAACTGGTCATAAGGTAATTTTGCTGTAAAAGATTAATAATAAAAAAGAGGGACATTTAAAAGTATATAATGAAACATTAAGAAATGAATATATTAAAGAAACTATAGCAAAATACAAAAATGTGGAATATATTTAAAATGTGTGTGAAGTCATAACAAAGCTGTACAAATAACGGATTTTATGAGTTGTAACAAGCCCTGTCCTCGAAGTCTTTCATTCACAGAATTTTATATGTTTTTTCTTCTTATTAACTCATCTCCTCGTTGGAATTACTCTTTTACTTTTTCAATAAAATTTCTTTCTATATTAAGAGGAGTAACAGTTTCCAAATACTAGGATGCATATCTGTAAACTGAGCTTTGAATTTCTGTGAAAGCCATCCACACGGTTGCTTGTTCCTCCCATACTGTCTCATGTCTGTTGACAGACACTGCAAACTTCTAAGGGAAATGTGAGTTCACTGCTGCAGGTTCAGATCACCAAAGGATCTGCAAACTGATACATTATTTCCTAGTATAATGTGCAATCAGGCTTTATCCTCTCTTATTTCACACTTCTAGTATGTTTTATTACCATATTTTCTATCAACTCAATATATATATAGTTTGTTATCATCCACTATTTTAAGATCACCATACCTACTGGTCACTCTATAGACTATTTATATAATATAAAAATGGGTACATTGCGTTAATAGAGAAATGAAACCAAACTGCCAACCAGTTATTTTATCTTTATGGCAAAACTGCCTTACAGCCAACTAGTTATGCAATGACAATGCTTACAGGGAAGATGCTTAAAGAGAAATACTGGACACAAATACTAACAGTTATTATAATGTATCCCATGGGTTCAAAAAGCTAGCAAAAAGACAAAGTATTAAGAACCATTGATATATGTTTTTAAAAACCTAAATCAACCTTCTAAAGATGAAAACTATAATATCAGAGGTAAAAAGATTAACAATAGATTAAATATTGAAAAATAAAATATTCGTTGACTTGAAGACATACCAATAGAAAGTAACTGAATAAAACAAAGAAAAAAATTATTTAAAATGAACAGAAAGGCTGTATGTAAACTGCGAGACAACTTAAGGTGCACAAATATATACATAATTACGGTCCATAAAAAGAGAGGCCAGAGAAGAGAGAATTAACAAAACGTGAAAAAATAAAGTTCAAAATTTTTACAAATTAAATGAAAATGACAAACCACAAAAGCTAGCTGAACCCAAGTACAAAAAACATGAAGAAAGGTACAAAAAGGAATACCATATTCAATTATTTAAAAATGGTTATTAAGATCTTAAAAGCAATCAGAAAAAATTTACACATTATGTATAAAGGAAAAAAGATAAGATTAACAACAAATTATTTGTTAGGAAAAAATGCAAGCTAGAAAAAGTGGAGCACCCATCACTACAGCGTTGAAAGAAGGGGAAAGGTGATTAACCTAGAATTCTTACCAGTGAAAATATCTTTGAAAAACAAAGGTAAAATAACTATAATAAATTGTTTTTAAACTGTGAGACATTCAAAAGCGAAAAGAATTCATCACTAGCAAACCTACTTGAGAAATGTTAAAGTCCTTTAGCAAAAAGAAAATGATACCACATGGAAAGAGAGATTTATCAAAAAGGAATACAAGGCATTGGAAATGGCAAATGCATGGGTAAAGACAGGTTTCATCTTATGAATTTTTTTAAAAAGATAATCGAGAGTGATATCGTGGAAAATGGAGGAGAAAGCATCAAGGGTTGGTTTCTTCACTGAAACAACTATTACACTGGAAAAAGGTGTCAGAACCAACTGTTCTTCAACAAAAAAAATTTGTTGTCTATTTCTACCTACATGAGATAGCAGATACTCACTAAACTTACTGTGATAATCATCTCATGATGTATGTAAAGCTGAATCATTATGTTGTACACCAGAAACTTACACAGTGCTGTATCTCAATTATATCCCAATGAGATTTAAAATTTCTTTTTAAGTCAACTGTTTCTGAATTCTGCAACCTAATCACACACTTAGAGCAACCAGAGACATACCTGATGAAGAAGAGGTTGCTGAAATTTGGGAGCAGAGCAGCGGTGTAGGAGCCAATGATAACCCTTCATCCTTGGCCCCGCCTGGGTGGGGAAAGCACCTTATGCTCCTGGAGCCGCTGGCTGGTGCTGGGGGGGCTGGGGGTGGCAGTAAGCACTCTGTCTTATGAAAATTTGGGGTGGCACACTTTGGTTCTTCTAGCTATTCCCTAAAGGACCAGTGCAGATGTTTGCCTTTGTTTTAGCTCCCTCAAACTACAGTGACATCCCTGGCAGGAACTACTGAAAAATTTAGACAGGTAGATCTTTGTTTTGCTCGGTATTTTGGATCCAGACATTTAAGAAAACCTCTATGAGGTCATGGCTGACCACAGATATAATGCAAAAGGAAATTTAGTGACCACACATAAGAAAGGACAAAGACTTTACAAATATAATCTAACTGCAGCACCCAACAGGCAAAAGTCAGCAATCCTTGATAAGCAGGAGAATCTGATTTTCATGCCACATTATGGCATTCAAAATACGCACTTTCCAACAAACAATCACAAAGCAAGGAAACAGGAAAGTATGTCCCGTTCACATGAAAAAAAAAAAAAAATATATATATTAACATTTCAAAACTATCTCTAAGAAACCCAGACATTAAAACTGCTAGTAAAAAATTAGAAATCAACTGTATTAAATATGCTCAGTGAGCTAAAAGAAACAAGAAGAACTAAAGGAAATTCAGAGAGGAATATATTAACAAACAGAGGGTCAATATATACACACTGTTCAAAAGAAACAAGCAAGAATTCTGATGATGAAGATGACTGAGATATAAGACAACTGGAAGTATTCAGTTTGAGAAGCAGAAACATAATGAAGAAAAATTAACAAAGTCCAAGGGACCTAGGGAATATCGTCAAGCATACAAATATATGTACCATAGGAGTCCCAGAAGGAGAAGAGAGAGGGACAGAAAAATATTTGAAGAGATAATGGCCACCAACACCCTAAATTTGTTGAAATAAATGTAAACATCCAAGAACGTCAAGAAATCCCAAGCACTATAAATGCAAAGTAACCCACACGAAGACACATTAAACTCCTAAAAAACAAACTCTTGAAAACAGGAAGAAAGAAACGTCTCACTACATAGCAAAAGTTCTCAGTAACAGCTGATTTTTTTTTTGTTTTAATCAGAAACCATGGAGGGCAGAGGGAAGAAGGATAACATATTTAAAGTCCTGAAAGGAAAAAAAGAAAGTCTGTGAACCAAGAATTTTAAACACAGCAAATTATCTTTTAAGAAAGAATGAAAAGGTAAGACATTTCCAGACAAATAAAAGTTGATGGAGCATGTTACCAGAAGAACTGTCCTCCAATAAATACTAAGGAAGCCCTTCAGGCTGAAACGGAGAAACAGTGGACAATACTAGAAGCCACGAGACTAAACAATTCAGGCTAAATGGAACTACACAGATAAACAATAAAGCCAGTTATTGCATCCTGGGTTTATAACTCATTTCCCTCATCACTGTTTCCAAAGAAAATACATAAAATAACCATTATAAATCTATGGGCACATAATGCATGCACACTGACAGCTATCAGAAAGTGGAATTAAAAATCAAACCTCACTTACAGTTGCATTATAAAGAATAAAATACCTGGCAATAAACCAAACCAAGAGGCATAAACTTCTACTCAGAAAACTATAAACGATATGATCCTGATGAATGCAGCTGAAAATAACACAAATGGAAAGATATACTATGCTCAGGGACCAGAAGAATATTGTTAAAGTGTCCGTATTACCCAAGGCAATCTACACTGGTTCTAGGAAAGACAAATCAATAAAAAGAAAAAACAATCTAAATACAGAAACTGACCCACACATACATACACATACACACACACACACACACACACACAAACTTAGTATATAATAACAGAGGTATATCAAATTAGCCAGGATGAATTATTCAATAATTAGTATTCAAATAACTGGTTAATCAAAAATAAATACAAAGCTGAGTCCTTCACACCGAAAAAGTTGCAAGTGGATTCAAGACTTCAATGTTTAAAGATGCCCACATTTTACAGAAATTAGAGATTCACTGAGTTAAACTATGAATTCTTTAGAGAAATCATCTCCAAATGTAAGCCACAGTCAACATCCGTATGCCTCTCACTTTGTGGGCAAATTTCTCAAAGGTTTGTTTGTGGTTATCTAACTTTGGGGGTTAAAAGGTAGAAAAGATGAATCCTATTTTGGTTGATGCACAGAAAACTGTCCTCTGTAGGTATTATCTCTCTTCTTGAAAACGGTCATGCTGCTGCTGCTGCTGCTAAGTCACTTCAGTCGTGTCTGACTCTGTGCAACCCCATAGACTTTAATTAAATTTATTGTTCAAAACAACTCAGCCATATATATATCTCTTTATATAGAAACATATAAATATAAAAGTACTTAAGCCAATATATCCCATTCTTTCATCTGAGTCTTAGGATGAAATAGACCCATAAGAACAACAACAACAACAATCTCCCTTCTCCCCTACTCTGCTTCGAAAGGAAAAACATCTTAGGAGAAACCAAGACTAAATTGATAATGCGGGCAGCATTCTGTACAATGTTCCGACGCTTATCACTGAAAAGGGCTGTAGTGGTTGGTATATATGATATCAATTTTCAGAATGGCATCAAGAATTCATCTCTAATCATCTTCTCTGAAGGATTAAAAAGGAACCCTGAACATCTCAGCTTCAAATCAGTGAGGCATTGATCCTGAGCTGGAATAGGCTGAGACCTTGTCCCTTGGACCTCAGGCTGGACAGTTAAAAACATTCTGATTCTTCTGTCCTGGTACGAATAAATGAACTTTCTTTCCCTTTTTAGAGTCAGTTATTAAAGAGTGTGTAACACAGCTGAATAACGCCTATGGGCTTAGGAAAAACGGAAAGAGGCTTTAACTCTATAAAGTTGGTATCTAGAAGTCATTCTGCAAAACAACTTACAACTAATTCAGGCTATAGAAAAAGAAATAAAAGGATAAGAGAGACAGCGGTACTTTGAGACAGAAAGGACCTGGTGAGGTACAGGGCTGGCTCTCACACAGTCTACGTTCTGAGTGTGCTCTCCATTTTTATAACAATGACTCCAGATTCTCATAATACTGTGGCCTTCACAATAAATTCTTTCCCCTTAAGTCCTGAACTTCAACCTCCCCCTTCAACTGTTGAGGGGCTGCCTTACTCACTAAATATTGATATTAACTTACAGCAGCCTCAATTTGGAATGTAAAACTAAAAACAGAAGGCATGAGTCAACGCGGAAGGCTCTTTTCCCTCGGGGTGCACATCAACCTCTCATTAAGAAGTTCGAGGAAGCTGGGAATGAATCAAAGAAAATACAGCTCCATGATTTCCACCTTCCATTAAATTGTAGATGAAAATGTCATTTTAATTATAGTAGCAAAAGCCCTATTCTTTGTTACCATCAAGGCTCTATAAATTCACAATCTAATTAAAAATTCTTGAGTCAGGGAAAAAAAAAGAACACCTTAAAATGTACTCTAACACAATAGCTTCAAAAATCTACTGGTCCCCTCAACTCAAGAATATCTCTTATTAGCACTGCCTAGAAGTCACTGAGCTATTTGAAAGGGAAAGACAGCTAGCCAAGAGCCGTAAAATATGAAAATAGTATAAATAGGAGAACTATATTACAACTCTAGACTTTTTCAGAAGATAAATTCAAACTAAGTTACATGCTAGGAAAAGAAGCACATTATTTACAACACACTATTTAGTCACAACAAAGAAACAGTCACAAAAAATTATAATTTTTAGTATTTGAATGTTGATTTAACAATACATTAAAAAAATGATTTTTACTGGATTTGCATGGAAACTGAACACAGATCTCTTCATATGCCAACATCCAAAAATTAGGGCTCAGAATTTTCCATACTTGGAGCCACTCCCTTATTCAGAGATCAGCCAAGTGTTTCCTTTATAAATATCCCATTATTTAAATGGATTACTAAAACACTGTGGAAGTTCATGTTGAGCCAAGTCATTAGCAGCTCTCATACATTCAGAATGCTGAATGTCAAACCACTAAAACAATGAATGACAGAAACTATCAGGACATATCTTCCACATTCATATATACAGAACACATCTGACCCATTGTAAAGAGTCTGCAAGTTTCAAGAGCTGTCCCTAATCCTTCATTAAAATAATATCAATAACATGCATATACCAACTTACTGGCTAAGAAGCCAGACACAAAAAGCCTACACAATTCACTTAGCCTAATGTTTTCGAAGAGTTGACTCACTGGAAAAGACCCTGATGCTGGGAGGGATTGGGGGCAGGAGGAGAAGGGGACAACAGAGGATGAGATGGCTGGATGGCATCACTGACCCGATGCACATGAATTTGAGTAAACTCCAGGAGTTGGTGATGGACAGGGAGGCCTGGCGTGCTGGGATTCATGGGGTCGCAAAGAGTCGGACACGACTGAGCAACTGAACTGAACTGAACTGAATGTTTTCAAGATGTATCCATGTGGTGGCTTACATCATGTTTCATTCCTTTTTGTGTGTGAATAATATTCTATTGCATGGATATACCAATTTTGCTTACTCCACTGATTGGCGGATGTGTATTTGGGGGTCATTTCTATTGTTTTAGTGATTATGAAAAATGCTGCTATGAACATTTATGTACAAGTTTTATATTAACATGTATTTTCAATTCTCTTGAATATACCTGGGAGTGGAATGGCCAGGTCATCTAGTAACTACAGTTGTTCCTCAGTATCCACAGGGCATTGATTTCAGGACCTGCTGTGAATACCAAATCCAAGGATGCTAACGTCCACAGTGGGCCCCCTATGACCACTATTCTGCATCCACGGATCCAAACAACCATTGATCAAGCATTAAGCTCATCATCTGAAACTGGCTGAACGCACACACACAGAACCCATAGATAAGGTGTTGACTGCATATTTATTGAAAAAATCTGCATGTAACTGAGCCCATACAACTCAAATCCATGATTTCAAAAAATTAACTATATATTTTTAACTTTTTGAAGAATTTTCAAACTGTTTTCTAAAGTGGTTGCACCATTTTATATTCTTACCAGCAATACATGAAGATTCCAATTTCTCCACATCCTTACCAACACTTGTTACTATTTTTAAGATCATTCTTTTAGTAAAGCATTTGGAAGAGAACAATAAAGAATCCTTACACAGTTTTATTTTATTTTTCCTTAGAAGCTGCCAAAGTAGTAAAAATTACAACTGAAAAGGAGTAAATAAAACTATCATTATTTGCAGGTGAAATAAATGTCTATATAGAACACCAAAAATATCTGTAGAAATATTAAAACAGTTTAGCAATAAGACTGGATATAAAATTAATATAAAAGTTAATTGCATTTACATTATCAGATTCCCTGTTCTTTAGAGCAATAAAAATATGAGATTTCTAAGCACAAATCTAACAAAAATTATGCAAAATTTTTATAGAGAAATTTTTAAAACTTTATTGAAAGGCATTAAACAAATGCAAAGATACACTATGTTCAAGAACAGAAGGTTTCAATTACAATAAAGACATTAACTCCATATGGATGCAAAGATTCAACATAACTCATTAAAATTTCAAAAGGGCTTTTTAAGAAACTGGACAGATTGATTCTAAAATTTAAACAAAAAACAAATCAAAGGCCCAGCAATAATCATGACACCACTGAAAAAGAAAAAGAATTTGCCCTAATAGATAAGAATCACAAAGTTCTAATAATCAGTGAAGAAAAGGAATAGATAAGTGTTGATAATGGAACAGTGTGAAATATTTGAAATACTTGGTAAATTGTGTAAAGAAAAACTGAAATTAGGTTCTTACTTTTATATTTGGAAATATTAAAAATTTCCAAAAAATTAATTTCAGCCAGATTAATAACTATGACCAAAGTTTAAAAGGTTAAGACTTTAAACTTTTAAAAATATTGTGTCCCCACAAAGTCCCAAAGAATGCTAAAGAGAAAAAAGGAGAGAGAAAGAAAGAAAAGAATGAAAAAAAGAATATTTACAAGTCTGACTAATATTAAAATTTTTGCTCAAAGACCATAGACACCTGGAAGTTGCCTAGCTCCATGCCTCCCAAATTTTCCTCTCCAAATTGTAAAAACTAGCAGTAAAAAGTAAATCTATATAAAAACCATGTCCTCAGAATAACTTGAATACAGAGAATATGGAAATCTCAAAGTAACTGTTAGTAAAAAAGACAAAACTTAACAGATCTTAGGGCACAATCTCTCAGGTTCTCACCTACTCCAATCCCACTGAAAGGCTTTGCCTTAAACAAAGAAAAGACGAAGAAAAACTGCTGAGAAGACAGAAGGGAGAAGATTAAAAAAAAAAAAGGTGACCTAAAACTATTGTCAGAAAGAAAAGCCCACCTTAATCTGAAAACACTAAAAAAAAAAAAGAAAGAAAAAACAATAGATTTAGATAGAGCACAGGGAAGGAATCTCAAAGTACATGTGAGCCGAAGGGACAAGCATGATTTAAATGGGTGGGTGGGTGCCTCTGTAACTTAGTTTCTGGAGAAGGAAAAGGCAAAAAGGGAGAAGGTTCTTTGGCAGTTTGGTGGAGATGAGGAAAAGAAACAAAATGGAATAGAGTCTTGGGCTTCCCTGGTGGCTCAGAATCTGCCTCCAATGCAGGAGACCCGGGATTGATCCCTGGGTCAAGAAGATCCCCTGGAGAAGGGAAAGGCTACCCACCCCAGTATTCTTGCCTGGAGAATCCCCATGGACAGGGGAGCCTGACGGGCTACAGTCCCTGGGTTCTCAGAGTTGGACAGGACTGAGACTGAGCAGCTAACACTCACTTGCAAAGACAAAAGAATCACAAAATCAGACGATGCAGAACCCCTTCCCCACCAAAACAAAATACAACAAAATACCCTCACTGTATCTTTCCATTTCAATATCCTATTCTACTCAGCCTGAAATTCGCTCACTGATGTCACATTTTTAAATTACACATCCACATCTGCAGGGAACTTATGCAGATGATCGTCATTAATGTAAACAGAACATGTAAGACAAGGAAACAGTAGGCATATTACATGAGGGTGGACTCACTGAGAAGTGGGAGAATGGGGCTTGCCATACTTCTTGGGCTCACTGCTTCATTACTATTTCCCAGCTTTCTTTGAGGTTAGATGTAGCCATGCCTGCATTATTGACAAGGGGTATGCATCCCAGGGAATGTGCTCTGCTTCTAGGCCTAGCCCATAATCACCTCCTAGGCAGAATCCTCCCTCCCCCTTCCCTCTTCCGCACCCCCTGCTGGATGCAGATAAACCCGCCACCTCCAAAAGCACACACGGAAGGCGCCAGAGCCATGAGATAGGAGCCTGGATCCCTGAATCGCTGCTCAAGACTGTGATGTAGCAATCACACTGATAGACCTGACTCAGACAAGTGAGAAAGAAACCTGCATCCTATTCAACTCATTATCTCTCTCAGATTTGCCTGACATACCAATACCTTAAATAATACAAAAGGCTATTTCCTAAGGAAGCAAAAAACCTTAACTAATGATATACGGTAGGAAGACGCCTATGGCAACGCTGAGGGAAAAGGGGTGGCGAGGCAGACTGTGAATGACAGGCCAGCAGGGATTCTCTCTGGCCAACAAGGCACTGAGGTGGGTGCCCGAAAAGAGAAGTGAAGCTCTAAACACAATGACTGTATAACAAGCGTTTACTGCAAACATCAGTGCCAAGTGAAAGTCACTCAGTCGTGTCTGACTCTTTGCAATCCCATGGACTATGAAGTCCATGGAATTCTCTAGCCCAGACTACTGGAGTGGGTGGCCTTTCCCTTCTCGAGGGGATCTTCCTGACCCAGGGATCAAACCCAAGTTTCCCACACTGCAGGAGGATTCTTTACCAGCTGAGTCACAAGGAAAGCCCAAGAATCCTGGAGTGGGTAGCCTATCGCTTCTCCAGTGGATCTTCCTGACCCAGGGGTCAACCCGGGGTCTCCTGCATTGCAGGCAGATTCTTTACCAACTGAGCTATCAGGGAAGCCCAATAAGCCTTGATCTAAAAACGTAAACTCCGAAAATCGAAATACAACTATACAGGGAAAATGGGATGTGGACAAACGCATGGGGAGGATGAAATAATATTTTATTACTGTCAACAATGATTTAAATCACTGAATTATTTATGGAATGCTGATGCTGCTAAGTCGCTTCAGTCATGTCCAACTCTGTGCAACCCCATGGATGGCAGCCCACCAGGCTCTTCTGTCCCTGGGATTTTCCAGGCAAGAATACTGGAGTGGGTTGCCATTTCCTTCTCCAATGTATGCATGCATGCTAAGGCGCTTCAGTCATGTCCGACTCTGTGCGACCCTATGGACAACAGCCCACCAGGTTCCTCTGTCCATGAGATTCTCAAGGCAGGAATACTGGAGTGGGCTGCCATTTCCTTCTCCATTTATGGACTGGTTTTACTCAATAAATATACTAATATTCATTTAACATGTATTAGCTAGTTAATAATTAGCTAGTTAATGCTGTGAAAGTGTTGCACTCAATATGCCAGCAAATTTGGAAAACTCAGCAGTGGCCACAAGACTGGAAAAGGTCAGTTTTCATTCCAATCCCAAAGAAAGGCAATGCCAAAGAATGCTCCAACTACTGCACAATTGCACTCATCTCACACGCTAGTAAAGTAGTGCTCAAAATTCTCCAAGCAAGGCTTCAGCAATACGTGAACCATGAACTTCCATATGTTCAAGCTAGTTTTAGAAAAGGCACAGGAACCAGAGATCAAATTGCCAATATCCTCTGGATCACTGAAAAAGCAAGAGAGTTCCAGGAAAACATCTACTGCTTTATTGACTATGCCAAAGCCTTTGACTGTGTGGATCATAGTAAACTGTGGAAAATTCTGAGAGAGATGGGAATACCAGACCACCTGACCTTCCTCTTGAGAAACCTATATGCAAGTGAGGAAGCAACAGTTCGAACTGGACATGGAACAACAGACTGGTTCCAAATAGTGAAAGGAGTATGTCAAAGCTGTATATTGTCACCCTGCTTATTTAACCTGTTGGGCTGGAAGAAGCACAAGCTGGAATCAAGATTGCCAGGAGAAATATCAATAATCTCAGATATGCAGAAGACACCACCCTTATGGCAGAAAGTAAAGAGGAACTAAAAAGCCTCTTGATGAAAGTGAAAGAGGAGAGTGAAAAAGCTGGCATAAAGCTCAACATTCAGAAAACGAAGATCATGGCATCTGGTCTCATCACTTCATGGGAAAGAGATGGGGAAACAGTGGAAACAGTGTCAGACTTTATTTTTGGGGGCTCCAAAATCACTGCAGATGGCGATTGCAGCCATGAAATTAAAAGACGCTTACTCCTTGAAAGAAAAGTTATGACCAGCCTAGATAGCATATTCTAAAGCAGAGACATCACTTTGCCAACAAAGGTCCGTCTAGTTAAGGCTATGGTTTTTCCAGGGGTCATGTATGGATGTGAGAGTTGGACTGTGAAGAAAACTGAGCGCCGAAGAATTGATGCTTTTGAACTATGGTGTTGGAGAAGACTCCCTTGGACTGCAAGGAGATCCAACCAGTCCACTATAAAGGAGATCAGTCCTGGGTGTTCTTTGGAAGGACTGATGCTAAAGCTGAAATTCCAATACTTTGGCTACCTCATGCAAAGTGTTGACTCATTGGAAAAGACCCTGATGCTGGGAGGGATTGGGGGCAGGAGAAGAAGGGGACAACAGAGGATGAGATGGCTGGATGGCATCAGCAACTCGATGGACATGAGTTTGGGTGAACTCCGGGAGATGGTGATAGACAGGGAGGCCTGGCGTGCTGCTATTCATGGGGTTGCAAGGAGTCGGACACAACTGAGAGACTGAACTGAATGTCTCTGAAAAGCAGAGACATTACTCTTGCTGACTAAGGTCTGTATAGTCAAGGCCCACTGGTCACATACGGTTAAGAGAGCTGGACAGTAAAGAAGGAGGAACACCAAAGAATTTATGCCTTCAAACTGTGGTGGTGAAGACTTCTGAAAGTCCCTCGGACAGCAAGGAGATCAAACCAGTCATGTTTTAAGGGAGATCAACCCTGAATAATCACTGGAAGGACTGATGCTGAATCTGAAGCTCCGGTATTTTGGTCATTGGATGTGAATAGACGATTCATTGGCAAAGTCCCTGTTGCTGGGAAAGATTGAGGGCAGAGGAGAATAGGGCGTCAGAGGATGAGACGGCTGGATGGCATCACTGATGTAATGGACATGAACTTGGGCAAACTCTGGGAGATGGTGAGGGACAGGGAGGCCTGGCGTGCTGCACGACATGGGCTTGCAGAGTCAGACATGACTGGGTGACTGAACAACAAGCTAGTTTAATCCTCACAACAACACATGAGGAACACAATACTGGTATCCCATTTCATAGATGAAGACAGTGAGATACATGTTGTTGTTCAGTGGCTAAGTTATGTCCAACTCTTTGCAAGCCCATGGACTGCAGCATATCAGGCTTCCCTGTCACTAAGATATATGAGGGCTCAGTAACCCATCTAAGGTCAAACAGTTAATAAGTGGCAGAAAGACAGTATTATTAGAAGCCAGGCATCTTGATTCTAGAACCATATACCCAACCAACACACTAAACTACCAGAACTAAACCTTTACCTACAAGAGGAGGAAAACAACAGATGTTTAAATATTTTTGAAAGCAAGAAATAGAGAAATTAATTTAGAATATGAAGGTGAGCAGAAAACAGCTAAAAGGGTTGAGTGCCTTTGACTGGGGGAGTAGGATGGGTGTGAAGGACGGAAGGGCTAGGAGCATGATCTTATTAACAACAAAAGAAGCACTGCTTTGATTTAAAATCAGAGCTTTAACTTTCAATGAAAGGAGATAATTAAGACATGTTACATACATCATAATTTTGCTTGAACTTAGACCTGCTGCAAATTCACTTTAAAAAGTGGACCTAACAGAAACTAACACGACAAGTTACAAGCTCCTTTGTAATAGAACACTTTAAGGGGAAATTCAACCTTAGTACCTAACTCACTTAGTACAGCAACTATAGCTTGTTGCCTTGTCTACTCTCTAATTGTCAAAACCCCAACCTCAGAAAGAACCACTAAATTAAAACTGGCTGAGAACATTTATTCCTGCATGATGCTTTCAGTTGAGAAAATCATTGGAAAAATCAAACAACTATCCCTGGCAGTACATAAGACAACCATTAAGTGTGTGTTTTGAAATTAGAATTCCAAAGACAATACATTCATTAAGACAATAAACTATTCACGTTCAAAAACCACAACATAAACATCTCTTTAACGCTTACATGTAAATCTATGTTCAGGTTATCCTTGCATTTCGTCTTCTCTTTTCTACCTAAGCTCACTTCCTGGGTGATCTCAAGTAGTCTCGCTGTTTTAACCACCACATATCAAGGGAGAGAGACATCAGTGTGGTAGCTGCTGATGCTTTCCCCATGGGATAATAAGCCGGGATCGAACATCTTCACAGATTAACTTTGGAAGACTATACCAAAACAGAGAAAATTGGAGAAGGTACCTATGGAGCTGTGCATAGGGGCAGACAGAAAACTACCAATCAAGGGGTAGCCATGAAGAAAATCAGACTAGAAAAGGGAAGAGGAAGGGGTTCCTAGTACTGCAGTTCAGGAAATATCTCTTACTAAAAGAACCTCGTCATCCAAATATAGTCGGTCTTCAAGACGTGCTTATGCAGGATTCCAGTTATATCTCATCTTTGCATTCCTTTCCATAGATCTCAAGAAATATTTGGATTCTATTCCTCCTGGTCAGTTCATGGATTCTTCACTTGTTCAGAATTATTTGTACCAAATCCTACAAGGGACAGTGTTTTGTCAGTCTAGAAGAGTTCTAGACTTAAAACCTCAAAATCTATTGATGGATGATAACCGAACAATTAAACCAGCAGATTTCGGTTTTGCCAGAGTTTCTGGAACACCCATTAGAGGATACATCTATGAGGTAGTAACACTCTGGTGAAGATCTCTGGAAGTATTGCTGGGGTCAGCTCGCTACTCAACTCCAGTTGATATTTGATCAATAACTTTCAGAGCTTTGGGCACTGCCAACAATGAAGTGTGGCCAGAAGTGGAATCTTCACAGACTATGAAAATACATTTTCCAAGTGGAAACCAGGAAGTTTAGCATTCCACATCAAAAACTTGGATGCAAATGGCTTGGATCTGCTCTCGAAAATGTTAGTCTATGATCCTGCCAAATGAATTTCTGGCAAAATGGCACTGAATCATCCATACTTTAATGATTTGGACAGTCAAATTAAGAAGATATAGCTTTCTGACAGCTTCCACGTCTTGTGTCAAGAACAGATGATTGTATTTTTACTATTATCTCTGTTTATGTCTCATATATTTTCTTTTCTTTGTTGTAAAACTTAAGCTATATTTCATCTTCTGATTTCAAAAGTGTTAACTTAAAAAGGTAAATCCTGTTCTATATGAATTTAAATGTAATAATTCTGTATATGTTTGTAGATCCCACTGTAACAACCGTTTGTTACTATAATAAAACTATATAAATAAATATAGTATTGATGTCAGGAATTAGGAAAATTTTGAATTAGCTTAAACCATCTAAAATGCTATAGCAGTCTACTTTTCTTGTAGTTAAAAATACTAAAATTTAGGAAAGTGTGCTAAATTCAAAGTTCATAATGCTCTGAAGTATTTCTTATGCTCCAAATGTTTAAATTTTCTTGTCAGTTTCTTGCCATACTACCTGCTTAAAGAGGAGTATTCTTCAATGTGTGACCTACATGCTCAGGCATTCAGAATGAGAAAACTAACCAGATTTGAGAGATAATGCTTAATTTATAGAGGTTTTTGGTAACATAAAACTAACATTAGTGTATGACAAAGTTTGCTAAGTTTTATAGTCAGAGATCAAGGGCTGTCCACAGCAGGAAAGAACAGTTTAGAAAATTTATGAGCTATTCTATTTTTGTTTTCCCTGGTGGCTCAGACGGTAAAGCATCTGTCTACAATGTGAGAGACCTGGATTCGATCCCTAGGTTGGGAAGATTCCCTGGAGAAGGAAATGGCAACCCCCTCCAGTACTCTTGCCTTGAAAATCCCATGGACGGAGGAGCTTGGTGCAGGCAACTATCCATAGGGTCGCAAAGAGTAGGGCACGACTGAGCGATGTCACTTTTCATTCTGTTTTTAGGTAGGTTATCCATCTGACTGAATTCTTGTGCTTTGGTCAGAGGTAATAACTATACAAAGGAGTTGCTTATCTTGGCTTTCAAGTCTGACTAAAACTGCAAATTTTGACATAGTTTAGTTTATTAGCAGCCTTCGTTGAAGGTTCTCATGTATAATTATTTAGCTAAAATCACTAGCCTTGGGAATTGCTTATTAATGCTCCTCACTGTGATTTTTACCTGTAAGCAGCCTAATTTAAATTGTTTATTACAGCCAAGAGAAATCTCTAAAAATAACTGTATCATTTTTCAGTTCAGTTCAGTTTAGTCGCTCAGTCGTGTTCCACTCTTTGGGACCCCATGAATCGCAGCACGCCAGGCCTCCCTGTCCATCACCAACTCCCGGAGTTCACTCAGACTCATGTGCATTGAGTCAGTGATGCCATCCAGCCATCTCATCCTCTGTCGTGCCCTTCTCCTCCTGCCCTCAATCCCTCCCAGCATCAGGGTCTTTTCCAATGAGTCAACTCTTCACATGAGGTGGCCAAAGTACTGGAGTTTCAGCTTTAGCATCAGTCCTTCCAATGAACACCCAGGAATGGTCTCCTTTAGGATGGACTGGCTGGATCTCCTTGCAGTCCAAGGGACTCTCAAGAGTCTTCTCCAACACCACAGTTCAAAAGCATCAATTCTTTGGCGCTCAGCTTTCTTCACAGTCCAACTCTCACATCCACACATGACCACTGGAAAAACCATAGCCTTGACTAGACGGACCTTTGTTGGCAAAGTAATGTCTCTGCTTTTTAACATGCTATCTAGGTTGGTCATAACTTTCCTTCCAAGGAGTAAGCGTCTTTTAATTTCATGGCTGCAGTCACCATCTGCAGTGATTTTGGAACCCCAAAAAATAAAGTCTGACACTGTTTCCACTGTTTCCCCATCTATTTCCCATGAAGTGATAGGACCAGATGCCATCTTAGTTTTCTGAATGTTGAGCTTTATGCCAACTTTTTCACTCTCCTCTTTCACTTTCATCAAGAGGCTTTTTAGTTCCTCTTTACTTTCTGCCATAAGGGTGGTATCATCTGCATATCTGAGGTCATTGATATTTCTCCCAGCAATCTTGATTCCAGCTTGTGCTTCTTCCAGCCCAGCATTTCTCATGATGTACTCTGCATATAAGTTAAATAAGCAGGGTGACAATATACAGCCTTGACGTCCTCCTTTTCCTATTTGGAACCAGTCTGTTGTTCCATGTATACATTTAAAAAAAAAAAACCCACATACCCCCAAATTTATCTCCTATTCTGACCTTTCCTCTGATTTCCAAATGCAAATATCCAACTAACTTTCTTCCTAACATCTATGATAAATAGGCATCTCAAAGCTAACACACCCAACACAGAGAACCTGATTTCTACACGCCATGACTCCTGCCGGCCTCATCAGCTCTCCCAGTCTTTCCCAGTTCGCTTAATAGCATAGCCACTCAGAAGTGACGTCAAAACCTCTTAGTATTTCTCTTTCCCTTCCAACCCCCTCCATATTAAATCTATACTGAAGTTTTGTCAATTCTACCTATAAAATATGTCCCCAACCTAATAAGCATTTCTCAACTTCTCCAGAACTAACATCAAAACCCAAGCCCCATCAATTCTTACCTAGACTATTTCAATAGCTTCCTATTGATGTCTATATATCCACTTTTTAACCTTTACAAATGACATATTAGAAAGAAATCATATCACTCATCTGCTTAAAACCCTCTTTAGCCCTCTGTGTTTCAAATTAAGCAAAAACCCCTTACTATGGCCTAAGTCCACACATGATCTGGAAACCACCCATCTCTCTGATCTCAACTGTAAGACTTCCCACACTCATTCACTCACTCACTACTTCTCAGCCACAGTTCTCTCAGCATCTGGGACATGCCAAGCCGTTTCCACCTCAAAGTATTTGCATTCTGTTCTCTATGACCTTTCCTGAGCGCCATATTCCAGCTCCTCCTTGTCATGCAGATATCGGCTTAAATGTTATCTCCTCAAAGAATCCTGACCTGACACACAGACACACAGACACATGCAGGCACAGGCACACACGCACGCACATGCACACACACCCCCACGGGCACACACACGCACACACACATTCTCGCTCTCATTCACCTCTGAAACTTGCTCCTTGACACCTACTGCAACTACCTCTTTCGTGGCACTACAACCAATAAACCCACACCATCTCTTCCACGGAGGAGTGAAATGTTACTAGAGGGTAGAAGACAATAAAAGAGCCGTAGAAGCCGGCTTAAAAGGAAAAAGAAGGACAATCCATCCCTAGGGCCGTAGACTCAGAGTTTATTGAGAAAGAGATGGGGAAGTTACAGAACCATATAACCTGTAGGCCTTTCCCTTCAGATTTTAGACTCTCTTAATTACCCCAAGTCAAAGAAGGGGTAAGAAAACACAGAGGGCTTGGGTCTCCTCTATACATGGAGAAAAAATAGGGACAATGCCAAGCAACTTGCAGTAAAATTAGAATACAGACGCAGGTTTTCTGTAGTGTCCTCTATTTAGATAGCCCTTGGCATCTAAGACCTCCGCGAGGGACAGCGTTCGAGACGGCCCCACTTCCGCTTCTCACTCACCTATCCAACCCCTTCTCCACAATGCCCTGGGTATCACGCCTTCAGGTCCATAATTTCTCACCTTCCATAATGAAAGTGAAATATCTGATAAAGTGTGGTAACAAGCTTGGATCCAAATGACAGAGGACCCCAACCTTCTCTTTCCATGTAATACATTTGATATGAATTTCTAAAGATCAGACAGACTCTAATTATAGCAAATGTCAGGGAATGAAAAACCATGGGATGCTGCTACAAAAAAAAAAAACATTTCAGAAGAGGCAGGTTTTTCTGGTGTCCTTTAAATCATGCCATTTCAAACATTTGTGTACTCTACAGACAGAGGTGAAAGAGCTATTCAACCGCACTTACATGAGAAATGAAAATATGAATGATGCTGAACTATTTTTACTTACCGGAGTACCAAAAAATCCACAAGTTATGACACTCTGTCGGAAGAGCTGTGAATTATATATTTCTGGTGTAATGCAAAATGGTACGATGCATAAGGACAGGAATTTTGCAATTTCTATAAAATGGTGTAAGAATTACTCTTTGACTCATTTTTTTTAAGAAATCTACTTAAAAACAGACCACTAATAAGCAGTAACAAACATACAAAAGTATTCACTGTGGCATAACTTCAACAGCAAAAATTTTAAAACAAAGCAACTTCCACTGGTAGGAAATTAATTAAATAAATTTGGGCACGTTCACATACTAGAGCACAAAGCAGCCAGGAAAAGGAATGAGAGAGATCTCTACCAACTTGAATTTAACTCTGCAGTATACAGTTAGGTTTCCTTTTCAAAAAGAAAAAAGCAATATGGAAAAAAATATACATATATTTCACCTTTTGTAGGAAGAAACATTATATATTTCTGGAATGGGTTGCCATTTTCTTCTCCAGGGGATCTTCCTGACCCAGGGATCAAACCCATATCTCTTATGTTTCCTGCATTTGCAGGCCGGTTCTCTTTTTTCTCTGCTCACAGGATCTCTTATTGTACAAAAGTTTTAAATTTAAAAATGGTACAATTTATCAGTCATTTCCTTCTGGGTCTGCTTTCTGTGACTCAAGGACTTGTTTCCCACGCTGAAATCACACTGTATACGAAATACTCTCCTAAAAGTTTTAAAGTTAATCCAAATAATATTTATTTTAGTGTAAAGCATGAGGTACAGATCAATTTTTTTTTTGCATATGGATAAACATTTGTCCCAGCATCACTTAATAAGTATCCAATCTTATCCACTGAATTGTGATACTCACATTTTACATAAATTTCCATATAAATGAGTATCTTTTCGTGTTCTTTCTATAGTGTCTGATTAGACTATTTGTCTGTATCTGGGCCAATTCCACACTATGTTAATTACAGCAACTTTACAACGAGCTCTGGATATCAGCAGGACCAATCCCTGAAGCAGGGACAGCTAACTGCTATCCATTCTCTCTCTTCCTTTTAGTTATGGAATCAGCCTCTGGATTTTACTTGCTCTGCTCAGGCAGAACTATTCTAGGCTTCCCTTGCAGTTAGATATGAGCATGTGACTAAGTTCTGGCCACTTGCACGTGAGCACAAATTGTCTGTTTGCAATTCCTGGATTGTATCCTTAAAAAGACTGACTTTTTCCCTTTCCCTTTCTGGGGACTGGAATGTACACACGGTAACTTCAAATGTGCCAAGGAAGACATCTTAAAGGTCATCAAAGTAAGACAAATGAACTCACCAACTAGAATCACCTAATTCCATCCTGCCTATGAGCTTGGAGTTTTACATAAGAGAGAAGTAAACTTTCCTTCTTTAACCCCTTGGTCTCTGAGAAAGCAACCAAATGGATATCTTATTAACACACACCCATGTTCCTTTACTGGAAAGCAAACTTAGTTCTTCTTGGCTGTTTGAACTGCCATATACACTTAAGAATTAATTTGTCCGCTCTCTGAAAATTCCTGATGGGATTTAGATTAGGACTGCATTGAATTCATAGATCAATTTGGGGCACCCTGTGAATTTAAACATACTGCATATTTCTACCTATAAAATTATTTATCTCTTCATTTACAAATCTTCTTTTATATCTATATATAAACCTTTTTAACTTTCTGTATACAAGTCATAAACAACTTTTGTTCATTTTGTTCCTGCGTATTTACAGACTTCATAATACTCTAAAAAAGATCTTATTTTACTGCATTTCCTAATTATTTGTTGCCTACTATACAGGAATGTGATTGTGTTAGTCACTCAGTCATGTCTGACTCTTTGCGACCTCACGGACTGTAGCCCTTCAGGCTACTCTGTCCATGGGATTCTCCAGGCAAGAATACTGGAGTGGATTGCCATTCCCTTTTCCAGGGGATCTTCCCAAGCCTGGTCCCCTGCATTGTGGGCAGACTCCTTAGCATCTGAGCCTCCAGGGAAGCCCATATAGGAAAGTAGTGGATTTTTATAAAGTGATCTTGCAAAAGCTGGCTTAAAACTCAACATTCGAAAAACTAAGATCATAGCATCCAGTCCCATCACTTCATGGCAAATAGATGGGGGGAAAATGAAAATAGTGACAGACTTTATTTTCCTGGGCTCCAAAATCACTGTGGACAGTGATTTCAGCCATGAAATTGAAAGATGCTTGCTCCTTGGAAGAAAAGCTATGACAAACTTAGACAGTGTATTAAAAAGCAAAGACATCACTTTGCCAACAAAAGTCCATATAGTCAAAGTGATGGTTTTTCCAGTAGTCATGTATGGATGTGAGAGCTGGACCATAAAGAAGGCTGAGCACTGAAGAAATGTTGACTTCAAAATGTGGTGTTGGAGAAGACTCCTAAGAGTCTTGGGCAGCAAGGACATCAAACCAGTCGATTCTAAAGGAAATCGGCCCCAAATATTCACTGGAAGGACTGATGCTGAAGCTGAAGCTCCAATACTTTGGTTACCTGATGTGAAGAGCGTATTCACTGGAAAAGACCCTGATGCTGGGAAAGACTGAGGGCAGGAGGAGAAGGGGGCAATGGAGGATGAGATGGTTGGATGGCATTATCAACTCAATGGACATGACTTTGAGCAAACTCCAGGAGATGGTGAAGGACAGGGAAGCCTGGTGCGCTGCAGTCCACGGGGTTGCAAAGAGTCGGACATGACTTAGCGACAGAACAACAACAATAATTACATAGAAAGTGAAACTGGGAGACAACGAACTTGGATATCAAGCTTAGGAGATTTTCAAGCAAAGTGCTCAAGGTGGCAGCCTGGTGTCTTCATGCTATATATGGTTAAATTTGAGAGGAATGAGATAAAGTGAGGGAAGAACTGTTAAGCAGAAAGGAACCAGTACCTGATGATTTGGAAAATCCTCCAGCCTATCCAGGCTGTAAATTATGCTAAAATCGGGGGTTCGGTGTCAAGAAAGCACGCTCTGAGACACAGCCAAGGTGGGGCTAGACCACCTTCACCTTTGGCTGGTGCCTCAAACAGAATAAAGGGTCAGAATGCTCAGTGACTCTGAGCGCTCTCTGAAGAAGTCAGACACGTGACTCACAGATCTCCTTAGCCACTCCAGCAGAAGCCAGAAACAGAGACAGAACCATCCAGAAAAGACTGTGGAGGGGCGTCCTGTCTGAAGGAAGGAGCCCGCCCCCCGATATAGAGGGAAGACTCACGAGAACCTTTCCTGAGACTACACTATACTAGCAGAAACACCACCACGTTAGACTGAAACGGACAAGAGAGGACAAAAGGAAAGAAGAGCGACAGACGAACATCCTACGGGTGGCAAACAGCCTGGTGAAGATGCTCAGGTGCAAATATACCCTGCCCTTCCAGAAGAAGGAAGGATGACTCCAAGGATAGAGTCCTAAGCCTGAGAGTGGAGCCTCAGACGTCAGGGCCAAGAGCCACAGAGTGTTATTTCCAGTGTCGAAACCTAACATATTTTTCCCAGTTGGGTTTCAAAATTGCTTGGCATCAGTGACTCCTCTCTTCCACTTTCCCACTTTGGGAATGGAAATGTCTGGAACTGTTATCCTGCCCCATCATTGTGTTTGAAGAGCAGGTGATATATTTGCTAGTTTCACATGTCTACAGATGGAGAGGAGTTCTGAACCAGGACAGATGACATCTAGAGTTTCACTCAGACCTGATATAAATGATTCAGATGACAGGACTTCTAAGTTGATAATATTTAGACAATATTTTGATGATTTATGGGCTTCCCTCATGGCTCAGCAGGTCAAGAATCTGCCCACAATGCAGGAGACCTGGGTTTGATCCCTGGGTTGGGAAGATCCCCTGGAGAAGGGAACGGCTACCCACTCCAGTATCCCGGCCTGGAGAATTCCATGGACTGTATAGGCCATGGGGTAGCAAAGAGTCAGACATGACTGAGCGACTTTCACTTTCACTTTGATGATTTTCATGGGAAGACTTCTGAGTTGATGTTATAATGTAAGGCTTTAGAGATCAGGGTAAGGTCTTTGACTTTATTTTAGGTATAGAGGGAATCCAGAGAAGAATTCCAGCCAGCAAAGTGATATGACCCAATTCACATTTAAAAGATCACTGATGCGCACTGAGAGGACATTAAGAGTGGAAATGACGGAACCTGTTAGGAAATCATTACAGTGGTGGAAGCAAGAGAAGACAAGGACCCAGCCTACAGTGGTAAGAGCAGGCTGGAGGAACAGAGGATTAGGTTAAAAGATGTATTCTGAAGGTAGAACTGCCAGAAGTTGCTAATAATAATAAATGCAACGCAGAAGATAAAAGAATGAGAGAAACTTGGATGATTCTTAAGCTGGGACTTGACCAACTGAGTAGACTGTTCTGCTCACTACCTGAGATGCAGAAGGCTGAGGAAGGTATAGATTCACGTGAGAAAACCAAGATTTGCATTTCAGACACACCAAGTTTTTATTCTGACAGATAAGCAGATAGAAATATAAAGTAAGGACTTTGATATAAGAGGAGGGAACTCAAGGGCAGTTCAGAGCCAGATTTATGAATCTGCATGGCATTGAAAACAGAAGAACCAGGAGTTACCTGGTGGTCCAGTGGTTAGGACTCCATGCTTTTACTGCCAAGGACATGGATTCAATCTCTGGTCAGGGAACTAAGATCCCACAAGCTACATGGCATGGGCAAAAAAAAAAAAACAACCACCAGAACCAAATTATATGTTTTGGTTGGTATAACCAACCATCTATTCTAAAGAAAGAATAGGTGGAAAAAGAAGCAATCCCAAGACCAAAATCTAATATATTCTAATATTTAGAGGTCTGACAGAGGAAAGAAGCTAGCAAAGAAAGCAAAACAGGTAAAAACAAGTTGAACACAGTGTTAGAGATGTCTTCTTACCAGGACCATTGATACTAATTATAATTATTTGTCTTGACATAGCCTTCATTGGAGAAGGCAATGGCAACCCACTCCAGTACTCTTGCCTGGAAAATCCCATGGACGGAGGAGCCTGGTGGGCTGCAGTCCATGCGGTCACTAAGAGTCGGACACGACTAAGCGACTTCATTTTCACTTTTCACTTTTATGCACTGGAGAAGGAAATGGCAACCCACGCCAGTGTTCTTGCCTGGGGAAATCCCAGAGACGGGGCAGCCTGGTGGGTGCCATCTATGGGGTCACACAGAGTCAGACACGACTGAAGCAACTTAGCAGCAGCAGCAGCAGCAGCAGCAGCAGCCTTCATAGGCTCTACTCTACAAAAATCCAGTTTAAAATGCAAAACTTTCAGATCTGAGCATTCATTTAAAAAATATTCATATGCTTAGGAAACGTCCCCTAGAAGAGGACACAGTACTGAATGATGAGGGGATACACAGAGATCCAGAAACTCTTCCATGATATGGCCACATGGAAATTAAAAAATTTTAACTTTAATCACAGATTTTAAATTCTATAGAAAATTGGAAGAAGTGAATATGCTGGACTAATCTAGAGAAATCTGGGCACGGCATGGTCTGAGAACCACTGGGATAGGAATGGAGGAAGCAATAAAGAACAGCAAGAAGAGCCACATGAAAAAGGTGAGTTCAGACCAACATCTAACACTACCAACACTATTTTCTCCGCTGTAGCTTCCTGTTCCCCTTGCAGCCACAAGTCCTTTATGCATTTTGTTTTCCAACCCTCTGGCTATCTCTACTGTTGTCTTCTCTCTTTACCTATCCACTGTTCTTACAGTTTTTGATTCCAGTTGACTTGTACAATGTCTTTTGCTGTTCAAATAAATTCTGTGTTTTAAAAAGTTTTTGTGGGACAAGGTAATACCTATAAAACTATTTAAAACATTTGTAGTACATCTGGATTAACATATTATAGGTGAAGACTAAAAATGTTTCCATAGGGGAAGAAAACAAGGCTAATTTGTCCCCCCTCTCCCATTTTAGATAGGAAGCACAAGCCAACAATGGTTATAGCATTGAAAACCACAGTTCTAAATCTGAGATTTCAGGGAACTGACTTCAATTTTCTCCTTTATGGTACCGGATACACAGATATATTACACTTTAATAAAGGAGGCGGCTATTTTTAAATGAACAGCAATCAAAGCTGGTGACACATAGATAAGCTAGTATGATTATGTCAAATTCACCTAAAAGAGACTTCAAACCTTTTATTCAACTTGAAAGAAGCTGAGGCTTTTCAGACCTGTGGAAGACTTCCTGACAGTACGCTGACATTTCCCGGTTTGCCAGTCATACCCACGTGCCACAAATACGGACAATGCCTCAAGCCTCCTCAGGGTGAAATATGAAGGCAGGAAGCACTGCTACTTGGCCAGACTCGGGAGGGCCAACTCGGTTTTCAAGAAAGATGAAAGAAAAAGACAGTGTCCCAAATTTTAAAAGGAGAAAAGAGTAGTACATTTATGAAGATTTCTCCTCCCCAGGTACACCTTTTCCTTTCTGCACACCCTTTCACAGATGTGATCGCTTACGAGAGTGGGAACTCCCAAGGTTCTCCTGATTCTTTCTGATCTAGAGAATACCTGATTCCTTGCCTCCCACCTAATAACTGAATTACCTTTCCTGGGGCCACCTCGTTCAACCACCTGGTTGTCAGGTGGCTCCTTCTAAGGAAGCACAGACAGCTGTTGGTGCCAAAAGATGTTGTGGTCTTTGGACATGATCCCGATGGGAATCGCAACCAACTCTTTACATCTCTCTGATGGGGTACAGTAATAGAACAGAAGTCAACGGGAGGTCAGCATGCACTCAGATTCCAGATTCTGAAAGGGAACAAAAATCAAACCCTCCATTCTGTGCCTCTTCACCATGTCTGACAACCAATAGGCGAGAAACTGGCCTTTACCAGCCCATGAAAATGAAATATAAAGTAACAACTCTCAATAACCACATAATAAGCAGTATGCACTTTATGAAAGGTTAAGTCTACAATACAAACAAGTAATATTAATATTTATTCCATTTTATACTTTGTAAGTCCCAATTATCTGCCATTGTACTAAAATGCATCCTGCTCTGTGAAGGGTTCACTTTGTATCTAAGTATCCATGCAGAGCACTGACTCACCTTTTCTAATACAAATAAGTTCATGCACTCCACAGGTTCTTTCTCCACCTGTTAAGAAAAAATTTTTCAGAAATTAAAAACAGGTCATAATCTGAGTCTGACTGTTACAAAGAACTGCTGTAAATTAGATTCTAGAAATGGCCTCAGAAAAACGTGCCCTAACTCTTCTCTTCAAATTTTACTATAGAAATATGCTAACCTGATACACAGTACCCTCCTGAACCCATAAGCTAAGATCTTATAAAATCCTGGAATAAGGAAGCTTCATTCAAGTATGTTATTTTAAATGGCAAGCTTCTCAAGAGCAGACATCGTAGCACCACTTCCTAAACACGTCTTCACACGATCCAGAAGGAAACTCTGCAAAGAAGGGCCCATTTTTGTATCTGAGCCTTAATTTATGCAGGTAAGTTAGCATGGAAGGGTCAACACTGTAAAGGCGATATTTATGTTTTACAACATATACTCATATTCGGATCCTTTCTCCATTCTCCAGCTACCCACTCTTCTAAATCTACAAGACAAATTTTGTAAATAGCATGATGATAAAACTAACAAATGTAACCAAAAGAATTACTTTATCTTAATCACCATTATTAGGGAAAAAAAAAATCACACTCGTTATCTTAAGAGTAATGTTATTTTTTAGTTACATAAAATAGGTATTTCCTTTGCACTGAAACATAGCACCACTACCTTAAACGAAAGTGCGCTGAATGACATTCTGTAGTGTTCTATATATGCACGAATAACCTTACAATTGTGCTGAAAATTATGCTTAAACTTTATACAATAGAAATGTTAAATAATTTCATCATCTTAGCTCACTACAGAAGCTTATTATAAACAGTTAAGTTATAAGAAATAGAAATATCTTATAGCCATAACATGAGACAGAAAAACTATGATATCCACTGAAAAAAAGTAGGTCATTCAGGAAGCAAGCTAAAAAACTAGAAAACAGTATTTCTATCACTAAAGTAGGTTAGAGCTTCATTCTAACTTGTCTGTAACAATGCCACTGCCTCTTTATTATCAACAATAGAGACTAAACACTGGTTATCAGGAAGATAGACTTAGCAAGAAACGCTTAACATAGTTATGATAATAAATTATTACTTAGCAAACCTTAGTATAAATACAGTAAGACTTTATCAAATGGGATATTACCAATGAGTAATCACTGATTACTGGCTAAAAGGGCAGAATTAACTATACCTACAAAATATACTTTATACAAAATATACTTTATCTTTAAAAATGAGAAATTAGTCAAACGACTGCTGGAAGGGGAAGCTTTACCAAGTTATAAGAAGTAACTATTTTCAAGTGGTTTAGAAGAACCATGTCATACAACACAACTATAATATATATTGACACCATCACTGATATTTTCACAGGCTACTTAGAAATAGTCCTTATACAGTCATTAAGATCTATTGTCAAAAAGGTAACACTTCTAACTTAAGAGATACGCACATAATTCACGTAACAGCCTTTCATGCCTATAACTGAAATCAGACTTCCCGCATATGTAATATAGATTTGTTTGGTTTTACTATACACATCTAGTCTTCAACATAACTGTATCATTTTTTACAAGGCTTAATATAACAATAACAATAAAAACTACTGTAGTCTAAGACTTTTCTCAAAACTGCAAATGACAATAAAACCTAACTCTCAGAAAGAATTTTACAAATGAAAAGTTAAGTCAAATAACCATTGTATTTTAAATTTATAGTGTCAGCCAATAATTACATTTGCCAAAGTATGCACAAAAACCACATAATTAGGAAAAGCAAGTAATACCGAACTCTACTATTTTTGATATTTGTTCTGAAAATTCTAACCAACAAGTGAGATTTCACTGATGTGTAACTCAAAAGCAATCACTAACTGAAATTAAAAGGAATAGTAAAGATCGGTAAATGCCAGAAAAAAAAGGTGAAATTGAGGGAAAAAAACTTTCAAAAGTACGAAAGAAAAGTTAAATAAACCTTATTACATTATCAAATACAAAAATCAATATTCTTTTATCCCCAGTCCTTCCTAAGGCCAGAAAGAATATAAGGGAAAAAATATGCATTGCACAGGTTAAATGTGTATTTTTAATGTACATGTTTGGGAATCAAAGGCCTAAATATTTCTTCCATCTGAGATACAGCAAACTGTGTACAAATTGTATACCTTTTTAAACATTTTCTAAAAGAAAATCTGAAAAGTTTACCAGAGAAGTATCAAATTTGTAAGCAAAAAGCAAGCCACTGGAGGCACATCTTGACTTAAATATGGAGGTATGGAAGACCCCCTGGAGAAGGAAACGGCACCCCACTCCAGTGCTCTTGCCTGGAAAACCCCATGGATGGAGAAGCCTGGTAGGGCTACAGTCCACGGGGTCACAAAGAGTCAGACACGACTGAGCGACTTCACCTATGGAGGTAATCCAAAAGTGGTCTACTGATTTTTTAAGAGTATAAGGCACAAGGGAAATGACTATTGACTTTTAAAATTTCAGCTTTCTGGGGTATAATTGATATATAAAATTTTAAGATATTTAAAGTGTATACCATTACGATAACCAAGAACGTATATCCAATATACAGGAGAATAATTATTTTTTATTTGTTTCTATTGAGATAAAAGACCATACAACACTGTGTAAGTTTAAGGTAGACAATGTGCTGATCTGATACTCTACACAGTAAGATTTCCACTTTAGTGTGAGCTAATAACATGTCGCATGATTCTTTTCGTTTTTGTGGAAGGGACACTTAAGATCTAGTCTCTAAGCAACTTTGAAGTGTATATACACTACTGCCCTTGCTGAGTATCTGATCCCAGGACTTATTAATCAACAGGTCGTGAGCTGTGCTTAGACAGCATCTCCCTACTTCCCCCACCCTCCTTTCCCTGGAAAACATCCTTCTACTGTCCGTTTTTATTTTATGAGTTTGGCTTTTTCAGAATCCACAGATAAGTGTTATCATATACTTGTCTTTATCTGACTTGGCATAATGCCCTCAAGGTCCATTCATGTTGTCACAAATGGAAGGATTCCCTTCTTACCCAGAGCTAAACAATATTCCACTATATATGTATATATATATATATACATATGTATGTGTGTTTATCTCAAACCTTCCTTTTCCATTCATCTACTGACAGACACAAAGGTTGTTTCCATATCTTGGTTATTATGAATAATGCTACAATAAATATGGCAGTGAACACATTTCTTTGACTCTCTGTTTTCACTTCCTTTGGATAATTACCCAAGAGTGGGACTGCTGGATCATATGGTAGGTCTATTTATAATTTTTTGAGGAACCTCCACATATTTTCCTGTAATCGCTGAACCAATTTGAAGGAATGATTATTTAATCAATTAGTCAATCTCTTTAGAAAGAGATGAGTTTTCCACTAAAATGAATAGCCACCCCCAAAATGAATTCTTGTATAAATAGAATTTTTCACATGCCAAATTTACTTCAAAGACATAATAATAATAAAGACTTTAAAATCATATTAAAATCACTGAATATAAAAAGACTAAAACTCGAAAATAAATCTGTCTTGTTCATTATACATAAACAAACCAAGGCACTTAAAGGTTAAATAAGGTTGCTCAGGGTCACTAGTTAACTGTCAGAAAAAAGTAATTGGGATACTAAGTTTAACAGAGTAAGAAAATAAACATTGATATTTATGAAAAAAACAAAAAAAAAAGAAAATTTGCAATTGTTTTCTAATCCTTTAAGGTAACTTAAGTAAAAATGAATTTCTCAAAACTGTTTTTAGAGATAATACTAGCATTGCTCTTGAAATGATCATCTCAGCAACATGGAAATGAGAAGTAGATAGAAAGTGACAAGCTTAGTCAAAGTTACCATCTTTTCCCTCAGGCAAACCCATGTAAGAGCATAATATAAACTGGCATAATCCTCTACAATTGGGGTAAGTAAGGGTACAACAGGAAATAGACGTGCGTGGGCTCACACACGTGTGCTGTGAATGTGTGCATGTGTGTGTTTGGATATGAATGTGCACACACCTGGAAGTGCCTGGGAGCCAGCAATTTGAGGAGGGGAGGAAGGGTTAGTTACTACAAAGTGCTTTTCACATGTCTACAGAAGAAAGTACGCAGTGATGTCATATTTCCATCAAATTGTGCTCAGGTATACAGATCAAACCCAAAGATTTAGTTCCTTAAAAACAAATCTAGTCCTTTCTAACACTGACTTTTATTTTTTCTACACATTTATTTTGACCATTAGCCCAAATCACTACAATTTACAGGTTCTATTAAGTCAAACACTACTGCAAAACTACTTTAGAAATATTTTAAATTCCACAGTCCATTCTAAAGGAGATCAGCCCTGGGTGTTCTTTGGAAGGAATGATGCTAAAGCTGAAGCTCCAGTACTTTGGCCACCTCATTCGAAGAGTTGACTCATTGGAAAAGACTCTGATGCTGGGAGGAATTGGGGGCAGGAGGAGATGGGGACGATAGAGGCTGAGATGGCTGGATGGCATCACCGACTCGATGGACGTGAGTTTGGGTGAACTCCGGGAGTTGGTGATGGACAGGGAGGCCTGACGTGCTGCAATTCATGGGGTCGCAAAGAGTCAGACACGACTGAGCGACTGAACTGAACTGAACTGAATTTCATCTAAAGATTTCTCTCCAAAAAACCATGCATTAAAATAGCCACAGCCTTTTAATTAGTGTCTAGCTCACTTTAATAAACTGTTATAGCTATTTCTTCAGTAGACATCTATGTTTCCATAATAGGCATGAAACTTTAAATATTTCCTACTAATGTTGCCAACTACTCCTAACCACTATAACCCATTTAGACTACAGTCACTAATTTCTAGTTACTTGTTAGTTTCTCCCTAGTTAAGTCATTCAAGGAATAATACCAATTTTAGTCTCTGATTGAAAACAGTGTTGTTGAAAGACCATGGTTTGCACAGCATAGTAAATACAGGTTCTCTTTTAATCCATACAAGTTTCTATGAATTTTTTCAATAGTTATTCTAAGAGGTATAATATTTACCTTATAAATTTACTGTTCACAAATGTAATCCATTTTTCCCACTTTTGACTACTTTTCATTCAGTTTTTGCTGTTGTTGTTGCTTTTAATTATGGTTTTGACTCTTTGAAGCTCATTAATATCATAAAACCTTGAATACGTATACTTCACAAGAAGGTTTCTACTTAATTTAATTTTCTGTTTAATGGAGAATACCATTTTCTCCACTACTGCACCAGATCATTTTTTTAAAGCTACAAATGGTCATTATTGCATTAGTAAGTTCAGAATATTGAATTTAATATTTCATTAAAATCCTCTATCTTTTGATGATTCATACTATTACTGTGAATATCAATTCTAATAACAGCCCTAAAATGTGAAAATAGGAAACTGAACTGAATACACATATGGATCATAGGAGTTTGTTTTTAAATAAATTCCTAATAACAGCTTGCTGTGTTGTCACTATCTTTTCTAAAAAATGGAAAATCAAGTGTCCCAACTTTAAGGTTTCTATTAAAATTTTACTATATATACAAACAAAATATGCAAATATTCATTTATTCAAAGCTTGGAATGTTTTTTCTTTATAGTAGTTTGATCAGCCTTATGCTATCCCTATACATAAGCTCACATTAGGTATTAACAGGTGAGGATCTGGGGATGTTGGGGTAAAAGCATGAAAGTCAGCTGAATGGAAATCAAATCCATGAAGACAATCTACTATACTACTACACACACGCTATGGACAAACATTATAATCATTTTAAATAAAGCAACTGTGCAAACACTATTACTCAACAAATTGTATAAATAAGCCAATATGTGATTTCGCAATACCATGGAAAATAACAAAAAGCGAAATGCATCTTAATACGAATATTTCTCTAGTGTTTTCTACTTCTTTTCCTAATTTTGCTTAGTGAGTTAGAAAGGGAAACTAAAATAAACTGTAAATTATTCAAAAGTACTGTGTAGAGGTCTCTGAACAAATTTACCTAATATACAAACATGTCTTAAATCTCCATGAAATGTTAGAAATTTGATTCCTGCTGAAAGCCAAAGGATCTCTTCCAGGAACATCACTGCTTAAACTGACTGTAAATCTTCCAAAAAACAAACTGTTCAATAAATTGCCTTACTCAGTCACAGACTGATAGCTGAGACTTCCTAATTACATTACCCCCTGTACACACTGTAACATCTCTCTAACAATAGCATGGAAAGCAGGAGTGTGGTGTTCTCCCTCAAGACTAAGAATACAACATGCTTGCATTGTTGTTGTTGTTGTTTTAAATTAGTTCTTTATTTTTATTTTTTTTCACTGAGCCCCGCCACATGTGAGATCCTAGTTTCCGGACCAGAAATCAAACCTGCATGCCCACGGGGTCTTAACCCTGGACCACTTGGGGAAGTCCTGTATTGGGTTTTTTAATTACACATTTCAAACGACTTTTGAAAGCCCAAATTATATCTTGGAAATCTCAGAGTCACAACAAATCTTCACAGGCATCTGAGTGGTACTAATGACTTACAAAATAAATGTGAAAGTGTGTGATAAACACTTTCAAAGTGTGTGCAAAAGGCCTTGTGAATAAAAAGTACCAACAGATTCTCTCGTTCACTATTTTTCTTTTTTAAAAAGTTACCCAGAGAGGTTAAGTAAAGTTACTATGTGTAGCAAGTTAACAATGAAGGTGAATATTTTTACTTCAGCAAAACATTCTGCAAGGAGTCTAATGTTATTCCAATAGAACAGACAGAAAAATGTGGACTAAATGGAGAAGGGTGTAAGTCAGATCACTAAAGACTAGCTTTATCTTGAGGTTTTAAATCAGACTTGCCCTTTACAAAGATAACTAGAAATAGTGTGAAAAATGGACTGGAATGAGACTTAAGACTGGAGATAACAAGACAAGGGAAAAAACTAATACAAATCTCTTAATGAGAGAAAAGGGAATAAACTAAAATGTAATTCCAGTTAATTTGAGATGCAGGTGTGGTAGGACTGAGTGATCAACAGGATGTAGAGAGTGAATTATAAGACAGGGTTGATTTCCAGCTTTCTAATTCAGACATCTGGTTATTTAAAAATGCTACTCAGATGGCAAATTTGCATGGAGTGGGGAGTATGGAGGCTGGATTTGGTAGGTGTGAAGACAACTTTGGTTTAGGACATTTTGAATGTCCCAAGCTAAACATTTTTGATTGCTATGGGACGTCCAACATATATAGCTACTATGTGGAATTGTATTAGGAAAACCATGTGTACTTTTAATTTAGTAATAGTGAATTTTTATTTTATTGCTCCAGGAAGCAGAACTAGGAAGGGATAGATAGACAAGTTACTAAATGGCAGACATTTGGTCAAATACATCTGGGCAAGGGATGCAACCCTTTATGATAATCGATAGAACTCTCAACAATTCAAGAAACATCTTGAGTACATACTATATTCAGGTACTGTACAAAATCTAATGAATAAAAACCAAATAAATGTTATGCTCCAGGCATTTATGGTCAGACTGGGGAGACAAATTTACAAACAAGAGATTTCCACATGATTCAAGGGGTGCAATCACAGCAGTGTGTACAAAGCAGAGTGAGAATAAGGTTGAGAATGGAAACAACAGAACATTAGATCACGGAGATAAAGAGAAAGCTTAGAAGTAAGTAAGAAAGGGAGAAAAAACTTCAAAAAACCAGGAAAGAGTCAACAATGTCTAGAAGTGTTAATACGCCAGATAACAATTATATATCTTATATATATTATATATCTTGGCCGGCTAGACCAAGATTCCCAACCTGGTATCTCCCACAAGACCTCTAGGGTAACAATAAGGGTCTATAAGCCATTCTTAATATTTTAGTATGCTTTTTAAAAAATTGTACCTTAACCTAAGATAGGGCTAACTTCTTCACCTCTGACTGGAATTATATTAGCTTAGAGTGATAACACCATCATCTTATATTTGTCTGAAGTCCTGATTAGCAGATATCTGATTGATAAGAGGAGGAAATAAATGATTAATTTGTATTGTAAAATAGGGGCTTTGAAAAAAAAGGAATAAATAAAAGTAACCCTTCGTACTTAAAAGTCTGAATTGAAGGGTTAAAATGTTGGGCCAGGGCTCATAAAGAGTACGCTTAACAGATACAAATAATCTCTTCTTTAAATCAAAACACTAGTTACCTAGGCAAGCAACTGAAGACACATGACTTGGAAGTAGCCCAGATAAAAAAGACTGTGACTTTGGTTGATTACAACTTCATCCTGAGCCAACATGAAGCTCCAAAATGGCTATTCTAATTAGCTACACTAATAAGATTATGCACAAGGAGTGATATAACCGTTTTAACAAAACATCTGGAATGCAGTGGCGCACTACCATATTTCAAACTTTACAACATACAACGACCAACCATCCAGAGGAAGAATTAAATATTGTGTCTAGAAAAGAAAATGCTCAGGAGTTGTCTCAAAACAGTAGAAGTGAGGTCAGGTACACAGAAAATAGGGAACTTTTAGTTTATTGCTCCAGAAAGCAGACCGAGGGTGAGTGGATTGAAGGAAGTTACTAACAGCAGATTTTTGGTTAAAACCAGGACCTTATGAACTATAAGAATTACAGTTCCACATCGGCATAAATGTTCATTGGCATACGGGCTCAATGAACTCATTATCATTGAATATTTTTATACAAAGTAAGGATGATTCATCTCCTGGTGTTCACACTATATTGTAATTGCATGGTTAAAATTATCTGTCTCCCCCACTAGAATATGTACTCCTTGAGGGGAGAAATGTGATTTTATTCATCTTTGTGGCCCCACAGGGTCCAGCACAGGATGCCAAGCACATCGACTGCTCTGTAAGTCTACAAAATTAACAGGTGAATGAAGACACTGACTATTTTAAGAACCACTTCTTTGGGAAATGGGAAGAGATGCTCCTATGGGCCCCTTAAAATTCTAAGATGTCCCTAGTATAAAGCCCTCAAACAGAGTTCATTCTACTTCATGACACAGCTAGGGGGTAGGGTACAAACAATCTGCTTTAGTATGTGACAGACAGCACACCTTACCTGACATCTTTATTCGAAATGCTAGCACTTTAGCATTTGAAATGCTAAACTATAATGATAGTTTCCTTGCCAAACTAGAAAACACATAACTCCTGACAGTTATATTATGAAGCCATCAACAAATTATTAAGTATGAAAATATTAATTGAGCATCTCTCAAGCACAAAAGAATCTCTAGAACAGGAAAATTTGAAAAATCTTGTTTTTTAACTATACAAGCAGTAGTAGGCAGAGCCTGGTGGCTCAGCTGGTAAAGAATCCACCTGCAGTGCAGGAGGCCCTGGTTCGATTCCTGGGTCGGGAAGATCCAGCAGACAAGGGACGGGCTACCCACTCCAGTATTCTTGGGCTTCCCTTGTAGCTCAGCTGGTAAAGAATCTACTTGCAATGCGGGAGACCTGGGTTCGATCCCTGGGTTGGGAAGATCCCTTGGAGAAGGGAAAGGCTACCCACTCCAGTATTCTGGCCTGGAGGATTCCATGGACTGTATAGGCCATGCAGTTGTAAAGAGTTGGACACAACTGAGCAACCTTCACTTCACAGTAGGCAGAGCAAAATGCCTTCTGACATAAAAAAGTAATGACATGTAACAATGAGAGGGAGAAGGGAAGAGTCAATGGAGAAAAGGGGGGGAACTGGAAATTTTTTAAAGAAATTTTAAGTTATAGGATCATACATGGATACTATCTTGCTAATTCTTCTTCACCGTCTACATAAGCTTTTTTTGTCTTTACCAAGTCACAAGAAATTCTTCCACAGAGTGGTTGGGGAAATAAAGTACAAAGCATAAATCAGTATATTCTGTTTCTTGATTTTTAACCTCTAGTAAATAGTAAGATAAAGTCTGAAAGTACTGTCTGGATAATAAGAATATCAAAGATTATCAGGAGATCTTATTCCCAGTATTCTCCATCACTTTAGCTAAACGGTTAAGTGCGTCCTAAGTCTCCTCAGTGGTGTCTCTTTGCTACCCTGTGGACTGTGGTCCCTCAGGCTCCTCTGTCCATGGGATTTCCCAGGCAAGAATACTGGAGTGGGCTGCCATTTCCTTCTCCAGGGGATCCTCCCAACCCAGGGATCAAGCCTGTGTCTCCTGTGACTCCTGTATTGGCAGGCAGATTCTTTACCACTGAGCCATCTGGGAAGCCCCTTAGCTAAAGCATATACTTGAAACTGTCTGAAGAGGTAATCAATCTTTTAAAATAAGTAAGATAAACATAAGCACACAACTAAACCAATTCTGGAACCAGCAAAGCTGTATGCCTCAGGGTTGGCCACCAAGATGGAAAGTGCTTTCAAAAGTTGTATTTAGGAGAAACATAAAACTTAGGCGAGGTCTGACAATGCTGTAGGTGCCTTACACGTTTGTACAGATGCACACACACACACACAGGGAAGTTTTACAAACCACTTTCATTGTTTGAAGTAAGGTAAGGGTGGGATAGGGCTCAAACATGCTGCAGACTTGCACATAAATCCTAGACGTATCATATTAATTTTCACAATATTGTCCTTTAAAACAAAGCAAAATATAGACACTTCATGCCAGTTACATGTTTCTGTAAGAAGAGAAAAATACACTTTAGTGCCAGCTGTCTACCTTATCGAGGAACTTTAATTAAGCTATTTTTTGAAAATATGAGTATGGATGGCACCATAACACTTAATAGACTGACATATATGCAGGATTTTAAGAGTGCATTTCTTGTAAAGATGTCTTTGCATCTCTTTCCTAGAGAAAAACCAGTTTTGAGTGTTAGGAGAGAAAATTCTTGAGAAGGAAATTACCCTCACTCCAAATTTCCTGGTCCCCTACAACAACAGCACACAGAAGGGGAATGGACGGACAGCGCAGTCCAGCATCTGCTCCAGAGTAGGGGCTGAGAAGGGTTAGGATTGGGGACAGCAAACTGGCCTCCCAGTTTGGGAGGAAGGGGAATATCGCGGAGGGCGGCTTGCTGGGGCGAGGTCAATGGAAGGCGGGGTACACCCTGCGCTCCCGGGCTCCTCCAGCCCGTCCCGCCGGGTCTGCAGGGCCGCACCGGACCCCCCACCCCCGCCACTTCCCCCCGACTCGGCGCCGCCGGGAGCAAGCAGCGGCCCCGGCGGCGCCGTACCTGTCGGCAGGAGCCGCTCGACTCCTCGCGCCGGGCCGCGGGCCGAGGCCGACGGAACCACCGAGGCCAGGTATGGAGTCTGGCGGCGCCGCTCCGCCCACCAGCCTCCCGGGACGCGGTCCGGGACCCTCGAGCCTGCACAGCCGCTCCGGGGCCCATCGGCGCCGCGGCCTCCCGGGCACCCCCGAGCTCCAGCTACCTGGGCGCCCCCCACCCTCCGCCCCAACCGCGGACGGCCTCCACTTACCCTCAATCGCCATGATGCGCTCGCCCTGGACCGCACCAAGTGCGCGGCCGGGGGCGGCGAGCGGGGCGCGCGGGCGGAGGACGCGCCGGGGCCGCCGGCGAGCGGGGCGGGGCGGGGCCGGGCCCGCAGGCGCGGGGCTGCGCGGCCGGGAGGGGCGAGGCGCGGGCGGGGCGGAGGAGGGGCCCGGGCGCCGCGTGCGCGCCGAGGAAATGGACGCTTCCCGGGCCGCCCGCCGCCGCCGCCGCGGCCGGCACGTGACGCGCCCCGCCGCCGCCCCGCCGCCCCCGCAGCGTCTAGCGCCGGGGTTCGGACCGGGAGTGGGGCGCGGAGGGCCCCCGAGGAGCCCGCACCCGAGACCAGCCCCGGGGCCTCTTGGCGGTCGGAGCCGCGCACCGAAACGTCCGCTCCCCGCTGGCGGGCGGCAGCCGGAATCGACCGAGGGGCGCGCGAAGGCTGCGGTCAGCACCATGGACAGGTCTCAGCTGTCAACCGGGCTCCGGGATCCTCACCCACCGGGTGATGACTCCCTGAGATCTGGTCATCCGAAAGCCTGCTTGTTTGGGTTTTGCTTTGCCTGCATCAGCCAGATACTTGCCTCAGATCTCCGCTGAGGGTGAGAGACAGCCAGCTGGCAGAGAAAGGGATCCTGAGGACAGCCGCTTCTCTGTCTCCCTCCCTCTCAGTTTCTCTCTCACACTCACACACACACACTCACACACAGTCTCACACACACTCACACACACAAACACACGCAACGTGTTAGCGTGCACTTCACCCCTTAGGTTCCTGATCAACCCGATCAGTTCTGGCCATCAACCTCAGCTTGGTTTTTCCCCTCGGAAATACGCGTTGGCATTTGTCTCCACATATTTGAGGTCACAACAAAAGTAAAGGTGAGACAGACGTTGTGACAAAGGGCCTGAAAAAGCAAGTCACGTGCAAGTTATTTAAACCGGCAACCCAATGAGCATTATGAACACAGGTCAACGTTGACCACAGAACAGCTGGTAGATTAATTTTGACCTGAGGTACCTCAACCACTCAACATTCACCCAACTTTCAACTTCATTTGGTCTTTGAGGACCTGGACAAGGAAGAGCTTAAACAAGATTAACGCACAGAGAGTTGGTGATTCTCCTTACAGAAAAAATGCTAACTCCTAGTGCAAAAGAGCTATACTGGGGACTGACACGAAGAAAATTTTGCACTTATGTAAGTGAGATTGGACTGTAAATCTAGAGCAGAAATTGTCTTTCATTACATTTGTGTAATCTCTCCCTCAGTCACAGTTTATGTTCAATAAGCATTCATTTTTTACCATTTTGATTAGTCCAGTGAACATGTATCAAACTAGCATTGTGGTAAAAGTTAACTACAAGAAAGTGTTGTTACTGAAGGATCAAACAAAATGCTCTTCTACCAGTAAATACTAAAATGTCTATATTTTAGGAAAGATTTATGTGTGTGACGCTTACTCCTTGGAAGAAAAGTTATGACCAACCTAGATAGTATATTCAAAAGCAGAGACATTACTTTGCCGACTAAGGTCCGTCTAGTCAAGGCTATGGTTTTTCCTGTGGTCATGTATGGATGTGAGAGTTGGACTGTGAAGAAGGCTGCGCACTGAAGAATTGATGCTTTTGAACAGTTCTGTGGTGTTGGAGAAGACTCTTGAGAGTCCCTTGGACTGCAAGGAGATCCAACCAGTCCATTCTGAAGGAGATCAGCCCTGGGATTTCTTTGGAAGGAATGATGCTAAAGCTGAAACTCCAATACTTTGGGCACCTCATGAGAAGAGTTGACTCATTGGAAAAGACTTTGATGCTGGGAGGGATTGAGGGCAGGAAGAGAAGGGGACGACAGAGGATGAGATGGCTGGATGGCATCACTGACTTGATGGACGCAAGTCTGGGTGAACTCCGGGAGTTGATGATGGACAGGGAGGCCTGGCGTGCTGCGATTCATGGGGTCGCAAAGAGTCGGACACGACTGAGCGACTGAACTGAACTGAACTGAACTGAACTTACCATAGATATCTGTGAGATTCAGATAAAATATGTATACTGTCAAAGTTATTTTCTCCAGGCAGCTTCCCTTAAAATAGCCTTGAGTTCCAAGGTACTGGTTTGAACTTGAAACCACAGTTCTGGGTTTGTGGTTTCTGGTTGGCTCTGAGTAATCCAATTGCTCAGCTTTTTTTAAGAATTTCATAATGAAAGCCAGAAACAAACAAACAAAAATCATTATTTCATTACCAACTACACAAGTTAATAATATATATGGAGCCAAGTTATGTGAGCTCCCATAATTCAGGTTAATATCACAGTTTCTCAGAAAATTAATCTGTGTGTTGTGGTGAGTGTGAGCTTCAAATATGTCAAATCTGGGAATTTAGGCCAAAGCTACTCAATATTGATGACATTTCCCCTCGGATTAGGATGCATAATTCTCCTCACCAACTTGCCTTTTTTTTTTTTTTCCTTAAGTGCTCCACAAATACTAGTTGGGAAATTCCTGTCATTACTGCTGGACAACATCGTATGACTTACCTTTCCAGTGCTTCCTATGGCTTTTCTTTTACGTAGTGTTCTTTGTTTGTTTTGGCTGCACGGGGTCTTCGCCTCTGTGCAGGCTTTTCCCTAGTTGCAGTGAGCCGGGACTACTCTCTGTCGCTGTGCAGGGGCTTCGCTTGTTGCAGAGCATGGGCTCTCGGCTGTGTGAGCTTCTGCGGTTGAGCCATACGGGCTCTGCAGGTGCAGGTCCCCGGCTCTAGAGCACAGGCTTAATAGTTGTGACACATGAGCTTAGTTGCTTGGCAGCATGTGAGATCTTCCCCAGACCATGGATCAAACTCATGTCTCTTGCATGGGCAGGCAGATTCTTTACCACAGAGCCACCAGGGAAACCCTCATATGGTGTCAGAGTTTGCTTGGCAGCCACATGGAATTGAGATTTAACTTCTTAGATACTCCTACAGTGTGCCATGGGCTTGATACATTTAATTGGGGGAATGTCAATTATTTGTAATTTAAATATTTCAAATTTTATCCATCACACATCCTACCCAATGACAAGACATTTTTCTAATTTTGACCGTATACTTCTAAGTAATGTTTAGTGTATACACCTTTACATTGTAGGGGATGTTTTAAAAATGCTCATTTTAAATTCTTCATTCTTCCTTATTAATGAATTATTTGAAGAATAGTTTCCAAACATGCAGCACAAGCAATTACCCAGTTTCCCCATCATGTGTTGTGGAGAGATAGTTGGGGCTGAGATGGGAAAAGAAAAACAAAAGAAGTCAAAAGTAACTCCTTTTCTTTTGACTAGGAAATGGAAATATGTTTTTGGTGTTTTAAGTTTCCAATCAATCTTGCACACACATGATTTAAGATGATCGTTTGACTTATGGGAGGCCACAGTGCTTAATTATCCAGTGGTGTGGCTGAAACATCGCTAGATGAAGGCGTGAAGGTGAATCGTGTAGAAAGAACACCTCAAAGAGGAAATGAAAGGTAATTGTACCTTTATTAGTTAAGTAGTTTTCATGTGCCAACAAAACAATCTACCACTATTAATAAAAATACTATCTTGATGAAGAGTATGTTCCGAGTTACAAAAGTTCCCACTGTACTTCTAAAGAACCAAATGATTTTTCAAGTTGGAAACTTCCTTTATTTAAGCTATCCAACTGAAAAAAATCAAAGCCATTAAAAGAATGGAAAAAATATATCTAGTAATATATTTTATTCTAGTATATATAATTAAATAGATGCTTAATTCTAGTATTATGTATTACCTATAAAAAAATGGAGTCTTAACAAATACCTATACCAAAATTATATTTTGGAAAATTTAATGTGTTAATTATGTTGTCCAGGAATTTTGAGTGTTTGAGTAAGAGAGATACTTTTGAACTTTACGTTTTATTAGCAGTTGCAATTATCTGAGAAGATGTAACTGGATATAAGGATCTAATGAAAATCTAGTTAAAACCATTAATATTGCATTTCTTTCATGAATCATAATGTTGTGGAAACAACTATAATATTAGTTTTTTACCCTGATAACTTTTCCAGTGAGAGCAACTCAACTTGAAGTAGCTTAAGTAAAATAGAAAGTTAATTACAAAGATATAAGCATAGAAATAAAGCTGGGCCTCAGCTTTAGTAATCTTGGGAACCTAAATGCTAACACATTTTCTGCTTCATATCTCTAACTGTTCTGCATGCTCATTTTTTGCTTGCTCACCACAGGCTAACTTTTTCCCAGTGACGGAAAACATAACCCCCAAGAAATCCCAGGCTTTATGGATTCTGCCAAATTTCTAGGTCCTAACTCCATAAATCCCAAAAAAGTAGAGTGTCACTAACTCTACTTAAATAAGGTAAACTATTTCAGTTGGCTTGAAACTCAACATTAAAAAACTAAGATCATGGCATCCAGTCTCATCACTTCATGGCAAATAGAACGGGGAAGTGGAAGCAGTGACAGATTTTCTTGTCAGTTCAGTTCAGTTCAGTCGCTCAGTCGTGTCCCACTCTTTGCGACCCCATGAATCGCAGCACGCCAGGCCTCCCTGTCTATCACCAACTCCCGGAGTTCACTCAGACTTGCGTCCATCAAGTCAGTGATGCCATCCAGCCATCTCATCCTCAGTTGTCCCCTTCTTCTTCTGCCCCCAATCCCTCCCAGCATCAGAGTCTTTTCCAATGAGTCAACTCTTCACATGAGGTGGCCAAAGTACTGGAGTTTCAGCTTTAGCATCATTCCTTCCAAAGAAATCCCAGGGCTGATCTCCTTCAGAATGGACTGGTTGGATCTCCTTGCAGTCCAAGGGACTCTCAAGAGTCTTCTCCAACACCACAGTTCAAAAGCATCAATTCTTCAGCACTCAGCTTTCTTCACAGTCCAACTTTCACATCCATACATGACCACAGGAAAAACCATAGCCTTGACTAGATGGACCTTAGTCGGCAAAGTAATGTCTCTGCTTTTGAATATGCTATCTAGGTTGGTCATAACTTTTCTTCCAAGGAGTAAGCGTCTTTTAATTTCATGGTTGCAATCACCATCTGCAATGATTTGGGAGCCCCAAAAAATAAAGTCTGACACTGTTTCCACTGTTTCCCCATCTATTTCCCATGCAGTGATGGGACCGGATGCCATGATCTTCGCCTTCTGAATGTTGAGCTTTAAGCCAACTTTTTCACTCTCCTCTTTCACTTTCATCAAGAGGCTTTTTAGTTCCTCTTCACTTTCTGCCATAAGGGTGGTGTCATCTGCATATCTGATCGGATAATCACGATGGTATGATCACTCATCTAGATTTTCTTTTGGGGGGTCCAAATCACTGCCGGTGGTGACTGTAGCCGTAAAATCAAACTATGCTTGCTCCTTGGAAGAAAATCTATGACCAACCTAGACAGCATATTGAAGAGCAGAGACATTACTTTGACAACAAAGATCCATCTAGTCAAAGCCATGGTTTTTCCAGTAGTCATGTATGGATGTGAGAATTGGACCATAAAGAAAGCTGAGCACCAAAGAATTGATGCTTTTGAACTGTGATGTTGGAGAAGGGGCTCTTGAGAGTCCCTTGGACTGCAAGGAGATTCAGTCAGTCAATCCTGAAGGAAATCAGTCCTGAATAGTCACTGGAAGGACTGATGCTGAAGCTGAAGCTCCAATACTTTGGCCACCTCATGCAAAGAACTGACTCATTGGAAAAGACCCTGATGCAGGGAAAGATTGAAGGCAGGAGGAGAAGGGGACGACAGAGGATGAGATGGTTGGATGGTATCACCGACTCTATGAACATGAGTTTGAACAAGCTCCAGGAGCTGGTGATGGACAGGGAGGCCTGGCGTGCTGCAGTCCATGGTGTTGCAAAAAGTCAGACATGACTGAGCAACTGAACTGAACTGAACTGAACTGAACTTGGGACCTATAAGACTGAACAGGGGAGAGGGGGAAATGGTTCCCAGAAAGAGATTCTTGGACAGAGAAAGCTTGAGTGATGTCTGCAAGGGTAGTCTACTTCAGTACATTTCTCTGAGATTCTCTTAAAGCAAAACTGTTCAAAAGAATTGTCTTCGATGATGAAAACTGTCCATTTGTGCTGTCCAATGCAGTGGCCACCAGCCATATGTGGTTGGGTGTCTACTGTATCAGACAACACAACCTCAGAGCCACAGAAATGACATGGTGTAGCTCACGGGGCACTTCCAGAGAAGAATGCTTAATGGATACTTGGTGGGACAAACTGTGATGTCTCTAATGAGAAGAGAATGGTAATAATTTTCCATGTATTGATACTCTACCTGATGGACTGGTACAATGAGAAGTGTATCTGTCATGCTGTGTAGAGGTAATTAAAAATGAAGATGGAAAGAAGAAATAAAAGTAAACATAAACCAAAACCACTTTTTTTCTCTTCAATTTCCTCCACCAATTATCTTCTTCAAGACTGGTCACTGACTCCACTATAGGCAGCAAAGTGATAGCTGAGAGAACAAAGTAAATGTGAAGCACTCTAAAATTGTTTTTATTCAGTTAGATCAAATGGTAGTTTTCTTTCTTGCCCTCTAAAGCTGTAGAGCTACCACAAGCTCTACCAAAGAAAAGAGAAAAGAGATCTGATGGCACGGACACTAATTTACTACTCCACACTTACTTTCCATTACATTTTCTAAGCCTTTCCTGCAGACTGAAGAGCCACCTACATGCGTCTTCCCTTCTGTCTCCAAATATGATGTTCTCCTGTATAAAATCTGTTGTAATATCTTATTGATCAGTGAAGTTATTGCTGTTGGCTAAACGTATGGAGCTGTTCACTGCAGGAGACTGGTCTGTCAGTGTGGAGGAGTGAACACTCAGCAACTATAGAGCAATGTCACACAAAAATGTTCAACAAGTACATGCTCAGTGGGATACAAACTAAATTAACTCCAAGTTCTTTATTCGCAACAAAGAAGTATATTACTTTGTTCTATGTAGGAGTACTTGAATATATTTAAATTTTTTTCACAGCTGGATGCTCCCATGATAATGACAAGGGACAGTTATATAACAGTTTTCACTCAAAGTCAAAAAATATGCTACAGACTATTTCGATGATGTAACTATGTCAGGCAGAAGTAAATGTAGAAAGCAGAAGGCAACATGTAGCAAGTTTCAAGAACACATGTATGTAGGAAGGAAATTGAATTCTACGCAGACTAAAATAATTGATAGCCTGAGTTAGATGAGAAAATCTGCTGTCGCAAACGCCACTCAGGTTTCCTTAGCTTATGGAACTATAAATGTGTGGGCCTCGTTCAGAGAGGGTCATTAAGAGCACTGAGTGCTTACATTTATCAAGTACACAAATGACAAGCTTGAATTCTGTGTCAAACTCAGTCAAGAGGGAGGACAAAATTAAGTCATTTAAGGAATGCATAGATTCAAAACTTTATTCTCCTGCACATTTGTTTATTTTTTAGATTTTAACTTGAAATAGCCCAACAAAATGAGAACAGAATCCTAACCTATGAATACAATGAAAAGAATCCATAGCATAACAGTTGGACTTCAAGCCTAGAGAACAACATATTTAAATTAGAAAAGAAAGTCTGAAGAGGATGTTCGGGGAGAAAATTCTTTCCATTCAACAACGATTAACAATATATTACAAAGCGGGAAGATATTATCATGAAAAAGGTATATTTTTACATATTTTTAGAAAAAAAAAAGGCAATTAGTTAGTCAGTGGGGAAAGCCATATAGTCCATGTAACAAGCAAATTGAATAGGGCATGATTTTGAGTAGCTGTTAGAATTTAAGAGTTAAGTCTTTCAGTTGAGTCTGACTCTGCTACCCTGTGGACTGTAGCCTGCCAGGCACCTCTGTCCATGAAATCCTCCAGGCAAGAATACTGGTGTCGTTTGCCATTCCCTTCTCCAGGGGATCCTCCCGACCCAGGGATTGAACCTGGATCTCCCACATTGCAGGCATATTCTTTACCATCTTAGCCACCAATCCATCTGATCTTGACATTGTTTGGGTCAGCACTCATTTAGCAACAGAAAATTACATTTTCTAATCATATAACTTGCATCACAATAAATTTATTCAATCATAATATTATAAAATATCACTTATTTGTTCTAAGGGGGTGGAAAAGGTACAGAATACTTACCATAAAGAACAGAATGTAAATGTTAGCAATATTGACAACATCAAAGTAAAGACAGAGCCATCAGGAACTAAGTGAAGCAAGAGTTGAGGGCTTCCCTCAGTCCAGTAGTTAAGGAGTCCACCTTGCAATGCAGGGCACAGTGTGGGTCTGGGGGGATCCCACATGCTATGGAGCAACTAAGCTTGAGCACTGCAAGTACTGAAGGCCACATGCCCAAGAGTCTGTGCTCTGCAACAAAGAAGCCACTGCAATGAGAAGTCTGTGCACCGCAGCTAGAGAGTTGCCCCTGCTAGCCACAGCTAGAGAAGACCTGCAAACAGCAACGAAGACTCAGCATAGCCGGAAACAACGGAGTAACTAAACGAATTTTTTAAAAAAGAATAGTTTTCAGTTCAGTTCTGTTCAGTTGCTCAGTTGTGTCCGACTCTTTGCGACCCCATGGACTGCAACACGCCAGGCCTCCCTGTCCATCACCAACTCCCGGAGCTTGCTCAAACTCATGTCCATCAAGATGGTGATGCCATCCAATCATTTCATCCTCTGCCAGCCTCTTCTCCTACCTTCAATCTTTCCCAGCATCAGGGTCTTTTCCAATGAGTCAGTTCTTCACATCAGGTGGCCAAAGTATTGGAGCTTCAGCTTCAGGATCAGTCCTTCCAATGAATATTCAGGACTGATTTTCTTTAGGATGGACTGGTTGGATCTCCTTGCAGTCCAAGGGACTCTCAAGAGTCTTCCCCAACACCACAGTTCAAAAGCATCACTTCTTCAGTACTCAGCTTTCTTTATGGTCCAACTCTCACATCCATACATGACTACTGGAAAAACCATTGCTTTGACTAGCTGGACCTTTGTTGGCAAAGTAATGTCTCTGCTTTTCAATATGCTATTTAGGTTGGTCATAGATTTTCTTCCAAGGAGCAAGCATCTTTTAATTTCATGGCTGCAGTCACCATCTGCAGTGATTTTGGAGCCTAAAAAGATAAAGTCTCTACTGCTTCCATTGTTTCCCCTTCTATCTGTCATGAAGTGATAGGACCAGATGCCATGATCTCCATTTTTTGAATGTTGAGTTTTAAGCCAGTTTTTTTACTCTCCTCTTTCACTTTCATCAAGAGACTCTTTAGTTCTTCTTCACTTTCTGCCGTAAGGGTGGTGTCATCTGCATATCTGAGATTATTGATATTTCTCCCGGCAATCTTGATTCCAGCTTGTGCATCTTCCAGCCCAGCGTTTCTCATGATGTACTCTGCATATAAGTTAAATAAGCAGGTGACAAAATACAGCCTTGACGTACTCCTTTCCCAATTTGGAACCAGTCTGTTGTTCCATGTCCATTTCTAACTGTTGTTTCTTGACCTGAATACACATTTCTCAGAAGGCAGGTCAGGTGGTCTGAGGTTCCCATCTCTTGCAGAATTTTCCATAGTTTGTTGTCATTCGCATAGTCAAAGGCTTTGGCATCGTCAATAAAGCAGACTTTTTTTCTGGAATTCTCTTCCTTTTATCTATGAGCCAATGAATGTTTGCAATTTTTAAAGAATAGTTTAGGGATGGTAATTTCTCTCACCTTACATAAAGCAGAATTAGAAGTTTTCATGTTTAATTGCTGGAAGATAATTAGAATTTTATATATTTTTGATTGATATAAAAGATAAATAGAACATGTATATACATTCTTTTGTTATTAATATATGTGGTATAGCATTGAATACATATTTAAGAGGAGAAGGCAATGGAAGAAAAGGTGGGAAATAGTACAGATAAGCCAAATTCCTCTTCTTTCATAAATGGGAGTAAGTAAATTTTCTCTGAACTTACAAATAAAAAAAGAATTATAAATATATTCTTCAGAATTATTATGATAATCACAAGAATCAAAATCAGAAACATTTAAAAGAAGCTTACCTTTTAAGAATATGCTGGGTGTATGGGAAGTTTCAATTAGAAAATATTTATTTTTATTTTGCTTTATATCATTCTATACATAAGTATGTTTTATTGAAAACAAAAGCATAAGTTAAGTGGCTCCCACTTTCACTACTCTCAGAATAAAATCAATACTTACAAGGTTCTTGACAGTCTAATTCCAAATGACCTTTTCAAGCTTGTCTCAGAATTCATGGATCTGATTATCTCAGTTTTTCCCGAATGTCCCCTGCTTTCTCACCCTTTCATGCATGTCTTTTGAACACAGTTATCTTTCTGTCAAGGTGGAAGGTAGAAATCTTCTTTGACAGGGAAATTTCTGTTAATCATTTAAGAATAACATCAGCAAGAAATCATTTTAAATGGAGAAATCAGACTAGATAAAAATTTACGACTTCTTATGGAAGAAAGACACTATAAGTAAATGCTGTCGTGTCTGACTCTTTGTGACCCCATGGACTATAGCCCACCAGGCTCCTCTGTCCATGAGATTCTCCAGGCAAGAGTACTGGAGTGGGTTGCCATTTCCTTCTCCAGGGGATCTTCTCGACTCAGGGATCAAACCCAGGTCTCCCTCATTGCAGGCAGACACTTTAACCTCTGAGCCATCAGGGAAGCCCTTAGAGGTAAATACAAACTGGGAAATGGAATATTTGCAGGAGTTGGAAGGCAGTAAAGAAAGTGGTTTGAGCACATACTCCAGAGCTAACATGTCTACCACTAACCGCTGGGTGCACTACTTTGCTCAAGGTCTCGGGCAGGTTAAATAACTTTCATGTGCCTCAATTTCTCCATCTGTAAAATGGCAATAATAATAGTACCGACTTTATAGCATGTTTTCGAGGAATAAATTAGTACTATACCATTTAGAAATTGGCCTATCCTGAGTGGCATATCAATTTTAGATACCATTATATTGTTGAGAATTTAACAGTGTGCTTATTCTCTACTAGGCAATTTATTTGCAATGCTTTGTTTAACTGCCGTCATGACTCTGTAAGGTATATCATGTTATTAGCTTAGTCTTATAAATAAAGAAACAGAAATTCAGAGCCATTTGGTGGCTTATCAAGTTTACAACTCAAACCCAGGCCCTCTGACCCTGAAGCCCACATTCTTGATGTCAATATAGGTTGGAGGCCAATGCATATGCTTTGAGCCATTTATTTTATATAATAAATATATGCAGCAATTTTATGTATCACCTTGACTGGGCCACAGGAAACCCAGATATTTGGCCAAACATTATTCTGTTTGTGTCTGTGAGGGTGTTCTGGATGAGATTAACATTTGAATTGATAGACTAAGTAAAGCAGATCGCCCTCCCTAATGTGAGTGTACCTCACCCCATCACTGGAAGACCTAAATAGAACAAAAAGGATAAGTGAGAGGAAACTCATTCTTCCTGACAGCCTTGGAGCTGGGACACTGGTCTTTCCTTGCCTTTGGACTTAAACTGAAACATCAAGTCTCCTTGGGTCTCCAGCCTGCCAGCTTCTCGATTGGAACTTACACCATCAGCTCTCCTGGGTCGCAATCCTTTGGACTCGCGCTGGAACTGTATCATCAGCTCTCCTGGGTCTCCAGCTTGCCAACTGCAGATCTTAGGACATTTTATAATGATGTGAGCCAGTTCCTTACTCTCTCTCTCTGTCTCACTCTCATTTATATTATATAGATAGGTGATACAGATAAAGGTATAGATACATGGACACACATACACACTATTGGTTCTACTTCTCTGGAGAACCCTGACTAACATGTATATATTAACACGTTTTAAAAACACTGGAGTGTTGGATAGATACACATCAAACTGTTGACAGTTGTCTCTTCTAGGGGCCAGAAGCACGGGACAGACTCTCACTCTATGTTTTCTCATTCTGGGTCTTTAAAGGTTTCAGAAGGAGCAAGAATAGCATTTAAAATTAAAAGTAAAAAAAAATTAAAAGTATATCATTATATTCTGAAAGTTGAGTTAAAAATGGCTCCTCCCCCTCTCTGTGATGCCTCCTGATTCTCTTCCTCCTTAATCAGAGGTAAGAACACTCCTGAGATTTTACATTTACATTTATTATAAAAGTTAGGGTATCTCTTCACAATTGAATGAGCCTTAGATTGAGTCTTGCATTAGGAACCCTGTTGCATTCATCTTCTTGGTCACCTTTCACTGAGGAGACTAAAATGGGAAGTTCCTCAAATAGCTTTGGTTTAAGCTAGACAAGGCAACCTAACCTGAGGGAGCAGGTATGCATTCAACCCACCTTTGCCTGTGCTCTCCTTCTCTTTGTTTCCCTGGAAAGGGTTTTAATGCTCTCTGTTAGGGGCCATTCCCTTTTGACTTAGCCTCCTTTTATGTCTGAGGCTTAGTTATATAATCATAGCAAAGTTCTTTATTTTCTCCAAATTTCCTACGTAGGTGCTGGTCATTGGGGAGTCACTTAATGTTCTGAGCTGTAGCTCTGCAGGATGGAAGAATCTAGATCCAGGCAATAATTTTAAAGAAAAATTTGGACAGGGATATCAAGGATCCACAGCCCAAAGGAACCCCTGAGCATAAACACCTCCAAACTGGGAGCAAGGCGTGGATTTATATGCGTCTCTTTTCTCTCTTATTGTCACGCAAAGACCTAGGAAAGACCTCAGTCTTGTATTCTGATCTCCCTCGTGCTGACTATATATGACTGTCATTTTCCCCAGGGTACATTAAATAAGAGTATATGCGTGTCTGTTTGTGCGCAATATAAAAGTACTAAGTCTAAAACTTTGTAGTTAAAATGACTAACACCTGAACTAACTATCCCATCTATGTTCTCAGATTAGCCAAAGTGATCAACTGGAGAGGGGAACTGGCTAAGAACTCTATCCAGAATACTATACTATTAGTCCCGCACTTGCACAAACCCAAAAGTGAGTGCCTCCTTAAATTTAGCACCCTAGATGTTTTGCTTATCTCCCTCTCAGTCCTAACCCTGGGTCCTGCCATCCCCACTTTCCCTGGGTCACAGCAATGGGAGAGGATCCTGCTGCTGCTGCTAAGTCGCTTCAATCGTGTCCAACTCTGTGTGATCCCAGAGACGGCAGCCCACCAGGCTCCCCCATCCCTAGGATTCTCCAGGCAAGAACATTGGAGTGGGTGCCATTGCCTTCTCCAGGGAGAGGATCCTAGTAGCGATAAATCTTTCCCACTCCCTCTGCCAAGCCCACAGTGGTTCCTCATTAACAAAATGTATTTAATTAATGAGATGTCTTCAATAAAGTCCTCCAATAAATGAATGAAAACAGGAGAGATGAGACCTAGGTCAGAAGCAGCACAAGTGGAAAGGACCTGGAGTTTTCACTGAGAATTAGTTTACATTTCATACACAGGGAACCTACTAAAATTATTAATGTGATTTTAGGCTGCTGTTTTAGACGCTTATTATCTATCATAAAGGAAGCAGTAAGCCCACTCTTCTCTGCCCTGGTAAGAAGCTACCTGGAGTGAATTCAGCAGCAAAGTATTTCTAATTATATTCTATGAGAAAAGGTTAAAAAGCTGATAATGTTTAGTCTGAAAGAGGGATGACTCAGGGACTCCAGGATAATTGTTTTCAAATATCTGAATGTTTGCCAGATGTAAAGGATGCAGGCTTATTCTGCGTGATCGCAAGGGTTAGAGCCAAAACCAGTGGGTGGCAGCTGCATAGAAACAGATCTTGGCTCGTTATAAACCCTGGTGCCCAGATGACTGCTATTCCAAATAATCACTCCCAGTTTAACATGTGAAATAATTGGATTTTTTTTTTTTACCACCGTAAACCAGATCGTAATCATACCCTGTATACAAGCTCTATTGGGATAGAATTATGCTAACAAAACATGGGATGGATGGCAGATTGGAGAAGCTGCCTTGTCTCCTTCCTTCCATCCCTTTCCCCTCTTACTCACTTGGCTTTTGTTTCTTCATCTTGTCCACAGTTTTCCCAGGTGGGCTCTTCCTGGGGAGTTCCCTCATGGTCCAGTGGTTAGGACTCGGCCCTTTCCCTGCCGTGGCCCACCCAGGTTCAATCCCTGGTCAGGGAACTAAAAGCCCGCAAGCCAAAAGAAAAATGAAAAACCTCTTCCTCAAGCCCATCCCACGCTCTCTATCCCTTCCTCTCCCAAAGTCCAATTCCCCAGTAGTCTTCACTGTATCCCAGCCCCCTGGGATAGAATGGCTTTGTCACATGGACAAAACCTTATATTTTGCATGCCCCATCCCATCCATTTCTATCTACCTCATCTCCCTTCTCTTCATTTATACTTTTGATTTAATTCCCAAATATTCACCTCTAATCTCCCTAAGGTCAAGAAGCTAAAATGAACTAATGCCTATATAGAGACTTTTCATTTTTGAGATTCTGTGATTCTAAGAAAAGGCTGGGATATAAATGAACATGACGTGTTGTGCTTGAAGGATGGTGATATTTGCAAGATACAGGAGCTGTATTAGGGAATCGTAAGGGTCATATTAGAAGGTTATAAATGCCCGAGAGAGAGTGAGAACCCTCCCAAAATTTGTAGGTTCCTTGCAGTAAGATGTTATACTATGTTTGCCAATCCCAAATATATTATAACATCCACTGGCCCCAGTGATTGGTCCAAGGAATAGGCACGTGGCCCAGGCTGGACAGAAATTAATAAGAACGCCTTGCTGAGACTGGTTAAATCTAAAACGGAGGCCAAACAGCTTTTCTTTACGCGCACTGAGCTGTAGGCATGTGGCATCAAGTCTCTTACTGGTGCCCCCGCCTTGTGAAAAATAGAAAATCTAGCTACCATCTAGACAGAAAGCGCATTCTAGTGGCACTAGTTTGCTGGTTCCAATTCCGGAGGCTCCTAGACCTGTTCTAGTGCCCATACCACTTTTGTTGATTCTGTGAACTACCACTGGATCTTTCCAGCAAATTCCCTTTTTTCCTTAAGCTAGGTGGAGTTTCAACCCCGTTAGCTCTGCTGCTCAGGAGACTCTTCATGACCTCATGGACTGTACCCCACCAGGCTCCCCTGTCCATGGGATTCTCCTGGCAAGAATGCTGGAGTGGGTGCCATTCCATTCTTCAGGGGATCTTCCCAACCCAGGGATGGAACCTGCATTTCTTACATTCCCTGCATTGGCATGTGTATTCTTTATCACTAGCATGACGTGGGAAGCCCTCAGTCCCATTAGCTCCAGTCCAATTCAAACTCCGTCATTTGCAAACCCCACCCCCGTGTGTGTGTGTACATATACACACACACACACACAAAACAGATGACAGATACAGGATTAAGTACTGAAAAAAGCAAAATTAGTTCTAATTTTTTCTAATGTTAGAAGCATGAGACCAAATTATGGTATTATTCATAGAAATATGAGGATTAGAAACATTTTATGGGAGATGATTGTTTTGCAAGATGATACTCAAATAAAAATGTATTGTAAGGTACTGAGGTTAATAAAGATTGGAGCCTTAAGGAGAGGTCTCAGGAAGGAGATGCAGTAAAACATAGACTTACCGCTTGGAACTAGGAGGTAAAATCAGTTTACTAAGATAGTACATTAGGCTTTTACTATGTAATGAGATGATCACTTCCTCTATTTTTATTTTGTATATATTTTATAGAATCAGTATGAAATTGTTCAGTTCAGTTCAGTTCAGTTCAGTTCAGTTTCTCAGCTGTGTCCGACTCTTTGCGACTCCATGAATCACAGTACGCCAGGCCTCCCTGTCCATCACCAACTCCCAGAGTTCACTCAGACTCATGTCCATTGAGTCAGTGATGCCATCCAGCCATCTCATCCTGGGTCGTCCCCTTTTCCTCCTGCCCCCAATCCCTCCCAGCATCAGGGTCTTTTCCAATGAGTCAACTCTTCGCATGAGGTGGCCAAAGTATTGGAGTTTCAGCTTTAGCATCAGTCCTTCCAATGAACACCCAGGACTCATCTCCTTTAGAGTGGACTGGTTGGACCTCCTTGCAGTCCAAGGGACTCTCAAGAGTCTTCTCCAACACCACAGTTCAAAAGCATCAATTCTTCGGCCCTCAGCTTTCTTCACAGTCCAACTCTCACATCCATACATGACCACAGGAAAAACCATAGCCTTGACTAGACGGACATTTGTTGGCAAAGTAATGTCTTTGCTTTTTAATATGCTATCTAAGTTGGTCATAGCTTTTCTTCCAAGGAGTAAGCGTCTTTTAATTTCATGGCTGCAATCACCATCTGCAGTGATTCTGGAGCCCCAAAAAATAAAGTCTGACACTGTTTCCACTGTTTCCCCATCTATTTCCCATGAAATGATGGGACCAGATGCCATGATCTTCGCCTTCTGAATGTTGAGCTTTAGGCCAACTTTTTCACTTTCCTCTTTCACTTTCATCAAGAAGGTCTTTAGTTCCTCTTCACTTTCTGCCATAAGGGTGATGTCTTCTGTATATCTGAGGTTATTGATATTTCTCCTGGCAATCTTGATTCCATCTTGTGCTTCTTCCAGCCCAGCGTTTCTCATGATATGCTCTGCATAGAAGTTAAATAAGCAGGGTGACAGTATACAGCCTTGACATACTCCTTTTCCTATTTGGAATCAGTCTGTTGTTCCATGTCGAGTTCTAACTGTTGCTTCCTGACCTGCATATAGGCTTCTCAAGAGGCAGGTCAAGTGGTCTGGTATTCCCATCTTTTTCAGAATTTTCCACAGTTTATTGTGATCTGAACAGCAAAGGCTTTGGCGTAGTCAATAAAGCAGAAATAGATGTTTTTATGGAACTCTCATGCTTTTCCCATGATCCAGCGGATGTTGGCAATTTGATCTCTGGTTCCTCTGCCTTTTCTGAAACCAGCTTGGAAGTTCATGGTTCATGTATTGCTGAAGCCTGGCTTGGAGAATTTTGAGCATTACTTTACTAGCATGTGAGATGAGTGCAATTGTGCGGTAGTTGGAGCATTCTTTGGCATTGCCTTTCTTTGGGATTGGAATGAAAACTGACCTTTTCCAGTCCTGTGGCCGCTGCTGAGTTTTCCAAATTTGCTGGCATATTGAGTGCAGCACTTTCACAGCATCATCTTTCAGGATTTGACATAGCTCAACTGGAATTCGATCCCCTCCACTAGCTTTGTTCATAGTGATGCTTTCTAAGGCCCACTTGACTCCACTTTCCAGGATGTCCGGCTCTAGGTAAGTGATCACACTGACAATTTCTTCATTACTGTAATTTGGCAATTAGTTCAAATTAACTATATTTTTATTTGTATGACAAAGGTTAAACAAAGTCAAAACCAAAATAATATTTAACACAAACAATAGCATGTGCCTCCAGAGATGGAAGTGGCAACCCACTCCAGTATTCTTGCCTGGGAAATCCCATGGACAGAGGAGCCTGGTGGGCTACAGTCCATGGAGTCACAAAGAGTTGGACATGACTAGGCAACAATTTAAAAAGATGTTGAAGTCAACAGAATAAAGAAAAATAAATAAATCCATGGGTTTCAACAGATTATTTGGGTATGTTTCAAAGATATATAAGAAAAAATTCCTCAGTGAGCTCTGAGCCCAAGTAGTCTGTTGCCATATCATACCGGTCATCAAATTTTGCATATATTTCATCTAATAACTGCTAAATGTTTGGCCTTGACTCTAATACAAATGTTTCAATGATGACTCTAGTTCTTCGTCTTTTTTGTAAGTCTTATCTTCCTTAAAGGTCTTGATTCACTTCTTCACTGTGGTAGAGAAAACATAGGGTTGGAAAGAAATAATTATAAAACCTAATAAACACATATGTTTTCCAAATTAAAAAGAACAATAGCATGTACCTTAAATATTTCTGGATGTAATTACTTCAAGTAATAATTTTATATCTGAAAGAATGTGAATGAGGAGCAAGAAGAAAGTATCCTCCTCATGTGTCATTACAGCTTTAAAAAGTAATTAGGAAGAGGAAAAATTGGATTGCTAACTCATTCTCAAGCTAAGTCAAAAGTGACTTAAGTTTTAAAAATTCTTCCTTCATCAATCCCATTTCTGAGTCAAATGACAGCATATCTTTCACTTTCCTTGAAAATTTTCGGTTCAGAGTCATTGCTATAGCAGTGATACATTTGAAGACACAGAGAATTTTAACATATAAGACTTCTCTTTAAGAGATAAGAACCCTCTTTCCCAGAAAATTGATTAGGCCAGTAGGTGATGAGGTAGCTGTGATAATTATGATACTGTGCCATGCCCTCAATGATCTGAATTCTCAATTTGAATTTTCCACAAAGAACTTTTGGCAGCAATCTTGCAACTCTTGCCAAGAAGAGTTGTCCCTGATGGCTATTCAAATTAGCGAGTTAAGCAAACTGAGGTATTAAATATTCAAGTTTCTTTAAAATACCTGCTTCAATGAATTCGTGTATTTTCTTGACTCTTGAAATAGAAATCAGATTTTTCTTTTTGCGTGTAGCATAGCATGAAAAAGCCCTTCTCCACGTGTGCTTCCTGAAGCATGGTTCTTAATTCTGTATCAGTACCAGCTGAGACTTGTTAGATACACAAACTCCCAGGCTCCATCTCACATCAGGCAAATTAGAATCTATGGAGGTTCGGCCTGAAAATCCACATTTCTTAAAGCCTGCCCTCTGAGGGATTCCCATGAGAGGCAAACCCTTACTCTGTAAAGACCGATTTTTAAATATTAACTCTTTTATTATGTGTGATAGTGTCGGTCTTCCTCACGCTGCGGATCTTTGTGGCCTCCTGCAGGATCTTTCACGTGGCACACGGACTCGCTAGTCACGCTGTGTGGGCTCTGGAAGTTGTGGTACACAGGGGCTCTGGCTGTGAAATGCAGGCCCCAGGGAGCATGGCTGTGGCACCCGGGCTTAGATGCTCCGTAGCATGTGGGATCCTAGTTCCCCGACCAAGGACTGAACCCCCATCCCCTGCATTGCAAGTGCAAAATCTTAGCCCTTAGATCACCAGGGAAGTCCCCGAGACTGATTTTAACTGCAGAATATTTCCCCCTCTCTAGATGACTTTAAGTTCAGGAATCTAACACATGTTGAAGTTTCTCAAATTTAAAAAGTTTCAAAGAATACTTTCTCTGTGTCTCAGAAAGAAAGACTAGGGAAACAAATCTTTTGGGATATCTTCCTATTCCACGACACATGTTCCCTCTCCGAGTTTTCCCAGCTACCAACGGTGAGACCCTAGGAGTCAAGCTGGTATAGTATACCTTAATCTTTGGTCCTGTTTGATTGGGTCAGGGTAATACCTAACCCAGGCGGGCCAGTAAATCTCAGTCAACCTCCTTCTCTCGGTTGAACTGAGAAAGAAAAAGAACATAATAGCTGGCAGCTGTCACCTTAAAGCTTAGAATGAAGTTCACTAACTCTTGACACTAACGTCCCTATTCCCATTCTTAACTTAGGCCTGAGACAAGAGAAGATATTTCAACTGTGAAACCAGAACAAAACAAAACATCTACAGTACACACACACACACACAAATTTTTTTTGAACTTAAAAATAATATAAATTAAGTCTCAGTATGAGTTGAAAGATGCAGTTGAGGACATATCCAGAAAGTTGAGTAAATTGACAAAGATACAAAAAATAGGGAAATCAACATAAGGGGACACAGAAGTTTCAATATACAAATGAATGGCATTTCAGAAAATCAGAGATCATGAATGAAAAAATGTAGGAAATTCCTCATATCTGAAGGACATGATTTTAAGAACTGAAAGGGCCTCTGAGTGCCCAGGACACTTGATGAAAAGAGAGCTATCTGAAAACACATCTCATGAATGTATGGAATACTGAGGACAGCTAGACGATCAGAAAACAGATGTATCATAAGGGTAAATATAGGACAATCTGATTACATAATAGTTGCTCAATAAATTGAATCAGCTTAGCTTTGCACTTTGAAACAACAGTCCTATAAATTACAAGGAACTAAAACAATGCCTTTGGAATTCTGCAGAAAAAATGTTTCCTAAACCTCTATATTCAACTAAGTTATAAACAAAGCAGAAAAGTAGAATAAAGATATTTTCAGACCTCTATGATCTCAAAAAAAAATCTTACGTCCTATACACCCTTACTTGAATAATTGTTTGAGACGGTTCTCCAGCACAGTAGTGAATGAAACCAAAACCAAAAGGAAGACATGGATTATAGGAAAGAGGATCTGTAACGTGGAAGAGAAAGTCTTGGATCCCAGGGGGATATCTGGACGAGCATAAAAGGCAATGAATTCTAACAAATCAAGTCAGAAAACTCCAGTTGAAGATGAATTTGACAGAACACTTGAGTTGTCTGAATATCTTGAGAGGGTATTTAGACCCTTGGACTTGGATTAGTGATGGATACATAGAAAATGAAGAAGTTTTGTTTTTTAAGCAAAAACAAGACAATGATCAACTTCAGTTTGCCCCCCAAAAAAGTAATCATTGTTTACTACATTGCTTATCTCTGAATAGCAATCATTCAGTCATCACAGTGTAAACACTGAATATTGATCTAGCCAAAGTGTAATTTAACACTCCTGGAGCATAAAAACTAATAATAACCCAAGTCTCCTGTGTCTCCTGCATTAGCAGGCAGATTCTTTACCACCGAGCCACCTGGGAAGCCCCTTATTATATTACAGAAGTCTTATATCATCTTTTTAAAAAAAATTCTGACTGCACTGGGTCTTCATTGGGGCAGATGGGGCTTCTCTTGCTGCAGTGCTCGAGCTTAATTCCCCCCACAGCATGTGGGATCGAACCCACATCCCCTGCATTGGAAGGAAGATTCTTAGCTACTGGACCACCAGGGAAATCCCAGTCTTATATTCTCTTGGTAATCAGGGTCAGTTACCCCTGACAGATGTTGAGCCTCTTCTTTCCTGCTGATTCCTGGACACAGGAAGCCAAAGTACACAAGTGGCAGTTTTCACTTAGAGTTCAAAGGCCCCTTTGGTGGGCCAAGGTCTGTAAACCTGCAAAGCCCAGAATTATGGGGGTAGGAACTGCAGAATCCCTCTGTGGGTCATGAGAAATGATGATGATCAGTCGGGCCACTTATGCTTCCACCCCTTCATTCCCAAGCCATAAACAGAAACCTGATTCAGTGAAGTGTACCTATTGTATCTCCCAGGATGTCACTCCCTCCTTGCGAACTATGTTTCCAAGCTGGCATTTCAGTTGTAACTTCAGCGGGTCTTTCCAATGCGCTATCAGATCTGCTATTTCTGGATGATGTGAGAGGTGATTCAACCAGTAGGTCCCATCATCTTGGGCCCCCTCCGGCGAGGTCCCTGCTGTGAAGTTGATCCTCTGGTTATTGGTATACTGTGAGTGATTCCATGCTTATGAGTCAGGCACTCCATAAACAGTATCATAATGGTGTTGGCTGAGACTGCAGGCTGAAAAGGCAAAGCTGTACCTGGAATAAGTTTCTTTTCCTGAGGGTGAATCACTGGCGGCCCTTCTTGGATGGAAAGGACCCAATGTAATAAACTTGAAACCAAGCAACCAGTTGGTCTCTCAACGAATATTGCCACACTGTGAGCTCAACATTGTTCTCTGTTGCTGATAGACCAGACATTCAGAGGAAACGATGATTATTGATTATATAGGCCTTGGCAGGTGGGATTCCATCCTACTGGGCTCACGCCTAGACTCTGCCTCTGACACCATGATGACTGTATTCATTCACACGCCCATCGTGCCAGTTCTGGGATTCTTGACGGTAAAGCCTGGCTAATGTCGACTGGCTAAGTTATTTTATCTACTTGGTCATTCAGTGCTTCCCCCACGCTGGGTGGGCTTCATATGACACAGTGGTAACGGGAGGGCCATGATGACCTTTTTGGTTTCTAGTTTAACTTAAGTTTCTTCATCCAACAGTTCTCAAAATACCTGGGCATTCTCCTTTCTCCAATGTACAGTCATCTGAGTGAAGTGGCTGAAGGTCCCTTTGGGAAGGCACTAAAAGAATCTTTACCATACATTTCCCCTAGGGACCTATTCACCTTTTGAGTTAATAATAATTTGGGGATCTGAAAATTGGCTTAGGTCCATTTGGCTTAGAAATCGAGCAAAGGATCACAGCTTTTTATTGGAGCAATTGCCCCGAGGCTTCTCTCACCTATTCTTGCATTCTTTTGATTGTATTAATATAAAGCAGCTTTGGGGCGTCCCACTTATTTGTCTCTAGGGACGTCATTTCACTAAATTATCTCCACAGCTCCCTTGTAGATTAAGTTCCCTTAGGGATCTCTCCAAATTTACCATCATCTTCTTACTTGTTTTCTCCTGGGTTCTGGCAGTCAGGTGCCACCAACTAGCCTCTATTGTTTCATCATCCCGTCATCCCCACGGCTACTGATGAGCCCGGGTCTGTGATTGTGTTTTTTACCATCAGCCCTGGTCGGCAGAGAAGAGCCAGTACTGATCCTGGTGATGCTGACCCCCATCTCATGAGCAAATTACCGATAGTTCGGTATTTTGTGATTGACTTTGAACACAATCCTCTGGTAGGTCTTCTTACTTCACATACTATATATATTCCAACATGCTCATTTCCCTGATACTTTTCTTAAAATTAATTTCTATTAGAGTATGTTTGCTTTACAATATTGTGTCGGTTTCTGCTGTACAGCAAAGTGAATCGACTATACATATACACATATCCCCTCTTTTTTGGATTTCCTTACCGTTTAGGTCACCACATAGCACTGAGTAGAGTTCCCTGAGCTGTACAGTGGGTTCTCATTAGCTATCTATTTTATACATAGAATCACTACTGTATATATGACAATTTCAGTCTCCTAATTCATTCTACCTTCCACTTCTCCCTCGGTGTCCATATGTTTTTCATAACTTCTGTGTCTCTATTTGTTTAATAAATAAGATCATCTTATTCCTCTGATGGGCTTCCTGGTGGCGTTGGTGTTAAAGAACCCGCTTGCCAATGCAGGAGATGGAAGAGATGTGGGTTCGATCCCCAGGTCGGGAAGATCCCCTGGAGGAGGGCGTGGCAACCCACTCCAGTATTCTGGCCTGGAGAATCCCGTGGACAGAGGAGCTTGGTGGGCTGCAGTCCATGGAGTCACAAAGAGTCAGACACAACTGAAACGACGTCGCATGCATTCTCTTATAGTTTAAATCCCTTCTGTCACTTAGGCATTTCAACTCAACTAAGTATGAGCCGTCACTTTCTCCAGGTTTCTAAGAACCAACCATTCTTCTACTTAGGAGTGTCCTCAGGTTAACAAAATCTTGCTTATTTTCTGGCTTCTGTGATCAAGCACCCCAGATCCTGCCAGAACATGCTAGCTGAATTCTTGCAGCCTCTTTGGGGTATGACCTCCTTCCTGCCTTTGCAGGTACAGTATGTACCAGCTGGACCTGCTAGAATATAAGCCTCGTGATTAACCTAGCATCAAGAAGAGGAAGGGGGAGTGCTCTTTGTTGCCTCATTGAGGCAAGGACTCTGCACTCGCTTCTCACATGCGGCACAAGCTAGCTCTGAAGAGCTAGGATGGGTCACTTTAGCAGGCTAAGCCACTTTTCAGTTCTCTTTATGAATTTTTTTCTGACAATTTTCTCTAGAATATTGATATTTCTAAAGTTCTCCCCATGAACTCACTTGATAACAAAACTTTTATTAAAAAAATTCTTGAAAACACCATGAGGATAAGAGGAGAGGAAATAAACTGGGAGCTAAGTAATTGTCATTGCAAAATACATTATAAAGCTATGTTCCTATTGATAATGATTTTTCGGATTACCTCAATACTCTGCTGCCTGCTGTTATCATACACCACAGTTGCCTAACTAAGATACTCTTCTTGGATCTGTGTTTTTTTAGCAATTTATACTATGACTGCAAGAAAAACAAATAGAATGCGTTCGTACCAAGTATTCCTTTCCTCCTCATTCTGCTAACTTGAACAGCTCTCTAGCAAACATGCATATAAATATACGACCTATAAATAGGTCTTTTTTTTTTTTGCCATAGAAATAATGAACCAAAATCAACATTACTGTGTAGTCCCAGGGAATTTTGATGACCTGTCTTCCAAATGTGTGCAAGTGTATTCTAAGATAAGGGTAAAATAATATAAAAGTTTCATATCATATTCATTGGCCCTTTATCCCTGGTCCCTAAATTCTACTTTGCTTTTCAGTTTTAAGTCATTATGTCATTAGCCCCGCTATTGAGAACCAGAATAACCATAGGTCATTATTGCTCCTGTTTGTCATCTTCCTTCTACTGGGGTAATCCCTGGGCCCTGTGGGGATGTGCTCTGAAATTTTAGTTCTCAGTTAGGTATAATAATAGTTATCATTTATTGAACACCTAATATATATTACATCATTTAACTCTCAACACCACATAGATAATATTATATCCATTACATCAACGAGGAAATAGAGGATCAGAAAAAATAATAATAATTTACTTGTTCAAAGATGCTCAACTTGCAGGTAGCAATCTAACTGACCAAAAAAGCATATGCTCTTAATTTTTTCAGAATATTGCTACATATTACAAATGCTGCCAAAATAATCCAGCCTGGTCACTTCTTCGACTGGTTTCTGCCTGATGGGATTTAACCTTCCCCAGACCTACTATGGGGCTTCCTTGGTGGCTCAGATGGTAAAGAATCTGCCTGCAATGCAGGAGACCTGGGTTCGATCCCTGGGTTGGGGAGATCCCCTGGAGAAGGGAATGGCAATCCACTCTAGTATTCATGCCTGGAAAATTCCATGGACAGAGGTGCCTGGCAGGCTACAGTCCATGGGGTCTCACAGAGTCGAACACAACTGATCAACTTCCAGACCTACTATGAATCAATTAGGGTCTCTTCTTTTCCCTCTACTGCCTCTTAAGTACACACAGATAAAGAATAAAGAGATTGGAAAAGAGCAATGATAAACAGTTACAGCTCAGTCTCATCTGATAAATGCCCATATTGCGTAAAACAACATGTATATGTTGTTGTCCATACAATATATAGAAATATACTGCATTTGCCATTAACAGCACGAAGGAAGTGAGAGCAAAGCTCTCATAACAAAATGACTCCACATGGTAATTTGAATCCACAGGAACAAATGAAGAGAACCAGAGATTATAAATAAGAAGACTGATATAACAAAAGTTATAAATATACACTTTCTCTCCTTTTTTATCTTAGTTTCATTTTGAAACATAAAATTATAAATAAAAAATTATAACTATGTATTTCTGGGTTTACAACATTTATAGATGTAATATAGACTTACTATAATAATACCAAGAAAGGTATTATAACAATAGAAGGGAGGAAAGAGAATAGAGCTAAATAGGATACCATTTGTACATCTCATTGACATTGTTAGTATAAATTTGAAGCTGTTAAGATGTATATTGCAAGCCTTAGAGCAACCACTAAAAAATCCCTCAAAACAGTGTGGTGAAAATAAGTGAAATAAGCCAGGCACAAGAGAGCAAATAATATATGATTTCACTTATATGAGCCAAAAATAGTCATATAGATAGAGACAGAACAGCAGTTTCCAGAGGCCGGGGCAGGGGCAGAATTATTGCTTAGGGATACAATGTTTCAGTTGGAGAGATGAAAAATTCTGGAAGTTGAAAGTAGTGATGGTTATACAGCAATGTCAGTGTACTTGATGCCACAAAATTGACTTTAAAATGGTTTAACTGGCCAATTTTATGTTATATGTATGCATGACCACAATTTTTTAAAATTAAACGAAAGAATGAAGTATCCATGTGTGCTATAATCCAGAAGAAACTTGAAAACTTGATGCTAAGATAAGGAAGCCAGTCATGAAAGACCAAATATTCTATCATTCCATTCACACACAGTCCCAGAATAGGGAGATGTATTTCTGAATGAGACGAAAAGTAGATTCAGTGGTTCTCAGGGCTGCGGAGGATGGAGAAGTAGGAGGATAACAGATAAAGGAGCTTCTTTTTGAGGCAATGAAATGTTCTAAAATGGACTTTAGTGAACATTCCATATGTCTGTGAATATACTAAAATCTATTCAATGGTACACTTTAAATTGGTGAACTTTAAGGTATATAGATTCAGTTCAGTTCAGTTCAGTTCAGTCACTCAGTCGTGTCCGACTCTTTGCGACCCCATCAATTGCAGCACGCCAGGCCTCCCTGTCCATCACCAACTCCCGGAGTCCACTCAAACTCACATCCATCGAGTCGGTGATGCCATCCATCCATCTCATCCTCTGTTGTCCCCTTTTCCTCCTGCCCTCAATCCCTCCCAGCATCAGGGTCTTTTCCAATGAGTCAACTCTTCGCATGAGGTGGCCAAAGTACTCGAGTTTCAGCTTTAGCATCATTCCTTCCAAAGAACACCCAGGGCTGATCTCCTTTAGAATGGACTGGTTGGATCTCCTTGCAGTCCAAGGGACTCTCAAGAGTCTTCTCCAACACCACAGTTCAAAAGCATCAATTCTTTGGCGCTCAGCTTTCTTCACAGTCCAACTCTCACATCCATACATGACCACTGGAAAAACCATAGCCTTGACTAGACGGACCTTTGTTGGCAAAGTAATGTCTCTGCTTTTGATTATGCTATCTAGGTTGACCATAGCTTTTCTTCCAAGGAGTAAGCGTCTTTTAATTTCATGGCTGCAGTCACCATCTGCAGTGCTTTTGGAGCCCAAAAAAATAAAGTCTGACATTGTTTCCACTGTTCCCCCATCTGTTTTCCATGAAGTGATGGGACCAGATGCCATGATCTTCGGTATGTGGATTATGTCTCAATAAAGCTGCTATTTTAGAAGCTAGCTGTAAGATGAATGTCCGCCATCACTGCTTCTGTGTGGCACTGCACTGGGGGACCTGGTGGTGGTGGTGGTGGTTTAGACGCTCAGTTGTGTCTGACTCTTGCAACCCCATGGACCACAGCCCTCCAGGCTCCTCCGTCCATGGCATTCTCCAGGCAATAATACTGGAGTGGGTTGCCATTTCCTTCTCCAGGGGATCTTCCCGACCCAGGGATTGAACCTGGGTCTCCTGCACTGCAGGCAGGTTCTTTCCCAAATGAGCTATAAGGGAAGCCAGGGAACCTGGCATAAAGGTTGAAATGGAGGGACTTGCCTGGTGGTCCAGTGGTTAAGAATCCGCCTGCCAGTGCAGGATACATGGCTTTGATCCCTGGTCCAGGAAGATTTCACATGCTGTGGGGCAACGAAGCCTGCGCACTGTAACTACTGACTCCACGTGCTGCAACGGCTGAAGTCTGTGCCCTCAGCCCATGCTCTGCAATGAGAGAAGCCGCTGCAACAAAAGGCCCACACGCAATGACTAGAGGGCAGCTCTGGCTTGCTGCAACCAGAGAAAGCCCAGGGGCAGCAGTGAAGACCCAGCACAGCCAAAAACAAATAAATAAATACTTAAAAAAAAAAAAAAGATTTAAAGGAAAATATACTGAACTACTCTATAAAATTGCAAACTTCTTGAGGACTCTGTTTTAATCTTCTTTGTATCCTTGGAAGTGCCTAGAATTCAACATTTTGTACGGTAAGCCTCAAAAAGGTTTGTGTTTAACTCAACTGAAATTGAAACCAATTTGCAGTAGATTGTCTAAGCTAGACAGTCTCTCACTTTTAACATTATTCTATAGCCAAAGATGACCAGATACGAGGTGCGTCCAAGACACAAGGGAGACCCGAGGGAGCCGTGAAGGAGCACAGTGCAGAAACCAGGGTTTTTAATTCTTACAGTTAATGTCTCAGAGAGGAAAGACACGATATTTATCTATAGGGAAAAAAAATAGATCCCTATGTAAAAAGTAGACCCGGAAAACAAGACAGAACTCTTGAAGTTAAATATCTGATAGCTAAAATTAAAAATTCAATATCATAACTGGGAGACAAATAGAAAAAAAAACGATGAACAAAAGGAAAAAATATTCGAAAATCAGTCCAGGAGATCCAATTTGTCTCCTACAGGATTCCGAAACACAGAACAGAGAAAATGAAGAGAAAGGATTATCAAGGAAAGATTATTATTCTTTAATTTCCCACAATTAAAAAGATTTTTTTTTAACTGAAAAGGATCACTAAGTGCCTGGAGGGGAGGAAGGAAGGAGAAAAGGAAAAGTAAAGTAAAAGGAATGAAATGATGTTAACAAAACTTCACCAGGAATAACAGATCCTAAATTTCTCAAGAAAGAGAAAAGGTCCACATACAAGGGACCAAGTATCAGTGTTGTGGTTACCTACTGTTGCATTATCAACCACCTGACAACTTAGTGGCTTGAAATCACAACAAGAATTTATTTAATTTGTGAATTGGCTGAAGAGCTCACTTCCAAGATGGTTCACTTATGTGAATGGCGAGTTGGTGCTAGTTGTCTGACTGGAACTGAGGGCCAGAGCTCTGGATTCCTCTCTGGGGTTGGTTTCCTCGTGGGCTGATTGGCAGCCAAACAGAGCAGTGGATAGAACGATCTCTATGTGATGTGATTGGAAAAGTCTTTGTACTTAATTAAAGATAATACCAAGTGATTAAAAAAAAAAAAAAGAATGGTGCTGTGCTCCCAAAGCAAGTGTCCCAAGAAATAGGGAGTAAGGATTTCCAGTTTCTACTATCATAAATGTCAATGCTACCACATTCTATTTGTTCAGAAGTCAAAGAGCTTGGATTCAAAGAGACAAAACGCAGATTCTAACTCTTAATAGGAGGGCTGTCAAAGGATTTGGGGCCCATGTTTTAAAACTGCCAAAGGGTCCTATATCCATACCTGTGAACAAGGGAATGCCATTGATTGTTACAAGAGAGATGACATGGCCCTAACTAATTTAGATTAATCAATTTGTATCTGGAAGTGGGGTCAAGTTTTACAGAGTCACTTGAGTGAGGAGGTAGGAAGAGACTGGTTGCTATATAGTCAGCAAATGCCACCACACTGGGCGGGGGTGAGGGGGGGTGGTTTGTATTAAGTTGGCTTTCCTATTTTTAAAACAATTTTTATTTGCATTCATTTTTTGCAGCATTTATTCCTGGGCCAGAAGTTTTGTTTCTTCAGTTTCTTATGGAATATCTTTTTCTTCTGTGCAGTCTCTTCTTCTGGTTTAGGAACAATCTGTTCTTTTTCAATAAGGGTCATCTCCATGGGGCAGGGAGAGCCCACATACGGGTCAATTGGACCATAAGCTCTGTAAACCCTGCACTGCATCTTAGGGGCTTTGTTCACCTGGATATGTTCAATGGCCAGAGAATTGACCTCTAAGCCCTTAAATTCAGCATTACTCTGCATTTTTGAGCATGTGCAGTAGAACTGCAGCACTGTTTTTGTGCCACCGACCCTGTGTCCAGCCCCGCTGTTTGGCTCGTGCACACAAGCCGACTCCACCATTGTAATGACGGGATGGTACACATGGTCTCTTTAAAGTAGCCTCCTTCCCATACTCGGTGGCTTGCCGGGTATGCCTCCCTTAATGGCCTGGGAAGTTTCACGAGTATTCTTAAAGTGAACTTGAAGGTCTGAACCTCTTGATTTGCATGATTTTATGGGGTTTTCTGGGTCAAGTGAATAGCATACCATTTTCAGAGGTCACCTGGGGAATATTTATAATCTAGTTTAAAGCAGAAAAGTGCAGGGAGTATAATCCATTGTATAGATAGGCTTATGCAAAATATATTCAAACAAAATGCAGATTTTATAGAAAATATACAGACTAGATTGTGTGATAGCACTATTTCAAGGCCTTAAGAATGACTCTAGTCATACCATATCATTATATTATAAAGCATGAGAATTTATCATCATATCCAGGATTTAACTGAGACTTCTTTCCAGTCACTGATTTTAAGTGACATATTAAATATTCTTCATCCTGAATTTGTTCAGATAATTAAACTTCTAATAGCCAGATATTTAGTTGCTATAAACTTTTATCTCCCCCAAAGAAAATGTAGTTATAGCCTATAATGATATTAAAAATAAAGCAAAAATAGTCAATTCTCTGGGATGAAAAATGTCTCAAGGAGGCTTTATTCATTGCTTGATGTATAATTCAGCCTATTAATTGAAGACCATTTTATCTTCTTTGTATAAATTTCCTTTCATTAAAAACTAATTGAATATTGTACAAAACTGCAGGATATAACTTTATATGACATTTATGAACACTTACATTTATTTGCAGACTAAGAAAATTAGTCCATGAATAAACCTTTGAAAAACTGAAGTAGCAACTTTTAAAAACACAGAATGCTTTGCAAGATGACTATTTTGTTCATTAGCATTTTAAGCGTTTTAATAAATTCAAATGATTCCTTTTCAGAAAAAGTTAGTGTTTTTCTATATAATGTGAATTAAAGGATAAACAGCAATTTCATACATCATTTTTTCTTTTATTTATAGAGTTACCGGCAGTGGAAAAGAAAAATAAGATATGCTGTTTTGTGGTGCCAATTTGGCATATGCATTCCGGATTGGCCTCGGGGTAGTGAGGCAATTTGGCTTGTTAAAGCTAAAAAATTGATGAAAACACAGAACAACAAAAATATCCTGAGAGTGCTGCTAGAGAGCAACTCCCCACACCATCTCTGCATTGGGCTATTTTTTAGGAATTGTAATCCTGTATGTACTCTCTTTTTATTTTGCTTTGTGTTTATGGCAATGAAGATTATGAACTGTCCCTGTGGTTATAGTTTTATTTTATTTGTTTGTTTTTCAGTATTTGCCTTCCACCACTCTAAGCTCGAGACTTCTCTGGTGGCTCAGTGGTTAAGAATCCGCTTGCCAATGTGGGAGATGCGGGTTCAGTCCCTGGTTCTGGAAGATCCCCTGGAGAAGGAAATGGCAACCCATTCCAGCATTCTTGCCTGGACAGTTCCTTGGACAGAGGAGCCTGGCAGGCTATAGTCCGTGGGGTCACAAAAGAATCAGACACAATTTAGCCACTAAACAACAAAAACTCCAAGTTCAAGCATAGTGCCCATCTGAATCTCTGCAGGCCCTAGAGCCAGGCGACACTGACTTAGATTGGCCTATTGGTGGTGGTGGTTTAGTTGCTAAGTTGTATCTAACTCTTGCAACCCCATGGACGGTAACCTGCCAGGCTCCTCTGTCCATGGGATTTCCCAGGCAAGACTACTGGAGTGGGTTGCCATTTCCTTCTCCAGGAGATCTTCCAGAACCAGGGACTGAACCTGATCCCTGACACAGGGATCAAACTCAGGTCTCCTGCACTGCAGGCGGACTCTTTACTGACTGAGCCCACCAGGGAAGCCCTGGCCTCCTGGGGACACCTGGAAAGAAACCCAAGATGGACAGTTGACTCCAGAAGGCTTATCTGAATACACATCCCTAAAGGAACTGAGGAAGGCAGGAAAGCTGAGGGAGAAGGTGACCCATGGGGTCTCAGCTAATACCAGCAGGGAACCTGGATCCCAATCAAGGCACAGGAGGTTGTCTTTTATACCCCCTCATTCAGCCAGTCACTGGCGATGCGCCACTCTGGGCAAGTGATGGACCTTTGGATGAGGTACTTGTCTGCAGCTGAGGGTACTTTACCAGTTTAGACAGTTCCGAGATAGCAGCAGCTAGTATATTCAGAAGCTGGAAGATGAATCCCTCTGCCTTGAAGAGAGGATCCAGATGGAAAATGCAGTATCCAACACACTTCACTCTTTGCTTCACTCAGATTCCTAGAGGAGGTTCTCCCTGGCAACAGCTTCTCTAGAATTGATGAGGTATGAATTTGTTAACTATGTACCAGAAAGGGTAAGAGATCTCTAAGGTACCATGAAGTTAGCAAGAGCAGGAAGCACTACCACCCTAGGGCTGAGCAGACAAATGAAATATTTGAAATTATGAAATCTTAGAAACTTGGGAAGAGCGGCTCTGAGGATCTGAAGCTTGGACCTGGAGGAGACACTGCTTGACCAGTGCTGGGGCCTCTGACTTGGGCGAGGCTCTGTGAGGCTTGGATCCAAACTTGAGAAATCTGACTGATGCTGGTGTCTCTAAGACAGCTGTGATAAAAGTTATTCCCCAATTGTTGGAAAAACTGCAAACTGGGTATGTACACACACAGATACACACACAAAACGGAATATTCAGTTCAGTCACTCAGTTGTGTCCGACTCTTTGCAACCCCATGAATCGCAGCATGCCAGGCCTCCCTGTCCATCACCAACTCCCAGAGTCCACTCAAACTCATTTCCATTGAGTCAGTGATGCCATCCAGCCATCTCAGCCTCTGTCATCCCCTTCTCCCCCTGCCCCCAATCCCTCCCAGCATCAAGGTCTTTTCCAATGAGTCAACACTTTGCATGAGGTGGCCAAAGTATTGCAGTTTCAGCTTTAGCATCAGTCCTTCCAATGAACACCAAGAACTGATTTCCTTTAGGATGGACTGGTTGGATCTCCTTGCAGTCCAAAGGACTCTCAAGAGTCTTCTCCAACACCACAGTTCAAAATCATTAATTCTTTGGCGCTCAGCTTTTTTTTCACAGTCCAACTCTCACATCCATACAATGGAATATTACTCAGCCTTAAAAAAGAGTGAGATAATGCCATTTGTAGCAACATGGATGGACCTAGAGATTATCACATTAAATGAAGAAGTCAGAGAGAGAAAAACACATAGGTGATATCATGGACTTCCCTGGTGATTAGGAATCCACCTCCTATAGCAGAGGACACGGGTTTGATCCCTGGTCCAGGACGATCCTACACGCTATGGAGCAGCTAACCCCTTTTACCGTAACTGCTGAAGCACAGAGCCTGTGCTCCACAAGAAGAGAAGCCACTGCAACGAGACGCCTGCACGCGGCAGTGAGGAGTAGCCCCCATGCCGCAACTAGAGGAACTGCATGCAACCAAGCCAAAAATAAGGGAGTCAAGATTTTAAAATGATATCACTGATAAGCAGAATCTAAACAATAATACAAATGAATCTATTTACAAAACAGAGGCAGACTCAGAGGCATAGAAAACAAACTGAAGGGCAAATGGACAGGAGGAAGGATAAATTAAGAGTATGGGATTAACAGATACAAACTACTGTATATAAGATAGATAAACAACACATAACGCAGAGAAAATATTCGCTATCTTTCTACTTGTAGTAATCTATAATGGAAAATAATCTGAAAAAATGCATGTATACATAAAACTGAATCACTTTGCCGTACACCTGAAACTAACACAATATTGTAAATCAACTCTACTTCAGTTGAAAAAAAAGAAAAACTGCAAACTGAATTTAGCTGCTGTTATGGGAAGTGACCCCTGCTGTCAAGGTAAAGTGCGATAAGGGTGATACTCACGGAACTTAAGCTCTCATAGGCAGAAAGGGTGACTTTCCTCTCCTTCCTGCAGGCTTGGGTTTTCCGTCTAGCACCCCGATGGACAGAGCCCAACAAAGATCCAGCTGGCAAAGCAGAATGTGGTTTGCAGAGTCATAGTTCCAGCACCTCCGAGTATAAATGATGGGCTTGGAGAGAAGAGCAACGGCTGAATAATGAGCGCAGAAATGCATAGGGCAGGTTAGAGGACTGATCAGAGACACATTACTTGTGGACACAGGTTTTGGAGTCAGCCAGACTCAGGTTTCTCAAGCCTCTTGAGAACATGGAACAACAGACTGGTTCCAAATAGGAAAAGGAGTACGTCAAGGCTGTATACTGTCACCCTGCTTATTTAACTTCTATGCAGAGTACATCATGAGAAACGCTGGGCTAGAAGAAGCACAAGCTGGAATCAAGATTGCCGGGAGAAATATCAATAACCTCAGATATGCAGATGACACCACCCTTATGGCAGAAAGTGAAGAGGAACTAAAAAGCCTCTTGATGAAAGTAAAACAGGAGAGTGAAAAAGTTGGCCTAAAGCTCAACATTCAGAAAACGAAGATCATGGCATCTGGTCCCATCACTTCATGGGAAATAGATGGGGAAACAGTGGAAACAGTGTCAGACTTTATTTTTTTGGGCTCCAGAATCACTGCAGATGGCAATTGCCGCCATGAAATTAAAAGATGCTTACTCCTTGGAAGAAAAGTTATGACCAACCTAGCTAGCATATTCAAAAGCAGAGATATTACTTTGCCAACAAAGGTCCGTCTAGTCAAGGCTATGGTTTTTCCTGTGGTCATGTATGGATGTGAAAGTTGGACTGTGAAGAAAGCTGAGCGCCGAAGAATTGATGCTTTTGAACTGTGGTGTTGGAGAAGACTCTTGAGAGTCCCTTGGACTGCAAGGAGATCCAACCAGTCCATCCTAAAGGAGATCAGTCCTGGGTGTTCTTTGGAAGGAATGATGCTAAAGCTGAAACTCGAGTACTTTGGCCACCTCATGTGAAGAGTTGACTCATTGGGAAAGACCCTGATGCTGGGAGGGATTGGGGACAGGAGGAAAAGGGGATGACAGGATGAGATGGCTGGATGGCATCACCGACTCGATGGACGTGGGTTTGGGTGAACTCCGGGAGCTGGTGATGGACAGGGAGGCCTGGCATGCTGCAGTTCATGGGGTCACAAAGAGTCAGACACGACTGAGCGACTGAACTGAACTGAACTGAACTGAACTGAAGACTCAGGTTAAAAGTTCTGTTCTTCTGCTTGGTGGTTGTGAAGTTTAGTGATTATCTTAATTTTCTGTGTTTCAGCTTCCTCATCTGTAAAACGGAGCTAATAGTATCTGCCTCATGGAGTTGTTTTGAGAGATAATGTCTATAAATCACCTGGCTTTATGGCAGTTTGCCTGGCTGGTGGTAGTTGCTTAGTAAATGAGTTGTGATTATTACCCTGGAAAAGTTTGCAGGCAGAGACCCCTGTAGGATACAATTGTTGCAACACAGGATTTAGCATTAAAAACTGAACAAAACTTGTGGTTGTGGGAATAAAAATAATGAGATAGACGGAAGAGCCCTTTGAGATAAAGAATAAAAAGAATTCAATGACTGGATGTCAACACATTTGACATTGATTCTTATGGAGGATGAAAGAAGGGAGAAATCTCAAAATAGGTGACCTATTCAGATAGTCTCCTTATTCAAATGGAAATGCCCCTGTCTCCTCATGAAAACCTTGTGCTGCTTTGTGCCAGCCTAAAGAGATAACCTCAGTAATCAGAGAAACACTTATGAAGCCAGCGTGGAGGTACTGTTTTAATTATACTGAACCATCAATTATTTACTCAGCAGCTTACTTTTGTTCAGTTCAGTTCAGTTCAGTCGCTCAGTTGTGTCCGACTCTTTGCGACCCCATGAATAGCAGCACGCCAGGCCTCCCTGTCCATCACCAGCTCCCAGAGTTCACCCAGACTTGTGCCCATCAAGTCGGTGATGCCATCCAGCCATCTCATCCTCGGTCGTCCCCTTTTTCTCCTGCCTTCAATCCCTCCCAGCATCAGAGTCTTTTCCAATGAGTCAACTCTTCGCATGAGGTGGCCAAAGTACTGGAGCTTTAGCATCATTCTTTCCAAAGAAATCCCAGGGCTGATCTCCTTTAGAATGGACTGGTTGGATCTCCTTGCAGTCCAAGGGACTCTCAAGAGTCTTCTCCAACACCACAGTTCGAAAGCATCAATTCTTCGGCGCTCAGCCTTCTTCACAGTCCAACTCTCACATCCATACATGACTTTTGTTAAGGGTAGTCAAAGTTGTGGTGAGTTTGGTCTATATTGATATGTGTATGCTGCTGATGGCATGGTAAAATTAATACAGCTCATTTGAAAAACAATGTAGGATAGTTATCAAAAATAGTTTAAATGTTTATTGGTTTTGTACTCCAGGAGTCTTGTTTGAAAAATCTTATGGACAGAAGAGCCTGGCAGGCTACAATCCATGGGGACGCACAGGGCCAGACACAACTGGGCAGGCGCATATGCACGCACGCTGCTGACAGTACTTTAAACATTAAAATTCATGAAAAGAAGTTATGATGGTGCAGAGCACGTTGATAACCTTGGACGGTAATCTTAAGAGCAGCTACTGCTGATCCATGTAGTGTCCTTCGGCAATGAAACTGGTTTGACCTGCGATGCCGTGTTTAATGTGCCCTTATCCTTACTTTTGACCCCAAGTCCTGCAAAGGAACTGATGACAAGCACTCTGTTAAGCAGTTACACAGCCAGGCTCCAACAGCAGGCACCCTTCCTCCAGCTTCTTGTCTGTATGGTTAATCATTGCCCTGTAATTTATAAGTGTACGGGTTCTCTTAGTTAAACTGTATGCTCTCTTAGAAATTATCATGATGGATCCACTTTTTAAAAATCCCTGGATTGATGATTGGTTCAAGAAGGTGTGGTAGGGAATTCCCTGGTGGTCTGTGCTTAGGACGCAGTGCTTTCACTGTCGAGCGCCTGGGTTTGATTCCTGGTTGGGAAACTAAGATCCTGCAAGCTGTGAAGCACAGCTCCCCACCAAACCCAGAAGATGTGGATGATACATACAATGGAATATTACTCTATTACTCAGCCATAAAAAAGAACAAAATATTGCTATTTGCCACAACATGGATGGACCTAAAGACATCATACTAAGCAAAGTAAATCAGACATAGACAAATATACGATACCACATGAGCTAGAACTGGAAAAATAATACAAATGAATCTGTATACAGAACAGAAGCATATTTTCAGACATGGAAAACAAACTGATGGCTACCAAAGGGGAAAGGGAGGAGGGGATAAATTAGGAGTATGGGATTAACAGATACAAAGTGCTACAAAGAAAAGAAACAAGGATTTACCATATAACACAGGGAAATATTTTCAGTAATCTTGTAATAACCTATAATAGAAAATAACCGGAAAAATAAATATAGAACTGAATTGCTTTGCTATACACCTGAAAATAACACAGTACTGTAAATCAATTATACATCAATTAAAAATGTCCCTGAATGACTCAGGCCCCAGCCCTCACAAGCCAGTGGCATGAGGTCCACTCTGGGCTACCTCCTTCCTTTGCCCTCCTGGGGTTGCTTCTGCTTCTCTTATAGCAACGTGGCCTTTTTTTTTTTCAGCTTACAAGACCATCAGCTTCAGCACAGCCTGGAAGCCTTTAATCAAAACTTCATCCTGACACCTTATCATAACCATTCTTTCAGCTGTTGCTCACAAATCTCTGTTGACACTTATGAAGATGTAGGTCAAAGGAGTAGAAAGGGTGCAGTAATCATCCAAGGAGGCCAAAGAACTGCCACTGAAAAGTGTGTTCGTGGAACTTTAAAATGTTTCTCAAATTATAGTGAGGGTACGGTAGAAATCTGGAAAACCTACTTCTCTTTTTAGACGTGCCCCAAATCCATGCCCTCTTAGCCCTGGCACCCTGTCCTCTTTAGACAGTGAGGGGCACTGTCACTTTCTTCCCCGAGCATGTGTAAGTTTGCACAGACCTTTGTTAGAGCAATTCTTCTTCTGTAATAATGCTGTTTCTATATTTCTGTTCCCTTCTATACTATGAGCATCTCAAGGTACTGTCAAGGAGTAAAATGTTACCTCTACCTGCTCATGGCCAGCTGAGTCTAAGAATTAAGTTGACATGCCAGCTTAACAGGAGTAAAGTGTACATGTTTTATTTAATATGTTTACATGTACATGGGAGTCTTCATTGGAAAATGAAGACCCGCAAAGCAGTTAGGCTTAAGTGTTTATATACTAGGTTGACCAAAGAGAAGCAACTATGGGAAAATAACCAGAATACATGGGAAGACTAAGGAAGATGAGCATTACTTTAACAAAGGCTGTTGGTAAAGCTTTCTCTTGGCCTCAGCTCCCCATCTCTGGGGATAAGAATGTTCTTTCCTCCTGGTATAGGAAGGGCATCTTTCCTATGGAGTTTCATCTACTGCTTTGAAGGAGAAAAAAAGGAAACCAGAGCACCTTTCTTGCATCTGCTCTTTTAAAAGTACCTTTAGCTCACTGTAATCAATATGTTAAAGTGGCATATTTTTCTACCCTTCAGTGGCATCCATTAGGTACTGAATAAGTGCTTGCTGAATGTTTGTTGATTCCATTTATCTCCTTGTGCAACTCTAATACTCAATCAGCTTCCAGTTATCCATGCTAGTGGAGGAGAGAGGAGGCTTAGGATGAAATAAAATAATTGACGGTTCTGAGATCCAAATCCCTGAGTTGACAGGCTCTGTATATTCAGTGATGCAGTCACACCTCTGCACACAAACAGCTAGACAGCTAGGAAGATTTGAGAGGAAGTCAACTGATTCAGACTCTACAGGGTGGCTTAGCCGTTCACGGGAAACAGTGAAACCAGCAAGGTGGAATTTGCTCTGCCAGAACGCCTTTGCAGCAAATCCCAGTGGTCAAATGTCTTTTCCTGTCACAGCTTCAGGCCAGCAGCTTCACTTCATTAAAATTGCAGGTGATTCGTTTTATCCTGTATGCCTTGATGCCAGTTTCAGCCTAGGAGGCGTGGAAAGTAAGGTTGAAGAATTAAGCTGGCCTTGCCTGTGGGGAGGACTTGGAGTTGGAGTGGAACCACTAAACAGCAGGAGAGGAACGTGCAGAGAGGTGGCTTACTGAGCACCCATCCGAGGATGGCATGAACAGGGCAGAGGGAGGCAGGGGAAAGTCATTTGGGAAGGGGCTGAGACAACAAGTGAGAAAAAAAAGTCTTTGAATGGAAGTAGGGTATCAGTTCAGTTTAGTTCAGTCACTCAGACATGGCTGACTCTCTGCGACCCCATGGACTGCAGCACGCCAGGCTTCCCTGTCCATCACCATCTCCTGAAGCTTGCTCAAACTCATGTCCATTGAGTCGGTGATGCCATCCAACCATCTCATCCTTTGTGGTCCCCTTCTCCTCCTGCCTTCAATCATTCCCTCCATCAGGGTCTTTTCAAATGAGTCAGTTCTTCACATCAGGTGGCCAAAGTATTGGAGTCTCAGCTTCAGCATAAGTCCTTCCAATGAATATTCAGGACTGATTTCCTTTAAGATGGACTGGTTGGATCTCCTTGCTATCCAAGGGACTCTCAAGAGTCTTCTCCAACACCAGAGTTCAAAAGCATCAATTCTAAAGCAGAAAGGGAAAAGTGATAAAGGACAATAAATTAAAGCAAGGCTCGGAAGCAAAGAGAGTCCATTTTAGATGACCTCCAATTTGTCAGGTATGGGGGAAATGTGAGGAGAGGAGCAGAGGTTTCATCTTTGGATGGCAGTTTGGATTGACATGGGGATCGTGGGGTATTTGAAGGATCGACTGAAGTTAGTCCTCTGTGGCCTTTTTTAGCCAGCAAGACCCGCCACCTCCCAGTGCAACCCAGAGGCATCTGCTTTGGAGAAGAAGTCAAACAAGGCAAAGAGCAAGTCTCTGGGACCAGACAGGACAACTGTGTACCTCTCTGGGGCCCATGCCTGTGTCTCTTTGGATGTCTTTCCCCATTTCAAGCACCCAGCAAAGACATACTGAGATCTTTGCAGAAACTGTGTTTTTGTTTTTTTTTTCCCCACAAATTGGAGATTTGTGGCAACCCTGCAATGAGCAAGTCTATTTTTTTTTTAACCAGCAGCTTTGTTTTTAATTGAGGAATGTACTTAGTGTTTGAGACATAATGCTATTGTGCACTTAACCACCTACAGTAGACTGTGAACATAGTGTTGACGGGCACAGGGAAACCAGGTAATCTGTGGGGCTCGCTTTGCTGCGATATTCGCTTTAGTGCGGTGGTCTGGAACCCAACCTGTGGCGTCTCCCAGCTCTGCCTGTGTTCAACATTCATTCATTCAGTTTGTGTTTATCCATTCATTTGTTCATTCAGCTTGTGCTTATAGAGTGCCTGGTATACACTGTTCGAGGTGCTGGAGTTAAAGCAATGAACAACAAATCACACAGGTGAACTAATCTTGTCTAATGTTTCAGTTGGGGAGACAGGGGAGAAGTAAAAAAAAAAAGTCACAGTTCCTCATCTCTCTCTCTTTTTTTTTTGACCGTGCTGCACAACATGTGGGATCTTAGTTCTCTGACGAGAGATCGAACCCATGGCCCTGCACAGCAAGCAGAGAGTCTTAACTGCTAGACCCCCAGGGAAGTCCCTGCTCATCTTGATAAAGGCTATAAAGGGAGGAAGTCAGGGTTATTAGGGGAAAGGTTCAGAGGAGGCTTCGTTTGAGCTGGGAGGTAGGGGATGGCCTCTCTGAGAGATAGTCACTGAGCCAAGATCTAAGACAGAAAGCTCCAGCTGTGAAAAGCCAAGGCAAAGCCCTGCTGGGTGGTGGGGAGCGAGTGCACTAGCTTTGAGGTGGGAATGAATCCAGAGCCGGCAGACAGCCGCAGGGGAGCCAGTGTGGCTGGGATGCAGGCAGGGGTTGGGGGGGTCGGGGGAGGCGGTGTGGGGAGGAGAGGAGGTGAGTCTGAAGCAGCAGGAAGCAGACAGGTGGGGTCACCAAAGCCCCAGCTGAGGCCTTGAAAGGTTGCTTTCTCCTCTGTGCTCTGCCACCGATTTCCTGTGTGGCTAAGGACAGTCATCCTGGGTCTCAGTTTGCTTGCTGCAAGATGAGAGAGGCTTGGCTAAGATGATGTGGCCGGCCACAGCGGAGCACCTCTTGTTGTTTGTTTCAGAGGAAGAATCTTTAACATTTTTGGCAGTGTGTTCTAGGCCCAGCGCTGCTCGGGGCTGATGACCACTCTCTTGTCAGCTGGCTCCAGGTTCCCTTTCGAACAGTGTTTCCCCAAAGGGCGGCCCTTAGCACGCCTTCACTGGGCTGCTCTCCCTGTCCTAGAACACAGCATTCTGCCCACCTCCCCGGATCTGCTTATGCTCAAAACCCTCCTTTCTGTTGTCCCTTTGGTCATCCCTCAGCTACTTTTGAATTGATGCTTTTGAACTGTGGTGTTGGAGAAGACTCTTCAGAGTCCCTTGGACTGCAAGGAGATCCAACCAGTCCATCCTAAAGGAGGTCAGTCCTGAGTGTTCATTGGAAGGGCTGATGTTGAAGCTGAAACTCCAATATTTTGGCCACCTGATGCAAAGAACTGACTCATTGGAAAAGACCCTGATGCTGGGAATGATTGAAGGCAGGAGGAGAAGGGGACAACAGAGGATGAGATGGTTGGATGGCATCACCGACTCAATGGACATGAGTGAGTACACTCTGGGGGTTGGTGGTGCACAGGGAAGCCTGGTGTGCTGTATTCCATGGGGTCGTGAAGAGTAGGACACGACTGAGCAACTGAACTGAACTGAACTGAACAACTACTTTTTGGGCTTCTAACGTGGCGCTAATGTGAAAGAACCCAGCTGCCAATGCAGGAGACACAAGAGACACGGGTTCAATCCCTGGATCAGGAAGATCCCCTGGAGGAGGGCATGGCAACCCACTCCAGTATTCTTGCCTGGAAAATCCCATGGACAGAGGAGCCTGGTAGGCTGTAGTCCATAGGGTCCCACAGAGTCAGATGCCACTGAAGCGACTTGGCACACACCACACATCTACTTTTAAGCTCTAGATTAAACCCCACCCTGTTCATAAAGCCTTCTTTGAGCATGCATCCTCCTTGGAGACCCAGGTTCAATTCCTTGCTAGGCAAGATCCCCTGGAGAAGGAAATGACAACCCCCTCCAGTATTCTTGCCTGGACAATCCCATGGACAGAGGACTCTGCAGGCTACATGGTCTTGGTGTCACAAGAGTCAGATATGACTTAGCAACTAAACCACCAACCACCTCCTTAAATCCAAGACAGTTGATTCCCTCCATTTATGAGCAGTCACATGTTATTGGTTGTTTTCCTTTATACACATTTTAATCTTTCCAACATTATTCATTATTCTAACTTCTGGGTGGTATATTAGTCAGGGTTATCCAGAGAAATGGAACAAACCAATAAGGTGTGTGTATATGGTGTGTGTCTGTGTGTACTGAAAGATACTTATTTTAAGGAATTGGCCCACACAATCTGGGGGGCTGGCAAGTCTGAAATCTGCAGTCTGTTGGCAGGCTGGAGACCCATAGAAGAGTTGATGTTCCAATCTTGAATTTGAAGACACCCTGGAGATATTAACAGAACTGTCTTGGTTCTTAAGACCATCAACTAACTGATGACCAACTAACTTAAGACCACAAGCTTATAGAAGTCAGGTAATTTGCTTAATTGTGTTAGGTGTGATAGGCAAGGATTGTAAGTTGTTGATGGTCTTAAGGCAGGTTCTTAAGACCACCCATGTTAGGGAGGATAATCTGCTTGACTCAATATCTACTGATTTAAATGTTAATCACATCTAAAAAATACTTGCACAACAATGTTTAGACTAGAGCTTGACCAAACAACTAGGTGCCATAGCCTAGTCAATCCTAAAGGAAATCAATCCTGAGTATTCATTAGAAGGACTGATGCTGAAGTTCCAACACTTGGGCCACCTGATGTGAAGAGCTGACTCATTAGAAAAGACCCTAATGCTGAGAAAGATTGAAGGCAGGAGGAGAAGGGGGCGACAGAGGACGAGATGGTTGGATGGCATCACCGATTCAATTGACATGAGTTTGAGTGAACTCCGGGAGTTGGTGATGGACAGGGAGGCCTGGCGTGCTGCAGTACGTGGGGACTTTAAGAGTCGGACACGACTGAGCGACTGAACAACAGCAAATAGCCTAGCCAAACTGACACATGAAATTAGCCATCATAGGTGAGGGTGTAGCCTTATAAATCTATGTATTCTTCAGTAAACGCAGCATAAATGCATTGTGCAGTAAATACTTGATGAAGAGATAACTAAAGCGCTCTAGTTAGTGTGTGTACTCCTTCATTCCATAAACACTATGTTTAATGAGCACCTACTTTGTGCCAGGGAAGATCCCTTGGAGGAGAGCATGGCAAGCCACTCCAGTTCTGTTGCCTGGAGAACCCCATGGACAGAGGAGCCTGGCAGGCTACAGTCTGTAGGGTGGCAAAGAATTGGGACTGAAGCAACTTAGCACCCATGCCCTTTGTGCCAGGTACAGTTGTAAGGGTTAGGGAAATACCACTGAGTAGAATTGAAAGTAATTAGATCTTGTTCTTTTTTGTTCATATGTTTTGACATCTTGTAGACCCAGTCTGAGAGGGTTTTTATTGCTCTGCTTTCAGTTTTTGTTTTGTGTTGAGTTAGCTGATGCTGTAAAGTTATAGAAAGTGAAATCCCTTTAAAGCTCTGGTCATCAAAGCTATCAGAGTAGAATCCTAAAAAGCTTATTGAAGTCAGGTAATTTGCTTAATTGTGTTAGGTATGACAGGCAGGATTGTAAAAATGGCCCCTCAACATTCTTATCCTCTGGTAATTCAGTCAAACACTTGTCTAGGAAATGCTGAGAAAAGATTTTGCTGATATCATTAAAATCCCAAATCAGTTGACCTTGAGATATAGATATTATCCAGGTGAGCCTGACCCAAAAGATGCATTCTTTAAAAGCAGAGCTATAGAAGAGGAAGTCAGAGATTCAAAGCATTCAGGGGATTCAATAAACCATTGCTGGCTTGTAGAAGAAAGGGCCTGTTTTCCAAGGATGGGGGCAACCTTAAGGACCTAAGAGCTGCCTGCCAATAGTAGCAAGGGAATTGGACCTCGGTCCTACAACCACAAGGAACTGAGTCTGGTCAACAACCTAAATGAACTTGGGAGCAAATTCGTCCCCAGAGCCTCCCGAGAAGAGTCTGTTGGCCAATTCCTTGGTGTTGGTCGTGTCAGACTCCACACAGAAAACCTGGTGAGCTCACACAGACTTCTGACCTACAGAAATAATAAACAGATGTTACTTTAAGCAGCTAAGTTCTGGCTACTAGGTTAGGCAGCAATAGAAAACAAATATAGAGTGCCTTGCTAAGCAGTGATTTAGCCTGTTTTAAAATCTTATTTTTTAAGTGGTGGAGAAAGTAAAAATTTTTCTCATTTCAATAATCCTTGACATGTATTTGTATAAAAGAAGAATATTTTCTTATATGGTCAGTGGTATTTATTTACAAAAATACCACAAATCTAGGACTTACCAGTGCTGCTTTGAGTGGGGGAAAAAAAAGTCTATGGCTAAAGTATTAAGTTATTATGCTCAAAGCAAAATAAATTAATGAGGATCCATAAGCCATATCTACTGTCATTTGTGTAAAATATTTAGTATCATCTTTATCACATGTTATGAGAATAAGTAATAATATGGTCAAACTCCTGGTGTTAAACACCCTAAGGACTAAAGAACTTATGAAGGAAATGAATAATTTGTTAATGCTTTGGAAATGAAGGCTTTAGGCAAGCAAAGCTGAGTTTCCTGTTCTTAATAAATGTAGATGGAAGTGTTTCATAATAATTTAATATGTCTGGAATAAACTCCCACTTTGCATCTGGCAAGTTTCTCCCTTTTTATTTATTAGATTTTTTTTTTCTCTCTCTCTAGACTCACTCATCTCCCAAAACCTCTTAGAACCACCAACACACCCTGAAGGCAATCCAAGCCGAAATACTGACTTTGGACTATAAATAGAATATGGGAACAGGAAGGGTGTCAGGAATGATCCGGCTCAAAACATCCACAGTTCAGGTGAGGAAATTGGGCCCAGAAAAGGGCCTTGTCCAAGTCAGGGACTTGGGTTGTGAGGTTGGGGCTAAAACTATTTTTAAGATGGCAAGCAGAAATCCAAGGAAAACTGTCTAGATCGATACTTGTCAGATTCAACTTGGTTAACATGTACGAGCTACCTGGGCAGTTTTCAGTTTTGAATTCTGGGTCCCTAAATAAAAATAACCAAAAAGTCTCCATCCTCCTTATATTTGCTAACTGTAAAAGGGATAGACTTCCTGTACTAGGTCATCTTTGAGGACCGTTAGATAGTATTTATGTATATGTACATTTAAAATTACTGAAGCGTCCCACAGTTTAGCTGATCTATGAAAATAAGGTTAGCTTTGATACGCAACAGACAAAGAAGCAGAAGGCAAGGCAGAAAGTCCCTGACCTAATAATGGAGCCCGGAGTCCTGGCTCCGCAATGACTTCTGAACTAGGGCTGTTAGATAACATGTGTAAGAACCACTAGCCAAAAGGGAACAAGAATATCAGCTTTATTAATGACTTGGCAAGGGTCCGATAATCTCCCCAGTGTGGGGGACCCTATGGTGCAACTTAGACTAGAAAATCTACTTACAACTGACGCCCTGCACTCTGCCCTGGACTCTGAGCCTTGGGAGAAGCAAGAGGATCCCAGGGTACGCTGGGATGGGGGCTCTGGGTCTGAAGGGAACCCACTGAAGCAAGGCTGCCAGGCGGAGGCCCAGATCACACACAGGACCACAAGCAGGGTAGACAGTACTCTTCGCTGCACAGACAAGGGCCAGGCCCTGGGCTCCGCTTCACCTCTGAGAATACATGCGGGGCCTGCACTCCTCAGAGGACCTCCTGGACCCATTCTTGTTTTGGAGGCCAATAACCCTGCCCTCTATAAAGAGTCAGGAATTAACCATTTTTTTCCTATCTGGGATCAAGCCAGTTGAGAGCTGGAGATTTGAACAGTTGGTGGCAGTTTCCTCCTCTGGGAAGAGGTGAGAAGGGAGGGAGTATGCTAGGGAGTATCCCTCCAACTGAAAATGGTGATTCTTCTTTGGACAAAGTTTGAAATCAACTTGGTTTCAATATTTTAGAGACCTCTGAAGCAGAAGAATTATTGACTGAAACTTCTGAGAAACTGACAGAGCAGATAATTGCTCCTCATCTTGGCCTGGCGTTTAACATGCCTTGCCAGCAGAATATAGGGCCTGTGGAAAGTGATGGTGGGAGGACTCCACTACTTGTGGGCTGTATGGCCCTTGGAAAGTTCTATCCCCTCTGAGTCTCATGAAATGGAGACCAGCTAATCTGCCATAAAGGGCTGTTGGAAGATTAACAGCCCATAGTAGACACTTAATAAATGGCATTACTAACAGCTCCTAATTTTTCCACAGGTAAGGATACTAAGAGAATGAAAGGAGAAAATACATTCAAGCTAACTGGAGAAGAGAACATTCTAGCTAAAGAATAAGATTAGGCTTCCCTCTGTCCAGATTTTAAAATAAAGACTCTTAGTTGGGATCTACAGGTCTCTCTCTGTCTATATGTACATGTACGTGTGAGAGAAGCTGCTCTAATATTGCTCTGATCGGTCTAATGCAAAATACTTAACATATAAAAATATTCAATATGTACCAGGTACAGCAGTAAACACTATATGTATATTATTTTAATTCTACCAGAAACCTGGCACATAGTGAAGACTCCATAAATACATGTTGATGAAATAAAGAAATGATTCTCACAAGAACATTATATGTATCTCTCTTTTGCAAATGAGAAAATAAAGTTAGGTAGGCAGAGTAACTTTTTTGAGGTCACATACCCATCAAGCATTAGAGCTAGGGTTGGAAACCAGTTCTGCATGATTTCAGGACCTTGCACCACTGTATCACACTACCACACACACACACACACACACACACACACATACATGCTTACACACGTGTTCATATGACAGAAATTCCTGACTCACATATATGTCTTTGCTCACACAAAGGGACTCTCTTCATGCTGCTATGGTATGCTGTTGGTTTTCTTTTTTAAATCACTGCCAAGTTTAGTTAGACAGACACATAAGGGTCCCATAAGGGACAAATAAGTATGACAGTTAATGTTATTTTTATCACCAGGTAAATATTTATTGTATTAGGCCCCATGGAAGATACAAAGATAAACAGCCTGTACATACGGGATCTTCAAGGAACCTCCAGTTTAGTGGAGGAAATGATACCTAGATATTTATGGTACAAGGTGGAAAGACATAAACACCATAGAACAGACACAGGTAAAGTGTCATAGAAGAAGAAAGAAACTGAATGCAGGTTAACCAGGAAGGTGAGGTTAGAATTTGTGAAGGAAGTTAGGTGAAATGGGCCTTGAGGATGTGTGGATTTAGGAAGGGAATTCCATGATGGTGAATAGCATGAGCAAAGGGCAGAGGTAGAAAAGCACGAGGTCTGTCTAAGAAACTGCACTTTCAGAAGGGACTTCCCGTGTGGTTCAGATGGTAAAGCGTCTGCCTACAATGCGGGAGACCTGGGTTTGATCCCTGGGTCAGGAAGTTCCCCTGGAGAAAGAAATGGCAACCCAACTCTTGCCTGGAAAATCCCATGGACGGAGGAGCCCTGTAGGCTACAGTCCATGGGGCTGCAAAGAGTCGGACATGACTAAGTGACTTCACTTCAAGAAGGAAAATGGAGAATGAAAATCAGGGAGATGGGGCCATATTGTGGGGAGGAATGATGTTAAATAGTAGGCCAAGAAGTTTCAATCTGGTGATGGGAAACTGGTGAAAGATTTTTAAAAACGAGAGCTCCTTGATCCTAATGCTGTTATGGGACATCAGCCTGACAGCGATGTGTAGGATGAACGTCCCAGGGAGAGCCTAGAGCCAAAAGTCCAGCTAGGAGGTGCTCACAGAGCACTCGGTGGGCAGTCTCGAGGGCTGGGCATTAGTGGGGCAGCATCAGGAGGACAGGATGATGGGGTCAAGTGGACAGGACCGTGATCCGGGGGTAGACTGAGGAGGAAGAGCGCCGGGTTCCAACCTGTAACTGACATGAGACAAGGTATACAGAGTGACAGGTCTGGACACAGCAGCCCCGTGAGGTACATGGTATTATCCCTGGTTTACACTCAAGGAAACCAGACTCAGAGCAGTCTGTCCCAGGTCATGCCCTAGACCCCCCCCCCCAAGGTCATGGCCTAGAGCTCCGGGGGCTGCAGTTTCCTCATCCATGAAATAAATGAGTGATGGGCTAGGCTGAAGATTCTTTCGAAGATTCTTTCTGCTCTCACGTCAGGAGGAAGGGAAATATGGCTCTGACCCTGAGGGCGGTGGTTTATTGCTCAGTCCTGTCTAACTCTTGCGACTCCGTGGACTGTAGCCCACCAGACTTCTCTGTCTATGTGATTCTCCAAGCGAGAATACTGGAGTGGGTTGCCACTTCCTTCTCCAGGGGATCTTCCTGACCCAGGGATTGGACCCGGGTCTCCTGCATGGTAGGCAGATTCTTTACTGACTGAGCTACAAGGGAAGCCCCTGACCCTGAGGGAGGTAACATGTAGAATCAGCAAGCCTTAGAACTAATCAGGTGTTAGAGTGGGGAGGGTTGGAAGGAGGTACCCTTTTAAGAAGACACGCATTTCCAGACCTGGGTGACTGGGGGAATGGTGAGGTCAGTAACAAAAACTTCAGCGACAAAGAAGGCTCACATCTGTGGGGGACCTGCTGCGTCTTCAGATTTGAACATGTTGAATTTGGAGAGCCAGCGGGACATGCAGGGGCTCATGCTCTAGTGGGCGATGGCAGCAGAACACTCACCTGCAAACGGGCTCATCTGTACTCTCAGCAGGGCAGGGATAGAGACCCAGACGTAGAGAACAGGCATGCGGGCACAAGCGGGGAAGGGGAGGGCGAGATGAATTGGGAAATTAGGATTAACATAAATACACTATGGGGCTTCCCTAGAGGCTCAGACTGTAAAGAATCTGCCTGCAATGCAGGAGACCCAGGCTCGATCCCTGGGTCAGGAAGATCCCCTGGAGAAGGGAATGACAGTCCACTCCAGTATTCTTGCCTGGAGAATCCCATGGACAGTGGAGCCTGGTGGGCTACAGTCCATGAGGTGGCAAAGAGTCAGACATGACTGAGTGACTAAAGTTTCACTATGGACACGGCCACGTGTAAGAGATAGCAGGTGGGAAGCTGCTGCATGGCACAGGGAGCTCGGCTCAGTGCTCCGTGACTGCCTGGAGGTGTGGGTGGGTGCGCGGGTGGGAAGGAGATCCAAGCGGCAGGGATATGTGTTACTTAGAGCTGACGCACTTCATTAGACAGCAGAAACGAACACAGCGTGTGAAGCAATTGCACGCCAATGAAAAGGTTCATACCTGTTCATAACTCCTTTGTTAGTTGAACGTCTCCCTTTCTTCATCTCCTCAGACTCTTTGCATTCACTCCTTCCCCTTTCTCCCTCCCTTCTTTCTGTTTTTTTTTTAATTTCCCCTCTCATTTCCTCTTCTAATCTTTTTAATCCTTTCCCTCTTTTTCTCAACTGAGTTAAAACATGCAGAAGTCTTTTTAAACTGAAAAGCTACAAAAATATAAGGGACTAATATTAATATTCTCTTTCTTCTCTAACAGTGCTTTTCAACTGGGGACCATTTTCCTCTCGGGGGACTGCTGGCAATGACTAAAGACACTGTTGTTTGTCATCCACGGGAAGGGGGTGATCCTGGCACCTCATGGGCCGAGGCCAGGAACACTGCTCTCCTACAGTGCATACTCGCTTCCCCCCAGATGTCAGTAGTGGAACAGTCGAGAAATCCCACTCTGTACCCTAGGTCTGGAGTGACCACTGCAGCCTGGCTGAGTTCCACCTGTGGCTCTAGTTCAAGGCAGGGAAGATTGGCTTATTCAGTCAGAAGTCTGGCCATTGTAGACGGAGGCATAGGAGAATCTGAAATTTTTGTGATGGATTATTTTTCAAATGTGAAAATAAGAACTAACCTTTATTGAGCACTTACTATGTGCTAGGCATTCTTCAAAATGGTTTACGTATATTAACACAGCTATTCTTCCCAACTATCCTTTCAGGTAGGAACTAACTAATTCACACAGGAAGTAGGTAGCCAAGCCAGGAAACAAATCCAGCCTAGTTCCTAAACCACACTCTTAAACACGTCACCATGTTGCTCAATATAGCAAAAATGAGACTCTTAAGATGCTTGGCCTATTCCTTTAGTGGTTTTCCTAACAGAGGCCTAGATTATAAAACTCCATTTATATTTTCTCACTAAGGCTTGCTTTCCTTAAGCTACTTGTAATTTTACAGTGAGTAGCCCATGGTCATAAAACAGAGATTTTCCTCTCCGCAAAGCTAAGTAATTCCTCTCCACAAATACTAAAGGATCTAATTCAGCCTCATTAGCAAGACAATTGCTTTGTGCCTCAGTTTCCTCATCTGTAGACAGAAATATTAACTACATCATAGTATTTTTTACGAGGGTTAAATGAGATAATAAAACCTCTTTAGCATATACGCTCTTCAACATACGATCCTTAGGTGGGTGCCAGTTACTGGTACATAGGAAAATAAGTATGGAAATTAAGAGTAAGAACTGAGAAACTTTGATAGCAATTTGCCAGAGTAATTTTATCTCTGTTAAATCTAACAGTTAAAAAAGCTTCATTTTGCAATTTTTAATAAAAATTTCACTTTTCTAATAATACATTTTTATTTTACAAAACTGTCTGTCCATAACAGTTAGGAAATTAAAAAAAAAAAACAAAACCGGTTCATCATCACAGATAGTATGCCAAGAACTGAATTAACATGTGTTGAACACTTAAAATGGCTCCTGACATTGAGGAAGTGCTTAATAAATGTTAGTGAATAGTAATAATAGCATTAGATTCTAACAAAATGAGCTATCTATCCCAAAGATGTATGTTCCTGAGATTTATCTTCCATGTCATTGTGAGTTCATCCTCAGTTCTATTAAATCTCTTTTCTACAGTGTGAGCCATTAAAGAAAGTGCTACTACACTCCTCACTCATTTATCCTATATTATCAGACACTAAATATTTTAACAGCTAGTGTCTGCCGTTGGTCCCAAGGGGAGTAAAACCAGCATCCTACACAGCTATTCTGGCTGCTATTCTGCCACAAAAGGTGACGCAATCTTACACAGAGCCCCAGCTGCCCAGGGACCTGTCTCCCTGACTCGTCGTCAGGCTGATGTCAGGAAGGCCAGGGCTAGATAGCAGTTTGTTCTCGTTCAGTCACTCAGGCATGTCAGACTCTCACGACTCCCAGGGACTGTAGCTCACCAGGCTCATCTGTCCATGGGTTGCCATTTCCTTTTCCAGGGGATCTTCCCGACCCAGGGATAGAACCCATGTCTCCTGCATTGGCAGGCAGACTCTTTACTGCTGAGTCACCAGGGAAGCCTCTGTGTTGGGCTGCTCTTAGTCGCTCAGCCATGTACTACTCTTTAAGACCCCATGCCAGGCCCCTCTGTCCATGGGGATGATCCAGGCAAGAATACTGGAGTGGGTTACCATGCTCTCCTCCAGGGGATCTTCCCAACCCAGGGACTGAACCCAGGTCTCCAGCACTGCAGGCAGATTACTTACCATCTGAGCCACCAGGGAAGCCCCTAGACAGTAGTCAAAATAGATTCTACTCAGGATTATTGCAAAGTGAGAAAAGAGACTTTGGTATAGAAATGGGCAGCCTTTCAAATGCAGCATGGACAAGAGGGGATTTATAGCTGAGGAGCATGGTGGGGGTCAGTGGATGGGAAATTACTAAGAGCAAACAGCAGGGGTCAGGAGATTCTGCTAAGATGACCTAACAGGATTCTTGCTGAAGACAAGTTACATGATCAACTATCACCTGTGAAAGCTGGGGAACACCCCCCGCCCCCCATCAGATATCAAAGGTGATCAGATATTAAGGGCCAGGGTTTCTTGGTAAAACTGGATTTTAGAAGGAAGTGCACAGACGAGCCTGGGCTTTCCTGGTGGCTCAGTAGTACAGAATCCTCCTGCCAGTGCAGGAGAGGTGGGTTCCATCTCTGGGTCTGGAAGATCCCCTGGAAAAAGGAAGTGGCAACCCACTCCAGTATTCTTGCCTGCGAAATCCCATGGGATTACAGTCCATATGGTCGCAAAAGTCTGACACGACTTAGCGACTAAACATCAACAACAAGCACAGACAAGCCTAGGGAGATCCAGGATCCTGACTAAAGTTTGGTGGAGCAAAAAGTCTTGGTCAGAGGGAGACCACTGACTCACCCTTCCTTCATCATCCTTGCATGGTCTAGTATCCCCTCCTTGAGGAGCTGCACTTTTATCACCCCAGGCACTGTTAGATCAGTGTTCCCCAGTTTCCTTCAATGCGGCGTCAGAGGCACATTCCAAATTCCTGAGCTAAAGAAATATCACTGCGGAATAGTATCCCTCTCCCTGATACTGTTGATTGCCTAACCTATTTTCATTTAGAGGATAAATGAAAGGGGTGTGAGAAGTAAAAAGAGAAAAATCCATTGCATGCAAGTGGTCCAGCTCATCGGAGCAGGGTGCACACTGACTTCTTCGAATTAATGTTTGCTTCCTTCCCTGTGACCTACTCTGTGCAGCCTATTTTCTCTGTCCTCTCTTAAACCATTACAGGCGTATCGCCTGCTCCTCTGAAAGCCCCAGTGGTTTTACAAGGTCACAGACAGGCAGGTCCTGACTCTCTCCAGCCTCATTGTTCTTCCAAATTAATGCTGCCTGATACCCTCTGATTCAAGAATCCCTGGAGAATTTGGTGATGCCCATTAGGATAACCAGAAGTGGGATGACTTATTGGATATCAACACAAAGGTCTAAAACAATTTTCCTGAAGACTCTCGCGGCTTACCAGGCCAGGTGCCAAAATGAACCTTCTTACGGAAGAGTGTCATATGAGCCCTTTTCTCCAAGAGTTTTTCCTCTGGAGTGGGAGTCAGAGCGCTTGGAGAAGCAGGATGCAGGGCTCACATTTTCCTCTGTATTGAAGCTCCCAGGGAGGGCTTCTTCCCCGCTTAATCGTTCACATCATAATAAAATCTCTTTGCCCCAGAGGAACGTGACCAGATTTCTTTTGTTAAAATCTCATTAAAGCCTGCCTCGGCCTGTAATAATTTGTTAATAGATGGCAGTGCTACTTGGCTGCTATCTGGTTTCCTTTCATTTCTTCTCAGGTCTCATAATTGTTGCCTTATCTCCAAGGCATTTGGTTGTCACTGAAGTGTAAAAGACGCTAGAGCCCCTGCAGACCAGTCGGGGAGCCCACGTTATCTATGAGGAAAGGGATGTCTCATTAGTTTCCTTCTCTCCTCTTTTTCCCTTTTTAAGAGCCTTCCTCTCCAGATGAAAAATGTGACTCTTCTCATAAAGCCAGGCCAGATGCCTCGATATTTCCCTTGTTCAGTGGTGTGAGTTAAGCTTACCCACTGAGGGTCTCTCCCTTGGGTTGCGTCTTCATAAAACCATCACAGGCGGTAGTTTAGATTTTTTTAAAAAGGTGCTTTCTTAAAAAAATGTGCTTTTTGAAAAGTGTGCCTCCAAACAGCAGCGACGAATGCATTTCCAGAGGCCTGTGACAGATCCTGTCTCTGGGTGGGGAGGTTAAAACCTCAGGGGGGCACGGTAGAAGTCACAGAGGGTCGTAGAGGTGGATACGCTTTATAAAATCTAGCCCCTGGAGATGGAGGGCCATGAAATGATTTGGAGTACCTGGCCTCTGGTTGAATCGTGGGAGGCCCTGGTGCGGTAAGTTTAAATAGAGGCATGAGGTACTTGTACCCAACACTAGATCTACTGGGCTAAGAATTCCTTCGTCTTTTATAAAGCAGGGTGAGTGAGGAGGGGTGGGTTGGTGTTTTCACTTGTACTGCTGTATCTGTTGATCAGTTCCCGCCATGAATGAGAACATAAACATGATGGCTGAGTCACACAGCCATTCCCCTAATCTCTCCAGTAGTTATAAGGGTAAAAATTCTTCTGATGATTTCATAAGGAAAATGGAATTCCACCTGGAAGGAAATGGTGACCCACTCCAGTATTCTTTTCTAGAGAATCCAATGGACGGAGGAGCCTGGTGGGCTGCTGTCCATAGGGTCACATGGAGTCGGAAACGACTGAAGTGGCTTAGCATGCATGCATGCATTGGAGAAGGAAATGGCAACCCACTCCAGGGTTCTTGCCTGGAGAATCCCAGGGACGGCGGAGCCTGGTGGGCTGCCGTCTATGGGGCCGCACAGAGTTGGACACGACAGATGCGACTTAGCTGCAGCAGCAACATGGAATTCCACTGCTACTACTAACAACATCAATAGCTAACATTTACTGAACTCTTCCTCTCCACCAGGCACTGTTCTAAGATCAAATATCTCTCCTTGTATTTATTCCTTTACTCGGGCTTCCCAGGGAGCACTAGTGGTAAAGGAATCCGCCTGCCAATGCAGGAGACACAGGAGATGCGGGTTCGATCCCTGGTTCAGGAAGATCCCCTGGAGCAGGAAATGGCAATCTGTGCCAGTTTTCTTGGCTGGAAAATTCCATGGACAGGGGAGCCTGGCAGGCTACAGTCCATGGGGTTGCAAAGAGTCAGGACACACCACACACAGACACACAGACACACAGACACACAGACACACAGACACACACACACACACACACACACACACACACACGGAGGTGGGGGTCATGGGGATGAAGCAGAAGAAACTGTCCGAAAAGTTTTCCAGGTTTGGCGTTTAAAGTGATTGGGTGGATGCTGGAGCCAGTATAACTGATTCAGGTGGAAGAACAGAAGAGTCTTACTGCATTTTGAGTTGCACGTGCTGAGTGGGTCTTGAGTGGAGAACTCTGAACTAAGACTGTCGAACCTGCCATTGGAGGTGAGGATTTCTTGCTCAGAACAAGCGCTGAGACCAGAGACAAAGGCTTGGGAGGTTTCAGCCTAAAGATGGCAGAAGATTGTGTGATTATCCAGATCTGAGGTGAGAAGGGGCCAAGGACTGAGCGCTTAGGGAGGACAGTGTGTGGGGCAGTGTGTGGAAGAGCTCATACAACCCTGGAACCTCTCTGCTCACTCCACGCTGGGAACGTCTTGGTGCCCTGGCTATTTCTTCCTGGCGGCAACCGGATAAAAACAAACAAAAGAGCCCTTCTGTTTGCCTTTGAGGATAGCAAGGAAGAGTGTAGTTAACGAGGAAATAACCTCCTCCAAAATTAGTCCTGAGGAGAAAAGAGGCCTGAGGAGACTAGGTACAAAGGACAGCTGGTGACGCGTGGAGGGGCTGCTGAGAGATGAAGGAAGGGGGTGCAAGGCCCCTGGAGCTGGGCTGAGAGGGTGCTTGCCTGGCGGGAGACCTCCGTGTTTTCTGACCTGGTGGTCTGAGCTGAAAGGCCTTATCGTCTTTCAGGGAACATGGATAATGTCACCAGATCACAGGAAGCTGACTGCTATAAATGCCAAGTTGGTGCCAAAGGGACTTTGTTCTCTGGTAGACATGGCTTGAAAGGCCCACAGAGGAATGGGCAGTCATTCAACAAGATCGCTTCGGGTCCTCTGTGTTGAGAAAGAAGAGGTGGGTTTGTCTCACCTCAGAATCTTCACCTTCGTGTATGCTTTTTCTTTTTCCTTCCCAAATAGAAGAAAATATACCATGAAGACTCTCTGAAGCCTGTTAACTTGGTTTTGTGGAGACCAACTGTCTGGGCTGCGTGAGATGTGCTATTCAAAGTGTCCCAGGTTTGTAAGCTCCTTAATGACAAGGATTGGAACAAACCCACTTTTTCTTGACTTTCTGAAACCACACTCATCCTAACTCTATCACATCTATAGTCTATTTTCACTGGGTCCCAGGGCCTCCATCCAAACTCATTTGTGAGAAAGTCTCAAATCTCTCGTGCTGATAAGCGCTTCACAGAGCTGCCATATACAACCTTGCGGACTGGCGCTGTGCAATTCTAACAGGCTTAATGGGTGATACTTCCTGGCGATGCCTTGCACTGGGCAAAGGCAAATCTCCAGCCAAGGAGCAAATCTGAAATGTGGGATCTTAGTCATCACTTGAGCAGAAGAGGGGCTTCTGAGGAGGACCAGGGACACCTCCCCCAGTCCCTGAAATCAAGCAATTAGCTACTTCTTCCAGTGACAGCAGACTGTTCTTGCGCCCAGCATAACCTCAGAGGCCATTAAGTCAATCTTCTGTTGCCAGTAAAAAAAAACCAATTGACATTATGTTAAAAGACAGCGTGTGCCAGCCATTTGCCGTCCCTGTAGACCTCCAGCGTTTCTCCTCCACCAAGGCTAACTTTCCCACAGAGATTTTTATATAAGGCAAAGTCATTTTTGCTCATTGAGCTCATGGGATTTTTTCTACTTCTCAAGTAAATACTTTTGGTGAAATAGGTCCAGCTCTTTGGAATACAAGTCCTTAGCTCAAGGTTGCTTGAGTGGAAATTTTTAACAAGCCATTCCCTCAGCTCCAGAGCCATGCAAAATGTGATTTGTCTTAATGTGTGTGTTCTCACAGAAGCTAATAAATGGACATTCTTCTGGTATGGACACATCCTGTTTCTCAGCTTGATCCTAATATCACTGGCAAAAACCCATTTGCTGCACTAGCAAACAGCTGAATTCATTATGTCCAGCCACATGAATAATCCCCAGACAGATTCTTGTTGACACAGACAGAACGCCTGTCGCGGAGGGATGACAAGGCTGCCAGGTGGAGCAGTCGGTGTTGCCGTGGTCCCTCCTGCTGCTCCTGAGGTATCCCACTAATAAGAAGTCACCACTTGCTGCTGATACAGTGATGGATGGCAGACTCATGACATCTCATTATTTCTGAGACAAAGGGACGGGGGAAAGGACACCAGGAAGGAATGAATAATCTCCAGGTTTGGGCTGGGGGGTGGGGATTGATGATCAGCAGAAGATACGTGCCATCACTCAGGGAGCTGAAAAACAGGCCTTCAGTATGCAGCTAGTTGCACAAGGTAATCTTGGATTCTCAGGTTGAATGGGCTCCCTGAAGGACATCTGGTCTTCTCTCTGCCTTGGGGCCGAATCATCCCCATACCCACACCTGCCTGGGTTTGGAAGACTTCACTGAAAGGAGACTGCATGGCCACCCCATCACTCTTTCTGGTAGCACATCCCATAGAACAAATTTGAGAAGGACTGCTGGATTCAAGCATAACAACCCTTGAGACAGAAAGCACCCATCCTGTCCTGGGAGAATTCCAATGGTCAACTGAGCCTTGCCTTGTGGAGCATGAACAACCCTGCAGGCTACCAGGCAGTCTTCTCAGGAAGCCTTTCTTGGCCCGAAGCTACCTCTATTTTCCAAACGATTCCCAGACTGGTCCGGGGAAGGTAAAAGCATACCACCAGTCCACACCAGCACATCTGATTGTACTTCCCATTGTATTCAAGAATGAGTTAATTACTGGTGTGTTCATTCTTCTAAGTGTTAGTGTCCTAAATGACTGTGTCCTGTGTTGGTTCTCAGCAAAGTTATTTTCTTCTTGGGTTGTCCTTGGACGTCAGGTGTCTAGTCCCCTACCTCTTCACTGAAAAATCTTCTCCATGAAGCTCTTTCCAAAACAAGCCTTCAACCTGATGTAGTTTCCTCCACCTTATATTCCTATAGCAGTTTGTGTGCTACTGCGACTCCACTCAAATCCCATGGACAGAGGAGCCTGGTGTGCTATAGTCAGTGAGAGCGCAAAGGGTCGGGCAAGACCGAGTATGCGTGCACCACTGTTACTCCACTCACTCATTCATTCATCTAACTAGCACCTATCGGACACTTGCTATTCGTAGACCAGGCATTGTTCTAGGCCAAGGGGACATAGTTACGACTAAGACAGACGACATCCTTATCTCATGGAGCTTACAGTCTAGTGGGGGAGATCTTCAGTAAACAAGTTGACTGTTCAGTAAACCATTGACTGTTGCTGAGAGTCAACCATTTTTTCAGGCCAAAGAAATAAAAATTATAAGCCCTCCAGATTCTCTGATTCAGTCCTGGTTCAAATCATAACAGTTCACAGCAATGTTTGACAAGCCTTGGTTTGAAACAAATGTCTATCTTAACAGACAGTGTCTTTACACTGTTTGAAGTGCTTTCCTGAAGCTGCCAATCTCCAAAATTATTTTATGATCCCAAATTCCCCACTTCTCCTTCTCCAACCAGAATCTTTATCCTTATAGGGCAGCTGCTTAACTAAGTATGAGAAAGAAAGCAATTTTATTGAATTAATTCATACTAATGTGTGAATGACTAATTCACACATAGCTCTCAAAGTGTTTCTGACATTTTGTGATAATCTTTGCTGACCCTAAATAATATCTAGACTTTTTCAGTCCTTATTATAAATTGGAAAAAGGAAGGCAATATAGGAAAAGTTTCTACTAGATTGTAAGCTGTGGGTTTTCTTGAGAACAGAAGCCATCCCATTTTGAGGTGCTCAGTTATCTAGCCCAAATGATTGGGAATTAATCAACATTTACTGAATTGAAAAGAATGGAGAAACACAGAGAAAGATGATAGGAAGAGAAAGGCAGAGGGTAGGAGAGCAAGAAAAGTGAAGAGAAGGAGAAAAAGAAGGAAAGAAAGAGAGGAAGGCAAGAAACCCAGAAGGAGGGAGAAAGAGAATTAACAGAGCCCAAATTATTTCTTCTGTGGTCAAGGCCCTCAGAGAAACTGTAGCAAGGAGGAGACTATTCCAATAGAAAAGGAAAAAAACTGCTGTTGCTTCAGAGTGCCAGCAAGAGAATGGAGCCAGGAAATGTCCAGCCCTAAGGATAGATATTGATCAAAGCCATAAATTTCTCTTTTCCAGCACGATAGAAATGACTCATGACAGATGACTGGCCACTGTCAATTAGCCTCCCTGAGGGGCCCCTGGACCCAGAGGAATGGATCCATTATTACCTAACAAGCACAGGAACTCAGGAACTAACCCTGTTAGGGTTATAAAAATTGATCTCTGTAAATTCAATATAATTAAAGAGTCTGCATTCATCCATAGAAGGCCACAGTGGAATTTTCCACTGAACCTGAACTAAAAGGGAAACTTGAGAGAGAAGCGGAGGTAAGGAGGCAGGGAGCCAGGACCACCAACTTCCTTTTAGATCTTAGGAAATAAGAGGAGGAATCATTTTAGACACTAGAGAAAGAAGTGAAGCGGCAGACTCTGGATACAGGGCACGCAAGAGAGCAAATACTCTAGCATTCAGAGAGAAATGGGCTCAGGCACTCTGCACAAGGGAATCCTGGAGCAAGATGGGCCTAAGAAACAAAGGGAGTTGCCATTGTCTTTGCTAAGATACACCTCTTGAAGTATAATCTGCATGGTCTGTGATGGGTCTTCTGTAGACAGGTATATTAAGAATAGGTCTACTCAGTTCACAGCCAATGAAAGTATATGCCTTTAAGTGTTCACTTTGATAGGCACCAAGAACGAAACCATGATGCCTGGATTTAGAGTCAAGTAGAATCCTGATCTGAGCACTCACTAGTTTTATGACCTTGGTCATAAAATTTCTCTATTCCTTAATTTCTCTACTCCTCCATTTCCTCATCTGTAAAATGAAGAAAATGGCCTCTCTGTCTACCATTTAATGAGTTTCCTATTGCCAGATACCGTGCAGTCTAATAATCTTCTTTACTCTTCACTACCACCCCAAGAGGTAGGTATTATTATCATCTGTTGACAGGCGAGGAAAACGAGGTTTAAAGAGACTGTAGCAACTTGTCCAAGGTCACAGAGCTGGGAAGTGTTGGAACCGGCACTCGGTCTAACTTCAGGGTCTGCAACCTCACGCTGGGTGGCATGGCCCGTCCAGTTGTCCCAAGACCGTGGAATGCAGAGGGAGATTATCCACATTTCTGTTCAAACACAGCTGAAGGAGTACCCCCTTCCCCCATCCCAGCAAGATCTATAGAAAACAGGGGTCCTCTCCTGCTTCTTTCTCAGTTAACAGATGGCATGGAGGCTTTCCTTCTAGCTTGGCTTTGTTTTGGCTTAGTAGCATAGACTCATTCTAAACTTATGGCCTGGGAAACATGAATCTCAGCCCCAAGGTCTCCAGAACAGAATTATTACAAGAAATTGCCATTTGTCTGGCTTCCTCATTACCCTCCACGGGGCAAGGGCACTGCTAAAGCATGGGCCCCGTTTCTATGGACCATCGGCAGCTACAACCTTGGAATTCAACCTCTCCAGCTTATGAGGACAACAAATTACCCAGGATGAGGACTGCAGTGCATTCAGATGGAAAATGGTGTCTTCTTTTTAATGAAGTGATTTAATTAGGAGCCATTTCCCATCAGCTGGGGTGTCAGAGCACAGCTCGGGCAGCCACTGAGAAAAGCACCAGGCCTCTGCCTTGCCGGCTCCCTCCTTTCTGCTGCCACCTCTCGGAGAAGGAGGAAATTGAAATCACTTTGGGAAAGCACAGGTCAAGCTGGGAAAGGAGGCAGGTCAGGCCTGAGGGCCATGTTGTCCGATCCTCGAGAGAGTGGATTGTCTCAGGCTGTGCTCTCCAATCTGTAGCGCTTTTCTCCAGCACAAGGATTTTTCAAGCTTTTTTGCATCTTGTGCTTCTGCATTCTGCTCCTTGCCCCTAGTCATGACCTCCTGCAGCTCTGGTGGCTGAGAAAGCGAAACAATTCGTAAAGGGATCTTTGCTGGAAGCGTGTGACTCTGAAGGATGTTCTGGGTGGAGAACTGTGGGAGGTTTAACCAAGTTTGGTCTGTGCTGTCCAGAGTCTGGAAAGTCTCTAACAGCACTGGCAATCTAATCATAAATACATATAAAAGCCCACGTTCCAGGGCTTCCCTGGCAGTCCAGTGGGCAGGGATCCGTGCTTCCTCTGCAGGGGTCACAGGTTTGATGTCTGGTTGGGGAGCTCAGATCCTACGTGCCTTGTGATGCCCCTCATCCTCGGCCCCAAAGAAAGCCCGTGTTCCATTCTGGACAAGCTTGATTTGCACATTTTTGATGTGCTGCCATTGTATTTTCAGCACTCAGATATGCAGAATTTGTATCTTTAGAGAGACTATGTCACCCCTGCATCATCCATCAGAGCCTCCAGCCCTCTCTCACAGAGCTGGGAATAAGCAGGGTGAGAATCTCCCAAACCCCAGTGGGAATTTTGTTTTCTTTGCAAATTCCTAGAAGGAAGGGGATAAAGATGAGGTTTAGGATTAGCGACCGCAAAAATGTATAACAGCGCTGAGAGGATCAGAGCTCCATGAGTTTAGTCTGGAAAGAACTCATGGAGAAAGAGAGCTTTGAACGTGGTTTGAAAATTTTTGACAGATCTGTGGCTCCCTTTATGCATATTTAAACTTTTTTTTTTAACCCACGAAAACCCAATAGTCCAATTCTTTTTTGCTCACTTATGGAATGTGGCATACACATGTAATCTTTCAAAGGGAAATATTTTCAAAGAGAAATACTTTTGTAAGAAAGTATTCCTTTTCATTCGATGTGCAGCTGTGATGGCTTATGAGTGATGCTGTCACCTAGAGCAGTGTTTATCAAAAACTGAGCTGAGCTGAGATCTCTTAGTGGGTTGTAAGGTCAACTCATGGAAAAAGCAAGAGAGTTCCAGAAAAAACATCTATTTCTGCTTTATTGACTGTGCCAAAGCCTTTGACTGTGTGGATCACAATCAACTGTGGAAAATTCTGAAAGAGATGGGAATACCAGACCACCTGACCTGCCTCTTGAGAAACCTATATGCAGGTCAGGAAGCAACAGTTAGAACTGGACATGGAACAACAGACTGGTTCCAAATAGGATAAGGAGTGCATCAAGGCTGTATATTGTCACTCTGCTTATTTAACTTCTATGCAGAGTACATCATGAGAAACACTGGACTGGAAGAAACACAAGCTGGAATCAAGATTGCCGGGAGAAATATCAATAACCTCAGATATGCAGATGACACCACCCTTATGGCACAAAGTGAAGAGGAACTAAAAAGCCTCTTGATGAAAGTGAAAGAGGAGAGTGAAAAAGTTGGCTTAAAGTTCAACATTCAGAAAACGAAGATCATGGCATCCGGTCCCATCACTTCATGGGAAATAGACGGGGAAACAGTGGAAACAGTGTCAGACTTTATTTTTTGGGGCTCCAGAATCACTGCAGATGGTGACTGCAGCCATGAAATTAAAAGACGCTTACTCCTTGGAAGAAAAGTTATGACCAACCTAGATAGCATATTCAAAAGCAGAGACATTACTTTGCCGACTAAGGTCCATCTAGTCAAGGCTATGGTTTTTCCTGTGGTCATGTATGGATGTGAGAGTTGGACTGTGAAGAAGGCTGAGCACCGAAGAATTGATGCTTTTGAACTGTGGTGTTGGAGAAGACTCTTGAGAGTCCCTTGGACTGCAAGGAGGTCCAACCAGTCCATTCTGAAGGAGATCAGCCCTGGGATTTCTTTGGAAGAATGATGCTAAAGCTGAAACTCCAGTACTTTGGCCACCTCATGTGAAGAGTTGACTCATTGGAAAAGACTCTGATGCTGGGAGGGATTGGGGGCAGGAGGAGAAGGGGATGACCAAGGATGAGATGGCTGGATGGCATCACTGACTCGATGGACATGAGTCTGAGTGAACTCCGGGAGTTGGTGATGGACAGGGAGGCCTGGCGTGCTACGATTCATGGGGTCACAAAGAGTTGGACACGACTGAGCTGAACTGAAGGTCAACTGGGTGGGCCATGACCAACACTTTTTAAAAGGAGATAATCGAATGGAGGGGAAAAGAATAGCAAATAGTTTAGGACTGTAGGTGTGCCTTTGCTCACATACTGAGTCACACTATAAAATGTACTTCTTACAGCCTAAATTTGGCATCAGAAGACCTAAGTTCTAATTTTGTTTCTTCTATTAACTGAGCTTTCTTGGTGGCTCAGCTGGTAAAGAATCTGCCTGCAACGCAGGAGATCCTGGTTCAATTCCTAGGTCAAGAAGCTCCCCTGGAAAAGGGCATGGCAACCCACTCCAGTATTCTTGCCTGGAGAATCCCATTGATAGAGGAGCCTGGCGGGCTACAGTCCAGAGGGTTGCAAAGAGTTGGACATGACTGAGTGACTAAGCAGAGCATTAACTATGTAACCAGAGGCAAGTACCTAACATCCCTTCCCTAAACTTGACTTTCAGGATCTGTAAAATGAAGGGCTCTGGTAAAATTCTATGCTTCAGTAATTCCATAAAATAGGAAGAATAGAAATTTATTCCTGCACAAATGTACTACAGCCCAAAGTCAAGTAGAAATGGGTTGAGGGGTTTTTTTTGGAGTATAGTTGCTTTCCAATGTTGTGTTCGTTTCTACTGCACGGCAAAGTGAATCAGCTATCTGTATATACATCCCCTCTTTCCTGGATTTCCTTCCCATCTAAGTCTCCACACAACACCGAGTAGAGTTCCCTGTGCTGCACAGTAGGTTCTCATCAGTTACCTGTTTCATACATAGCAGCAATAGTGCATATATGTTGATCTCAATTCTCCCGGTTCATCCCCCTCCCCTTTCCCCCTTGGTATCCATATGTTTGTTCTCTTTATCTGTGTCTCTATTTCTTCTTTGCAAATCGGTTCATCTGTACCATTTTTTCTATGTTTCACATCTATGCATTAATATACAATATTTGTTTTTTTCTTTCTGACTTACTTCACTCTATATGCCAATCTCTAGGTCCATCCATGGCTGCAAATGGCACAATTTCATTCCTTTTTAGAGCTGAGCAATAGTCCATTGTATATATGCACTACACCTGTTTTATCCATTCATCTTTTGATGGACATTTAGGCTGCTTCCATGTCCTGGCTATTGTAAATAGTGCTGTAATGAACATTGGGGAGCATATATCTTTTTGAATTATTATTTTCTCTGGTACATACCCAGGAGTAGGATTACTGGGTCATATGGTAGTTCTCTTTACAGTTTTTTTAAGGAAGCTCCATCCTGTTCTCCATAGTAGCTGTACCAACTTACATTCCCACCAACTCTGTAGGAGCGTTCCCTTTTCAGTAGCAAGTGTTTTTAATTATCTGCACTGTGGCTCCTCCAATGACATCTATGTGGCCACTCAAGACTTGGCTGAGATAAGACTTCGGATCCATCCAGCCGCACTGTCCAAGGAACGCTAAGCTTACTGCAGGTTTTATGGAAAGATATCAAATTATGATAACATTTTAAAAATAAGTATGTCAAAGACAGAAATCCTGGTACACGATTGCTTGTGGTCTAAGCGTCTCCTCTACCAAAACTTCATGTCCCTGAAAAAAGAAGTATAACAAGAAATATGAAGCTTTGTGGAGCTGGAGACCATGCCGTGTGAGGGCTGACACACTCCCTGTTGGTCCCCTTTCACATGAAATGTCACGGATGCATTCCGGAATGAGAATTTCCCTTTACATGTTCTGCACCCTGGGCTCCTCCCCACTGCTCTGCAATTGACCAAGAGTCTGACTTCCGCCTTCACTGGCGACCCTCAGGCCGCAGTTTGTCAACCCCAAGTCTAGGTGACCCCCAAAGTCTCTTTAAGTTTCAACAGTTCCTTTAGGTTAGAAGTGAATTACTTGGATACCAGATACACAATACATTAAATGTAAGATCCCAGATGTAAGAACGCCAGCAGTTTACCTGTTTTTTAGATCACCTTTTTCTTTGCCTGTGCATCAGGCCTCAAATGCAATCCGCCATGGCATTGCTGTGTGGATCTGTCCTAGCCTGAGTCAGGATTTTGCTGAGAATTCATGACCATCAGTTCTCACAGGCACACGTTTCAGATGGCCCAGCCAATTTCCTGTATATCCTACACATAGAGCATTGCTATGTCCTTGAACCTGTTCCCCTCTAACCTCTGAAACTGAAATGTAATGGAACTTGATTTAAGTCCTCATAGTTGATTATAGCACAATAATTGGAATGTTTTGTAATCATGTAATAGTGTATCTCTTTCATCACACGGTGAATAACTTGAGGTGTACAATTTTGTCACTCTGGTGAGATTCCCCTCCAGCAAAAGCAGCTCTGGGCACATTCCAGCCTCTCAGTAAACGCAACTGAAACTCAGCTCCTCACTGGGGAAGAGAAAAAATGTGACCTGAAAGAACAAGTAGAGTACTGGAGCTCCTACATCTGGGATCTTACGTTTAAATGCACTGTGTATCTGGTGTCCAAGTAATTCACTTCTAACCTAAAGGAACTGTTGAAACTTAAAGAGACTTTGGAGATCACCTAGACCTGCGGTTGACTATGGCCTTGGCGTCAGATTCAGTCTACCACTAGTTTCTATAAATCAGGTTTTGTTGGAACACAGCCATGCATTGTCCACCGCTGTTTTGTCCTACACCTACAGAGTTGATCATTACAACAGAGACTGTATGACCCACCGACCCTGAAACACTTGGCTGGCCCTTTACAGAAAAGGTTTGCTGGCCCCTGATCTAGACAGAGCGCCACTCTAATTTTATATGCAAGGGCACTGAGGTCAGCGAGAGGAAGTGGCTCGTTAACAGCACGCTCTGTGTCTCCACACCCACGCTCTGTGTCTCATCTTCTTCATTGTCTCACTCTTCCTTCACCTGAATAACAAGAACTCACTTGGGAGACTGGATTCAGAAGAGCCAGAAAACTGTCATGAGCTTCTCTGCTTTGCCAGGGAAACATCCCTGAGCCTCTCAGAGCTGTCACGTGATGTCCTCTTTTCCCACGCGTGTCCATCTGAAGCAGTGGCAGGGTTTCCACCTGAACCTGAACTCTGTCCACCCTGGATTCAGACAATGAGCATGTTTGGAGAATCACAGCACTGGGCCTCCTAAGAGGGCTTAGAGTTTGGAGAATCATAGCATGGCCTCTCATAAAAGAGTTCATCCTATGGGCTTCCCAGGTGGGCTAGTGGTAAAGAACCTGCCTGCCAGTGCAGGAGATGTGAGAGTCTTGGGTTCCACCCCTGGGTCGGGGAGATCCCCTGGAGGAGGGCATGGCAATCCACTCCAGTATTCTTGCCTGGAGAATCACACTGACAGAGGAGCCTGCCAGGCAACAGACCATAGGGTTGCACAGAGTCAAACACGACTGAAGTGATTTAGCATGCATGCATAAGGAGCAAAGGGTTCAGTTCAGTTCAGTTCAGTTGCTCAGTCGTGTCCGACTCTTCGCGACCCCATGAAACGCAGCACGCCAGGCTTCCCTGTCCATAACCAACTCCTGGAGTTCACTCAGACTCACGTCCATTGAGTCAGTGATGCCATCCAGCAATCTCATCCTCTGTTGTCCCCTTCTTCTGCCCCCAATCCCTCTCAGCATCAAAGTCTTTTCCATTGAGTCAACTCTTTGCATGAGGTGGCCAAAGTACTGGAGTTTCAGCTTTAGCATCATTCCTTCCAAAGAAATCCCAGGGCTGATCTTCAGAATGGACTGGTTGGATCTCCTTGCAGTCCAAGGGACTCTCAAGAGTCTTCTCCAACACCACAGTTCAAAAGCATCAATTCTTCGGTGCTCAGCCTTCTTCACAGTCCAACTTTCACATCCATACATGACGACTGGAAAAACCATAGCCTTGACTAGGCGGACCTTAGTTGGCAAAGTAATGTCTCCGCTTTTGAATATGCTAACTAGGTTGGTCATAACTTTTCTTCCAAGGAGTAAGCGTCTTTTAATTTCATGGCTGCAATCACCATCTGCAGTGATTTTGGAGCCTCCAAAAATAAAGTCTAACACTGTTTCCACTGTTTCCCCGTCTATTTCCCATGAAGTGATGGGACCGGATGCCATGATCTTCATTTTCTGAATGTTGAGCTTTAAGCCAACTTTTTCACTCTCCTCTTTCACTTTCATCAAGAGGCTTTTGAGTTCCTCTTCACTTTCTGCCATAAGGGTGGTGTCATCTGCATATCTGAGGTTATTGATATTTCTCCCAGCAATCTTGATTCCAGCTTGTGTTTCTTCCAGTCCAGTGTTTCTCATGATGTACTCTGCCTATAAGTTAAATAAGCAGGGTGACAATATACAGCCTTGACGCACTCCTTTTCCTATTTGGAACCAGTCTGTTGTTTCATGTCCAGTTCTAACTGTTGCAAAGGGTAGAGTTGCACAAATCTGGGTCCACGTGGGAGGAATAGAAAACACAGGTGTTCTTCCCTCCAGATACTCAGGACACCTGCTTGAGCTCCAGGGAGAAAGGGTGCAATAAGGAAAGAATTAAAACTATGTGAGCAAGATTTCCTTGGTGGTCCAGTGCTTAAGACTCCATGCTTCTATTGCAAGGGGCACAAGTTTGATCCCTGGTCTGGGAACTAAGATCCCATATTCCACCTGGTGCAGTCAAAAAAATAACAACAAAAAGCCTAAGTGAGTGGTTCCACAGCACCTGGCAGGGCACCGAGGGTGTAAGACAGACGGGCTTTGTGACCCCACTGAGGAGGCTTTGGCACAAGCGGTGGTGCGGTTGCCTCCAGGCAGCTTCATGGGCAGCTCTCTCACAGAACCCAGCCCAGCAGGCTGGGGCAGGACTGGAGAAAAACGATGGATGTTCGTGATCACCCAGCGGACTCTTCTATCTGTGCACCTGAAATGCCCCTTGGGGACTCCTAGAACCACGGAGTCGGGGGACTCTGATGAGGCTGGAGGGTTCATAGTAGCAAATGGGGCTAAAAAGGTGAAATGCTATTGTTTCTATCCCTGGTCAGGAGAGCAGGCAGAACTGAGCATGACCACTGCCAACCCCCACCTGCCTCAGCTGGTGTGAGAGCGCCTTAGAGGGCGAATCTGGACTCTCCCCAAGTCATATCTTTGGATGTGGACAGTTAAGCCTCCCAAGCTCTGCTGTTGAGTTCATTAACCCTGGTTCAATAGGGCAGGGATAAACTCCAAGTCATCTAACAAGCAATTCCCTCACTGTCAGTTGCCGCTGCCTATAAATATAGTCAATGTAGTTGATGGTATTGGCACAGCCAACCTAAACTTGAGTGGGATCCAAAGGAAATGCTTTTGGCCTGTGAGGGGAAAAGCGAAAGAGAACAAACACTTGCTTAACAACCGTGATTCCCATTTATAGTAGGACATATTGGGTCATAAATAGGGCTTAAAATAAGTTATTCACTCCACTTGAGTTTTCACTGCCACAAACTAAAGACCGTGGAGGGAGGTGTAAAAATGGCAAAAGACTGAGGGCAGGGAAAGCAGGCAGTGTCTGCAGTTTGGGTTAGATATAATTTCTTTATATAATGCCTTGATACATATATACATATGGGTTTCCCTGGTGGCTCAGCTGGTAGAGATTCCGCCTGCAATGCGGGAGACCTGGGTTCAATCCCTGGGTTGGGAACATCCTCTGGAGAAGGGAAAGGCTACCCACTCCAGTATTCTGGCCTGGAGAATTCCATGGACTGTATAGTCCGTGGGGTCATAGAGAGTCAGACACGACTGAGAGATTTTCATTCACTTCACTTATATATACATATATATTCTTTATATCTAAAGAATAAATTTTTTTTAGATATTCTTTATACATATATTTTATATTAAATAAAATATTTATCTAAAATAGAGACTCTGTATTTGGCTGCTCCTGGCCTTAGTTGCACACGGGATCTCTAGTTGTGGCATGTCCAGATGGTCTAGGTCCCTGGCCAAGGGTTGAAAGTGGACCCCCTCCATTGGGAGCATGGAGTCTTAGCTATTGGACCACCAGGGAAGTTCCTTGGGTTGGATAACTTCTGGGAATGATTTTCTAGGCTCACCCATTATCATATGCGGTGAGTTTATTTGTGATGATATGAAGAAAAATTACCTAAAAGTTGGAAATAAGACAAAAAATATTACATGTGCCCTTTAGTGTCATGCCATCACTCTGTCTAACAAGCCAACTTAAAGGTCTTCTGATGCTCACAGTGAGGTAACCTAGTTAGACTTGCGAATTATTAATGATCCAGGCCCAGATTCTCTGGGAGACCTTAACTTCAGAATATTGCTAGGCTACAAATGGCTTGTATTCAGTAGAAATGCAGATGAATTCTGTCAGGCAGAAAATGTAACCCCAAAAGGTCTGCTCTTCTTGTCACATGTGACATTAACTAGCTTTATCTACTGTGCAAACTTACTTCCACATCCTTTCTTTTAAGGATAACATGAAACAGTCCCTTGTATTGCCCTGTGATTGGGCTTTGTCATCCTGCTGATTCTCTAATGAATTAGATAAATCTTTGACTATATGTCTGTATGAGAATCTTGGTTTTTAATTTATTTATTTTAACTGCAGGCTAATTATTTACAATATTGTAGTGGTTTTTGCCATACATTTTATAGAACCTCCCCACCCTTCCCCCCAAAAAAATTCACTGTGGGCTTCCCTGTTTGTAACTATCCATCTTACTCTCGGTGGATCATAAATTAGACTCATCTGGCTTTCATTTCTCAGCTGGCAGTTTAGTCAAAATTTTTTTTTTGTTTGTTTGTTTTTTAAATGAAAGTTCCTTTTATTTCTGCTATGAAGCTAATTCACCTCAGCAGGTTCCTTAGTGACCTTTTGGGCCCGGCGTTGTACTGGTTACTCCATGAATTACAGAAGACAGGCCAGAGCCCTCTCCTTAGGTATCTCACAGATCAGTTGAAGAGATGAGTCTTATGCATCTTTAAATAGTCATCAGCGTTGAGACATGCCTGTGATAAGCTCAGACCAGCTAGCTACCTTGAGCTCTGAGGCTAATCTAATTTTACTCAAGGATCCAGAAAAAAAGGTAGCAAGAAAGATGAGTGTGGCTGTGACAAGTTTCTGCCTCTCTTGGCTCTTGCCCAACTCATCGGCCTGGGAGATTGAATTCCCCTCCAGCCAGCATCTTGTTCAGCATTTCTGCTCATCATGCCCCTGGCACTGCTTCCTCAGCGGACTGTCCATCATCCCTAAACCGTCGCTGGTCCTCTTGATAGATCAGCAGACAGATGCTGGGGATACAGATGGAAATTCAGAAAATATCACCTGATTCACAGACTCATTCCTTCCTTCTTGTTACCTTGCCTGGCTTCTGACATCAGAGAGAGTCATCAGGCAGTCTGGCAGTGAGTCAGGAGGAGTGTGTGTGCTCGTGCGCGTGTGTGTGTGTGAAAGATAGGGATGGGAGCACCGGGACTAAACGGGAGAAGATTCCTGGTATGAATTTGAAGGAAGAAAGCTTCTAAATGGGGTGTCCTCTAACCTCTCTGAATTTTTATAAGTCCCTCTTTTAGAACGGTTTTAGAGAATGAAGCTGGCAGTACAGTCTCTTCAAGGTCAGAAACAAAGGCCAATGTGTTCCTTGTTGAATCAAACAGAGAAGGGGCGGAGAGTGGGCTTCGGCACCCACATGTCCATTGGGATGAGAGGCTGGGTGGGGTTAAGTGGGGAGGAGGCAGAGATACCACAGACACTTTTGGCCATACTTCCATTAAACAACTTTATCAATGAAACCTAGCAGGGGTCTCCCAGTCCCTTCAGATCCAGATAAGGTCTGTTTGAAATGTCTGCATTATTCCAAAGTGGGAGCCCCCTCCCAGATTTCTGTGAACTATTAGGGGCTGTAGAGGATCTTGTCCATCTCTGGCTCTCACTTTCTGCCCCTGCTGAGTTCATGTTGTCTGCCCTATGTGTTATGACTGTTCCTTCATTTTCACCCAGCTTTAACCCAAACATGGAAGAAGAACTTGGCCCCCTTTCCATAAAATAACCATTCACACAGAGACAAAAGAGATTTACAGGCAGCAATAGAAACTATTTAAAATTGAATAGTGGATATTCCTCTTCTTAAAAGTCCCTTGGCCACTCTGCCCTATTGCCCTGCTATCTCCTAAATCCTCTTGCTCTTTTTTGCAAAGGCAGTGTGGTATAGTGGCCTTAGGGACATGAAGGCTGCCTGCTGGAGTTCATATCCTAGTCTAACCCTCACCAGCTGTATACGTTACGTAAGTCCCTTCACCTCACTGTGCCTCAGTCTTATCATCTGTAAAATGGAGATAATAATCCACTTACTTCATAAAGCAGTGGGAGCAGGAAGGAAGATATATATGTGAATAAGCACACTGAAGAGTGTGTGGCATCACTGGGTCCAAGATAAATGCAAATCCAAACCACAGGGAGCTGCTCCTTCATACCTGGATGGCTAGAATTGGAAGTTCAGATAATAACAACTGTTGGTGAGGATGCAGAGAAATCTGATCACGTTATATCCGAATGCGATGTGAGATGGGTTAGCTGCTTTGGAAACCAGTTTGGCAGTTCTTCAAATGGTTACACGTAGATTTACCACGCGTCTCAGAAATTCTACTCTAAGAGAAGTGAAAACACAATAACTTGTACCTGAGTGTTTGCTGTTTAGTTGCTAACTCTTTGCAACCACGTGGACTGTAGCCCTCCAGGCTCCTTTTGTCCGCGGGATTTCCAGGCAAGAATACTCGAGTGGGCTGCCATTTCCCTCCCCAGGGGATTCACAGATGCCCTGTTCATAATAGCAAAGCGTGTAAACTATCCAAATGTCTATCAGCTGATGAGCGGCTAAACAAAACATGGTCTAACCACATAACGAGGTGTTATTCAGCCACAAAAAGGAATGGAGTATTGACACATGCTGTAATGTGGAAGAACCTTGAAAACATTACGCCACACAAAAGAAGTCAATCACAAAAGCCCACACGCTGTATAATCGTTTCATATGAAATGTCCAGAATAGGGAAATCTAGAGAGAGTAGATTAGTAGTTGCTTAGGGCTGAGACGTGGTGGTTGCTGAAGGAGTTTATAGCTAAAGGATATGGGTTTTATTGTTAAGTTGACAAAATGTATTAAGATGACCATGGTGATGTTTCCATCTAACAGTGAATATTCTAAAAAACAACTGAATTGTATACTTTAGGTGCGTGAATTGTATGGTATGTGAACTATATCTCAATAAAGTTTTTTAAAAAGAAAAGAGAGAGGATGTACATATATATTTACAGCAGTACCTAGCACATAGGAGGGGTTTCCCTGGTGGCTCAGATGGTAAAGAATCTGCCTGCAACATGGGAGACCTGGGTTCGATCCCTGGGTTTGGAAGATCCTCTGGAGGAGGGCATGGCAACCCACTCCAGTATTCTTGCCAGGAGAATCCCATGGGCAGAGGAGACTGCTGGGCTACAGTCCGAACGGTTGCAAAGAGTCAGACACGACTGAGCGACTAAGCACAGCACACAGGTGAGTTCTGAGTCCTGAGAGGAAACCGTGCAATATTTAGATGAGTCGTGTGTGTGTGTGTGTGTGTGTGCGTGTGCGCGCGCGCGCATGCTTGGAATTTTCCAGCTAAGAATACTGGAGGGGGCTGCCCTTTCCTTCTCCTGTGGATCTTTCTGACTCGGGGATCGAACCCATGTCTCTTGCTTCTCCTGCATTGGCAGGCGCATTCTTTACCACTGCACCACCTGGGAAGCCCTAGAGGAGTCCTGAAGGAGAGATAATGAAAGGTCTATTCCCAAAGATGTGGAAAGGGGAAACTAACAAGGTGGAGTGTCCCGTGGGAAAGAGGAGGGAATCCAGAGAGTGAGCTGTGGCAGCAGAGGGTGGCCAACAGGAGCTGTGGTTTTCAGAGCCAAAGCAGCCCCTGCCTCGCAGCAGCCCACCAGGGAGGAGCCGGGAGAGGGGATGCTTTCTCACGGTCACGTCCCATCTGCTGGGACTCCCCGTCATCAGCACCCACAGAAAAGCCTGAGACGCCCGCTGAGGAGACCACAGATGCTGTCCATCCAGACTCAATCATGTGGACCAATTTATTCTTTCCCCCTTTCCTGGTACCCTCGTAACAACCCCACCCTAGGACCCATCTTTTAGGACCCAGCTTTTCCCACTATTGGTTTCATAAGGTAGTTTCTTAATGATTGTTTTCTTACTTGGTTACTTTTCTGCAGCAAAATACTTGCTGCCTTTTGCAACCACAAACTTGCTCTTAGAAGAGTCAGAGAAAGGAAAGGAAAACACGACAATGCTTCTCCCAGGCTAATCATGAAGACTGGGGTAGAGGTGGGTGGCTGGCTGCTCGCCCTCACCTTGAGGCCCAGCATGCTAAGTTGCCTGGGTCGTGTCTGACTCTCTGCAACCCCGTGGACTGTGGCCCGCCAGGCTCCTCTATCCGTGGGATTCTCCAGGCAAGAATGCTGGAGTGGGTTGCCATGCCCTCCTTCAGGGGATCTTCCCCAGCCAGGGATCGAACCTGCATCTCTTACGTCTCTAGCACCGGTAGATACATTCTTTACCACTAGCGCCACCTGGGAAGCCCACGGCCCAGTGCAGGAAGTAGCAAGAGTACCTGTTGAAAAGAGACAGGTTCTCAACTTCCCCTTCTAGTAAGGATACCTACAGAGGCCTGTATTTATGCTTCCCAGGGGCATTTTCTCCCGAAGGTGTGGCCCCTTCCAGGTAGTCTGGTGAATCTATATGTAGATTAAGGTCTGGGCAGAAAGTGGGTATGACTACCTGCTATTGCTATGGGCTGAATTGTGTTTCCCCTCTAATCTATATGTTGAAGTCGTAACCCCCGTCCTTTAAAATGTAACTAACTCGGAGACAGAGACTTTAAAAAGCTGGTGAAGGTAAAATGGGTTTTATCAGGGTGGGCCCTAATCTATTACGATTTATGTCCTTGTAGGAGAAGGCAATGGCAACCCACTCCAGTACTCTTGCCTGGAAAATCCCATGGACGGAGGAGCCTGGTAGGCTGCAGTCCATGGGGTCGCTAAGAGTCGGACAGGACTGAGCGGCTTCCATTTCACTTTTCACTTTCATGCATTGGAGAAGGAAATGGCAACCCACTCTGGTGTTCTTGCCTGGAGAATCCCGGGGACAGGGGAGCCTGGTGGGCTGCCGTCTATGGGGTCACACAGAGTCGGACATGACTGAAACGACTTAGCAGCAGCAGCAGCAGGAAGAAGAGATGAGGACATAGGCACAGACGGGCCATATGAAGTCACAGAGAGGAAAAACAGTCACCCACAAGCCAAACACAGAGGCCTCAGAAGAAACCAATGCTGCAAACACCTTGATTTTGGATGCTCAGCTTCCAGAATTGAAAATAAATGTCTGGGGTTTTTTTGCTGGGTTTGGTTTTTTTGGGCCGTGGTGGGTCTTCACTGCAGCGTGCAGGCTCTCTAGCCGTGGCACACGGACTCAGTAGTTGCATCACGTAGGCTTAGTTGCCCGATGGCGTGTGGAATCTTAGTTCCCTGACCAGGGATGGAACCTGCTTCCCTGGCAGAAGGCAGATTCCTAACCACTGTCGGCCCCTCCTGTCAGCCTTGATCCCTGCCTCTAACACATGCACAGTGTGGGTGCCTCGTTGAGTCATCTGTTTGGAAGCTTGTTCCTTTGGCCCCTGTATATCTGCTCCCCTTCTCTTCCCTCTCTCCAAGCCCACCCGAGGATCTGCCACTCTCAGACTGGCACATATGGTAGTTACTCAGAGTGACAGGATCAACTTTCCTCTGTGGAATATCCAAGGAGCTTTTCTTGAGGGTAGGTGGTGGTTTGGCAAATGCAAAGAGGAGTAACACAGTGGTTGTCCCCAGCCTCATAGAGGGGCCATGGTTGAATCTGATAGTGAATTGTGACGATTTCACCGAGATGATCATTTGAAGGGGGCCTTCAAAGACGAGTACGAGTTCAACAGTGGTGACCAGGCATTCTGTGCAAAGGAAACAGGATGGCCAAAAACATCTCAGCGCTTTGGCCTTGCTCTATTTCATTCCAGCACTTAGCACCACCTGAAACTATACTTTTATGTAGCTTCTAGATGCTTATTCTCTGTCTCCCTCATGCCCTCTAATTCCCTGAATGTAGGAAGCAGGTCTGTCCTATGTGCCCCAAAGAATCCCTGGCACGCGGCGGGGGCACGGTGCACGTGTGCCGCACGGATGGATCCACAGGCAGTCCAAGCACAAGGGCGGCAAGAGGACTTTGACGAGATCTGCAAGCACTTATGCCATTTCACGTCATCTGCGTAATTCCACTCCTGAAGAGACACGGCACTATCTCCATACTACAAATTAGGAAACGGAGGTGAGACAATGGCAAGCAACTTGCTAAAGGTCACACACCCAGTAAAAGGTAAATCTGGGATTGAAGCCTAAGCTAGCAGTTTCCAAAGTCTGGGCTACACCAAGAAGAGGCTAACAGAGGCCTGAACTAAGTAAAACTGTGGGAAGGGAGTTGCATTCATGCCTGCGAGGTGTTGTGCTGACAGAGTGGACCAGACTTGGCCACAGGCTGGAAGAGAGAATCCTCTGTAGTTTCATCTCCATCTGAGCTGCTGGCCCTGGCCTTGCCAATCGCATGGGGATGACAGAAAACCCGCGGCATTGGCCACCAAGGAGCTGGTTCACTTCGGAAGACTTAGATATCTACCTTCTCAACGAATGTTCCCCCACAATACGGGGACAGATACCAGCTTCACAGTTGTGAGATGATGCGGGTAAGGCACCCAGGCCAGTTCCTGGCCCATAGGAGGTGTTCAATAAATATTAACTCCCTTCTCTTTTCCCCATGGCCTCCTGCTGTCTTTTCATCTGGGAAATATGGTTCCTGAGAAGAGGACCAAAGAGGGAGGAAGTATAAAGAGGACATCTGCTCTGGGGTGGGTAGGGAAGTGGACAATCTCAAGAAGGAAGGCAGGGACAAGCCAGGCCTGGAAGAGGTAGGTGGATAAGAGACCAGGAAAATACCCCACAGTTTTCTCTCCAAGGAAAACTCTGACCCTCTAGAAGGAAGATTCCGACAAGCCACCAGAATCCTAAATCTTGTGCTCAATCCTCCAGAGCCTGCTGCAGAAGCAGGGGACCATGTGACTTGGGCCTCATATATATACATTTGGTTCTATTTCCAAAGGAAGTTATTCGCTGAGTTATAGTTTGGGGTTTGTGTTTAAAACGTTAATTTTTAACAGTTATTTGTGAGTTTAATTATGGATTGCACCTGGCGGTGATTTTCCATTTCTGAAAACATAATGTGCACTGCTCTATAAAACCTAGTTCCTGACATAAATATGCTATTTGTGGGATCATTTTTAAAAGGTGTTAACTCATAAACAATTGAATTATAGCACAAGATTTTGTAAAATTGTTTTTGAATTTCCATATTTCCTCTGTGTTGGAAATGTTTTCCATTTTTTTAAAAAAAAAAGAGGCCTGGGTTTTTCCGTCTCACAGGACAGCAGCCTCTCAGAGGCCGTCAGAGGGGAGGCCAAGAGCCTGTTACTGAGCTTGTCTGCAGTGCCACCTGGTGTTTATAACTCATTAAACTCTAACGCCTCCTCGTCCTTAAGCCCTGAAATTTGCTGAGTAAAATCCCCACAGCGACTTTTTGAAGCACTCCCTCTCTCAGAAGTTCTCATTTACTTAAAAAGAGTAAGGGTTGTAAACCAAAACAACAGCTGTTGCACAAGGACTTTTGTTTCATTCTAGCTTCGTGTAAATGTGGGAGGGCAGGTCTGTTTGTAATACAAGCTAAGACTGACTGAGCAGTGACTATGTGCCAGGGAGTGTTCCAAGTGTGCTGCATGGATTAAGTCACTTCACTATTATAACAATTCTAGAGACAGGCATTATTATTAACACGCCCATTTTACAGATGCAGCAACTGAGACACAGAGCGTTTAAGGAATTTGCCAAAAATCACACAACTAGAAATCAGCAAAGATTTCAGGCCAGCCAGCCTTGTTCCACTGCCCATGATTTTACCCACTTTTCCATGCAAGTGCATGTTTCAAGAAAAGGTATCTTCTTAATTTTTATTTGGCCTGATATTAAAAATTTAATTTCTCTGGGTAAAGTTTGATGGACCAAGGATAAACAGAGCAACAAACAAGGTAAAAAATAATGCCTTCAATAATCCTCTGCTATATGAGATAGTAAGCTTCTCAGAAGCACAGATTGCCCTTTAGAATGTCATGCAGTCTGGAAGGATGGTACACAGAACAAGTTCATTAGTGTTTGTTTATAACACGTCCCTGCACCCCAGTCAGGAAAGTATTATATTCTCCTCAGTCTTTTTAAGAGTTCAACAATTTCAAATCTCTCCTTTAAAAGGGTAATAATAACAATAACAACAGATACAGTGTATTGAGTGCTTTTTCTTGGTTTTTGCTTGAGAGAAGCAATGATCTAGTGAAAAATAATGTGGATTTGAAGGAATCGTACTATCTGGGCTCAAATCTTAGCTGCTATTGACTGCACAAGTTCCTTCACATAGCTAGGCCTTAATCTCCCCTGTAGAATAGGGAATATGATGGTGCCTGCTTCAGAAGAGTATGTGAGGATGAACTGATTTAATTCATGTAAACAGTTCAGAAGAGTTTCCAGCACGTAGTAAGTTCTTCTGAAAATGTTACCTAGTCATGTAATGTGCCAGGTGCCATGCTAAGCAGACAGGTGACAAAACCACCTTTTAATGCGAGGGTCTCTCTGTATAGACTGTTGGCTGTTAACATTATTAATGCAGAAAGGAATCTGAGACGAAATATACCAAGATGGTAATCGCTGCCACCGAGTAGGCATACTTTCATTGTTTTTCACTGTTTGACTTGTCTGCCTAATAAGCACGGGTTGTTTCCTAGAAAGAAGACCAAAACTAAAGATTAACAGGAAAAAAAAAAATTTCATTGAAGGAACTAAGGATAATTGACCAGAAAAAAGAAGTCTCATGGAGGACACAGTGTATGTCTTCAAATTGTCATTTCACTTCAAACTGAAATGTCTTCAAGTTGCTGAGTTAACAAGTGGAAGAGAAAGACCTGCACGTCAGAGCGAGGACTGATGGATGGAAGTTTCAGTCTCTAGTGAGCAAAGGTGACTGAAAAGCCACAGAGAGCAGCTCATCCTTGAAACATTCACCCAAGGCTGAGAACGCCTCCAAGAGACAAGGAATAGGCAGGCAACTCACGGGTCAAGCGGCAAGACCTCTCTAGTCCTAATTTTTCATTTCCCAATTTTTCTCTGAAATCCACCAGAAGAAATGAAAAAACAGGTGATCCCCAGCTTGCAGAGAGCTGAAGTCTGTGTTCTTGCCAGGTATTTTTGTCCTACCCTGTTTCCATAAACCCTATGAGAAGACATGTGTCTTCCCTCATTCTTAAGGACCCAGTTGGATTGGAGAAAATGGAAGCGATGGCCCAAAACCAGCGACACCTTAGCACTCACATCCCACCAAGTGCCAGACAGCAGCCCTGATGCACAGTCCCTCTGCTGGTTACTGCAGAGACGAGACGAAGGAAAGAATAGGCAGGGCCTTTGGCTCCCGGGACTCGTGATCCCATTTCTGTCCTCTGCAGCCGTTAGGAGTTGTGGACGATAGAGCCTGGCCTTGGCGGCTGAAACAAACACAGGTTCAGGTTTTCACAGAGGAGGGTGCAGGGAGGACACGCAGAGCTGCGACGGCAGCCTCGGGATGCAGCCTCGGGAAGCAGCCAGGGAGCCGGGCTCCTGCTGCCTTTCGGTGCCACCATCTGCTGGGCACAGACATCTTCCCGGGGAGCTTCGACCGTCACGTCTGTGCTCCAGGCAGGAAACAGGAAGCACAAGAGGCGAAAGAGGGGCTCCTCTCAAAGTGCTCTCCTAAGAATCTGCTCAAAGTTGAGTGCCTGCTCCTCTGGCCGCACCTTACCTCCACGGGGCTCGGGCACTCTGGCCACCCATAAAACCCAGGGCCCCATTACTAGGGGAGGAGGAAGCGCGTGCGGGATGGATAGAAGCAGTGCCTGCCACTGTCTCTCCGCCCGTCAGGATGGCAGGGCTTGTCCCCCACTCTACAAAGACGAGATAGCTGAGAGGCGGCCAGGAGGACCTGTGCAGAGCCGCAGCGGGGCGGTGGTGGTGACGGTGCCGACACCCAGCTCGGGGCGGCTTTTGGAAAATGGCGAACGCAGAAGGCAGAGACTCACGAACATCTGTGGACCAACAGCAGGTGTGAGCCCGGGGCCATCTCCCTGCGGGGAGTCCAACTGGCAGATGAGAAGGGCTGCAGAGGGCAGCGAGGACAGGGGCCGCAGGACTCCATGCTCCGTGTCATCCCCTGGTTGGCGAGAGCTAGACGGCTCTGGCCTTGGCTCAGCTGGGAGAACAGATGGGCAGGGATTCAGCACAGCGTCCAGAGCAGCCAAGCAGCAAACCTGCCTTCCCTCCCTGTGTCAGCCGAGGTTACGGTTCCCACTGGGTCCCAGCCAGCGGCAGAGGCTCAAGCCTGAAGACTCTGACAGCTGGGCCAGGGCTGTGCCATTCCCCGCCCACCATGGAGGCCAGGATGAGGGCCAGCGAGTCAGGGGCTCCTCCGGCAGCGAGGGGGACGCACCTGGGTGGAGAGGCCCACCACGCTCACATTTCCCTGTGCAAGGGCGAGCAAGCCTGTGGCGATCCGATCTCAGCCCTAACCTTTGGGGCCCGGGACTCACTCCAGCCACGGAGATGGCAGCCTGTTTGTGTGGCAGAGGCCTGGAGCTATTCGGGTCCTAGTGTCCCACAGGAAAGATGGCCATGTGGCCAGAGTAGTAAAGGGCAATGCAGGAATTAGTCTGAAAAGCCAGCAGTGCGCATCTAAAGAAAGGCGGGTCCTCGAGGAAAGAAGGAAAACCATGAGGCGATAGGAACACACACCCAGCTTCAAAGACATAAAATGCATTGCATAGAATTTTATTGCAGCTCTGGCTGGAGCGTACTGTATAAGAGGAAGAGACACAAGTCTTTAGAAAGACATGAACTTCCTGCTGTCAGCTGGACATGGTGGATGCACGTGGAAGGAATAACTAGGGACGAAAAGAGGTGTGTGTGTGGGGGGTTCTTTCACCTTCCACAGACCGCATCAATGTTGGATTATCTGTGTTACCTACTCCCAGGTCACTGGCTCTGACGTTACAAGCGGACTGAAACTTGTTTAGAATTCTGTTTAGCTGGAAAAGTAAAGAGACTGAAGTTTGTTTAGATTTCTATTTAGCTAGAAAAGTCAGAAAGGCTTTTTTGAATGGTATGAAGATGACGAGCAGAACGCCTTTGAAGAGACAAGCTGGGGAAGAGATGGGAAGGAGAGGGTGGGCCAGTGGCGGGCCCCACCCGAGAGGCGGCTCCCTCTAAGGAGCCGGCTGTGCATTTCTACCACACTCTTCCTCCGGGAGGCTGGGCACCCCGCGGCCACCTGCAGACTGCACAGTGAGGCTCTTCGGATGGTTATAAAGAACTCCCAACCCTGTTCCCTTACCCCTGGCCTTCTGTCATCTCAAGATTCTAGACTCATCAAAGCTACGCCCTGCGGCCTGAAAGGCTGCTCGCGCGGCTGAGGGCGGGCTGGGCAGCAGGCTGCCAAGCGGGCTCCCACCCCGCCCACCTCCCGCTCCGTCCTCAGCAGCCCCGACGAGAGCACCATCAGGGCGGAGGCTTCACGAGCCACCCTTGGCCCTCTGGGGTGAGAGGAGTCAGCAGGGACACGTACCCACCCTGCCGGGGCCATCTGCACTCAATTACAAGCCCTTTGGAAGCCGGCAGAGGGCTGTTTAGCTGCCGCTGGTTCTCTATGATTAGCTAGTTCTTGTCTTTTGAATACTGCATATGGTGCAGCCAGCTGTAGAGAGCATTCATGATTCAAAGCTCTTTTCCCCTCAAAAAGAAAAGTGCTAAGCTAGTTTTATTACCATGGGAAGAAGAAGAAAAAAAAAAGTTTAAAACTCTTACCTTTGGGTTAAGTTCCTTTTCCTTCCTTAAAATTCCACCTCTTCCCAGGATTGGGACCATTCCATGTTCTGTCTTCTACCAGCACTATACAGGTGCTCGTTTGCTCAAGGTGAGCCTTGTGAGGAAATATCAAGATCGTGTGTAATTCCAGCGTAGACATTTTTATCCATAGTTCAGCAGACTCTCTCCTCTCATTTTTTATGGGAGACCTGATGTGAAGTTATCCTTGTAGTGAAACCACTCCAGATTCCGCCCTCTGCAACCAGCTGAGGAGCCAGGGCCACTGCGTAAGCTTACTTACCTTCTTCCGCAGGTGCTGAGCCAAGAACAGAAGCAACACGGCTTTGTTCACACTTGATACTCAGTGTTCTCTGTGGGTAAGAAGCAGTTAGCTGGCTATAAGCCAGCATTAAAGTCAGCAGGAAAGCTTAATAAAATGTGTATTCCTGGGGCTACATCACAGACTTGAAATCCGGGCTCACATGTGAGTGGAGGTCCAGAGAAGACAGAGATTTCGGAGTCTCGTGACTAGTGATAACGAAAGCCACGGATGGGCTACAATTCACAGGGAAAAGAATGTGGAAATAGAAGACGAGGGTAATCAGAGTCTCTTCTTCCTCGTTTCTCTGAACCAGGCAAATAATTTTTTTCTCGTAATACACAGGCTGTCTGGTAAACAGCAGCGCAAATATGCCAATAACCACAGGGCACGCTATGGATAAAACAGCTCTTTGTAGATAAACGTGCATGTGTAGCTGATTCTCTCTGCTATACACCTGAAACTAACAAAGCACTGAAGTCAATCTTGTGGCTCCGCTGGGAAAGAATCCGCCTGCAATGCGGGAGACCTGGGTTTGATTCCTGGGTTGGGAAGAGCTCCTGGAGAAGGGAAAGGCTACCCACTCCAGTATCCTGGCCTGGAGGATTACATGGACTTTAGGAACCCATCTGTATATGGAATGAATAGTTGTACTCTCCATATTGGGGAAAGAGAGACATAAAAATGCCTATATAAATATTTAGCAGTAAGAGTACCCCAGAAGTAATTTTACTTTTTTTTAATAAGAAATTTCAAGCATTTCCAAGAGGAACAAAATCTGTTCCAATTATGGATTGTTCCACTGAGGATAATGGGAGCCACAAGTCTCACTATCTGAGAAGAAAATTATTAATATGGGAAGGGAGAAAACAAAAGGAACCCTGTGCTGTCAGCCTGAAATAGAGGCATGGGATAAATTCGTGGTTTTTAATATGGATACAGAAATAAATTTAGATGTCATGGGCACACAGCTATGTGCATACATGTACACACATGCAAATATTCCTAAACTCTGACTGTTGAGATAACAGTGGCTCCACAATAGTACTGAGCACACTCAGCCCTCAAATCTTAGTTTTAAGATAGTGTTCCACTAAGGAAAGTAGCGGTAAAGCGTCTGTCTACAATGTGGGAGACCCGGGTTTGATCCCTGGGTGGGGAAGATCCTCTGGAGAAGGAAATGGCAACCCACTCCAGTGCTCTTGCCTGGAAATCCCATGGACGGAGCCTGGTAGGCCCCAGTCCATGCGGTTGCGAAGAGGTGGATACGACTGAGCGACTTTACTTCAAGGAAAGTAGGGCCGGAGTAATGAAAAGTACAAGACAAAACTGGACTGTCCTACAGTGTCAGAAAATAAAGAAAAAGGCCAAGTATAAGGGAGACATGTCAAGAAGACACAGCAGTCAGCTTGAAGGCGCTCCTGCTGGCCACACCTGAGATGATTTAAGCATCTGAAGGAATAACCGTAATAATTAATTTTAACTCACTGGATACAAAAATGATTCCATACTCGTAATATAATATAAACTAATAAATAAATGGGGAATGAGTGACCCTATAGTGAAAAAGACTGGCAAGCACCACCTTAAACAAGTGGTCACTTAGTGTTACAGTGATGAGACAAGCGGAAATCACATGCCACACAGCGTACGGGATCTTAGTTCCGAGAGGGGACCGAACCCGGGCCACGGCAGTGAAAGCGCTGAGCCCTAACCACTGGACGAATTCCCTAAAACTGGTTTTAAAAGGCCAGCTTCTCAGTGTAACAGACAAGTGACTGCAGCAATGATGGAGACAAGGCGAATTTGTAGCATCGAGTGTCACAAAATTATTTCTTGAAATAGAGCAGAAATTATTTTATATAATGTGATTTTTAGGTACATATTTTAACAAAACCACTTATTATGAGTTAAAGAAAGATCAGTGGATGAATATACTCTTCTAGGTTGAATTAAAATAGGATATGTAAGGTTTAAAAAAGTTTGGCTGGGGGAAAGTAACAGTTTTGCAAAACCTGTGCAATCCAAAAGATGATGTTCGACAGCAAGAAGGGTTCCAGTTTCTCAGCACCAGTTCTCACAAGCATAGAAATGTATGCCTCAGTGTAAGAGGGTGTCAAACAGAAACAGGCAAATCTGACAGACTTTACCAAGCAGGGTAAATCTGATGTAAAATCACAGTAAAACAAATTACAGCTTACAAAAAGACTCGCAAGTCGAGGATTCCTTCTATCGATTTCTCAGAGCCCCCACGAGCTCCTCCTGTCCTCTCAAAGATAGGTTGTACCAAAATCTGGTCCACATCGAACCTTTCAGGGATGCACGACCTGAAAAGGAAAAAGTGTCTGAGAAGATGCTGCCTGGCGCCCCTTCCTGCTGTCAGCCCTTCTTTGTAGAGGCGATCAGAATCGGGTCCGAGTGGCGCAGAGTGTCAGGCATCCCACGCCACGCCAACACCGTTTTCTGTCCAGCCAGCTCTCATCTTTCTCCAGTAATGAAGAGATGGACGTTCTTCTTGGACTGCAGCATCTGGGCGGCCCGCTCCACCCCGACCACGGCGGCCAAGCGCTGGGCGTCGTACTTGGAGTAGAGGACAGTGCAGGTCCAGGCGGCTTCCTCGCCGCTGCTGGTGGCTCGCAGCATGTTACAGACTTCACTGTAGAAGTGCGGGTATGTTGGCAGTTCATAGAAAATCAGGTTCCTGATGCCTTTTATTGTGTATCTGCCAGAAGGAGAAAGAGAGGCTATGTCTACGGGAGAAATTTATGGAGAAGCCACCTTGGAATTTTACAGGGACACAGTCACTCATATCGCTTCGTGCTCAAGGAGGAAGAACAATAACAGACAGACCAACGGTTACTCTAATTTGAGCTGGAAGGGCTCGTTTTTTGTGACAATGTGTTTGAATTCCTAATGTTTGGCTTAAGATAATGATAAAATGAATTTGCCTTTCTTGAGCCTGCTCTGAGCAGAGTGAGGTAGGCTGGGGAAGAATAGAAGACAAGGGTAAAAAATCAGTCATCAAAATAAAAAGCAGACAACTTGCAATTTAACACTATCCTTATAATCAGGGAAAACAATGTTCCGTAATGGAGATGAGGTCAGATCCAGTACATAAACTGCAAATGCTCTCCAATTAAGTCTTTTCTTACCACTTTGACAACATGTTAACTCCATGGCAGATGGTCCAAGTTCATCCATTTATAACACTGTGCCCAAGGACCCACCAGGCATTCTGGGAAGGCGATTAGTATCAGGAGCTTCCTCACTCTTTCCCTGCCCCACAGGGCTGCACCGAGGTGGTCAGAAGGCACACCCTAAGGACTCACCTTGTGGTTAGATCGAGGTCAAGCACTGCCTCCTAACAAAAGATTTCACAGGCTGACAAGGTTCTGATTTTTCCTGTCTGACACATCTGATGTTAGACTTCCTCGGGAATTTTATTTTATTCATGGAGGATAAGTTTTCCTTGTCTTTTTATCCCATGGCTCAGCCTTATCTCTCTGGAGACCCTCCTCTTTCAGAATATAACTGCAGTCCATTATTTGGTTCATTTTCCACAACCCCGTTCTATAAAGGAATTCTAACGCTAACGAGTGAAGTTGACAAGACACAGTTCTGCCTCAGCAGTTATCAAAACAAAAACACACAAACACGGAGTTTCACTTCTGCTTACTATGTAGAAAATTCAAGAGAATACTGCTTCCATGCTAACAAGAAAAACAATCTACAACATTCCTCTTCTTGAGCCTAGACAGCCGATGTGAGGCAACCAGGTGGACTGATTCAGCAGTGCCCTGGTGTGTGTTTAACTGGTTCTCAGTGGGGGAGGGAAGGTGCTGATTTGAAGCACTTGCCAATTTTTGTGGTGTAAACCCTTCATTTCAAGCGAACAATGTCATGCTCCTGAACTTGGAAATGGGAAGAGATGTGCGACCAGATCTCAAGAGCAGGCATGAGCCAGCTTCAGCCCATCACTGACTGAATTCCAGAGCGACAAGCTCGTCTGAAGGAAAACAGGATACTTCACCATGGGAAAGGGGGTGGCTGCCATGAAAGCGGGAAGGAAGAAACAGCTACACTTTGAACACGTTCTCAAAGGGCAATTATGGGTTTGCATGAGAGTCCAGGATCCCTGGGATTTCCGGACGCACTTTACTTCATTTTCACGAGGTCCTTTCCACAGGGCTCCACTGGGGGCCCTGAAGACAAGGCAGAAGACCTGGAGAGAGCCCGCGGCGGCGCAGACAGGGAAACTCACTCTTTCCCCAGACCCATACTGTGTATGGAGCTAAAGCCTGAAGCCAGTGAACAGGACGAAAGGTCAACTGCTGGGATGGGGTCAGACGAAGCAAAAATCCGCTACCCTAAGGGAGCGGGGTTTCCCTTGTGGCTCAGCTGGTAAAGAATCTGCCTGCAATGCGGGAGACCTGGGTTCGATCCCTGGGTTGGGAAGATCCCCTGAAGAAGGGAAAGGCTATCCACTTCAGTATTCTCACCTGGAGAATTCTACGGACTGTACAGTCCATGGAGTCGCAAAGAGTTGGACGCGACTGAGAGACTTTCACTTTCAAGGGAGGGGCATTAACCCCCTCACCCCGTCCCTCCCCACCACAAGACTCACACCCAGCAAAAAGCAAGAGCAGTCTGTCCCTAAGCAAAGGGCATGAAGCCTACGGAGCCCAAGCCTGTGCTGATGCAAGCAGAGGCTTGCCGCCAGTGGGGAGAAGCAGGAAACTCTTTCCAAGACCCTCACAGAACAAGGCAGAGAGAGGTCTGCCACCACGCAGGGTGGTGTAGGAACCCTGAGAAAGCCCAGGGTGGAGAGAACCTGCCTGCATCTGAGCTGGACGGGTCGGAGGGCCCCTGCCCCACTCCAAGCCTGTGCGGAGGAACGAGCAGGAGGGGCTGGAGTGCGGGGAGAAGCTCTCCCTGGGCACAGGGGCGCAGGGCTCGGGGAAAGCTGAGAGCAGAGCAGGTCCTGAGACAAGACCCTCCAGCAGGGCCCCGCGCCGGGCCACCGTCTGCTGGAGGAACTGCAGTCTGTGGTACCTGGACGGTAACCATGGTAACAACCAGATCCTCACTAGGCTCCCAACTCCCACTCTAGTGGCCTGACGCAAGAGGTGTGTCCAGGCCAACTACCCACTCAGGAACTCCATTCAACTATTACAAAAAACACAGAAGAGCAAGAAAAAGACATTAAAACCATGAGGTATCATTTTGACTATCAAACTACTGGCAACAGGTAGGGTTTTACAGAGACAGGTTAATGGAGTATAAGTTATTTTATGTATTTTGGGGGGGGAAGGGAGAAGACGGGAGTTGCAACGTACAGCAAACATTACATTGTGCACAGTTTTTGAACAAGCAAGTTTTCCTTTCCAAATTTATCCCAAGGAAATACCTAGGCAACTAGGCCATCAACTACACAGATGGCTGCTCATGGCATTATTGTACCTAATAGCGGAAAACAACAGCATGCCTGTTAAAAGGAAACTGGGTTAACTATATCCCCATTCAAAGTACATAACAGTAACCACTGAAATGGACACCAAATCAAACAGAAAAGGTATCTTTACAAGGCAGAGATGTAGCAGCCCTACCTTGGCCAGGATTATGTTCAGCATCACCCAAAACGGGATAAACTGACACCCTGTGCCTTCATGTAGAATTCTTACCAAAACAGTGTTTAAATCTGTGATTCCCAAACTTGGACGCCTGTCGAATCACCTATTTGTTTTTTAAAAATATCTATTATATAATTGGTCCCCATCTCCAACACTATGATTTAATTGATACTGGGGTATGACATGGGCATTCAGATTTTTTAAAAGCTCTACTAGGGGATTCCAAAGTGTAGTAAAGTTTGGGGACACTGACCTAAATAACAAGGAACAAAGCAAATCCAGACTGTGGGACATTCTACGGGAAACCGGACTACACTTTGCAAAAAAAAGTCAGTATCATGACAAAGAACAAAAGGAAGAGAATTATTCCAGATGAGGGTTTCTTAACCGCAGTATTACTGACATTTTAAGCCAGATAATTCTTTGTTTTAGGGGCCATCCTATGAACTGAAGGGTGATTAGCAGCACTCAGGCCTTGACCTGTGTGAACCACTAGACTAACCCTCCAGCTGTAACTTCCAAAAATGTCTCCAGATATTTCCAAATGTCCCTTGGGGAGCAAAACTATTCCCAGCTTGAGAACTGCTAAAATAAACTGAAGAAACATGTTAACCAAATGCAATGTGTGATACTCAACTAAATCCTAAATCCTGGATCGCTGGTGGGGGACAGCTGTGATCGTCACTGGGACACAACTACGAAAATCTGAACACAGACCGAATATCAGATGATGTTATTGCAATCATGTCAAGTGGAATGTCAATAAATGACAGAATTTTGTTTTTAGCCACTTTACATGCTGAAAGATCTAGAAGCTAAGTGTCATGAAGCCTCCTATAATTTACTGTCAAATGGTTCAGGAAGAAAAAAAATAAGGTGTGGGAGGAGAGAGAGGAGAGGCAGAATGTGAGTGCATGTGAGCGGGGCAGAGTGCTAACAGCTGGCCAAGTCTACCTGGCAGGAGTTACAGACGTTCACTGGGAGAGCTGTACAATGTCTTTTGAAATGAAATCTTCCCACATAAAAAGTTGGTGGGGGGAGGATGTTAACAGAACCATATATAAACTTATAAAGACTTAGAAATACATATCCATAACACACAAGCATACACGCCAAAACGCTAACTTGTTTTTTCTCAATGAGCACATAAAACACGTAAGACAAAAGAAAAAAAGTCCCTATGTGTATATGGGGATCTCAACTTTGGTTTTATTTTTTTCAAATTGCCTGTGTCTGTGTGCATGTACACAAGTTTTTTGACATTAAAAAGTCAGGGAAGAAATATACCAAAACGAGTATTTGTATCAGTGGGATTATAGGTGATTCCATTTTTTTAACCTAGATTTTCCAGGTTCTCTAACAATAATACTCTTATAATCAGAATATTTTTAAAACAAAATAAAACAACAAAACCGACTCCAATAGCTATTATACTTAAGAACTAAGAAAATCTCTTAGTGCTGATCTGTCTACAGTAGAGACATAGTAGAGACTAGGGCTTCCCAGGTGACTCAGCGGTAAAGAATCTTCCTGCAATGCAGGAGATGCAGGTTTGATTCCTGGGTGGGGAAGATCCCCTGGAGAAGGAAATGGCTACCCACTCCAGTACTCTTTCCTGGAAAATCCCATGGACAAAGGAGCCTGGCAGACCACAGTCCACAGGGCCTCAAAGTTGGACACGACTTAGCGACTAAACAATGCAACAAAGAGGCTAGGGGTCTTCTGGAAATAAGAGAGTGTGAGCAGTGCCTCTTCAGAGGGGCAGTCAGTACCAACTCCTGTAACCTCCTGCACCCCTTCCCCTGCCTTCCTCCTCTCCTGTACATGTTTTGTGTCTTCAATGACCCCAACAAATATGGCCTAACACTCTGACAGGACCTAAAATTAAGGACATTCCAGACATCTATGCTACCTGCCGACTGTCAATGATATGAGGCACCCACAACTGACTTGAAACGCTGGTTCCTCCATAGTCTATAAAGACTCCATCTGCTACTTCCATAGCTGGGGTTCTCACTGGGGCAAGGAGCACCTGGAAACACCCCAGGCGGCCTTTCCCAACTCTAGAAACCCCACCTCCAGAGCTTCTGAGTGCCAATCCTTCACGCTGTGCTTACCCACTGATAATGCTCAGAGAAGAAGCTGTGAACTGTCCTCACCTCAGGAGTATCATGACCAAAGGCCAATCCAGCCCTAAGATTCTATTGGTTTCATCTCCCCAAAGAAAACAAATCTTCAGGTTGAAAAATTTTCATTAGCTCACAAATGAACTGCAGTATTTCTAACACTACTTCCTCAGAGAATACAGACACAGAATTTTAGAGCTGGTTACTAAAGTTGAAAACACACGTACTTTTCCCCACGGTCAAATTTACAAAATCAAATCACAAAGACACTGCAGATCAAAATACCCATCATCACTTTCATGACCTCTCAAGCAAAAAATTCTATAGCTGGGAACCTTGAGACAATTGGCAGTTGCAAATTACTTAGATTCACATTTAACACCCAATAACTGGATCCAGATCCAGGGTGTAAAGCAAATGGCACATGTCAGGTCTGTCTTTACCATGACTTTGGGAACAAAACCATCTGGTCACTAAATGAACAGTGTAAGACAGGAGACTGTCCCACTTAAGAGAAGGGGCTCCTCTTAACACCACGCCCTCTCCATGAAGATCTGCTCTTTGAGAGAGGTCCTCATTCCAGCTTACTTCACAGCTGTGAGAGACAATCAACGTTGGGAAGTTTTCCAGTCCATCCACTTCATTCAAAGGACTTGCTTTGATGTGTTAAGCTTTTGGAAAACTAAGGGCTCTTAAGACCTGCCGAATGCAAATCCCCCCCAAAATACCACTTTCCAACGTGAATGAAAACAACAAATCACTGGAAGGAAGCAAATAATAATGCCGGGAAGCAGGCATTTGTTAAAACTCTTGGGCCAAACAGCCAAGAATGAAGCCCCGTCAACATAGATGCAGTCACACCTCGCTCTCTGCTGACAGATAACCGTTGTCAGCAGAATGCCAGAGGTCATGCCGTGCCAGCCTGCTTCACCCAGAGGGTGCTGGGTCTTCCTGGTGAGGAGAGGGTTTCTGGGGAACACCACCCAATACCAACATAAACTAAAAGGCAATGCAATGCCAAGGTGCACTAACTAATAAGCTCCAAAGCCTAGAAGATTTCTGGCTTAGCTGTTAAGAGATTCTCTGAGGAAATGTGTCCCTCAGTAGTATATGACTGAGAATTAATAAAATAGTAAAGTCAGAACTTAAACTCACTGAACATTACTGTGAATCAGGAAAGAAAAGGTTATAGGATGCAATTTCCATCTCTCTCTAGGTAAGGGCTTAAAGGAGGCTTTTACACTTGGCAGTAGAGAGAATTAGCAAAACAAGAAAATCACCGAGCTCTGGGTACATGAAGGGCTGCAGCTATCCCAAACAGTATCAGAAGGATCAATATTACTAACACTCTAATTTAAAAGAAAGGTCAACCCAACATTTTTGTCAAAGTCACATGGTGGGGAAGCTAAGCAAATGCTGAAGCTCTTAAATATTCACCTTGAAGGCCCTCGCCTTTTGCTCTTCCTGGACATCCAGGGGCCCCTTAGCCCCTGTTCTCTTTGGTGAGGAAGTGTGTGCACACCACCTCTGGACACTGAACACTGACGCTACACTCAGCTTTGATCTCCACACAGCCCCCAGTATTTTATCTGTGTTTCTACGACAGGCTCCATCCACCCTTTGTTGCCCTCGAGTTGTCCCTGTCAAGAGCTGCTCAGCTCTGTAACATCTTCCCTGAGGGGCATATCCTCAAGAAAGCTACTTAGGAAGCACCCTAAGCATGGATCCACTCCACATCTATATATAACATGGCGCAGTCACTCATTCATTTCTACAACCTTTTCCAGCAACATTCATTTTACAAGAAAACCAAACAACCCACCAAGAAAAGCCTGTCCAGCCTCTAGAACTCTGGCGTCTCTCCAGGAGGTGGAATAGGGAGGATCACGGCACGGCAAAGCCCCCCCATACACTCAGAAGCAGGCCCTCCAGAGAGGACGCTTGAAGCCCGGCCCTACTTCTCACCTTTTGTAGAAATGGAAGCGCTCGGTGAGCAGCAGGAACTGCTTCTCCCCTTGAAGGAAGAAGTGTCTGGCCCTGGAGACCCCAGACTTCTGGGTGTACTCGCAGATATGAGTGAAGTTCAGTTCCTCCTTCTTGAAGTAATTTCGGAGACGCACAAAGTCAAAGTAGGAGGGGACATAGATAAGCGTGTGGGACATGACTGCATCCCGATATTGAGGCAGAATCTTGTTCACGAAAAAGTTGAACCTGATTTGGAAAGGCAAAGGGCAAAGTCAGCGGTCTGGAAGTGAGCCCGCAGGGTCACTGCTAACTGCATGGCCCTGGGCAAGTCACTGTCTCCCTCTACCTCCCCTAAGAGGCTAATCTGGTCTACCGCACTGCAAAGAGGTGAGACTTGTTCAACACGCTACAAAGTAAGTGCCAGCACTGCTCATCATAGAGTATGGATGTGACACTGGTATATCCCGAGAATTATTCTAGGAAGTTCAGTTCAGTTCAGTCGCTCAGTCGTGTCCAACTCTTTGCGACCCCATGAATCGCAGCACGCCAGGCCTCCCTGTCCATCACCAACTCCCGGAGTTCACTCAGACTCATGTCCATCGAGTCAGTGATGCCATCCAGCCATCTCATCCTGGGTCATCCCCTTCTCCTCCTGCCCCCAATCCCTCCCAGCATCAGAGTCTTTTCCAATGAGTCAACTCTTTGCATGAGGTGGCCAAAGTACTCGAGTTTCAGCTTTAGCATCATTCCTTCCAAAGAAATCCCAGGGTTGATCTCCTTCAGAATGGACTGGTTGGATCTCCTTGTAGTCCAAGGGACTCTCAAGAGTCTTCTCCAACACCACAGTTCAAAAGCATCAATTCTTCGGCGCTCAGCCTTCTTCACAGTCCAACTCTCACATCCATACATGACCATAGGAAAAACCATAGCCTTGACTAGACGTATTTATATTCTAGAAGTATATAACCACATCACTCATTCATTCAGCTGTCAAGTCAGTCAACAAATAATTACTGAACACCTACCATATACTAAGCACCATTCTGCTGCCAAGTGTCCCCCAACTAAACGCAATGAGCAAACAGGAGAAAATAACATAGAGAATTAGAAAAGGAGTTCTTGCCCTGAAGGGCTTACAATTAAGTTGCTGACATGCAGCATTAAGCAATTCATGTAATTTTAAAGTGCCATCCTCTAGGGGAAAGTACCCCTGATTCACCAGCTCTGCCACTAACTAGATATCAGAACTAGGATGAGGCATCGCCTCTCTGGGCTTCAGTGTCCTCTGTCAATGTCACGACGGAGGGGAATCACTCATTTCATCTCACAGACGGTCATCGATAAAGTCAACATGGAGTCCGATTCTAAGTTTGAACGGCCAGGTAAAAGCCCTCTCTGTGACTCCCAGGGTCTAGTGGGAAGGGTGGGGGATGTGGGTACCTGGCATCAATCACGGAAGCGAGGCTTTCCGCTTCCATCCTCTGGAAGACATGCGGGAGCTGCACCAGGACCTGACTGATGGAGCCTGTCATCGGGACGTTCCTCACGGCCACCTGCCAGGGGTCAGAGAGAGCATCAGGAGGTGAGCTATCCCCGCTGCTGACCAGATATAATCCTCCCCTTCTGCCTCATGACCCAAACAACACCCGACACTTCCCGAAGGTCAGAGAAAGGGGAGACCCCACCTGGCCTTGCACATTGACGCAGTACTTGTTGAACACGGAGTTGATCTGGGCATCCTGCAGGGCCCCGAACAGCAGGGTCTGGCGATAGTACTTGGACCAATTGTTGAGGCTCCACATCCGCACTCGAGAAAAGTCCACCCCATGTGAGTCCAAGGGCAGAAGGTTCATGTGGTTCATCAAATGCTGCGAGCAGAAACAATACTCCATTAATACTTATCGAGCACTCACCTGGAAGGCATTGCTAAGCGTTCCATAAGCTTTTGTCTTACCTAACCTGGAGAAATGCACACTATCACCTCCCAAGTTACAGCAAGAAAACTGCAGCTCAGGCGGGAGAGTGACTTGTCCATAGTCAGGTAAACATTCCCAACACGAAAATAAAGCTCAAACTGGCTACCTCGTGGATCTTTCAAAAAGGATCGAGATAGAATCTATATAGTGTATTTCTGAAATGCCACCCTGGTTACTCTATAAGCAACCTGGCTTCAGACTTGGACAAGAAAGAAAATGACACAGAAAACAGAACTGCTGTCCTTTCATGACCTGGTTCTCAAAACATTAGGAGATTCCCTGAGTGACTACACGTCAACCAATTAAATATGACTTAACCATTAGCTTCCTCGTAGCTCAGTCAGTAAAGAACCTGCCTGTAATGCAGAAGACCTGGGTTCAATTCCTGGGTCAGGAAGATCCCCTGGAGAAGGAAATGGCAACCCACTCCAGTATCCTTGCCTGGGAAATCCCGGGACACAACTTAGCAACTAAACCACCACCACAACTATCAACATGCCTTTTCTATGTTAATCATATTTTTACCTTGTATACTGAAGGGTAACAAATACTATAAATTTATTCCTTACTTTATAAGTACTCCCCTTTATTTGCTGCAAACTTTAAGTCCTAGAGTTGTAGAAAAGGTAAGTTCTCACTTGCCTTATACTGTCAAAATACACCTATGGTTCCATGAGGAGGACTGTTCCAAAGCACAATCCTAAACTCAAAGACACTGCAGAATATGCGGAGAGGGAGAAAAAACTCCAGCACTAATGATGGCAGGAGGACGGACGCATCTCACATTTATCAGTGAAACGTGAGCAATCTTTTCCCAAACTCTGCCAAACACTGAACAGAAGCGAATGAGCATAAACTGCAGGAGGAATTATTTCAGATAAAGACGTCCTCGGTGAGGAGGGATTTCAACCAACCAACCACATTACAGCAGTCTATTAGTAGAAGCCACCTTTGTAAGGGGAAGAACTCTTATCTGGTGATTTGAGAAGATCGACAAGAGTTTTTATCTTTCTGGATACTGACCAACCTGCGGCTAGCAGAGGGGACACTTCTCGTTTGCAAACTGGAAAATGTGGAACATTTCCATTTCCGAACTGAGTTTTAATCTGGACTTGAATAATCCTTTCAGACTCAACCCACTGAGCTTCTTGTCTCTAAATGTGAATGACCAACATTACCAGGACATGCTCCCAGTTCTGCATCAGGTAAATGTCAGCTTGATCAATGATGAGCAGTTCGACAGAAGACAGGAAGTCAAAATCTCTCTTCTTCTCTCCTTCTCCACCAATGATGGTCCTCAAGCCCAGAGGGGAGGCGATGAGGATGTCCGAGGAGTAGAAGGGGGCGTAAAGTCGGATGCTCCTCTGCAGAATCGCCACCCCTACACACGAAACAGCCAAGGACATGTCAGTTCTTTAATCACCACCAAGCCACCAGCTTCCACCTTCTCAAAGTGCCGCCAGCCCTTGTACCTTCCAGCTTCCCCCTTAGGATATAACTGAACTCAAACTGCTTTCATTATTAAATCATCATCACCCCTCCTTGCTTTGATGGTTCCTTCCAGCCCCCACTCTCTTCCTTTTCTTCATTGGCAAATCTTCCCAGAAAATCGTTTCTACTTTAAAACCTCCTCTTCACTCCTCAACGCACTGCAGTCTGCCTCTGATTCTCAGGACGCCACTGACATGACCCTTGCTAAGGTTACCAAAAGCTCTCAGTTACCAACGCAATGGCTCTTCGGTGTTTCTTGTCATTAACGCATAAGCACATCCTCCTTGAAATGCTTTTTCCTTACTGGTGGTTTCCATGACTTCAATACTTACTTTTTTTTAATCACTGACCTGGTCCTTATGTATCTTTCCATATTCAGACAGCTCTTCTACAAATCCCTGGATTCACCTGCAAGTTCTCTTTTACTAAACATAAAGCTCTGGATAAATATATTCACTAATGATGGTTTTAACACTACTGTCACAAAATTTTGTATTTCCTGCCCACATCTTGTTCTTAAGCAAAAAGCAGCAGTTTGTAAAGAGACCAAAGCGTACGTGAAGGAGACTGACTTGCTTATCTGAAAGCATGTACCAGAGGGGCAGAAGACTGCTGGGGACTCTCTCTGGGGGTAGAATGATGGTGGAAACCACTTTTACAAACGCCCTCAACCTTAATGACACTGGTGGGCACCATTTCTGCACGCTCAGTCTAAGCTGCCCACAGTGGCAGGTGAGCGCCCCCCACCCCACCGCCCTGCAGTGCTTGTGGGCGGTGCTGGCAGACACGGACAGCGAGCAGCCCCACAGACCCCCTCCCACGCCACTCGCAGGGCACCACCAGAGCCAACGATCGTGTGCAGCCCACACAGGGGACAGCCCCTAAGCGCCAGGCCCAGGCAGATAGCAGGCAGACTGCGTTTCTGGACTCCATGGGAGTGAAACAAGCAGAGAGTTTGTGGGACAATCAAGAACTAGGAAAAGGTTAAACAATACAGTTCATCTCCCACACAGAGCCACTCCTTCAAGACAGGGAGCCATAACTGCTTTGCATAATATACAGAAACAGCCAAGCAAAATGAGGAAGCAGGGGAACATGTTTCAACTGAAGGAACAAGATAGAACCCCAGAAAAAAACTGAATAAAACAGATGTAAGTAGTTTATCTGATAAAGAATTCAAAGTTATGCTCATCAAAATGCTCACCAAACTTGGAAGATTAGGAATAAACAAACACATTGAGAAACTCAATAAAGAGAAAATATTGAGAAAGTTCTAAAAGAACTCACAGAGCTGAAGAATATAACTGAGCTGAAAAATACACCAGAGGAAATCCACAGAAGAGACGATATGGAAGAGTGACAGTGATCTGAAAGACAGGGTGGTGGAAAGCACCCCAAGAGAACGGCAAAGGGGAAAGAAAAAGCTCTTCTTTAAATGAGGACAGTTTACGGGACAGCATCTAGGGGCCTATCATCAGCGTTAACGAGTCCCAGAAGGAGAAGAGAGAGAGTCACTAACATCCACATTATAGGGGACCCAGGAGAGGGAGGAGAAGAGAGAAAGGGGCAGAAAACTTATTTGAAGAAACAATGGCTGAAAATTTCCCTAACCCAGTGAAGGAAACAGACATTCCAGGAAACACAAAGACATGGTATTTTTTAGAGAAAACCCTAAAGACTCCACCAAAAAACTATTAGAACAAATGAATTTAGTAAAGCTGCTAGAAACAAAATTAACATACAGGAATCTGGTGCATTTCTGCACATTCACAATGAACTACTAGAAAGAGAAATTAAGAAAACAATCCCATTTACAACTGCATCAAAAAGGATAAAATACCTAAGAATAAATCTAGCCCAAAAGGTAAAAGACTTGTAGTTGGAAATTATAAGGTCTTAAAAGAAACTGAAGATGATACAAACAAATGCAAAAATATACCATGCTCATAGACTGGAAAAATTAGTACTGTTAAAATGTCCACAGTACCCAAGAAAACTACAGACTCAATGCAATTACTATCAAAATACCAATAGCCAAGACATGGAAACAAGCTAAATATCCATCAACAGAAGAATGAATAAAGAAGATGCGGGGTGTGTGTGTGTGTGTGTGTGTGTGTGTGTGTGTGTGTGTAACAGAATACTACTCAGCCATAAAAAGAGCACAATCATGCAGGGTGTGTGTCTGTATGTATGTGTATATAAATAAATAGATAAATATATATATATATATATATAATGGACTACACATATATATTTTACAGAACTAGAATAATTGTAAAGTATGTTTAGAGCTACAAAATACCTTGAATATCCAAACTGATCATAAGAAAGAAGAACAAAGCTGGAGGTATCCTGCTTCCTGATCTTAAACTACACTGCAAGTCTACAGTATTCAAAACTGTATGGTACTAGCACAAACAGAACAAAAATAGAGAGCCCCCAAATAAACCCATATTTGTACAGCTAATTAACCTATGAAAAGGAGGCAAGAATAAACACTGTGGAAAAGACGGTCTCATGAACGAGTGGTGCTGGGGAAACTGGAGAGCTGCGTGCAGAAGAATGAAAGTGGGCCACGAGCTTACACCAACTACAAAAATCAGCTCAAAATGGATTGAAGACTTGAACACAAGACCTGAAAAACCACAAAACCCCTAGAAGAAAACATACGCAGCAACTTTCTTGACATCAGTCTCAGTGATTTTTTTTTTGGATCTGTTCCACAGGCAAGGGCAACGAAAGCAAAATTAAACGGGGCTGCTGCTGCTGCTAAGTCGCTTCAGTCGTGTCCGACTCTGTGCGATCCCATAGACGGCAGCCCATTAGGCTCTTCTGTCCCTGGGATTCTCCAGGCAAGAATATTGGAGTGGGTTGCCATTTCCTTCTCCAAAGCATGAAAGTGAAAAGTGAAAGTGAAGTCGCTCAGTCGTGTCCAACTTTAAGCGAGCCCATGGACTGCCGCCCACCAGGCTCCTCTGTCCATGGGAGTTTCCAGGCAAGAGTACTGGGGCTACTTCAAGCTAAAAAGATTATACACAGTGACGGAAACCAAGAACAAAACAAAAAGGAGATCTACTGAACAGGAGAAGATATTTGCATAGGTGGTAAGGGGTTAATATCCAAAATATACAAAGAATGCATGTGACTCATTATCAGCAAAACAATAAAAATGGGCTAAGGATCTGAATAGACATTTTCTCAAAGTCATAGGGATGACCAACAGGCATATGTAGAGATGCTCAACATCACTAACGGTCAGGGAAATGCAAACCAAAAACCACCAGGAAAAAAAATCAACACTGCAATGAGGTACTATCCCACTCCAGTTAGAATGGCCATCATTAAAAAGTCTACAAACAACAAGTGCTGGAAAGAGGTGGAGAAAGGGGAACCCTCTTACACTGTTGGTGGGAATGTAAGCTGGTACAGCCACCATGAAGAACAGAATGGAGCTTCCTCGGAAAACCTCAGAATTACCACATGATCCAGTCATCTTACTCCTGGGGATATACCTGGCCAAAACTATCATTCAAAAAGACACACATACCCCTATATTCACAGCAGCGCTATTCACAACAGCCAAGACATGGAAACAAGCTAAATATCCATGAACAGAAGAATGAATAAAGAAGATGTGGGGGGTGTGTGTGTGTGTGTGTGTAACAGAATACTACTCAGTCATGAAAAGAGCACAATCATGCAGGGTGTGTGTCTGTATGTATGTGTATATACATAAATAAAAATATATGTATATATATAATGGACTACGGTGTGTGTGTGTGTGTGTGTGTGTGTGCGCGCGCGCATGTGTGTGTGTGATGGACTACTAGTCATGAAAAGAGCACAATCGTGCAGGGTGTGTGTCTCCATGTATGTGTATATATATGTGTAAATATATGTATATATATAATGGACTACTACTGTGTGTGCGCGTGTGTGTGTGTACGCGCGCGCGTGTGCGTGTGTGTGTGTGTGTGTGATGGAATACTACTCAGTCATGAAAAGAGCAAACTAATGCCATGTGCAGCAACATGAATACAACCAGAGCTTATCACACTGAGTGAAGAGTGAAGGAAGTCAGAAAGAGAAAGGCAGATACCGTACGATCTCACTTACACGTGCAGACTAAAATAGGGCACAAATGAAGCTGTTTACAAAACAGAAAGAGACTCACAGGCACAGAGAACAGACTTGTGGCTGCTGAGGGGGAAGGGGGAGGGAAGGACTGGAGGTGTGCAGTTAGCTGATGCCAGCCGTTACATTTAGAATGGATGGACAACAAGGTCCTCAGGCATAGCCCAAGGAACTATAATCCAATCTCCTGGGATAAGCCATAATGGAAAAGAATATTGAGAAGAATGTATATATAACTGAGTCACTTTTGCTGTGCAGCAGAAATCAGCACAACATTGTAGATCAACCATACTTCACTTAAAAAAAACAACAACAATGTATCAGGTGGCTAGTAAGTGCAATGATCAAAATGAAATAATATAACAGACTGTGACACTGGAGTTATAGAATTCTTATGGTCATCATGTAAGTTGGTATCCTCATTTTACATTTGAATAAACCAAGCACAGAGGAAAAGAGAAACACAATGAAATATTACCTCACACCTGTCAGAATAGGTTTTATAAAAAAGACAAGAAATAACAAGTGCTGGCAAGGATGTGGAGAAAAGGGAACCCTTACGCATGGTTAATGCGAATGTAAATTGGTGCAGCCACTATGGAAAACAGTACAGAGGTTCCTCAGAAATGAAAACTAGGACCATCACCAAAAAAGGAAAAAACAGAGCCACGGCACAACTGAGCAACCCCACTTCTGGGTACTGATGCAAAGGAAACAAAAACACTAACTCAAAAAGACACATGCACTCCTCTGTTCACTGCAATATTTATAACAGCCAAGGTGTGGACGCAGCCTGAGAGTCCGTAGGTAGGTGAATAGATAGAGCTGTGGTATACAGACACACACACGCGCGCGCGCACAGACACACACACACACACTGCGCAGCCTGAGAGTCCATAGGTAGATGAATAGATAAAGCTGTGGTGTACACACACACACACACGCACACACGCACACACACACACACACAATGGAATATTACTCAGCCATAAATGAATGAAATTTTGCCATCTGTGACAAGGATGGACCTTGAAGGTATCACCATAAGTGAAATAAGTCAGATAAAGACAAGTATCAATACCACATGACATCTCTTAGATGTGAATCTAAGAAACAAAACAAAAAACTAGACTGACAGATACAGAGAACAGACCAGTGGCTGCCAGAAAATGGGGGCGGGGGTTGGAGGGTGGGCAACATGCACGGGGGGTGATCAAGAGGTACAACACATTCAGTATCAAGTGAACCGGCCACCAACGCACCCAACATATGAAAAGGATCCAACGTATGCCAAAGGAGAATACAGTCAACAGTACTGTATTAACTCTGTATGGCAACAAATGGTAACTATACTTATTGCTGTGATCAGTTTGTAAGGTATACAGACACTGAATCACTACGCTGTACATCTGAAACTAGCACGTCAGTTATACATCAATTAAAGAAAGTGATTCATCAGCTGCTTACTGCCCACCTGCACATGTTTAAAACTAAACATCAACTCTCACCCCCTGCACCTCATGCTCCAGCCGTGCTAAAGCCTGAGTCCGAGGTCATGCTGTTTATTCATCCTGATGTCTTTGCAGTTTCCTGTCTGAAACTTTTTCCTCCACTCAGATCTCCCTACTTCGTAACTGGCTAAATCCTATTTGGGTTTCAACTTAGTACAGACAGTACATCCATCAGCAGATCTTCCCAAACAGTCCTGGGTCCACTTTGAGCAGGGATATTTGCTTTAAATATTTAAAACAGCCACTGCATCCTCTAACCATAACACATCTTCTTTCTCATACTGTCCGATTTGCCTTGAGGCTGGACTTCCTTAACAGTAACTTTTAATCCTTCTAATCCTATATCCCCAGCTACTTTACAGTGCTTAACATAGTAGACGCTAAATAATTAATAAATGAGCATATGTGACAGTAAATAGTCTTCAAGCACTTTTCCAATGTACAACCAACCAAATACATGGGAGCTGGATGCGACAAGCACACACGTGAAAAGCTGGCTGGGGGTCAGGAAGTCTGGAGTAGAGACAGCTCCCTAAGGCAGGCCGGAAGGGAGTCTACTAGGCACAGGCCCTTCAGTTACTCATCCTCCCCAGACTGACGCACCCTGCCCCTTCACCTCCCTCTCCCTCAGGACTCCTGCAGCACTGACGATGAGCTACCAGCTACGGGCGAGCCGAGACATCTATTATACATGTACATATGCTTTTCACATATGCCTTTGGAGACGCTCCATTTCATTATTCAAGCGTCTACCCAATTAGCCAAGGCAAGGCTCTCCCCTGGCAGAAGAGATGTCTCAAATGCAATGGTTCTGCCAGGAGTCTACCAGTGACCCTCCGAGAGAATGTCTAATTCCAGGCTTCTAGCTCCCAGTCATGCGCACCTCACACCCCAGGTCCCTCGGGGTCTCAGTCTGGACAAGGAGGAATTACCGATCCTGAAGTGGTCATCGATGTTTCCGACAAACACAGCTTCATAGTCCTCAGGCCTCTTCAGGTTGGGTGGTCTCTCCTCGGGATCGGAACCGTACTCTCCATTAAACCTCTTTTTGTTGCTGACAATGATTTTCTTCTTGCTGTCGCCCTCCAGGAGGCTGATGAAGAGCTGCACCACCCGCAAAGCAGCTTCCCGGAATGGCACCACGATCAGCACCTGTCAAGAGAGAGCTAGGCAGCCTTGGAGGGGCATGGGGAAGGGAGGGCAGCTCAAGGCGAGCCCGCTGGGGACCTGAAGCTGACAAGTCCCCCGTTCTACGGCCCAGGGCCAGGGATCACACCCGTGTCACCCCCCTTATACAGGGCATGGCTCAGTACTGCAGGCTGAGTATCTTTCAGATGCACAGCAGGGTCCTATGGACTTCAATCTCATGGTCCCTGGGGGACATTCTCAAGCAGAATGTGGAAATCCCTTTTAGGGTAACTCAATGCCTTTAACAGAGGCATCCACCAGCAAAAGCCCAAGGACATAAACAGACAAAGCTCTCTGAGGACAAGAAATGTTACTCATTTCTGTCTCCTACAGAACTAGTTCAGCATTGTGATTCATAAGAGCCAAGGAATGTGCTGAATAAATGAATTAGATGTGTTGGCAGAGAACAAATAACCTATCATTACTTCTCTAGTACATTTCCTGGTACACTTTTCAGAAATAATGATAAAGTATTTCTGAAGTAAGATCATATTGCAACGGGAAATAGAGGGTTCAGTTTTCCAAACATTTCCAAAAATGCTTAGTATTAACTGTTGAGAAAAACAAAAACAGAAGATGGTCAACAAATAATTTCTAACTACCCTTGTGTACCTGGGTTTTTTCCTAACTACACTTGGCTAAGGCTTCCCTGGTGACTCAATGGTAAAGAATCCGCCTGCAATACAGGGGTCATGGGTTCAATCCCTGACTTGGGAAGGTCCCCTGGAGGAGGAAATGGCAACCCATCACTATATTCTTGCCTGGGGAATCCCATGGACAGAGGAGCCTGGCGGACTACAGTCCAAGGGGACACAAAAGAGTTAGACATGACTTACTGACTAAACAACTCAACTCTTGTGTAAACCACACCACCAGTGGAAATAACCCAGTCAGCTCTGACAATTCACCAAATTCTAAATTGCTTCATTTGGGTGCTCTACCTCATACTCTGTTCTGCAGTTCTAAACAGATAATCTTTTTATCCTGATGTTCAAGATCCTGAGGTCGTTTCCAAGAAGGGCAACCAGCACAGCCAGAGGGGTGCAGGGACTCAGTCTGGTACGACACGGAGATGAGCGATCACTCTTGAAGAGCGCCAAGTTCCTGTCCTGCTGGGACACTAAGTAAGAGTCTAGTGGTTTTCCCCAGCTATCGAACAAGAGAGCTGGACTAAGAAATCTCTTATGAGCCGTGTCATCTTAATAGCCGAGAATCCTATTAAGCTCAATGAGAAGTATCTAAGAAGAGGAGGCTTCTTCAATACAGAGACATGGGTGAAAGGGTAGGGAGGGATGGGAGGTACAGTATCTAGCTACATGACATCATGAAAAATGTAGCAAGTCAGAAGACATTTTCTGTGTAAGCCCTCAATCCACTGGCGCTTAAGCCTATGAGCCCACATAAATGTAATCATCACTTTAAGATGCAGTAACGATACAGTGGGAAAATAGCGGTTTTGTTTTCAAAGGTTTACATATTTACAGGGCTTAGTGAAGAGAACCCTTGGTTCAGTCCTGTCTGTGCTCCTCTCTCCCTGGTTCTCTTTAGCAAGGCCCTTGGTGACTTCCCCGGTGGCTCAGATGGTAAAGCGTCTGTCTACAGTGCGGGAGACCAGGGTTTGATCCCTGGGTCGGGAAGATCCCCTGGAGAAGGCAATGGCACCCCACTCCAGTACTCTTGCCTGGAAAATCCCATGGACGGAGGAGCCTGGTAGGCTGCAGTCCATGGGGTCGCAAAGGGTCGGACACGACTGAACGGCTTCACTTCACTTTACTTTATGAATCTAGGTCTGTGTCCACAGATGTAACATGTAGGGATCAAATAAAAAGTTCTTTAAGGACCCATCCAGCTCTGACAGTCACAAAGAAGAGATTTACAGTGAAGAGTCACTTCACAGAGGATCAGGGTTTATCTTGAAGGAGAATTATCACGGAGGAGCCTCGTACTCAAGTTTCCAGGTAAAGCCACTGTTAGAGCCAGCCCACTGAGCTGTCTGCAGCACTACTCTAGTATCAGCCGGCTAATACGCACAGTCCTGGACTTGTTCTTTGCTCCGAGCATTAAAGGACCTGAGAACCTGCGAAGTGCCAGGGCCTATATGGTGGAGCCTTACAGCCTCCTTGAGGGCAAAGTTCTGGGGCCACTCACCTTGGGCCTTGTCAGCCCTTGGTCCCTGAAGTCGTCATCGTCACCCACCCCAAGTTTCTGGCTTCGGCGTCTGCTGTTGTTGGCAAGCACCTGGGCATTGGCTTTGAGGACGTGATTTATTACATGCAGGCAGTACACGTGGCGGATCTCTTCCCCGTTCTTCAGGGCGGTCCTTTCTGGGTAGAACAGGTCCCGGTAAGAATTCATAATTAAGAAGAGCTCTTTCTGGAGGGGTGTGAAGGGGCTACTTGATTTTTGGGGACCAGAGAGGAATTGGCTGTTGGTCTTGATCCAGGTGGATTCCAGGGGCTTTTGAAGATGAACTGACTTTAAGTCAATGTCCTTTGGGGGTTTAAAGGTTTCCAACTTCTGAAACTTGGATGAAAAGACAACCTGGCCCAGGATGGGCCACTGAGGGAGAAAGAATCAAGAAGTTAGAAATGAGTGACAGTACCTCACATTCATCCAGTACTTCATAACTTGCAACGGCCTTTGATGACTCACAGATCCTCTCACTTAATCCTCACAACAACTGCGCAAGGTAAACGCTATAACGCTCTTCTTACCGTTTAGGAAATGCTGAGATTCAGGCGTTACAGGATTCAGACAAACAGGAGAGAACAGAGCTAAGGGTTAGAGCCCAGGGTTTATGCCTTTAGAAAACTTGTGAGCTCTTCACTCAATCAGTGGGTCACAGACTGTGCTGTGGACCACACTGTAGGAGTAAAAATTTATTCTAGACAAAAAAAAGGTACAGGTACCCAATGGTCAAGTAACTTTGAAAACACTACAAAATCTAATCCCCCGCAGGGAGACTCACAGCAGAATAGATATGAAGGTTCTGCTGAGTCCTGTAACAAGGACTCTGTTCCACTTTGTTTAACCCAGAGTTTTCCAAATTTACCTGGGCATGGAGCAAGGTTTTTTTTTTTTTGAACAATGTTTTTGTGTTTGTTTGAGATTTTTTTGGGGGGGGTGGGGAGGGCAGGGATGTTTGCACTCTAACAAAACTGCTGATCTTAGCAATAAAGGATGACCTCTGAGATAAAAAAGAATTAACTACTAAAGATATGCCAACAAGTAGGATGAATTTCCAGGGAACTGTGCTGAGTGAAAAAAGCCAATTTGTATCATTGTATTTCTAGAACACGTTGAGATAACAAGATGACAGAAATGGAGAACACATTAGTGGTTATTACCAAGGGGAAGGGAGGTGGGTATGGTCATAAAACAGCTCCAGAGAAGAGGAGGGATCTTTACAGAGCTGGAAATGCTCCGTCCGCTGGCTATAGTGGTGGAAACGGGTGATTTATCACTACACGTGTGATAAATCAGTGCAGAACTAAGTAACACACATAAAACAGGACCAAAAAAAACAAGGAAATGTGAACAAGACAAGGAGACTGGATCCACAGAAATTTCCTAATGGCGATACTGTACTATAGTTTTGCAGGACGTTACCACTGGGGTGAACTAGGCATAGAGTACATGGGTATCTTTGCATTATTTCTTACAACCACACCTGTAAGAACTATCTCAATAAAAATTCCAACAAACACGGAGCCTGGCGGGCTACTGTCCACGGGGTCATAGAGTTGGAAGTGACTGAGCAAGTGAGCACACACACAGGCTCTTCCAGCTTCCCAAGGTCCTGCTCCCCAAGTCATCTGCCACTGGTGTGGATCACACATTAGGGAGATCACTGGAACCCCAAATCACCGCTTCTCCCCGTTTGTGACTGTGATGATGGAACAACGCTTACTTTTAGCTGGTGGGTAGTTCTGGGGTTTGTGGCAACAGCCTGGATTTCTTTTTCTTTCAGTTTTGTGTTCACATGCTGTACAAATGGATCTAATCCAGAAATAAAGAAGATGAGAACAGTTAGAGCAAAGGACAGTGATTTCTCAGTCTCCCCTTTTAATGGCATGGTGTTCTTCATGACATTAATTCAACTTTCTTCCCCATCTACATCCCCCATCATTTATCCCAGTCCAGAGCATAAAAGTTTCTGACACATTCATTTCCCTAAAGCATTTCTTTAATCACGTTATTTCCGAGCTCAAAAACCTTTGAAGAAAATTCTCAGTCTGAAAATCAACATACACCTCTAACCTACTTCTCCAATGTAATTTTTGAATGACATGGCTCTCAAATTCTTCTGCCACTGTGGTTTTCCTTCCTTTAACTGAAAATTCTACCCTCTCCTTCACCTCATTTTCATATATCCAAACAGGATCAGTTGAGTGTTACCCCTGAATCATAGTAAACAACTATTTCCCAGGAGGCTCCTGTGTCAGGCACAGGGCTGGCTCCACGAAGAGGCCATCTCTGGCCCCCTACAGTCATCACTCTCAAGACCCCCACCATCCACCCCAACACACAAGTGTATGTCCTACCTCATCTAATTAGACCTCAAGATCCCTGAGGGCAGGTTTCATGTCTGACTTAACTTGCACTGAAGACATCCACACGTGCCCAACACTCAACCGAGGTGAACAAAGGCTCAAACGGCACCACCTGCACTCAGGGTCGTCCTCAGTGCTCCGTGCTGGCACCAGTCTTCTCTTCCAGTCCCACCCATTTCAGAAGCAAAGTTCAACGACCTATTCAGGACCCAGGCAGTAAAGCCTCAAATGCAATGCACCTAACAACAAAACCTAAGACAAGGGTGAACGATAGGAAACAAGAATTCAAGGTGCTAATATATCTGTACAGGCAAAACCACCAGAGAAACTTTACGATAAGCTTCCTTATGAAACATAAGGGTTTTTTTAAGTTCAGAATGGGGTTCGTGCCCGAATTCTACCTGCTATTTCTCCCTCTTCTCCAGAAGAGCTAATAGCCAAATGAGGACTAAAATCTCAACTTCAGTGGCAGACCTGGTTAAAGAATGGCATTGGGACCAAAAAGGGCAGTCAGGACGCGGGACTGAGACCAAGCTGACTTGCCCATCCAGGCACACGTGGAGACACGGACCCTGAGAGACGGCAGAGACCTGCCTCAGCCTTCCACAGGCAGGCCCTGTCCAAGAGACTGCCACAACCATAGGGCAGTCAAGAGGCGGAGAGAGACTGAGCGGATAAGGCGGAGCGCGCTGGCTTCCGAGGTGCTCCCTGGTAATAAGGACCAACTAGATCAGCCACTTCCGGGGTTCACAAACCTGTAAAATTGCTGCTTACAGGAATTGAGAAGTGACAGGTAGAGAGAAAAATGCAAAGTACTATTCTCCTCCTTCTCTGCTCAGGGAAAAGAAATCAGAGATCTTCCCCTGACCCCAACTGCGGGAATGTCAGGTCTGGGGAACTGGTCTTGCCTGCTATCATTCTTCAACTGTCTGCTCTCCTGTACACCCTCCCACTCCCAACAAAGCCTAAGCCCTGAAAAACAGAAAATACCTTGGAGAAACATTTCCTCCCAGCTCTACATCTAGCTGCTAAACTGTTTTTATTGCTGCCCATTCCAGTATCAGGAGATTTAACACGCATTAGCCCCTACCTGGAGAAGGCAATGGCACCCCACTCCAGTACTCCTGCCTGGAAAACCCCATGGACGGAGGAGACTAGTAGGCTGCAGTCCAGGGGTCACTAAGAGTCAGACACAACTGAGCGAATTCACTTTCACTTTTCACTTTCATGCACTGGAGAAGGAAATGGCAACCCACTCCAATGTTCTTGCCTAGAGAACCCCAGGGACAGGGGAGCCTGGTGGACTGCCATCTACGGGGTCACACAGAGTCGGACATGACTAAAGCGACTTAGCAGCAGCAGCAGCAGCAGCAGCATCAGCAGCAGCAGCCCCTACCTAGCACCAGGTGAATTCAAACAATGTACACCAGGCTCTGACCTTGTGATGCTTTCAGGGAAGAGTCACCGCCACTTTCCTCTTCGAGAAAATTGGTTTCTAGGCTGAAGAGTGACTCATGTTTTGCGTCTGTAAACTCCTCGGGGGACTCCTCTGATGTGCCGGGTGGCCCATGCCCGTCTTTTCCCTCAGGGTCAGCAGGTGAGGCCACACCTGCAATTTTGGGAAACATTTTATAGAATTATTTACTATGCTTTTGAACACAATTACACTTCTGTTGACAAATGAAATCTAACTCCTCAGCCTATGTTGACACTGACACTCACTGCCATCATTAAGCCAGCTCAGGCTCGAAGGCAGAAGTTTCAAAACTACGCTGGACTGTTGACCCAGTACGTGTAAGGATGTTCAAAGCAGCACTAATTATAACAAATAACTGGAAAAATTATTTCATCATTTCTATTGATGGGGTACTAATTATCTCATAGTATTCACAATGGAATACTCTGTGATTAAGCTAATGTGAATCCACAGTTACAAACATTATATTATTAACAAAGAAAAGGAAGTTACAGGAATGTATGAGACCATACTCACAAATATATGTATAGACTTGTATTCACTAATATATCCATAAAAAAGTAGTCTGGAAGGTTATATACAATGGTAAAGGTGTTCATCTCAAGGTGGTGCAAATATAGGTGAACTATATTATATTACCCTCTTAAACTTTTACAGTAAATATATATTACTTTTACAATTAAAAAAAAAAAAAACTTTTCATCTGTAAAAACCCAAAACATGAAAGCAAGCTGAAAAACCAACAAAATTAAACAAGAAATCCCTAAGTCGAAGACAATGATTTATTTATACCAATACAAATGATGAATTAAAACACTAAGACTGGTGTGTGACGCCTTAAAGTATAGAAAACAATAGTCAGGCAAATAGGTATTAAGATAATAGGGTATAAAAGGCTACACAGACATATTCAGACAATGGACTACTACTCTAGCAACAAAAAGAAGTGAATTACTAATATGAACTGCACGGATGAGTCACAAAAACATGAGAAGCCAAAGAAGCCAGACGCAAAAGGCTACTTATGGTATGCTCGCATTCGTAAGAATTTCTAAAAAAGAGAAAATTAATATATAGTGAAAGAGAGCTGGTCAGTGGTTGCCTGATGCCAGCCTGGGAAGCTGACTGCTAAGGGACAGGAAAACTTTTTGTAGGCGTTGGAAACATTCTGTATCTCGACTTTGGTGGTGGTAATACAGACAGACACATTTGTCAAAACTTACTGAATTACATACTTGAAATGGGTATACTTTTCTGTATGTAAATCATGCCTCAATAAAGTTGATTTTAAAGTTAAATGAAAAAGTCACCTAGACGTCCGAGTGAGGCAGAGTCCCTTTAGGTTTTCAATCCCAGCTCTTCTCTGAAGCCTTCCCTCATTCACCCTGGCAGCATGTGACCACTTTGCATCTCTTCACCACCTTATATCTATCTGTTCCATCCACATCTGCTGCTTGAAATGTTCTGTGTATTTCATGTCTATCTTCCATTACACACAGTTCCTCTAAGGGAGGGACAGTAATCTCTTTAATAAGTTGAGACTTACAAAAACCGAATTATGCTCCCTTTCCTCCCAATCAGGGGAACGTTAACTAGGATTGAAGTCCTGGAAATCATAAGCAAAAATGTCACTTCTTCATGTTTATGGCCAGAGGGTCCTGTGTTTTCTGTCAGATCTCAGAGTTATCACCAAGCCCAGTAAAGTTAAGAATCTCTGCTTTGAATCCATGTGCTTTCACCCAGCTCATATAGCACAAGGCACCGTACCCCTGGGGCAATCTGTCTGTGGTCCCAGCAAAGATCTTAGACCCACACCAGAGACACTTACTGCCCTGCATGTCAGCAGACTCTGCTGCCATCTCCTCCTCCTCGCTGATGCCACTATCACCATCTTCAAGATTCATTTCTGTCTCATCCGTAACACTGTCTTCTTCCTCTTCCTCTTCCTCCTCCTCCTCCTCTTCCTTGGAAACATTCTTTAATGTGGCGAGTAATCGATGGTAACCAGACACTTGTTCTGGTTCACTCTCTGCTTCACTTTCAGAACTTGAAGTATCTGAACTTTCTGACTGGAAGGAAAATAGGGATTTTAAAAACAAGAAGTATACTGTTCTCATGGCTACCCCATCACTATCATCAGGTCCACAGGGGAACAAGTTCAGATTTTTCTAAATTAAAATTAGCTTTTCTGTAAATACGTAATATCTATTCAATCAAACCTTGCACCAAATTTATTTAATAGATGGGGAAACAGTGGAAACAGTGTCAGACTTTATTTTTGGGGGCTCCAAAATCACTGCAGATGGTAACTGCAGCCATGAAATTAAAAGACGCTTACTCCTTGGAAGAAAAGTTATGACCAACCTAGATAGCATATTCAAAACCAGAGACATTACTTTGCCAACAAAGGTCGGTCTAGTCAAGGCTCTGGTTTTTCCAGTGGTCATGTATGGATGTGAGAGTTGGACTGTGAAGAAAGATGAGCACCGAAGAATTGATGCTTTTGAACTGTGGTGTTGGAGAAGACTCTTGAGAGTCCCTTGGACTGCAAGGAGATCCAACCAGTCCATTCTGAAGGAGCTCAGCCCTGGGATTTCTTTGGAAGGAATGATGCTAAAGCTGAAACTCCAGTACTTTGGCCACCTCATGCGAAGAGTTAACTCATTGGAAAAGACCCTGATGCTGGGAGGGATTGGGGGCAGGAGAAGGGGACGACAGAGGATGAGATGGCTGGATGGCATCACTGACTCGATGGACATGAGTCTGAGTGAACTCCGGGAGTTGGTGATGGACAGGGAGGCCTGGCGTGCTGCGATTCATGGGGTTGCAAAGAGTCAGACACGACTGAGCGACTGAACTGAACTGAACTGAGCCTAGCTATGCTTCTAAAAGCTCTTCCTCTTCTTTGAACTGCTAATCTTCCATATGGGAAGAAAGCCGACTAGAGACACTGAGCATTAGGTTATAAGACAATCGCACCCGTGTCAGACACTTGGCACTTTTAAAGGAGCAACAGAAAACACTACAATGCAACAACAACAACAAAAATGTAGCAATTTTTCTGAGTTTGTTTTAATGAGTTAAGACCTTTGATGATTTTCCACTCTATTATACGTTAAGTATACAAGATACTTCCTCTTAGGATTTACTAAGAGCCCTCTGGTATGCCTCCTTAACAAGTTCTAAAATGCTAATCTCTCAGGACAGTTTCAAACTCTGTACTGTATTAGTTATCACAGTGGAATTTAAACACACATCCACATTCAGAACTAAGCAATATTATGAAAATAGCTTACATCTAAAATGAAAGAGCAGAAATGTAGTCAAACTTTATTATTATATATAATCTCAGAGAAGTAACAGCTCAGAATTAACTATCGTAAGGAAGGTATAAAGCATTACCAGTTGACAAGTCTGTGGTTTTGCTTCTTTTCTGGAAACCCTGAGAAGAAACAGGTAGTGTTAAACTCTCACTACTGGTATGTAACAATTAGGAAAAAGTCTAATGATACAACTTTAAATAAGCATGGCAGACTAGCAATATATTGTAACATAAATACAGTATAACATACATTATAAATACATTATAACCATAGTCGTGTAAAAACTCCATATGCACTTGGGCAGGGATTGCAAGAAAATGCCAAACAGATGATAACTGACAAATGTAAAAGTTTAACAAAATCTCAGGACAAATACCAGAGCCACCCAGTAACTAGCTCTCATCCGAAAGATAGGAAAGTTTGGCAAATAAAAGTTCTTGGGGTTCACCCTTTTCTAGCAAGTTTCTTAATTAGGCCGTCCCTCTAACTTTTTGATAAAGCGGCCCAAAGTGTCCGGTAAGAGCTATGACCAAACTGAGAGTCTGGACACTTATAGAAGAAACCCACATCTACCCACGCATCAGTTTCCTCACGGTCACGGAATAGACCGGTGATGCTAAAGGCCCCAGTGTTAAGTCGCTCAGTCGCGTCCGACTCTTTGCGACCCCATGGACTGTAGCCCCCCAGGCTCCCCTGTCCACGGGATTTTTGAGGCAAGAGTACTAGAGTGGGTTGCCATTTCCTACTCCAGGGAATCTTCCCGATCCAGGGATGGAACCCGGGTCTCCCGCATTGCCGGGGGATTCTTTACCGTCTGAGCCACCAGGGTAGCCCCAAACAAATCTTTAAAAACATTAAAAAAAAAAAAAACTATCTCAGAAAAATCTCTGACCATACAAAAACCAACCCCTGACACCCGCCCCCACTTAAGGTGTGTAGGGTCTGGCAGAAAGCGACCGGCCCAACGAAAGGCAGGCAGACGGGAGAACGCGTCTCGGGCGGGAAGTCGCCAGGACGCCCAGCCAGGGCGGCGGGGGCGCCCTGTCACAGCCCCGGGGCGCGCGCGGGCCCAACGCCGGGACACGCGGGCTCCCTCTGGGAGAGGGGGCCGGCAGCGCGGGTCCCGCTGCGCCCCTCCACACCTGTCATAGAAGGGGTGCTCCTCGCCGAAATCCCGAAGATGCTTCTTCTGCTTTTTAGTCAGGGAGCCGAGCAGCTGGCTCTGGCTCCGGCTCCCACGTTTGCCCATGGTGAGCACCGCAAGTCCGCCCACCTCCACTAGCTCCACGCCTGGGAGTAGACCTGTCGAGCCGTTCACGCGCGCCCTCCGGCGGCGCTTTACGGCGGCAGGGGCGTACCATAAAGCAGACCCGCTTTACGTCGCGCTTGTGCGACAGGGGTTGGAACTTCCTGTTTCCCGTTTCGCCCTCTAGCGGGGTTCTTTGGAAGGACGTGCTCGCATGCCCGTCTCTTCTGGGCTGTAAAAGGAAGCAGGCAGGCGGGCCTCCGGCTTCCCCAGATGGATGAATGTATTTTGTGCATCTCTTGTGGTTGTGAGAATCAGCCTGCGTGAACGTGTAGTAGCGGAGATGGGTGAATGCAGTGCTTTATATTGCTGCTGCTGCTGCTAAGTCGCTTCAGTCGTGTCCGACTCTGTGCGATCCCATAGACGGCAGCCCACCAGGCTCCCCTGTCCCTGGGATTCTCCAGGCAAGAATATGGGAGTGGGTTGCCATTTCCTTCTCCAATGCATGAAAGTGAAAAGTCAAAGTGAAGTCGCTCAGTCGTGTCCGACTCTTAGCGACCTCATGGACTGCAGCCTACCAGGCTCTTCCGTCCATGGGATTTTCCAGGCAAGAGTACTAAGCAACATTTAAGGGTGCTGGCTCGTCTCAATTCATCCTCATAGCAGTACACAAATGCGACTTGTTAATAAACCTGATATTGGAGGTGAGAAAGCTGACGCTTTCAAAAGGTTACATGCACACTAGCAAGCGAGGAGATGGAAGCCCAAGTCTGTCGGATGCGACCACAGGCTTTTCCTACCGGGACCTGTGACATGCCTGTGGCATGTCTTGACACAGGGACAGAAGGGACACAAGGCTGAGATCCTTGCCCTTACCCTACCTGCTCATTTTCTGAAAGTATTGCAAGGGGCCCTAGTAACAAATCTGCTCAGACATTTTTTCATGTTCCAGAGCAGAAACACATCCAGAGAGGTGACTTTCCTAAATCACCCAGAGAGTCATAACAGCGAAAGCAGTAAAAATCAAGAGCCTCAAAACCAAATTGGGGCAAAGCAGGATGGAACACTTTTAAAGGTGAAGTAACTTTTCTCCACCTGGATCATGGGGTTGGTTACACCTTGTATACAATTATCAAAATTTATCAAACTGTACATTTAAAATGGGTCCATTTTAATGTAAGTAAATAATAATCTCAATAAACAGGAAAAAACAATGCAAGTGGACTTAAAACTCAAGAGACATGCAGCATGTATGCAGAGCTACTTAAAAACCACTCGATAAACACAAAGAGATGCTTTTTTCCTAATAGTGAGTTAAAATGTCAATTATAAACCACAGCATTCGCCTGAATATTTAAGGTAAAACAGGAGCCGTTAAAGACAGTGTTCACTGGCTCTGTTATTACCGACGCTTCAGTGGGAGCATTTGAACTTTGTACAATTCCATGTCACACCTACAGAAGTTGCACCAGAACTATCAGAATCCTAGTCTTGTGGTTCTAGGGACCATCTACTACTTCTAATTAAATTCTGGGAGGCTGGGGTGAGAGGGTGGGGATAGGAGGGAGAATCAAGAAAATATGCAAACAGCAGGTAGAGCCAGCAGCTGACCCAGCCAAGGAAGCCATAAACAAACAGACATCTGTCTTCTGTCTAATTCCAAGATAAAAAGTACAGTCACTTATGTCAACAAAAGGCTGTTTGCAAAATGTCATCATATAGTTTAAGGCACTAACCACAGTATAACCTGGCTATAACAATAAAGTCATACTGTTTTTTTCTCCTCCCACCCTATTCCGAGTGCCCCAGCTTCCCTCCCCAGAGGCAACCAGTTTCTTGGTGTTCTTCCAGAGATCTGCTATAAAAAGGTATACTCTTGAGCACTTCAGGTGGCTCGTTACTCTCTCCTGGTTTCCACGTCATTGTAGTCCTATGGACAGGTCCAGACTGTTCCCAGGTCCAGAAAAAACTGTGTCCTAGCTCCACCCAAGCGGTCTCATCCTTGGCTCAGTGAGCCTGCTTCCGAAAATATTTATTTATATTAGCCTTTGACAACATAAAAGTGGGTGCTTTGTGCAGTTTTAACCCGAGAGTTCAGAACTAAAACACTTTCTTCCTGCCCCCTGTGAAAGTTCTCTTAGTAAAACCCACACAAAGAACATGCACGTGCCAACTAGTGAGGGCCCTGGGAAAAGGGTAAGGAAGGCAGAGTGTGTTCTTCCCCTTCGTCTTCCCACACTTGACTCTTCTTCCCCCTCCTTCAAGGGTTTCTTTCACCTTTCCCCTCAGGCACTCAGTATTTTCAGTGGTGAAAACAGTGCAGGAAGTAATCTTTTATACTAGTTTGTAAAGAGAGCTTGATGAATCAGTGTTACTTTTCCCTGGGTGTTTTCCATTTGGGGAGACTCCCTGGGATATTGATCCTTGGGGGTAGACAAGGATGACTGCCCCTTAGGACAAGATTGTTAGAATATTCAGAAAAGTGTTCATTTTTCTTTCTTTGAAACCTTTTCTTTGGAAAATTTCAGTTCAGTTCAGTCGCTCAGTTGTGTCTGACTCTTCATGACCCCATGAATCGCAGCACGCCAGGCCTCCCTGTTCATCACCAACTCCCGGAGTTCACTCAGACTCATGTCCATCGAGTTGCTGATGCCATCCAGCCATCTCATCCTCTGTCGTCCCCTTCTTCTCCTGCCCCCAATCCCTCCCAGCATCAAAGTCTTTTCCAATGAGTCAACTCTTCGCATGAGGTGGCCAAATGCTAAAGTAGTTGAGACTGTATAAGACATTCCTGTGCTTCCTTCTCTCAGCTTCAAGAACCATCTTGTTTTATGCAATCACCGACCCGCTACCCCTGACCCCTCCAGCCCCCACCCCGTATTATTTTTGAAGTCAGTCTCTGACATCGTATTATTTCATCTGTAAACATATATTTTAAAATATCTAAAAGATAGCGTTATTTCTTTAACACAGCCACAATGGCACTATTTTACCTAATAAAATATTTAGTATCATCATATATCCAGTCAGTGTTCAAATTTCTCATAAATGTCTTTTTTTTACACACTTAATTTAATGTATTCTGATGTTCTCTCTCTCTCATGAATACATTGTTGGATCTAGAACTTGGATCACACGTCACTGTAGTTGGTATGTTATACTTCCGTCAGGAGGCATACAACATCTGGTTGCCTTTCATTTTGTGATAGTGTCAGTCATAGGTAATCAGTGTCTAAATTTGTTAATTCATTAGAAAAGTGAAAGTGAAGTTGCTCAGTCGTGTCTGACTCTTCATGACCACATGGACTGTAGCCTACCAGGCACCTCCATCCGTGGGATTCTCCAGGCAAGAGTACTGGAGTGGGGTGCCATTTCCTTCTCCAGGGGATCTTCCCATCCCAGGGATTGATCCCAGGTTTCCTGCATTGTAGGCAGACACTTTACTGTCTGAGCCACCAGGGAAGTAGAGGTTGCATTCTATCACAGAGGGTGATATTCTAATTCGATCGTTTCTTCTTCACTTCCTTGTTGGACTATTTCTCTGAAAACAGGCTTTTCCTTCTCAATTTTGTTTACCCAATGGTGCTGTTTGTATCAGGGACTTCTCCAGTGAGCCAACTATTCGCATCAGATGACCAACAGACTGGAGCTTCAGCTTTAGCATCAGTCCTACCAACGAATATTCAGAGTTGATTTTCTTTAAGATTGACTGGTTTGATTACCTTACTGTCCAAGGGACTCTCGGGAGTCTTCTCCAGCACCACAGTCCCAAGCCATCAATTCTCTGGCACTCTGCCTTCTTTATGGTCCCTGATGCTGGGAAAGATTGAGGGAAGAAGGAGAAGAGGGCATCAGAGAATGAGATGGCTGGATGGCATGACCAATGGGATGGACATGAACTTGAGGAAACTTCAGGAGATGGTGAGGGAGAGGGAAGCGGCGTGCTGCAGTGCATGGGGTCGCAAAGAGTCAGACATGACTGGGCGACTGAACAACAACAACTGTTAGTATAGGAAAGGCAGGGAAAGTGCTTGATTCCCTCCCTTCTTTTACTAATTTTAAACCCAAGGAATCAATTCAGTAGATCTTCTAATGCTGACCAAGTTCTTTTTTTTTTTAATTTATGTATCATTGTAAACTCATGGAATTACACAAATCGATGTGTTTTGATCCCTTGTAAAGATTGTGGTGTATACGGTTGGCAAGAGCTTGTTTGATATAAAGTGATGTGTTTGAAAAGGCAAACTACGTTGTAACGCAAACCACACAAAGTGAGCAGGAGTCTTCCCGAGATTCCCAGCAGAGCAGGAAGGGGAGGCTGCTGGGGAAGCATAATTTGAGGACACAGATCAGACACTGGCGATGTTTGGGGTTTGAAATTTATGTGATAATACAGTGATAAGAAGGGCGCATGGCTTCAAGATGTGTTGACAGGGAGCCATACCAAAGGTATGACTCTAATGATGAAAGCTCCTACGCCTCAGCTACTGATTTGGGAGGATTCTGGAGAAGGGGAGTATGTCTCCTCCCGGAGGCCTCAGACCAGACGGTTTTCTACATACAAGTCCAGCTTCTCCACCACGTGTCGACACACATGTCTATTTACAGCCTAAAGCAATCTAGCCCCTCCCTGAGAGTGCAGGCGGGAATCAGTCTCTCGCTACCCTTCTAATGAAATGAGCTTGTTTATTCACTTTTAAAAGTGTACTGAACACCCTGGGCCAGGTGCTGGGCTAGCAGCTGAGGCTGGGAGAAAGAAGAGGGTGCATGCCAGCCTCTTCAAGGAGTTCTCAGCCTCAGCCAGGCATGGATAAGTATGAAGACCATTGCGATACACCATGATTAATGCTGAACTGATAGAGGCTGGGTGCTAAGGAAGCAGGTAGGTCGGTGTTTGGGGGCCCGTGGGGGTCGGGGGCCAGGGGCGGAGGGTCACTTGCTGCTGTTGAGCATTTCTCTCTGTCACGTTCACCGAACATCAGTATTGAGCTTGAGATGACTCTAGATTCTAGACCTTAGGCTGTAGGAGGTGTTTCTGCTGACTTCATGAACAGCATGTGTGTGTGTGTTCAAGACAGGGTATGAGGGATATAGGGCAACAGGAAATTAGAAAGCTATGTAGTCATCGGATTCCTCAGCGTTTATTGTGTAAGAGCAATGAGCTCTCTAGGTGGAGCATATTTTAGAAAATGAGATGATGTCTGAAAAAAGAGAAAGCTTTGTGATGCATTTCGGTGCACTCCACATAACTTGAAAATGTAAAATACTACTGTACACAGTGTCTACCCTTTCTATTTATCTGTATCCATAAGAACTACCCATTATCAAACCCAGAGCCTGGCACAGAATGACCTTTAAATATGCTTCCTCAAGCTTATCGGAGGTTGATTTATATTAGACCTAGCCTAAAACGGAAATGTTTTATCAGATTACATTCATTTATTGAGAACAAGGGAAAATGCTCCTCTAGAGGGGATGGAGGGACTTCCCAGGTGGCTAAGCGGTAAAGAACCCGTCTGCCAATGCAGGAGACAAAAGAGATGTGGGTTCAATCCCTAGGTCAAGAAGATCCCTTGAGTAGAAAATGGCAACCCACTCCAGTATTCCTGCCTTGAAAATTCTATGGACAGAGGAGCCTGGAGGGCAATAGTCCAGGGGGTTGCAAAGAGTTGGACAGACTGAGCTCGCATCCTTCGAGGCGATAAAGTTTTAATTCCTCCCTCTAGCGGAATGTTGGTATAACTACACTTTTGTTTTTCACATTTTCTGGCAAACATTAATCAAACATTTTCTAAGCAGTTACCATGTTCCTGTTACAGCATTAGGCACTGAGGATTTAAAATACTCAGATCTCAGACTTTCCCCTTGAAGACCTCACCGTCTAGCTGGGGAGACAAAGCAGTTAGCCATGGGCTAAAAGCTGGATGAGAAGGATGAACAAAGGATTTTGTTAGTCGCTCAGTGGTGTCCGGCTCTTTGTGACCCCATGGACTATAGCCTGCCAGGCTCCTCTGTGCATGGGATTCTCCAAGCAAGAGTACTGGAGTGGGTTGCCATGCCCTTGTGCAAAGGGTTTTAGGAACCTGGAAGACAAAGAAGTTCATCCTGCCGTGGAGGAGAGAGGAAAGGTCATGGGAAGTTGCACAGAGGATGCAGTGAGTCAGAGTTTCCTGCGAAAGGACGTTCCAGAGAGAGGGGACAGCATGAACAAGGTGGGAAAGATGTGTTTGGAGAACTGCTCGTGGTTCACGGTGCTGAGGTGAGTGCGTGGGAGGGGAGGGGTTGGAGAGACGGGCAGGTGAGAAGTCAGTCTTCTAAACCGCTTGCTGGGGAGTTGAGGCCCAATTCCATGCAGAGGTGAGGGGCTGTTAAAGGATTTCAAGCAAGGGGGTTATGTGATCAGATGCGGACTTTAGAGAAATCGCAATGATGTCTGTTGGCGATGTCTGATGTCTGTTGGCAATGATGATGGGTGACGAGGATGTTAAATCTTCCTTTCCGACGCCTTCCTGGAGCAGTTAGTGCTCTTTTTTCAACGTTTTATTAATTTGTTTTTGGCTGCACTGGGTCTTTGATGCTGCGTGCAGGCTCTCTTTAGTTGTGGCGAGAGGGGCTGCTCTCTGCTGTGTGTGCAGGCTTCTCATTGTGGTGCCTTCTCTTGTTGCACAGCACGGGGTCTAGGTGGGGGGGCTTCAGTCGTTGTGGCTCACAGGCTTAGTCTCTCTGCAACATGTGGGATCTTCCCGGACCAGGGATCGAACCCGGGGCCCCTGCATTGGCAGATGGATTCTTACCCACTGGCTCACCGGGGAAGTCCTAGTTAGTTCACTCTTCATGCTGCCCACCTCCAAAATGCTTCCTCGCACTTGTCAACGTTTCTCGAAGCTAGTACTTCTAGCCTCTCCTGATCGTCTCTCCTAAGCTGAGACTGTAGTGAATTCAGTCTAAGAAATCCATGCCATCCATGCTAGTTCCTTGCAGGGTGTGGATACAACATGAAGGAATCTTACGGTGCAAGCTAATGGGCCCTGCTCCCCATCACTGTTTAGCTGTTTCTGTTCTCCCTCTGCTTGCTCCTGTGGCTCAGAGATCCCTGTATCCATGCTGACAGATTCTAAATGACTGTCTGGGTTAATATTGCCTTGATGAGAACATTTTTTTTTTTTTTGCATTCTCACAACTGTAAAGTTTCCTTTCCCATCATTTTAGTGACCGATAATCCTACTGTAAACGTATTTGGTTTTTTGAAGCTCGTAGGGTGTTAACATAATGCTGGAGCAGTATGTAAACTTAAAATCATAAACAACGTCTGTGACCTCAGTAGACAATAAAATGAATGTCAAGATCATTCAAGTCACACATTAAGCTTGAGGTTTCTATTAGATGTCCAAGTGGAGAGTCCAGGAGATGGATACATGAGCACGTGGGGCTCAGGGCGGGTGGGGGGTGGTAGTCCAGGATGCCGGGATACCCAGACGGGAGTGGTCAGCAAGGAAATGAGACCCAGTGAGATCTCGTTGTGTAAATACAGCCTGAGAACTGAGCCCTGGGGCCTTGTAAATTTCAGGGTGGGGGTAGAGGAAGAACCAGCAAGTGATGGAGAAGGGGCAACCATGTGGGGAACCGGAAAGCTGGTATTGTCTCCCACTTACTAATCAATCCCTCTCAGGAAAGGTAGGTTTGCAAAGGGGTTAAGCCCGAGGATACTGGACTCAGCTGTGTCAGGATTCGGATCTCAGTAACCTGGTAAGAACAAAATGAGGTTACACTTCATATGTGCCACTCGGGCTAGTGTCGGACCTGGAGGGTATTTATTTGTTGAGCAACCATTGACTGAGCCCTCCTGCACACTGGGCACACTGGGCCAAAGGAGCTGATGAGAAAGAATGAAACAAAGGCCCTGGCCTCAGGGCCCTCGGAGTCCAGAGGGAAGGCGAAGGCTTGGAAGCCAGTGAGTCTCCGTGACATCACAACATGGTAAATTCTTGAATGAAAGTATGAGCCATGCACTGAGAGAACAGAGGAGGAGTGATTAATCCAGCCGGCAATGGCCTGGCTTAAATGTGATGCATTTTTTTTCTTGCTCATCTTTTATGTGCCATTTTGCCCGTGAAATTCACAACTCTGCTAAGCACCGGTAATTAACCTACAGGACAATTTGAGAATGTTTTTCTTTAGAAGGAAAGAAGTGGGGGAAAATCCTCGGGATATAGACTATGGTCCTACTTTAAAAAAAAATTAAAAAAACGAAGTTAAGAATTACCATCTTGAATTAAATTGAACTTATAATTGCCTATTAGCCCAAACCAACAGCAGCTATTATGTTGTCCCACTTTTGACTGTTAGCAAATCATCCCCCAGCGTGGTCCTCCCAACACAGGCTTAATGGCGGAGTCTATTACATCTGGTGTGGGAGGCTTCAGTGATCTTAGTCTTTTTCCTTGGGCAATGATTTGCCTTTCATTTGAGGGGCGGCTTTTCTTCTTCACATGGTGAAGCCTCATGAATGTCAGCCTTTCCCATATTTAACTACCATACATTTCTCATGAAGAAGATTTTCTAGCATTTTCTTCTGCTTTCTATTTGTCCTTGTTTTCCTCTCTGCGCATTTATTCTGGCTAGAACTAAAAAATTTAAGAAGTAAGATTTGCAACTAAAGATGTCCTTCGTGAATTTACCATATATTCTTGCATTGAAAATTCCACAAAGGCAGATTGCAAAGCTGCTTGTAAGTTAATACCGAGTACAGTGGGGGACTACCCCCATTCTGCAAACTTAGAGCTCCTCCAACCCTGCCTGGACAGGGGATTTTTTTGAGTCAGATGCATGCTTGGATCATTGTGTCCTCTAATCCTAAAGTGACTGTAACTGCAGTCCCTTTGATGACAGGGTGGATGACATGACTGTATTTGGGCTGAGGCAAGGAGATGAGGGCAACATGGGTGAGTGTTGAGCATTGTCAGGTAGGATCCACAGAAGACATTCTCCCAGGAATACACCCAGGAATCGGTGTTTGTTCTGAAAGCAAAAAGACCACGAAGACTCATTAAAAGAAAAGAAAGTTAGAGAATTTTGTAGCCCTATTCAAAGATAAAGAAAACACTAGCCTTTCTTTTAGAAAAGATAACTAAGGTCTATTTTCTACAAAGGGTACATGCTAATCTGAAAAATAATTGTTCTTCAAAGTTGTCCCTGCGATTCTGTTTTTTAACTAAAGGGACTGAGTCTCTTTTAAAGTAGGTATCCATTGACACTGAGTCATTTCAGTAGAGTCTCTCAGTAGTGTCTGACTCTTTGCGACCCCATAGACTGCAGCACGCCAGGCCTCCCTGTCCATCACCAATTCCCAGAGCGTACTCAAACTCATGTCCTTTGAGTCAGTGATGCCATCCAACCATCTCATCCTCTTTCATCCCCTTCTTCTCTCACCTTCAATCTTTCCTAGCATCAGGGTCTTTTCTAAATGAGTCAGTTCTTCTCATGAGGTGGCCAAAGTACTGGAGCTTCAGCTTCAACATTTGTCCTTTCAATGGATATTCAGGACTGATTTCCTTTAGGATTGACTAGTTGGATCTCCTTGCTGTCCAAGGGAATCTCAAGAGTCTCCTCCAACACCACACTTCAAAAGCATCAATTCTTCAGCGCTCAGCTTTCTTTATAGTCCAACTCTCACATCCATACATGACTAGTGGAAAAACCATAGCCTTGACTAGACGGACCTTTGTCGGCAAAGTAATGTCTTTGCTTTTTAACATGCTGTCTAGGTTGGTCATAGCTTTCTTCCAAGGAGCAAGCATCTTTTAATTTCATCAGGAGGCAGGTAAGGTGGTCTGTTATTCCCATCTCTTTAAGAATCTCCCACAGTTTGTTGTGATCCACACAGTCAAGGGCTTTAGCGTAGTCAATGAGTACAACGGACTGAATGCGTGTGTCCCCATCCCCCATCCCCCACTCTCGTACCTAAAGTGAAAGTGAAAGTTGCTCAGTTGTGCACAACTCTTTGGGACCCCATGGACTATACAGTCCATGGACTTCTCCAGGCCAGAATACTGGAGTGGGTACCCAATCCCTTCTCCAGGGGATCTTCCCAACCCAGGGATGGAACCTAGGTCTCCCACATTGCAGGCAGATTCTTTAGGAGCTGAGTCACCAGGGAAGCCACAGCACCACATTCACACATTGAAATCCTAACCCCCAATGTGATGTTAGCAGGCACTGGGGCCCCTGGAAAATGACTTGATCCTTATAGTGGAGACTTCATGAATGGGATTGGTGCCATTTTAAAAAGAACTTCAGAGAGCGACCTCACTTTTTCGACCGTGGGAGGACACAGCAAGAAGATGGCCTTGTAAGAGCTTAGAAGTGAGTCTTCGGGAGACACCAAATCTTCCTGGACTTCCCAGGTTCCATAACCATGAGAAATAAATGTCTGTTTTTTATAAGCCGGCCAGTCTGTGGTATTCTGTTACAGCAGCCCAGACGGACTAAGAGACCAAGCTTCTCCATGAGTAGATTAACCAGAAGTCCAGTCTTCCCCCTGGTTATGGCCAAGTCTCTCAATGATGCTGACGCAGCCCAAAGGGACACTCCAGGTTACATTCATTAGCAGTCACTGCTAAAGCCTGGCTGTGCTCCAGCAGACAAGAACAGGCATTCTCCTTGGCCTTCCCTGTGCCCTCCCTGGGCTCCCCTCAATTGTTTATACTCATTCTCGGGCATGCAACTAGCTCCCAGTGGAGCTCTTTATGGTCCAGATTCTTCACTTGACAAGAGCATAGTCATTTCCCTCGGCATGCCCATAAGCCAAGGTGGGTGGATTGGAAGGAGGTTTCAGCTTCAGCCTCAAGCTATTCCCAGAGCCAGCTCTTCCCTCGGAGGGTCTCCGGGCCCTAGGTCGCCACTGTCTTATGGTGAAGGTCATTGCAGCGGCCTTGTCACAGCTGTCTGTCACTGAGCCTCTGCCAGGCTCCCTTTATTCATCTGACATGCTCCTGTGACGCTGAATCTCAAAGAGACTAGATCTGCAAAGCTCAGGGTGAGCCGCCACTGCTGTTGAACATTATGTACTAAGCACAAGTCCCTGTTCAACTGAATGAAACAGGAAGGCTAGGGAGGAGTTGACTCTGCTGCTCCCAGGTGAGTGTGTATGTGTGTGTGTGAGTCTCTGTGTGTGTGTACATGTGTCTCTGTGTGTACATGTGTGTCTGTCTGTATGTACATGTATGGGAGAGGAACAGGCTGTAAAGGCCAGGCACTGACACCTTATTCTTCTGAGGTCTAGGACTCCAGTTTTCTTTCTTGTGATCTCCTAAGAGAGTCTGGGGTAGGACAAATACAAAACTACTGAAGTCAGATTTGAGGCAACGGGGGAATTTTATAACCTCTCACTAATTTGCCATCATCAGAGTCAACTGTCTGAATTCTTGAAGCTTCAGCCAGTTTGGGCAGAGGGTTGCACTGTCAACAGTAACAGCAGAAAACATTTCTGTAAGTCTTTACCATCATATAACAGGCCAGGTAAAAATCATAGGGTAGGTAGGCCAGCAAACCCAGAGCTAGCTGCTAAGAGCCCTGGGAATTCAGAGCAAGGCAGACATCCTTCTTTGGTTTATCACAAACCTTCACTTGGTACAACCCAATTTGTAATGCTGAGTCTCTCCTCCATGCTACACCTTTACAGAAGGAAACGCTCTGGTTCTTCCTGTGCAAGATCACCTCCTTGGTGATAGCAGAAGGGTGCACTTCTAGAAATAAATAATTAAGAGAACAGACTCTGGGCATGACCTCTTGCTGCCCTGGTTACCATTGTATGACTAGTTACCTTCAGAAGGAAATGCTTACACACCTCCTGTGTGATCACGCGGTACAGCAAGAACCTAATTCCTGGAATCAAAGGAGAGTTTGCTCCCAGTGGTCAGGGCTTTTGGGCTGGGAGGAGAGATGACAGCAGCTAGCACCCCTTCTCTGAGTAGCTAGCTCCAGGCTTTACTGATCATCAAAAAGGCACAGACATCTCCCCAGAGAGGCTGACTACTGTGCGGGGACAGTTGGGTGTCTTGTAGTGAAAAATCATCTGAACGGGTAAAAAGATGAGTCTAAGTCAGGTTGGGGCTTCCCCGGTGGCTCAGTGGTATAGTGTAGAAGACACTGTTTCAATCCCTGGGTCGGGAAGATCATCTGGAGGAGGAAATGGCAACCTCCAATGACGTTGTGTTGCACCTCAGTGTTCTTGCCTGGAAAATTCCATGGACAGAGGAGCCTGGCGGGCTACAGCCTATAGGGTCACAAAGAGGCTGACATGACTTAGCAACAAAACAACAATGAAGTCAAGTTAGGTGGGAGCAGAGACTGGGGCCGGCAGGGACATCTACTCCTAACACTGGATTAGAAGAGGCTGGCCATCTCCTGGGAGGGTGAGGTAGGTATTTCTTATGAGAAGTGAAGTCCCCCAATTTCCTACAGGGCTGCGAGCAAAACTGCTTTTAATTACGTTAATTACAACAACCGAGCATTTCTCAGAAGAGCTTTTCATCTTCAAAGGGACTCCGGGATGCTGCATACCAGTTGACATGAAAGGCCCTGGAGTTGCAAAACTGCAGTCTGAAGTTTGAGGGGCCCCAGCTCTGTGGGAAAGGCAGGGCTCAAGGAATTCTCTCACTTCAGGGTGGGGAGCAGGTCAAGGCAGGGATATGTGTCCAGATGCTGGCCCTTGCCTCCCTGAAATTGGAGACCCAGGGGCATGGAGTGTCAGCCTCAGTCTAGTCCTCCCGAACCCTGCCCTCTCTACTGGAGTTGCCAGATAAGTAGAGGACACTCAATTAAATCTGAATTTCAAATAAGCAAAAAGTGCATGGGTTCACTAAATGATTATCTGTTGCTCACACACACGCACACACACACATGCACACACACACATACACTCACAGGTGCACGTATGCACACATGCAAACACGGCCCCAGTCATATCAGAGGCTGGGCTTCCTAACCCCAGAGACACCTACCGGAGAGCTCAGCGAGCTGGGGCGTGTCCCCCCCGGGCCGTGGGATTGGGGCTCTCCAGACATGCCCAGACCCAGCCTCTTCCCCTCCCCTCCTGTGGGAAGGTCCTTCTTTCAGCGATCCGAGGCAGGACGCAGGGTTGGGCCGTGGGGCAGGCAGACAGTCCAGCCTTCCGAACTCCTCTATTTGCCTTGGATTTGGGGATGAAACAGCCTCGGGGATGGAATGTCTAGAGCTCCCCTTCCCTTGATGCCCTGCTATAGACCCCGGCCCTCTGTAGCTTGAGGGAGAACCCCGTGGCCACCCAGCTGCCCGCATCACCCTGAACGGCTGGAATGGAAATTCCTCTGTGACAAACCCCAGAGAGAAATGGTCCCTGGGCACTGATGAGCGCCCTGCCTCGGCAGTGGAATCCAGGCCGCCGGGACGGGTCTGGGCCTGAGCTAGAAATACCTCTGGTTTCCTGGGCTGGGCGGGAGCTGAAGGCGAGCTGGCACTTGCCACCAGCAGGAGAGCACCTGGGAGGCAGTCGGGCCTGCTCCGAAACTCCGAAACTCTCGGGGCCTCCAGACACTGACGCCCTTGGAGAGAGGTTCCCAGGCCACTCAAAAGCCCCAGATCCAGCCCCTGGGTTCAAGTCATTCAGGGTCAAGGGCAGAGCCCCTCGTGCCTTCTTCACGCCCCCAGGACAGACAGATGGTCCAGGAGATCACTCTGGGCCCACGGATGAGATTTAACATTTGGCAGCTCGGGTTCCTTTCCATGACCTAATGGAAAGGGCACGAGGTCAGACAGGTCAGGCCTGGCCAGCTTCCTACTCACCATGTACCCCAGCTGAATGACCTCGGAGAAGAAAGACTCTTTTAAAAATTAAATTTAAGAAAAATCCCCCCGGTGGACTTGAAAATAAACCCATTTAAGGAAAATGAATGTGTGCAAGATGAATTGACTGGCGATCAAGGTGGCAGAAGGGGGTTCTGGTAGGGAAAGCAGAGCACTGAGCCGCGACTGTGCTTTCAGATCCGAGATCCTGGAAGGAGTCCAGAAACCGGCGGGTTACTCTTCGAGTTGTATAGGGAACAACAACAGCTTTCCCCCGCCAACTGTAATAGTTGGTAAAACATGCTAGTGTTTCCTTCTCATGTTATCCTTTCTTAATAAATTAAAAGTGAACAAACTGTGACACCCTTAGGTCATGGGCATCATTCAAATGATTACCTGCCAATTATGGGAATTTGTTGAACACTGAGGCTATGGTTTTTCCAGCGGTCATGTAGGGATGTGAAAGTTGGACTGTGAAGAAAGCTGAGTGCTGAAGAATTGATGCTGTGGTATTGGAGAAGACTCTTGAGAGTCCCTTGGACTGTAAGGAGATCTAACCAGTCCATTCTAAAGGAGATCAGTCCTGGGTCTTCTTTGGAAGGAATGATGCTAAAGCTGAAACTCCAATACTTTGGCCACCTCATGCGAAGAGTTGACTCATTGGAAAAGACTCTGATGCTGGGAGGGATTGGGGGCAGGAGGAGAAGGGGACGACAGAGGATGAGATGGCTGGATGGCATCACCGACTCAATGGACATGACTTTGGGTGAACTCCAGGAGATGGTGATGCACAGGGAGGCCTGGCGTGCTGCAATTATGGGGTCGCAAAGAGTTGGACACAACTGAGCAAATGAACTGAACTGATCAATAAATGTCCCTTGACTGACTAACCAACCTACGGTCTGATTTGATGAAGGGAGGAAGAGAGGAAGGAAGGATTAATTTTATGTCAACTGAGCACGTCTTAGCAGAAATCCTGACTCTGATTTTAGAAGCCTCCAACACTGATATTCTATTTCCCCGAATTCCCCCTCCCTGGCTCTCCTGTTCTCCCACCTCCTTTCATTTCTATGTATGCAGCAGCTCTGCCCAGCTCTGCTGATAGATATTTGTAAATAGTGAACGAGAGCGGGAAAAGCCTTGAGGCTACGTGGTACCCCTAAGGATTTAGTTGGCCAGACTCCTGGCCAGCAAGATCTGATGGGTCCTTGTTTGGATCTGAAAGGCCCCAAAGAGACTGTTACTGCTAGCAACTCAATGTTTTACAGATGTCAGTGGGCTGAGAAGGGACAGGTGGGGAGTGGGTTGCATCATCTCCGATTCCTAGGTCTGAACAAGAGAGAGGGAAAACAGTCCCAGAGAGTGGGATGGGGAGTTCCCCAGGGGGGTCAAAAGCAGGTGGAGGTGCGCGTAGGACATGGGCTGTCCCCACGACCTGGGTAGGGGCTGGTGGCTGGTGGAGGGGTCTGAGGAAGAGCTGTTTCTACTCTTCTACTCTTAAGCCGTCTCTCTTACAAGACATTCTGCTGATTTCCAAGTTCAGAGATTTGAACTTGAACATGACTGTGGCCCTTTCCCACATCATCTATTACCCTCCATGAGCCTCAGTTTCCTACGTGTAAAATGGGAATCCTAATAAATAACCCATGTGCATGCACTTAGCAAATGTGTTTGAACACTGACTGACTGCCAGGCCCTGTGGCAAGCTCTGAAAACACAGCGGTGCTTATTCACACTCCAGGCAGTAGTCCCCAAAGGGCAGCTCCTGTGGGGTGGTTTATATGCTATTAAGATTTTTTAAAAACTTGTTGCAAACATATAAAATGTTGGAAGATTGTACGTACACATCTGGATTTCCCAGTAGGCAAAACTGGGCCTGCCTTTCTGTACAGCACCTATCAACCAGACTAGGGCTGTTTCCTTTAAAAGGAAATCACATTCTCCAGGTCGCCACAGTCCTCAACATTCCCACCTTGCTAGAAATTAAATGATGTTTTTGCTTATCTAAACCCTCTGATGTTCCCTCACTGTAAACAAGAGAAAGTCCGGCTGTTTGCTGTAAACTTCAAGGCCTTTTGGTTCTGTTTCCTACCTAATCAGTTAAGTTCAGTCACTCAGTCGTGTCTGACTCTTTGTGACTCCATGGCCTACAGCACGCCAGGCCTCTTTGTCCATCACCAATTCCCGGAGCTTATAGAAGCTCTTGTCCATTGCGTCGGTCACGCCATCCAACCATCTCAGCCTCTGTCATCCCCTTCTCCTCCCGCCTTCAATCTTTCCCAGCGTCAGGGTCTTTTCAAATGAGTTGGTTCTTCGCATCAGGTGGCCAAAGTACTGGACTTTCAGCTTCAGCATCAGTCCTTCCAATGAACACCCAGGACTGATCTCCTTGCAGTCCAAAGGACTCTCAAGAGTCTTCTCCAACACCACAGTTCAAAAGCATCAATTCTTTGGTGCTCAGTTTTCTTTATAATCCAACTCTCGCATCCATACATGACTACTGGAAAGACAATAGCTTTGACTAGATGGACCTTTGTTGGTAAAGTAATGTCTCTACTTTTTAGTATGCTGTCTAGGTTGGTCATAGCTTCCTGCTTAATGCCTCCCTATAAATGCTATATGCCAGCAAACTGCAACTTCCTGACCATTCTGTGCGGTGCTTTGCAGTGCTATTTTCTTTGCCTAAAATGTCTTTTGCTTTGGTTTTTCTATGCAGATAACTGATGTTGATTTTCAAGGGTTATCTTAAACATCTTCCTCTCCCTTTGTGTGTCATTCCTGTGAGGCATTGCTCAGAGGGTCATACAGTCTGGAGACCTGCAAAGAAATCAAATGGTTCACTTGAAAACAAAGAGGCGTCGATGGTTCTGTAGGTTATGATTGGGCCCAAGGACCTTGCCATTGGCAACAACTTGTAAAAAACCTCAGCTTTCCCAAGAAATAGGGACAAAATAGAAACATTAAACGAAACCATGTCTGTAAGTGAAATTAGGCAACACTTAAATCGAACGGAATTATGGATGCTGGATAAGCAGCAGCGATTATTCGGGTTGTGACGATTATTTCAAGCAGAGGCCGCTTCATCAAGGGTGATATGTCAGCAGCTGCAAAGTGTGTTCAGGGAAGAAGCGTTGATTAGGGCGGCAGTGGAATAGTAAGAGATGCAACTGGACAAACAGATGAAGGCCAGCAAGGAGCCTTTCAACTCGTCTCTCTGCTTGGCCCTTTTCTCCTTTCTCTCTGCCTGAAACACAGCAGCCAGACTGATTCTGCAAAATAAGTCACCCCTTGCTACTCTGCTGCTCAAAAGCCCCTAGTGGCCCGCCCCCCTCTCTTAGAGTGAAAGCTGCAGCTATCAGATCTCAAATCTCACAGCCCAACAATCTCTATTCTCTCCTCACTCTCTGCCGGTCACAGGGCTTCATTCCGACCTCTCTGCTCATCCTTTATTGGGCAAGTGTGCTCTCACCCCAGGGCCTTAGCACTTGCCAGCCCCTCTTTCTGGAACCATCTTCCCTCTGCTATCCCCAGGGTTCACGATCTCAGATCTTTACTCAGATTGTCATCTTCTCTCTGGTAAGTCTATCTAAAATTCCACTTCTCCCTCACCCCCTCTTCTTCCTGAAAGTGTGAAAGTGAAAGTTCCTCAGTCGTGTCCAACTCTTTGTGACCCCATGGACTATACAGTCCATGGAATTCTGCAGGCCAGAGTACTCAAGTGGGGAGCCGTTCCCTTCTCCAGGGGATCTTCCCAACCCAGGGATCATACCCTGGTCTCGTGCATTGCAGGCGGATTCTTTACCAGCTGAGCCACAAGGGAAGTCCTTTTTGAACTTATCACCACCTGACTTTTCTTACTGTATTCGTTTATCTTGGTTACTGTCTGTCTCCACTACTGGAATATAAGCACTAAGAGGACAGAAGATTTTCTCTCTCTTGCTCACTGATGTATCCCCAGCACCTAGAACAGAGCTTGGCCCACAGGAGATACACAGTAAACATTTGCTGGATGAGTGAATCAAGGTTCTTGACTCAGTAACACTGAGGAGTCACAGAAATTTTTTAAAACTTTTAGTTTTATATTGGAGTATGGCCGATTAGCAATATTGTGAGAGTTTCAGGTGAACAGCGAAGGGACTCACATCATACATGCACGTGTTTCCATTCGCCCCAAAACTCCCCTCCCATCCAGGCTGCCACATAACATTCAGCAGAGTTTTTTGGGCTGTGCAGTAGATCCTAGTTGATTATCTATTTTAAACATAGCAGCCTGTACACGTCCATCCCAAACTTCTTAACTATTCCTTCCCCCTGGCAACTGTAAGTTCCTCCTCTAAGTTTTACAGAATGTTTTCAACGAGGAAAGTAAACCAATTAGAGCTCACAAAGGGCCTTAGGAGAGATTAGGGTGGGGGTGGAAGCTGGTGGGGGGGCACAATAGTAGAAGGCTATATAAGTGAAAGTTTAAACAGAGGGCTTCAGTAGGAGTAGAGGAAGACAATAGGCGGCAGTAAGTTTCCTGATGGTGGGGATTTTGTCTGGCGAATAGGAGGCACTAAACAAATATTTACTGAAGGAATGATGCTTGTGTCTCACTTGGGATGGACCCAGGGCTCTGGTTCGGGTCTGTCTTAGAAAAGATCTGGATCCTTTTTTGATCTTGACTCTCAGGTTCTCGTGGTCAGGAGTAAATGAGTTTCATGCCGAACTCTTATGATGGTATGTATATCTTCTCTTTCTTCCTGGATTGGGTTAACCCTCTATCTTGTTTAGTCACCTTGTAGGCCTCAGCTTAGGTCAGACAAATTGGGATTCAGGCTGGCTGCAGGAACTGAGATGTGGTTCAGGCTGTATGCGCCCAGGGACAGCCTCCCGATCGGATGACCTGTCTGAATGTTATACAGCTAAAGTTTCAAGTGATGCAAAAAAAGTTAGTGTGGAAGGAAGCCCATAGTGTGGAAATCAGTGTGCAAGTCCAGAGACACTCAAGAGAGTGGAAATCCCTGTGGACACCGTCTTTACCTTTTCTGCAGAACCACAAATAATTGAATAGGAGGCTAATCTAGGTTGAGGCTGGGTGTGTGGACTCTGCTGAGAGATTCCCACAGAGAAGGGGTGGAGGGATGGGGGGTGGAGGTGGGGCAGGTACTTGGTCAAAGAACCTCTCATTTATGCCCTCCCTTGTCTGCCCTTTAGTTAACGACATCTCCCCAAAGGAATTATTCACTAGGCTTTGACATCCACACTTGGACCTTGCCTGTAGTCCAATCAACAGAAATGAGGTGCTTCACTATTCTCTCTGCCCCAAGAATAAATACACTGTAACTCATTTCTGTCATAGCTCAGTCAGTAAAGAATCTGCCTGCAATGCAGGAGACCGGGGTTCGATCCCTGGGTCAGGAAGATCCCCTGGAGGAGGAAATGGCAACCCACTCCAGTGTTCTTGCTTGGAAAATCCCACAGACAGAGAAGCCTGGCAGGCTACAGTTCACGGGGTTGCAAAGAGTCGGACACAACTTAGCAACTAAACCAAAGCCAAACCAAACTCATTTCTGAACCCTCTGGGTTTTAACTAAGCCAATGCCTGGTGCCAGATCCCTGGGACCAGATCCCTTGCCAGTTCTGAGACGTGGGCAGTATCCTCGTGCGTGAGCTGAGTAAACCGAGGCTCAGCCAGTTCACACAGCTAGGAATTGCAAGAAGGGAAATTCTTTGGACTAATTCCAAAGTACAGGTTTTTCTGAGGACGTCAGTTATGCCCATAGAACTTACCTGTAGAAGTGGTGATTGTTAGGACTAGAAGGCAACTGTGGGATTTGTTCAGCTCCTTCAGAGGAAGGGGCTTGGGCTCAGACAGCAACAGGGACAAGCTCCGCTGTCACCAAGTACCAAAGAAAGATTTGACATCCAGGTCTCTCCTGACTCCCTGGGGCCCTTTTTCTTTTCTTTGGAAAGAAGTCCTCATATTAAAACGTTTCTTAAATTTTATGTCTGTCTGCTTTAAAATCAAAAAGTACTGAAAACTTTATCATCAAAATAGCAGACCTCCCCACTCCTTGTTTTTGTTGAAATAATATTTCATCTCCTAATATTTTCTGTTGAAATCTTTCATCCCGTCTTATCTCCCTGCTTGTGCTTTTGTCCTCTCTTAACCTTGTGGGTTAATACCATTTTTTAAAAAATTCCTTCATTGTCATTTTACTGGAATGGCCTGGGGAGGGAGATAAGACAAAACACATTCGGTCAATCAGTCTCGTTGAACAACAAAAAAATCCAGTTTCTCACCACACTGCCCCCCAAAGATCCCGTATCCCCAGACAACTCATTTTCCTGAAGTCAATACATTGCCCTGTGCTCCTAGCATTTACCCTGCTCCTGGCCCTGGGCTGGGAGCTCGTGGCTTACCAGAGTTTCTGTCTGGCCTGTGCCTTGCTGCCCCCAGGGACCGGACTGAGGCCGGAGAGAATGATTTACAGGAGGAAACAAAAAGTAGATAATGGCAGTAAGAAGCCCTCCCACCCACTTGTGAATTTCAGAGAGCTTTCATATCCAGGATCTCTTTCAACAGCCGCAGATAAGCACAGGATCCGTTGTTTAGTGCTGACCGTGAAGTTAGAATCACAACACTGCTCTATCCCAGCAGAGCAGCGTATCTGAAATGGGGACTATGAACATTCATGTTCAAGGTTGCTTGTAACTTGTTATTCGGTTCTTTTGTCTGCAGGTCTAAAGCTTCCTTTGCCAGGGGAGATGGAAGTGGACTCTTGTATTTCCAAGGGAGTTACTGAGTCTTGTTTATTCTCCTCCTGCTCCTCTCATACAGTCCCAAGTTCGGAATAAAGAAAGCTGCTTATCTGAGAACACTTACCATGGCTCAGCTTGGTCCACGAATAAAAAGAGTCAGAAACAAATAATCGTAAACACTTTCTTGGGAATTCTAAAGTCTCGAGCCAAAGTCTATGTCATTGTCTAGGCTGGAACGTGAGATTCATTTATGGATTTATTTCTGCTGCAGAAATCTCAATGCTTCTAGGATTTGGATGGCATTCTGGGGTGCAGTCTATGGAAGGAGAGGGGACAGAGGAAGAGGCAACGCCAAAAGGCATTACAATTTAGGCTGTGGTTCAGACAGTGTGTTTGGCTCCTTGTAGCCTTAGTCCCTTGAAACCCTTGGTGGAGCCAGAGATAAACCAGGTCACTGAAAGGACTTGGGGGTAGACCTGATGGGCTCCAGAATTGCCTTCCAGAGGCTGGGGTCCGAGTTCCTCTGACAGAGCAGAGAATTGGACTGTTTAGCTTGCAGTCCCCAGCCCTTCTTTAGCAGCCCCACGGATGCTCAGGCTCGTCTCAGAGCTTATTTGCTGTCACTGCTTCCAGGAATACTCTCCACTGTACTGAGCCATTGGGAAAGGTTCCAGTTGCCATGCCCTCTACCCTGCCTAGAAGAAGAGAGTAGGATTTGCGTCACATGGCTTTACTGTCACGTGTTTCATACTGCAGAGGCTAAAGCTTCAGGGTCATGAAAAAGACCCCACCTCACCAGCTAAGGGCTTCCCTGGTGGCTCAGTGGTAAAGAATCCACCTGCAATGCAGGAGATGTGCATTCGATCGTGGGTAGGGAAGATCTCCTGGAAGAGGAAATGGCAACCCACTCCAGTATTCTTGCCTGGGAAATCCTGTGGGCAGAGAAGGCTGGTGGGCTACAGTTCATGGGATCGCGAAAGAGTTGGACACGACTGAGTGACTAAACAACACTACCAGCTAAGAGTTGCCTGGGAGCCAGAGAGGGAAATTCCCCAATTTCCTATAGTTGTGAATCAGGACGCCTGTGCTGAAATGTACATCCCACTGCCTGAAACTCAGACTCACGAGTGACTCAGCAGTGCCTCACCTGAGCAGGGACAGAGGGCAAAAGGCTGGGAACACTGCAGGTTCAAGCCACGTTGGGGATGTTTGAATCCTGAGAGTGCTCTTTTTGAGATCATAGAACAGATTCCTCTAGGGCCCTCACAGTTCAGTTCACTTCAGCTGCTCAGTCGTGTCCGACTCTTTGTGACCCCATGGACTGCAGCATGCTAGGCCTCCCTGTCCATCACCAACTCCCGGAGCCTACTCAAACTCATGTCCATTGAGTCGGTGATGCCATCCAACCATCTCATCCTCTGTCGTCCCCTTCTCCTCCTGCCTTCAATCTTTCCCAGCATCAGGGTCTTTTCAAATGAGTCAGCTCTTCGCATCAGGTGGCCAAAGTATTGGAGTTTCAGCTTCAAAGCGCCATCACAGGGACTCATAAGATATTCTGATTCCTCAGACCAAGCAGATAAGGCATGTCTCAAGCAAAAGAGACCTCAGGGTGGCCTCTTGCCAGCTCTCATTGGAAGAGCCAGGAAGTTCCTCCTAATTTCTACCTTAATCCCTCTTGCTTCATCCCCTCTCATTGGTTCCTCAGTAGGGTGACGCAAGAGTTGGAACCATGCTGTGTTCACCATGGTATCAACAGTGTCCAGAGGCATGGGTAACTTAGAAAAATTTTAGCAACCAGTGCAGCACAGTCACAATGGACTCTGGTTAGGGTGCTGAAGGGGATCCAGGAGGAAAGAGCTCTGGGCTTGAGTTCTAGTCTTGGCTCTGCGGCTAATTTACTATGTGACCTCAAGCAAACCACTTGACCTCTCTGGGCCTCAGTTTTCTCACCTTTAAAAAAGGGATATCTGGACTAGAGGTTGCAAAATCATATGCCAGCAGGATCAGGCAATTAAAGTAAATGAGTGAATCCAGTAGGGCGGGGTTGTCCCGACTGTTACATGTAGACTCCCTCTAAATGGGCAGCTGTTGCCTGATGGAGCTGCCGACCCAAGCTGTCCCAGGCATTCAACTCTTCAAGACATGCTAAGACTCTGGATGTTTTGTGAAATCTCCTGATGTTTAAGCAATTCTGTGGGTCAAGCAACATCTCTAATTCCCCCCTAGACCAGAGGATTTGAAGGGCCCTCCCAACTCAAATTTTCTGCTTCTAAAATATACATCTTCCAGGGAATTCCCTGGTGGTCCAGTGGTTAGGACTCGAAGCTGTCACTGCTGTGTCCTCAGCTGTTCAATCCCTGGTCAGGGAACAACACCCTGCAGGCCATGCAAAGGAGCCAAAAAAAAAAAAAAAAAGGGAAAAAAAAAGGAAAAAAAAGAAAGTGCCTTCCAAAGAAGATCACTAAGAAATCACCTTAGTTATGGTAATTTCAGCTACTGCAAAAGTGAGTGTCTGTGTGTGGACTTACGCTTTCAGCTTCTGGTTCCCCTCAAATGACACTCTCCTGGTGGTCTTTCCCTGCATCCCACTTATATACCTGCAGGGGATTGTTTGTTTGGTTTCAGGAGCGCAGCCCTGGGCCAGATGGAAGGTACAGCTTGTCCAGTGAGCTCACCAGCAGTAATAGGCTGGCTGTGCCGATGAGATAGCCCTCCCCTTTCCCTGCATGAAGGTAAGAGTGGCCACAAGCAGTGGCTGATTCAGGCTCTGGACCTTGCTGCCTTTTCAGGCCTTTGCTGGCCGTGTCCCTAGACTGAACTGGGACTAGGAATCCAGTCTGCATTATTACCAATCTGGAGCTCTCCAACCTAGCTATATTAGTTTGCTAGTTTCCAAATTAGTTTGCATTTGGAACAACGGAGCACAGACTGGGGGGCTTAGACCACAGAAACGTATTGTCTCACAGTTCTGGAGGCCAGAAGTTCAAAATCAGGGTCTCAGCAAGGCTGGTTCCTTCTGAGGACTTCGAGGGAGGGAAGGGTCTGTCCCAGGCTTCTCTCCTTGGCTTTCAGATGGATGTCTCCTCGCTGTGTCTCCTCACATCCTCTTCCCTCAGTGTCTATTTGTCTCTATGTCCAAATTTCCCTTTTGTATAAGGACATCAGTCATATCTGATTAGGGCCCATTGTAATAACTGCATTTTAACTTGTTTAACTCTGTGAAGACCCTCTCTCCAAGTCAGAGTACATTCAGAGACACAAGGGGTTATCGGACCTTGACATCTGGATTTAGGGGACACGGTTCAGTCCATAACACTACTTCACCATGGTCTCTCACTCATTGCTTTAAACTCCAAAACCTAAGTACCCTGCTTGCGCCCCTTCTTACCTGTGACAGCCCAGTGCTGCAGCATCTGACGTGCTGGTACTCAGCTCACTGTACACACGCACTCTATATGAACTGAGGCTCTCTGCAGTGGGAAAGGGGAGGGGACGTTTATCGGACACCCATTAGGGGACATACAGGCCTTGAATTTCAGGTAATAGTAAGAGCTGTCTGCTGGTGGTCCAGTGGTTAAGAATCCACCTGCCAATGCAGGAGACACGGCTTTGAGCCCTGGTCTGGGGAGATCCCACACGCCCTGGAGTAACTAAGCCCAGGTGCCAACGCTATTGAGCCCATGCACCGCAGTTACTGAAGCCTGTGCTCCAGGGCCTATGCTCTGCAACAAGAGAGGCCGCCACAGTGAGAAGCCACCACGCTGAACGAAGAGTAGCCCCTGCTCGCAACTAGAGAAAGCCCACATGCAGCAAAGAGGACCCAGCGCTGCAAATGGACAAAATAAACAATTCATTATAAATGACCCATTTATAACAGCTTATAAGAACCATTCATAATAAATAAGTGAAAATATGTATTTAAAAATGAATAAATAAATAAAAATTAATAGTAGGAGATGTCTGTTTATTCAGTGAGACACTGCCCCTATGGCACTTTTTATCTTCATATCAATAAAAATGTTATTCCCAACTGCAGTTGGGAAGTGCCAAGTATCATTCCAAGCACTTTATATGAGATAATTTTTTGAATACTCACAATACCCTTTTGAGGTAGATATGATTATTTACATCCTTCTACAGATGGGCTTCCCTGCTGGCTCAGCTGTAGAGAATCCGCCTGCAATATGGGAGACCTGGGATTTGATCTCTGGGTTGGGAAGATCCCCTGTAGAAGGGAAAGGCTACCCGCTCCAGTATTCTGGCCTGGAGAATTCCATGGACTATATAGTCTATGGGGTAGCAAAGAGTAGGAAACGACTCAATGACTCTTACTTTTCACAGATAAGACACTGAAGCACGGACAGCTTAGGAAAACTTCCCCAAGTCTATAGTAACTGATGGAGTTGTATTTGAACCCCAATAGTTGGCTGCAGAGGCCATGCTTTTAATCATTACCAGATAGTATTTGGAAAAGGCAGGAGAGTTATTCTCATTGACTGGATGAGGAAATCCAAACCAAGCAGCTAAGGAACTCACTCAGGGTCACAGGGGTAAGGGGCAGAGTAGAAGCAGAATTCCTGCCCTGGAAGCCACAGGGCTTTCCTCCTGGGTCCCTTCCCCACACCCTGCTCCACTTACACAGGCCCACAGGTAATAAGGCCAACCCACAATCTCTAAACCCTTATTTGTAGTTAACTGTCTCCAGGCGTGCACGCTAAGTCGCTTCAGTTGTGTCCGACTCTCTGTGACCCCACGGACTGTAGCCAGCCAGGCTCCTCTGTCCATGGGATTCTCCAGGCAAGGATACTGGAGTGGGTTGCCATGCCCTCCTCCAGGGGATCTTCCTGACCCAGGGATTGAAGCCGTGTCCCTTATGTCTCCTGCCTTGGCAAGCAGGTTCTTTACTACTAGCACCACTTCCATACCGAAGGGGTGATTATTGGGCAGAAGGGAAGGGAGGCCCCTTCTCGATTTAGAGCTAAATCTCGACTTTTGATTTCCTCGCAGTCGCTTCCAGTGCACAAGCCCACGAGCCCCGAGGGGTCAGGTCTAGACCTGAATCCTGGAGTTTACTTTCTCAGCCTGAACTTCTCGCAGGGCAGGGCGGTGGGGAAGGCGCTGCGAGGGCCTGGGCCTCCCAGGAACACAGAGTATCATATTTCTCGAGACCCGCCAATCACGGACGTGGGGGCGGGCCCACACCTGGGAGGCGGGGCCGGACGGCGGAGGTGGGGGCCGCGGCGTCCCCGGGCGAGGCGCTGACGTGAGCCTGGCTCACCTGGACCGGGCAGGTGAGGGCCGGCGCGGGGCGGGGAGAGGAGCCCGCAGTCCCTACCAGCGCGCAGCCAGGCGTTGCTCGCCCTACGGATCGAGGAGCGCGGTGGCGGCGGGTGATCGTACCTGGGGACTTGGTTCGGAGGGACGTTCGCTTCTGGCAGCCGGATTGAAGACAGGTGGGAACGCCAAAGTCCGGAGACTAGCTTGGGGAAGGGAGGGCACGCCCGCTGGTGAAGGGTCCCCTCCAGAGCCTGCAGGGGTGAGCAGAGCTTGCTTAGGGACATCTGTGCGTCGGGCGATGTCCTCTAGGGCTGGATGCCTGTCCCTGTGACCCAGGTGGCTCCTGGATGGTCAGTGCCAGCTTGGGATCGCCGGACCCTTCCCGACCCCTCGCTTCAGTCCACCTCCTTTGCCTCCCCGCCCAGCGGGCGAGCGCGGCTCCCAGCCTCCACCCACCCACCGTCGGGGCGCGCTAAGGCGCCTCCACCCCTCTGGTCCTACCGGCTCGCCGCTCCGCCGGCCCTCGCTGCCCGAAGAGGGGATTTCCTAGGCCGGCCGGCCGGCCCTCGGTCTTGGTGGGTGTTTTGGGAAATTGCGGGTCGGGGCAACCAGTAGCTTCGGCCAGTTTGTTTTCTGTCCTGGAATTTGTTTAGCACCGTCAGACCCCTCGCCCTGGGCCTGGGAGACACCCGTGGATTTCCAAGTAGCCAAACGAGGTGCTGGGGAGGGTGGCGCCGGGTGTGGCTGCTCTGCGGGTGAGGCTCTCTTCGCCCGAAGGGGCTGGAGGGCGGGTGTGGAGAAGTGGGGAAAGTCTTCCAGGCCGGGCTGGAAAGCAGGCCCGGGGTGCCACTGTTCACGGGGAGCCTGCTGTGTGGTAAAGGGGTCATCCCAACGCGACCCTGCTGTCTTGGTGGCTGTCAAAAGTGGAAGCCAGGAAGGGAGATGAAGAAGGCGCGTTTGAGCAGGGGTTGGTGAAGGCTGGGTGCCGACCCAGGACAGTACTTTAGGCTTAGATGTTTGTATAATACTTGACACCAGCACCCCATACAGGGTCCCTAGCTCTCTCCAGCCCCCAGCTTCAATCAAGCAGGGAGGAAGGGCATAGGAATTATGACTAGAGGCTCAGAATTTACCCATAAACAGGGCTGAACTAAATGGAGGAAAGACTGGGGAACTTGGAAGATGGCATTTCAGGTCCCTCCAGGAGGAGGGAGAAGAAAAGCAGGACCATTCCCTGAGGCCTGTCTGCAAGAAATGAGGGTGCGTGTGTTTTACTCTGAGCAAAATCATTGACAGCTGAGTCTCGGCTTCGGGGAGGCCATGTTCCTGGAAAGTAGTCTGGGCAGGGGCTGCAGAGATGGCAGTGTGGGTGTTTCTAGGGGGCCTGTTCCCTGGATTGGGGGTGTGAGAGAGGACAGTTCATGCCCTGGGGAGGTTGAAAGCATCTGTGCTCAGGGCCCAGTATGAGGGGAATGATTGGGTTAGCATCTTTGTTCTGTGGCTGGTTGAATACCTGTTGAAGACTCAGGCCTTGAATTCTCTAGCCTCTATAATGGCGGCTAGAGATAACCAGAGCTGAATTCAACTAGGCTAGGGTTGTTCTGTGGGCCTTGGGATTTGGGTGGCAAGAGTGTTTTGAAAGAAAACTTTGGTTTAGGTGTGTTTAAGGGTGGGTGTCGTGCAGTCTCCTCCCTAAGCACTTTGTTGGCCCTCTGTGCTGCTTGGATCTTTGTCGATGTTTTTGGTTTACTCTCTTGGTGTACAGAAGAAGGGAGAGACTTGGAGGGCTGGGTGCAGTGGCAGGTTATGGTACAGCACACTCTGACTCAGAAGTATTGGGTCCAGGTCCCAGGTAAAACACTTTGCTGTGCCTCAGTTAACCCAGCTGTAAAATGGGGATGATAACAATACTACTTGTAGATCATGAGGATGAGGTCAGGCACATTAAGTAAAAGTGTACGTGAAAACTATAAAGCCTATATAGATATAGAGGATTGTTGTTACCATGGTTTGTATTAGCTGAAGGCCATCATCTTTTTTACCTCCCAGTGGCCAAGAAATGCCTTAGCTTCCTGTGGTTAAAAAATATATATATATATCACTTGTAGTGTTCTGTTTTTAAGTTATGAATCAAAACATGTCATTGTAGGAAAATGTGAATCATATAAAAGTATGTAGGGAAGCATGAAAGTCACCCACAATCTTACCATCACTAAGGTAACTACTTAGGTAATGACTAAGAACTTCTTGTTGCATCGATATTTTATTTCTACCCCTTTTAAAAATTCTATGTGCATATATACACAAGTGCATGTTATGTTGCAAGATGGAAGAGATACTATCCAGTCAATATTGTATGATGCCTTTTCCCTCTTAAGTACATGTAAACATTTCCCCAAATCCAATAAAAATTCTTCAGATGCCTCAATGTTAATAGCTGCTTGATACTGCAGCCTATGAATGTCTGATTAGCTGTTTTTCCCTGTTATTTTGGTTGCTTCCTAATTTTCCCTTTCTGCCTATTTTTTTGTAGTCTTAGTTACTGGGTGGCAGGTGGAGATACTGGTCGGCTTTGAGAAGATGGGGAGGGTTAGCTGTGATGGAGGTGGGGTAGGGAGGAGGAGGCTGGGCAGGGTTGCCCCTGCGTGCTGCCATCTTGCGAGAATGCTGAGAACACAGGGCTCTAGATCTTAATCATTGATCTCTATGGGTGGCTACTTCTCCCTCCCCATCACTGTGTGTGCAGTTCCTTGTGTTGGCTTGGTTGCCTTAATTTTTTTCTTGATGTGCCGTGGATCAACTAGGAGGAACTCTCTTCTTCAAAGCCCGCAATCCTTCAAGGGATGGATTTCACATGTCTGCCAGTCCTAGACACAGGACTGGCCATATTGTAATAAGTGTGTTAGTCGCTCAGTTGTGTCCAGCTCTTTGTGACCCCACGGACTCTAGTCCGCCAGGCTCCTCTGCCCATGAGATTTCCCAGGCAAGGATACTGGAGTGGGTTGCCATTCCCATCTCCAGGGGATCTTCTTGACCCAGGGATCGAACCTGGGTCTCCCACGTTGCATGCAGATTTTTTATCTCCTGAGCCACCAGGGAACAGTATAGGAAGGCTGACCGTATTGCAATAGATCTTCTCAAAAGCCCCTCACTAGGTTGGACCCGTTTGCCACCCATTTCCAGTTCTGTTGGTTCTTCCTTAGACCCATCCCCCCAATCACCACAGGCCAGGACTGAGGAACGGAAGGCTAGAACTTGCCCTGCGGAGGACATGCATTCCCTCCTTGTAAGGTAAATGTTTTCCGGGGTTTGATAGCTTGGTTTGCTGCCCTATGGAGCAACCTACACCAAGGCCAAGAACTTGGGGGTAGAGGGCACTTGAACACCCCATGCCACCTCTCCTGCCCACGGGGAGCTCTGCTGGGGGTGGGGGGGGCAGGTTTCAGTTGCACGGCTTGGTAATTGGGTCAGAAGGCTCAGGTGAGGGCAGGTCCTGCTTTTCTCTTAAAGTGCCGGTGACCCAGCTGGGTTTGTGTTCCCGTTTGCTGTCAGGCTGGCCAGGGGAAAGAAGTGACGCATTAGGGGCCACCCCCTCAGCTAAGCTCCTCTGAGGGGGAGACTTAAGCTGACTCAACTGGTTTGATTTCTGAACTGCAACCCCAGTGGGAATCTTTCTGGGTGGGAAGGTGACTTATTTATCTTCCTTTTCTCAGGTTCTTGTGGGGTTTGAGCAATTCCAGCGTGGATTTCTTCAGGCAGTCTGATGAAAACATTGTGTTTAGTTACTGACCTCATGCTTGTCACACAGTAGCTGATGAACAAATATTTGTTGAATGAACGTTGTTTTGCAGGCATCTCTTTCTCACCTGAAAATAAAAACAAAGTGAGATAAGAACACCGGAAAAAAAAAAAAAGACTCTAAATGCAACATCCCAGGCAAGCAGTTCTCCAGGGATTGCTCTTTCCTGTAGACACCCAGTTGGGACAGGCCTTTGTTTCCCCCGCTGGCACCAAATGTTATCTGCTAGGCTGTGCTGAGCCCTTCTATTTTTATGAGGATCAATTGCAGACTTTACCCAGGCTGGCTCCTGTAGCCAATCAGTTCCACTCACCCTTTGTGGGGGAGATAAACAGACCCAGGTGAGGAGGCAGTCCTAACAGCAGGGAGCGTGTCTCATGACTGTTTTTCGGACTTTAGGGTTAGGCGCTGTGATATTTGATTATTCTGGGACTTCTGAGCTTTACCAGACTCAGTTACAGAGCACGGGATTGTTCTAGGGATAACCAGCTCATACTCCCCTTCCCTTGTTTTTCTCCCCTGTACAGAACCTTTGGGTGGCCCAGAGAAAGGAAACCTGACTTGAGGCCCAGCTCTCAGATTCCTGTGGATACACTGCCTGCTCATCTATGTGAGTGAGGACTTTGCAACCAGGACCCACCCCTTTGCCTACTTCTCTCTCATCACGATGCTGTCATTCCGTAGTTGTCTAAAAAGAGTGCGCGCTTCAAGTTCTTGTCTATGCTTTGCTGTTTCCATAACTTTTTTCTTCCCTCTCCTGAGATGAGATTGAAAAGGGCAATTTCCCTCCTGTTCCCTTGGTACTTCAGGAAGAACTGTGTTCCAGCAGGGATGACATCATCTTTTTATTTTTCTGCCTCAGGATTTAAATAGAAGAAATGTGATCTACTTACATGATAAGTCTGATTTGGCTGGAGCATGAAAAATAAATGGCTTTGAAATAAGAATCAAAAGAACCTTTTAACCTCTTTTCTTTTCTTCCCCACCTGGCACAGTTTATTCCCATATTTAGTTTCTTTGCTGTAATCTAATGAAACTGTAGCTCTATCATACGGGAACAGTGGCTGGGAACTTTTCCCAGGGGCTGGCCTAATTCTCCTCTCCCCACTTCTCCCCCCTCCCCCCAAGCGAGATCATGGCCCTCCACCCCCGCAGAGTTCGGCTGAAGCCCTGGCTGGTGGCCCAAGTGGATAGTGGCCTGTACCCAGGGCTCATCTGGCTACACAGGGACTCCAAACGCTTCCAGATCCCCTGGAAACATGCCACCCGGCACAGCCCCCAGCAAGAGGAGGAAAACACCATTTTCAAGGTAAAGGTCTTCTTTTACCATCTCACTCGAAACGTTTTCCAGTTCTCAGGCCTTTTTGGGTTTTTGTTGTCTTGTTTTCAGTTTTGGCATGAAGAAGGTACTAGATGCAAGATGCTGAGGCAGCAGAATGTTGTTGATGCGGGTGGGGGGACAGACTTAGCAGGCGTAGTGATTTCTCTTGTTGGGGCATGTCTGTTATTATGGTTGAGGCCGTTTATTCTTTCTCATCGGTCGAAGGTACTCAGCTCACATCCCAAGGGATGGCACGTGTGACTGGCTATACTGTTAATTGCTTTTATGCTGAGGCTGTTTCTAGAGCTCTGGAGGGTCAGCCAGCAGTCAGTCTTTCGTTCACTCAAGGCTCTTGCTCAAGCCTGGAAATGGCTATCCAGACCCAGGCAGAACTACTGAGTGGCAGCAGGCTCCTAACAGCCTGTAGAATGGGTGTTGAGGGCCTCTGCAAGTTTCCTTTGAAATTAAAACATTTTGACTCATCCATCTATGCATGCATGCTCTGTTGTGTCTGACTTTTTGTGACCTCGTGGACTATAGCCCTCCAGGCACCTCTGTTTATGGGATTTTTTCCAGGCAAGAATATTGGAGTAGGTCACCATTTCCTCTTCCAGGGGATCTTCCCAACCCAGAGATCAAACCCCCGTCTCCTTCACTGGCAGGCAGGTTCTTTACCCCTGAGCCATCTTAAAAAATGAAAGGTGATTTAATTACAGGTTTTTATTCTACAAATGTTTTCTTAACTAAAGAATAGCTCAGATGTGAGAGTTATTTCGCTTAATGGAAAACAAGATTGAATCACGTGGCATGGTATAAAATGTGAGTGAAACCAAAATCTAAGACGGAAGTCAGTGAGAAGGTAGTTGTAGGCAGGGCTGTTATGTGGTTTGTAACTCTGGAACCTGTGCCTCCACTCCAGACCGACTTCTCTGTGCTGGTCAGTCTTCTCTCGAGTAACTTTAGTTCCTCCACCTCCAAAACACGGAGAAATGAGTTTCTCCATTTTTCCCCTGACTAGCAGCTGGAAGTCAAGTGAAATCCAGTGTCCATCCTGAACTTCTCAAGACTGATGCCTCAGGTTCTGGCTGAGATTGGGCCAGGAGAGGTGAACTCATACCTCAAAGGAGAGCCATCCCAGAACTGTTCTATTGGGTGTAGAGACAAGAGGTAGAGAAAAAATTGGCCTGTGAATACTTACAAAGTAAATCAGTGCTTTTAATTTAAAAATTTAATAATGATATAAAAGTGGTAAGGAAACCATCTGGAAACCAGCACCAATTATTGGAGCTGCCATCAGAGGAGGATGGGCCTGGTATGGCCTCTTTCCTTGGCTTGCAGCCAGACTTGCTGTTGAAGTGCCTGGTGGTGGCTGGCCATGGGGAAAGAGGCTGGTTCCTGAAGGTTCCACTCACGAGAATGTTCTGAATCCTTAGGGCTTGAGGAAAAGGTAGCTGTGGGCAGCTGCTCTGTCCTAGTTACATCTGTGCATCTGTTTGTGGCATGCTAAGGGGAAGTCTGGGTGTCAGGAGCAGAATGAGGGTGCCTTCACAGATCCCAAGCTCTGGCAGGCCTTTGGCAGGATAAGGGTGTCGAGGTGATGACCAGAATTAAGAGGGTGTCTGCTCCACACTCTAGGCGCATTATCTCATTTAGTTCTCAACGATGCTGGAGGGAGGACATTACCCTCCTATTGTAGATGTAAAAGCTGAATCTTACAGGGGCTATGTAACTTGTCCAGATCACATAGCCAATAAGTGGTGGGGCCAGGATTTGAACCCAGGCCTATCTGCTGCCCCCTCCATTATCAGACAGCCCCTTCTGACCAGGAACTGTGAGTCCTGGCTTCAGATCCTACTACCGTCACTCGCACGTGTGGTCTTGAACAAGTCACATAATCTCTTTAGGCTTTAACTTCCCCTTCAGTAAAATCGGGATAAAACCAGTCTTGCCTGTCTCACGAGATTGTTGTGAGAATTGAGTGAAATAAACGTCTAGAAAGGGACTCATAAATTGCCGTAAAAATGCAGAGACTCTGTCCATTTTTGGAAGAGAAATAGGGACCTGCCCGGTGACCAGAATCTCAGAATGGGTTTGAACACGGGTTGTTCATGAAGACAACGGCTGTCATGTGGTGGATACCACCCTCTGTTGCATCAGCCTCAGGTCCTCCACAGAGTCTGAATGGGCCCTGGGGGTTGGCTGTGCTGTGAGCAGAAAGGGCTCTGGGTTAGTCTGGCTGCTCTCCATGGAGGGGCAGGGATTCAGGGAGCCACAGAGATTTGCAGACCTGTGCCAAAGTCAGCACTGCCCAAGCCAGCTGAGTGGGGCCAGAAGGTGAGCGGACCTGGAGGTCAAACAAATGGAGGGGAAAACAGGGAGAGACAGCCGCCAGGCACCGCCAGGCGCAACTGGAGATAGGACTCTCTGGACACTGGGGGCCAGTAAGGTGGAGCTTTCCTACCAGGGGCTGGACGCAATGGAGCCTGCTACGCTGAGGGCCGCAGCCTTGTCAGCCCTCTTCACTTCATACCGCACAGCAAGGAGGGGAGCCCCCTCTGGCCCCAGAAGAGGGTAGGAAGAAATGAGTGAATTGGAGGAGAAGGATTCAGGTTGGCCATTGGAAGAAGCTTCCTCGTGACTGTGAGGCTCTGCAGGGAGAGACCAGAGTGCTCAGAGGACGGGGCAGAAAAACTCCGTCTGGGCTTGAGGAAGAAGTCCACAGTCAGGATCAGAGGCGGGGAGGTGGGACTGGACGAGCGATGGGCCCGGTCAGCTTGAACAGGCTGCCATGTACTTCCCGATCTTGAGTCCTCGGCAGACGACACCCCCCTTTTCTGTACCAGGACGTACTACACAGCCCTGAAGAAAGCGCGGACATGGAGAATATGTTCACGGTGGGGAAGGGCGGAGAGCCCATGAAGCAGACACGCTGATGCCTGTTAGACCTGGAAACTGAAAACCAGAGCGGCAAGGCCACAGGGCTTTTGGCCCAGGCCACCAGCCACTGGGGTTTCCAGAGAAATGTTCCCAATGTGGGAGTTTGGGGAAGTAGGGAAAGGCAGGCAGTGTGAGTTTATTAGGACTTGAGGCCCTCCGCCGCCCGCTGAAGCGAGTTGAATTCTCAGAGTGCATGTCCTGCCCTCCTGCAGGCTATTTTAGTCCTAAAGGCACTTGGTTTCTGCAGTTATTTGTGCATCAGATTGAAGATGGAAGGGGAGGGAACAGCAAGACCACACTCTTCAAATCATACGCCATCTTCCTTTTTCTTGTTATATAAGCAACTCATGTCAAAAAAAAAAAAGTAAAACAAAACAAAAAAAATTATATGCAATCCTGCTTTCAGCGTTACCGTTAGTATCTTAGTGTACATTTGTTTCAGATGTTTATTTATTTTCAGCCCTTCATTATGGCCATTGTAGTCACCAACTGGCACCAACGCTTGAGATAAGGCTCCTCTTTTCACAAGCTTATATTTGCCTCTGGTTTAATCTCACTCCGGCCCTCCTTCGCCTGGCCCTCCAAGGTGGTGTTTCCTGCTGCAGCCTCTGTACACTGGGGTTGGGACGATGGGGTGGTCACGCGGGGCCGTGTGTGTCTGTGTCTGCCTGCGGGAGGGTGGGCGCGCTTTGCAGTGTGTCTGGGTAACAGCAGGCATTCACTGCAGTTTCCTGTCCTTCAGGCCTGGGCTGTGGAGACAGGAAAGTACCAGGAAGGGGTGGATGACCCCGACCCAGCTAAATGGAAGGCCCAGCTCCGCTGTGCTCTCAACAAGAGCAGAGAGTTCAACCTCATGTATGATGGCACCAAGGAGGTGCCCATGAACCCAGTGAAGATATATCAAGTGTGTGACATCCCCCAGCCCCAGGGCTCAATCATTAACCCAGGTAAGGCCCCAGCTGCTGCGGAGAAGGTGGACAGTGTGCTGGGTTCCCGGCTAGACCCTTCAAGAGACGGTCGACTTGAAAACTGCCTCGCTTAGAATGTTTATGACTGCTGAACAAGAAATCTTGTCCCTAGAAAGGCTCAGAGAACAAAAGATATAAACTCAGCAAGGTGTTCCTACTCACTTATTGGAACACTAAAGCATTAGAAAATGGAGGGAGCATAGAGTTCTGTAAAAATAGCTTCTCTCTGGGCTCAACACTGAGAAGAGAGGCCAGATAGTTTAGAAGGAGGAGGGATTAAAACTTGGAAGGTCTGAGTTCTAAACCTAGTTCTTTTCACTTCGCTACCCTGGGACTTTGAATCAAGTCCTTTGACCTTTTGAGCCTCAGTTTCTTTCATTATAAAACCCGGGCTCTCATCTTCCTTGCCTATTTCAAAGGCTGTTCTAAGAATCAATTAACATGACATTCTAAAAGCTCTCTTTAGATAAGTTCTCTTTATAAATGATGGTTGAATGTCATTGAATTTGTAGGGTAAGATCCAACTAAGAGCCAGATAATTTAGACTTGACCTCCAGTGAATCTAGGGAGGCCCTGCCATGAGGGAAGTTTCTGTCCTCAACATTAAGTTTACAAAGGAGAGAAGCTTGTGGTCCTTGAGTCCTTAAAAGGGATGTTAATGCATCAAAGTAAGTTTAGAGTAGAAGTTAAAAGTTTTCTAGAAGGGAATAGGGTGTGCAGCTCCTGGGTAGGGGAGGGGATGACAGCTTACATTAGGGTTCTAGAGAAGGAGGTGGAAGGCGGGATGAACAACTTCAGTCCCCCCACTTTGGCTAGGGCATTGGGGATGCACGCTGAACCCCAGGGGCCTCTGTGCTGGCAGTGGCTAGCTTGAACAGTGGGTCAGCTACCAGGATGACCGTGAAGAGTGAACGGCTCGCTTGTGGGCTTGTGTGTCTGTTTTTCGGGAAGGATCCACTGGGTCTGCTCCTTGGGATGAGAAAGACAATGATGTGGATGAAGAAGATGAGGAAGACGAGCTGGACCAGTCACAGCACCACGTCCCCATTCAGGACACCTTCCCCTTCCTGAACATCAATGGTGAGAGGGGTGATGGAGGGGTGCGGAGGAGGACGAGGAGGTAAGGGGCTTTCATTTTGCAACTGTTGACACCATATCCACTGCTGCCCTGGAAGCAGTGACCGGACCCTGTGGCCAGGTCTCCAGTCTGTTAGCAAGCAGGGGTCATAGGCAAAGGAATTCCTAGGCCTGGTTATCCCAGTGGGGTGGCTTCTAGGCATAGAGAGCATCTTCTGAGTCTTAAGTGATAATTCAGAGAAATTAAAAAATGATATTCATTCTCAATCGCACATACAAATACACCAGCTGTTATAACTTTTGCTGATTTCCTTCAGGTCAAAGTGCAGACATCATTTTCATGAATTGTAGGCCAATTCTTTTGCTGTTTGTCTTGGTATAAATTTTCGGTTACTCCCTTAACAGGGTCTAAGACTGTATCATGGGACTCTGCTAAGACTATATCATGGGACCCTTGTGGCTTCTACAGCTCTTAATACTAGGCTCTGATAAAATTTATCTACTAGAGAGACTTTTATCTTTTTTTTTAACCTTTTGAATTCAGCTTCCTATGAAAAATGAGTTGAGAGGTCTGAGGGTCACTGCTTGACAGAGCAGGTACTGCATTTTCTGTTGTACTGAGGATTCTCAAACACAGGGTGAATTGCTCTTCTGTAGCCGCTGCACTTGAACTTTCCACTGACATGCTCCTAGACATGTGACTTGCATTCAGTTGAGCAGCTTTTCACTGCCTTTCTAAGTTCCATCTGGCTGTGTTCGAGACTCCATGGACTGTAGCCCACCAGGCTCCTCTGTCCATGGGATTCTCCAGACAAGAATACTGGAGTGGGTTGCCATGCCTCCTCCAGGGGATCTTCCCAATCCAGGGATTGAACCCGAATCTCTTATGTGTCCTGCATTGGCAGGCAAGTTTTTTTTTTTTAACACTAGTGCTACCTGGCTGCTATGGGTCAAATGAGATAATTTTGCCACCTAGAAAATTCAGTATAGCAAGATGATTCCTTTAGGATTTTGGAATACCCTACTCTAGATGATGCCCCTTCCTCGGAGAGTCAAGAAATGACTCTTATCTACTTGTCTTCCTTCACTTGCCCTGTCATTTATAACTTTGCAGCCAAGTGATGAGTAAAGACAGTCATCATAGAGCTCACTCAAGCTAATATTGCCACAGATACATTCCCATTTAGTGAAATTTTAAGATTTGGACATTTGGAAACGTGAGATCCTTTCCCAAATCCTTGGCTGACTCATTCTGTTCTTCTCACCCCTTAAAAGGATACAACTCATTTCCAGGATATATATATATATATATATATATATATATATACTTTTTTTTTTACTATTAAAAACATTATTTTTCTGATTTCCTATTTCTTTTCATGTCTTATTAAAGATTCTGTTTTGTGGCCCTATGTTACGGGCCACCTTGGATCCTTTATGGAAACATGTGAACATACATTAAAAACAAAAGTAAAACGGGTACATAGATATAACCAGACTTGTACACAAAGGATCAAAGAAACATTAGCCTCTGTGATTTCAGAGCTGTTGGGCAGAGAAAGAAGAATTGCTGAAGAATTAGATGCATAAAAGGTAAGGTTAGGAGGAGAAATCTGAAAACTTTGGAGTGAGCCAACTTTGACAATAGCAGGGAAATAGGATGGGTTTTTCATTCTCTCAAGTTCTTTTCACTTTGCTACTATGGGACTTAAAATCAAGTCCTTTGACCTTTTGAGTCTCAGTTTCTTTAATTGGATACTTGGGAATTAAATAATACTCTTACATGGTTTAAATTCATAATGATACAAAAAGGAAATCAGCTGAAAGATTTTCCTTCCATCCTTTCTCTAAACAGTTCCTTTCCTGGAGGAGACAGATCTTACCAGTTTCTTGAGTATCCTTTTAGAAGTTTCATGCATATAAAGTATTTGTTTGTTTTTAAATGAATTTCTGTATATTAACACTCAAAGTTAATCAACCAGTTTAGTTGAGTTCATTTTACAGAAGACAACCAGCTTCTATTTAATTGCTGGGCCCAAATTTTGCAACAGGGAACCTCACATTCATACCCATTCTAATTTAATCCGAGAGAAAACTCACTTGTCTTTTGAAATGAAGTTGCTCAGTCGTGTCCGACTCTTTGCGACCCCGTGGACTGTAGCCCACTAGGCTACTCCGTCCATGGGATTCTCCAGGCAAGAATACTGGAGTGGGTTGCCATTTCCTTCTGCAGGGGATCTTCCTGACCCAGGGATTGAACCCAGGTCTCCCGCATTGCTGGCAGACGCTTAAACCTCTGAGCCACCAGGGAAGCCCACTTGTCTGTTAGTCATCAGCAAATGTACGTTGTCAGAATTATGAGTCGGATGCAGAAATAACAAGATTAGGAAGCAGAAACAGGAGAACCTTGTTTCTCTTTGGTGTTTGTTGGGGAAATTATTGATGGGCTGCTACAATGAGTTGTGGTCTAGTTTTGGACCTTTAAGGTTTTAAAGCCTCCGACCCAGGTGGTATGCATGAGAGGGACCCTGCCAGCTCACCCACAGCCTTCTGTTTTAGGTTCTCCCATAGCACCAGGCAGTGTGGGCAACTGCAGTGTGGGCAACTGCAGCCCTGAAGCAGTGTGGCCCAAAACAGAACCTCTGGAGATGGAAGTGCCCCAGGCACCTATACAGCCTTTCTATAGCTCTCCAGAGCTGTGGATCAGCTCACTCCCAAGTAAGTAAGCCTTGGTTTCCTAACTGGATCTTCAGCTCCTATTATAGTCCATTTCCTGCCCCACCTTCTGCCTCCATTTCTTTGCCTTGTATAGAATAGTCCCCCAGGCAGCCTCTGTGTCTGGTTCCTGGCTGGCTGATGAGTCACTGGGGAAGAAGTAAAGAAACATTAGCCCATACTTGCTTGCCCAAGGAGATGTTCTGATTGGCTGCTGTGCAGCTCTGCGTTACTCACCTCTTAGGTGGGTGGAAGGCCTGGGTTTATCAGTTTGCCTAGGGTATTTGGGGACCAGGTTAGCTGTAGGATAGGGAGGTTAATGACTGTGGATTTGGTCAAGGAGGCTCTTGGGTTCCGAGGGGCTTTAGGATCCAGAGAATATCTCTTTCTGAATTGTGCACAAATCCATCTCAGTGAAGAATCAATGTCCTCCCTCTCCCTTTCACAAAACACACGGTGGGAGTGGGGGGCGGGGGGACTATCATTTTGTCCAAGAGGCTGATAGCTTTGATAAGACCGGTAGCTTTCAATAGACATTTACTGAGTGAAAATTTACTTTGCTGTGAACTGTGTCCTTTTGTGATGTGTTATTAGAACAGGTCGACCGTGTGTGCTCATCTGTGTACTTTTCAGAAAGATGGCTTGGTACTTTTTATTGTCTCTCTGGTTTCTTTAAACAGTGAGTCAAAAATGATAACACAAACCAGATGCTGCCTTAGTTTTTTCAGCTCCTTCCAACGCCTATTGATGTAAAGACTCAGTACAAAATGGGGAGACGAGGACCCGGAACTTTGGTTGGAGGAATTCTAGCTCTTAGGGAGTGGAGATTGAACCTAGATAGTACAGATGGACTTTGAACTGTTTGCTTCAAGGCAGCCTTTCGAGGGAATACTCCCAGGATATGTTGATGTCTCCCTGTGTGGCAGGAAGGATATCTATGCCAGTGGCCTTCCTGGATGCTGGCTGAAAGGTGGCTTGATCCTAATGGACTTGCACAAGTCTTAGGTATGGACAGACAGAGCAGTGGAGCAGGACTCTCACTGTCCCATCTTACGTTGCAGTGACTGACCTGGACATCAAGTTTCAGTACCGTGGGAAGGAGTACGGACAGACCATGACCGTGAGCAACCCCCAAGGCTGCCGGCTCTTTTATGGGGACCTGGGTCCCATGCCTGACCAGGAGGAGCTCTTTGGTCCCGTCAGCCTGGAACAGGTCAAGTTCCCGGGGCCAGAGCACATCACCAATGAGAAGCAGAAGCTCTTCACCAGCAAGCTGCTAGACGTCATGGATAGAGGACTGATTCTGGAGGTCAGCGGGCACGCCATCTATGCCATCAGGCTGTGCCAGTGCAAGGTGTACTGGTCTGGGCCATGTGCCCCATCACTTGTTGCCCCCAACCTGATTGAGAGACAGAAGAAGGTCAAACTGTTTTGTCTGGAAACGTTCCTGAGTGGTGAGTCTTTTTTCAGAGGATTGATGGGTGGGAACAGCTCCCTGCAAGTATGTCTTCCTCCTTGCTGCCCCGCCTCTCCTGGCTCTGCAAAGATCTTAAGGAAACAGTTTCTTCGGCAAGAAGTCAAGGTAGAAGAGAACCTTGATTCTGAAAAATAAAGGTGACTGGGGCAGAAGGATGTCCCACTCCAAAGCTATATATATAGCTTCACATATGTGAAGCCAGTTTTAGGTTGGTTGTGGTACCTTTGTTGGCAGAAGAGGGAGACAGCCTTTCATTGCTCCCCAGAGTCCACCAACTTATTTATCCTTCACTTTCGAAGGTGACGCTACTCATCATAATTGGTTAAACATATAGTCTTTTCGTTTGGGACATATTTGAGTGGCAAATTCAAGCAGGTGTATTTAAGGAGAGGAATGAGATGTAAATCTTCCAATGTGATTTGAACCCCAAGTCTAGTTTAAGTGGTGTCTGATAAAACCCTCTGAAATGATGAAAATCTTCTATATTTGTGTTGTTTGGTATGTTAGTCACTAGCCACATGTGGCTGTTGAGTATGTAGATGTTACTAGTGTGACTGAGGAGCCATTTACTTTTAATGAATTTAAATGCAGTAGCCACATGTGGCAAGTGGCTACTATACCAGACAACATAACATAAAAGCTGGTATTTACTGAGTGGATATGGAATGACCCAGTACACCAAACTGCCCTTCCCTATTCTACAGATCTCATTGCCCACCAGAAAGGACAGATAGAGAAGCAGCCACCATTTGAGATCTACTTATGCTTTGGGGAAGAATGGCCAGATGGGAAACCCCAGGAAAGGAAACTCATCTTGGTTCAGGTGAGGAGATAATTGTCAACAACTCTTTGCTTTTTTATCAATGCTTTAGCCCATAGGTCTGGGGTTGAGCCCTGAGTTGAGGTATCCATCAGCCTGTGTGGATTTTAATCCTATTAGACGGAATAGCAACAAAGTTTTGTATATTGTACAGTAGAACCAGGCTGGAGTATAGAGGGTCCTCAAGGCAAATTACTGATTCACGGGAGACTTTGTTTTCTAACTGACTTTAGAGTCTTGCAGAAGCCTAATAGGATATGACTCTTTGCAGCTCTTTTAGAAGTCTTTTGAGCTACTTTAAGGACATATTCTGGAAAGTGGCAGCAAGACCACTTGGGTTCGGCTGTGGATTGTGCAACAGGATAGGCAACAGATGAAATCTGAGTAAGAGTCTTTGTCAGTAAGCAGCTATTTATTTAGGTATGTGATGTGATGCTGCCTCTCGGTTCTTTACCTTCATCTGAACCAAATTCTAAAGTGCACCTTGGCAGGATAGTCCAGAGAGATGAAAGCATATTCTGTGTCTAGACATTAAAGTTGGGGATGTCCCTATGGTCTCACTAGTCCTTCCTTCAATCTTGGGTCCCTCCTGCTGGTTTGTGTTTTTTTTCTTTCTGTGAACTTTTTTCTCAGAGGATACCTGTGTGCTCTGTGTCCTGAGCAGGTCATTCCGGTGGTGGCTCGGATGATCTATGAGATGTTTTCCGGTGACTTCACACGATCCTTTGACAGTGGCAGTGTCCGCCTGCAGATCTCAACTCCAGACATCAAGGATAACATCGTTGCCCAGCTGAAGCAGCTGTACCGCATCCTGCAAACCCAGGAAAGCTGGCAGCCTATGCAGCCTGCCCCCAGCATGCAACTGCCCGCTGCCCTGCCAACCCAGTAATCATGAATACCATCTTCCTTTTTTTTTTTTTTTACAATATTGTACATATGAATATTTTTTACTTTTCAGATTTAACCAGCTTTCAAGCCTTTCTTCTTTCTAACAATATTAGTAGTCTCTGACTCTCCAAGTATGTCTAGCTTTTAAAGTTGATTTAATTTATGAAAAAAATCACGCTTCATACTTTCCTCTTCTTCTTTAAACTTCCCAAGGTAGTATAATGTAGTATCAATAGAAGGAGATTTAGCCTGGAGTCTGGACAACAGGGTTCTAACTGCAGCTTTGCTTCCAGTGGGGTGACCTTGAACCCAGTCATTTAACCTCTGGGCTTCATATTTGTTACTGTAAAGTGAAGGAGTTAGAATGATGCCTGAAATAATGCCAGCTTTAAGACTGACTTGATGACTTCATTCTATTTGTACAAGGCAAAACTGCTTGGAACAGAACCCTTCTGCCTTGTTCTTGCGCCTTTTTTTTTTTTTGCTTTTGCTTTCATTAAAGTCCCCTGAAGCACTGATTTGTCCAGGATTGATCTCCGTTTGACCTGTTATGCTAGTATAGTAGGCTGGTTCCCTGATGGGGGAAGAGGGAGGGAGGGGTGCCAGCTGGTTGCTTAGAAACTAAGCTTGATATCTAAATAGAAATAGGTGCCAAAGTCTGAAAGTCACCCAGCCTGTGGAGTAAAAGCTCACAAATTGAGCTTCTCAAAGGAAGCTGTTGACATAGAAAAAGGTTAGGGATTCTGTGGTCAGGTATTCAACTTGCTACCACTCAAATACAGGCATACCTTGGCGGTATTGCCAGGCTAGTTCCAAACCACCACAATAAGGTGAATATTGCCATAAAGCAAGTCATACAGATCTTTTGGTTTCCCAAGGCATATAAAAGTTATGTTTACATTATGCCACAGTGTAAGTGTGCAATAGCATAGCAGTATATCTAAAAATACAAACGTGCGTACCTTAACTAAAAGTAGATTGTTAAAAAATGGTAACCATCATCTGAGTCTCCAGTGAGTCATAAAGTTTTTGCAGTCGTTAAATTGAAGATCACTTATCACAGATCACCGTAACAAAAAAAGAAGTTTAAGTATTGTGAGAATTACCAAAACATCACACATAGACATGAAGTGAGCAAATACTGGTGGAAAATGGTGCCACTAGTCTTGTTTGATGCAGGGTTGCCACAAACCTTCGATTTGTAAAACACAGTATCTGCAAAGTGCAATAAAGCAAAACACAGTAATAAAATGAGGTATGTCTGTACCACTCTGTGTGTGTGTGTGAGAGAGAGATGAGAGTCTATGACTCAGTGAGAGACTTCAGAGAGGATAAAGCTCCCTTGTTCTTCTTTCCCTTCTTTGAGGAAGACCTGAGACTGGCTCGCAAACGCCTCTGACTACAGAAGAGACAAGGACAGTTCCTCTGTGCATGGAGATGTTTTCCTCTCATTTGGCGTTTTTGCAGTTGGGAAAAACAGGGTGTTGAATATGTTAAGGGCAGCGTGAAGAAGGCCTGGGCAGTGCTTTTCTGGAAAAGATTCACGTAGTACAAACCTGCACGTTTCCCTCCTGGGTGGAGGTAGGTGGGTTTGAACAACCAAGGTGGAGTGGTGCAGAACATTGCAGCCGCGGCTGCCACTAACTGGTATTCGCTTTTACTTTGTCCTTGACCCTTTTACTCTTTTTACGGTGAAATTCTACATAATTTAAACTCCACGCCCCAAATGGAAAACAAGAGGCTAGTCTCTGGTTGCAGGCCCCAATCCTCCTGAATGCTGATGCCTATTTTGGGCCATATCGTATTAAGCAAGTCCATGTCTGCTCTGCTATCCTTAAAGCCACCTCCTACTTGGTACTGAAGTTGAGCTAGCTAAAAAGTTGGGCTAGCTTTATTTCAAAAACCATAAGCTCCCCTCAATTACAAGTAGCAATGGTACTTGTTTATTCGGAATGCTTAAGCTGTGGTTTTCGGTTCTCTAAGGGACCTAGTAGGTCTACTGTTACTAAAGTATGACCAAGAGAAATCTGAGTGCTCAACTGAAAGCAGAAGTTGGGCTTCTAGAGACCATGAAATATGCAAGGTATAGAAATTTTATACTTTGGGAGCATTTGAGTGGGTGAAGTGAGGGATTTGGAATTGACATCTGGCTGCCTCTGTGTCTGCATAGTTCAAAGTTAAAAAAAAAAATCCACAGTAAATACATTGGGAGGACAACTGTTGGATCTGGGCCGGGCCTGTCCCCTTTTTCTATGTGATGCTTACAGGCTGCCTATCTGGATGAGGGCCCAGAAAATGTGAGTTGGCAAAGGGTGTAGAGCATAGTGTTTAGGTGCCAAGAAAGACTGAACTTTTAGTATGTGACTGTAATGAAAAGCTTATGAATATGTCAGAGGAATGAATGAGTGGTTTTATGAGGCCTTAACCCAGTAGCAGAGTTTGCTGTTTATCCTTTGCAGAAGGCTGGGAGAGTGCGCGCAGGGCTGCCACTGGTCTCCCTCAGTGTTCCCTCTCTGGTGCTGCTGCCAGGTGTCCCTTCTTGGAGACTCAGTCTGCTGTCTCTGTGGTTGCTCCACCACACACTCCCTTGGTGTTTTCTACTTCCATGCCTTCAGGCGCTGTCACCAGCGTTTTGCTTTCTTCACTGTCCACCCTTCTCCCCATTGGGTTGGCCACAGTCTGGATCTGCACGTCCTGTTCAAAAGCAGACTCTGGAACTGCCTGAATGTGGTCTGGGACACGAACCACATCATATTGATAAGCAAAACAAAAAAAAGAACATTTCTTCCCTCCCAACCTTGAGGTGAAATGGTGCATGAAGATTTGTCATGGCGTCTCACTGGGGGAAAAACCCCCAAAACTAGTTGTAGGTATAAATGAGAGGTCAAATGTTGGATCTGGGCTGGTCCCTTGTCATATAATTAGGTCCCTGGCTCTATGTCCTCAGAGTACCCTACACTTATCTTTCAGAATAATCAATTCCCTTGTAATTGCTCAGTATCTGTGTCCTGCATGACTGCAAACTTGCTGGAGGTAAGGACTGGGTGTCTTGGACTGTGATGCCAGTCCCAGCACAGTACCTGGTACATAGTATGTTCTCAAATATTTGTTAGAATAAATGAATGAACTACATAAGTCTCTCCTTTTACAGACTGATTGCTAACTACTATGGGAAAATAAAGGCAGGGAGGGAAAAAATTCTAAAATTAGTTTCTACTCTGCTTCTGACGCCCTCTGAGCTAAGAACATTAAAATGGGAGCCCTGTAAGCCGGTCCTCCTTCCAAGCTGGCCACGCCTCCACTCCACAGTGGTCTTCTCTTCTGAAGACCCAAGGTACAGCCAGGAGTGAAACTTCCAGGGTAGGTGCCCGCAGTTCCCTTTAGCCTCTGCTGTGCTCGTGTATCAACAAGTTTGGGGCATCTCTTTAGATATGAATTTTTCCCAAGAAATTATTCCCCTTTGTGGTATGGGTCATATCGCTGGTAAACCTTTCAGTGAAATAACGTTTTCTTCTTAATGACCTGATTGAAAAGCTTCTCCATCTCTCTCATTTTTCATGTTAAGTCAGCAAACGGAATTCCTACAGCCTGGGCTCCACGAAGGTGGGTTTCTTGGTCGGCTTCCTTAGCTGCCAATACCTCCAGGGCCTAGAAGCATACATAGCACACAGCTGTTTGGAGCGAAAACACTCATGCCCTTCACGCCCTATTTAGAGATGACGAACCTTGGCCAGGACACTTGTCCACCCACTTCTCGGAATTCAGACTTTCAGATTCAGGGCTTAGGCAGGTCAGAGTGAAAAAAAGCTTTGCAGCACAGCACCACCTAAGTAAAAATCTGTAAAGCACGTCGCTAATCTTGAGATGTTTCGTTTGGAAAGTGAATTTCTCCATAAACAAATCAAACGGTGTTCCGGCGCGCGTGCTCCGCTTCTGTCCTCCGGGTCAGGTGGGACACTGGACTTAATAATACACAACGTGGGGAAGCGGCGGGGCGCTGGCAGAGGCGGCAGACGACCAGCTTAACGCGCCTGCTTTCCTCCACTCCTCCCCTTTCCGTTCCTACGCTGACGGGTGGGGCCAACGCCTCTCTGGCCGGAAAGGGCTGGGCCTCAGGCGCCCACACTTCCGGCTGGGTGGTTCTAACGCGAGGCGCGGGAGCCGACTGGGTGACGTCAGGGAAGGGGGCGGAGCTAGGGTTGTGTCGGGCATGCGCAATAGGCCGACTTCGCCGACTTGGGCCCCCGAGGCAGTGAAGGACAAACACATGCTGAGAAGAATTTCCAGTTTTGTTGCTGGTGAGGGCTCGGGCCTCACGGCCTTCCTGCCAAGGGGCAGGAAACTGGAAGGAGTTCCTGAGCCCGCGAGCCTGCAGCGGAAGTAGAAGAACGTAGGTATCAGTATGTGTGAGAGACAACTCTGCCTCATTTAACAAGTCAGGATGCTATATTCACGAAACGGCGTGGGGGTTGAGGTGAGCCCATCGTCCCGGAGTCCGAAAATGTCCATTAGTAGGGGAAGGCGGGACCGTCAGAAGTTAAATTGCAACCTTCTTGCAGTTCTAGCTGGTTTCATTTGTTTACTTTTATGTCTCGGTGAGATGCTTGGTGGCTTCCCAGTTGGCTGCCAATGCCTGGAGGAGGGCAGGGCAAGCCACTCCAGTGTTCTTGTTAGGAGAATCCCAAGCACAGAGGAACCTGGCAGGCTACAGTCCGTGGGGTCAAAAGAGTCGGACCGGACGGAGCAGGCACGCAGCGAGATGGTTGGTAGGCCACATTCTAGTGTGTGTTTAATTAGATTGCTTTTCTTACAGCTGTTCTTGGCTGGAAGAGAAGGAGGAGTTGGAAATGAAAAAGAGTGCCTTTGAAACCCAGAGCTTTCCTCAGAAGGCAGTTTTGGGTGAAATGCTCAGAATTTTTCTCAAATCTGCTCTCTCTCTTCCCTGCCCCAAGCTCCCTTAAGTTTGAAGCAGAGAAAGTAAAATTACAGCAAGTCAAACTTATGATGGACAGCAGTTACAATATAAATCTAACGATAGGCCAGAAAGACGCAGGAATTTGGGACTGATGGAGACTCAAGTCAACGAGTAAATCAAGTAGCACTGGTGACCCTGTCTTGTCTGGGCGGGGTTAGCATTCCAAAGCAGAGGGGAAAATGACCTCTGGAAGATGCTCTAAGACTTAAGGAAAAGCTGTTGGCAGGTTTCCTGCCGTGTCACTGGCTGGTGTTAATAATCCCCTGCTTTGTTTTTAGGCCCTTCTTCAAGTGTCTGGAGGTCAGAGAAGCAGCCGAGGGGAGGGAACTGTGACTAGTTAAGAAGTCCCTGCTTACTGTCGCTACCAGATCTCATGTCAACACCAAGTCCTCAGCTGCTGGTGGCAGCTGCTCAGCAGACCCTGGGCATGGGAAAGAGACGGGGCCCTCCCAGAGCCGTCTGTCTTCATCTCGCTGCAGAGGTGCTGGCTGTGGCCAGGGGACTGAAGCCAGCTCTGCTGTACGATTGCAGCTCTGCAGGGGCAGCCAAAATCCAGAGCTACCTGGAGAAGCTGCGGGGCCTGGGTTTCCCGACTGAGGGGCTTCACGTCCTTGAGATTGCAGAGAACAGCCTGATTGTCCATCCTGAGCATGTGCGTCGACATTTGGAGCAGGTGCTGCTTGGTAGTGTAGCCTTTGTGGATGTTTCTGGCTCTCAACCTTACCCTTCCGTCTGCTCCCTGGACCAGCTTCAGGACTTGAAGGCCCTCGTGGCGGAGATCATCACACATTTGCAGGGGTTGCAGAGGGACCGATCCCTGGCAATCTCCTGCAGCAGGCTTTGTTCCTCGGCCTGGAATCTCTGTACTGTGTTTGGGATCCTCCTGGGCTATCCTGTCCCCTATACTTTTCACGAGAACCAAGTAGAGGACAACTGTTTAGCCCAGACTCCACTACGAGTGTTCACTGCCCGGATCTCATGGCTGTGCTGTCAACCACCAGTCTTGCTGTATTCCTTTAGTGTGCCAGAGAGCCTGTTCCTGTCCTTGAGGGACATTTTAAATACTTGGGAGAAGGACCTTAGAACTCGATGTAGGACTCAAAATGACTTTGCTGACCTCAGCATCTCTTCTGAGGTAGTCACACTGCCAGCCGTGGCCCTCTGACTTTAACTTTTCCCGTGTGGAAGGTGCTTGGTAAATGATCAGCTGTAGGTCAGGGATGGCAAATGGGAATCATTTCAAGTGCCAATTGCGAGTATCTCGAGAACACTAGGGAAGAATACTGTAATCCATTTATCATTTCTGTGCTGAACTGTACTAGGGAGAGTAGACCGGGATGCTTCAGGAATAAACAGAGTTCTTCGGGACAGACCATCAGGTGAAATTTATTTGTTTATTTTTACAGCAGGTTAAAAAAATAGTCAAAAATCTTAGTTGTGTTGGGAAAACCCAGACCTTAAAGTACCCAAACCTGAGTTCTTGGGGTTTTTTTTTTTTTTTTTTTTTGAGTTCCTTGTTCCTGATTTTCACCCAGGGCAGCTGTCACCAGTTAGAGCATCAAGCTGTCCTTATTGGCCAGCATCACTGCCACCGCTATAGCAATCAGCGCCATTAGCATCAGGAGCCATTGGCCGCATTGTCTCTGTGAGGAGGGAGGGGGAGAAAAGAGAAAGAGGACATGGGTTGGTCAGAGAAGATACAGGTGAAAATAATCTTCCTCCTTCCCCTTCTAGCCCAGTAGGAAACCTTGGGTTGGTGGAGGAGAGAAAGCTTTTTATACCACTGTCTGTCACTTTGCCACCTCTCTTGGGATAAAATCACTTTACCAAAGGTCAGTGCACCAGCAAACCACAGCCAGCAGGGGCCAGGTACTTAAAAACTGATAGAAGTCAAAAGTGGAGAATAATTGAGCAAAATTATATTATTCTCTGTTTATGTTCCTCTTGCTTTCTTCATTCTGTTCTTGCCACTGCGCTCAAAATAGACTGAAAGTACACCATTTCATACTTTAGCGAGTAGTAAGTTTTTCCCTTCAGGCTCAAGAGTTCCATGAAAATTGGGCTTGGAGGCATGAGCCAGTGTTTCTATTCATGGTTGCTATACTGTCAGTACAGTGTAAACCAAGCTGAACGGAGCAGGCCGGTCAGATGTTGGCAGGGGCTGGGCAATTTTACGGGCAAGGTTTGGGGGAGGGAGGGAGCATCCCGCCATCATCTCGGGCTCTGTGGGAGGTTAGACTCTTACTCTGGGGGGCGGCTGTTGGCTCTGACTGAGCTCTTCTCGACAGTGCTGCAGCTTACGCAGGCAGGAGAGGTACTCGTCACTGAGGTTGTCTAGTTCCGAATGCAGTTCTCTGCACTGTGGGGGAGAACACCACAGTGTCACACAAGGTCATCACCACAGTTCTGGCGGGGACAGAGCCCCGGTAGAGGAGAAGGCCCTGTGTAAGCTACCTTGTCAGTCATTGGTCATTTTCACCGCCATCCTCCCGTCCCAGCCTTTGTCAGAGCTTTCAGTTTGGCTTTTGACAGTCTTGCCTAGCTTATCCATAATGTGTTCATTTAAATGCATATTTTACATTAATGCATATTATATATGTCATATATAATGCGTATTATATTATGTGCTATACGTGTAAGTACACGTGATGGTTGTGTGTGATAGTTGTGCAAGTGCTTTCTAAATAGGAACACACAAAAGGGAAGTTCCTACGGCACAGATGACCTGGAAGTGATCTTAGTGCAGGCGTCTTTTGAGGGGAACGAGTTGCGTGTGAATACTTCCGGACATATGTATTTTGTGAGTATGTAGGTAGGAAGAGTTTTGTTATTTAAAAGACAAAACTAAAACTAAACTAAAACAAAACTAAAACCCTGTATAAAGTTTTAAGATACTCATTGTACAACAGAGTTTGAGGAGTTAATGTGTTTTATTAAATGTGTTTTGAGTTTAGGTTGACTTTCTGAAAAGTACCTCTTTAGTAAAACTTCGAATAAAGATTGGTATAAAGAAGGAAAAGATTGACAAGCTGAAAGTGAAGATGTTTTTATACAGGCAAAGGAATACCTACAGGCATCTAGTCACAACTTCAGCTCTGAAATACCTGCTGTCTGACTGACTTCCAGCAGTTTCCCTGTTACTGGAGGATGAGTCCCTCCTGTCTGAGGTCACCACCTCACCTCCTTTTCCTTGGCCAGAAGCTGCAGAGTTTTCTTCTGGAGCTCGTCTCTGAAATCCAAGTCTTGCTCCTTCCCTGGACCTTCCGGCTCCACTTCGTTATGGGAGGGCTTTGGGCTCCTCACAGGCAAAGCCTGATCTAAAAAAGCAGCCAGATTCTCAATGACAGTGAGGCCCACACCTCTGAGGAAGGGTCCTGACACCGAGAGAACCTTCTGGGGAGAGGGAAGAGGACTGGGGGAACAAGGAAGAGCCTGTTGCTGGCCACGCTGCGTGGCTGGCAGTGCTCTGATTTTTAAAGAACTCTCATTGGGATCATGCTCAGCCTGGACAGAGAGCTGGAATTGGAGCCCCTGGAGGGCAAGGTTGGTATCTTTTCTCTGCATCGTTAGTCCTGCGTAATGCCAGATACTTTTAGACAATGCTTATTTCGTTTCTTTGGTTGCATGTCACATCTTTTAGTCTGGTGGGTTTGCTGGATGCTCCAGTATAACTTCATTTTCCTTCTGTCCTTGTTTCAAAATGGTGAGAATGGCAATCATAGCCTAGAATTCATCTTCATGTAGTTAAAGCTGGTTGTTCAGCCCCTTGGCAGTCTGCATCTTGGTGAAGAGAGCCCTGGACTGGGAGTCAGAAATTCTGGATTGTTGTCATAGCTGTAGCCTTAATTTGTACGACCAACTACCTTCGTTTACCTTCATTTTCTTACCCATCCTATGTGGGCATAATGCTTCCTGCTTTATGTTTTACCCAGTGATTGTGATGAGAAAACAAATGGCCACATGCAGGGAGTAAGGGAGGAGCTTTCGCCCTCTCCAGATGTTTGGTGAGTTCTCAGAAAGCTGAGGCAGCAGACTTGAGGACTGCGAGTGAGGTGACTGTTGTATGTGACATAGTTTCTACCTGGGAAGTTGGATCTGGTTTGGAAAGTCAAGGGTAAAAATTGACATAAAATCCTGAGTTTAGAATCAATTTATTGAAATGTTCAGGTACAGATGTATGTTTTCAGAGGGAATAGAAATCCTTTCCATAGTTTATATACCTCTCAGGATAGGAGGTTAACTAGCTAAAGTGTTCTCAGAGCCAATGATGAGTCAGTCCTTAAAGTGCTCCTTTAGCTCCCTGACTTAAGAGTCCCCGACACAGGGTCATATAGTCCATCCCTCTGCCTCTAGGAGGGCAAGGAAAGAGCAATATCTTAGAATTTGTGGAAAGAAGTTTGCTGACCTTTCTTTATTAAGAGTTTCTCCTGTTTTTGAAGCTGTAAGGATTGATTCTGAAGCAGACCTGTTGGAAAACACAAGGAACTTGTCTGTGCTAGCGCATTTACTGCAGAGTGTCTTCTTAGAACTTTGCTGAGACCTTAATTATTCTGTTCCCATCTGTAGTTGAATTGTGTCACTCCCCCCCACCCCAAATTCTTATGTTGAAACCCTGATTTCCAGTACTTCAGAATGTGACCCTATTTGGAGATAGGTTCTTTTAACCAAGTTAAAATAGGACATTAGGGTCCTATTTTAATATTGACTAGTGTCCTTACAAGAAGGGGAAATTTGGACACAGATGCGGATGGATGGAAGACGTGAAGAGATGGAGAAGGTGTCCATTTCCATCTTCTTGGATGGAGAAGAAGGCCATTTCCTTCTCCAAGCCAAGGAAAGCAGTCTAGAATGGATCCTTCCCCCAGAGCCCTCAGAAGAAACCAACCCTGCCCGCTTCCTTGATCTGAGACTTCCAGCCTCTGGAGCTATGAGAAAACCAATGTCTGTTCTTTAAGTCACCCAGCTTGTGGTGCTTTGTTACGAACACACCCTCCTTATATCTCTTCCTACCATGTACCTTTAAATCTCTGTGTAAATGTTACCGTAGAAGAAGGACATTCCCAGTTGACCCTGTGTGAAATAGCAACTGTTTCTCTTTAACCTGCTGTGTTTTTTCCTCTATAGCAGTTGTTAATACCTGACGCCTATTTGTTCATAGAAACTCCATACTGCACTGTAGTGTTTGTTTAGAATGTAAGCTTCATTAGGGAGGAAACCATGCCAGTTCTGTTCATTACCATATCCTCAGAGTGTGTCTCTGTGCCTGGGACTTGGTAGGGGCTCAGTAAATAAGCGCTGAATAAATAAAGGCATGATTTTGAAGTGACTTGCCCATTCAGCCCCGACTGTGTGGGAGCCCAGCTTTTGCTGGTGTCCTCCCTCCCTGACCCCTGAGGCTGCCTGGCTCTTCTTATACTCATTGCTCTCTGCATGAAACTTCTCTGTCGGGGGCGTCAGAGGTTAAGGTGGGAGGCAACCAGCAGAGCTGTGCATTGTTTCAGGTTCTCTGGCTTTTCAGAAATTGCCAGCTTTTCTTTGGAAACACCCCTTTTCCTCTTTGGCCTCGACATGTAATTGGGAAGCAGACTGAGCTTATTTTCTGAACCATTCCCAGTGGCAGAGGTCTGTGTGACAAATGTACATAATAAATTAGAATATATAAAATAAGAAGGACCTTAGAAAACTCTGAAATCTGCAATTCTGGGGGAAATGCAGGTGGTGGTTGTGGGCAAGGAGGAGAAAAGTAGAAACAAACGAAAAATGCCAGAGGCTAATGTGGAACTTGGGAAGAACTGTCCGTGACCTCACCGCCCAGGAAGAGGGTCTGGACAAGCAGAGGTAGAGGATATGCCAAGGACTGGGCTTCCCGTCGCTTCTCTGGATGCCTTTTGTGGGGCAGGAGCCCCAGGAATGCCACAAAGCCACCTGCGCTACTTTGAGAATCTGGAAAGGGACTTACTCTGCAGCTGCTGTACTTTGGTCACCAGGGCGAGTTTCTCCTCCTCTGACCTCTTTAGTTGATCTGAGAATCAAACAAAACAAAATAGAAGAACCTAAGACCTAAAGAGCTCACCCCTGAGGCTGGAAATTAGTAACAGATGCTGTCTAGCCCATGGCCTCTGACCAGTGTCAAGTGGAAGTTGCTCTTTCTTCTGCTTGTCCCAGTTCTGAAGAGGTAAACCAGAACCCTGCTGCCTTGGATTTCATCTGGATCGACAGTGGGCTGAGTTACGGGTTGTTTGTGTATATAGGGTTTTCCAAGTGGCCCATTGGTAGAGAATCTGCCTGTCAGTGCAGGAGATACAAGAGATGCCAACTCGATCTCTGGTCAGGAACATTCCTAGTATTGTTCAGAACAATACCGGAGTAGGAAACAGCAACCTGCTCCAGTATTCTTTTCCAGCCCCTCTGCCCTGCTGCAGTATTCTTGCCTGGAGAATCCCATGGACAGAGGAGCCTGGTGGGCCATAGTCCATGGGGTTGCAAAAGACTCGGATACGAATGAGTAACCCAGCACAGCACAGCAGCATGTGTGTGTAATTTGGTCCCCTCTCAGCTGACAGGGGCCGTTGACTGGGAAACTTCTATGCTTGGTGTTTTTGCTGACCTTTCCCTTTAAATTAGGAATGCCGTCTTGGCACGTGACTGCTATGGGAGTAACTGTGCTCTGGCTTAGACGGATAGGCTGGATCTTTTCTGTCTTGGTCTTGGATGATTAAAACAACCCTGCCTTTTTGTCAGAGTAAAATGAAATCACCAAGTCAACCAAACAAACAAATGAAAGACTGATCCTTTTCCAGCCAAGCCCCCTTCTTCTGGGCCCCCAGAGGCCTCCAAAGCCTCCAGGGGGATGGGTACCTTGTAGGTGCTGGGTGTCCGAGCTGCACAGGTCTCTGTCCTCCTGCAGGCATTCAATCCTGGCCTGCAGCTCTTGGTGCTCACTCTCCAGAAGTCGTAGGGCCTGGTTCATCTGTGAGTCTCTGCTGTCTGCTCCCTGGTGGGAGGAGGAGGGGCAGACAGGCAGGTCAGCGCTAGCTAGGGTGGAGGCAGCGGGCAGATCCCAAGGAGGAAGAAAACTGGGGAGATTGTAGAGTAACAGAGACGGAGTCTGAGGGAAGTGGAAAAAATAGGAAGAGTTTTAAAATTCTTCAGTGTGCTCTATTCCTCATGCTTAACAACCAATAAGGGATGAGATTTTTGATATTCACAAGGGATTCCTTTGGATAAATGCCCACATTCAGGAATACCGAATCATCGCTTTTCTAGACAACTTCACTTTGTCTTTACTTCTCATTCTCACGCTATCGATTTTTTCAAGGCGGAGTGGGTAGGCTCATTTTTCACAAAGAATTAAGGCTGAAAAGGAAATGGACTTCGTGAGAGTTTCCTTGTAGGTGATTTGAGGAAGAGAACAGTGAAGGCAGTGGCCAGTGAGGTTCTCTCCTGTGATAAGACGATTTACTTGTTATCGCTTTGATAGGTTGCCTAGATCCGTGCTTCAGTAAAGGTGGGTCCTCAGAATTCCAATCCAACTAAGTAAAATTGATGAAAAACAACAGCTAATGTTTATTGAGGGCTTATATGTGCAAGGCATTGTGCTAAGTGCTTTGCATGGATTACCTCACTTAATCCTCAGAACAGTCCTATGATAGAATACTATTATTATCCTCATTTTACAGATGAGGAAACCGAGGCTTAGGTGGTTAGTTAACTTCTCCAAGGTAACACAGATTGGAAATGGTGAAACCCTTGAGGATCCAAGAATCCACTATAATGGCTTAAAAAACACATTGGCAAGATGTGTGAGTTGATACTCAACCTGTAAGTAAACTGGTGACTTTTGTTCTGTGCCAACAGCGGGCATTTCTGAACTGGATGCCCTCCTGGGATGGGGTGCAGAGAGTGGGTTGGGGTGTGGCAGTAGGCTGAGGAATATTCCAGTCTAGCCCTTTGCATTTGGATGCTGTCATTCCAATGAACACTTAGGTGGTTTGCATGAGCAGTGTAGACATCCTCGCTAAACCCAGATTTGGGGCTCCCAGCTGAGCAGAATCTTCTCTTGTCACTGCTATTGACACCTCCCTCCCCTAAATCCTGCCTTCCCTCCCCTGCTCCCTGCCCCCAGGGCCTGGTACCTGCAGTTTGGACTGAAGCACATGGAGCTGGCTCTCCAGCTCTCTGTGCTGAGTGCCCAGGGTCTTCCAGTCCTCCTTCAGAGCCTCATACTGGCTCTTCCACTGTTCACACTTCTGCTCGGCTAGAGCCAGGGACCGCTGAGGGAGACCAGAGGAGAGGGAGGTGCGTCGGGGGTTCCAGGGAGTCGTGCCACTGCTCCCTTGCGGCCCGACCGCCCCAGGCTCCCAGCCCCAAGGACCACGGGGCATCCCCACACCTGTGTGCTCTGCAGTTGCTGTTCTGCACTCATTTTCTCCTCCAGCACCTTCTGCAGTGATTCCTTGGCCTTCTGCTCATAGCTGTTTTTCTGGTCTTCCATCTCTAATAGCACCTTTTTCATTCCCCAAGGGGAGTATTTCTGTAAATTGGATGCAATTCAACAAAGACACATGGAGCTAATGTGTTCCAAGCCCTGAGCAGGGATGCAGAAGTGAAAAGAAATCGGTCCTTGCCCACAAGGCAGAGATGTCAGTAATCTAGTGGACTGCCTTCCAAGCTGGAGGCGGGCAGGGAGAGTCCCTCAGGTGATGTGAGAAGTGAGTGGGGATGATAAGCTGCCCCAGGCACACTGAGCATTCTCCCCGGGGCCTTCCACAGGCACTTGACATCCAGCGTTTCCCAGAGGAAATCATCTTTCTGAACCTGCTCCTATCTCGGTGGGCAGCAGCATCATCTACCCAGTCCCCCAAACCCGAAAGCAGGGAGTCATCCTTGATTTCTCTCTCACCTTCTCCAAGGAATCAGTTGGTTATCAAGCTTTGTCAAGTCAGCCTCTCTAACAGCTCGTGCCTGTATCCTCTATCGACTGCCACCTCCTTAGTTCAGACTCTAGTAATACTATTATATGGGTTATATAGTCTCCCTATCTTCAAGTCTTGCCTCCCTTTAAACTCTTTTCAGTCCTGCAGCTAGAGGTTTCTTTCTACAACTTCTACCTGATCATGTCACAACCTGCTTCAATCTCATTGGTTTCCAGTGTTCTAAAGTTCAAGTTCAAACTCCTTGGCATGGCTCTTACTTATAAGCCGAGACTTTCATTCCATGCTGCTCCAACCAAGCTGGACTGCTTGTAGGTCCCCTAAGCACTGTGCTTCTCAGCCTTTGCTTTTGCCCATAAAGCTTCTACTTAGAGTATCCTGACCCACCCTTTCCACCTGGTTAACTTCTGCTTATGCAAGATTCAGCCCAAGAATCATAAAAATTCTGATAAATTTGGCTAACCAGCTCTATCCCCCAACTCTTTATGGGTTAGGTAGTTTTATTGGTGTTCACATAGTATCTATATTTCTAATCCATTGACTTATTTGCCTCTTTTAAGGGATTGTAAACTCCTTTGAGGCAGGGAGCATTTTTTAAAAAATAAAATTGTTTTTATAGCCTCAGTGATCTGAACAATCTTCAGTAATCTCAAATTTTAAACATTAATACCCTAGCATTTTAAAAATTTCACCTGGCTTCAAGATCAAAAAGACACCAGAGCAGCTTTGCAGATTCACTTGCCCTTCCCATGGTTTTCATTTTTATGCCCTATGATTTTGGGAAAGCCAGAAGCTATTACTGTTGATTCTGGCTTACCCAACTGGGTAAGAGATAGTCTAGATAATGCAAATTTAGAGTTCATTATGAAATCATTTCCACTGGATTTAAATATTGAGTGGGTCTTTTCTTGGAATTGTCACTAGAAGCCAGATACAGAAGTTATTGATTGAGATCCTATGTCCAGGTTATTGGGCTTAACCGTGCTGGTCACTGGCCAGCGTTATTCCCCATTGAACATGAGTAGACTGGCATCCTGGATTGTATGTCAGTTTCTTACGAGCTTGTTTGGCATTATTTAGTTAAGAGTCTGACAAAGTAGGTCATGCTGCAAAAATGAAAGCAGTGAATCAGCAAACCTATAGACTAGAAAAGCTGTTCCCCTGAAAAATTCTAACTACACGGCCACCTTATTTTCCAAACATCAAGTGGGAGCAGTCTAGTTAGTCCACCTCATTCTCTTAACCTGTCAGAAATCTATCATTTCTTGAGTGTGAAAACTGATTTATTTTTTTCTATCTCCTATAATCCAAGAGCAGGGCAATCGAGAGATTACTGGAAGTGGATAACAATGCCACAGAAAGCCAGGAGTCTCAGTCTTTTGCTTGCTCCCAGGGATTGGTGCTAGATAGAAGTTGCCCATGGGATGAAAATCATTTTGCGAGACTTCACTGTAATATCTAATTCATCTCTTCTAAAGTTAGGGCCTGTGGAGTGCTGCCCAGATAAGCTGAATCTTTACCAAGGGCCTCTTCCTGCTTTTCCAGGTATTCTCAAGGTTTCCCTGGAGCTGGCTGGGCTGGTGCTGGGCTTCCTTTCCCAGGGTGCAAAGGGAAGGACAGCAGGAAAAAGGGAGAGGAAGAGAGAGTGAATTGGAGACCAAAGTGAAAATGGTAAAGGCCAGAACTGGGTGAATAGGATGTGTGCATTAATCTCTAGCAGGTGACGTTTCTAGAGTAGGCTTGAGGTTCAAGCACTGTCTCCCTTAATTTCAGATTCCTGGGCTAGAGGCGCCCTCCGGAATGCTTACCTGGGTACAGGCATACAGTTGGTTTTCTAAGGATCTCAGTTTGCCCTTTAATTTGTCTTCATTAAGCTGGCCCTGGAACAAATGGAATGAGTTAGTGAGTTTGGGCCAAAATATAGCATGCAGAGACTTTTGCTGTGTATTCCCAGCCTACTGCCTATAGTAAACAGTGTTTGTGGAACTGAGCTCCTTTAGGAGGTGGGGAGGGGGAAAGATGGCAAGGGATGTTTGGAAAGAAGAGCATCTTTTCCTCTTTCTCTGGAATAGGTGAAGGAAGGATCAGACTGCTCCCCAAAGTCACCTGTGTACCTCAAGGTTTTCTATCACATGGCTGAGGGTATCATTGCAGGGGCCTGTTTGAAGGAAAGGTGCTAAGCTCCCCTTTCCTTCCCTCATCACCTCTCTCCCCGTCTGTCTAGGCACCTCTACTCCTCACCTCCTCTCCGTCTAGTGCATTGTCCTTTACTTCTGAAGGCCAGTGAGACTAAAGGGGTCTCTCCTCCCGCGGGGGACATGCATTCCCTCCCTTACCCCCGACATGGTCTGAATTGTGCGCCCCTGTCCACCCCCCCCCCCAGCATTCATATGTTGACATCCTAACCCCCAGTACCTCAGAAGGTGACTGTACTTGCAGACAAGGTCCTTAAAGAGGTAATTCAGGTAAAATGAGGTCATTAGGGTGGGCCCATATCCAGTATGACTGGTGTCCTCAGAAAAAGAGGAGATTCGAACCTCAGGATGCACAGAGGGCAGGCCACGTGAGGACACGGGGAGAAGATGGCCATCTGCAGGCCAAGGGGAGGCCTCGGAAGAAATCTGCCCTGTCAATAGCTTAATCTAGCACTGGCAGCCTCCAGGACTGTGGAAACACATTCTTGTTGGTGAAGCCACCCAGCCTGTGACATTTTGTTATAGCAGCCCTAGCAAGTGAATACTGTCCTCTCCTGGCCACACACACACACACACACACACACACACACACACACACCCCACACATACCCCACACACACACCAGCCCTAGCAAGTGAATACTGTCCTCTCCTGGACACACACACATGCACACATGCACACACCCCACACACACCCCACACATACCCCACACACACACCAGCCCTAGCAAGTGAATACTGTCCTCTCCTGGACACACACACACACACACACACACACACACCCCACACATACCCCACACACACACCAGCCCTAGCAAGTGAATACTGTCCTCTCCTGGACACACACACATGCACACATGCACACACGCACATACCCACAGCCACACCCCTGAAGATGAGAAATTCTTTTAAGAAAGCAGGAAAGGGAGAAAGGGTGTTAAGGCAGGTTTTGTACGCGTGCGTGGATGCCAATTCATAGCCTTTCCCTGGGCTGTGTGTGTCTGTGTGTGTGTGTGGAGGAGGGGGCATGCTGTGGATGCCAATTCATAGCCTTTCCCTGGGCTGTTCCAGCCAGGCCCGGTGGGACACTTGTGAGGTCTAGAAATTGCATTTCTCCTCAGGCCTGAGTCGCCAGGGCCCCTCAGCCGTGCAGCTTGGCCATTTCCCGCTCTTGGACCATTTTTGGTCTGTTACTTGCCAGAGGAGACTGTTCTGTGGTCTGTCCCCTCAGCGAGTTTCAGGGCACCTGTGGGGGAGGGGCAGGAAGTGGTATCTCACAGCTCCTGTTTTGATCTTTTGGCTGATTCCTCTAACCTAGGGAGCCAAGGGGCGACCCACCCACCCACCCCCGCCCCACCACTGCCTTTTTGCTTCCTGTATTCCTCAGCTGGGTCTTGCAAAAGCAAGAAGGCTTTGCCAAAAATAATTTTTCAAACTGCCTTCTGCTATTAATGTTTTTCGAAACGTCTCGTGTGAGAGCTGAGAGTCAGGGATTTGGCATCTACAATAAACCACAGGGCTTTGGGACCAATAAAAGAGATGGACAAAGACTTCCACTGTTCCTGGCTTTGGAGGGACTAGGAAAAGTCACTCCCCTCAGTGGCCTGTTCATTGTTAATCCGAGGGTCCTGAAATCGACTCCCTCCACTCGGCACCCCAGCTCCTTCTCCACACTTCAGGTTGTCAGACTGTTTTTCTCTACCCAGTGGACACGAGTTTGTGCAAACTCTGAGAGACAGTGAAGGACAGGGAAGCCTGGTGTGCTGCAGTCCGTGGGATCGCAAAGAGTCAGACACGACTGAGTGACTGAGCAACAAACTCTTACTATGCAGAATGCAGTCAAACCCACTGAGCTTGAAGGTTTATCTTGCAATAGTTTGGGAAGAAAACAAGTCCTTGGTGATATTCTTACATTTCCCCCAGGCTCCTACTCTTTCTGGGTAGCTCCTTTCTCCTTCCTTAGTATGGTTTTAATCCAATATTTTTGCCTCTTCCAGCTGCGTTTGTATGTTAGCCGCACCCCAGATTACTTTTCCATTCACGTTGCAATAGAAGACAATTCAGGCTAGCTTCTTTGGTGGGGATGGAGGGCCACCCAAGTCTGAGGTTTGAACACATCTCTGGCCCTCAGCTCTGCCTTCCTCGACTCCCCAAGCCAGGCAGGAAAGTTGCAGCCAAGTTGTTGCAGATGGGGTGTGCAATTTCCTGATCTGAGCCCTAGGTTTCCCTGTATGAAGCCCAGTGGTAACAGTATGGGGGAAAAGCACTTTTTACAGGCCAACTGTGGGCTTTGCATCCCAGGAACCTGGGTTTCAGAGAGCAGAGTAGCCCCGGGTGTAAAAGGGAATGAGGTGGAGGCCATACGCACCTGGGTGCCGGTCTGCGGGCTTCAGCTCCTGCTGCTTCTGCTTGGCTTCCCCTGCCTCTGACCTGCTCTCCAGAAATACCACCACCTCACCGCAGAAGCACCAGCCCACTTCTCGTCTCTGTGTTCTAGCAGAGGTTGCTTAGGGCCAATCCCCCGCTGCACTGTCATCTGAAGATCTCAGTTTCAGTTTGCAGAACTAAAAACCCAAGTGTGCCCTGCTCCGGGCCTGTATTGCCTAATACTGTGGGCTCGCTTTCTCTACCGCCCGAACCATTTCTGCTTTGAAGCTTGGACCCAGCTCAGGAGTCGCTGCAGTGCCCCAGGGCCTGTCGCATCCAAAAGGCCCAGCGTCAGCTTGGAGGCTGGAGGCACTAGAGGGAGCTGGTCCCTAGTGTTCTAACAGTTTGCAGGGAGCTACCTGTGAAGCTGGGCATTTAAATTAGGGAGGCCAAATGGAAACGAAGGCCTGAATGTAGCTGAATGTCAGAGACCCTGTTCTGGCCACACGTTTCTCGTTACTTTTTCCCAGTACTGCAGTCTGAGACTTTCTTTCTGCTGAAGAAAGGGGGTGAATTGTTTGGGGGGAAGCAAGAGCAATTAACTGAAAATCTGAGGTGATTTTTCTTAAAAACAGGAAGCTGAGGGTTGGTGAAGAGGAAGAAGACAAGAAGAGTGAGTATTAGTTGGGGAGGAAGGAGGAAGGGAGTAAGCCACAGCCCTGGAGGAACCCCTGCACCCTCCCCTGCTGTTGGAGTGTGGAGTGGAGCAGAAACTGCTTTCCGAGTCTGCCTGGGAAATGTCTCCCAGTAAATCTTCCCTGCCCCCAAGCTCTGGTTGTATCCTACCTGGGATATTAGGAGAGCTTTCCCCACCCCTGCACCCCCTCGGAGCCCGAGTGCTCGCTGTTGTCAGAGAACCATTTAAAACGCAGAGCTGATCCATCGCTTTCAACTCAGTTCAGCGGCTGTGTTACTTATTTATTTATTGGCCGTGTGGGGTCTTGCTTCCCTGATCAGGGATCGAACCCTCACCCCCCTGCCTTAGCAGCACAAAGTCTTAACCACCGGACCTGCAGGGGAAGTCCCTGGTACATATGCTGCTAAGCGAGCACAGCTCCACAGCTACTGGACAAGCTCCTTCTCAGGATGGGGCGGACATTGCTAAGTGTAGGACTTCAGACCTGAGGTGAGCGCCGCCCATTGCTACCCTGCTTACTGCCCGCAGCAGTGTTTCTCAGACTGGGGTGTCATGCATTCTCATGATACACACACACACACTTGTCCTTTAAAAGGGAATCCATGACTATTTAAGTTCGACATACCCTATTCAGCAGAAAATATTTAAGAGCCGTAATACTAGAGAGGTCCTCTCTCTGAAGCTCCTCTGACACAATCCCTTCATTTCCATCACCCTTGGCCCTGCCCCACGCTCTGTTACTCCCAGGCCTGTAGTCATTTAGATTGCTTTATCGTAAGCACCCTTATCCTTTCTGCTTTCTCTCCCCCTTCATCATTCCTGCTTCTGTCTTTGTTGGGCTTCCCTCGTGGCTCAGCCGGTAAAGAATCGGCCTGCAATGCAGGAGACCTGGGTTCGATCTCTGGGTTGGGAAGATCCCCTGAAGAAAGGAACGGCTTCCCACTCCAGTACTGTAGCCTGGAGAATTCCATGGACTGTGTAGTCCACGGGATCGCAGAGTCGGACGTGAGTGAGCGACTTTCAGTCTGTCGCGGTAAAGTCCTCAGTCCTAGACGCAACTGAAGTGGCCCCTTGCCTCTGAAGCCTACCCTGTTCCTCCACAGGCAGAGGAATTGCTCCCTTCTCTTCTGTCTGGGTCCCTTGGTAGAAAGTGCTGTTACAGCTTGCGCACGCGGCAGTTAGGTTTATTTATGACTTGTCTTTCTCTTCCTGGCTGCTGTGGGAAATCTACTGCCTTTTGTGCCTGCCGCACCCAGCCCAGCACATAGTCAGGACTTATCAGACGTCTGTTGAATAAACGAATGAGACAGTCTCAGTTTAGTTCAGCCCCGGAAAGCACCTGGCATGCACAGCTGTCTGTCTCAGGGAACTACTCTGCTACGAAAACCACTTCCTTAAGCAGCAGGAGCCCTGAATACAGACACCCAAAGCCAGGTACAGTGACCGACGGGAAGAGGGCTGGCTGAGCCTTGGAGGTCTCTGACGTCACTGCAGGCTTCGCAGTTTTGTCCCACGCCTGCCTGTCCCGGGTGGGCTGGCTTTCTAAGCACACCATCTGTGTGGACGATCAGATGCTCACAGAGGCCTGTGAGGCCTGTGTGTTCTATCTGTACACCTGTGGCTTTCTGCTCTGGTGGCATCAAACTGCTTGAACACTGCAGTCTAGGAATTTCAGTGTGGAGTCCAAGGACCCCCGGGAATCCAGGATCTGCAAGGTCTTCCCTTTTCCAACTGTGTTTCTGTGTAAGGTTAGATTTTCCTCATATATTTCAACAAAACAATGTATTAACAACAGATTGAATGCAGATGCAAACATGGGAGTCTAGCTGTCCTCTGTTCGGACATTAAAAATACTCGCATAAGTATAAAGCAGTGCTACTTCTCTCACTATTTAAAAATATTTTCCACACAGTCTATAATTTAAGTTCCCATGTAGTCTGTCTACTGTTATTTTAAACTTAGTGCATATTTTAAAATTCCTGTTTTCACTTCTAAATGGTAAACGAAAAAATTCTTTGGATTTTAATATTATTTTTTAATAATAATGCTACATGTGGGGTCTTAGCTCCCCAACCAGGCTTTGAAACTGTACCCTTTTTCACTGGAAGTGCAGAGTCTTAACCAGTGGACCACCAGGGAAGCCCCTGGATATTAATACTTTTTTAAAGAATATAAAGGTGTCCTGATAATAAAAAGCTGGCGACTATATCATGCCTCTGGTTCTTTGCCTGTGCTGTATCCCCTGACCAGAATATAGTTCTTGTTGTCACATTTGCCTAGAAAATACAATATGGATAGTCAATGCCTTGAAATATAACTGTAAGTACTTCCCTGGTTCTCCCCTTGTATTCTACCATATCCTGAAAGCGCTTTTTTTCTTTCTCATATCTCTTCACTGTTTAGGCATCTGTCTCCCTGAGAAAGCCACAAGCTTTCTAAAGCAGGAACCCTGTCTGATTAATCTCATTATTTCCAGTGCTCAGTGCAGGGAACGTGATCTGTGGATATTTGTTGAATGAATGAACTAAAATCAGGAGGTCTCAATTTAGTTCCAGTTCTGCCTCTGACTAGCACTGTGACTTTAGCAAGTCACCTGACTTCCCTGACAGTTTCCTCATGGGCAAAATGAGAAAATTAGACTAGATAATCGCTAGGTCCCTTCCTGCTTTCACATTCATGTCTGGGGCGAGAAGTAGGTACATGGTGGCTGAAGTTAATATTGATATGAATTCCATACAAAACAGTTGATATTTACCACAGTCAGTAACAGGAACTGTATTGAGACCATCTTTTGTTTCTTCCAACAAATTAAAAAAAGGAGGGCCTTTTTTTGATTCTGGGTCTTCCCTGGGTGAGTGGCAGCATGGTCCTCAGCTGACGACCCTGGATTCAGCCAAGCTCTCCCATATATCTACTGTGACATGTTGGATGTCTAACCCTACCTTCGGCATCTTCCGTAGTAAGAAAGCTCCTTCTCTTGCTGCAATGGTATGGAAAGAAGAACGAGATGGACACATACAGAAGCCCCCGAGCTTTGTTCAAACAAAGGTTTCCCTTACCTTCCAAGTGCTGTCAGAGGCCTGAATCAAGGTAGACAGTAGGTCTTGGAGAATCACCATTTTTTGTTTTAGAATCAGCTCCCTTTGTAGGGCCTCCTGAGGGGCAAAATGCAAGTGGGTTAAAATTAACCTGGAGGAGACGTGAGCAGACAGATGGAGGAGCTAAGGGGAAAGTTCATGCTACTTACTTTGAGGTACTCAGAAAGCTGGATGATTTCCTAGAGAGAAAGAAAAAGGGTGTTTAAGAAGATTGTGGCTTTCCCGAAATCCTAGAACATGGAATCTGAGCCAGGATTGGCTTGTGCTAAGTGAATTTTCTTCCGGGACTCAGGGTCCCTCCAGGCTTCCTTGTCTGTGCTCATCCAGGGAGAGGATGCCCCAGCCATCCCAGCTAAGTTTACCAATGAATTCTGGACCTTGAAGAAGATTAGATGCCATGTGGTTCTACACCTCCACCATGAGGATTTCCTTACCTTATCTAGAACTGCAACTCCATAACTGGAAGAGAAGAAAAACAAAAATGGCAGTGGATTAAAGAAACAGGCGTGTCAGGAGGCAGGGTGTAGATTCCTTCTCTCATCTCTTCTGGAGAGCCAATAGGGTGGGAAGGCCCTCCTTTTTCTTAATTAAGGTGGATGTGAAAGTTCCTTGTGTTCCACTCCACAAAATTCTGGGGGAGGGTATTCAAGTGAAAGCTTAGAAGAGAGGAATGGATGGGCTTTGGGGGAGCTGGGGCCAGGAACATGAAAGGTACTCACTTGGTTTGCTGACTGGCATCATTCTTGATTGTTGACTGTGTTTCTCCTGCCTTTGTCTGAGTGCCTGAGAGGGAGGGGATAAGATGATTCAGGAGGCCTGGGAGAGGCAGTGAGGGAAGTGGGGAGGTGTAGGGACTCTTCACTGCCAGCGAGCTGAGACAGCTGTGGCAGGATTCTCTGCAGGCCCCAGTGAGGGTGGGAGGCTCTTACCACGGTGGTGTTTGGGTGCCTTCTTGATGGGAGAGGCCTGTGGTGGAAGGCCACTAGCCTGGGTGGGGTGGTGGCCAGCTGGATCCCTCCAGGCGCCTGAAGGAGGGTGTTGGGTTGCAAAGACCTCAGAACTGGTCCCTGACACCTGGAAAGCAAGTGGGGAGGGGGGTGTTGCTGCGAGCCTAGAGAGAGCGTCTTAGAGCAGGGTTCTCCGGCTGACTGCAGAAAGGTGAGCCAGTGATTAAGTTTCGGGTCCAGAACACCAGAGGAAAGGAACCCATCCTAGCCTTCACAGCCCCAAGCTTCCCCTTGCTCCTGCCCTCACTGGTCCTGGCTGGTGGGATCAGCTCCTCCTCAGGCCAGGCAGATGGGGAGCGGGGCTGGTCTCCAGTTAAAAGCATAAAGGCCTAGTCACTCGGTCCTGTCTGACTCTTTGAGACGCCATGGACTCCTCAGTCTATGGGATTCTCCAGGCAAGAATAGTGGAGTGGGTAGCCATGTCCTTCTCCAGGGGGTCTTCCCAACCCAGGGATTGAACCCAGGTCTCCCGCACTGCAGGCGGATTCTTTACCAGCTGAGCCACCGGGTCTCCTGTTACTTTCTCTCAAAACCATGATCCCAGCCCCTTACAAAGCCCCCAGCATGACACTGTGAAAAGAGAACTGGTCTGAGGAGAGAGTGAGGGGGACCGGGGTCAGGTCCTGCCTTTCCTTGGTCTCAGGCTCCTGTCTGTGTGGCAACGAGTTCGGAGTAGATGGTCGCCAGGGTGCCTTCCATATGCTAGAGGGGACTGCCTTCCTCTCAGGGAAGAGGACCGCCTTCCTCTCAGCGCCAGCTGGAAGATGGCTGAGGAGAAAGTAGGCCAGCAACAGGGAGGAGTGTGTAGCAGTCGCCACAGTTAGCCTCACATATTTTCTTCTTACAAACTAAAACTAAAGTCTAAGAAATTCTGTCTTTATAATGTAACACGAAAAGGCTAAGGAATGCCTGTGGTAGCTAATCATGCAGATTAAGTCTCAATCTTACATAATGACAGGTTCAGGAGGAGTTCTTTAGGGAACTGTGTTTTTTTTTTTTTTTCTCCTTAAAATTATTTTTTTTTTCCATGAAAGATTCAGAAACCTTCTTGCCTTAGAAAGTACACCACTGGTTTTCTTTTACAGTTGGACTCGAGGATCCTTTTTCTGAACAGCACCTCCTGTGTTGAATAACAGATGTGCTGGCTAAGAAAGCCTGATAGAACAACTACTCTGGGGACGGGACAATATCAGGCACTTCCAGGGACGTTAGAGGACCTGTCCCCACTGTCCACGTGCTCACAGTATGGATAGGAAGACACAGATGGTTTGCTAGCTGAGCTCATTTCAACATACCCTAGATTTTTTGGTCAACACTGTTCCTTCCCAGGCCAGACTGATGGGCCCTATAAGAGTTACACAGTCTTCAAGGATTTATAGCCTCATAAGGACCACAGAGAGCAGAGGTGGCCTGAAGAAGCTAGGGCAGCTAAGGTTTCCTGGACCGGACATGGCCTTAGGTGAGTGAAGTTAGTAGAATTGGGATGGCCCGAGAGAAGGAGGGTGATACAGCCGCCTTATAGAAGAATGGAGACAAGAAGTGTGTGTGTGTGTGTGTGTGTGTGTCTGTGTGTGTGTATCTGTGTGTGTGTCTGTGTGTGTGTGTGTGTGTGTGTGTGTGTGTGTGTGAGATTCCAGCAGGACATTAAGAAGATCTGGCTTGTGTCCCTGGCCCACAATAAGCACGGAGTGAATGTTTGTTGAACGAGGATGAATGACTGCTGTAGAGGATATATCTAGATAGACTGAATTGGAATGAATACTAGGAATCAGCTGTGAAATTATTTTTCTCTTTCCTGAAAGGCAAGTGCAAAACGACAACAATAAAAAGTAGGTGAACAAACCCCTCTTATCCTGCGCCCCCCCCAAAAAAATCCACAAGAAGAAAAACATGAGAACAAGTTAAGGGAGACTCTATGATGACTGAGGAAGGAGGGGCTTCATTTAAATCAGTTTTCAGTGACCTTGAGCCCACCCAAGGCAGCAAGGCTGCTGCCTTGCTCCCGCAGCACACCCGCTCCAGAGCAGTGTGTCCCTCAACATGGCCCACCTGCTGTCTGGGGGAAGAGATCCTGTTGGCCCAAGACAAGGGCTCCTTGAGGTCAGTGGCCTGGCCTGTCCTCCTGGAGGGGCCTGGCTCCCTGGCTGGCGGGCTCTGTGCCTCGCCTTTCTCCTCCACCTCCAGGTTCCTCCGTCTGAAAAACTGCTGCTGGCGTGCTCTCCGGAGCTGTTCCCTTTGCTGGGTCCTCGGGGCCTTCCCCGCCAGGCGGCAAGTGGTCACGTTGGGGCGGCAGCGGCGGCTCTCACGGGTCTCCTGCCGGCGCTCGCTCTTAGCCTCGTAGCTCTCAGCCCACCGGGCCAAGCCAGGGGCAGGCCTGGGGTCTGGGCCGATCATGATGACCTCCCGAGCACCTGTTGTTGCTTGGCTTCCAGTTCCTGGAATAGCTGCCCGGGTCTGCCCAGTGCCAAGAGGGAGGCAAAGGGGAGGGGTCAGGAGATGGGCAGAAAAATGACCACCTCTCTAGATGAGGGGGCAGAAATAGCACCGTGTCCCATACATGTGGGTTGAAAACTGAGGCGGGGATCATGTCACGCGGGGATTCGGGACTTCTGGGTCCAGTCTCTCGACTAATCTCTGCTCTTCTCTGGCCTGTGCCTCCCCTTCTGTAAAGTGGCGAGATTCCTCTGGCTGCCACTTCTTCCTTGACCAAACATCTCAGCCTGCCTCCAAGTTAGGGGAACATGAGAAATAATTGATAAAAATCACCAAAAGCCTATAGCCCTTTGGATGGCGGATGCGGACGTGTGCCTTTTCCAGGAACTTCTAGAGAAGCAGTTAAATTGGCTCCCTCTTCCCCAGTCTAAAAGGAAGGCCAGCATCTTTATGCTCTCTTGGCCTAGTTACTAAAGTACTAATAGGCGAGTGACTTTTCTCGAGCCCTGGACAGACAGCCAGACCCTGCAAGGTGCAGCCTTGAGCAGCGCCTTTAGCAGCTGGCTCTCAAGCCTAGCTCTGGGCATGGTTTAGGAGGGAAACCCTGCACTATTGCCTCCAGGCGTGGGGTCCTGACATCGGTCCCTTGACATTCCACTCCTGGCCCAATAAACTGAGCTCTGATTCTCAGGTTCAGATCAACCCAAATCAGTATCGGCTGGGCACCTGTCCGTTACTGGCCAAAAGCCATTTCAGAGCTTTCAGCTCTGTATCTCTTGAAGCAGAGGGTCCCTTTGCTTTCTGGAATCCCCTCCCTGTTAGGGCTAAGTGTGGCGGCATGCCTGCTTTCCTTAGTCCAGAGACTGTGTCTTCTGCAACCACGTGGGTTATACCTAAATAAGGCTGTGTTTCAAAAATGAAACAGAAGTAAAAAAGCAAACTCAGTAACCAGAAGTGCCTAGGGAACCAGGCTTGGTGCAGAGGCCACACTTGCTGTGCCTTCACACCTTACCTTGCTCACGTCACCCCCAGCCCTCGCCCCTCCTTCCTGCCCTGTGCCCTGCTGTCTTTCCTACTCTCCCTTGCCTACCTTGTGCCACTTTGTCTGTTCTCCCAGAACCCTCGGGCAGCTTGGCTAAATTGGGCTGGACTCAGGGCTTCCCTGGTGGCTCAGCTGGTAAAGAACCCACCTGCGGTGTGGGAGACCTGGGTTCGATCCCTGGTTTGGAAAGATCCCCCTGGAGAAGAAAATGGCTACCCACTCCAGTATTGTGGCCTGAAGAATTAATTTCATGGACTGCATAATCTTATCAGGTCGCAAAGAGCTGGACGTGACTGAGCGACTTTCACTTTGGCTGAGCTGGATTCTGAGCCCTGGAAATTCTGGTCCCTGTCTCCACTGGTCCCCGGAGTCAGCCCAGAAACTCACGAAGGGAGGGGGACTTCCCCTTACAGCTGCTGCTTCTGTCCATCCACGGCCTCACTCCCCACTGCCTTAGGAACCTAGTTCCTGCATCATAGATCAGAGAAGGGTGTCTCAGCTTCAGCCTGCAGGCGTTTGCCCGCTCTGGCCCCTTGGGTCTGTCTATAGGTCAGACAGACTCAACAGGTAGCAGCCTCTCTGCCCTTATCATTGGCACGCCTCTGCGCCTCCCAGCTCAGTCTGGAACTCTCTGCAGGATTCTTGCTCTCTCTCTGTGATCATGCCATTCCTTCTCGGGGGTCATGGGTGGGGCAGGCTCACACCCTGAGTGGGGGGGTCTTTCGTGGTCAGGCCCTGTCCGCTCTCCGGTGCCTGACTCTCCAGGCATGGAGGGGACATCCTTTGGTCTCGGGCAGCGCTGAACCCCAGCAGAACTGTGAAGTTGTCAGTGCCCGTCCGCTCATCCTGTCCCTGGGTGCCTCTCGCCTTTCTGTAGGCTTTCCTCCTCGCTCCTACTCTGCAGGGTCCCCTTCACGTCCCACCTACCACTTTCTCCATTTAAAGCTTAGGAAAGGATCTGAGAGGCCCATTCCTATTACATTAAGAATGACTGGATGTGCAGGTAAACTCCATAGTCAGAAGCTATGCTCGTGGTGTCCCAGGCCATCGGCCCTGGTTATTCTGCCGTAGATAGGGGAAGCGAGGACCCCTGGCTGTGGGCTCAGATTGTGTGGATGCCTGTCCTGGCCCTGCTGCTGACCACTCGTGTGCTTTTGAAAAACTATTGATTGTCCTTGTGTCTCTGTCTCCTCATTTGTAAAGTGGGAACCTGCCTCCTAAGGTTATGAGGCTTAAAGAGAAAATGCATGCTAAGCTTCAGGGACATAACACACAATAAATGTTAGCTTTTTATAATAACATTATTATTACTCCCGTCCTCCGGATCTTGGATATTGAAGACTCAGTGCTATAAGACAGAGGTTCCAAGGTAACCTAGCACTCCAGGACCCAGAATGCCCAGTCCTCCAATCCCCCCCCGCCCCCTTCCTCTTTGAGGGGTATTGTTTACCCCACGGAAGGGATGCTGGTCCCGGGTTGAGACCATATTTACTGTTGCTCTGTTCATCTGATTTCTGGGTGTGGGCTACAGGGAGAAAGGGCTGCCTGTGGTCTACAGTCACCATCTCAGTTAGGCCCGGCAGAAAGGCAAAGGAGAGAGTGAAGAACTGGTGTGCGGCCTGTCTGCCTCCCACCTTTAAAAGATGGGGCGCTAGATCCCCTCCCTGTGTGGTTCCAGGGTATCCCTCAGGCTTCGTAGAGGAGGCCAGGGAGAACACTCCCGCCTCCTCCAGCTGTGAAGAGCAGAGGGCTGGGGAGGGGAGATAAGTGTACAAGCTTTGCCTGCACAGGTTCGTTGAAACACGTGGCTGCCCTGCTTTACTTCCTGGGGGGCAGACGTTGACACCTGTTGCCCAAGCTGGGGGTGGCAGTAGAAAAGGCTCCTCAGGGAAGGAGGAGACCCTCCGGACCCCAGACTCTCACAGCAGGGGGATTTGGTGTGGCACAGCTGGGTAGAATCATCCCAGCTTTCCGGCAGGTCTCAACTATTCTGATCAGCTCTAAACACAGGCAGCCATGTGGACGGCTGACTGACAGAGATGGGCTGTGGGAGAAAAAGGAACTGCTCCCCGTGTGGTTCAAAGAGAGGTCACTGGGCCACTGCCCAGGCAGCCCTTGGCAGCTTGACAGGCCTCAGCTGGAGCTCTGGGAAGAGGTGGTACTGGCCCGGGGGGGCTGTCCTCGGTGCCCCCGTGGAGGTCAGGGCGCTGCCCTCACCGGACAGTGCTTTGTCGCTGCCCTTCCCGGTCTTGGCTCCTACTTCCCGGCTGCGTGTGTGATGAGTGGCCTCCTGCGTGAGTGAATGGTCAGACCTTCCTAGTCCAGAGCTCTCAGCACGAGCTAGGAGCGAAGGGCCTGCAGCCACGCCGCTGGGAAGGCAGCTGCGTGCTACGGGGTCCCTGTGGGGAGGGAGCTGTTAAGTGTACGGCCTGTCCTTGGGAGCCTGCATCCTCAGTCGTCTGACTCCCAGCTCATCTCATCCAATGGATGGAGCAGAGGACGCTGGGAGCCGGGCCTCCGGAGACCGACACGGGACACTTCCCTGGTTCCCCACATCAAACACTCAGACCACCGGAGTGGACAGGGTCTCCCCATTCAGCCCAGGGAAGCTGGCAGACAGCGTCTTCCGCCCCACCCCAGAGTTGGAGGTCCCCAACCTGGATGCAGAAGCCTTCTCTTTCTCAGTTACCTGAGGTCCCAGGCTCCAACCCCAGCAGCTCAGGAAAGCATCCCAGCTCCTGGGCAGGTCTCGGCTGTGGTCTCCAAAGGGGCAAGATCTCAATCCATGGCTCGGGGCCCCCTGAGCATTTCCCTTCCTGGTCTTTTTGCACAGCAGCCTTGCTGAAACAGGAAACAGACAAAGCCACAGCACTTGCTCACCCCAGTTCCTCTCTCTTGCTCTCTGGCACGATCGGAGGGGCCCCTAAACCCTTGAAGCCTCCAGGGCTGAGCTCAGGAGCTCCTCCCACCGGTGGGCACCCCAACCGCCCTTTCTCTTCTTATTTGATTGGTCTGAACTCTCGGACTGTTTCACATCAAAATTCCCTTTCCAGGATTAGACAAAGATGAATCTCGGGGTCAGATTCAAACCTTGCAACTTGCAGGGCTAGAAGAGAGACACAGACATAAAGAACAACCTATGGACACAGTGTGGAAAGGAGAGCGTGGGACGAATTGACACAGTGGGATTGATATATATATATACACTGCTGCTGCTGCTGCTAAGTCGCTTCAGTCGCGTCTGTCTCTGTGTGACCCCATAGACGGCAGCCCACCAGGCTCCCCCGTCCCTGGGATTTTCCAGGCAAGAGTACTGGAGTGGGGTGCCATTGCCTTCTCCGATACATATACACTACCAGATGTAGAATAGCTAGCTAGTGGGAGCCTGCTGTAAAGCAGAGGGAGCTCAGCTTGGTGCTCTGTGATGACCTAGAGGGGTGGGATGGAGGCGTGGGTTGGGGAGGGAGCCTCGAGGGAGAGAATGTATGTAAACACAGAGCTGATTCATGTTTTAGTACAGTAGAAACCAACACAACATTGTAAAGCAATTATACTCCAATTAAATTAAAAAAAGGATTCAAATCTTGTAGTTTCTACAAAGGGGGAAAAAGATCTTTTTCAGCCACAAGAGAGGTTCCCAGTGTAGGTTTTTGTCTGTATCAGGTAGTTTTCTGTGTAAGGATTTTCTCTTCCCTTTCGTTACCTCTTCTCCATCCTGGTATCATAAAGAGGTTCTGCTCCTCTAAAGTACTGATATTTCTGCAGAACTCTTGAAATGAGGCCAGCTCTGAATTTGCTCCTTTCTGAAGCAATGGGATCGGAGACAGGGGATAGGGGAAGGTGAAAAGATGACGGTTGATTGATTGGAGAATAAAGGGAGCAATAGCAGGCAGAATCTTATGAGAATTTCCTAGTCCCCTGAACTAGGAAATTTGGGGGAAAACTAAAAGAAATTTGTCTGTGTGCCTTAAAAGGGAACTATTACAAATGCAATAATCAGGAAATTCCCAAGAAGTTCAGGGTAACATGATGGAGAGGGGACCGGCTTGGGACAAGTTAACTGAGTAGCTTTGTAGGCTTGTGCAATTCACCGTGTCTGAATGGTCCATTCAGTGTCTGAATGCATGATTTATGTGGCTCCCACGAAGTCCAAGACTTCACATGCGAGGCACGTAATGAGCCTTTTAAGCAGCTGTGATAAGGTAACAATTAGCAGCAGGCTGGGAGTGTATCACAGCCTTCTTGGTCGCCTACTACTGCCTCCACTCTCTGAGGAGAAAAAGAACAAGGAGTAGGCAGAGAAGTGTGCTGAGGATGGGTTCTCAAGCACGGAGACTGACATTTCCTCCGGAGGAGAGACAACTGCCTGACCCGTGGAGATGGGAGTGAGGACAGAGGGGTTGAGGAGCCCAAGACAGCAGGATAAGAGAATGTTATGGGTGTAGAAATGTGAGAGGTTCTGGGATTTTAGGGCATAAGAACATGAGAGAGGACGGATGACGGCAGTAGGGGCTCCTGTGGGCCAGCTCTTTGGGTTCCACTGAAAGAAATGAGTATGAAGATTGAAATCTCTTTTAGGGCTATGCATGCACTGGGGTGGGCTTCCCTGGTGGCTCAGACAGTAAAGAATCTGCCTGCAATGCAGGAGCCCTGGGTTTGATCCCTGGGTTGGGAAGATCCGCTGGGGAAGGGAATGGCTACCGATTCCCGTATTCTTGCCTGGGAAATCCCATGGACAGAGGAACCTGGCAGGCTACTGTCCATCAGGTCACAAAGAGTCAGATGTGGCTAAGCACAGCACAACACAGAGGTAGATACTTTAATAGTCTAATCCATAGATAGTCTAACCATTAGCCTCCTCTGCCTGAGGGTTCCCTTCCTCTGGTGTGGGTTAGTGAGGAGGAGGATGTAGGTCAGGCCCCTGTTGAGTTGATCACCTAGCATTTACTGGTCAGCATTCTGTGCTTTTCCTCACTGTTTCCAGGTCCCTTTGTTGAAGGTCAAATCCTGAACTTTGGAACATGATCTCCTTGATGGATGCTGAGCCCTCTCTGGGCTCCCTTGAACGGATAAACACAGGATAGGAAAACACTTTGCTTTACCCCTTACAACATCACACGGGAATGTGTAGGACTATCAGATTTTATAGTAGGATTGGGGTAACAAAAGGGAATCCCAATTTTGAAAGAGAAAAATTTAAACTGTATATTAATATGACTTTTCCCATACTCCAAGAAACAGCACTAAGAAGTTAACCCTCTATAGGCCCCCTCCCCACCCCCCTACCCCTCGCCATGGGAGCTGCTAGTTCTAATCTTTTCCCCCACTTCCACCCTTCTGGATGACATCCTATTCATTTTTGGGGAAATGGCAACCTTGTTCATAAGAAGTGGTTCTTGCCTCAGAATTGTACCCCATGCACCCTCCAACAATTTCTCAGCAATGCATTCCTCAAGTCTAAGTTATTCATTTTAGAATAAGGTCATGGACATTGAATAGCATAGTACCTGGTGGACTTGGCAGTCCACATTCTGCAGAAGGTGGCTGGGGTGTGTGGTGGGGGTAGTTTGGAACTCCAAGTCCTGCAGATCAGTCCTGTGGACATATTTGTCTGCTCGCATGCAAATCCTCCACGGTGCAGACTCTCCTCTTTAGTCTTCCAAGTCTGTTGCTGGTACCTGTTTAATCAGATGTCCATATAGACGTCCCAAGGACAAATACTCATTCTCAGAGATGACACAGTCTAAAGTCATCAGGAGAAAATAAATATTTTCTTAACTCCTCCGTTTGCAAGCCTGCCTCTCTTCAGTAGTTACAACTTCATGTTCGTGGCAGGACAGAATTCTCAGTCCTCTTTGGTTGCTTTCTGTTATCATTGTTGATAGAGGACCTTTATCTGCAATAAAACCTCCAAGTTATGCTGTAAGAAATGATCAGTACTGGTGTGAGATTCATCTATTTTATAGAGAATCTGAAAGGCTTAACCCTAAGACACAACTAACTGCGGATTCATTCTTGTGGGTTCAAGCACTGAGCAGGAAACAAGTTACTCATCCAAGGCTCCAGAGAAGGACCATGTCACTGGCTTTGACCTAGAAGGGCCCAGACAGGATGCAGCTTCAAGCCTGGGATAGGTGTGTGTGTGTGTGTGTGTGTGTGTGTGTGTGTGTGTGTGTGTTAGAATGGACAGATAGAAAAGCAAAGAGGAAGGTAGGCCAGAAAAGAAAGGCCTGCCAGACACCAACCTCTAGACTAGAAGGAAAAACTTTGTGTTAATCTTTACAGCAATTTAGTTTCTCCCTTTATACTCCACTTCAGATTATATCCCCCTTACAAAATAAGGCTTATCCCTGAGTCAAATATCACCATGACTTGCCCCCTAGGTATGTCATTCCCTGTTCTGAACTTTAAAATGTACTGCTTTTTCTCAATTAAAAAGCACTGCCCTCCTCTCTCCAGGGGGAGTTGTCCAGTAACAAGACTCTGAGAACTCCTAGCTTATCACTAGAAAGTCACCCCACTTTTTAAAAAACAATCTACTTAATGTAAACTACTGAGCTGCTGCTGCTGCTGCCGCTGCTAAGTTGCTTCAGTTGTGTCCAACTCTGTGCGACCCCATAGATGGCAGCCCACCAGGCTCCCCCGTCCCTGGGATTCTCCAGGCAAGAACACTGGAGTGGCTTGCCATTTCCTTCTCCAATGCATGAAAGTGAAAAGTGAAAGTGAAGTCGCTCAGTCGTGTCCGACTCTTAGCGACCCCATGGATTGCAGCCCACCAGGCTCCTCTACCAAAAGTCATTTAAGGAAAAATAGAAATACGAAGCTTCTGTTCCTTAAAACATGCTTTCATTTACTTTACTTCATTTATGTATTGCTTTTTTCACAATAGCCTACCTTTGTCTTAAGCCAAGAATTCTGAGAGCCTCAGCAAGAGTAACTGCGCTCCCCAGTGCTATAATTCCAGAGACGTTTGCTCTCTCGTAAAACTAGGTTATTTAATAGTGTTATCCTCTTTCTGAAACTGGCAGTTTTCCTTCCTGGTTTCAGTTCAGTTCAGTCACTCAGTCGTGTCTGACTCTTTGCGACTTCATGAATTGCAGCACGCCAGGCTTCCCTGTCCATCACCAACTCCCGGAGTTCACTCAAACTCACGCCCATCGAGTTGGTGATGCCATCCAGCCATCTTATCCTCTGTCTTCCCCTTCTCCTCCTGCCCCCAATCCCTTCCAGCATCAGAGTCTTTTCCAATGAGTCAACTCTTCACATGAGGTGGCCAAAGTACTGGAGTTTCAGCTTTAGCATCAGTCCTTACAAAGAACACCCAGGACCGATCTCCTTTAGAATGGACTGGTTGGATCTCCTTGCAGTCCAAGGAACTCTCAAGAGTCTTCTCCAATGACACAGTTCAAAAGCATCAATTTTTTGGTGCTCAGCTTCCTTCACAGTCCAACTCTCACATCCATACATGACCACTGGAAAAACCATACCCTTGACTAGACAGACCTTTGTTGGCAAAGTAATGTCTCTGCTTTTGAACTGTCATTATTTTTTGGCCACAGCTTCAGTTAAATGATCTCAATTATTTTGCAGATGGCCTGACATTCCAAATTATAATATGCTCCAGAGCCTTTTCTATAAACCTTGTACGTTTCTTTGCCAACAAAGGTCCGTCTAGTCAAGGCTATGGTTTTTCCAGTAGTCATGTATGGATGTGAGAGTTGGACTGTGAAGAAAGCTGGGCACCAAAGAATTGATGCTTTTGAACTGTGGTGTTGGAGAAGACTCTTGAGAGTCCCTTGGACTGCAAGGAGATCCAACCAGTCCATTCTGAAGATCAGTCCTGGGATTTCTTTGGAAGGAATGATGCTAAAGCTGAACTCCAATACTTTGGCCACCTCATGCGAAGAGTTGACTCATTGGAAAAGACTCTGATGCTAGGAGGGATTGGGGGCAGAAGGAGAAGGGGGCGACAGAGGATGAGATGGCTGGATGGCATCACCGACTCAATGGACATGAGTTTGAGTGAACTCTGGGAGTTGGTGATGAACAGGGAGGCCTGGCGTGCTGCAATTCATGGGGTCGCAAAGAGTTGGACACAACCGAGCGAATGATCTGAACTATACATTTCTCCCCTTACCTTTCTGATCTGTTTTATACTCAGCACAATCTATTATCCATAACCAAGAATATTTGAGCTGATACTGTAAAACCACCCCAGGCTGGTCTCACCAGAGTGCTGACATGTTAGGTTGCTGTCAGCCTGTTCTGCAGAGAGCATTCCAGGAACCTGAAGACTAGTAATGAAGCCAGCTTGGTGGATAAAAGGGTCTGAAAGCATTCCGATTTCCTTTCATTTTCTTTTCAGTTTTAGAAAAGTGGTAATCTGATAACCCTTAAAAGAAAGACCTCATCTTACAACCCAAACAAATTCATTTCATATTTTTCACCTTCCCTTCTACTTTTGGCCTGTATGCACCCATCTTTTTCTTTTTTTAAACACATATTTTGTGTCATAGATCTACAGTTATGTGTTTGCTTTCCACTTGATACTGTGTTAAAACTAGTTTTCCTGTTTTTACCTTTTTTTCACATTTTTACCTTTTCGCGTTGTCACGATCTTTCATAATGTTGTTGGTGCTCTATGATCTGTTTAATAATTTCCTTACTGTTGAATGGTAGCTATGCCTCCCTAGCATTGCTCAGGGTAATGATTAACCACTGGTTAATACAATTTAATAGACATAAGGAAAAAAAAAAAACATGAGTTATAGTAATTTTCTATAATTGCGATGATAAATTCAGAACTGGGGTAACGTTCAACTTGGGAACAAGATTACTTTATGTACCACAGCTGACACCGCCTCTCCAGGGCTGTTGCTCACTGGGAAGCACTTTTCCCTGAACGGCAGCCTAGGGCGATAGAGCAACAGGGGTGCTCCAGGTAGGGCTGCCTGAGTTGTAAGCCTGGCTTCACCTTTGCTGCCTGTTTTGGTGTAGTGAATTACTTTACCCCTTTACCTCTCAGTTTCCTCCTCTGTAAAATGACTGTAATGATGGGATTATCCAAGGATTACATGATCTAACACTTAACATGTTCAGTTCTGTTCAGTTCAGTCGCTCAGTCGTGTCCGACTCTTTGCGACCCCATGAACCGCAGCACGCCAGGCCTCCCTGTCCATCACCATCTCCCGGAGTTCACTCAGACTCACGCCCATTGAGTCCGTGATGCCATCCAGCCATCTCATCCTCTGTCGTCCCCTTCTCCTCCTGCGCCCAATCCCTCCCAGCATCAGAGTCTTTTCCAATGAGTCAACTCTTCGCATGAGGTGGCCAAAGTACTGGAGTTTCAGCTTTAGCATCTTTCCTTCCAAAGAAACCCCAGGGTTGATCTCCTTCAGAATGGACTGGTTGGATCTCCTTGCAGTCCAAGGGACTCTCAAGAGTCTTCTCCAATACCACAGTTCAAAAACATCAACTCTTCAGCACTCAGCCTTCTTCACAGTCCAACTCTCACATCCATACATGACCACAGGAAAAACCATAGCCTTGACTAGATGGACCTTAGTTGGCAAAGTAATGTCTCTGCTTTTATCTAGGTTGGTCATAACTTTCCTTCCAAGGAGTAAGTGTCTTTTAATTTCATGGCTGCAGTCACCATCTGCAGTGATTTTGGACCCCAAAAACATAAAGTCTGACACTGTTTCTACTGTTTCCCCATCTATTTCCCATGAAGTGATGGGACCGGATGCCATGATCTTTGTTTTCTGAATGTTGAGCTTTAAGCCAACACTCCATAAATGTTAGCTGTCAGTACTCTTTTAGCCCTTGTGACCTATTGACGGATGCGATGAGTCCTCACTTGGACCTGCAGTTGTATGAGTAGGAAGGAGTGTTTTAGTGAAACACTAAATTATCTGATATAATTTCCAATTATATCTACTGGGAAAAATGTTTAAAACTATCAAAAGGTTAATCAGGTTAATTAAACATTAAAAGGTTAATGTTTAAACTATCAAAAGGTTAACTACCAGACTTCAAAAGGTTAATAAAGACGTGACACTTGTCCATCCATGAAACGATGGCAAAAATTAAAATATGTAGCTTTTTAAAAAATTGTATTTTTAATTGGAGGATAGTTGCTTTACAGTGTTGTATTGATTTCTGCCTTACAACACCATGAACCAGTCATATGTTTACATGTATCCCTTCCCTCTTGAACCTCCCTCCCAAAACCCCCATCCCACCCCTCCAGATCATCACAGAACACCAAACTGGGCTCCCAGTGTTACACAGCTGCTTCTCACTAGCTATTTTCCACATGGTAGTGTAAACTCATCCAAGTCAACTGACCGGATTCTTTTAAGAATATGTGTTGAGTTAATCTCTGTGGTGGAGAAGGGAATGGCAACCCACTCCAGTATTCTTGCCGGGAGGATTCCATGGACAGAGGAGACTGGCAGGCTACCATCCATGAGGCGCAGAGAGTTGAACACGACTGAGTGAATGTCACTTTCACTTTTCAATCTATGTGGAAGAAAATTATTTGAGGCATCTCACAGAGTTCCTCCAGAGCACTGTCTGGTAGGCCATTTGACGTCTATCTCTATTGAACCCAATCAAATGTGTTAATATCCATACCGTAGAATAATGCCTGAGCATAGTAAGTATATGGAAGTGTTTGCTAATACACGAAGGAAGAAAATGTATCCCAAAGTGTTGATACTCTTTTTAGTTTTGCCTGATATGATTGATAATTTGATTTATATGGATGAACTTTATTTATATGGAGATTTTGGTAATTTCTAACTTACAGCGTTTACTACAGTGTTGCCAGTGAGCATCTTCATGCACGAATCTATGTTTTCTTCTTTTAAAATCCTTCCTTGGGGATAACAATCTAGGAGTGGGTTTGCTCACGAAGAAGTGATTTCATTCTGAGAAAGGTTTGCAGGAGGTGGGCAGGAGGGAACACAGCTAGGGCACAGGTGCTGCTGGAGATGGCAGAGTCAGGAGGGCGCGGAGCGGCTGGGGCCTTCCCGCAGCGTGACGGCTCAGTGCTGCCGGGTGTTATCGAGGAGGAAGAGCCAGGCGGGCGTGGTGAAAGAGGAATGGTCTGGAATCTGAAGAAATGACTTTTAGATCCATCTGTTCCTGGGATGTAAAGTTGCTTTGTCTTTTTGGCTCTCGTTTCCTCTAAAATCTTTCCCAGTATTAGGTTCTAAGAGTCCTTTAGTTCTTAAATGTTAATTAAATACCTTTTACATGCCAGGATCTGTGTTCAGTGGGTAAAGAATCCACTTGCAATGCAGGATACACAGGCGATGCAGGTTCCATCCCTGGGTTGGGAAGATTCCCTGGGGGAGGAGATGGCAACCCACTCCAGTATCCTTGCCTGGAAGACGCTATGGACAGAGGAGCCTGGCGGGCTACGGTCCATAGGGTCGCAAAACAGTCGGACACGACCAAGCGACTAAACACACAGTGTAGCACAACAGGCCAGCATCCGTGTTCTGCGCTAGGGCTGCAACGAGAAGCAAACTACAGCAAGTCCCTGGATGGGACTACATGAGGCAGTTAAAGAGGCACATTTAGAGCTGATGAGCTCAACTGACAGACAAATACAGGAGCTGTTAGAAGCATGGGAGACGGGTGGGAAAGCACCCATCCCAGCCTTGAGGGGTGGGCTCTGGAGGAAGTCACAAAACTTTTCCTAGAGGAGGTAACGGTTGAGCTGAGTCTTAAAGGGTGAGCAGGAGTTAAGCAGACTATGGGGAGAGTGAAGAGCATTCTGGGCAGAAGAGATGGCCTGGGCATAGGCACAGTGGGAATAGCAGGGTGCCTTCAGGGGACCAACAGTTCTGTGCCCTTGGGGAATCAAAAGCCCAGCAGGTGACCTGAGTTGTGTCTGGGCAGGTGGCCAGGGTCCTTCCTTGCACATCACTTTAAAGAGTTTAGGTTTCCTACATTCCACGTGGGTTTCCCTGGTGGCTCAGACGGTAGAGAATCTGTCCGCCGTGTGGGGAGACCTGGGTCCGATCCTTGGACTGGGAAGATCCTCTGCAGGAGGAGATGGCAACCCACTCCAGTATTCTTGCCTGGAGAATCCCCAGGGACAGAGGAGCCTGGTGGGCTACAGTTCCATTTTAGCCAAGGGTGGCTTTGGATATACGCCAGCCTCCGCTCGCAGCCAAGAATCTTGTCTTAGTTTCCCCATACATACCTGACGTTTCTTTGCCCTGGAGGCTCAGAGCACCTTGCTTTTGAAGATGACCGCTAGCTGTCGCTATTGAACAGATCCGGTTGCCCCCAGCTGAAGGCCAATGGTGTCTTAGGCTGCGGGGTTCCCGGTGGCCCCACCGGAGGCCGAGTGCCGCCCCGCCTTCTCTGGGTCTGTTCAATCGCCCTGAGAGCTGACGCACAAGTAAGGCACGCGGTGAGGAGTGGTGGTAGCCCTTGAGCCGAACCTGGGCCCAAGGAGCTGGGGGTAAGGAATGCTGGTGACGCGTGGTCCACCGTGCCCTTCACTCAGCCACTGGGTGGCGCTGCCGCCCCTGGCTGTAAAAAGGGAGGCCCGTGGAAAGCATAAGTCTGGGTTGGACTGCTTTGCTGCTTTGGAATGGGGTAGCTTTTGCATCCATCTTGTTACCTGGAGTTCGGGGGCCACAGGCTGGTCAAGAACAGTATGAGAGAGGTCCCAAAGCACACCCACACCCCCCACCACCAACAGTCCCAGGTCAGCCAACAATGCCATTTCTTGGGTCCTTCAAGCTTCCGTCCTGGCTGGTGTGTCTTTTGACTTGTCCTGTTTCCACGCTTTGGTTCCAGGTAGTGCCATGAGCCAATATGTGCTCCCCTTTGACTTCCGTTTCCTTTGCTCCCTTCCCAGAAACTCCCATCTCCCAAGCCTCCCCACTCAGCAGGTGCTCATTTGGTACCTTTCATTTTTCAGGAATCCATTTTCCCTTCCTGGGTTTCCTGGGGTCAGGAAGATCCCCTGGAGGAGGGCATGACAACCCACTCCAGTATTCTTACCTGGAAAATCCCAAGGACAGAGGAGCCTGGTGGGCTACAGTCCATGGGGTCGCAAAGAGCCGGACATGACCGAAGCAAATTAGCATGCATATAGCCTGCACACATTATATAAATAGTAGCTATGTATCTATCAGAAATACATATGCCTGAGAAACGCTGGGCTGGAAGAAGCACAAGCTTGAATCAAGATTGCCACAAGAGATATCAATAACCTCAGATATGCAGATGACACCACCCTTATGGCACAAAGTGAAGAGAAACTAAAAAGCCTCTTGATGAAAGTGAAAGAGGAAAGTGAAAAAGTTGGCTTAAAGCTCAACATTCAGAAAATGAAGATTATGGCATCTGGTCCCATCACTTCATGGGAAATAGATGGGGAAACAGTGGAAACAGTGTCAGACTTTATGTTTTTGGGGTCCAAAATCACTGCAGATGGTGACTGCAGCCATGAAATTAAAAGACGCTTACTCCTTGGAAGGAAAGTTATGACCAACCTAGATAGCGTATTGAAAAGCAGAGACATTACTTTGCGAACTAAGGTCCATCTAGTCAAGGCTACTGTTTTTCCAGTGGTCATGTGTGGATGTGAGAGTTGGACTGTGAGGAAAGCTGAGCGCCAAAGAACTGATGCTTTTGAACTGTGGTGTTGGAGAAGACTCTTGAGAGTCCCTTGGACTGCAAGGAGATCCAACCAGTCCATTCTGAAGGAGCTCAGTCCTGGGATTTCTTTGGAAGGAATGATGCTAAAGCTGAAACTCCAGTACTTTGGCCACCTCATGCGAAGAGTTGACTCATTGGAAAAGACTGTGATGCTGGGAGGGATTGGGGGCAGGAGGAGAAGGGGACGACAGAGGATAAGATGGCTGGATGGCATCACCGACTCGATGGGCGTGAGTTTGAGTGAACTCCAGGAGCTGGTGATGGACAGGGAGGCCTGGCGTGCTGCGATTCATGGGGTCACAAAGAGTTGGACATGACTGAGTGACTGAACTGAACTGAACTGAATCGTGTTTTAACGATGAAGTGTGAGATCTGAACTTTCAGAGATCACTGCTCTGGAGAATCTCTGGAGCTTGCTGTGGACTCTAGGGGGAGTCTGAGGTGCTGGCTGAGAGCCTCCTGGCCAAGAAGAAAGGCCCACACAGCCCAGCCCATGTGGACAGCCTTGGTGGCAAGGAGGGACGCACCTGCCCTTGGGAGGGAACTCTCTAGAAACAGCCGCTGGATGCCAGTCCCCCATGGATGTGAGTCACCCCAGGGCTCCCTGCTACCTGCTATGGAGGGCCTTTTCTTACATTCTTGACGGAGGAGGAGTCATAGTTAGGGCCTTGCAGATGGCCCATCCCGTCACCGTGGTTGGGAGCCTGGCATCTGAGGGACTGTGTGCTTCTGCTCTGTATCTCAGACTTGCCTCGGGTGATTTACGTTGTGACCAACACTTGTGCTTGCCTAACAGAACCCCATTTTTGTTTGAGGTGGACCTGTGCTCAGCTGAAAATTGCATTTCTCAACCTGTCTTGAAGGGAGGGGTGGTCCCAAGACGTGGCTCTAGCCCATGGGATGTGAGCGGAAGTCCTGGCTGGGGCTTTCCCACTGGCTCTTTATTAGGGGTCAGGCTCAGTTGGTGCACGCTTTTAGCCTCTCACATCTCTCTCTTTCTTTGTTTTTGGCCTGAATCACAGAGTGATGCTGAAGGTGGAGCAACTGTCTTGGGACCCCACAGTGACGAGGAGGAGGACGGATAGTTGGAAAGGCAGAAGGACACTTCGCAGACTTTTTGTTGTTTCTCCTTGATGCGCCACGGTCCACGGTTTTTCCCTGTGGCTTTCCAGGGGATGCAGTGCTAGCAAACGTGAAGCTGGACTCAGGAGCTCAGACACTTGGGTTCAGGCCACGACTTCACGCGAGATGCTGACACCCAGAGAGGTGAAGGATGTGGCTGTGCCTTGTCTCGGGGAGCCCTTGTTCCCTCTTCTTCTCCAGTAAGGATAGAAACGAGCTGTTCTGCTTCTTTCAAGTCCTGGGAAGAGGAGCGAGGCACTGAGCTGGGCCTTTAAGAATAACTAATTCTGTCAAGAATGTGGAAAGTGAGTCAGGATGGGTGCTGAAGCCTGCTGTGCACAGCTCTTCTAAAACACATGTGGGGTGTCAGCTGGTGGCTTCAGGCTGGCCATGGTGAGAGCGTTTGCATCGCTGAAGTAGGCAAGTGTTACGTATCAGCCTTTCTCTCTTTCTTTTCTGGACAGTCAGTTGTTAAGCCTTTACCAACACTCCTTTGAAAAGAGCAAAAGTTTAGTTTATTAACTACCTTAATATTGTCTCATAGCCTCTCTTGCTTTCCCCATGCCATCTGATATGTGATAAGTTGAGCAGAATCAAGAAGCAGCTGGTTTCTACTGAACACAGGCTGAAGTCTTCATATGTCTTTGAGCCCAAGGTTTACCCTGACAGTTCAGGCTGAAGGTAAAACCAATTTTATTCCAACTTTGGCTATAAATTTGTCATCTAATCACACCCCTGCTTGGTGTTCATCTCCTTCCTTCCTCATCAACCTCCTGCCCCCATCTTATTGACAATCTACAGGGCCTGAGCTCTTGTGACCCTGGCTTCTTGCCCCACTTGTGCTGCCCACTGAAGCCCCCGGTTCTGGGTCTGCAACAGCAGATCTTATGACCTCCCTTGTCTCTTGGAGCTGACAAAGGTGGCTGCACCCATAAGGGTCCCATGGCCTATGCTCTTCTCACAATGTGACATGACACTCGTCTGCTGAGCTGGGGGTCTGCCTGGTCTCCGGGAGGTGGGGTGGATCACTGCCAGCTTATGGTTGGTCATCACGGGTAATACAGCTTCCGCCCGGCTCTGTCTCTCGGGACAGAGATTATTGTAAAGACTGATTAAGATCACTCATGTAAAGTTTACAATTTAGTGTCTGGTATGCTCCTATGCCATGCTTTAGGAGCCCAGAGACCCCTTGTAAGAAGTCTGGGCAGCCCTGAAGCTGCTGTTCTGAGAGACATGTGATGAGGCCATGCTAAGCTAGGGACGCCGACGGAGCCCTCAGCTGTTCCGGGCTCCAGCCAGTCAGTCTTTGCAGTTCAGGCACAAGCCGCAGGTGTGATGGAGCCTGCAGATGATTCTAGCTCCGGGCCTTTGAGCCAGCCCAGCAGTGCTGAGCAGAGCAGAAGTGAGCTGTCCTCCTGGAACCCTGCCCAGACTGAAGACTCGTGAGTGAAAATGCTTCTCTGAGGAACCGGAGATGAAGGCTTCAACCTATATTTAGGGGCGGGGGGCACGCCTCAACCCATAACACTGCCAGCACAAGAATCGCGGCTGAGGTCTGCTCCTCAGAGGGAAGCCATTCCTGGTTTTGTCAGGTCTGAGAAGAGTGCTTCATGCAAGTTAGCCTCCTCATTCCGTACACTCATGCTCACACATACAAGTGCACAAACCTCCCCATTTTATATATTTATAATTTTAACATAAGTGGGATTGTGTTATACATATTTGTAAGCAACTTGTTTTGTACGCTTAAGAGTACGTCTGGAAGGTCCTTCCATGTGAGTACATATAAATCATTCTTGTTATCATGATACAGTGATTTCACAGTATTGACAGCCTGCACGCTCATTTGCTTCAGTCGTGTCCAACTCTTTGCAACCCCATGGACTGTAGCTCACCAGGCTCCCCTGTCCATGGGATTATCCAAGCAAGAACACTGGAGTGGGTTACCATGCTCTCCTTCAGGGGACCTTCCTGACCCAGGAGTTGAATCCCCATCTCCTGAGTCTCCTGCATTGGCTGGGGGATTCTTTACCACTAAGCCATCTGGGAAGCCCATTGACAGCCTATGGGTAGATATTAAAATTGTTTCTGGTGTTTTGGTTTGGGTTAGCCCTAACCACGTATGTAATTTTTGGTGACTTAAAATTTTCCTAACAGTTAGTACAGTAATTCCTTGTGGTAAAAGAATATTTTTGCTAAAAAAATATTGCTGGGTGTTCTCCAGTTAGAGTCAGAATCCACTTTGCATGATAGACGGTGGGGCAGAAGGCGGGTGGGAGTGAGCACCCTGGGGTCGGAGTTAGGGAAGAGGTGGAGCCAGGAGGAAGCACTTTGAAAGCGACCTGGCCCGGAGGGGCCTTTTGGGTTAAATGATGCCCTCCCATTGAATGTTAGCCCAGCCTTCCTTCCCTCCTCTGAAACATTGGGGAAAGATGACATTGTTCACTAATAAGTTCAGTGACAGTGGAGTTGCTTTTGGAATCCACAAAGGAATGCTGAATTTTCATGTCACTGTGGGCTAAAAGTGAGCAATGAACCTTTGGGTTCCACATACAATGTGAAAACAGTCACCCTTGCAGATATATTTTTAAGCTTATTATGAATGGAACTAAGCAGGCCAGGTCCTTTTACGTGGATCTCATCTAATGATAAAAACCATTTTGCTGCTGGTTGTTGTTATTGTACAGTCTCTCAGTCATGTGTGACTCTTTGCGACCCCATGGACTGCAGCACGCCAGGCTTCCCTGTCTATCACCATCTCCCGGAGCTTGCTCAAACTCATGTCCATTGAGTTGGTGATACTATTCAACCATCTCATCCTCTGTCATGCCGTTCTCCTCCTGCCTTCAGTCTTTCCCAGCATCAGGGTCTTTTCCAGTGAGTTGGCTCTTTGCATCAGGTGGCCAAATTACTGGAACTTAAGCTTCATCATCAGTCCTTCCGATGAATGTTCAGGGTTCATTTCCTTTAGGATTGGTTAGTTTGATCTCCTTTCTGTCCAAGGGACTCTCAAGAGTCTTCTCCAGCACCACAGTTTGAAAGCATCAGTTCTTCGGCGCTCAGCCTTCTTTATGGTCCAACTCTCATATCCATACATGACTACTGGAAAAACCATAGCTATGACTATACAGACCTTTGTCGGCCAAGTAATGTCTCTGCTTTTTAATATGCTGTTTATGTTTGTCATTGCTTTTCTTCCAAGGAGCAGCGTCTTTGAGTTTCATGGCTGCAGTCACCATTCACAGTGATTTTGGACTACAAGAAAATAGTCTTTTCTATCACTGTTTCCATTGTTTCCCCATCTATTTGCATGAAGTGATGGGACCGGATGGCATGATCTTTGTTTTTTGAATGTTGAGTTTTAAGCCAGCTTTTTCACTCTCCCCTTTCACCTTCATCAAGAGGCTCTTTAATTCCTTTTTGCTTTCTGCCATAAGAGTGGTGTCATCTGCGTGGCCCTTGGCTCTGGAGAGAGAGGCCAGATATTCGAGGGGCAGGGGAGCCAGGTGAGGAGCAGAGTGAGGGTTCTTGAGAGGGTCCCTTGGGAAGGGCTCCCTGAAACAATATAGCCCCTGGTTGGTGAGAAAAAGAACTGAGTTTATCGCTTACTCAGGTGAAAGGAGGTACTACCTTGATGGAGACTTGCAGCCTTTCACAATGGGAGGGCAAAACGGGGTGTTTATGAAGTGTTGGAGTCTGGTTTAATGTGGGCTCTCAGTGAGGTGGTTTGATTAGAACTGGAGAAGGGTCATGATGCAAGCATTTCCTATCGGTGAGCACAGTGAGGACAGAGTTCTGACACGAGGATTCCAAAGAGTCTTCACGAGTAATAGCCTTTTGTTGCTGTCTGTTGAAAAACTGAGCATTTTTAAATTGGCTTGTACCATTTATCTTCCTGGACAGAAGTTGCTTGGAGTGGTAAAGTCATGCTGCTGAAGATGAGGAAATTGTAATGTCCAAGCTAGTGAAGACAGCAAATGATGAGGGTGTCAGTGGCTTCAGATCTCAGACCTAATCTCCCTCTCTCTCTTTTTTAAGTCTATTTATTTTTGGCTGTGCTGGATCTTTGATGTTTCCAGTTTCAGCGAGTGGGGTCTCCTCTCTAATTGTGTTGCGTGGCCTTCTCACTGTAGTGGCTTCTCTTGTTGTGAAGCACAGGCTCGAGGCACACAGCCTTCAGTAGATGTAGCCCTCAGGCTCTAGAGCGTGGGCTCAGTAGTTGTAGTGCTTGGGCTGAGTCGCCCCAGAGCATGTAGACTCTTCCCAGACCGGGGATTGAACCTGTGTCCCCTCACCGGCAGGTGGATTCTTCGCCACTGGAGTACAGGGGAAGTCCAGACCTAATTTCTGATATCATCCCTTTTGAATTCTGGGGGAAGCCTCACATAGTAAGACATATAACCTCTACTCAAGCAAATTCTAAGTCTCAGTCAGATTTCCCCTGCTTCCTTTCCCTGGGCATAATTTAAGGAGGTCTTTTCTCTAAGAAAAGTTCAGCCATCTTCACACTCCAGATCCAGCTCCTGGTCCATGTGGCTGGCAGCTCGGTGGACTGCAATTTGTCCTGCTGCCCAGCAGTTTAGATTAAGAGGCCAGAAAAGGAAACTTCCCCTACATGTTCAGGCTCAGGTGTTGTGGCCCAACATCACTTCCCATGGAAACCCTACATTCGGGAGTGCTGAGTTTGTGCTGGGTATATTCCATCTATCCCTCCAAAACACTCTCCATCCTTCCCCACCTTGCTGTGTGCCTGGGTATGCTGACTTGTATGGTTTATATCAATCTGCTCTTTGCCCCTCTGTTCACTTAATTGAAAATACCAGCAGGGAATCAGAGGGAAGGTGTATTTATTTCTCCAGATCTTTCCTTTGTGGTCCTTGGTGGGCTGTTGGCGTCCTGAGTATCCTAGGTCCTGTCCTGTGGCACTCTGCAAACATTTCTTACCCTCTGGGCTTTTGTAACAGTTCTTTCCTCTTGTCCCGATGGCGGGCCTGGGGTTGGAAATAAGTGAAACTAACCTGGAGATGCTACATTACCTCTGTGACTTCCCTATAGCCTTGCCCACACTTTTCTCTGCTAGAATTATCCAGTTTTCCACTCTGCCCTATTGGAGGACCTGCCGATATGGGGCTTTGTGGAGCTGTTAGAGTTTCGTACCCTCTTTGGTTGTAGTCAAGTGACACCTGGCAAGTGTCGGATAGAGATGTGTTGAATGACTGTATGAGTGACATGATTTGAACTCCAACCTCTCTTCAACAAACTTCTAATATTGAGTGTTCACACGTAAATTATAGACGCTTGAGGCACTGTGAGTACACTGAACAGGTGTAGATTCTGTGGCTTCACGGAACCACAGGAACCTCCACTTCTCTGCATTTGCTCTGTTTATTCACGCTCAGATGGTCTCCTCTCCAGAAGAACAGTATGAAGGAACATAAAGAGCATCTGAAATATACAAAATGGTGAAGATGCTGTGTTCACTAGATGAAGTAGGTGATTTCTTCAACTCAAAGGCAGATAAGAGGTTCATATCACAAAATAAGAAATGTACACTGAAAGTCTCACATGTATAGGTCATAGCTTTTAATGGAATCATGCTGAATGAACTGAAGTTAAAGCCAATGCGACATGAATTTACAAAGTTTATGTGACCTTTAGAATTAATAGCCTGATTACCTTTGAGGTAAACTTGATGTGACTATCTTGTGGTTATTTCTATGGTTACTGTCAGTTTCGCAGTGGCTGGTTCATGGCATTCATTATGATCACCTTTCCACAAGTGTTAGAGGGATTCCTTTAAATTGTGGGATGTGCTGTGCGACTTGCGGTCCCCTGGGGGCACTCACTTATCTCTCTGGGGAGATACCTTCATGATGGAGCTCGGATAAATACCAGGCTGGATTGTTCCAAGCTCCCTTTATGAGGCCCAGCCCTCAGGAAGTGCCTAGTTGTTTATAAATCTTTCCATATTATATTTCTTCAAGGAGAGAAATTCCATGATCTTCCTTCCTGGATTTTTCAGCAGGAGAGAAGTCAAGATTGAATTGTCATAATAAACTTCATCTTGGCGCAGAGCTCCCCCTTTGATAATCTCCAGGGCACATTCTTCCTTTGGAGATGCTTCTGCATTGTATATCCCAGCAACTGCCTTCATGGCTGTGTCTGTAGAGTGAGAAGAGAAGAGTGTGGTTATCCAAGACGAGTAGAGTCTATGTGATGGAAGGCCTGCAGACACCAGCAGCTTAGCTTTTAGGGGCTGCTGGCCAGTGCTTGCTCGGGCCCTGTCGGGAATACATGGAGAAGACTGGGTATGTTGAGGGCCTATTGGGCAAAGAGAATCTTGGTGTTCATATGGACCTTGTCTTCCTGGATGGAAATTTGTGGGGGCAACTGGAGGTTACTGGTTGAGTGATTTGAATGAATCAGACTCCTCTCTTGGGTGTTTTGGTTGGAGTGAAGGAGTAATATCGGAGAGTAGAATGAGTATAGAAGTCATATGATGGGAAGAGTCAATGAGCAAAACCAGAGTGAGGTGTGATAATGAGGACTGACTTGTAAAAGGAAGAGACAGACAGGAATCCAGGTCTTTGCTCCCTTGGCAACACCAACCACTTTCATTTGGAGGGAAACTGTCGTTACCTGCTCTCTCCTCCTAGGATTTGTGTCTTTCTTGCCCAGCTTCTCTCTGTTTCTCCACCCCTTCTTGTTTCACTGTGTGTCTTTGTCTTTCTCTCTCTTTTGTTCTGTGACTACTACTCAGTGTATTCAAAGTTTTTAAAAAAAATTTATTTGGCTGTGCAGAGTGCAGGATCTTAGTTCCCTGATCAGGGATCGAACCCATGCCCCCTGCAGTGAAAGTGTGGAGTCTTAACCACCGGACTGCCAGGGAAGTCCCTTCAATAAAGTTTTTTAAATCAGACCTATCACATATTTTAGATAAACTTGCATTTGGACTTAAAGAAAAGTTTTAAAAATTGTGCAAAGTCTTCCCTTACATCTTTCAATCAAAACATCTTACATAACTATTATACAACTATCAATGATAGATATGATAGAATTGGAACAATATTACTAACTAAACTGCAGGCTTAATTTTTTCACTAATGTCCTTTATATGTTCCAGGATCTTATCTAGTAGTAATTTTTTCTTGTTTTCTCTCTGATCTCTGACAGTTCTTTACTCTTTCCTTGTCTCTCACAGCCTTGACACTTTTGAAGAGTTCTATTCAGTGGATCTGTATGAAAGAAAGTGAAGTCGCTCAGTCATGTCCAACTCTTTGCAACCCTGTGGACTGTAGCCCCCCAGGTTCCTCCGTCCTTGGAATTTTCCAGGCAAGAATACTTGAGTGGGTTGCCATTTCCTTCTCCAGGGGATCTTCCTGACCCAGGGATAGAAGCTGGGTCTCCCGCATTGCAGGCAGACGCTTTACTGTCTGAGCCACCAGGGAAGCCACCAGGATCTGTATAAACCCCTTCAATTTGTTTTTTTTTTCTCCGTTGTTCTCATAATTAGAATGAGATTATGTGTTTTCAACAAGAATACCCCCCGAAATGATGCTGTGTCCGTCTCAGCATGATGCATCAAGGGATTTGTGATATCTGTGACTTATTACTGATATCTTATTAAGGAAAAGTGAAGTCACTCAGTCGTGTCTGACTCTTTGCGACCCCATGGACTGCAGCCTACCAGGCTCCTCTGCCCATGGGATTTTCCAGGCAAGAGTACTGGAGCGGGGTGCCACTGCCTTCTCCGGGATTAAGGAAAACAAACTCATATTTAATAATCTCACATAGGAAAGTAATGGCTGTTGAGTTTTCATGAGGGACATAAGGTGTTCAGAATAGGGTCAGGTGAGGAATGTGGTGTTACTCAGCACAATTGGCAGTCAGAATGGAGAGAAGGGTCAAAGAGCAGTCAGAGGCTCAACAGGTGACAGAACACTTCATTCAAGGGGGACTAATGTTCTTGCCTGGAGAATCCAGGGACAGAGGAGCCTGGTGGGCTGCCATCTATGGGGTCACACAGAGTCGGACACGACTGAGGCAACTCAGCAGCAGCAGTAGCAGTGCTGTCATTGGTTTTCAGTGCTTGACACACGATGACATCAGGGAGTTCAGCACCCTCTTTACCCACCATAGTAAGACAGAAGGTCCATCTGTAGGCCATTTATTCCAATTTCTTGACCTTACCTGTGTCGATGAGGCCAAGAATACAGAGGGTGATTGACACATTGACCTTGGTCGCCTCATATTCCGTCCTGAGAGAGGAGAAGAACCCATCCAGAGCAAACTTGCTTGCAGAATAGGCAGCAGCAAGTGGACAAGCTATTTTCCCTGAATGATACGAGAGTGGGTTAACATGGTCATCCACTGCAGCTCTGACAAAGCCAAACTGTGCTTTATCTGTAGCAGGCTTTGTAACCTCCATGAAGTGCTTCTACCCATAGTTTCTCTCTACTCCCCAAAGAGATTATCCTGCTGTGCTAAATTTCAGAAAGAAAGAAACATGATGGTATCAAAGAAACTCCCCTTGACGGACTGGGATATGGCGTAGAGTGGGCTGCAGGAAAACTTTCAATGAAGAGGGATTAGTTAGATTTTTAGTAAAGGTGGTAAATAAGGAGGATTACAAAAGAGCCATGCAATTTCACACCTGGTAACTCTTCAACATTTGACCCAAGAGCACTGGAAAGCAAGTGTTTGGCAAGAGCTGTCTATCAGCACAGAGACCTGTCACTGGTCTTGCTAGGCAAGGGGAATGAAAACTCCTGTCTTTATTTTATACTCCAAATCACTTTTCTTACTTTCATCAGCCTGGTTAATTCTTAGTTCTCAGTATTTTGGAGGATATGTGGGCATATGCCCTATCAGTTCAGTTCAGTTGTACAGCCATGTCTAACTCTTTGCGACCCCATAGACTGCAGCGTGCCAGGCCTCCCTGTCCATCCTCAACTCCCGGAGTCCACCCAATCCCATATCCATTGAGCCGGTGATACCATCCAACCATCTCATCCTCTGTCATCCCCTCTCCTCCTGCCTTCAGTCTTTCCCAGCATCAGGGTCTTTTCCAAGGAGTCAGTTCTTCACATCAGGTGGCCAAAGCACTGGAGTTTCAGCTTCAGCATCAGTTCTTCCAATAAATATTCAGGGCTGATTTCCTTTAGGATGGACTTGTTGGATCTCCTTTCAGTCCAGGGGACTCTCAGGAGTCTTCTCCAACACCACAGTTCAAAAGCATCAATTCTTTGGCACTCAGCTTTCTTTATAGTCCAACTCTCACATCCATACATGACTACTGGGAAAACCATAGCTTTGACTAGACGGACCTTTGTTGACAAAGTAATGTCTCTGCTTTTTAATATGCTGTCTAGGTTGGTCATAACTTTCCTTCCAAGGAGTAAGTGTCTTTTAATTTCATGGTTACAGTCACCATCTGCAGTGATTTTGGAGCCCGCCAAAATAAAGTTGGTCACTGTTTCCATTGTTTCTCCATCTATTTGCCATGAAGTGGTGGGACTGGATGCCATGATCTTAGTTTTCTGAATGTTGAACTTTAAGCCAACTTTTTCACTCTCCTCTTTCACTTTCATCAAGAGGCTCTTTAGTTCTTCTTTGATTTCTGTCTTAATTGTGGTATCATCTGCATATCTGAGGTTATTGCTATTTCTCCCAGCAGTCTTGATTCCAGTTTGTGCTTTATCCAGTCCAGCATTTCTCATGATGTACTCTGCATATAAGTTAAATAAGCAGAGTGACAATATACAGCCTTGACGCACTCCTTTTCGGGAACCAGTCTGTTGTTCCATGTCCAGTTCTAACTGCTGCTTCTTGACCTGCATACAGATTTCTCAGGAGAAAGGTCAGATGGTCTGGTATTCCCATCTCTTTAAGAATTTTTCACAGTTTGTTGTGATCCACACAGTCAAAGGCTTTGGTATGGTCAATAAAGGAGAAATAGATGTTTTTCTGGAACTGTCTCGCTTTTTCAATGATCCAACGAATGTTGGCAGTTTGACCTCTGGTTCCTCTGACTTTTCTAAAACCAGCTTGAACATCTGGAATTTCCTGGTTCACGTACTGTTGAAGACTGGCTTGGAGAATTTTGAGCATTACTTTACTAGCGTGTGAGATGAGTGCAATTGTGCAGTACTTTGAGCATTCTTTGGCATTTCCTTTCTTTGGGATTGGAATGAAAACTGACCTTTTCCAGTCCTGTGGCCACTGCTGAGTTTTCCAAATTTGCTGGCATATAGAGTGCAGCACTTTCACAGTATCATCTTTTAGGATTTGAAATAGCTCAACTGGAATTCTACCACCTCCACCAGCTTTGTTTGTAGTGATGCTTCCTAAGGCCCACTTGACTTCACATTCCAGGATGTCTGGCTCTAGGTGAGTGATCACACCATCGTGATTATCTTGGTCATGAAGATCTTTTTTGTATACTTCTTCTGTGTATTCTTGCCACCTCCTCTTAATATCTTCTGCTTCTGTTAGGTTCATACCATTTCTGTCCTTTATCGAGCCCATCTTTGCATGAAATGTTCCCTTGGTATCTCTAATTTTCTTGAAGAGATCTCTAGTCTTTCCCATTCCATTGTTTTCCTCTATTTCTTTGCATTGATCACTGAGGATGCTTTCTTAATTCTCCTTGCTATTCTTTGGAACTCTGCATTCAGATGGGTATATCTTGCCTTTTCTCTTTTGCTTTTCATTTCTCTTCTTTTCACAGCTATTTGTAAGGCCTCCTCAGACAGCCATTTTGCTTTTTTGCATTTCTTTTCCATGGGGATGGTTTTGATCCCTGTCTCCTGTACAATGTCACGAACCTCCTTCCATAGCTCTTCAGGCACTCTGTCTATCAGATATAGTCCCTTAAATCTATTTGTGACTTCCACTGTATAATAGTAAGGGATTTGACTTAGGTCATACCTGAATGGTCTAGTGGTTTTCTAATTGGTTTTCTTCAATTTAAGTCTGAATTTGGCAATAAAGAGTGTATGATCTGAGCCACAGTCAGCTCCCGGTCTTGTTTTTGCTAACTGTATAGAGCTTCTCCACCTTTGGCTGCAAAGAATATAATCAATCTGATTTCGGTGTTGACCATCTGGTGATGTCCATGTGTAGAGTCTTCTCTTGTATTGTTGGAACAGGGTGTTTCCTTTGAACACACCCCCCTTGGCAAAACTCTATTAGCCTTTGTCCTGCTTCATTCTGTACTCCAAGGCCAAATTTGCCTGTTACTCCACATGTTTCTTGACTTCCTACTTTTGCATTCCAGTCCCCTATAAGGAAAAGGACATCTTTTTGGGGTGTTAATTCTAGAAGGTCTTGTAGGTCTTCATAGAACTGTTCAACTTCAGCTTCTTCAGCATTGCTGGTCAGGGCATAGACTTGGCTTACTGTGATATTGAATGGTTTGCCTTGGAAATGAACAGAAATTATGCTGTCATTTTTGAGATTGCATCCATGTACTGCATTTTGGACTCTTTTGTTGACTATGATGGCTACTCCATTTCTTCTGAGGGATTCCTGCCCGCAGTAGTAGATATAATGGTCATCTGAGTTAAATTCACCCATTCCAGTCCATTTTAGTTTGCTGATTCCTAGAATGCCTACGTTCACTCTTGCCATCTCCTGTTTGACCACTTCCGATTTGCCTTGATTCATGGACCTAACATTCCAGGTTCCTATGCAATATTTCTCTTTACAACATCGGACCTTGCTTCCATCACCAGTCCCATCCACAACTGGGTGTTGTTTTTGCTTTGGTTCCATCTCCTCATTCTTTCTGGAGTTATTTCTCCACTGATCTCCAGTAGCATATTGGGCACCTGCTGACCTGGGGAGTCCATCTTTCAGTGTCCTATCTTTTTGCCTTTTCATACTGTTCATGGGGTTCTCAAGGCAAGAATACTGAAGTGGTATGCCATTCCCTTCTCCAGTGGACCACATTCTGTCAGACCTCTCCACCATGACCCGTCTATCTTGGGTGGCCCTACACGGCATGGCTCATAGTTTCATTGAGTTAGACAAGGCTGTGGCCCATGTGATCAGATTGGTTAGTTTCCTGTGATTGTGGTTTTTAGTCTGTATGCCCGATAGCATAACTAACTCATTATACCCTTTCTAAGAGGAGAGAGTAGAGGTGTCCTGAGACCCTTGAGCATTGTTATAATGAAAAGTGAAAGTGAAAGTTGTTCAGTCATGTCTGACTCTCTGCGACCCCATGGACTATGCAATCCATGTAATGTCTAGGCCAGAATACTGGAGTGTGTAGCCTTTCCCTTCTCCAGGGGATCTTCCCAACCCAGAGATCGAACCCAGGTCTCCTGCATTGCAGGCGGATTCTTTACCAGCTGAACTACAAAGGGAAGCCCAAGAATACTGGAGTGGATAGCCTACCCCTCTCCAGTGGATCTTCCCGACCCAGGAATCAACCCAGGGTCTCCTGTATTACAGATGGATTCTTTAGCAACTGAGCCATCAGGGAAGCCCATTGTTATAATAGCTACTTTAAAATCCTTGTCTGCTAATTCTAAAATCTGAGTCATTTTAGTATTGATCTCCATTGATTGCCTTTCCTCTTGAATATGGGTCACATATTGTATTCTTGTATGTGCAGTGACTTTTCATTGTATCCTTGATATTGTTAGAACCTTGGGATTCTGTCATATTCTTCCAAGGAGTATGATTTCTATTTTTTTGGTGGGCAGTTAATTTGGCTTCCCTGGTAGCACAGATGGTGAAGAATCTGTCTGCAATGTGGGCTTGATCCCTGGGTCGGGAAGAGTCCCTGGAGAAGGGAATGGCTACCCAGTTCAGTATTCTTGTCTGGAGAATTCCATGGACAGAGGAACCTGGTGGGCTACAGTCCATGGGGTCGCAAAGAGTTGGATACGACTGAGTCACTAACACTCACTTGGCTGACACTCTGGTCTCTTGCAGTAGGTGCCAAGTGAAATCCCTGTTTACTTATTTGAATCTTAACTGAGCTTCTTGATGTCTATACTGCCCTGTGAGTATTTCAGGGGATGAGCAGAGATTTGAGAAAAGTTTATATACAGGACTTGGCTCTTCTACTGTGGCTCTTTTCTTTCTGGGATGTCTTCCTTTACTTTCCACCTGCTACAGAAACCCCAAACTGTTCCTTTTGCTTCTACAAGGTAGTAAGATGGCAGATTTCTGGCCTAAAAATGGCACCAATTGGGACCTTCTCTTGAGCATAAGCTACAAAATTGGGAACATCACCCAGTGTCATTTCCCTCTTTCAAGTACCAACAGCTCTCCAGTTTCTGTCTTTTTCTCCTTCTCTTCAGTGCTCTCAATGGTTGTTTTCTATATTTTTTCCAAGTTTGCTATCTGGGGAAGGTTGGTCTATTAGGTATGGCCCTGCTATTATAGTTAGAGAATTTCCCTGCAGTGCAGGAGACCTGGGTTCGATTCCTGGGTCAGGAAGATGCCTTGGAGAAGGAAATGGCAACCCACTCCAGTATTCTTGCTGGAGAAGGAAATGGCAACCCACTTCAGGATCTGCCTGGAAAATCCTATGGACAGAGGAACCTGGCAGTCTACAGATCATGGGGTTACAAGAGTCACACACGACTTAGAGACTAAACTACCACCACTGTTATTATTGGAATTGGAACCTCTGTGTGGTTTTAAAAATAATAAAGTTGCATTCCAAATCAATAAAGATGTTGAGAAAGTTCGTTAACTAACTGGAAAAAAGATTGTCAACTCCTTGTTTCTTATCATATATCAAAAAATGATACCTGGAAAATTATGGCAAATGAGGTTGCCATGTCCGTTTCCCTTTCTTTAATAAAAGAGTCAATTTTATTCAGGATAGCAATGTGTTGAGATAAAAATATTTACTTCCTCAAGATTCCCTTGCTCTTTTGGGTAGTCATGTGATCTAGACCTGGCCGGTGAGAAATCTAGCAGATGGGTCTCCAGGAAAGGTATCGATTACCTGATAAAATAGATAGATTCAAGTGGCATGTAGCTTTTATGTTTTGCCCTTTCTCCTTCTTTCTACATAGACTACAGATTTGATGCCTAGAATTACAGTAGTCATTTATGAACTCGAGGAAATGCTGTATATTAATTATGTAATTAAGGATTATAGTACAAAAATGTGGAATGAGCTTAGATTTTTGAAGATCTAGTACATCCAGAAAAACACTTCTGGACTACTTATTGCCCAAGAAAAAGGAAACCTTCAGTTCAGTTCAGTTCAGTTCAGTCGCTCAGTGGTGTCCGACTCTTTGCGACCCCATGAATAGCAGCACGCCAGGCCTCCCTGTCCATCACCAACTCCTGGAGTTCACTCAGACTCACATTTAGTGTTAAGTCATTGTAAATTGAGTTGTGTTACATGTACAGCAGAATGCATATCCTGACTGATTAAAAATTTAATCATAGAAAGAGGATAAATACTTATCAGATTCTTATTTATGAAAAATCATTCTAGCATAAAAGTTAAAAAGTGTTAAGGCCAAGAATATATGATTATAGAAAATATAAAATTTCTGTATGTCAAAATGGTAGCTATAATAATTTCACTATAAAGGTAAAGGGTAAAATGATAAACTAGAAAATCATTTTCAACATATTAGGCAGACAAAAGCTTAATATCCTCAACCTTTAATGTATAATGAACTCTTAAAAATGCAAAAATACAAACAAATCTCTGTAGGGAACCACTCCATCCTCAGTCTTCAGTCATGAGCTTTGGGCTGAGATAACTGTGCAGTCAAGTTCTAGGAATGGGTGTGTGATACAGGATGTGCAAACAGTTTCTGATACCACTGGGTTACTGACTAGTCTAAGGCTGAACCAAAGCAAGACCCAAGCAGAGCTTCAAGATAGGTTGTTGCCAAACCAGAGTTTAGTTTCCTTTTCTTCCTCTGTGTCAGAACCCCAGATGAATTTATGTTTCTACCTGTTGCAGAAACTGTAGTATTGTCTCCATATATCTTCTGCCCCTCTTCCTTAGTGGTAGAATCCAAGATTTATAGCTGGGCTCACAGTTATCTGGAACCAAGTCCACATTTCTCAGCTTCTCTCAGCCAGCTGTTGCCAATGACTCAGTGCTATCCAATAATTTGTACACAGAAGCATGTCATGTGATTTCTGGGATACATCCTTAAAGGAAGAAATCAGTCTCTCCCTTCTCAATCCTTCCTCCTTCTTGATTCCTCGAGAAGGAGGTTGTGACTGTTGGCTGTGACTCCAGAACTATCATGGATCATGAAGTAGAAGCCTCATGTTGAAAATGGCAGAGCACTTAGAGAAAAGGAAGGAACCTGGTTGACCATGAGCTGCCATCCTAGCCCTATATTGCTTACCTCCAGACTTGATCTACCTTCTAAACTTGTTACATCCACTATTATTTTAGGTTTTCTGAGTCAGAGAGCTGCACTTCTCTGTTGAGAGTCCCTGTCGCTTTTATGTAGCCCATGTGCCAAAGGGAAGCCGATACTATCTCTAAATCTAGGGGTGGCTCATATGATTTATTTAATACCATCCTCCCTGCCCACCGTTGATACAGGAGTGGGCATAGGCCCCATTTGGGGCCAGTGAGGCTTGAGGGGAATTTTGTTGGAGTGTCTGGGAAAGTTCTTTGTCCTTTTAGGAGAGTTTCTGAAAGTAGAAATCCTGTTTCTCTTCTGCTGGATGTTTTTGTGTATGGCTGAAATTGCTTCAGCTATCTCATGATCAGCCTGAGGATGAAGCTGCACGTGGAAGAGAACAGAGCCAAGAGAGTCACAGGGACACTGAACTTGAGCCAAGTCAACTGTGAAGCCTGCCCTGCATCTGGACTTCCAGTCACGTCAATAATTTTCCTTATTGTTTAAGCCAAAAATAGATCCAAATTGCTTATAAGAATAGCATAATGGCTAAAAGTATGAGCTCTAGAGTGAGATGACTGGGGTGTGAAATCCCAAGCATACCATTTCTTAGCTATAATATGTGGATGATAACATTACTAAGCTAAAGTAATCCATGTATTAGATTTAGCACAAGCTGACACATAGAGAACACTTAGAAATGCCATTATTAGTAGTATTTTAAATTGGTGAGAAAAGTGTAAGCTGTTCAAAAAACCATGTGAGAATGAATAGCTAGCTACTGAAAGAAAAGAAAAATGCCATTCTAATAAACAGATTCAAATTATATTAGGCAGTACTTTGTGGAAACTAAAAGAATACAGTATGGGTGAATATATAATCTCAAGATAAGAGATACTTTTAAAGCATGAACTCAAAGGCATATACTCTAAAGGAAGAGATAAAGAGATCTGAATATATGAGATTTAAACAGTGGCAGTATACTAGAAATGCTCACCACTGCTTTCCTACACGGATCCCCTTCAAAAAGGATTTGCATTTCTGTCCACGGAAGATCAGGCCGGTGGTGGTTAATGTGCACAGTGGCTTGAACACACATCATGTCTCTCTCAAGGAACTGAAATAAGCAACTCTAGGATTCTAATTAGCTGCTGTGGACTTTGAACTAAAACTTTATATAAGACTGGGACTTGAGTAAACATTTACAGTCATGGAAAGGGCTAAGTAAACAGACAAAATGGGCAGCCACAGGGAGGAGACAAAACAAATGAGCATTAAAATTGGAGCTAAATAAGAGCTTAAGTTTATCTAGCTCTTATATATAATTTAAAGTCTCAAGGCTAAGTCATTGCCTACAGTTGCAGAGTTGGAGAACTAGAATTCAAGTCAGAATTCAAATTTGATTCTAGTGGCTCACACACATATGGCATATTTGCTCTGTAGAAGTCATTGTTCTTTATATGAGTGTTTCTTAGGAGCCACGTGTCAAATCCAACCTTTCCTGGAGTGGGTGAAGATTCTCTCTACTTGACAGTTAAGCCCACAAATAGGCAAAATTTATGAAAAGCAGAAGTATTTGCACTTTGAAGCTGACAGCTGCTGTGAAAGTGCTGCACTTAATATGCCAGCAAATTTGGAAAACTCAGCAGTGGCCACTGGACTGGAAAAGGTCAGTTTTCATTCCAGTCCCAAAGAAAGACAGTGCCAAAGAATGTTCAAATTACCACACAATTGCACTCATTTCACATGCTAGCAAAGTAATGCTCAAAATTCTCCAAGCTAGGCTTCAACAGTACATGAACAGAGAACTCCCAGATGTTCAAGCTGGCTTTAGAAAAGGCAGAGGAACCAGAGATCAAATTGCCAACATCCACTGGGTCATAGAAAAAGCAAGAGAATTCCAGAAAAACATCTACTTCTGCTTCATTGACTACGCTAAAGCCTTTGACTGTGTGGATCACAACAAACTGTGGAAAATTCTTAAAGAGAAATACCAGACCACCTCACCTGCCTCCTGAGAAACCTGTATGCAGGTCAAGAAGCAAGAGTTCAAACTGGACATGGAACAACAGACTGGTTTCAAATTGGGGAAGGAGTACGTCAGGGCTGTATATCATCACCCTGCTTATTTAACTTCTATGCAGAGTACATCATGCGTATTGCCAGGCTGGATGAAGCACAAACTGGAATTAAGACTGCCAGGAGAAATAGCAATAACTTCAGATATGCAGATGACACCACCCTTCTGGCAGAAAGTGAAGAGGAATTAAAGATCCTCTTGATGAAGGTGAAAGAGGAGAGTGAAAAAGCTAGCTTAAAACTCAACATTCAAAAAATGATGAGCATGGCATCTGGTCCCATCATTTGATGCAAATAGATGGAGAAACAATGGAAACAGTGACACGTTATTTTCTTGGGCTCCAAAATCATTGCAGATGGTGATTGCAGCCATGAAATTAAAAGACGCTTGCTTCTTGGAAGAAAAGCTATGACAAACCTAGACAGCCTATTAAAAAGCAGAGGCATTACTTTTCTGACAAAGGGCCATATTGTCAAAGCTTTGGTTTTTCCATTAGTCATGTATGGATGTGAGAGTTGGACCATAAAGAAGGCTGAGCGCCGAAAAATTGATGCTTTTGAACTGTGGTGTTGAAGACTTTTGAGAGTCCCTTGGACTGAAAGGAGATCCAGCCTGTCATTCCTAAAGGAAATCAGCTCTGAATATTCACTGGAAGGACTGATGCTGAAATTGAAGCTCCAATACTTTGGCCACCTGATGGGAAGAACTGACTCATTGGAAAAGACCCTGATGCTGGGAAAGATTGAGGGCAGGAGGAGAAGCGGACGACAGAGGATGAGATGGTTGGATGGCATCACTGACTTGATGGACATGAGTTTGAGCAAGCTCTGGGAGGTGGTGAAGGACAGGGAAGCCTGCTGGGCTGCAGTCATGGGGTTGCAAAGAGTCGGACAGGACTGAGTGACCAAACAATAACAGCAAAGCTGGCAGGTGAGAGTAACCGTAAACAGACAGGGCTAGTTACTCCCGGGCTTTTTGTGTTAGTTTCCCAGTACGGCCATAACAAATTTACAGAAACTTGGAGGCCGAGACAACAGTTTATTCTCTCATAGCTCTGGAGGTTACCAAGGTATCAGCAGGGCCACATTGCCTCCAAAGGCTTCTGTGAAGAACCCTTTCTTGTCTCATCACGGTTCTAGCGTCTGCTCCTCACCTTTGCTGTTCCTCGGCTTGTAGGTACACACTCCAGTCTCTGCCTCCATCTTCACAAATTTGGGTGTGTCTTTTGCTCATTTTATTAAGCCACTTTTCACTGGATTTAGACTCATCCGGATAATCTGGGATGACCTCATCTGAGATCCTTAATCACATCTGCAAAGATCTGTTTTTCATATAAGCTCACATTCACAGGTTCCACGTGGATAATGTTTGCGGGTGGGGGGTGGGGTTTACCTTTTGGCCCTTATACTCTTCTAGATGATAATAAAGATATTGACTGTGGCATTTCTTAATGTATCTGTCCAGGTAGCAACAGAAATGCAGAAGGAAGGGACCATGTGAACATATAGTCTGCATTCTTGTAGCAGAGATATTTGTCCCACTAATGGAGCTCAGTGTATCCCCTTTTCTAGTCTTTTTCTACAAAATTAGTTAATTAATTAGTTTTTGGCTGTGTTAGATGTTCATTGCTCTGCACGGGTTTTCTTTAGGTGGCAGCCAGTGGGGGCTACTCTTGCAGTGCCTGTCAGCAGAGCATGGGCTGGAGAGTTCTGCTCAGTAGTTGGGATGCAGAAGCTTAGTTGCTCCGCAGCGTGTGGGACCTTCCCGGACCAAGGATCAAACCTGTGTCTCCTGCATTGGCAGGGGGATTCTTAACCACTCGACCACCAGGGAAGTCCCCACTTTCTATTCTCGATTATGACTTAGGTAATGCTCAAAGTACAAAAAAGGATTCTAAATTCTTTTGAAGGAGAAAGGGAGACAGATTTTTTTTATTATTATTGTTGTTGTTCCTAAAGGGAAAGAAGAAAAAAGGAGAGGGATAGGGAAGGAGCCAGATGTGGCAGAAGAGTTTTGAAAAATTCATCAAAAAAATGGATAGTTTCAAAAAACAGTTTAAGAGGTGAAGGAAAATACTGAATTGACATACAGATGACCAACAGGCATGTGAAAAATGCTCAACATTTCTAATTTTTAGAGACATGCATATCAAAAGTACAATGAGGTATCATTGCACACTGGTCAGAATGGCCATCACCCAAAAATTTAGAAATAATAAATTCTGGAGAGGGTGTGGAGAAAAGGGAGCCCTTCTACACTCCTGGTGGGAATGTAAGTTGGTCCAACCTTTATGGAGAACCGTATGAAGTTCCCTTAAAAACTGAGAACAGAGTTACCATATGATCCTACAATCCTTCTTCTGAGCATATATCCAGAGAAAGCTCTAATTCGAAAAGATACACATATCCAGTGTTCTTTGCAGCACTGTTTACAATAGCTAAGGCATGGAAACACCCTACATGTCCATAGACAGGAATGGATAAAGAAGATGTAGTATACACATACATTGGAACATTCCTCAGTCATAAAAAGAATGAAATAATACAACTTACAGAGACATGGATAGACCTAGAGATCATAATATTAAGTGAAATAAGCTAGGCAAAGATAAATTTCATATAATATCGCTCATATGTGGAATCTAACAAAATAATAAAAGTGAACTAATTTACAAAGCAGAAATAGACCCATAGACAAAGAAAACAAACTTATGGTTACCAAAAGGGAAAGAAAGGGAGGGATAAATTAGGAATTTGGGATTAACAGATATACTACTATATATAAAATAGATAACCAACAAGGACCTACTGTGTTAGCACCAGGAACTAAACTGGATATTTTGTAGTAACCTATAATAGAAGAAAAGTTATGACCAACCTAGACAGTATATTCAAAAGCAGAGGCATTACTTTGCCGACTAAGGTCCGTCTAGTCAAGGCTATGGTTTTTCCTGTGGTCATGTATGGATGTGAGAGTTGGACTGTGAAGAAGGCTGAGTGCCGAAGAATTGATGCTTTTGAACTGTGGTGTTGGAGAAGACTCTTGAGAGTCCCTTGGACTGCAAGGAGATCCAACCAGTCCATTCTGAAGGAGATCAGCCCTGGGATTTCTTTGGAAGGACTGATGCTAAAGCTGAAGCTCCAGTACTTTGGCCACCTCATGCGAAGAGTTGACTCATTGGAAAAGACTTTGATGCTGGGAGGGATTGGGGGCAGGAGGAGAAGGGGACGACAGAGGATGAGATGGCTGGATGGCATCACTGACTTGATGGACATGAGTCTGAGTGAACTCTGGGAGTTGGTGATGGACAGGGAGGCCTGGCGTGCTGCAATTCATGGGGTCGCAAAGAGCTGGACACGACTGAGTGACTGAACTGAACTGAACTGATAATGGAAAAGAATCTGAAAAAGAATAGATGTGTATATATAACTGAATCACTTTGCTGTACTCCTGAAATGAACACACACACATACATGAAGAATACTGAATTATTAGATAAGAGTCAAGATTGAACTGACTACTGAAAGATATTCATCTATATTATGAAAAATTATGCAAGAGGTACACTGTAACCTAATTACCTATGGGAACTGTCAGTTTTTCAGAAGGCTGCAGCTGTCACTAACATTTATTACAACCATATTTCATCTCTCAGATTTTCTGGCCTGCCATTGATCTGCCAACCTTTAACCCAGTAGTTCTCAGATTTAATTCCCACAAGTTCTATATGGGGAGAATCTGCAGATCGGAGCCCACCTCCTCCTCAGATTCTTCTAGTTGGTGTTCTGGCTTGGAGGGCTGTGCTGAAGGGTTCAGTGGGAAAGAGGGTCTCTATCCACTAACCATATCTAGGATGTTTTTAAGGGTGGTTATGGCAGAAGGAAAGCCGTGGTGACATAAGCTTACTGAACCTGATCTAAGACCTCGCAGGAGAAATGGAGGGGCAAGGTCTTTGGAAGGAGGAGCAGTCTCTCACAGTGACAGCTGGACAGGCTGTCAGTAAACTATGAGTTGTATCTCTTTAAGGCTCAAACTAGTACGATCAGGGAAAACACATGTCCAAAATCTACAGTGAATATTCAGGTGAAGAAAGATGTTCAGCTAGTTAGGAAACTTCAGTTGCAGGTGGTAAATTCTGAACTCTGATTTGATGAAAGAAAATTCAGGAAGAGCCAGGGTGGTGGGGGAATGGCTTGTACAAAAACTAGAGATGAGAATTGGGTTAGTTACAATGAAAAGCCAATAGAGCAGGAAAAATAATAACAAAGTTTGTTATATTTTCTCCTCTGTAAAAGTATAGGCTTCTAAGCACTTATCCAAAACCCTTGGGGCCTGATGTGTTATAGAATTATTTTTGAAATTTAGAAGATGGTGTGAAGCTTATACTGTATATGGTGGTGGCGGCAGTGATGGCAGTTTAGTCACTAAGTTGTGTCTGACTCTTTTGAAACCCCATGGACTCAGCCCGCCAGGTTCCTCTGTCCATGGCATTTCCCAGGCAAGAATACTGGAGTCGGTTGCCATTTCTTCTCCAATAATGTTTATTGGTATATACAATATGAAAGTGAAAGTCATTCAGTCGTGTCTGACTCTTTGCAACCCCATGGACTATAGAGTCCATGGAATTCTCCAGGCCAGAATACTGGAGTGGGTAGCCGTTCCCTTCACCAGAGGACCTTCCCAGCCCAGGAATCGAACCCAGGTCTTCCACATTGCTAACAGATTCTTTACCATCTGAGCCACAAGGGAAGCCCAAGGATACTGGAGTGGGTAGCCTATCCATTCTTATCCCTTCAGGATAAGCCTATCCCTTATCCCGAATTGAACCAGGGTCTCCTGCATTGCAGGCGGATTCTTTACCAGCTGAGTTACCAGGGAATCCCATATACAATATACAGTATTGTATATACTGTGTATAACACTTCTAGTAGGACCTGGGGACGCATCCTGTAAGGAAACACATAATTTCTGCACTGAGATATTTGAAAGTTCACACTGAAATAAAGGCTTTAAGTAGCCTCACTTCAGTTCAAGTTAAATTAATTTTATATAATTAATTATTTTTAAAAAGTTCTTGCTTTTCAGAGCCTTTTTCTTTGCCCCTCCCCAGGGATCGCGGAGCCTGGGGGGCTGCCGTCTATGGGGTCGCACAGAGTCGGACACGACTGAAGTGACTTAGCAGCAGCAGCAGCAGGAGCAGCCCTGCCGCCAGTTTTTGCATTTTGAAACTGCAGATAAACGGTTGTAAAACAGTGGAGGCTCACTAAAGGAAAGCAGAGATATATCAAAAACAGAATAAAGGGGAAAAAGCCTCCTAGGTTCTCACTGTTCTAAAAGAATCTGGGTGCATTTCACTAAAGTCTGTTTTCTCCTCAAAGCACTATTCTCACTCACTTCCCCACACAATGCCACTTAGCTGTGTGAGGAGACCTTTGCATTCGAAGTTTCAGAGAGCTGAAAAGGGCAGAGTCCCTTTTAAAGAACACAGACTTCTGTTTTTCAGAAAGGATCTTTGAGCTAAGGGGAACTGGTTAAAGTGGAATAAATAATAACGTAAGAGAATGTTAAAATTTGACTTTTCCTGCTTTAGTTTCAGCTGAGGTTCAAAGATTGAGAATGTAGTAAACTTCAAAGGACTCCTCTTCTGAAGGAAAGTTCCAGGCTACCGGTGCAACTTATTTAGGATGTGGCAATATGAACAACACCCCCCCTCCCCCCAACCTCGCAAACCCTAACATACAAAATCAAGTTTGCAACACGTAGACCCTTAACCATCCCGAGGGAATAAGAAGGGCCTAAGGTGAAGAGGTCAGAGAGGACAGGTATTAGGGTGAAGAAATGAACAGTGTCTCGCTAAGCTTCCTAGAAGAAGGGGTTGATCCTTATGAGAGAGCTTCAAGGGCATCTCATGGAGACCTTGTCCACAGAAGTTTGGGGGGCACTCAGGGCTGGAGTCTGACCCAGCCTGGGAGGCACTGGTTACAGGCAAGGCCCCTGCAGAGCTAGTACAAACTGTCATACGAAAGGGCACTCTCCCTTTGGGGGCCTGAAATCCTGCCCACACTCTGCTCACCTCCCTGTGGGCCTTGACCCAGGCCTCATCCCTTCTCCCCTGGAGTCATTTCCAGTTCCTGCCCGAAAGGACAGCAGTATGTGGTGAGTGTGTCTGCCTGCACTCCCACTGTGTTCTCAGAGTCTGAGGGGAATGGCACAAGCAACTGCTGTCCAGCTCACTGGAAGAATTCAATATCCCAGCAGGGACCTCCAGAGAACATGCACGAACCTCCAAAAACCCACAAAAGCACCCAGTGCCCGAGGCAGGTGTGGTCACCCTCCAGTCCAGAGAACACGAGATTTCGACATGGACCAAAGTGTCCAGAGGACACCGGGGCTGTAAGCTGGGCGCCAGCCAAGGAACTCTGTACCCTGCATCCTCCCTTTGCTTTTCTAGGAGCAGCCAGAGGGAGCCTGGTGCATAGGAGGAGGCCAGGAGCAGGAGGACAGGCTGAACACATCTCTCTTCTATCCCAGATTTCCTAAGACAACAGGTTCAAGCTTGATGAGGAGGGAAGCTTTTTTCCCCTTTAGAATAAAACATTATTCATTTATTTCGTCTGTGCTGGGTCTTAGTTGAAGCACTCGAGATTTTTAGCTGCAGCTTGCGCACTCTTCGTTGCAGTATGTGGGGTCTAGTTCCATAACAGGAGGCCCCCTGCATTGGGAATGCAGAGTCTTAACCCCTGGACCACTGGGGAAGTCCTGGGAGAAGCTTTGCTTAGAGTTAAATTACAAACGGGTGGATGTTTTAATTAATTACCGAAGTGAGGCCTTTCCTAAAACTGGAAGCAGCCAAAAGATCCTTTATTATTCTAGAGTGCTGCCATCTACCCTTGATCGTGTCCAGGTTCAGAGAAGAACTCACCCATAGAACAGGTCTGAAGGAAAAAATAAATTTGTTTTCTGATTGCACCCTACAAGATACACTTGGTCAACTATTGTTCATAAAAAATAGACTGGAATATGAAACTAGTTACATCAAATGGATAAATAAATAAATTACTGTCCTAATATGGGCTTCCCAGGTGGTTCAGTGGTAAAGAACCTGCCTGCCAAGCTGGAGATATGGGTTTGACCCCTGGGTGGGGAAGATCCCCTGAAGGAAATGGCAACCCACTCTAGTATTCTTGCCTGGAGAATCCCACGGATAGAGGAGCTTGGTGGGCTACAGTCCATGTTGCAAAGGAGTCAGACATGGTTTAGTGCCTAATGACTCAGCTGGTAAAGAATCCGCTTGCAATGCTGGAGACCTGGGTTTAATCCCTGGGTTGGGAAGATACCTTGGAGAAGGCGAAAGGCTACCCACTCCAGTGTTCTGGCCTGGAAAATTCCATGGACAATATAGTCCATGGGGTCGCAAAGAGTCGGACATGACTGAGCGACTGTCACTTTCACTTTCAATAGAATATGAAATGATGAAAGACATCTAAGATGAAAAAACGACCACCGCCACTGTTCTAATATGCACTAAGCAGTTAGAAAGTGAAGGGATTAGAAGTCTAAGTGCTTTTGCTCAGGGTTAAGTTTCGGTTTATGTAGGGAGAATGGAGCCAGCAGTTAGATTTATCTTCTGGGAAGTTTTAGACCACAAAGAAACAGAACTATGGTGACCACATTTTCTAAAGCAAAATATAGGACATGGAGTCTGACAAGTAAGGGTGCAGACTTGGTGATAAATGGGCCAGACTGTTTGCAATTAGCTCTGTCCCAGAAATGCAGGGACTCAGCCACTGTAGAAACAGCAAGAGCCAGGGAACTGGCGGCCTAGCTGTGTGCTGGAGCTTGTTAGCTGAGCAGAAGAGGTCAAAAGCAGGCCTCTGTGCTTGATTTCAGACTCTTGGTCTTCAGAACTGTGAGAAAATACATTTCTGTTGACCTCAGACCCGGCTTATGTATTACAGCAGGTGTAAGGAACCAATAAACTGCATTCCTCACTTGTATGGTTATGTAGGAGAATGTCCTTACTTGTAGGAAATGCATGCTGACATATTCAGGAATGATGGGATATCAGGTCAGCAACTACCTCAATTAAAATAGCAGTTACTTTCAAATAATTCAGTTACGGGGTGATGGGGAAGTCGTTTGTCCTATTCTTGCAACTCCTCCATAGGTCTGAAATTATTTCAAGAGACCAAAAAAAAAAAAAAAATCCCTATCTTAGGGTTCTAGTGACCTGGAGGAAGTGATAGTGGATTTTGTGGGGCTTTTTATGGGTTCCTCAGAGGTCTGCGGAGACTCCCTTGGCATGAGCAATGGTTCCTCTAGCTCACTTCACTCAGCGCCCTCCTCATTTCAGGGCTCCAGTCAGTCCAGCCTTCCTGACCCAGTCCATCCACCATCTCTGAGCAGGTGACCCCAGGCCAGTTCCCCTTCACCCCTCCCAGGTCTCTGGGAAGCCTGCTATGTGTAGATATATTTGATCCAATGATGCACGCAGCTTCACTCTCAAGTGAAAACAGTTTCAGCCCTGCCTCTTGCCTTTAGACTTGCAAGTATGAGTCAAATACCAACCCCCAAACTCCAGGGACACTTGTAAAGGTCTCCAAATAATCCTCTTGAAGCCCCTCTCATGTGACATCAAGTGAAGGCGACGCAAATGCCTACCCTGAAACCTTCGTGGATGAACCTGACCCCTGGTGGATGAACACATGTGTGTACTTAGTCGCTCAGTTATGTCTGACTCTTCCTGACCCCATGGACTGTAGCCTACCAGGCTCCTCTGTCTATGGGGATTCTCCAGGCCAGAATACTGGAGTGGGTAGCCATTCCCTTCTGCAGCAGATCTTTCTGACCCAGGGCTCAAACCTGGGTCTCCCGCATCACAGGCAGACTCTTTATGGTCTGAGCCAACGGGGAAGTCCACAAATACTGCAGTGGGTAGCCTATCCCTTTTACCGGGGGATCTTCCCAACCTAGGAACCAAACTGGGTCTCCTGCATTGCAAGCGGATTCTTTACCAGCTGAGTTAGTAGGGAAGCCCTGGATGAACACACAGGACACTGACGAGTCTCTCTAGGCACAACTATTTAGGCTGCATGTGGGAGATTTGGTGATGTTGGTGGAATTGGTTTGGGTCTACCCTTCAACTGTGGAGATTCTTAAAATCTCTTTTTTTATTCTTGTTGTGGGGGAAGTGCTGAGGCTCTAAGGCAATCAGAGAAGATATATTTCCCAGGTCCTCCTGTACTTGCACAGAAATGCTCTTGCCAAAGTCACCTTGTGAAATTAAGCAACAGACTTTATCTTATCTTCAAAGGATTTGGGGCTGATTCAACACCATACACTGCCTGTCTTTAGCCAAAACCCTTCCCTGGGTTTCCTCCAGCTACTCTGAGGAAAGGACCAAGCATCTTTTAATTTCATGACTACTCCATTTCACCTAAGGGATTCTTGTCCAGAATAGTAGATATAATGGTCATCTGAGTTAAATTCACCCATTCTAGTCCATTTTAGTTCGCTGATTCCTAAAATGTTGATGTTCACTCTTGCCAGCTCCTTGGAAGAAAAGTTATGACCAATCTAGACAGCATATTAAAAAGCAGAGACATTACTTTGTCAACAAAGGTCCGTCTAGTCAAGGCTATGGTTTTTCCAGTGGTCATGTATGGATGTGAGAGTCGGACTATAAAGAAAGCTGAGTGTCAAAGAATTGATGCTTTTGAACTGTGGTGTTGGAGAAGACTCATGAGAGTCTCTTGGACTGCAAGGAGATCCAACCAGTCCATCCTAAAGGAAATCAGTCCTGACTATTCATTGGAAGGACTGATGCTGAAGCTGAAACTCCAATACTTTGGCCACCTGATGGAAGAACTGACTCATTGGAAAAGACCCTGATGCTGGGAAAGATTGAAGGTGGGAGGAGAAGGGGACAACAGAGGATGAGATGGTTGGATGGCATCACTGACTCAGTGGATATGAGTTTGAGTAAATTCCAATGGTTGGTGATGGACAGGGAAGCCTGGCGTGCTGCAGTCCATGGGGTCACAAAGAGCTGGACACAACTGAGCAACTGAACTGAACCTGAAAACCGTCATTGGGTTTAGGTCCCACCCAGGTAATCTTGGATGATATACTGAAAGATGCTTAACTTAATCACAACTGAAAAGACCTTCTTTTTTTTTTTTTCCCAAATAAGGTCACCTTCACAGGTTCAAGGAGTTTGGATGTAGATAGACGTGTGTTCTGAGGGCCACTATTCAACCTCCTCCATCAACACTGATTTATCCCTTTCATCTAATCCACAGGTGCCATTCAAGTTTGTCCCAATGATATTCTTGACAGCAAAGGATTCAGTCAGGGATCATATTTTGCATTTTAGTTGTTATAACTCTTTAGCTTTCTTTAGGCTCAAAATTCTCTAATTTTTCCTTGACTTTCATGACTTAGACATTATCAAAGAGTACCGCCAGTCATTTTGTACCAGAGCTGGCTTATCCTGGATGATGAGTGCTGGTTGTGCGGTGATCATGAATTTTGCAAGCAGGTTGATCTCCTGTTGATATGGCTATCAAGAGATTATTTATACCATGGAAATGCTACAAATCAGAGTTCTTAATGTTCCCTTTCCAGAGAGCTAGTTGGTAACCATTTACCAGCACACTGCTGATGAATGTTCCTTAGTTTGGATTTCTGTTTCCTTATGATTTGATTCAGGCATCTATTTTTGACAGGATCATTACAAATTAACTTCTCCCCTTCACACTGTAGCCCATCGGATGATGCATGATTTCAGTTTATCCCAGAACCTGGGATAGTAAGTAACTTGGATTGTTTGGTTCAGGTGGTGTCTGTCAGGTCTCTCCACTGTAAAATTACTCATTTCATACCTGCCCCTCCGTAATCAATAAATATATTTTGAAGGATCATACTTTTTGTTTCACTTTCTCATTTTTTCAAATGATCTTAACCATTTTAAAGCCTATGGCTCAGTGGTACTAAGTATTAATGCATTCATGGTGTTGTGCAACGATCACCGTCTTTTATCTCCAAAACTCTTTGCATCTTGCAAACCGGAAACTCTGTACCTATTAAACACTAACTCCCTCTTCCCCCTCCTCTGAGTCTCTGGCAGCCACCATTTTACTTTTCTATGTGATCTTGACTACTCTCTGTACCTCATATAAATTTGATTACACAGTATTTGTGTTTTTGTGACTGACTTACTTCACTTAGAATAATATTCTCGAGGTTTATTCATGTTGTAGCATAGAAACACAAGCTGGAATCAAGATTGCCAGGAGAAATATCAATAACCTCAGATATGCAGATGACACCACCCTTATGGCAGAAAGTGAAGAGGAGCTAAAAAGCCTCTTGATGAAAGGGAAAGAGGAGAGTGAAAAAGTTGGCTTAAAGCTCAGCATTCAGAAAACGAAGATCATGGCATCTGGTCCCATCACTTCGTGGGAAATAGATGGGGAACGGTGGAAATAAATAAAGTGTCAGACTTTATTTTTGGGGGCTCCAAAATCACTGCAGATGGCGACTGCAGCCATGAAATTAAAAGATGCTTACTTCTTGGAAGGAAAGTTATGACCAACCTAGATAGCATATTGAAAAGCAGAGACATTACTTTGCCAACAAAGGTCCATCTAGTAAAGGCTATGGTTTTTCCTGTGGTCATGTATGGATGTGAGAGCTGGACTGTGAAGAAGGCTGAGCGCCAAAGAATTGATGCTTTTGAACAGTGGTGTTGGAGAAGACTCTTGAGAGTCCCTTGGACTGCAAGAAGATCCAACCAGTCCATTCTGAAGGAGATCAGCCCTGGGATTTCTTTGGAAGGATTGATGCTAAAGCTGAAACTCCAGTACTTTGGCCACCTCATGCAAAGAGTTGACTCATTGGAAAAGACTTTGAATCTGGGAGGGATTGGGGGCAGGAGGAGAAGGGGACGACAGAGGATGAGATGGTTGGATGGCATCACCGACTTGATGGATGTGAGTCCGAGTGAACTCCAGGAGATGGTGATGGACAGGGAGGCCTGGCGTGCTGCGATTCATGGGGTCGCAAAGAGTTGGACACGACTGAGCGACTGAACTGAACTGAACCGAACTGAGCATATATCAAAATTTCCTTTCTTTTTCAGACTGAATTGTATGTATGTCATCGCTCCATAAATCAGTTTGCTTATCTGTTATCTGTCCATGGACATTTGGATGGCTTCCGTGTTTTAGCTATTGTGAATAATGCTTCCATGAGGGTACAGATATCCCTTCAAGACTCTGCTTTCTGAAAATACTGAATCACTGTGTTGTACACCTGAAACTAATATAACATTGTAAGTCAACTATACTTCAATTTAGAAAAGGAAGGAAAGGAAAGAAAGACTCTGCGTTCAGTTCTTTTGATATATAACCAGGAGTGGACTTTCTGCATCATGTAGTAATGCTGTTTTTGACTTTTGAAGGAACCTCCATCTATTTTCCCCAGTAGCTGTACCTTGCTGCATTCTCACCCACAGGGCACAAGGGTTCTGATTTCTTCACATCCTGTCAACAGTTGTTATTTTTTTGTTTCTGTTTTTGATTTCGGCCATCCTAACAGTTGTGAGGTGACATCTTATGGTTTCAATTTGCATTTCTCTGGTAATTAGTGATGTTGAGCAGTTATTATGTAACTCTTGGCTATTTGTATGTAGTCTCCAGGGAAGTGTCTATTAACGTCCTTGCCAATTTTTGAATCAGGCTGTTTTTTTGTTGTCGTTGTTTTTGTTGAATAGGGTAGTATTTTGAGACTACATAAATACTGTATTTCTTATTAAATTTTACCCACTAGGTTTAGCATTGATTGATACTTCTTGGATAAATGACTACTGTGATGGTTGCCAAACGGTTGCCTAATTTCATTATTCCTTCTGTATTTATCACTTGGTTTTTTATTGTATGGGAAAACCTTATTCTCTCCCTGCTTATTTACTCCTGTGTTTGTTTATATCATTATGAATTCTTATTGTCTGTAATAGCTTATAATCTGTTTTTATCATTACTATTTATTTGAAAGTCCCGATGGTCCTAGATGGTCCTAGATTTGTTTCATGGGAGCCCTTGAAAAGTTTCTATGTTCTAATAACATGTCATTATTCTTTGAGGAGTTTTTTCTTTATAGGCACAACACCATTTCTCCGAGAAGTCTTGGTTTCTTTTAGTACAGAATGATATTAAGAAACTAAGATCTGGCTGCTAAGTGTGCTCCCAAGACCTCTCAGATGACAGAGCTAGAGAATAAATGCACACGCATATAGACACATGTATCTATATTTCTACATCTATCTATGTAGATTAAAAGTTATCGATTCATACCAACACCTCCAGTTCCAATTGAACATCACATGATTCATTCTAATTTTCTTCCTTTTCATATTTATAACTCCAGAAATGAGAACCTAGCTTTTGTTATCCTCAACATATACCACTTATTTGATTAAGGTGGTTAATCTGCAGTTGCTTCTGTGCCCTTTACATGGATGTCCTTTCCAGTATACATGGGCTCTGACACTCCATGCCAGGACACAAGGACGCCCTCTGCAGTCTACGTTGGGCTGCCCCATTGCAGCCCCCTTGCACATACCTTCTCTGCCTCTCTCAGTTCTGAAGCCCTGTGCCAGGTGCCGTATGGACACCCTCTGCTGCCCACTTGAGCTCTGAAACTTTACACCAGACCACCACTGCTGCCCCTGTGTGGACACCCTCCTTATCTCAGTCTCAGTATCTCAAGTTAGGCAACCACTGCTTCTCGACAGAACCAGTATTTAAGGAAAATCATGCAAAGGCTAACTTCCTAAGCCGCAGTTATAAAGAATCTGCCTGCCAATGCAGGAGACACAAGAGATGTGAATTTGATTCCTGGGTTGGGAAGATCCTTTGAAGTAGGAAATGGCAACCTGCTCCATGCCTGGAAAATTCCATGGACAGAGGAGCCTGATGGGCTACAGTTTATGGGGTTGCAAAGAGTTGGACACTACTGAGCACCCACACTGCACGCACACCCAAAGGCTGTTCAGGGAGCTCAGACATGCCTATGGCATTGCCTACCTTGCTGCTAGTCTAGCTCTGTCTGCCCTCAGCGTGGCCTCACTGATTTGACCTGAGTCAATGACTGTACTTCTCTAGGCTGGTCATCATAAGTGATCTGGGGGCTTGACTTATAAAATTCAGCTGAACCAGTTAGATACCTCTTCTTTGGAGGGAGTTTAGAGTTGGAATATGGAGAGACCAAGAGAATAGGCAATGGGGCTGAAGTCAAGGGTACACTGAGGGCTGAGAAAGGACTGTGATGGCCAGACTGAGTCTGTCCCAAGTGAAGCAGAGCTTAACCGGGAGAGCGGGAGGAGGAGCAGGTGCACTGAGGGAAGCGGGTATGGCCTAACCGTGCTGGCTCTGGGAGAGCCTAGCCGCAGTTCCCTCAAGGCCAGCTGTCTCCCCAGGGGAGGACTGAGACAGATGTGTGCCCAATGAGGGCCAGTGATTTGGCGCCTCTTCAAAATAATATTCTTTAAATATCATTCATAACATTTAATTATTTAGTGAGTGCTGGAAAAGACTAGTTTTCTAATGCTAGAAATAAAGGATTTATGGTATGCACTTATTACATGGAAGTTCCTGAACAAGATCATGGGAAAATGTTAAATGATATAAAACCCATATAATACACTCAGCTCAGTCATATGTTAATTGGAATCTGACTTCAGGCACATGCCCATTGGCTGTTTTTAGGTAGGTGTTGGTAGTTTTGCTTATAGGTATATAGACAGGTTGAAAAAAATTCTACAAAAAATGTTTTTGTTTATATATCTATGATTGGATTGATGATTATTCCTTGATAGAGCCTTAGCATTGTATTTGTTAGGTGAATTTGGGACCCACCAGAACCCTGCAGGCTCCCCCTACCCCAGATACAAAATCCTCTCTATGTTCCCCACCTCTTGTTTTTAGAAAAGTTGAAGTCTCCCAGGACTCCCAGAGTTACGGAAGAGCAGGCTCGAGCAGTTAATGATTAGGAGAGTAGAGTCCTAATAGTCTCGGTGTCTGATGCACATCCCTGAGCTGCGTTTCAGACGCTGTAACAGCCACAAGGGGACATGACATAAGCTGTTCCATCGTGAGCAGCACTGAATCTGACTAATACAATTCTAAGAACTGGTCTCAAGAGAATTACATTATTACTCATAATGATCTATATCTTTCTGGGCATCAAAATAATTATAGCTTGCTCTACCCGTATTCATGTAAGCAGACATTTAAAATTGTTAACAAAGAGACGCTACAGACCCATGATGGCATCTTGAGCTCAGAAAATATGCAGTCCTTTGTCAGCATAAAGAAATTAGAGAAGACAGACCTTTGCTCCTAAACCCGTAGAAATGGAATGATGTTTGACAGTGAGGAATTGAAATAGCTCTTTTGCTCCTTTCCTGTTTGCCCATTTCTGTTCCCCTCTAGCCTCAAAAGAACCTAACTATAGGAATGAGGTCACTAGGCAATTTAAACTAGCTTCTGAGTTATGCTATCCTGAATGCATACTTGTTGATTTTTTCCCCTAGGTTAAAAGAAGAATGAAGAATTATGTATTTGAAGAGTAACTAGCTTTGTACCCCCAGTAGTCCCCTCAGCTATCCTGCGGGCAGATTACAGGGGCAAGATAACCTCTGAAGAGAGAGAGTCAGCCAGTCTGCATACAATGGAGAAGGATGCAGAACTCAGCCTACTGCCTTGATGATTCACTCAGATTCTTTCCCTCCTTTTCCCTTCAAAAACTGTCAAGGCTGAGCACAATCTCTGGAGTTGGTCTCAGGACATGGGTCCACTTTCTCCCAAGACTGCTGGCTTTTCTGATGGAAGTAACTTCCCTTTCTACTGACACTTGCCTCTTTTGAGCCAAAATTATTGGCTTTTGAGCAGCAAGCTAGCCGAACCCGAGCTCATTAACAAAATGATGAGAAAATTCAAGGCCACACACTGACTACAGAGTGTTCATATTCTACATATAGAATACACATTGCCAAATTGCTTTAGGTACAATGAAAACTGAAGGACAAGACTTTGAAAGATCAACCAGTGAAAACCAGTAACAGTGCCCATCTCATACCCACTTTGTAGAGTTAAATATAGTCTGCAACAGTTGAGAGCGTTGTAGGCAAACAAAAACCCAGCTAAACAAGAAAGACACCTCCACTTCTTCATGGGATTCGGTGTTTCAGTAGTTTCAGTCATTTGAATTTATTTGTTTACTTGTGAGACGGAGCACAATCTCTGTCCTCCTAAAGTTCGCCGTCCTCAGAGGTGAAACATTTCGCTATTGCGTGTTGTACAGAATCCTCTCCCTTACTTTTCTTAAAAAAAAATGATTCTAACAAAATTCATACCCAGCTTGTACAATAAGCAGCTCCAAAGTGAATAAAGTGGAAGGTGAAAACCCCTTTCTTTAAGCACAGGTCAACTCACACTATATATACTGTTTTGTGAACATATGATTCTTATAGTCAATACTCATAAAAATTTACATGGTATTTCACTTCCATTTAGGAACCTGGCCCTAGTGGTGGGTATTCAGGTTTCTTTTGGATGAAGAATGCAGTGAGGATTGCTTGCACCGGGATGTGGGCTTCCGGTCGTAGGTGCCTTGCCTTCCTCTCTTGCTCATGGCTACAGCCCCAGCATCCGCAGCTATGCCTGGCTCAGCGTGGGCCCACCATTCATATTCTTTGATAACTGAATCGACACACTTGGGAAGCATTTATGCAAGTTTACCTGTAGCGTACATTTCTCAGGTGTAGCGTACATTTCTCAGGTGTAGCGTTAATCTCTCTCTCCTCAGCCATTCCTCATTTTGAAGTAGCTTTGAGTAGATTTCTTCTGTTTAAAATCAAAGCTTTTTTCAAGAAGAAACCTCCCTGGGTCAAGCTCAACCATCTAAAGCTATCTAATGTCACCAGGTCAAATTCACCTTTCACTTCAGACTTGGCAGCATGAAGCTGCATGCAACATTGATTCACTGTATTTACTGTTAGAAAAGTTTTGTTAATATCTTAACAGGCAATGACATGGAAAACCAGCTCACAGAATAGAAAATATAGATGACCTATAAACACATGAACATGAAATTCAGTCATTAATTACCTGACTTTTATGAAATATCTACCACAGGCCAGGTGCTGTTGTAGGAAATAAGGAAATAAGTATAACCAAAAATAGAATGCTACTGCTCTCAAGGGGACAGGGACCTCACATTTCATTCCATAAGTAAACAAAGAAATTCAAATTGTAACCACTGAATGCCTTGTTCCTTTACTTACAGAACTGTCAGTTGCTGAAAACTTGGTTAACTCTCCAAAGCAGGTGTGAGATGAACACTCATATATGTATTCAAGGTGGGAATGGAACGTGATGTTCATATTCATTTAAATGGGTTTTCATTTTTGTGTATTTAAAAAGTCAGGTCTTTTATTTTTCACTTTTGTATAAAGCAATTTGGAAATATATACCAATAGCCCTAGAACAGTTCCATCATTTCACCCAGTAAATCTAGTACTAAAAATTTATCAAGGAAATACTCAACCAAGTCATAGATTTATGCGCAAGATTCTTGTTTTAGGGTTTTAAAAATTCATTGAGAGTAACTACATCCAAGTCCTCCTAAAACAGAGTTCCCCTGCTGAGCTTATGATTAACCTTTCTATTCAAAACTTCATTCCCTTTCTTGTCCCACCGTAGTTTCCCTCAGGATTGAGGAGTATCAAAGGAAAGGGGAGACTGAAACCAAGTAGGGCCCTGTGGGGCAGTCCTGGGTTCTGTAGGGGCCTTCCATGTCCTCTATTTCTTATCTGTAGAAAAAAAGGCTTTTGTCTCTTAGGCCTTCTCCAAGTTTCAAAGAACAAACTCAAGTAGCTAATGATTAGGACAAGAGTCACAGGACTCCTATATCCTCCTAAAGGGATATAAGTTATAATCTGATGCTTGTCTTTGATTTGTTCTGCAGAAACTATGCCCCCCCCCAGCCCCCTCCCCCACTCAGGTAGAGGATGATGACTACATGCTGATCACAAGCACATAGACCCAGACTGTTGAAACTAGAAGGGTGATGATTGAGATCCCAGAAACATCACCCTGTTACCTCACCATCAACCAGTCAGAAGAAGGTCCTCAAGCTAATCCTATGACAGTGTCCGCAACACTGTCTTAAAAAACCCTTGTCTAAAGTCAATGAAGAGTCTGAGTCTTTTGAGCATGGGCTGCAGGTTCTTTTTGCTTGGTGCCCTGCAATAAACGCTGTACATTCCTTCACCATACCCTGGTGTCCGCAGATGGGCTTTGCTGCGAAACAGGGAGAGACTTGAGTTTGTTGTTGCTGTTGTTCAGTCGCTTGCTCATGTCTGACTCTTTGCGAGCCCATGGACTGCAGCACGCCAGGCTTCCCTTCCTTCACCGTCTCCTGGAACTTGCTCAGATTCATGTCCATTGAATTGGTGTTGCCATCCAACCATCTTGTCCTCTGTCATCCCCTTCTTCTCCTGCCTTCAGTCTCTCCCAACATCAGGGTCTTTTCCAATGAGTCAGCTCTTTGAATCAGGTGGCCAAAGTATTGGAGCTTCAGCTTCAGCATCAGTCCTTCCAATGAATATTCAGGGTTGATTTCCTTTTGGATTGACTGGTTTGATCTCCTACCTGAGTTTGGTTCCATAAGAATAATTGTTCTGTATTTATATGTATCTAGAAGTAAATTCTTCAAAATATGGAGGAGTTTTATTCTCAGCTTTGTGCTTCTTTTCATTTTTTCCAATTTTCATACTCTGTGTGTGTGTATGTGTAGCTTTTATAATCACAGAAACATTTTTAAAAAGTATTAGGGCCATCATTAGTTCCATTATTTTGTGCCTTTAATTTGTAATCTTTTATGAGAGGTTTATTTCAGAATTTGCTCCCTATGATTGTTTCCTTCTTTTGAATATAATCTTGTCTATCATCGATTCTGTTTTATTCCTTTTTTTGTCAAGAAACCCAAGAGTCAATTTAGAAACTTAAGCACAGCATCTATGTTAAGTCTAATTTTGGCATTTTTATATTCTTCTCTTAAAACCTCATTTTTTACTCGGGTATTTCCAAATAAAGTGTATTTGTTATAAGCCTTTCCAAACTCTTTGGTGAATGGACATAAAGGCATGGATGATGGTAGAACTCTGCTATTTTCGTCAGGAACAGTACTTGAATGAAAATAATGGTCTAGCAGGGTTAAGGAGCCATGACTACTTAACTTTTTCCAACCCACCCCTTTCAAGGGAGTAACCAAGGAGTAATGGTCACATAAATAGCATTATGTTTTCAACCTGCACTAATAGCATTGTTTCCAACCTACACTAAGTTGTCGCGGTCACAGCAGTAAGTCTTCTCCCCCACTTTAAAGTCTCCCCTTGCCGCTCTCGGGCAGCAGATGCGACACTGAGCTCCAGTTCCAGTGTGCCAAGCTGTTTGAGTCCTCCGGATGCTGTCTGAGCACAGTCTCTTGGATTTAGGCAGTAATGGCTCCTGCAGTTTTTACGTGCAGGTGGTTGGTTCTTCCTCTGAACTCCTTTAGGTCGTCTCCCAGGCCCTGTAGAGGACAAACCTACACACACACACACACACACACACACACACACACACACACGCGCGCGCGCCTCCCTGGTGTTTCTCCCCACGCCCCTCAACACTGTTCAGACCTGCAGCATTCCCCTCATCACGTAAATACCTACATCTCTACGTAGAAATACATCCACTCACCTTGGCAATTGTGCGCCCTGAAAATTATTTCTGCGGTAATCAGATTTAAGGGTAAAGATTCATCTTTCTTAGAAAAAGTAAGGCAATTGGGCGAGGGATAAATTACCTCATTTTACTGTATTTGCTAGGCTCCTTTGCATCCTAGATCTTGGTTGCCACCCTCCTCGCTTCCCCTCAAGTCATATCCGTACATTAAAAATGAGCCTATGTTTCAGGAACAAATGGATGTCACAGCTGAAGGCTCTAAGATTAACAGCTGTACATTCTTGTCTTTATGCAAAGCGGAATTTCGCGTAATCCAAATCCTGTTAGCTGATCAATTGAGAAACCTGTTTCTTTTTCTTCTTTTAATGTAGAATTCTTTAAATAGGTTTAGAACACACAGCCAGTCCACAACTGACAAATGGGTTAAAGTCCAACAAATGACTTCATGCACTGGTTTGAGTTTTCCCAGGAAAGCACTGTCTTACAGGCTATTTGCCTCTGGCTAGTCAGCTATAATGTGATCGAAATACTACACATATGTATAAAAAATAGTGGGAAACAAGACTGGGAATGAGTAAACAGGGAAAGGAACACCCTTGAATAATACTTAGAAAATATACGGGAAGCTGATCTTTTAAAAAGATTTACTTGGAGAATAATGAATAGGTAACTGGAGATATTTTATGGAACTTCCAAAGAGAGATCTGAGCACTCAGAGATTATTGACAAGGTTCTTTTACTCCCTTTGATGTGTTTTTCATTTTGAATATCTGAAGAAGCCCCGTGTTTTATTTTGTCTAGTTTCATTTCAGAATAGGCCTTAGATTTTTCTTGCTATAGAAGAATCACGATCCCTACCCTTATACTGGTCCAATGCAGTTAACATTTGTACTCTAATTATTGCTAATATTTGTATCACCAATGAAGCCAAAAAAGAGAGAGGAAATAAGATTTCTAAAGGTAGCTTAGCATGAAGTAGGTAAGAATAAAGAGGAAACGTTGAAAGGAATCTGGTGAAGACTGAAAAGTCTTTACAGGAGGTGATGGTAAATGGATCCTCAGGGGAAAGCCAGGGTGGGGGGGCGGGCAGTGGTTTGTCCATGATTCCCTTGATGGGGCATAAAGGAAGGGCAGAGAAGCAGTCTCAGATGCTGGATTCCAGCTGTCATGTGTGTAAGTGCCTTAGTTATGGGGTTCACAGAATCAGGGGACTCAGAAATGGAACGACTTTTACTTTTCTAAAATTGAACCTAAGATAACCTTTTTGACTCATGGCTGATAAGCTTTCTCCAGATGTTTTCAAATGTTCTCTGCCTAATTCAGTGATTTTTTCCCCCCCAGTCATATTGGAGTATTAATCTCCCTGTCTCAGTTTGTTTCACAAATACCATCCAGGTATTTTCTTTCGTTCTTTATCCTACCCCACTGTTCCCTGCTTCACTGCCTGATCTTTTTGACTTCATGATGGATCTTGGATGTGATAGAGATTGGGTCCCAGAATGTGTGTGTATGGTGTGAGGTACACGTGTGGGGTGTCCTAGAGGGAACACCACCTCTAGTCTTACATGGATGGGTGATGTAGGGGAGACTGTTGTTTGCCGACATCAGTGTCTTATAGAAATAGAACCCCTGATTTTCAGCTGGACACAAGTCCATCCTGAATAAAGACCATAACTGCAATTAGCTATAGCAGAAGTGTGTGACATTCAAGTTCTTCTTCCTTGAAAGTGTTCTTCTTTCTTCATTTTCTCTAGCTAGAATTCTGACATGATAATGAGCCATTTTGGACACATAGGTGAGGATAATAATGCCCAGGGATGCTGGTTTTGGGATAGAAAGTTCCCAGATGATTCCACGGATAGAGCTTCTCTTGCAGCTCTAAATTCTTCCCCAGGCCGTTCCATGATAGAAAAATAAATTTAGATATGTTTAAGCCATTGTAAATTTGGGTTTTTATGACACTTGTTTGACATATACTCAAACTAGCACGTGGTGAAAAGTGAAAGACTAGGCAATGTAACTAGATGTTACACATACATAGAAACTTGAGCAGTAGGTGCCAGAAATGGTGTTGAGTGGTAGATAGATGTGGACAGTAAAGACCTTCCCAGAGGCGACAGTACTGTCTCTGATGATGCTAAAGAAGTAGCCAGCATTTTAGAGAACATATCAAAAGTGTAGGATTTCTATGTAATGCAATACATGAAAATGCACTGGAGAGAAAAACAATTGCTGATTACTGCAATTCAATAAACCACTTAATGCAGTCCCTGGAAAGAATGATTAAAAAGCCATCCCAATGCTCTTTGGCTGACCTTAGGTTTAATCTGAGGTTTTGCATCGCCCTGTTTGTGGGATTCAGATTTTAAGGAGGAAGGATTAAGAACACATTTGCTGACTCTCTGAAAGAACATAGCCTATGTAAATCAACAAAACTTCCATTAAAAAAAAAAAAGAATATAGTCTAGAGCAGAGAAGTTCTTCAATTAGGGTGCGAAAGGAAAGTGCTTGCACTTTGCAGATTCAGACATTCTTCAAAACAAACAGGCTGGATTCTTGGCTATACAAACAACAGACACGAAGGACAGCAGTCCAGCTAGGTTTCTGCTTCCCAGAGTCCACAGAGGTGACGAGGTGACATTTAGTCATCGGAGAAGATATGCAGAAACAGAGGTTATCAGAATTTCATCATGTCCCCAGTCTGCTGTGCTAATTCTGTTCCTTCCGAGACTATTTCGGCCGCGTGCATCTTACACAGAGTTAAACTCACCAGATAAAGCATACCCTATGCTCAGAGTGGCTGTATCAATCAACCGAGATCATAAAAGCCACCTACACCATGACCGACCCGTGGGTTTTGGCCGATGCCCGAGGAGGGGTTGGGGATGTGCCCAGCACCCTCTCACTCAGTATGCATCCAGATGCTCTCCCTTCCTTTCAGCGCAGAGAGAGGCTGTGTCTGGGGAGGGGTGGGGGAGTCTGTGTTGTCCAGGAAGCACAGGGATGCATATCAATCACTCTGTTTGGCGGGTAGCACAGACACACTGCCCTTTTATCCTATCACTATGCAGGCCTTTCCCATCTGTCCAGGAAGTGGGACTGTTTACAATATAGATGGTGTTCTGAGTCACAATAATATCGCATGTTTGTGAACTACTCAAGAAATTACGAAGCTTCTAGGTGATTTGTTTTCACATTGCTAGGAGCCACATGCAGATGGCTAATTTTGATCCTGGTGTTTGCGTCTTCCAGCCACGTCCCTCTCACTGACTAATCAGCAAATATGTGTGGCAATTCTCTACTGGACCCCTAATGAAATGGGCCTAGGGAACCCCAAAGTTGGAAACTCTGGCTTTTCCCTGGTGATCCCTTCAAATGCTGTCACCATCAAAAGCACAGGGGGCCTCTCTTGATTTTGCAGCGTTCTCTTTCTGAATATGTCTCTGGACACACTTGTTCTCTACCCTGTTCGTGGATTAAAAAGAACTTTTGATGCAGCAAGTTCAGATTTTGGAGAACACCCCCGATATGGGCAGGTCTGTTATAATATGGCTTATTTGTTTTCATTGTTCAGTTTGCCTTGGCTTAACCCACTTACCAGTCAACTGTGTGTTGTTAAAATATTTCACCTCTCAGTTCTCCCTTTGCACCAACTAACTTCACCAACCTATAGCTCTGGGTCATGGAAGAAGCAAAATCTTTATGATGACCAAGTCTCTCTCTGAGACTCAGGACAGGCGGCAGCCTTTCGATGACCCTTTGGACTCCAGCTTGTTGATCACAAACCACGTGGCGAGTGCAGGGAAGCCCTCTGAACTGCTGCTCTCTCTCTGTTACTTCCAGGAACTCGGTAGTCTACCCACTCTGAACAAGTCCTCATCTCTCTCGTCTCCCTTGCTCCAAACACTGTCTCTGTTCCTCAGCATGCACTCTCCTCAGTGAGTTTCCTTACCCAAGGCTCTTATTCACATATCTGCCGGTCCACACATATGGGCGAGCTGTTAATCAGCTTTTGTTTAGTATCAGCTTAAGCATTTCAACTTCTGGTTTCTGTTGTGTTCCTTCTCGGCATGCAAATGGGCAAAATGCATGTTCACGGCAGAGCCCTCAACGCCACCATCCCTGGCACTCGCGCCGCTCCTGCCCTGCGCACCAGCCCCTGGCACACTCACCAGCTACGGAGGAGACGACCACAATGCTCCCGTTGGTCTGCTTCAGCATGGGCAAGGCGGCCGTGCTCAGGACCACGTAACTCAGGAGGTTGACCTCTAGGCTTCTGCGCAAGAGATGGATGTCATTGCTAAACACCCTCAAAGGTGTATAGTTGATGTGGTTGAGAATGAGCATGTCAAGTCCCCCTGCAAGAGACAGCTGTGGTGAGAGAAACCATCTGAGGTTGATTACCCGCCCCCCTGCCCCTGTCTCAAAAGCTCCCTGGTGACCCCTAGGACAAAGTCCAGAAGAGGAGAGAGGAGACGCTGTCTCACCCACGAGCTCTCCAGCTTTGGCAACAAATTGTTCTGCGAAGGTCATGTTCTCCATGGTGCCTGCCACGTAGTGCGCTGAGGCCGCCCCCAGCTCCAGGCAGCGGGATACCACCTGCAGGGGCATAGTGGCAACTGGCGTCGGTCTTGGCTGCAGACCTTTGGGGCGGGCAGTCTCTGGCATAATGGGGGCTTAAATGAGAGGTTGCTCACAGCCCTGAAAAGTGTGTGTACATGTGTGTCATTAAAGGCAACGGACGCAGCATTTGTCCTCTGTTTGAAATACTGTCTGGAACAAGGTTGGGTTACAGATGGATAAATCGCGGTGCTGGAGTTTAAGTCCACGGTTTGTGCTCATGAGTCTCTGTGAACAGATGGTTCTGAACACATGATTGATATGGGTGCTAGTTTCCATGTGGGTAGCCTTAGGTTTGTGCATATTTGTGTATCCTTAGGTTTGTGAATCTGAGTATATAAGAGGGCATGCGTCTGCATGGTGACCAGAATGTGAATTCTTGAGTAGGTACTGGAATGTTGGTATCTGAGTACATGGCTATATGTCTGTAACTCCATGTGTCAATGTGTGTGAATGGGCGTGTCTGTGAGCATACAGAGCCCAAGAACTTTGTGTCTAGATATGTATGCATGAGAAGGAACACTTACAAGCATACTTTGGTATTCCTGCAGGTGTTTGAATCCTCTGTGTGTGTATCTGTGTCTGAGTGTGCCAGTTCTATGCGTTGGCATGTATATGCAAGCATATAAAGGAATACATCTGGGCACATGAGGTACATACGGCTGTGGGCACAGGACCCTCACCTTCTTTAGACTTTCTTCTGACCTCGCTGTCACTACCACGTGAGCTCCCATCCTTGCCAGGTGATAGGCCATTTCTCTTCCAATTCCCTTGCTGGCCCCCGTGACAATCACTCTCTTTCCTCGAAGCATCTCTGGGAAACCCCAAAAGGAAGTGAGGACCACACATGGCAGCAACATTCCTCCTCCCACTCTAGAGGTGGAGAGCTTTATCTCAGTGTCTGAAGGTTATGAGCCCATATCAACTCATCCCAAGCTGCATAAATCAGTGAAGGGACAGACCCGTCTTTCGTAAACATTTTCTGAAATGGGAATTTGCTTTGGTGGTTCAAAAGCAAGTCTCCCTGCTGCCCTTTTTGAAAACCCCTATGGACAGAGAGTTTAGCTACAACACTGGAGTTCCAGACGTTTCTGGACTCATCAGATTGCTCAACTGAAATAAAATTCAAAAAGTCATCAAAACACATGTGCTCATAGAGATTCCAGGGATTTTCTCTCACTTCTATTTAGTCATCAACTCTAGAATTCCTTCTTATTTCCCACTTATCCACCCCTTCACAGAGCTCAATTATCTGGTGAAGTTGTGAATTTTGGAATTACCCTCATTTTCTTTTTCTTTTTTTTTTTGCAGGAGATCTGAAATTGCTTTCAATTTAATGTGCCAAATAAAACATGGATTATTTAGCAATCTTTTAACCTCCTCACACCCCATAAACAGAAGCACAGTCTTACCTCAGGGTCCCGTCTTGTCCAGCAACTCTGGGGATCAAGAACTCCTTCTGATCCTCAGAAACATTCCAGCCATCCCTGGGTGTTAAAATCGATTCCTCCAGCCATCCCTGGGTTTTAAAATCTTTTCCTCCAAAATTAAACGCATTGGTTCTTACCTGGTCTGAATTCCTCATTCGCAGAATAGTAGTAGTAGGCCAAGAAGATCCCCAGAATGGGGAGGAGGTATTTTTTCATAAAAGCCATCAGACAGGGATCTGGCGCGAGGAGCCCTGTGGGACACACAGAGAGAACCTACAGAGCTTTCTACAACCTCCTAGGCAGGCAGCAGCCTCTGAATTGTGACATCAGGGACGGGGGAGGCTGGAGTAGTCTCAGGCAGTGCTAGCCAATTTCCCTGTCAGAGCCGCGATTGGCTTTGGGTGGGATCCCATTCGTCCCTGGCAGCCTGCGTGGTAGATTTCATAATGGACAATGTTTACTCCATTTCATTGAGCAAGAAGAGACTTCCAGATGGCCAGGCTCATGACTGTACAGAACTGGATTCCTGAGCATCCCTACCCCGAGCCCATCTTCCTCGGAACGCCATTTACGCCAGGAATCAACGGCCTTTCAAAAGTGATCTATCAAAAGCTAGAGAGAAAGCGTGTGTGGGGCTTCTGAGGGAAGTGTGACTAATAGCGAAGAGAGCCAGAGTCAAGCCAATCTCACTCTCAGCCCCACCTCCCAGTCGGAAGCAATTAAAAATAACAGCACAAAACAGAAAAATAGGCTTAAGAAAAAAAAAGGTGCACATCTTGGAGGGGGAAAAAAAAAGCAAACAAGCCTTATAAACCTCACATTCAAGTTCAATGAACAATATTACAACATCAAAGGAGAATGCAAGCCAGCTAGAACCCAGATGGCGGGAAACTCATGACCCGTCAAGACTCTCAGGCAAGTGCAACGGAATGTGCACTTATTACTTTAACAGCAAATAAAGAAGAAATGATGAGTGTCAAGGAAATGAAAGCTATTAAAGTAGGTCTTTTAAACACCATAGAGAACCAAAAAAATGTGGAGAGGATAATAGGAAGAGGGGAACCTGATGTAGAAGAAAAAAGAATGAGCATCGTTGAAGCAAAGCTAGTCTGAGAAGCCCACATCCAGTTAAAAATTGATCTGTTAAAAATTGATCCAGTTAACAATTAAAGGACTAGGGGGAGAAATCCCTAGTAATTTAGAATTTATCACAGAAATATCGAAATAGCCATGTTGGTATGTCTGTCACAAGGATCAATCCTCAAAGAATTTAGGCTATTGTAATTGTTAAGTTTTTCAATTTAAAACCCGCCATTGAAACCATACCCACTACCCTATCACAGAGAAAATCCAGAATTTTGCAAGTTGCCAATGGAGCCAAGGAAACCAATTTAATATGGCAGTAAGGGTATCAGTGCTTTGGAGGAGGAATGTAGGTTGAGGGTGAAGGATTCACATAAGATTAAGAGAAACTGAATTATGACTCCCAAGTATAGTATCTGGAAACACTCACTGAATTTTCACTTCAGAGCAAGGAAAAATAATTTAAGACCCAGAGGAGATGAAATAATTTGTCAACAAAGGCCCACACCTGCTTTCCAGGAAACAGTTCAGATCTAAGAACAGTTGAGGGTCAGATAGTTCATGGAGAACAAAAGAGAAAAAATATTTTAAAAATTCAACTGCAAAATTATATTACATAGTGTCAGAACTATAAGATACACACACATATATGTATATATTATATATTTACACATATATGTATTAATATATATATATATATACATATACATATACACATTTCTTTTCTTGGTCACAGCCCATGGCATGTGGAATCTTAGTTCCCTGACCAGGATGGAACCAATGAAGTGTGGAATCTTAACCTCTGGACTGCCAGGGAAGTCCCTGATGAAGTAATTTCTCATCAGTAAAATGCATTGATGAGAATGAGGATGCTACATAATGGTTGATGATTTTAAATCTTAGCAGTTTTTAAAAGTTTTGGTCTAAGGATCTTTTTTTTTTTTTAATTGGAGTACAGTTGCTTTAAATATTGTGTTAGTTTACACCGTACAATGAAGTGAATCGACTAGATGTATACATATGTCCTCTCCCTCTTGGACCTCCCTCCCACCACCTCCGCTGCACCGCTCTAGGTCATCCCAGAGCACTGAGCTGAGCTCCCTGAGCAATACCGCAGGTTCCTGCTAGCTATCTCTCTTACATATGGTAGTGTATCTATGCCAAGCCTAATCTCCCAGTACCTCTCACCCTCCCCTTCTCCCTCTGCGTGCACATGTACATTCTCAGTGCTTGCATCTCTGTTCCTGCCCTGGAACGAGGTTCATCTGTACTTTTTTTCTAGATTCCACATACATGGATTAATATTCGTTTGTTTTTCTTTCTCTGACTTGCTTCACTCTGTATGACAGATTCTATGTCCATCCACACCTCTACAAGTAACCCAGTTTTGTTCCTTTTTATGATAGAGTAATATTCCACAGTGTGTTTGTACCACATCCGCTTTATCCATTCCTCTGTGGATGGACACTTACATTATTTCCATGTCCTGGCTATTGTAAATAGTGCTTCTATGAACATTGGGGTATATGTGTCTTTTTGAATTATGATTTTCTCAGGGTATATGCCCAGTAATGGTATTGCTGGGTCATATGGTAGTTGTATTTTTAGTTTTTTAAGGAACCTCCATTCCATTCTCCATAGTGGCAATATCAGTTTACATTCCTACAAATAGTATAAGAGGGTTTCTTTTCTCCACACCCTCTCCAGCATTTATTGTTTGTACATCTTTTGATAGTGGCCATTCTGACTGGTGTGTGGTGGTGCCTCATTGTAGTTTTGGTTTGTATTTCTCTAATAATTAGTGACATTGAGCATCTTTTCATGTGCCTCTTGGCCATCTGTATGTCTTCTTTGGAGAAATATCTATTTAGATCATCCCCCCATTTGTTGATTGGATTTTTTTTTTTGATATCGAACTGCTTGAGTTGTTTGTATATTTTGGAGATTAATCCTTTATCTGTTGATTCATTTGCAAATATTTTCTCCCATTCTGAGGGTTCTCTTTTCATCTTGTTTATGGTTTCGTTTGCTGTGCAAAAGCTTTTCAATTTAATTAGGTCCCATTTGTTTATTTTTGTTTTTATTTTTATTATTCTAGGAGGTGGATCAAAAAAGATCTTGCTGTGGTTTATGTCAAAGAGTGTTCTGCCCATGTTTCCTCCAAGAGTTTTATAGTGTCCAGCTTTATATTTGGGTCTTTAATCCATTTTATTTTTGTGTATGGTGTTAAGGAGAGTTCTAATTTCATTCTTTTACATTTAGCTGTCCACTTTTCCCAGCACCACTTATTGAAGAGAGTGTCTTTTCTCCGCTGTATATTCTTGCTTCCTTTGTCCTAGATTAGGTGACCAGAGGTGTGTGGGTTTAATCTCTTGGATTTCTATCCTGTCTCATTGATCTATATTTCTGTTTTTGTGCCAATACCATACTGTCTTGATGACTGTAGCTTTGTAGTATAGTCTGAATTTGGGTATCCTGATGCCTCCAACTCCGTTTTTATTTCTCAAGGTTGCTTGGGCAATTTGGGATCTTTTGTATTTCCATATAAATTGTAAAAATTTTTGTTGTGATTCTGTGAAAAATGCCATTGGTAATTTGATAAAGATTGCATTGAGTCTGTAGATTGCTTTGGGTAGTATTGTCATTTTGACAATACTGATTCTTCCCATCCAAGAACTTGGTATATCTCCCCATCAGTTTGTGTCATCTTTGATTTCTTTCATCAGTGTTTTATAGTTTTATGAGTACAGGTCTTTTGCCTCCTTAAGTAGGGTAATTCCTAGGTATTTTATTCTTTTTGTTGAGATGGTAAATGGTATTGTTTCCTTAATTTCTCTTTCTGATTTTCATTGTTTTAGTGTATAAGAATGCAAGATATTTCTGTGCATTAATTTTGTATCCTGCAACTTTACTAAATTCTTTAACTAACTTTAGTTGTTTTCTGGTGGCATCTTTAAGATTTTTATGTATAGAATCATATCATCTGCAAACAGTGATAGTTTTACTTCTTTTCCAATTTGGATTTCTTTTATTCTTTTTCTTCTCTGATCACCATGGCTAGGACTTCTAAAACTTTGTTGAAAAATAGTGGTGAGAGTGGCCTTTGTTGTCTTGTTCCTGATCTTAGAGAAAATGCTTTCAGTTTCTCACCATTGAGAATTATGTTTGCTGTGGGTTTGTCATGTATGATCTTTATTATGTTGAAGTAGTTTCTCTCTGTGCCTACTTTCTGGAGAGCTTTTTGTTTCTTTTAAATTATAAATGGGTGCTGAATTTTGTCAAAAGCTTTTTCTGCATCTATTGAGATGATCATATGGTCTTTATTCTTCAATTTGTTAATATGGTGTATCACATTGATTGATCTGCATATATTGAAAAATCCTTGCATCCATGGGATAAATCCCACTTGATCATGATGTATGATTCTTCTAATGTATTATTGGATTAGGATTGCTAATATTTTGTTGGGGAATTTTACATCTATATTCATCAGTGATATTGATCTATACTTTTTTGTGTGTGTGATATCTTTGTCTGGTTTTAGTATCATAGTGATAGTGGCCTTGTAGAACCAGTTTGGGAGTGTTCCTCCCTCTGTAATTTTTTGGAAGAGTTTGAAAAGGATAGGTGTTACTGTTCTCTAAATGTTTTGATAGAATTCACCTGGGAAGCCATCTGGTCCTGGACTTTTGTTTGTTGGAAGATTTTTAAATTACTGTTTGCTGGGGTCCAGTCCCAGTGGATCCAGGGTGATTCGAAGGTGGGGATGGAGTCGGCGTCCTTGGAAAAATACATATTTAATTACAGATATATAGAGAAATTAGAAATGGATAGTATAGTAGGAAAATTAGTGGAGAAAAAGATGCTGAATAACTTGGTTTACATGGAATAGCATCCATGCTCCAGATGGGAATTCAGCCAGAAAAACAGGGAGCAAGAAAGAAACGACATGGGGGAAATCAGTCTTTCTGGAAACTGATCTGATTTCTTTATTTTTGGGTTTGCTTATATACCTTTTGTTACACATAGGGATGAATACAGAGTCACGCAGGGGTCAGCAGTCCTGACCTTTATCAAAATCAGGTACTTCACATAAAAAGGTCTTAGGGATTTTACATAATCTTCTGGCCATGAGACCTGCTGACATTTTATAATCCATTCTTTCTGATAACCAAAAAACTTATTTCTTCCAAGGGTGTTTTTTCTTAAACCAGGCACCACCCTCCAAATAAATTTGCATTCCTATAGGGTGAGGGTGTAGTGAGTTACAATCAAGAAAGGAATTTATTTAACCCAAGGTTAACATGATTAATCTTAAAGGTTAATACTTATTTCTCCTATATGCTTAAAGGTTAATACTTATTTCTCCTATATGTTAATTGTATTCATTATAAGGACAGGGAATATGGAGATTTAGCAGCAAACATCAGCCCAACAAATGAAAATCTTCACTAATGCTCTCCTTAAGATTTATCTAGTCTTGAGACAGTGATAAAGTTACATTTTTACATAGCAAGGACACAGTGATTTTTAACAAAGTACAGTGATCTATTACAAAAGAGAAAATTCATTAACTCAAAAAGTCTAGTATTGCTAACCTTAAAAACTACTGTATTTCCTTTTCCATATTCCAAATACATTGATTAATATATTCCCAGATGCCTAAGGATATGGAGGCCTGGCGGCAATCATTGACTCAACAATGAGAAAAGCCCTATGCTAATTAAGACTTTCAAAATATTCCAAAACTCTCTGTGCTATTTATGGTTGAGAGGTAGTAAACAATCATGTGCATAGTGGCAGGAGTATGGATAATCCTGTCACAGAAGCTAGTCTGTCAGCTGAGAGGTTTGACCTGAGACACACTTGTCCCACCCAGGGCGGGGAATTAGCAGCAATTATTGGCACAACAAATGAAAAAACCCTTCACCAATATAATTTCTAACCAACCCACTATACTGACAATTTCCCAAAAGAATTTGCCTTTAGTAAGTCTAAAACATCTCATGCCTCTCAGGTTGGGAGGCTGTAAACAATCACATGTAGCCGGACGAACCTATACAGGTGGGCTAGATAACCTTCAGAGGAGTCCATAAGCTGAAACACTCTTGTCACTCCCAGGAATTTTTATTGGCTTGGAGCTGCATGTTAACTCCTTCTCCGAGAGAAATGGTGATGGGGGAGAGCCCCCCGTAAAGTCAGAGGTGTAGGTGAGAGCATAAAACAGACTCTGATTTTGGGGGTAGATGCTCGGGAACAGGGGGTTACCTGAGGCTTGATCATGCCTTTGCATATGCCAAGCCTCCTTCCTCATGACCTTTGCCATGGGCGGAGTTCCTCATGCTGGCCCCCAGCAACTGTTTTAATTTCATCACTTGTGATTCATCTGTTTATATTTTCTAATTCTTCCTGGTTCAGTCTTTGAAAGTTGTAGCTTTCCAAGAATTTGTCTATTTTTTCCAGATTGTCCATTTTATTATCATATAGTTGCTTATTGTAGTCTCCTATGATCTTTTGTATTTCTCCAGTGTCAGTTGTAATTTCTCCTTTTTCATTTATAATTTTATTGATTTGAGTTCTCTCTCTTTTTTTGTTGATGATTCTGGTTAAGGCTTATCAATTTTGTTTCTCTTCTTAAGAGAACCAACTTTTTTAGTTTTATTGATCTTTGCTATTGTTTTATTTATTTCTATCTCATTTATTCCCTCTCTGATCTTTATGATTTCTTCTACTGACTTTGGATTTTGGCTTTTCTTCTTTTTCTAGTTGCTTTATGTGTAAGGTTAGATTGTGTATGTGAGAGTTTTCTTTGTTTCTTGAGGTGTAATTGAATTGCTATTATACGTACCTGCTATAACCGCTTTTTCTGTGTCTCATAGGTTTTGGATCATTGTACTTTTGTTGTCATTTATTTCTGTGTATTTTTAAAAAATCCCTTTTGATTTCTTCAATGATCTCTTGATTATTCATCAGTGCACTGTTTAGCTTCCATGTGTTTGTGTTTTTTTACAGTTTCCCCCACCCCGTGATTGCTTTCTAATCTAATAGCATTGTGGCTGGAAAAGATGCTTGTTATTTCAATTTAAAAAAGTTTTCCAAGGTTTGATTTGTGACCCAGGATGTGATCTATCCTGGAAAATTTTCTGTGTGTACTTCTGAAGAAAGTGTATTCTTCTGCTTTCAGGTGAAATGTCTTTATCAATTAAATCTGGCTGGTCTACTGTGTCCTTTAAAGCTTGGGTTTCCGTATTTATTTCTGTCTGGATGATCTGTCCGTTAGTGCAAGTGCGGTGTTAAAGTGCACTTTTAATACACTATCACTGTGTTAGTGTTGATTTCCCCTTTTATAGCTGTTAATATTCACTTATGTATTGAGGTGCTCCTATGTGAGTGCTTAAATATTTATAATTGTTAATTTCTTCTTGGATGTGTCAACTACAAGTTGGCACTTGCCATCTACCTCTATACAAGCTGCTTCAGCTGAACACCTGATTTTCAACACCTCCTGAAAAGAGTTCAGGTTGGGGAGCAGAAACAGGTACTCCAATTCTTGTATCTCCTCATTATCTAGAAAAGCTCTGAAATCCTTCATGGTGATATCTGCTTCTTGTGACTAGCAGTGACCTTCATGAGATTGCATGTACTCCCCCTTCCTCAAAATCACATATAAACTCACCTTTCCCCCTAATTTTTTGGAGCAGTTTCTCAGAGCTATCTGAGGTGCTCTCTCCTGGGTTATTGTCCTCATTTTGCCCCAGAGAAAACTTGACTCACAACTCTCAAATTGTGCATTTATTTAAAAAGTCAATGATGAACACCTTGATCATTATGTAGTGTCTTTCCATACCTCTTGTAGCAATCTTTATTTTGAAGTCTATTTTATTTGATATGAGTATTGCTACTCCAGTTTTCTTTTGATTTCTTTTTGCATGGAGTATCTTTCTATCCTCTCACATCCAGCTCACTTATCTGTTCTTCTGCTTCAGTTACTTTGCTATTGATTACTTTTAGTGTATTTTTAAATTTCAGTTACTGCGTTATTCATCATTGTTTGTTCTTTAGATCTTCTAGGTCCTTGTTAAATATTTCTTGTATTTTCTTGGTCAGTGCCTCCATTCTGAGATTTTGAATCATCTTTACTATCATTACTCTAAATTCTTTTTCAGGTATGTTGCCTATTTCCTCTTCATTTACTTGGTCTTCTAGGTTTTTACCTTGCTTCTTTGTCTGTAACATAGATTTTTGTCATCTCATTTCTTTGATGGGTGGGACAGGGTGCTCCTGTCGTACTGGTTGTTTGGTTTGAGGCATCCAGCGCTGGAGTTTGCACTCAGTTGGACTGAGCCAGGTCTTGGTGCCGAGATGAATACTTCCGGGATAATTCATGCTGATTAATATTCCCTGGGGTCTGAGGTTCCCTGTTAGTCTAACAGTTTGGACTTGGCACTCCCACCATAGGAGATCAGGCCTGGTCACTGGCCTGGGAACCAAGATTCTGCAAGCTTCTCAGCATTGCAGAAAAAACAAACAACACATCCACAATAACAGAATAAAAAATAAAATTGGAAAAATTAAAAAATACATCCTTTAGAGAAAAATAAAAATATAAATGAAACAACAATAAGGTGAACTACCACCACCACAACAACTATAAAAATTAAAAACAAAAATACCCCAAAGGAAAAGGCCTTGGCTATGGGGGTTGGGGGAGTGAGTCTTAGGTGGGGGTGGGTCTTAGGTAGGGTGGGGGCTAGGTTTAGGACCAGTGCTGCTAGGAAAGGTCTTGGGGTGGCAGGGGTGGGGTTTAGGCTCAGCACTACTGGAGGGGGCCTTGGAGAGCAGCAGTTCAGGCTGGGACCCCAGTGAGCTCCTTGGGGCCCAAGGAGGCAGGGGAAATGCTGGCCAAGTTTCCGTCTGATCCTCCCACCATGTGAAGGTCCTTTCCCTGCCCCCGCTGATGCCCTTGCCGTCAGTGGGCCACTCCAATTATGGGAACCTCTCACCTCCCTCCGCCACTCCTCAGAGGGCCCGGTCCTGTCCACTTCTATTTCTTTTCCTCCCAACCCCTCACATCCCACTAGTTCACATAGGGGTTCCTCCCATCCCCTTAGGTGTCCCAGCTCCCTGGCCAGTGCCTAGTAGGTGCCCCAGTTGTGAGGAGGCACCTACTAAGAGGACTCTGCTTCCTTCTATTTCGTCATCTTGACTCTATCTTCTAAGGATCCTCTTAACAATCTTAAAAATCATCAAGGCTCTCAAAGAATTTTTACATATGTGGTTTTACCTATTGATATAGATGTATTAGAAATTGAAACTGAGAATTTCTTGTTTCAACTCAAGAATACAGAAGCATCCATGTGTTAAGCTTTGTATTATCATACATCTCGTAGGCTAGGGAAACTCAACAGAGAAGGAGAAGGAAAGAGGGTGAATAATGTTTTAATATGATTATGAAAACAGTTTTGACCTTTCAAACTTCCAAGAGGGTCTCAGGGACCCAGGGGATCACCCTTGGATCCCATTACTTGGATCCACTGTGTGTTTATAGTTACACGGCTGGTCCTCTCATTAGCTTGTTAACTCCTGGAGGCCATGGATTATGTCTTTTTCATCTTTGTCTCTCTTCATCTCCTTCTAACTTTGCTCCAAAATAGGCATTCAGTGAAATTTTGCTGTTTTAGTGTTTGCAAGGCACTGCAGCAAAGAGAGCATTGCTATCTTTCTGGAGCCTGATTTAATCTAGGGAAGTCACTGAGATTTAGCATTTTGTCCAGAACTGATCAACCCCCTGCCCCCTAATCCTCTTCTGTGGTGCTCAACAATTTGAAAACTAACAAATATTAATAATAAAAAAGACAAAAGGAAATATTAATGTTTCACCTAGCACTTGTTTGGATTAGATTTTCACAAATCAAGTAAAGTTTCTTTCACTGCCATAGCAACGAACCTGAACTGTTCATTCCTTCATGCTGCTCCTCCTTTGTAAGGCATTGACCACCTACATTTCAGAGCAGGCTTTCAGTGAAATGCCCTCGGCATGACCCGCGCATGGTCAAAACCCCACATAGAATGAGTCACTTTCAGCTGAAGGTGCATGGCTGAGCCCAGCCAGGAATTCTCTCTGACTTGATTACCCCCATCTAAATGAATGAGGTCAAGAAAAACACGGAGGGGAAAAGAGGCCAGGAGCAGCCACAGGGCAATTCCTGAGCACTTGGTATAACATGAAGATCACAAATGGAGCACCTGTCATTTCTGAGGCAGCTGCGGCTGGAGTGCTCTTTGGAACTGTTTGATAGCTTTGTTAAGGAAGCAGTCTCTTCCCTCTGAAAACTCATCCTGCCAGTGGAACCATGAGTGGGCAGACCTTGGAGTAAAAGGTGGGTGAACCCTATGTTTGGAGGTTCTGCCTTCCCTGGGAAAATAACAGGTTAAGACAGGAAGGGATCTTAGCATAATGTTGTAGGGTGCATAAACGTCTCCCCTTCCCTCCTCGGTCCTCCCACCCTGCTCCCCACCCCGATCTGGTTCCTCAGGTCTGATTTTTTTTTTTCCGTTAAGAACTGCTAGGTCTGTGCCGTCAGGAAAGGGCAACCCCACTCCAGTATGCTTGCCTGAGAAATCCCACGGACAGAGGAGCCTGGCAGGCTCTAGTCCATGGGGTCACAAGAGTCGGACACGACTGAAGCAACAGCACAGCAAGTCTGCACCATGGCTACCAAAATCTGCTCCTAGCCAGGGAGACAGCTGGGAAATAAAATTCATCTTTCATGGCAAGATGAGGAAAATTTAAACAAAAAAAATCTTCTCCATCCTTTGGCCTCCCCTTTCATCGTATATCTGCATTGCACATCGACCAAAACGCCCCCATCGACAGACATACCTGCTCAGCTGCAAAGAGCCATAGTCTCCCAGCGTCAGTCGGACAATTCCTTAAAGATAACATTTCTTCATGGTGCTTAGATCTGGCTTATGTAAACTGTCAATAGTGCATCATTCATTGGGTATCAATATAATGCCTCTCTCTCAGAAAACTTACATAACTGTACCTTGAATTCTAACAGGTGGAACAATTCTCAGAGCTTTCCGAGATGCTATTTCCAGTTTATAATCCTCAAATTTGGCTCAAATAAAATTTTCCTTTTCTTTCTTAGGCTAGCTGATTATTATTATTATTATTTTTTGTCGACACAACTATCATTTTACATCATTTTGTCTGATAACGTGGACTTCCTGCCCTCCCTACCCCCAACCCCCTTCTTTTCCCTCTCCAGTCTGCCTAACAAGAGGGAAAGTTCTATTTCTCAGCCCTTCTGCAGGACACTATTCCTAACAGACAGATTTACTCATATTATCCAACTAATGGAAGCTCAGATGCAGGAAAATGAACTAGAGATGGGATAACCTGCCCTGCACGTGCCGCCTTGACCCTGCTGGTCATGCGTAGTTGGGTGGCAGGGGACTGGTGAGGCAGACTAGCTGGTGTCTGTTTGCCTAGGAGAGCTGAGAGCCTCTTGGGAAAGAAGGCCCGGAGTCTGGCTTGATCCCCTCCCCTCAGTGGGGCGGGCAGAGACAATTCTGACCAAGCCTTGCACTTCTGCGCGTTTTCCGCTGGCCCGTGGCATGCGAACTTACACTGGAGCTCTCAGGAGCCTCACACGTAACTGTAAAAATCACTCCCCAGAAAGTCTGGGGAGACTTGGTAGCAATCAGGCACCGTGAGAGAGGCCCACACAGCGGAGGGGACTGACCGGCAAAGCCGCTGCACAGCTTCAGCCCCTCAGTGTTTCCTCTTGGTTGTTCAGCCTGGTTTTCAGGAAGCACGTCAGGTGGGCATAGGAGCCCCTGCTAGGCGGGTTGCTTAGGGTGCCAGTGACTGCAGTGTTAGAGGGAGGCCACCTCCCTCTGGGGAGAAGTAGGGTTGCCACATTTAGCAAATAGAAAGTCAGGCCAGCCAGTCAAATTTGAATTGCAGATAGGCAACACATCCTATTTTAGGATCTGTATAATCTCAACTATTCCATGGATTATATTTATGCTAAAACATTATTCATGGTTTATCTGAGAGTCAGATTTAACTGGGTGTTCCGTGCTTTTTCCTGGCAGTCTTAGAAGTGGCCAGAACCTTGGGGACATTGGGAGATTGTACCTCACGTTATGGACAAAGTATCCTTGATCGTAGCAGCTACTGAGAGCAGAGGTGAGAACACCAAATGTACCTTCATCACAGGCGGACCCAGCCACCCAGCCGCAGACAGCCCCCAACGGGGCCACTAGCAAAGGAGAAGGGTACATGCCACATGGCGGCTGACTGATTTAATCTACTAATATTTATTTAGGGCGTTCCGGATTTCTTTGGAAGGGATGATGCTAAAGCTGAAACTCCAGTACTTTGGCCACTTCACGCGAAGAGTTGACTCATTGGAAAAGACTCTGATGCTGGGAGGGATTGGGGGCAGGAGGAGAAGTGGACGACAGAGGATGAGATGTCTGGATGGCATCACTGACTCGATGGACGTGAGTCTGAGTGACCTCTGGGAGTTGGTGATGGACAGGGAGGCCTGGCATGCTGCGATTCATGGGGTCGCAAAGAGTCGGACACAGCTGAGCGACTGAACTGAACTGAACTGAACAGATCAGGTCCTGTGACCTATGAAAAAGCAAAATGCTTTCCAAGCCTTAAGAAGGAGACAGACATGGTAATCAATGAAATGGGATGCAGAGGGAGCTGTGTGAGAAAAGAGAAGGAGGTGCGGAAGAGAAGGGAGTGTTTGGGAAACTGCAAACAGTTCCACGCGGAGGGATCACTGAGTTGTAAGGCGTATGGTTACATGGGGAGAAGCCGGCAGGAACCACACCCCTGAAGGCCATCCACCTGAACCGCTGGAATCGGTGGTTCTGGCATTTACGCGGGATCACTGAGTTGTAAGGAGTACGGTTACATGGGGAGAAGCCGGCAGGAACCACACCCCTGAAGGCCAGCCGCCTGAACCGCTGGAATCGGTGGTTCTGGCATTTACACGAAGCGTCTGCACCCTCGTTGCATCCTAGACCGCTTCCTGTTCACTGGCCTTTTGTACCCCTCCCAGCCTTAGGCTGAGCGTTCTGGTTCACATGCCCACCTCGGGCTCAGCAATCCAGCCTCACTCTCTCCATCAACACTTCCCTCTCCCGGTGCTGGGGTGCTGGGTCTGGCTGTGTCCCCGGGCGGCTTGCAGCTCCGGAGATTTGCACCTGCTCCCAAGCCTCTTCTCCCCTGGGATTCTGTCCATGTATAGCCTCTGGGCTTTCTTCCTTCCTCTCTAACTGCTTCCTCTCCCGGGAGCCGCCCTGTAGAGGTCTGGATCCCTTGAATTTTGAGGTTAGTCTTGGTTCTCTCCTCATTCTGTCCTTCTCTATTTTCTCTGGGCATTTCCCCTCATTCTTGTGGTTCCGGTCACTTTCTTTAAGCTAATGTGTATTAAAAATCTCTCTCTCCTGTACTGCCTCGTATCCTAAGCTTCAGGTCGCATAACCACCTGCTTACTCAACCTCTCTCTCTTCATGCCTCCTAAACACCTCAAGCTCAACATGCCCAAATTGACCTGATTATTATTATTTTTAAATAGCTTTTGGGAAACACCATTTATAGACCAGAAAAGCATCTCATGATAAGTGTACAATTCAATGTTTTTTTTTTTTAAACAAGTTTGCAGAGTTGGGAAACTATCAAAACAATCCAATTTTAAAACATTTCCATCACCCCCCAAAGATTCCTCTTGCCCATTTACAATTACTTCCTGTCCCTCTGCCCAGGTGTGGCCAACCAGTAGTCTACTTTCCGTCTCTCATATTAGTAGAGTCAGATAATACGTGATCCTCTGTGCCTGGCTGCTTTGGCTCATGGTTTTGAGGTTCATCCTTGCATCCTTGTCAAAACGTATCGGTACTTTGTTCCTTTTATTGCCAGGTCGTTTCTCATTGTATGGATATACTACATTTTGTTTACGCATTGACTGATTCACAGACATTTAGAATTTCCACTCTTTGACCACGATGAATAGTGCTCTAGGAACACTGGCGTCAAAGTCTTTGTGTGGCATTGCTGGGTTATGTGGTAAATTTATATTTAACTTTCAAAGAAACTGCCAAACTGTTCTCTAGTGACTTTGTGATGTGTTTCAGTCAAGGGCTTCACCATCTTCCGAGTTAATGCTTCAGAACCTTGGAAATCCTTCTTTACTCCTCTCTCTCCATCTTTCCACATTCCATTTCTCACCAAGCCCAGTCGATTCTATCTCCCAGATATCTCTAGTACCATTTCCCCATCCTCACCCTCGCTATGACTCTCCTAACTTGGGCCACTGCTACTTCCTGCTTTAGCAGCCTCCTCACTCTTCTCTCTACCTACCCCACCTTCTCCAATCCATTGATATATTAAAAAAAAAAAAAACTTGTGAAACATTTGATATGCACAAAAGAATAGAAGAAGCCATAAATAACTTATGGGGCAATAATAAAGCAAAAGCCTCATTGGCCTGCCATCCAAATGGAGACCTGACTGTTGCCAAAACTGTAGAAGTGCCCCGTGGGCTTTAATGCACCCAGCTCTTCTTCACTGGCTCCTTATTGTTCTTAAAGTTCAAACTCATTAGCTGTGCAAGCTCTTTAGAAACTTTGAAATCCTTTCCCAGGAATCTCTCACCATTCCTACCCCTATCCTTCTTACCATTCAGGTTCTTCAAAGTCACCCTCTCTTGGACATGTAAGATGCTCCCCAAGCACTGGGTGTTTCTCTTATCACAGCTCCCAGTACTTTGTAGTCACAGTTGCTCTTTTTTTTTTCCCCCAATTACACACAGGTCTGAGAGGCCAGTGTATCTTCCATGCTTAGCACAGTGCTTGCATATGTTAGATGCTAGAAAGCATTTCCTGAGTGTTTAATGGAAATTGACTCATACATACAGATGAAGATGCTTGTTAGATATTTGAAGGTCAAGAGAAATGTCTAGGCTAGATATACTGCTTTGGGAGAATGAAATAATATAAACTAAAGTTTAAACCGTAGTAGATGACACCCCATCTAGAGGGCGAAGGGTACAGTGGGATGTTACAGGAGAGGAGAACAGGTAGAAAGGGGCAAGGAGACGCAGGGAGCAGGGGGACCTGAGTCAACAGGGAGGTGGGCTGGGGTGGGCAGAGGGTAGTCTCTATGAGGTGCCAGAGGTCACAGCGTGGAAGCTTCTGAGAGGTCAAGGAGGATGAGAAGTGATAAAAATACATTGGGTCTGGATATAGGAATCGCTGACCAACCTAGACAGCATATTAAAAAGCAGAGACATTATTTTGCCAACAAAGGTCCATCTAGTCAAAGCTATGGTTTTTCTACTAGTCATGTATGGATGTGAGAGTTGGACTATCAAGAAAGCTGAGTGCCGAAAAATTGATGCTTTTGAACTGTGGTGTTGGAGAAGACTCTTGAGAGTCCCTTGGACTGCAAGGAGATCCAACCAGTCCATCCTAAAGGAAATCACTCCTGACTATTCATTGGAAAGACTGATGCTGAAGCTGAAACTCCAGTGCTCTGGCCACCTGATGTGAAGAACTGACTCATTGGAAAAGACCCTGATGCTGGGAAAGATTGAAGGTGGGAAGAGAAGGGGACAACAGAGGATGAGATGGTTGGATGGCATCCCTGACTCAATGGACATGAGTTTGAGCTAGCTCTGGGAGTTGGTGATGGACAGGGAAGCCTGGCATGCTGCAGTCCATGGGGTCCTAAAGAGTTGGACATGACTGAGCAACTGAACTGAGCTGAGCTGGAGGCCCGTCGGGGCTCTGAAGGCGCTGAGGCCGGAACGTTATGGGTTGAGGAGGAATGTATTTGAGGAAAGAACATTTTTAGTGTGAGTGTTGGGGAGAGGAGCTTTTGAGGAGATTGGGTTGCGGGATGTGCAGATCTGAAGGAGGGTTCTGATCTTTAGGACAGCAGTGAGCTAAGGTTTCATTTAAATGGTTTTGAGTATTTTCTCTGTCCCAGACACAGCGCTGGGGTGAGCGTGCTTTCAGCTTGTGGGAAAGATCCGACAGAGTCCCTGACTAGTGAATCACTGGAGCGGCAAGAGTTACAGGGTCCGAGGACTGGGCATGCGGAGACTCAAGGAAATAAGGTGAGGGTGGACATCGAACTCTTGCGGTCTCCTTCTAAATTCAGCGAGTTTTTAGCCTAATGTGTTTCCTTCCTTCGATTTTTGATTTTTGAGAGGCACATGGATCTGACTTCTCCATCTGTCCATTTCTGTTGGAGGGCGGGAGGGGAAGAAGGTGGGAAGCTGAATCACTTAAGGCCCCCTTTCCCTCACGTTTAGCCACAGTATGTAGCTTTTATTCTCACTTCCGCCTCCTCCTGCTGTTCCTGGTCTGTGTACAGTCACACCTGTAAAGCAGGAGATGTCTTTCCCAGGTTGGTTGAATTTTTCCTTTTCTGTCTGATGAGAGGTTCATGAAGTTTGAAGTCTGGGAAACAGCCTGGGAAAAGGGCTTTACAGCAAGGGAGGGGGAATGTCTAGGTTTAGGATGTTAAGAGTTTTGACAGGTGTTTGCCAGCAGAGGGAGCCCCAGGGCTGGGCGAGAAAGCTCAGACTGCGTCCGTACACGCGTGCTGACTCCATGGAGCATAGCCCAGGCTCATCTGTCCTTGGGGTTCCCCAGGCAAGAATAATGCAGTGGGTTGCTATTTCCTACTACAAGGTATCTTCCCCATTCAGGTATCGAACCCGAGTCTCCTGCACTGGCAGGTGGCTTCTTTACCACTGTGCCACCTGGGAAGCACAGATTCCTGGGGTTTAAAAATCTCAGTCCAGAGGGTTTTTGGGTTTATGGGTTAAGATAAGAGAAGATGAAAGAGGGAAGGAGGGAGGAAGAAGACGGGCTCACAATACACCAACATATACACAGAAACAGTTACACAAAAATCACATAACCCCATCCCCCACCCCTCCCTCCACGCGCTCACAGTTTCTGCTTCAGTCCAGTGATTCCTAAAACTTGCTGTGCAGTTAAATCATCTGGGGGAGGTAAGGGCAGATTCCCAGGCCCTTGAATGGGAGCCATCAAGGTTGGGACCCAGGAATCTGTATTTTTGCAAAGTGCCCAGGAGATTCTGAAGTAGCCTTTAGACAAACAAACTGGCCAACACCTCTGGGTAGTTAGGTAAATATTTCAAGTAGAGCTTGTTTGAGACTGAATTTAATGGCTCCAGCCATCAACATGTTGAGTGGTAAAAGAATGTAATCCATGGATGCTGTTGTGACTGAGTCATTTCCTTTCTTTCTTTCCTTCTTTTTCTCCCCTCTCTCTTCTTTCCTTTCCAAGTAATTTTTGTATTCATTAATATAATACAAAGTCACATGATATCAAAAGGCTTATAATGCTAACAGCAACCCTTGCTTCTCCCTTCCCCATGCCCAGGTCCCTTTCAAGGGCAACCACATTTTAAAATCCTATTTCTTTCCTCTGATTAACTCCATATTTTAAAACATTTACTGCCGTTCTTGATTTTGTAACATTAGAAATTATTTATTGATTTCCCACTAAGGACTATTAGGACTTGCCATTTTATTTTACAACACACACAGATGCTCATTCCCTTCCAGCTAGATTCCTAACACTATTAAATCACAATTTTAATTAAATCATTAGTCAGTGTTCATATTATGATGACTGATTTTTTTTGCAGCTCAACAGTTTGCTGTACTGTGATTGCGTTTCTTTGTTTTCCTCTATGCCCCCTCCCCCCACCAGGAGTTAATAATCGTCTCATTTTTGTTTGTTTGCTCACTCAGTTGTCATGTTCTCCAAATCCTCTGGTAAAAGCAATACAGCTCAAATAAATGGGTCCAATTAATTGGATAATCTATATATTTTTTCCCTCGGAGACATTTGTTTTGGAGCCCCGGGTCCTCCTGTTCCAATCCAGACTAGGAGCTTGACAGGCTGGTAACTGGGACCTCCTTTACCATCCACCTGACCACCCCAGCTCTTTTTGGCTTACTTCCTCATGAATAACAGGGAACTGAATGTGGTGCTGTTTCACATCGAACACTTGTGCATGGGCTTGGATCCACCAGACCCTGGTCACGTACAGGCCAGGATGTCAGCTCTGCCAGCGTCCTTACTTTACCCTCGTCCTGATTCATTGTTTGGCTGAGGAAGGATTATTTTCTTCCCAAACTGGAAGACGTTGCTGTATTGCCTTTCAGTTTCTAGCTTCCAGTGTGGATAGTGAGAAGTTCAATTTCTGTTTGGACTCCTGATCTGGCTTTGTGAGCTGTTTTTCTTCTCTCTAGAACTTTTGGGATCCTTTCCCCCCTCCACCCCCTGGTGTTGTAACATTCCTAATTATGTGCTTTGAGGAGACAGTTTTGTGTTTTGTTTTGGTTCATTGTGTTGAATACCCACTGGGTCCTTTCAATATGGAAATTCAAATCTTTCATTATGGGAAATTTTGGAGAAATTATCTTTCTGGTTAATATATTCCCCTCCATTTTCTCTGTGTTCTTTTTGGACTTATTAGAAGACGTCAGAGCTTCTGGATGGATTGGATCTTGTAAACTTCTTATTTTTTTTGTCCTAATTTTCATCTCTTAACCTTTCTGTCCTACTTTCTGTGAGATTTTGTCAATTTTATCTTCCTGTGTTTCATTTTAATTTTTAAATTTCCTTTATATTTTTATTTTACAAAGCTCCTTTCTGTGTGTGACTACTTTTTTTTTTTTTTTAAACAAAACACTGACTGCTTGATCTTCATTGATGGACACACTGCCTTCTTTTATCTCTGAGGGGCTATCAATGTTGTCAAGAGCTATTGTTAGTAATTTCTTCTGACCCTCAAATATCAGTATGTATAATCTTTTTCCCTTTGGTTGTATAGTTTCTCCAAGGAGGAATGGTTCATTCCTCTGCCTACAGTGGGCTGGAGTAAGGAGAATGAAGAGGCGTATAAGTTGGGCTGTGTGTGTTTTGGGAGCTAAGTCAGGATAAGGGGCTGGGCAATCTCATCTTTCAGTGTGGAGGCTTCCTCTCATCCTGTTTCCAGCTCTATGCCTGAACCACCGTTTGCTGTGTCTGATGTCCCCGAGCCTGGCACCTCTTTAGCCAATTTCTGCAGAAAACAAACTTTCCTCCTTCTTGGAGGGCCCATCTCTTCCTCTGCCTGAAGGTTTCTGGTGCCCTGATCCTTGAGATTCTCCTGGGCTCTGTGACTTCTCATTGCCCTCCTACCAGGGGCTGTTGGGCTTCAATAGTCTCCAGTTGGCTAAGTCACTTATCCCTCACCTGTTCACTTTCCATCTTCTGAAAGGGTGTTGACATTTCTCATCTATTGTTTCCATGCTGGTTCTCTTTTGTTCTTGTCCCTTATAGCATGCACATTATTCTACTGGGATCGGTGTACTTTGTAAGGGAGTAGAAATAGATGTTTGTTCCACTGGAATGTTTAACCCTAGGAAGCTCTTTTGCGTAGCCTGACAGGCTTTTTTGAGAAGCCTATAGTAGTGCCATCTTCTGTTCCTCCCAAGATACCCAAAAATCAAGACTGTGGGAGGGAGACTTTTTATTAAGTCATTTGAATGGAAGAAAAGAAGGGGGAATCTTTCATTTGTTCACTCATCCTTTTTCCCCAGATATTTATTGAGCTCTAGTAAATGTCCAATGTGCTCGGTGCCAGGAATGTACAAGCTGAGCAATGTCTGGTGTGTTCCTTCAAGGAGATGGTAGTTAAGTATGAGGAGGGTAGGCAAGGAAGTCAAAGCTCATAGTAGCATAATAATAGCTGTAGTACAGTAGTAAATCTAAGGTCACAATTGTGTAATAACAATGTGTATAGGGTGCTAACGGGGAAAGAGTAGGGTAGCCAAGTCAGCCCAAGGCAGCGGGAAAGCTTTCTGGGAGGAAGGGATCCTGGGGCTAAGTTTTGAAGAATGAGTACAAGTTACGGAGATGAAGAAATTGGGGGAAGGCTGTACCCAGCAGAGGGAACTGTCTGTGATTAGATCAGGAGTCTAGAGATAGCTTGAGATTTCAGAGCGACCTCAAGTAGATTGAAGTGGCTGGAGCAGGGGTCCATTTGGGGAGAGGCCTGAGTCATTGAACTATAAATATTCACATTAGCATGATGCTGGGACGAGTAATGAAAGCTGCAAAAACCGTAATATCTTCTTCTCTCCGTGAATTTGAGCAAATTAAAAGAAATTATTTGTATTAATAAAAGGAGGATACCGTGTGATTATATAAAGAGATAAGATATGTAAAGTGCTGGCTCAATAGTAGGATTGTAAAGTATTCCAGCTCTTTCTTGACAAACCTGCCTTAAACCCTTCTACTCGCTCCAGTTTCCTAACAGTTGTAAAACAGATTCTAGAAAAGCTTAACTATTAAAATCTTTTCCCTCTTTCTGTTTCTGCCAGATAAGGATTACTTAAGCATCTTTTAACTGAATATTTTATTTTGTTTAATCAGAAGATGCTGTGATGATAAGTTCTTGGGTGTTTGGGGCACTTTTGTATAAAGTTTCTTGCAAGGCTCCTGGGTGGAACCAAGATAATTGAGTTCCAGTCTCCCTCTCCTCCACTGACATATATGTGACCTTGGACAAGGCCCTGCCTGTCTTGGCTTCAGTTCCCTCACCTGGCAAACAAGAGGAATTAAATTAGATTACATTTAAGATTTGTTCCAGCTCGGAAATTGGATGCATGGAGCTTTTTAGCTCTACTGAAATTAGTATCAAGAAAGAGCTAGGATTTTTGGATTTTATTTTCATATCATACATAAGAGGGAAAGGCAATTCCTTTCAAATTTTGGCAAGCAAGCAGAAGTGAGATTCTTCCATCTTTCCTCACTTCTCCCGCCCTTCTTTCAGCTTCTGACTGTGATTTACTCACACAGAACCCAAAGAAAAATACTGGCACTAAAAGAAAAAAAAATTCAAGTGTGTCTCTTTGAATTGGTAAGCTCTGTTGGAAAATTTGGGGGAGCAGGACTCTTCAAAGTCAACTGTTGTGAAAACACACCAGCGTCGTCTATAAGCAGTTTCCAAAGCGTGGGTTTAGCAGTTTTTAATCCCCTCACTGACTGAACCCTTCTGGGTGGTATTGTCTGTTGATGGCAAGGGAGGATTTGGGTAAATGGGGGTGTGGAGGGTCTCTAATGGTCCTGAAACCAGGGTGTTTGGATTCTGTCTGATCAGATGCTTTTAAGGCTCAGAAGTTCAGTATCCTGAGCAGCAGGCTGGACTGGGATTAAGGACTAGACGAACAGCACAGAAAGAATTTTGATAGATCACTTTAGGCCTCCCTTAGTCCTTTGAACAAGACTCTTTGAGATAAAACATGCCTTCTTCAAAGCTCTGGATCTCAATATTAAAAATATTAAACTAGCTGATAACTGGACGCAAAAAGCAGGTATCACCACTGTTAGCAATTCCCACGATACAGCTGAGTGTTTGTGCTCTGTCATCGCTTTAAAGCCAGTTTATAAAAACACAACCTGCAATCTTTGTATGATTTCAACAGACCATGCAGACAGTTTTAAAACTATTTTTGCAACTTTTAGTTCCAACTTAGCTTTCTGTCCCAAAATGATCAGAATGTGCTCAGTGCCAGTAACAGACATCTGGTCCCATCTGTGTTTTATCGCATCTTTCCTCCTGTACAGTGCAAAGCTCATCGGGCGTTTCTCTTGGGTTTTTTGTTATCTGTTTTTGACCAGCATTTGACATTGAAGTCTCTTTCAGCCCAGCCCTCCAGTTTATCCCAAATAGATGCATTATTTCAACAGCAGTTTTTCTGAGGATCTACTATGGACTAAGCCCTGACACAAATGGTGATGCTATTGTATATTATTGTGATTTAAAAAAAGTCTTACCTTGGGATTTCAACCAAATTTGACTTCTTTTTATTGATCTCGTTTTTCTTTTTGCTTCTTTCTCTCCCTCTCCCTCCTCCTCTGCCTTCCCTTCTGCTTCATCTCTCTCTTCCTCTGTGGTTTCCCACTCTGGGGAGGGGCAGGATTTCCTGCTCAGAAGTTGGTTGGTTTCTGGGAGGAGCCAGAAGACCTGAATCAGGACTGCCACCTGATACAAGAAGGTGAAACGCGGGCCAAGAAGGCCCTTATGCTAGGACTGAGCTTGCAGCCAGGAGGCACCAGGAGTCAAACCCCAAAGGTGAGCCAGAAGGGGCCAGTCCTGGGCATTGGGCATCAGGGCTCCCCAAAGGACAGAGGACCCCTGCGACCACCCATGGTGGGAATGCTTGGAAGTGGTCCTGGCAGTGGTTACCTTGGAGACCTGTCCGTTACTACTGCTAGCTCTAAACGTGCCAGAGGCACGCCAGACAGAACCGCTGTCCCACCTTTAGCAAGTGCTCACTCTCAGATTCCTGGCTTTGCCTCAAGGGAAAGTATCAAAACAAGAACTGGGTTTGGGCAGATTTTCCTTTCTCACCATGAGAGACCAGCAATCGAATGTGCTCTGAGAGGCTGTGTGCCTACGTTTCTTAACTATCAACTCCTTAGGAATCATCGAGATGACTCATAGACCACTATGGTGCTCACATCAGAGGAAGTATGGCGTGGACAGCAGAGGGCAGACAGGGCACATGTGGGCTGGGGATTCCACAAACAGGGGCAGTGATTCCAGCCTGATTCCCGCCAGCTAGTGATGGAGAGTCGTACCCCAGTTCAGAGGTCTTCATTCTTTTGGACTAAGGCACGGGCAAAAAAATGTACTTTCTTCATCCATGTATGTAATCTCGATTCAACAAATATTTAATGAGCACCTGCCTATTGCCAGACAGTGGGTTGGAAACTGGTTGTGACCTGAACTGCCCTGGTGGGGAGTATAATTGACATGGGTTCTTGCACTCTGATGTCTCTGTGACTTGGGGACGTCCGTTAGGAAGGACTGGAATTGTTGGGCTCTAATGTCTTCCTTGTAGCAGCATCACTGGGCAGATTTTGGATAGTCATCTGTTTCTTAGCCAAAAAGGAACATTGGTTCTTCTGGACACCCGTCTACTCCTTCAATATCTACACATATCATTACCTACGGGCTCCCAGTTCTTACAGGATGAGGACTTTTAAGTCTTATTTTTCTTTCAGGAGCCAGTTGTTTTATCTGGAGAACCATTAAGTTCTATTGATGTCTAGCTTGCTTGCCTTCTAAGCCTCTCTGAAACTGTCTGGTCACATACTGGGTATTTTCTAAACTGCCAGGTTTGGATTTCAGGGTTTTTTTCCTCATTAAATTTCCTAATTCATATTTTGATCTCATAAAAAAAAAAAACCTATGAAAAAGACAAGTCTCCTTTTATTTCAACTGTTGGGTCTACTCCAGAATGCTCTTTGAAAATTTCCTGAAGTCTGTTTTCATTTTTAATTTATTATTTTTAATTTTTGTCCACTATATCTTTAAAAGAAAGGCTTTTGGAATTGTTTTTTTGTGCTATGTTTTCTATTTTTTTCTTGCCTTCTTAAGGCACTTTCTTTTTTCATTTTACACAGTTAAGTTATTTAAATTTTTCCTTTCTTAGCCCTGCTATTTTAATATATTTTTCTCCAGCTGAAGGATTAACAATTTACTGAACTAGTTGGTAAAGATCGAGTCCAGAACAACAATTACCCAATAAAATCCTAAGTTATATAAAAAACTCTTATGTGATTTTCTAAGATTTAGGAAAATCCTTAATTTTAACTCTTAATATGGCTCCAGACCTGGGTTTTAAATTTTAAGTTCTTTAAGCCTGCCTTTGGCTTAGCAAATTTACAATGTAATTGTTTCTTTTTCAAATAAAACTCTGACAAAAGGGCTCCTATAGAAGGTCAGGAAAAGGTGAGTGGAAGAGAGAGAAATGAAATAAGATTGCTTTCAGAAAATACTAGAGTCTTTGAAAGAGACCATGCTGGATTGGAATTTTGTTTTTTTTTGTCCTCAGCATACTGATCAAAGCAAACTACTGATTCTTTAAATTCCTGGAGTTCCTCTTAAATGTAATAGTTCCTCTATGATGAATTAATTTATTTATTTTGATATGTCAAAAGTACCATGCTGACTATCGTTATTCTATACTCAAACTTTTTGCCTTTCATCAAAGTAAATACAAGAGTAGGAATTATAGTGCAACAAGAAAGCAGGAATTCTTCCAAGAGAAGTTTGCAGATTTGATGTAGAAGAACCCAGGAAAAGCTATTTAGTAAGGATGTGTGCCTCTGAATGGGTATCTTGGATTCCCTTCCTAAGCAAAAGTTAGGAGAGGGCCACGCATGCCACCTGACAATTTTACACCCAGAATATAGACGAGAAAATGACTTTCACACCTTGTTGAGCAAGGAGTGCTCCCATGAAAGTTTTGAAGGGAACCCCAAGCCAAGTTTGATCATTTACCTTTTCCTCAATTGGTCACTAGGCTAATGGAGCTCCAACTATTGTCCCCAAGGATCAGCTTGGATTGAATGGTGACTTATTGGGCCATTCCATATGGAACACTTCTTTACTTGTATATCAGAAACAAGGCATTTCAAGTACAAAGCAAAAACATGTAAAATAAATTTGACAATATTGATAAACAAAAGCAAAAGCAAAGTAGTAGTTTGGGGAACAGTAGTTTCATAGCAAATACAGTTATCAAAAGGTATGCCTCCGAAAAAAAAAAAAAGAGTCTAATGAACTTATACAAGACTGATGTCTGATTACTTAATAGTAAAGTCCATGGACAGAGAAGCCTGGCAGGCTACATGGGATCACAAAGAGCCGGACACGACTGAGCAACTGAGGATACACACACCACATACCTTTCAGATAAAATGTCTAATGACCTTACACAAAGGCCCTGGTATAATTATTTACCAAAACGTGCACCTGTAAACTAGTATTTCTAATCCCTTTACACAAAGACTGAGATCTAATGATTTTATACAAAGACATACTTGATTAGAAATTATAGAAGCAGCGAGACCTCAGTGCAACCAGTCAGATTCAGATTATTGTTGAGACTGACTTACCTAGAAGCAGATCTGAAGGACAAGTAGAGTTTGGACACGAGGAAGCCAGTAAGTGTTATCTTTTGGCTTTTGAGAAAGCTTGAAGTTCAGAGTTTGGTGTACTTTCCCAGACATAAGTGGGCTGACCTCATCTGTAGCAGCATATTTATTTGTTGGCACTCTGAAATATATTTATGGAGTGAGTCAGTTCTTGGTTGAATGACTGTCAGAAGTGAGGGACTGTTACTGATTGGTTGGCTTGAAAAAGCTTGTTACCTGAGGGGAGTCGTGACTTATGGAGCCAGTAGATTTAATACTTGGTTCTGTTTACTATAATTAAACAACAAATTATCCCTAGGAAAGTGTGAAACTTTTAACTATTTGTGCAGTTATTGTCTGCTATTTGTTTTCACTAGAACATAGCACAAGTTCCCATCAGATATTAGCACAAAATTCTGTATATATATTTATTTATATTAATAGCACAAACCTCTGTTATGTTGTGTTGTGTTTTGTAAAGAGCAAGGTGGCTAATAACTGTTTCTCTAGGACTAACTCTGAGGAAAATTAGATTCAACTGTGAGGTTAAGGTATTTTCTAAGAGAAAAGAGCTTTAGTTAAGTAAACTTAATCGGGAAATAGTATATTTTTAAATTAAATAAATAATCAGGAAATCGTTTATTTTTAACTAAATTCATTACTTTTAATAGTCATCCAGTCGGAGAAGGCAATGGCAACCCACTCCAGTACTCTTGCCTTGAAAATCCCATAGACGGAGGAGCCTGGTAGGCTGCAGTCCGGGGGGTCGCTTAGAGTCGAACATGACTGAGTGACTTCACTTTCACTTTTCACTTTCATGCATTGGAGAAGGAAACGGCAACCCACTCCAGTGTTCTTGCCTGGAGAATCCCAGGGACGGGGGAGCCTGGTGGGCTGCCGTCTATGGGGTCGCACAGAGTCGGACATGACTGAAGCGGCTTAGCAGCAGCAGCAAGAAAGAAGGTATTTGTCAACATGCTAAGAAAAAGAACAAAGAAGCTTTGAAAACATAGAAGGAGAGTGGTTTCTAGTGAAGCAGGCTGGGATGGGAAATATAGTCCCTATTTTGTGGTTATATCAAACAGAATCCTAGCATCATATGACTGGATGGGACCTCAGAAATCAGATAACTAACCTCCCTCCAAGTTTAGAAATCTGTGCAGTTTGTACCATCCCTTGCATCCTTTGCTTGGGTGTTTTTAGTAAAGGGGAGCTTAATACGTATCACAAGGCAACTCATTATGTTTTGAATTACTCTGATTTCCTAATGACTTATGCTCTTCTCCCTTGTACGCCTACTTGCTAGTTTTGGTTCTGCATTTTTCAAGCCATATAAAATAAGTGTATTTTATTGGACTTTGTTGGACCAATATGGCAGCCCTTCAAATATTTGAAAGTGATTTTTATGTGACACTACTGTATTTTATTTTATCTACATCCATTCAATTATTCTGTATGTGACAGGGCTTCTAGACTTTCATCTGCCCAAATTACTCTGATTTAAGCAGGTTTTTCCCCTTCATGGATACCGCCTTACCTGTCTCCCGAGAAACCTGTATGTGGAGTTGAGAAGCAACAGTTAGACCCAGACATGGAACAACTGACTGGTTCAAAGTTGGGAAAGGAGTATGATAAGACTATATATTGTCACCCTGTTTATTTAATTTATATGCAGAGTTCATCATGTGAAATGCCAGGCTAGATTCTAGTTTCAAGCTGGAATCAAGATTGTCAGGAGAAATATCAACAACCTCAGATATGCAGATAATAGCACTCTAATGGCAGAAAGTGAAGAGGAACTAAAGAGACTCTTGATGAGGGTGATGGAGGAGAGTGAAAAAGCTGATTTAAAACTCAACATTCAAAAAGCTAAGATCATGACATCCGGTCCCATTACTTCACGGCAAATAGATGGGGAAGAAGTGGAAACAGTGACACATTTTATTTTGTGGGCTCCAAAAATCACTGCAGGTGGTGACTGTATCCATAAAATTAAAAGACGCTTGCTTCTTGGAAGGAAAGCTATAACAAACTTAGCGTGTTAAAAAGCAAAGACAGCACTTTGCTGATGAAGGTCAGTATAGTTAAAGCTATGATTTTTCCAGTAGTCATGTGCAGATGTGAGAATTGGACCATAAAGAAGGCTAAATGCCGAAGAATTGATGCTTTCAAATTGTGGTGCTGGAGAAGACTCTTGAGAGTCCCTTGGACAGTAAGGAGATTAAACCAGTCAGTCCTAAGGGAAATCAACCCTGAATACTCATTGGAAGGACTGATTCTGAAGCTGAAGCTCCAATACTTTGGCTACCTGATGCAAAGAGCCAACTCATTGGAGAAGACCCTCACGCTGGGAAAGATTGAAGGCAAAAAGAGAAGAGGTGACAGAGAATGAGATGGGGTACAATGGCATCACAGATTCAAATGAAGAAACTTGCAAGGGTTTAGTTTCCAAAACAGACAAACAACTCATGCAGTCAATACCAAAAAAAAAAAAAAGCAGTGAAAAAAATGAGCAGAAGACCTAAATAGACATTTCTCTAATGAAGGCATACAGATGGCCAAGAGGCACATGAAAAGATGCTCAGTATCCCTAGTTATTAGAGAAATGCAAATCAAAACTACAATGAGGTAACACTTCACACTGGCCAGAAAGGCCATCACCAAAAGCTCTATAAACAGTAAATGCTAGAGAGGATGTGGAGAAAAGGGAACCTTTCCACGCTGTTGGTGAGAATGCAAATTGGTACAGTCACTATGGAGAACAGTATCAAGGCGCCTTAAAAAACTAAAAATAAAACTACCATATGACCCAGCAGTCCCACTCCTGTGCTTATACCTGGAGAAAACCATAATTCCAAAAGATACATGCACCCCAATGTTCATTGCAGCACTATTTACAAGAACCAGGACATGGAAGCAACCTAAATGTTCATTGACAGAGGAATGGATAAAGAAGATGTGATACCTATATACAGTGGAATATTACTCAGTGGAATATAGAGTGGAATCTTACTCAGCCATAAAAAGGAATGAAATTGCGCCATTTGCAGAGATGTGAATGAACCAAGAGACAGTCAAGCACAGTGAAGTAAGTCAGAAAGCGAGAAACAAATGCTTTATGTTAATGCATGTATGTGGAATCTAGAATAATGTACAGTTAAACCTAATTGCAAAGCAGATATAGAGACCTAGATGTAGAGAACAAACATATGGGCACCAAGAGGGGAAAAGAGGGGTGAGATAAATGGAAAGATTGAAACTGACATATATACACTGCTAGGCACAAAACAGATAGCTAGTGAGAACCTACTGAGTACTACAGGGGATAAAAGGTACACTCTGTAGGACATATATTAACCTTAAAAGTGTATTCCAGTATATATATATATATATATATAAGTGAAGTCGCTCAGTCGTGTCCGACTCTTTGCGACCCCATGGACTGTAGCCTACCAGGCTCCTCTGTCCATGGGATTTTCCAGGCAAGAGTATTGGAATGGATTGCCATTTCCTTCTCCAGCAGATCTTACCGACCCAGGGGTCGAACCTGGATCTACCGCATTGCAGACAGACGCTTTACCATCTGAGGCACCAGGGAAGTCCTCATATATATATATAAGGTGCAGACAAATAACGTTTGACTCCACTTACACGAGGTACTTAGAATAGCCAAATTCATAGCGTCAGAAAGCCCATTGGTAGGTGCCAGGGGTCGGGTGGGGTGGGGGTGGGGAGAAGGAATGGGGAGTTTGTGTTTAATGGGGACAGAGTTTCAGTTTAGGAAGGTGAGAAATTTGAAAGATGGATGATGGTTGGGAGTTATACAACAATGTGAATATGCTGAGTGCTACTGAACTCTACAGTGAAATATGGTTAAGAGAGCATGTTTTATATTATGTGACTTTAAGTAATTGAAGTCGCTCAGTCGTGTCCGACTCTTTGCGACCCCATGGACTGTAGCCTACCAGGCTCCTCTGTCCATGGGATTTTCCAGGCAAGAGTACTGGAATGGATTGCCATTTCCTTCTCCAGTGGATCTTCCCGACCCAGGGGTAGAACCCGGGTCTACTGCATTGTAGACAGATGCTTTACCATTTGAGCCACCAGGGAAGTCCTCATCAAGTGGCATGTCTATGTCTATGTGACTTTAACCACACACACACACACAAAACCTTTAAAAATGTGAAAGTCACAAAGAAGACTGAGAGAGATGACCACCCCTGTAAAACAACAGGGACTACAGAGTCCATTACTGTGTGATCCACTGTGAGACCCAGACTGAATGAACTCAGAGGAGTGATAAGGTCAGTGAGGACAGAGAAGATTTTGGTGGCTTGGATTTAACTGGGTTGGGTAGTTTGTCCATGTATAGACATGAGGCACAACCTTCAAAGCTAAAACTACACCAGCATTTCCTGTATATTTAGGGACACATATAAAATCTATGTAGTTTTATGTATAGGCAAACAAAAATGATAGGCATTGTCTTCTAAACCAAAATCCGGAATACGGGAGTACAGTGACAAGAAGCGCAATATTTGAAACTATCCCTCTCTTGGGGAACCTGAGGTTTATGGTTGCAAAAGGTGTGGGGACTGTGGGTGGGCATACGAAGAGGAATGTATGCAAAGGTGCGAAACCAGAAGGGACGAGGAGGGTCCTGGGGGTTCACGCAGGGCATCAGGTGGGAGGGCTGAGATCTGAGCAGATCATGGAGACACTGGAAAACCTGGACGGGAGCTTAGGCGCTCACGCCTTTGATGGAGGAGCAGCAGGATGAAGGAAGGGTGAAACCCCGGTCCCGCAGTGAGTGTTTTGAGGTGAATATACTAGAGACTGCGGGAGGCGGTTTGAGATGTTGACAGCTGGACCAAGGAGCGGCTGCATCAGTGGAAGAATAATAGAGTAAGAGAGGTGCTTGGGAAGGAAAACGGGAAGAATAAGATGGGGTGAACTGAGACCTTTTCTGGACATTTAAGACGAAGTTGCTGCTGTCGACTCTGTGCGACCCCATAGACGGCAGCCCACCAGGTTCCCCCGTCCCTGGGATTCTCCAGGCAAGAACACTGGAGTGGGTTGCCATTTCCTTCTCCAATGCAGGAAAGCGAAAAGTGAAAGTGAAGTCGCTCCGTCGTGTCCGACTCTCAGCGACCCCATGGACTGCAGCCCACCAGGCTCCTCTATCCACGGGATTTTTCAGGCAAGAGTACTGGAGTGGGGTGCCATATGTCTCCTTAATACAGGACCAAGTTTCCCATTTTGAAAACTGGGACAACAGTGGTTTCGTTGCTATTCTTTTGCTTTAAATCCATGTCTTTTCTCTTGATTAATCTCACTGCTCTTTCGTTTGGAGTGATCAAGATAGATTTCAGGCAGACATGCCACTTGATGAGGGGTAGGATGTGAGCTGGCAGAAATAAAGTGAAAGGGTGTGTGTGTTGGTGGGGGGAGGTGCGGGGGAGCAGAAGAGGGTGGTGGTGGAGGGACAGTCTGGTCAGAGGCAATGGCAGGATCCTTGCTACGTTTGGCAAAAATCCACAGCCATGGATGGTGAGAGTGAAATGGTGAGGGCAGGTGGAGAGTGGCTTCAGGCTCCTGCCCCTAGCTACTTCTTAAGAGCCACTGTTTATCACTTTTTATGCTGATATGCTGAGCCCTACAGAGCCACGAAGACTAGTTATTAGCACAAAGGAACCTCTGTCTCTGGAGGAAGGGGACTCAAGCCTGTGATAACCAGTCTTTCCCCCTCTTAAATGAGAGCTTCCCACTGTGATTCAGTTTGTGAGGAGGAAGCCTGGGTAGAGCTAGACTTTCAGTGAAATGTTCTTGGGAGATCGCCTTCCCTCTTCTCCTTGCAGCTAGCTAGTTTTCCGCCCCGCCCCGCCGTCCTCCGCCCCGCCCCCACCCCGCCACCCCAAATACAGTTAGGAAGGAAGAGCTGTTAACAGGACCCTCTGGTGCACAGGTGTGAGATGGCAAACAGGTTTTCTGCCCTAGAGTTAAACAGCATCTCTCTTTCACTTACTCTAGCTTGTTTATCTTCTGAGCTTGAAATGCTAAGTCTGGTGGGACTTCGAAAAAGCTTCTGTCTTGCCATTCCTAACACAAAGCAAAAATAAATTCTCAACAGGATTACAAGCCTGTAACATCAATATCAGAGTCGGGGGGCGGTGAAGCAAAAGTTGCCTGGTCTTCACTGGACGCTCAGTCCACTGGCCTCAGATAAGACCCCAGCAAGCCAGCACCCCCCGCAGTCCATGCTAGGTAACTGTGCCCTCCTCCACCCCCCTCAGGAATCAGATGCTGAGATATATACAAAACGGTTTTTTATTTCAAAACGCAATCACTGTAGTAATAACAACAACAACAATAATATAAAAAGCGTTTCTCCTTTCACCCTCGTGCAAAATGTTAGATGCACTCAGGTGGCTGGAAGGTACCTAGCTTTGGACGTGGCATCTTCCTGCAGTGCTGCACAGCAGCGAACTCAGTCCCAAGCTCCGTTTGGCGGATCCGCGTGGTAGTTCAGTTCTAGAAGTCGGTGGCTTCTCAGAAGCAAGTTCAGACAGCACAGCACGCCCACTCGAGCCTGCCCTTCCGGCCCTGGCTCACTCGCCCCTCTCCGGGGTCTCTCTTCCCTTCCCTCCGCCGGCCCCCGAGCTCCTAGGAGGCGTGCAGCCGGTTGGACAGGGCCCGGCAGGCCTGGGCGGCCTCCAGTGGCTTGCCTTGATCCCGCGGGGCCGGCTCCCCCAGCTCGGCCAGGGTCGCCTCGCGGAAGGGGCCGCACACGGCCTCCATCAGGCCGAGCACAGCGCCGAAGAGCGCCAGCACGCCGCCCAGCAGGTACATTCGCACCAGCTTCGCACTGGGCTTCTGCGCCATCAGCTCCTTGGCCAGGGGAATCAGCTCCTGCACCATCTCCATCTGGGCTTCGGGCTCTCGGGGTGGGGGTGACCTGCGGGAGCAGCGGATCGGGGTGGGGGGGGAGGACCTTCAGCCTCCGAAGGCCGGCTGCAGCTCTCGGCTCTCTCGAGGGGAGGCCCGCAGGGAGTGGGGGGCACACCGGGGACCCCGCGTCCGGCCGCGCTCCTCCGCGCCGCGCTCACCTACAGGGGCGCCGCCAGAGCTGGGGCGGCGATAGCCGTGTGCGTGGGCCCCGTGCCTCTGCGTTCTGCTTCTCCTCGCCTTCCTCCTAGCCTCGGGATGGGGACTCGGCAACTGGCACCTGGTCAGCGCCCCCGAGGCCGCTTATATTTGTTTCTCCGAGCCCCGCCTCCTGGGCTCCCGGGCCAGCCAGAGAGAGGAGGGGGAAGAAGGGGAGAGGCGGGGCAGGGACCTTGGGGTGGCGGCCACGGGCTGTGCACACCCTCCCTGCAATTGAGAGCCCGGAGGCTGGGGGCGAGGGCCTGAGGCCGGGGGCGGGGAGGAGGGCTTCGATGTACAAAGGTGAGGACCCGGAGCCCTGGGAGGAATCCGCGCCCATTTCCGACCTCCTTAATGGTGTGGGTGGATCACAGCTTCCCTCATCCGGAGAGGTCTGGAAGGACCCCTGGTGAGGACGCCTGAAAGTGAAGTCAAAGTCGCTCAGGCGTGTCCGGCTCTTTGCGACCCCATCGACTATACAGTCCAGGGAATTATCCAGGCCAGAATACTGGAGTGGGTAGCCTTTCCCTTCTCCAGGGGATCTTCCCAACCCAGGGATCAAACCCAGGTCTCCTGCATTGCAGGCGGATTCTCAAGGGAAGCTGGGGTTCTACTTAACCGAAAAATTAGTTTTCATAAAGAAAGTTTGTCATCTTCCCGCACGCATAGGGATTTGAGGTACAAGGAAAGGAGAGGGATCCGGTTATGAAAACAGAAAGGGTCTCCAGGCTCTGCATAAGGAATGAAGTTTGTGCTTATAGTTACATTTCTCTCTGGTCTAACTGGTTTAGTCATGGGCGCTTGCATTGCTAGGGTCACTTGATGGGTAACTATTCATTGAGGCTGCCCTTTATGCACAGATGTGTGTGTGTGTGTGTGTGGTATGATGTTTGTGTCTGTAGGGGTTTGTACTTCTGTGTATCAGAGAACTGCCATTAAATCCAAACTCTCCCCACTAGCACTTAAGACGTGAAGTTGAGCACTGGGGCGAGGTGAACATGGAAAGACGGGCCTTGGGGAAAGTTTGCTGGCCTGAACTGCAAATATTTGCTGCGTCCCTCAATAATTATATCCCACTTCCCTGGACCTGGGGAGCAGCACGGCTGTACCAGCTCCATTTGGCAGAAAGGTGAGAATAGACAGTTAAGGTAAGAAGCTAAGGAGTAGAGAATACCCTTGGAAGCATGAAGAAGGTAGGGTTGATTTTAACCAGGATCACTATAGGCGAGGGAGGGTTCTGGTTTAGCCTTGGTTATTCACATATAAGAGCTAGTTAGCAAGTAGGGGAAAAGGAGAGGCCCTGGGCCAAAGCCCTTCAAGCAGAGAAAAGGAGAGGGCAGAGAGAGGATGGGGAAATTGGACAGGCCAGACAATTGCAAAGGTCAGTGATGCAACCTTGCAATAGCCTGGCAACGTCAGTCAGGCTGAGCCCCGAGGGGAGGGACCCGGAAAGGGCTGTTGCAGGGATTACATATTGGGCTTGTTGGAAGTTTTAACAGTAATTTTTCTTGGGAGTCTGAGGCAATTTCCTGGACAAATGAGTTTAAAAAGACAACAGTAACACCTGCCCTTCACCCCTGTAGTTCAGTTAGTAGGATTTGTGTGTGCAGCTTGGGCAAGGTTACCTGAAGAGCTCATTTGAAATTCTACATTTTAATCTGTACACAAGCAGGCAAGGTGACCAGGGGCCAAATGGGGATGATTCTTGGAGCTCGTGTCCCCTGCTTATTATTCCTTTAACCTTGTCAGGCAGGAAGCTTCTGTAACCAGGGAGATGAATATCAGTCTTGGGCATTTTCTTTGAACCTTTCTTACAATTTTGGTCTTTAATAACCAGCAGAAGTGATCTGTGAGCTTTCCCAAGAACTATGTGAGTCTGAAATACTGTGACTTCTGAATGAGTGTGTGCTGTCATCTTAATATCAGGACTTTCACGTGGTTTCTGCTCTGAGGGTGAGTCAGCCCCTTGGAGCTTTGGCCTCCAAAACTCCAAAATTGACACTTCAGTGAGCATTTCCGGTATTTCTGTAACTCAAGAGACACAAGCCGCACGTCTCTCAAGGTCAGCAAGCTGTAATTTATTTGGGGTTCCCCTTTCTTGTGACTAACTCTGGCACATCACATCACCTCAGATGAGTTCCCCTGTTTCTCTCTCTGATAACCCAGCTTTGACCCCGAAGGTCTTACCAGCTTGCTGGCCAGAGCTGGGCAGAGTAAAGGAGCAAATGGCAAGGACTGGGGTCACTGGTGGATTTGCTGTTCCTGGTTTAGGTGGTAGCTAGGGCTGAGTGCAAGATGGTAGGAATAGAAGGTTGAGAAATCCAAGGTCACCAATGCTAGGAATTTCTGACTCTGCTCCTCTGTCTGGGTGGGGAAGAGGCCAACCAGGGTAGCAATTTGGCTAACGCTTGGGAAGCTAAGCATGTGATTTGACTGTGCTGATGTCCCTTTAAAGATGCAAAACCTTGTGTTGAATCCTGCAGGTCAGACACAAGGTATTTAAGTGAAGGTCACAGTTGTAGGGCAACAAACCCTTTGCCTAGGGCTGAGGGATTTCTGGAAGATGCTGCATTTGCACTGCTGAAACTGAAACAGTTCCAGGCAATCCAGAGCCTCTTGCTGTTGTTCAGCCGTTAAGTCGTGTCTGACTCTTTGTGACGCCCATGGACTGCAGCATGCCAGGCCCCTCTGTCTTTCAGCATTTTCCAGAGTTTATTCAAATTCTTGAGTTACTTTCATTTCATGGGCATTAATGTTAAACACCACATTATCCTACCATTCCCTGCCCAATGCCCTGCTTTATTTTCCTTCATGGTGCTTCATGCTTGGATTTATGTTGATGTAATTATGAATTTGCTTCTGTGTTTTCTTCTGTATTCATCTGAGGATAACCTTCATGAAGACCGGAACTTTGTTTTATTCTGCACTGCATCCCCCGGGCCCAGTATAATCCTTGGCACATAGCAGGTCCTTAATAGGTAACGATGGGATTAATCGAAGAAGGCAATGGCACCCCACTCCAGTACTTTTGCCTGGCAAAACCCATGGACGGAGGAGTCTGGTATGGTGCAGTCCAAGGGGTTAATGAGTGTCTTCCCTATTGGACTGGCAGGAGAAGAGACTATGTTTATGAAGTTTGCCTGCAGTCAGACTTTTAGTAGATACTCAAAGAAGCATTCAGGGTTTATTTGTGTATTTTTTTTTTCCTTTGGGGGCAGTTTTTTTTTTTTCCTTTGTTTTTTGTTCTCTGTTTTCTAATCCACATCAAACACTACCACCAAATAAATCTTCCTAAAATTAAGTTTTTATACGTAAGTGCCTCTTGAAAGCCTGGATGGTTTCTCATTGCCCACGTGATGAACTTTTGGATTCTGCATGTTCAGTTTATTTGGTCAATATTCTTGGTTCCAGGAACTCTACTGTCTGATCTTCCCTATTCACCCAACCTCACATCTCATCTTCTCCAGCAAGTTGCCTTTGTTCCCCAGACCGGTTTTGCACAGCCCAAGAGACAATTCCTTCTTGTTGCTCGTGACTCACCTCTGCTGCCCCTCTCCTTCCTGCCTGAGAAGCTCTCCTCTTTCTGCTCTGTCTTCCACCTTCCAGGTTAGGTGCTCCAAGAGGCCCCTGCTGCCTGTGCCAGCACAGCCTGCCCTCTCCAGCTCTGTGAATTCCAGCTGGAACTGCCCAGGTTGGCACTGCATTGTGTACTGGATTGTAGAGCACTTGCCTTGTGTCCCGGGGGCTTTCCCCATGTCTGCAAAAGGCCAGGCCTTTGTAACATTCATAGTCCTGACATCTAATAGGAGTCCAATCAGTGCTAGTCTCATTGAGCTGCAAGTCAGAGCAGGGACAATGGTTGCAAAATGTCAGTAAAGACTCTTTGGGGAGGTTATTTTAGGTACAGTGTTTTGTCCTTGGCTCAGAGCCATAGGCTTGAAATTGCCCATGACCTGGCAACTCGGCTGAGTCCCTTCCACTCTGACTCCCTCACCTTTCACTTCCATTTCCAACTGAGTGTCTGACATTGCAGTGATTGGCTCACTCTCAGGCACCCTTCCAACCTGCTCCCAGGACCCCAGGGCCTTGACACATCAATACTGAGGAACAGATCGTCCATAGACATTTTGCTTTTATCCCTCATGGCTTCTGGCCAAGCAGAGCCACTAGCTGCTGGAACCAGTAGCATGGGCTGGGAAGGAAAGTGCCCTGCCACCCACACAGCACACACCCAGTACTGTACTCTACAAATTTGTTTTTTTTTTTTAATTTATCATTTTTTGTTGGTGTATACTTGCTTTGCAATGTTGTGTTAGTTTCTGCTGTACAACAAAGTGACTCAGCTGTATGTATACATATATCCCTTCCCTCTGGAACCTGTCTCCCCACATAACCCCTATACTTTATGAGTTTGAATCCGTGCAAGGAACTTCCTTCAAGCTCAAGTACTAGCTGGACTTAGTATGTGGTTCTGGAGTCAGTCAGACTTAGGTTCCTTCAAGTCCTGGCTCCTCTTGCCAGGGTCTGACCTTGGACAAGTGAACTTCCCCAGTCTCCATTTGCTCATCTGTGAAAGGAGGGTGGTGCTTGCACTAGGGCGCTATGGTGGGCTTGGTGGTCTGGCACGAATGAAGCAGTTGGTTCAGCCATTGCTTACTCTTCAGTTGTCTTTGCCTCCTGCTCCACGTCAGCAATCCTCGCGGTCCTTTATCCCGGCCCAGGACACTCGCATTCCCTAGGTGGTATTGGCAGCAAGAAGGTCCAGGACCTTCGCTGAAACTTGGCTGAAGTATCAGCTATGTGTCTGATACTATGTCAAGTATAGTTATAAAAAAAAGCAGAGCACAAAATCCTCCTTGTCCTCAAGCAGCTTATAATTAAGTAGAGGACCCTAGATATTAAATAAGTTATGACGGTCTACTAGGATGAGCACAGTCAGAACTGTATACCAGGGAAACAAATAGAATGAGAAATGTATGGATCCGATTTGGGGAGGAGATGGTCAAAGAAGGCCTGAGAGTGGATGATGTCTGAGCCACTTAGGGTATTAAAGCAGGGTCCAGCAGAGTCCACGGCCTGTTAGGAACCTGGCCACACAACAGGAAGTGAGCGGCAGGTGAGTGAGCGAAGTTTCATCTGCTGCTTTTCTTTGCTCCCCATCACTTGCATTACCGCCTACCCCATGCCCTACCAGCCCCGCCCCGATATGTGGAGAAATGGTCTCCCAGGAAACCGGCCCCTGGTGTCAAAAAGTTTGGGGACCGCTGTGTAAAGGATACATAGTGTTCACCAGGTGAGGGAAAGGAGGGGTTGAGGATTGGGGATTCAGGGTGAGAGAGGCCTGCACAGGAAAAAGGGAGGATGCATGAGAGACATCGCATGGTCCAAGAGGAGGTCAGCGAGGTGGGTGTTAGAGCATAAAGGCTTGGTTTGGGGAGACAGCAGGAAAGGAGGAGGAAGTATTGGTAGGGAGCAGGAGGCTGACAGCGAGCAGCTATGTAAACGATCACCGGCTTCTGCCATCCCTGGGAATGGTCGCACACTCCCTTCTTCTAGAGGCACATTCTCCTTGGCTTCCATGATATCAGATTCTCTTAGTTTTCCTGCCGTCCTATTATGGACACTCTTTAGTTCTTTTTCTCACTTTTGCTTTTCATCTAACCTCTCAATGTCAGCATTTATCAGGGCTTAGCCTGATAAAGCTTTTTCTTATCCTGCATGCTCTCTTTAGGTAATTTAGGGTGCTCCCAAGCCTTCTATTACTGCCTCTTTGTAGATGACATACAAATCTGAGCTCTAGACCCTTTTTCTCCCTTCCTAGTCTACGTTTCCACTTGGACATCTTTCAGATATCAAGCTTACCATGTCTAAAGCTAAATTCAATATTTTTACTCCATAAATTTGCATCACTATCTTTCTTAATCTAGGCCTTACTATTTACTTAGCTACTCAGGTCCTAAGCCTGGGAACCATCCTTTGCTCCCCTCTCTCGGTCACCTCTCATATGCAAACACTCAGCAAGACTTGTCATTCTACCTCTTAAATATTTATTGATTTTGTTTGCTTTGTATCCTCTTTGCTACCCTCCTAGTCAAAGCCCCCATCCTCTTAGCTGGACTACTACTGTGTCTCCAAGCTTATCTGTCTGCTTTGGGTCTTGATCCATTCAATCCAATCCAATCTAATCCAGTGTAATCTTAAAAAAAAAAATCAAACTATGTCACCTTTTTCCTTAAAACCCTTCAGTGGACCCCACATTGCCCTGTGGATAATGGCCCAGATTCTTGTAAGTTCACCCATGATCTTGTCCTTCTCTGTTTTTTCCCAGTTTCATTATATATACAATTTCCCTCAATCTTCACTCTCTCAATACCAACCACAGTTATGTTCTTTCACAACTTCAGGTCCTTCCTCATGTTGCTCGTGTCTCTTGGAACACTTTCTTCATGTTTTTCGCTTGATCTTGTGAACTCTTGTTCACCCTTCAAGTGTCACTGTCCCCCACTTCCTCTTGGAGGCATTCCCTGCTGCACAGATGAGGCTAGTTCCCTTTGCTGCACGTGCCACACAGTCACCTCATTTTCCCTTTCATGATTATTGTCTGTCTCCGTTGCAGGACTGTATGCTCTGTGAGGGTAGGAACTATCTCTGTCTTGCTCAGCACAGTGTCCTCAGACTAGTACAATGCATCGCTCCTCGAGGTGCGGCGGTGGCGGCAGGCGAACTGAGCGCAGGCGGCGGCCGGCGCACTAAGCGTGGTTGAGAGGAGCCACCCCACGTCCGAGGTCAGGGGCGGCGGCCGGGAGGAGCCACCCCACGCCCAAGGAGTGGTGGCTGTGCGGGCGCAGGAGGGCCTAGAGGAGCCATCCCACGTTGAAGGTCAGGAAGGGCAGTGGGAGGAGATACCCCTCATCCAAGATAAGGAGCGGTGGCTGTGCTTTGCTGGAGCAGCGGTAAAGAGATACCCCACGCCCAAGGTAAGAGAAACCCAAGTAAGATGGTAGGTGTTGCAAGAGGGCATCAGAGGGCAGACACATTGAAACCATACTCACAGAGAACTAGTCATTCTAATCACACTAGGACCACAGCCTTGTCTAACTGAATGAAACTAAGCCACGCCCACAGGGTAACTGAAGACAGGCGGGTCATGGTGGAGAGGTCTGACAGAATGTGGTTCACTGGAAAAGGGAATGGCAAACCACTTCAGTATTCTTGCCTTGAGAACCCCATGAACAGTATGAAAAGGCAAAATGGTAGGATACTGAAAGAGGTACTCCCCAGGTCAGTAGGTGCCCAATATGCTACTGGAGGTCAGTAGAGAAATAACTCCAGAAAGAATGAAGGGATGGAGCCAAAGAAAAACAATACCCAGCTGTGGATGTGACTGGTGACAGAAGCAAGGTCTGATGCTGTAAAGAGCAATATTGCATAGGAACCTGGAATGTCAGTTCCATGAATCAAGGCAAATTGGAAGTGGTCAAACAGGAGATGGCAAGAGTGAACATCGACATTCTAGGAATCAGCGAACTAAAATGAACTGGAATGGGTGAATTTCACTAAGATGACCATTATATCTACTACTGCAGGCAGGAATCCCTCAAAAGAAATGGAGTAGCCATCATGGTCAACAAAAGAGTCCGAGATGCAGTTCAGTTCAGTTCAGTTCAGTCGCTCAGTTGTCTCCGACTGTTTGCGACCCGATGAATCGCAGCACGCCAGGCCTCCCTGTCCATCACCATCTCCCGGAGTTCACTCAGACTCACGTCCATCAAGTCCATGATGCCATCCAGCCATCTCAACCTGGGTGTCCCCTTCTCCTCCTTCCCCCAATCCCTCCCAGCATCAAAGTCTTTTCCAATGAGTCAACTCTTCGCACGAGGTGTCTGAAGTACTGGAGCTTCAGCTTTAGCATCATTCCTTCCAAAGAAATCCCAGGGATGATCTTCAGAATGGACTGGTTGGATCTCCTTGCAGTCCAAGGGACTCTCAAGAGTCTTCTCCAACACCACAGTTCAAAAGCATCAATTCTTTGGCACTCAGCCTTCTTAACAGTTCAACTCACATCCATACATGACGACAGGAAAACTAGCCTTGACCAGACGTACCTTAGTTGGCAAAGTAATGTCTCTGCTTTTAAATATACTATCTAGGTTGCTCATAACTTTTCTTCCAAGGAGTAAGCGCCTTTTAATTTCATGGATGCAGTCACCATCTGCAGTGATTTTGGAGCCCCCCAAAATTAAGTCTGACACTGTTTCCACTGTTTCCCCATCTATTTCCCATGAAGTGATGGGACCGGATGCCATGATCTTCGTTTTCTGAATGTTGAGCTTTAAGCCAACTTTTTCACTCTCCTCTTTCACTTTCATCAAGAGGCTTTTTAGCTCCTCTTCACTTTCTGCCATAAGGGTGGTGTCATCTGCATATTTGAGGTTATTGATATTTCTCCCGGCAATCTTGATTCCAGCTTGTGTTTCTTCCAGTCCAGCGTTTCTCATGATGTACTCTGCATAGAAGTTAAATAAGCAGTGTGACAATATACAGCCTTGACGCACTCCTTTTCCTATTTGGAACCAGTCTGTTGTTCCATGTCCAGTTCTAACTGTTGCTTCCTGACCTGCATCCAGATTTCTCAAGAGGCAGGTTAGGTGGTCTGGTATTGCCATCTCTTTCAGAATTTTCCACAGTTTATTGTGATCCACACAATCAAAGGCTTTGGCATAGTCAATAAAGCAGAAATAGATGTTTTTCTGGAATTCTGTTGCTTTTTCCATGATCCAGCGGATGTTGACAATTTGATCTCTGGTTCCTCTGCCTTTTCTAAAACCAGCTTGAACATCAGGGAGTTCATAGTTCATGTATTGCTGAAGCCTGGCTTGGAGAATTTTGAGCATTACTTTACTAGCATGTGAGATGAGTGCAATTGTGCACTAGGTTGAGCATTCTTTGGCATTGCCTTTCTTTGGGATTGCAATGAAAACTGACCTTTTCCAGTCCTGTGGCCACTGCTGAGTTTTCCAAATTTGTTGGCATATTGAGTGCAGCACTTTCACAGCATCATCTTTCAGGATTTGGAACAGCTCAACTGGGGATTCCATCACCTCCACTAGCTTTGTTCGTAGTGATGCTTTCTAAGGCCCACTTGACTTCACATTCCAGGATGTCTGGCTCTAGATGAGTGATCACACCATCATGATTATCCGGGTCATGAAGATCTTTTTTGTACAGTTCTTCTGTGTATTCTTGCCACCTCTTCTTAATATCTTCTGCTTCTGTTAGGTCCCTACCATTTCTGTCCTTTATTGAGCACATCTTTGCATGAAATGTTCCCTTGGTATCTCTAACTGTCTTGAAGAGATCTCTAGTCTTTCCCATTCTGTTGTTTTCCTCTATTTCTTTGCATTGATCACTGAAGAAGGCTTTCTTATCTCTTCTTGCTATTCTTTGTACTTGGATGCAATCTCAAAAATGACAGAGTGATCTCTGTTCGTCTCCAAGGCAAACCATTCAATATCACAGTTATCCAAGTCTATGCCCCAACCAGTAATGCTGAAGAAGCTGAACGGTTCTGTGAAGACCTACAAGACCTTTTAGAACTAACACCCAAAAAAGATGTCCTTTTTATTATGGGGGACTGGAATGCAAAAGTAGGAAGTCAAGAAACACCTGGAGTAACAGGCAAATTTGGCCTTGGAATGCAGAATGAAGCAGGGCAAAGACTAATAGAGTTTTGCCAAGAAAATGCACCGGTCATAGCAAATACCCTCTTCCGACAACACAAGAGAAGACTCTACACATGGACATCACCAGATGGTCAACACCGAAATCAGATTGATTATATTCTCTGCAGCAAAAGATGGAGAAGCTCTATACGGTCAACAAAAACAAGACCAGCAGCCTACTGTGGCTCAGATCATGAACTCCTTTTTACCAAATTCAGACTGAAATTGAAGAAAGCAGGGAAAACCACTAGACCATTCAGGTATGACCTAAATCAAATCCCTTATACAGTGGAAGTGAGAAATAGATTTAAGGGCCTAGATCTGATAGACAGATTACCTGATGAACTATGGAATGAGGTTCATGACATTGTACAGGAGACAGGGATCAAGACCATCCCCATGGAAAAGAAATGCAAAAAAGCAAAATGGCTGTCTGGGGAAGCCTTACAAATAGCTGTGAAAAGAAGAGAAGCGAAGAGCAAAGGAGAAAAGGAAAGATATAAGCATCTGAATGCAGAGTTCCAGAGAAGAGCAAGAAGAGATAAGAAAGCCTTCTTCAGCGATCAATGCAAAGAAATAGAGGAAAAGAACAGAATGGGAAAGACTAGAGATCTCTTCAAGAAAATTAGAGATACCAAGGGAACATTTCATGCAAAGATGGGCTCAATAAAGGACAGAAATGGTATGGACCTAACAGAAGCAGAAGATATTAAGAAGAGGTGGCAAGAATACACAGAAGAACTGTACAAAAAAGATCTTCACAACCCGGATAATTACGATGGTGTGATCACTCATCTAGAGCCAGACATCCTGGAATATGAAGTCAAGTGGGCCTTAGAAAGCATCACTATGAACAAAGCTAGTGGAGGTGATGGAATTCCAGTTGACCTATTTCAAATCCTGAAAGATGATGCTATGAAAGTGCTGCACTCAATATGCCAACAAATTTGGAGAACTCAGCAGTGGCCACAAAGAAAGGCAATGCCAAAGAATACTCAACCTAGTGCACAATTGCACTCATCTCACATGCTAGTAAAGTAATGCTCAAAATTCTCCAAGCCAGGCTTCGGCAATACGTGAACCATGAACTCCCTGATGTTCAAGCTGGTTTTAGAAAAGGCAGAGGAACCAGAGATCAAACTGCCAACATCTGCTGGATCATGGAAAAAGCAACAGAGTTCCAGAAAAACATCTATTTCTGCTTTATTGACTATGCCAAAGCCTTTGACTGTTTGGATCACAATAAACTGTGGAAAATTCTGAAAGAGATGGCAATACCAGACCACCTAACCTTCCTCTTGAGAAATCTGGATGCAGGTCAGGAAGCAACAGTTAGAACTGGACATGGAACAACAGACTGGTTCCAAATAGGAAAAGGAGTGCGTCAAGGCTGTATATTGTCACCCTGCTTATTTAACTTCTATGCAGAGTACATCATGAGAAATGCTGGATTGGAAGAAACACAAGCTGGAATCAAGATTGCTGGGAGAAATATCAATAACCTCAGATATGCAGATGACACCACCCTTATGGCACAAAGTGAAGAGAAGCTAGAAAGCCTCTTGATGAAAGTGAAAGAGGAGAGTGAAAAAGTTGGCTTAAAGCTCAACATTCAGAAAATGAAGATCATGGCATCCGGTCCCATCACTTCATGGGAAATAGATGGGGAAACAGTGGAAACAGTGTCAGACTTAATTTTGGGGGGCTCCAAAATCACTGCAGATGGTGACTGCATCCATGAAATTAAAAGACACTTACTCCTTGGAAGAAAAGTTATGAGCAACCTAGATAGTATATTTAAAAGCAGAGACATTACTTTGCCAACAAAGGTCCATCTAGTCAAGGCTATGGTTTTTCCTGTGGTCATGTATAGATGCGAGAGTTGGACTGTGAAGAAGGTTGAGCGCCGAAGAATTGATGCTTTTGAACTGTGGTGTTGGAGAAGACACTTGAGAGTCCCTTGGACTGCAAGGAGATCCAACCAGTCCATTCTCAAGGAGATCAACCCTGGGAGTTCTTTGGCAGGAATGATGCTAAAGCTGAAGCTCCAGTACTTTGGCCACCTCATGCGAAGAGTTGACTCATTGGAAAAGACGTTGATGCTGGGAGGGATTAGGGGTAGGAGAAGAAGGGGACAACAGAGGATGAGATGGCTGGATGGCATCACTGACTCTATGGACGTGAGTCTGAGTGAACTCCGGGAGATGGTGATGGACAGGGAGGCCTGGTGTGCCGCGATTCATGGGGTTGCAAAGAGTCGGACACAACTCAGCGACTGAACTGAACTGATCTGTTTTTCCAGTAGTCACGAATGGATATGAGAGTTGGACCATAAAAAAAGCTGAGCACCGAAGAACTGATGCTTTTGAACTGTGGTGTTGGAGAAGACTCTTGAGAGTTTCTTGGACTGCAAGGAGATCCAACCAGTCCATCCTAAAGGAGATAAGTCCTGAATATTCATTGGAAGGACTGGTGCTGAAGCTGAAACTCCAATACTCTGGCCACCTGATGGGAAAAACTGACTCATTGGAAAAGACCCTGTTGCTGGGAAAGATAGAAGGCGGAGGGAGAAGGGGACGACAGAGAATAGGATGATTGAATGGCATCACCGATTCAATGGACGTGAGTTTGAGTAAATTCTGGTAGTTGGAAATGGACAGGGAAGACTGGCGTGCTGCAATCCATGGGGTTGTAAAGAGTCAGACATGACCGAGCGACTGAACAGAACTGAAATGATCAGTTTGTCTTAGTTGAATTGGTCATCTTATAGGTAGGGGAAATCATTGATGAATTTTAGGCAGCAAAACAGGTCTGGCACATTACATCGAGCAGAGGTCCGTGTGCTTTACAATAGGTTATTGTTGGTTATTCGTTTAAAATATAGCAGTGTGTACATGACTTTCCCCAAATCCCTAATTATCCCTGAAAATTTTGTTTGTTTTCTAAGTCTGACACAGCTACTTTTAAGAAAGGGAGGTTATTCAGATAGACCTAAACTGGCAGCTGAGCCCTTCAAAGGAATTGGGCTCTTCCTGAAGAAGAAATTCAAAGTGTGAAAGGAATTCAAAGTGAGGGAGAATCTCCTTTGTTAACTTTGAAGATGGAGGAGGCAATGTGGCACGGAATGTGGGTGAGAGTGGCTTCCAGCCAACAGCCAGAGAGAAAATGGGATGTGTGTCCTACAGCCATAAGGAAGTGAATTATCCTGCAGGGACATCAGCTTGGAAGAAGACCCTGAGCTCTAGATGAGAATGTAGCCACGAATATTAGCCTTGGGAGTCTCCGAGCTGCTGTGCTCAGACTTCTAAGTTACATAAGTGGGAGCTTATAATTGAATATTATTTTAAGCTACTAAGTTTGTGAATTTGCTATGCAGCAATAGGGAACTAATGCAAGTAGCATGCTAGGAGCTCCCACTGGGATGACGGGAGAAAACCCAATGAAAACTTGATGAGGATTGTGGAAGATTCCCCAGGATAAGGAGAATCTGGCTTCAGTTATATGGCCCATCATCATAAGCACTTTCTGAAGACACCTTATACTTCCTTGCCTTTATCTGTTTCTTTCACGTTTACCCAGAAAGATTTAACCATGGTTGGAGTCAGCTGTCTGCTCTGTATCTATTTGCACCCAATAAATTGGAGACATTTGTCCAATTAGGGTGTTTATTTTCTATAAATTTAAGATCACAAATTGAAAATGAGCAGTTAGCCATAACTTAATGTTTTCCTAGTCATTTTTATTATTCTCTAAAAAGACTTTCCCAGACTTTCTCCCCTCTTCTCAAACAGGCTATATCCTCTTCTCTCCTGATGCCTCACACCCTGGAAGGAATGAATAGGAGGAACCAGAGAGGAGCGACTTCATTTTTCAACCACCAAATCTATCTGCATCAACACATACACTCTCTACCTTCTGTCAAGTGCCAGGGAGGAAGCATCCTCAGTTCTTCCTATAGAGAGCTGCCCCTTCATTTCATCCTGGCTCATCTATTTAAGGTCTTGGAAATCTATGAGTAATTTAGGCTGCTTTGGGCTGCAAGTGAGAATCTAATTCAAAACACTTTAAGAAAGTGCTTTAGTTTCACGAGACAGGGTTTCCAGGTTTAATTCAAAAGTGTGCGTGCGTGCATGCATGCTAAGTCGCTACAGTTGTGTCCGACTCTTTGTGACTTTATGGACCATAGCTCGCCAGGCTCTTCTGTCCATAGGGATTCTCCAGGCTCTAGTACTGGTAGCTTGCCATGCCGTCCTCCAGGGGATCTTCCCGACCCAGGGATCGAACCTGCTTCTCTTATCTCTGTTGCATTGGCAGGTGGGTTCTTGACCACTAGTGCCACCTGGGAAGCCCTCAGTAGTGTAATATTATGAAAAAAACAAATCAAAACACGGTTCTGTCCAGTGTTCCATCTTCAGCATGGAGATTGCCACAGTCTGGCTCACAAGATATTTTTAAGATAGCTTCCACTGTTCTAGGCATCGTGTTCACTATGACAACACCTGGTGAAAGGACAGAGGCTGTTTGTTTTCTTTTATCACCAAAGAAACCTTTCCTAGAATCTTCCTAGAGACTCACTCTCATTGGTCAGAACTGGACTAAATGCCCATCCCTAAAACTGCATTAAATGGTGATCTCCTGTATTGCAGGCAGATTCTTTACCACCTGGGCCAACAAGGGAAGCCCAAGAATACTGCAGTGGGTGGTCTTATCCTTTCTCTAGCGGATCTTCCTGATCCCAGGAATCGAACCAGGGTCTCCTGAATTGCAGGGGGATTCTTTACCAATTGAGCTATCAGGGAAACAAAAACTACTTATGAAGGAAAGGATTACCATCATGACCTTAGATTCAGTTCAGTTCAGTTCAGTCGCTCAGTCATGTCCAACTCTTTGCAACCCCATGAATCGCAGCACGCCAGGCCTCCCTGTCCATCACCAACTCCTGGAGTTCACTCAAACTCACGCCCATCGAGTCGGTGATGCTGTCCAGCCATCTCCTCCTCTGTCATCCCCTTCTCCTCCTGCCCCCAATCCCTCCCAGCATCAACGTCTTTTCCAATGAGTCAACTCTTCGCATGAGGTGGCCAAAGTACTGGAGTTTCAGCTTTAGCATCATTCCTTCCAAAGAACACCCAGGACAGATCTCCTTTAGAATGGACTGGTTGGATCTCCTTGCAGTCCAAGGGACTCTCGAGAGTCTTCTCCAACACCACAGTTCAAAAGCAACAATTCTTTGGTGCTCAGCTTTCTTCACAGTCCAAGTCTCACATCCATACATGACCACTGGAAAAACCATAGCCTTGACTAGACGGACCTTTGTTGGCAAAGTAACGTCTTTGCTTTTGAATATGCTATGTAGGCTGGTCATAACTTTCCTTCCAAGGAGTAAGCATCTTTTAATTTCATGGCTGTAATCACCATCTGCAGTGATTTTGGAGCCCCCCAAAATTAAGTCTGACACTGTTTCCACTGTTTCCCCATCTATTTCCCATGAAGTGATGGGACCAGATGCCATGATCTTCGTTTTCTGAATGTTGAGCTTTAAGCCAACCTTTTCACTCTCCTCTTTCACTTTCATCAAGAGGCTTTTTAGTTCCTCTTCACTTTGTGCCATAAGGGTGGTGTCATCTGCATATCTGAGGTTATTGATATTTCTCCCGACAATCTTGATTCCAGCTTGTGTTTCTTCCAGTCCAGTGTTTCTCATGATGTACTCTGCATAGAAGTTAAATAAGCAGGGTGACAATATACAGCCTTGACATACTCCTTAGGTTTAGTTCAGTTCAGTTCAGTCGCTCATTCGTGTCCGACTCTTTATGACCCCATGAATCGCAACACGCCAGGCCTCCCTGTCCATCACCATCTCCCGGAGTTCACTCAGACTTACATCCATCGAGTCCATGATGCCATCCAGCCATCTTATCCTCAGTCGACCCCTTCTCCTCCTTCCCCCAATCCCTCCCAGCATCAGAGTCTTTTCCAATGAGTCAACTCTTCGCATGAGGTGGCCAAAGTACTGGAGCTTTAGCTTTAGCATCATTCCTTCCAAAGAAATCTCAGAGTTGATCTCCTTCAGAATGGACTGGTTGGATCTCCTTGCAGTCCAAGGGACTCTCAAGAGTCTTCTCCAACACCACAGTTCAAAAGCATCAATTCTTTGGTGCTCAGCCTTCTTCACAGTCCAACTCTCACATCCATACATGACCACAGGAAAAACCATAGCCTTGACTAGATGGACCTTAGTCGGCAAAGTAATGTCTCTGCTTTTGAATATGCTATCTAGGTTGGTCATAACTTTTCTTCCAAGGAGTAAGCGTCTTTTAATTTCATGGCTGCAGTCACCATCTGCAGTGATTTTGGAGCCCCCCAAAATAAAGTCTGACAGTGTTTCCACTGTCCCCATCTATTTCCCATGAAGTGATGTGACCGGATGCCATGATCTTCATTTTCTGAATGTTGAGCTTTAAGCCAACTTTTTCACTCTCCTCTTTCACTTTCATCAAGAGGCTTTTTAGTTCCTCTTCAATTTCTGCCATAAGGGTGGTGTCATCTGCATATCTGAGGTTATTGATATTTCTCCCGGCAATCTTGATTCTAGCTTGTGTTTCTTCTAGTCCAGTGTTTCTCATGATGTACTCTGCATAGAAGTTAAATAAGCAGGGTGACAATATACAGCCTTGACGCACTCCTTTTCCTATTTGGAACCAGTCTGTTGTTCCATGTCCAGTTCTAACTGTTGCTTCCTGACCTGCATCCAGATTTCTCAAGAGGCAGGTTAGGTGGTCTGGTACTCCCATCTCTTTCAGAATTTTCCACAGTTTATTGTGATCCACACAGTCAAAGGCTTTGGCATAGTCAATAAAACAGAAGTAGATGGTTTGCTGGAGCTCTCTTGCTTTTTCCATGATCCAGTGGATGTTGGCAATTTGATCTCTGGTTCCTCTGCCTTTTCTAAAACGAGCTTGAACATCAGGGAGTTCATAGTTCATGTATTGCTGAAGCCTGGCTTGGAGAATTTTGAGCATTACTTTGCTAGCATGTGAGATGAGTGCAATTGTGTGGTAGCTTGAGCATTCTTTGGCATTGCCTTTCTTTGGGATTGGAATGAAAACTGACCTTTTCCAGTCCTGTGGCCACTGCTGAGTTTTCCAAATTTGTTGGCATATTGAGTGCAGCACTTTCACAGCATCATCTTTCAGGATTTGAAATAGGTCAACTGGAATTCCATCACCTCCACTAGCTTTGTTCATAGTGATGCTTTCTAAGGCCCACTTGACTTCATATTCCAGGATGTCTGGCTCTAGATGAGTGATCACACCATCGTAATTATCCGGGTTGTGAAGATCTTTTTTGTACAGTTCTTCTGTGTATTCTTGCCACCTCTTCTTAATATCTTCTGCTTCTGTTAGGTCCATACCATTTCTGTCCTTTATTGAGCCCATCTTTGCATGAAATGTTCCCTTGGTATTTCTAATTTTCTTGAAGAGATCTCTAGTCTTTCCCATTCTGTTCTTTTCCTCTATTTCTTTGCATTGATCGCTGAAGAAGGCTTTCCTATCTCTTCTTGCTATTCTCTGGAACTCTGCATTCAGATGCTTATATCTTTCCTTTTCTCCTTTGCTTTTCGCCTCTCTTCTTATCACAGTTATTTGTAAGGCCTCCCCAGACAGCCATTTTGCTTTTTTGCATTTCTTTTCCATGGGGATGGTCTTGACTCCTTAGATTAGTGATTCCTCCTGGGGCAAGAACAGTGTTACCTGAGTATTCAGGAGAAAAGTAGAGGGTTTTTTTTGTTTTGTTTTGTTTTGGAGCCCTACTCGAAACCTACTGAATCAGAAATTCTGGATGCAGGAGTAGCTATTTGTGTTTCTAAAAGCCCTGTAGGTCATTCTGACACATGCTAAAGTTTGGGAACCACTGGCTAAGGCTAATCTTTGAACTGGGGAAAGGACAACAGCCCTGGGGACTTGAAAAGCCGTGGGGATCTTTAAGCAAGTAGGAGGGAGGCTAGGGATTTTGGATAGGAAGTCAACTTCCTGCCAGAGCCTTCCTCTTTCCTGAATAATCATTTTCTCCTTTATTATGGCATCCCATCAACATACATACTCTAATATCTGTGTCTTAAGAAACCTATTCCATGACCCCAAATCACTGTCCAGCTGCTACCAGCATTCTTTGTCTCTCTTCATAACTGAAACTGTTTACTAACAGTTGTCTGCAATCACTGTATTTCTTCATCAACCATTCATTCTTTGACTCACTTCCAAATGGCTCCCATTAGCACCATCCCAGTAAAATCTAGTGGGAAGCTTACTAAATGAACTGAATTTTGTCCTTCAACAGATAGAACCATTTCTTCCTTCTGGAAACATTTTCTGTCTGCTTCAGGGTCACTGCCCTCTCTTCTTCTTCTTTTTTTTTTTTTTTCATCGTACTGTGCTAGTTGCTTCTTCCTAGCTCCTCTTTGTTATATCTTTCTCCTCTCTCAGCCAGTGGTTCTCAGTCTTGAATACCCATTAGAGTAACTGGATAGCTTCTAAAATTTCTGAAGACCAGGCTGCATTCTAGACCAGTTAAATCAGAAATCCTTCTAAGCAGAACCCAGGCATTAGTAATATTTAAAGCTGATTTCAGTGTTCAGTGAAGATTGAGAATCACTGCCCTTGAGATTGGGGTACCATAGGGTTCTATCATAACCTGCTTCTCCACCTGTTTTATCTCCGTAGGTCTGGGGTTTTCAGCTCTTGACTCTACTTTAGAATCATCCTGGCAGCTTTTAGAAATTACCTTTGCCTGGAAGTTCCCCCAGATGAACTCATTCCTAATTCCTGGGATGATTCCAATGTGTAGCCAGAATTGTGAACCACTTCATAGAGGATTTCCTGTAATTCCGTGGACTGAGGCACGGTGCTTTCCTATAGGAATTTCTGTAGTGATAGAAATGTTCTAAATCTGCGCTGGATTTAAATGTTCTAAATCCAACATGGTAGCCACTAGCTTCATGTGGCTGTTGAGCACTTGAAATGTGGCTAAAGTGTCTGATGAACTGAATGTTTAATTTTATTCAATTTTAATTAATCTAAGTTTAAATTAAATAGCCTTGTAAATGTGGCTAATGTCTACCATGTTGGATGGAGTGGTATATGCTGATGATTCTGAAATCTGAGCTCCAGGGTGACATATTAAGCTGTCTTGGTACCTCTTCTTGGGTATCTAATATAGTGTCTTTAACTTGATAAACACATAAAAATGGAACTTTCTGATTTTCTTTTTAAAAACATATTCCTCTCCTAGTCTTCCCAATCTTGGTAAAAATTTAACCACTTGCTTCCCAATTTTTAAAGTCCCAAACATAGAAACCAGCTTTTATTCCCTTCTTTGCCTCATCTCTTTCAGCCAGTTTTCAGCAAGTCTTGTGTGTTTCCAGATATGTAATTTGACTCTGCAAGTCTTGTTTGTTTGTTTCCAAATATGTAATTTGACTCTGCCTTTTCTCTTCTAGCACCTCCCACCTGAGCTAAGCTTCTCACAAAGAGTAGTCAAAGCTAGAGTCTTTGCATCCTTAATACATGCTTTCTAAGACTGTTGTATGTATTACCTCGTTAATCCTACAAACAACTCTACAAAGTGGGTAAACTACTGTCCCCACTTTTCAGATGAGTTAAGTGAGGAACAGAAAGCTTAAGTAGTGTGCTTTGGATCACACAGCTAGTCAGTGGCAGAAATGGGATTCAAAACCAGATTGTCTGACTCGAGGGTCCGTATTTTTCACTTTCACTTTTCTTTTTCTCTAATTGGTTACAAGGCCCCATGTCAGTGGTCTTAATCCTGGCTACAACTTGGAATCACCTGAGGAACTTTAAAAAATGCCAACTTCACAACCCTCCACCCCAAGTGTGTGTTACTGTCTCAGTCGTGTCCCACTCTTTGTGACTCCATGGATTGTAGCCCACCAGGTTCCTCTCTCCATGGGATTCTCCAGGCTTGAATACTGGAGTGGGTTGCTTCTCCAGAAGGTCTTCCCGACCCAAGGATCAAACTTGGATCTTCTGTATTACAACAGATTCTTTACCATCTAAACCACCAGGGAAGCTCCCACCCTCCGAGGCCTGGGGTCAGGCCTAGGCATCAGAAATTAAAAAAAAAAAAAATTAGGGAATTCTCCTAATTTAAACACATAACCCAGTGTTTAGAAACCACCCCCTGTCTGGGACATGCCCCTGTCTCCCACCGGTTTTAGCTCCCACCTCAGTCAGACAGTTCTCGTCCCTTCTTCCTACCTCCAGAAGAGGCCACACTCTTTCCAGCCGCAGGAACTTAGGACTTCTCTTTCTTTGCCTGGGACACACTTTTCAGCTTTCCCCTAGGGCTGAGTAAGACTTCAGAGGTTCTAATCCCTGAAAATATTGAGGGCTCTAATCTGCCCTTGTAAATAAAAATAAAAACAGTATTAAACTTTAAAATATATGTAAGGGAGACAGAACTCTAATCCCGCTCAAGGTGCCTATTGCTGTGTCCTTTAAAATATATTATATTAGATTAAAATTTTTTCAAAATAAATGTTGTTGCCTCTACTTTGCTGACACCTTAGATAAGTGTTTGTTTTTTTTTTTTTTTAAAAAGGAACTCCATCCCACAACTGAGTCTAGGTGGATCTGTTTGTCTAAGTCCATTCATTCACTGGGGACCACCAGTGTCCCAGGGCTGGCACAAGCTTTGAGGGAGGCATTGAGTCCTGCCTTGCAAAGTCCAACCCTGTATCTCTCAGGCTTATCCCAAGGGTCACCTCCTCGGAGAGAATTCTCCTACCTATCCTTTCCAAAGTGATATTTCCAGCATTCTGAGACTCCCATCTATCATATCATCCTGGTTTTTAAAAAGTTTTAATAAAAAACACTAAAAGCTTCAGTTGTCGAAGTTTCTAGTTTACTTCTTTCTTGTTTGTCTCCTCCGGGAGGGAAGGGTCTATCTAGTCTGTCTTGTTTGCTGTTTTTTTTTTTTTGTCCTAGCCTAGTGCAATGCCCAGTATAAAATTCATGTTCAGTAATTGTTTGTTTTTTAAAATAACTGTACTTATTTATTATTTATTTTTGGCATTTCTCTGGTTGTGATGCACAACCTGCTCATTGTGGTGGCTTCTCTTGTTGCAGAGCATGGACTCTAAGGTGTGCGGGCTTCAATAGTTGGGGCCCATGAGCTCAGTAGTTGCAACTTCCAGGCACGGTAGTTGTGGCACACGGACTTCGTTGCTCTGAGGCATGTGGGATCTTTCCCAAAGAGGGATCGAACTCGTATTGCCTGCATTGGCAGGTGGATCCTTTACCACTGAGCCACCAGAGAAGCCCCAGTAATTATTTCTGAAATTAAAGAGTGAATGAATGCAGGCTGATGTATGGCAAGTCGTAGTGAGTAGTTTCATTGCAAAGTTGATGGGTCATTTTTGGTTCTTACAGTGTAAATGGCTGTCTTCAGGGGGTGAGATGGGAGAAGTGAGTTCACAATGAGAGGAGACTCCCGACTGGTTAAAAGGAGGGAAGACCCTGGTACCAGCAACCAGGGGAAGACATAGAGCTAAGGAGAGAGGTGGCCATAATGTTGGATGGATTCTGGAGACAGTGAAAGCTGAATATTTCTTTTTAGGTTGTAATTTCCCTATGTCATCTTCATATTTTCAGTAAGATCTCTCGAACTCAGCAGCTGTGTCTTTTGTTTTTAGGAGAATGGAGAAAGGACCATACATTCTTGTTTGGGGCCAAAACAGGCTGGAGAGATCAGGGGCGGCATGAAGAAATTGTAAAGAGGAAGCTAAGATTGCTTGAGAACAAGCAGGGACTAGAGAGAATTTGCATCATCTGTTAGCATCTCCCTAGAATTCTCAGAATTAGGGTTGTTTGTGTAGTGGAGGAAAGAGTGACTCGGATAGTGAAGAAAGATGAGATCCCTCTGGCTGCATGATCAATGAGTTATTTGGCAGTGATGTGCTTAATGTCTGTGTCCCATGAGACAGTAGTCTCCCTCTGGACAGGGATGCATCTGATTTATTTACTACAGGGTCCCTGGATGCCTGGCATTTGGGTGGGTACTCAGTATGTGTTTATTTTGTGAATGAACAGCTCAAAATGTCTTTGTGTTTCTTGGTCAAAAGTCAGAAGGGTTTGCTGAGACATGAAGAGAAACTGCAAGAAAAGCTCAGAGTCTGGGGATGAGGGCCAGGCAGAAGCTGTGCGCGGAGGGGTGTCAGTGACCAGGCTGCTGTGCCGGGAGGATTCAGACCCAAGCTCAGGCCCCGAGGATAACTGGCAGGGGGTACCGGGTCCTGTTAGAGACCCGGGCAGAAAGGCCAGTAGAGCAGCTGTCAGGATACACAGAGGGATGTAAATGAGATATGTCCCCCTCAATGCTCATGCCGGCCCTGGGACACTGCTGGTCCCCAGTGAATGAATCGACTTAGACAAACCCATACACCTAGACTCAGTTAGCTATGGGATGGAGTTCCTTTTTTTTTTTTAAGTTTCCAGTGGTTTTAAAAAAGATTTTTTAAAAACATGGACCATTTTTAAAATTCTTCATTGAATTTGTTACAGTATTGCTTCTGTCTTATGTTTTAGGATTTTTTTTCTTTTTGGCTTCAAGGCATATGGGATCTTAGGCCCCCAACCAGGGGTCAAACCTGCATGCCCCTGCACTGGTGAAGTCTTAACCACTGGTCCACCAGGGAGGCCCCCGGGATGGGGTTCTTAATGGACCAGGCTTGACGCTCATCAGCCAAGGGTTGAGGTAGGCCTGAAACTCCTAGCGGAAGGACAGGCAGGGGCTGACAGACCTTCTGCTACACGTGTCCCTTGACTCTGGAAGTGACCAAGAACCCTTGAATCGTGTTTAGTTCTTACTTCCCAAGACCTTCCCTCCCTTTGTGCCCTCCCCTCCCTTGGACCCATATTTACCCCGTTCGTTACCTCTCAGGCTTCTTAATGGAGAAGGCAATGGAGACCCACTCCAGTACTCTTGCCTGGAAAATCCCATGGATGGAGGAGCCTGGTAGGCTGCAGTCCATGGGGTCGTGAAGAGTTGGACACGACTTCACTTTCACTATCACTTTTCACTTTCATGCATTGGAGAAGGAAATGGCAACCCACTCCAGTGTTCTTCCCTGGAGGGAGAATCCCAGGGATGGGGGAGCCTGGTGGGCTGCTGTCTATGGGGTCGCACAGAGTTGGACACGACTGAAGTGACTTAGCAGCAGGCTTCTTAAAGCTCGGGTGTCTTGAGGACCTGGATCCATGGCTCAACTCCAGAAATATTTCAATTCCAAACACCGAATCTACTTCCGATTTGACTCCTGGCCATTCTGTCCCCAGGTACCAGCCATGGAGGACGGGGAAGGAAGCACAGCTGTGAAAGTCTGCTGATCAGTGGATCGACTCCTCATGAATTTTCTCAGGTCCTAATTCTTAAGGGGATAAAAAAGGTTTTTCTTTTTCTGGATGATTTTCTATCTATGTTGTCTTGAGAGGGAGTTATAGGATGATATTCATGACATCATATTCTTCAAACACGCTCTGGTAGGTTTTTCCTTGCATCAAGGATTCATACTAGTACATCGTGCTAATTTGCTTCAGTCGTGTCCGACTCTTTGCGAGCCTACGGACTGTAGCCCACCAGGCTCCTCTGTCCATGAGATTCTCCAGGCAAGAATACTGGAATGGGTTGCCATGGCCTCCTCCAGGGGATCTTCCCAACCCAGGGATCAAAACTCTTATGTCTCCTGCATTAGCAGGTGATTTCTTTACCTAGTGCCACCTGGGAAGCCCACTAATACATAAGTGTACGTTTGTTGAGCCTTTAACCATGGGCAGACAATGGGTGCGCATAACTCAGCGGACAGAAAGAGTGGCCAAGGTTTGCCCTTCTCCTTAAGGAGTTTGCAACGCAGAATTGGGAGCAAATCACAAAGTAAATAAATGTTGAATAGCCTTAAGTATGTAAATATGAGAAAGAAGGGATTTACAAGACAGATTAGAACTGGTTGTTAATTGAATTGTATCTGTAAGGTCTGCTACTGGAGTTTGGGAAGAATTTACAGAAAATAGCAGAGAAGCCACCACCTAACCAGAATCTAATCTGAATCTTGGATTTAGGGTTTGGCCAAGTACACAAGAGGTGGGAAGGGCAATATAGACAGTCAGAGCCAGAAGAATCAAGCCTAAGAGTAGTCAAGGGAATGAAATGGCTGGATCAGAGCACTTGTGTAAAGCAGGGCTGTGTGAATTAGGGCCAAAAAGGCAGCTTTTCTTCAGCAGAATTCTGAGAGCCTGACTGTGGACTCTGGACTTTAACCTGGAGATGGTGGAGCGTGGATAGGTCAAAGTGCTTACCAAATCCAAGTTTGCAAATGGAGCGCTAAGCCAAAACTCACAAAACAAAATGCAGTAGGAAAAAGTGCAAAGGCCTGTATGTGCTTCTGTGTGTGTGCGTTTGTGTGTACATGCTTGTCAAGAAATAGCACGAATTCAAGATGACACCAGACTTGAATGGTTTTAATGGTATTTGACTTGAAAAAGATGGAGGTGTTGATGCATCTGTAGACTCAGGATGAATCCTTGATGTTTGGCTGGGAAAAGCCTCCTGCACATCAGGGCGCAGCAGTAGAAGCAGAGTCATAGTCTTTTCTCCCCCAGCTCCTCAAAGAAGACCACTTTGCTGAAGTGAGCCAACATCCAGAGAGGAGCTTCCCGAGCCCTTTCCTATGGGAGAGTTTTATTCTCACGTGCTATTTCCACCCGGGTTTTTCTTGTAGGGCCAACTGTACTTTCTCAGATCACTGTGCATTTTCATGCAGAGATGACTGAGCCACTTGAGATCATGCCTTGAGAAGCTGTCAGGGAGAAAAAGTATCAATGTACAACCAGGTGACCGAGCATTTTTCTGTAACTGAAGGGTGTCCTGGGAAGTGAAACTCAGGGCTAATGTGAGGATGGACTAGGATGGTTGGTTAATAGCATATCAGAATCTTCTCCTTGAAGATTTGCATCCCCAGTGGATTTTCCCTTAGACTCTGGAGTGATGTTAATGTCTCAAAGATATTTACACTCTGGGTACAACTTGTAGAGATGTCACTGCCTGTGCTTAAGGTTTTTCTATGAGGCCATCTTGTGATGCTTTGTTCAGTCACTAAGTCGTGTCTGACTCTGCGACCCCGTGGACTGCAGCACGCCAGGCTTCTCCCTGACCTTCACCATCTCCCAGAGCTTGCTCAAACTCATGTCCATCGAGTCGGTGATGCTATCCAACCATCTCATCCTCTGTCGTCCCCTTCTCCTCCTGCCTTCAATCTTTCCCAGCATCAGGGTCTTTTCCAGTGAGTCAGCTCTTCACATCAGGTGGCCAAAGTATTGGAGTTTCAGCTTCAGCATCAGTCCTTCCAGTGAATATCCAGGACTGATTTCCTTTAGGATGGACTGGTTGGTTCTCCTTGCAGTCCAAGGGACTCTCAAGAGTCTTCTCCAACATCACAATACAAGAGCATAAATTCTCCAGCACTCAGCCTTCTTCAGGGTCTGACTCTCACATTCATACGTGACTGGTTTTGCAAATCTAGAGCATTCACTGTGGCTATTTTCCCTACCAGTTTTCTTGAGGAGTCACAGTCTATAAATTATTCTGTCATGAAAATTCCTTTTTTTTAAATGTAAAGCAAATTCTATCAGTTTGGGGAGGCCAAACATTGTAGTGGAAAGAGCAGGGATTTGGGGAACTTAAGGCTGTTGGGTTCTGGTTCCACCACAGACTGGTTGTGGTGGACAATGCTATGTAGCCAGTAAGTCCTATTTCCTTTTCACCCTGTGGACATGTAGGAAGATCTCTTAGGAGGCCTGGGAGTAGCTCTGCCCAGTAGGTCCTAAGCAGCATGACTGTGAAGCCTGGGGTAACTGGAGAGAGTTCCTCGGTGCCATGTAGCCTTGTTGCCGAGGCCGTAAAGACCACGTGTCCTGGCTGCTGCGGATACGAGATGGGAGCTGTCCCTGGGAACCTGTGGAGCAGAGGCCCCCTCCTCTCGCTGTTCCTTGCATTGTACTCTGTGCAAGCAGCAAATAAACATTTGTCGGTTGTGTTAAGCTGCTGAGATTTTGCAGTTAGTTTATTACTGCAGTGACCTCATAGACTATAGCCTGCCAGGCTCCTCTGTCCATGGGATTCTCCAGGCAAGAATACTGGAGTGGGTAGCCATTCCCTTCTCCCAGGGGTCTTCCTGACCCAGGGATCGAACCTGGGTCTCCTGTATTACAGGCAGATTCTTCACTGTCTGGGCCACCAGGGAAGCCCATATTGGCTAAAACACTAGTTCTGTGTCTTTATCACTTCAGGCTGCTCTAATAAAATACCACAATAGGTGGCTTAAGCAACATGGTATTCATTTTCACAGCTCTGGAGGCTAGAAGTCCAAGATCAAGGTGCCAGCAGAGTGGGTTCCTGGTGAGAACTGGCTTCCTGGCTTGCAGAGGACTGCCTTCTGGCTGTGTTCTCCCTTGATGGAGACAGACCCTGGTATCTCTCCCTCTTCTTGTAAGGGCACTAATCCTGCTATGAGGATTCCACCTTCACGACCTGATGTAAACCTAATTATTTCCCAACATCCTTGCCTCCTAATACCATCACATTGGAGTTAGAGTTTTAACATATGAATTTCTGGGGATTCATATTTAGTCAATTGCACTTGGAAACCTTGAACAAGCTACCAAATAATGCTGAGGCTATAAAAAAGGGAATAATAATAAATCCTTCAAACAACCACCCTAAAAGTCTGCTGTGATGCTTAAATGAGCTATTGTAGATGTGATGTTTAGAGTGATGCCTTATTTTCTCACACATTTACTAAGGAACTGTGTTAAGTGCTTTCTTGAAGTAAATCTAACAACCTCAAGAAGCAACACTTCCTAAGAGGGGGAAACCACATGTTATGAAATATACAAAGATGTAGAAAACTTGTAGATCACTGGGGCAGTCTGTGGGTTTAGTGGACAAAGTTCAGGGCAAAGGAGGGAGCAGAGAGAGGAAAGATGAATCAGTTGTAGGTGGACAAAATCTCTCTCCTTCTCCTGAAAGATTTCACTTTATTTTCTACTGATTCTTCTAGTAAAATGGCCTTATTGTGGAAGATGAGAGCATCAGAGGACTATAAAGAGATGAGAAATGTTAACATTTTGGATATTCCCTCCCTGTCCTCTCTGTACTTTTCCTTTTTCTTTTTAAATATTGAATTATAGTTGATTTACGATATTGTGTCTCACACACACACATATATATATACACACACACACACACATATTCTTTTTTTGACTCTTTTGCATGATAGTTTATCACCAGATACTGAGTCTAGTTCCCTTCACTGTACAGTAAATGCTTGTTGTTTTTCTGTTTTATATATAGGAGTGTGCATCTGTTAATCCCATATTCTCAAATTATCCCTTCCCCTCCTTCCCCTGTGGTAACCGTAAGTTTGTTTTCTATGTCTGGATCTGTTTCTATTTTGTAAGCAAGTTCCTTTGTACTATTTTTCAGATTCCATGTATGAGTGTTATGTATTTGTCTTTCTCTGTCTGACTGACCTTACTTGGTGTGATAATCTCTAAGTGCATTCATGCTGCTGCGTGTGGCAATATTTCATTCCTTTTTTTATAGCTGAGTAATATCCCATTGTACATATGGGCTTCTCAGGCTGCTCAATGGTAAAGAAACTGCCGGTCAGTGCAGGAGCTGCAGGGGCCACAGATTTGATCCCTGGGTCTAGAAGATCCTCTGGAGAAGGAAGTGGCCACCCGCTCCGGTATTCTTGCCTGGGAAAGCCCATGGGTAGCAGAGCCTGGTGGGCTACAGTCTCTGAGGTCACAGAAGAGTCGGACATGACTTAGCAACTAAGCAACAGCAGCAGCGAGCAGAGGCTCCAGGGAGAGAATGCGCCTTTTCTCTGTCGCCCTCAGACTTGCTGGGCAACTGCCCCGACATAAGTGACAAGCTGCGGTCCAGACCAGCTTTGACGCCTCTCTTTATCAGGTGTTGGACTCTGGTTTTATTAACTCTTGAAGGCCATAAAGCAATGTCGGTTATGCTCCAGCTTGCTGTTCTGCCCTCTGTTTGTAAACATCCCACCCCGTGTCTTTCCCTGTTTAGGAAGGCCGGAAGTGTCACCTTGCTCTCAAGGAACTTAGCTCATTTGGCCCCCTGAGTGGCCTCTCTTCCCTTGGGGTCCAGATCATTGCTCCTCGAGAATTCTCCTTCACCCGGGGAACAGAGTGGAATGGGGGACCCGAGGCCTCCTGGTTGACCCACTGTCTGATAAGTGAGCTGTCAGATATCTGGATGGAATGGGGTTTGCTTTTTGTTACAAGCTGCTGCGAAGACTGCTGCTCATACCCCAACACCTGTGTGTGTGACGCACACGTGGGGACAGACTTTGATAGAGCACACAGCCAGCCAGGTACTTTGCTGAGAGTCCTGTATGCATCGTTCCCTTTGATCTTTACAAGGATCAGTGAGGTGGACTGTTATTGGTCCCATTGGATGCAAGTAGCTTTGGCTGTGCAGAGTCACACAGCTGGTGAGTGCAGAACCAAGACCTGTACCTTTATCTCTTTCAGTTTCAACTCTAGGCTTTCAAGTGCTGTCCTAAACCACCAGCCCCGAAAGCAGGGCACCCTAAAGCTGGAGGGGACTTTGAGCACGCTAAGTCGTGTCCGACTCTTTGCAACCCTATAGTCTGTAGCCTGCTAGGCTCCTCTGTCCATGGGATTCTCCAGGCAAGAATACTGGAGTGGATTGCCATGCCTTCCTTCAGGGGAATCTTCCCGACCTAGGAATCGAACCTGTGTCTCCTGAGGCTCCTGCATTGGCAGGCAGATCCTTTACTGCTGAACCACTGGGGAAGCCTGGAGGGGGCTTCGAGGGAGCTTTAAAAGCGTTGTCAATGTCCCTGCCCCTTTGCCCACCCATTAAATCTCTGGCTGGGGCCTGACCTAAGTATATGATTTTGTAAGTTCTGCAAGTAATTCTGAGGACAGCCTGGATTGAGGACTGGTAAAATCCAACACTTCTATTTACAAAGGATGAAACTGAGGCCCAGAGCGGGGTTCTCCCAAGTCTGTGCTTCTGTTGAGAAGCAGAAGTGGAGTTGGGTCCGGGAACTGTTCAAGTCCATACAGAGACCCGCCCGATGTGGCCACAAGCACTGAAGGGAGGTGCTGATTCCACGCCTTCAGGTGTGGTTGATTCCAGGCAAGAAGCCAGACACACCCGTGCCCGCTACCCTTCCAACCGCAAGAGGCTCGTTTGTCCTTACTCAGCCCTCAAACGCCAGTCTGAGCAGTAGGAACCTGAGTTTGTTTCCCGGTGGTCCTTTTAGAGACGCTGTTTGGAATTTTAAAGTCCCCTCCGCTAGTGCAGGGAGCCGATCTCCCGAGGTTGGTTTCCCCTGTACCCCGACTCTGGTCCCTCTTGGCCATGCCCAGTGGGTCCTGACCTCACCTGTGGCTGCACTTCCCCGCGTCAGGTATACGCCTCTCTCCTCTCAGCCACGTGGCCAGCTCCACATGGCAAATTTGTGGCCAAAGTGCACAGAGGTTGGACTTAGGTTCTGAGAACCTAGTTCACGGAGGGCAATGACTGGACCTTAGGGGGAGGGGCGGTGGGGGGTGGAGAGGGGCCTTGGTCTGAGCCAGCCCGTCGGAGGAGGAGTGGGTGCTGAGTCACTCAGTCGTGTCTGACTCTTTGTGACCCCATGGACTGTACCCCCCAGGCTCCTTGGTCCATGGGATTCTCCAGGCAAGAATGTTGGAGTGGCAGATCTTCCCAACCAAGGGTTGGAACCCATGTCTCCTGTGTCTTCTGCATTGTCAGGTGGGTTCTTTACCACTAGCGCCACCTGGGAAAAGCTCGGGAATTTGGGAGGTCAGCAAAAGTGGCAGAGATGCCGAGATATTCCTCCCTCTTCTCGGGGGAGCCAGGAGCCAGCCTTCGACCCCACCACACTGCCGGCTGCACTGGGCTGTACCCCTCAGGAGGGGGCAACATTTGGCAATGCACCCTAGGACGTGGGAGATAGGACCTGGAAGAAACTGGGGCCCTGGCCTCAGAGGAGGGGATTCCTGCCCGGAATTCCACCTGTGACAAGGTCATGCGGCAAGAGCTCTGATGGCAAGGCTAATCAGACCTCAGGTTTTCCCCCTGGAATTTCCTGAGCATCCACCCCCCCCGCCCCCCCCAAAATAAGAATCTGCCTGCTTTTCCACTCTTCTGACATTCTCTGGAAAAAGTCAATTCAGGGCTTTAGTCTTCTGCATTTGAAAGAGTGTTTCAATCCAAAAACCCCTCTGATGGCTTTCTAGCCTGCCTGCAGGACTCGTACAGCTGTGTGTGTGATTGTTTGAGGCCTCCTGACCGCAGGAGGCACAGGAAGCTTAAAACATCCTAGGAATGTAGGGGCTTCCGAGGAGTCAAAATCTTTAGAATAGGACTGATTAAAAGTTTCATTTGTTGAGTCAATGCTTGCTGCTAAATTTTCATATCCTTTATTTTTAGATATAGTTGGTATATTAGAAAAACAAGTAGTAGACCTGGTATTAGCAACTTAACTTTGAGTTAAGTACCTTCTTTGTTATAACCCACTGCACCTTTGTTCAATAGAGATGTAACTTTAACGCTTTAAGGAGATGCAGATTAAAGAAAAACACTTCAGGGGAAACAAAATTAACTTTCATTAAGGAAGAGAGCCAAAAAGTGTTAACAAGCCTCTTGGCCAGAAGATAATGTAAATCACCTGAGACTTTTTGTATACAAAAAGATATACGGAAAGAGTCTCGGCTGGGAACGCTACATAATTTTGTATTACCCATTGATCTCTATGTATAATCAAAAGTATAAAGGGCCTTGAAGGACAATAGAAGGAGAGCCAGTTGCTGGACTGGTTTCCCCCGTATCTCCTCTTTACTCTAATTTCAGGCTGAATTCCCATCTGGGACGTGGAGGCTCACTATATCTACTTACTTGTCCCGGCTTTTAAGATCCGTAAAAGAGAGAGAGCCCAAGGCGGGCACTCTCCGATATTCAAACGGGCGCCGGCGGCCTAAAGTAGATGGTGCAAGCTCCTTGTCTGGAACTTTATTGGTTTTCCACGTAACCCAAGTTAATCAGCCTTTTCTCTCCACTTAATTTTCTTACTACACTACTTCTTCCTAATCTAATCTTATATGAATAAATAAATAAGTTTTCCTCGCCGACTCCGTCCACCCTTCGAATTCCCTGGATCCACCGGGGCTGGACCCCGGCAGATTCCTCTTTCTCTGGCGACAGGGGAGTTGTGTTATCCGATCCTCACTTTGCATCTTGTTTGTTTAATCTTGTCAGCAATCTGTGCTGTTTGTCTGCTCACCTTCTCTGTCCTCCCACCCCTGTGGGGCACTCACGTCCTCACTCAGAGCAGCTTCCTGTTGACATGAGGGGGAGACCCTGCCTGTAAATGCCAGAGGCTCTGAGATGGGGCAGCTGGAGCCCAGCACCTTCTCCAACTGTGCCCACACAGAAGATGTTGTCTGCATGGGAAAACAAACAGGAAGGCACCTTGTGGTGGGTGTTCTGGGTGTTTCTGTAGCATCGGTGTTTCCCCAGGAGTCTCCGGTCCACGTTAGTGCTCCAAAAGCACAATTTTCAGATATCAGGTCCTGATTAGGTTTGGGAAACATCAAGTTCAGAGTCTGGTGGACTCTGGTCAAGGCTTACCGAGTGTGGAAGCAGGGAGCTCAGGCCACTTTAAACTCTAAGTAGTGGTTAGGAAGTTGAAGCTCCAATCCTTTGTCCACCTGATGCAAAGCGCCAACTCACTGGAAAAGACCCTGATGCTGGGAAAGATTGAGGGGGAGAAGGGGGTGACAGAAGATGAGATGGTTGGATGGTATCACTGACTTGGTGGACATGAGTTTGAGCAAACTCTAGGAGATGGTGAAGGACAGGGAAGCCTGGCGTGCTGTGGTTCATGGGGGTCGCGAAGAGTCGGCCATGACTGAGCGGCTGAATAACGGTGGCGAAGAACATGAGTGCTGAGCAAACTGGTCTGGGTTCCAATGACCACTTATTAGCTGGGGCCAAGTTGTTGAAGATGTACCTCACTGTCCTCATCTTCAAAGAAAGGATGATAAGTGTCTACTTCATGGGGACATGGTGAGTATGAAATGTGGGGATACATTTATGAGCTTAGAACAGGGCCCGGGGCGCAGTGAGCTCACCAGAGGATGTCAGCTCTGGTTAACTTCGGCCTGCTGCCGGGTCTCTCCCAGACCTCAGGCCTGGGTTGATCGCAGTTCAGGCTGAGAAGGGGAGGGAGGAGGAAGACGGACTCTGTGGAAGAGAGTCACCCCGCGATGGCAGCCCAGGGCCCTGTTCTGCCTTCTCCAGGTCCGCCCGAGGCTGGGCTCCAGCCTGAGTTCAGAAAGCCCCGCCTCCTCTCTCCGGTGCGTGAGGAGTGACCGATTGTCTGGGTGGCTGAACAGCTGCGGCTGGAGCGTAGTAGACACGCCAGCTTTAGTCACATGGCGGATCCGCAGGGCCCTTCCTGGAGCCCACCCAGCCCCACAGACGAGGACTCAGCCGTGACTCACTGGGTCCAGGTGGTGCCCGAGCCGTGAGTCACCCAGTGTCCCTTCCTCTTACACCTGGGATTCGGCATTCACAGCCTGGACCAGGTTCTCTTGCCTTCTCAGCCTCTTCTCTTCTCCCTCCTTCCCTCCATTCTTTGCTCCGTATGCCTTTCTCTCTCACTCATCAGACCCTGGCTGATCTCCCTGGCAATGTGCACAGCTTGAGCCTGTCAGATGGGTGATGGAGACGGCAGCTTCCGAGGCCACTCCTGAGATGTCGTGAGGGACGGCGGACAAACAGGCAGAGGGCGAGACCTGCCTGCCCTGACCCGGTGTCGTTTCTGTAACCTGGGGGCGTGTGTGCATTAGTCTCTCAGTCACGTCTGACTCTTTGAGACTCCACGGACTGCAGCCCTCCAGGCTCCTCGGTCCATGGGGTTTTTCAGGCAAGAATACTGGAGTGGGTGCCATTTCCTTCGTCAGGGGATCTTCCCGACCCAGGGATTGAACCCGTGTCTCCTGCACTGCAGGAGGATGATTCTTTACCGTCTGAGCCACCAGGTTAATTCTGTTAGCCCCCTCTGCCTTTGGAAGCGGGAGCAACAGAATTGCTGGATGGACAGACATCAGTGCGAGAGCAATGGGGGTGTGGGTCAAGGAGAACCCCTTTCCTGAGCATTGGTTCTAACAAGCCAAGGCTCTGGGGAGCTGAGGGTGGGGGCTCTGGGGCAGGATGGTGGGTGGCAGGAGAGGAAGGGGATGTGGAGAAGAGGCTGTCAGAGCAGTGCCCAGCTTGCCTTTAGTCCTTGCCAGGTCCTACCCTTGCTTCTGCCTCTGTATTAGACTTCCTGTCTCTGAACAAACTGAGTTCTGAAGTTCAAGGCCTGTGCCTGGGGCCCTGCGGTCCTGGCCGGTGGGGGCTGGGGGCTAGATCCCCACTGGGAAGTGCTCAGCGTTCCTGAGGGGTGAGGCTGGCTGGGCCCTCCTTGGGGTTTGCCAAAGCAACGTCCTGGACTGGGCTGGGAATGCGGAATGGGGTGTAGGGGCCCACACAGAGCAATTGGCTTTCCCCTTTGTGAAGCCAAACCGCACTGGGACCTGCCCCGGCCTGTGAAGTCTGAGACACCTATTTACCTGGGCTCCTGGCCGCTCAAGGGGAGAGGAGGAGGGGCGTTTAAAGGGCTCAGCCTCCTGCCGCCTGCTCGCCCCGCCTGTCTGGGGATCTGGGAAGGCAGCAACTGCCTCTTCTGCTGAGTTCTGAGCTCTGCATCACATCCTCTTCCTGGCGGTGGGTGCAGGACAGAGCTCCATGAGGGGCCAGGCTTCCCGGAAGCCCTGCATTCAAGGAGTTGGCAGGGTGGAGAGAAAGAGACCGGGCGGGTGGGCTTAAAGCCCCAGCGGTGTGAGCAGTGACCTTTCCCTGTGGGGGCTGTAGACTGTGTGCGTGTTCTTGCTGCAGAGGCAGGGCCCAGGAAGGCCCGCTTCTTGTACTGATCCTGGCTTGTTAAGCCAGATTTTATTGGAATGTTTACACGGGTCAAGACGCTAACATGTACGGCAATGTCTGTTTTGCTTATTGTCCATTTGCTACTTGGAGTATTTCTCCTGCCTATCAAAACCTCTTGGGCTATATGAGAATCTGAGGGTTAGAAATGCCCAGTTTACCATTTAATCCACAAAATCCTCCATTTTGCCCTGAAGGGTTCTCAAACCAGTTTCTTGGACACAACCCTCCTGTTCCCTCTTAGGAGACGCTGACAGGCTGGACCAGCTTGTGTAGAATCTACTTTAATAGAAACTTGGAGGTGACTGTGTCCAAACAATGCCCCTGTAGGCTGTGCGCAGCCAAGATCTGGACTGGGTGACCTTCCGGATCGCTCTAAAAGCCCTCGGACCCTCGCCTGGTGGAGGGGAGGCATGTCCTCCAAGACCAGCCCCTGTGACTGTCATTACCGCCACTCGCAGCCCAAAGCCCCGAGCCAGGAGCCGCCCAGCGTCCCACAAAGGCAGCTGTGTTCTCAGGCCTGGGGGGGGCCCAGGGGAAGTCGGTCCAGCTGTGCCTCAGCCCTCCCTTCCCACCCTTGTGGTCAGATCTGCTTTCTGGCCCTCTAGGCAGGCATTCTTGCCCAGTAGGAAGGGCTGGGAGAGCAGCCTTTCCCTGAGCTGGGAGCCGTGACTCACAGGTAGTTACCTGTCCTTGGGCTCCCTGCCAAGGCTGCGAGGGAGCCGGAGGGGAAACATTTAGAGTTCATGCCTGTTGATTCCTCCTAAGCTTTTCTTGGGTCGGTTGGGCTCTGACCCCTTCCTGATGAACCATAGCCTTTTAATCCCCCCAACCCCCCCCCCCCCCCAGCAAGAAGCAGGGGTTTTCTACTTTTTTGCTTTCCCTTGGGAGGGGTCTGGTGCTTTCCAGGGTCCTCAATGTTTGCATCTTCTCCCCTTCCAGCTCGCTGACAGGTCTGGAGCTGTAATAGCCGATATGCAAGCCCTGATCCTTCTGTTCTCTGCGTGGTCTTCTGTCCAGGGTGGCCCAGGACCCCAGGAGAGGCTGACCTCTATGAGCCTTGGGAAAGCACCCAGCGCAGCGGCTGTCACAATGCAAGTGGCCATCACCCCCTCACCCCACCGGCCCCCAGGAATCCTGGTCTCCTGTGATCACTCACATTTCCCTGGTGCAGCCCCCACCCACCCACAGCAAGCAGGTGGGCACTGCCGATCTTGCCGTGAGGCCTCCGGACTGCCTCCACCTGCCTGGTCCTGTCTGGGGTGGGGGTAGGGGTGCTGTGACGGCAGACGGGTGTGCCAGCGGCCAGATTCCTGAGTCCCGCCCTGCAGCCGGCGACGCCCAGCCGGGGAGTCTCCAGAGGTGAGGCCGTTGTTTAAAAACTGGGAGCCAGGAGAGGAGACCCCCACATTCAAGGGGAGCTTCTCGGAGAGGTGATCTGGAGAGAGAACCGCGGCAGCACGGAGCAAGGTCTGTTACCTGTCTTCACCTGCCCCGTGGGGGCCGAGGTGGGCCCAGGCTTGTGTACCTGGGTGTCTGGGGCCTGGCTGCAGGTCCAGATTCCTTCCTCTTCCTGGGAGCTTCAGTTCTTGAGCCCATTGGGATCCAAAGTCTGGGTGTAGAGTCTACCGCTGTTTGGATTGCTTTCTCCCATCTGATAAGCATCTCGGTGACTTAGAAGAGAGCAAGTTCAGAGCTGGGGCTGGACACAAAGAAGGAAGGAGAGGGCAGGCTGGCCTCTTCTAAGAACTGCTCACAGTGCCTAGTTCCAGGCAGGGAGAGGGCGAGGTTCCAGCCCCTGGAGGAAGCCAGATGATGGATCTTCCTCTTGGGCCACAGTTAGCTGTGTGAGCTCAGGCCACCTGTCTCTTCCCTGGGCCCCTGACTGCTCTGATATGGGATTGGAGGGAAAGAGTTTGAAGCCTCACAATGTTTGATTTAAAGATGTCAGGGGGTCCCCAGTCCCTCCCTGCTCCGCCTTGCCGACTCCCCCATCCCTCCATCCAGGCCAAAAGAATGTGTGGCTGTTGTTGGAGCTGAGTGGGCATCTGATCCGAGGCAGAGGTGGGTGCCCCATGAGCAGGGCGGGGCTTGCCTCAGCAGGGCAGCACCCTGCCTCTAGGACCCTTCGAGTATCACGCCCCACCCCAGCCTCCTTCAGAATCCCTGCTCTGTGGCCTCCCAACCCCCAGCCCTCCTGTACAGCCCCAGTGCATCACTGGAGACATTTTGAGTTGCTCCCAGTTCAGATGAATTCCTCACTCACTTTTTAAACACTTCAGGCCTCCCTCTCTTTCCCCATTGTATTCCACAACCTGCTCAGCCCAGAGATGCGGGCACCATAGTCTCACCCTCAGGGTGGCCGTGGGAGATACTGGAGACCATGTCAACAGCAGGAGAGGGCTCCCTTCCAGGCCACCAGCCTCTTTGAGCCACTCACCATTGGGCCTGTAGGTGGGCCAGGGCCTGAGAAAGGCCAGTCCTCTTTCCTAGGGTGACACTGAGGCCACAGACTTCTCCTGCAAAGAGCCTAGTCCTTTCTGGCTCCCCAACTTGCTCTGCTGACCATGGGGGGCAGGGCAGGGTTGATCCCTCCCGTCTGTTTCAGAAGGGGGAGCTGGAGTCCAGGAGGATGTAGTGGCATTCTCCCAGGACAGCCTGGGAGTCACATGCCAGCTGGGACAGGGGCCCAGGTCTCTGGAGTCTTCCAGGTTTTGGCTACAGATGCGCCTGCTGTTCAGAAGTGTCCTAGGCCGAGGCCCTGAGTAAAGGCTTCTGAGAAAACCCAAGTCCAGAAACAGCAAAGGGCCAGTGCAACCTAGGGGTCTGCGTGGCTTCACCCAGGCTGCTTTGCTATGCCCTAGGTGAGGTCCTGAGTGGGGATCGCCTCGTCAACTGAAGATGAGGCCGCTCCTTCTCCTGTATTTTGGTGAGTATCCTTTCCCGTCCTTCTGGGCCCTGTCATACAGCAGAGAGAGGACCAGCCATGGGTGGGAGGACAGTCTATCAAAGTGTGAACGTCACCCATCACCCGGGGTCCTGGGGTTTGGAACACTCATCTACTGGGGTGCCCATGAGGTTTCTCTGTCCTGGGGGCCTCTGAAGAAGATGAGACTCTTAAAAGGCTCCCAAATGCCTTCTTCCTGCCTGAGAGTGGTCTGTGGCAGCCCCAGTGCTCTGGTGCTGCATTTATTTTCCATCCTCTCACTCTCAACCTGGTCCCAGAGCCATCATGCCTTGAGTTCCCGATGTTCAGGGAGCTGCAGCTGTGAAGTGAAAGTCGCTCAGTCATGGCCGACTCTTTGTATCTCCATGAACTCTACAGTCCATGGAATTCTCCAGGCCAGAATACTGGAGTGGATAGCCTTTCCCTTCTCCAGGGGATCTTCCCAACCCAGAGACTTGAACCCAGGTCTCCTGCATTACAGGCAAATTCTTTACCAGCTGAGCCACCAGGGAAGCCCAGGAATACTGGAGTGGGTAGCCTATCCCTTCCCCAGGGGATCTTCCCGGCCCAGGAATAGAACTGGGGTCTCCTGTGTTGCAGGCGGATTCTTTACCAGCTGGTTATTTGCAAAGTGTGGCGGGGCAACTTTCAGAGATAAAGGAGCAGACAGAAGGCAGGTCTCTCCCCGTGTCCCCCGGACAGCCAGCAGCCAGCGCTGCTCCGTTAACAGGCGAGGGCAAGCGTGTGTCCGCAGCTCAATTCTAAAAGCCACATATGGATGCCACATTTCAGGATCAGTTTCTGCTTTTTTAAAGCTGAGAGTTACAGACTATAAAATCAGCTTTTTAAGAACCAAACAGCACCAGGATTGCAATATTCCCACCACCAGTAGGTCGGAGCATGAAGGCAAGGAAGAGGGTCTAGCCTTGCTGATGGATGACTGCTTCCTTGGGGGGCACTGGGGTGGCCGGCTAGACTGCCCTCTCTTTAGGCTCCACCCCAGCACCCCCTGAGCCCTCTGTGATTTCAGGCTTGCCCAGCCTCCTGTGTGCCCAGCAAGCCTGTTCCCGCGGGGCCTGCTATCCACCTGTTGGGGACCTGCTCATCGGGAGGACCCGGTTTCTCCGAGCTTCATCCACCTGTGGCCTGACCAAGCCTGAGACCTACTGCGCCCAGTATGGTGAGGTAGGTTCTTCCTCCACGGCCTCCAGGGGCTGGAAGAAGGCGAGCGTGGGGCACGGGGGGAGCCTGCCATCTGTTCACTGAACACTTAGGGTGGACTTGGTGTAGGCCCAGCCCCATGTACTGTGGGGAATGTAAGCAAAGCATAAGGCTGGATCTCTGCCTCTCAGGAATTTCCACCTTCGATGAGCAAGAGAAAAACGTACTCAAAATGCCTTTTAACTGAACAGATCCTTTTCCTCTTTTGCTTAATAAAGCTGGAGTTTTTCTCAGCCCTTGGCCCTGGGCAGGATAGTCGCTGAAATCTGGGGCATAAGCAGTAGTTCGAGACAGGTCCTTTAGGTGTGTGGAGGGTGAGGTGCCATCTTTGATGGACAGAGTCAAGGCTGGTGGCGCACAGATGCTGGGATGTGTGCACGGCTTGTCTTCTTGCCAAAGCGGGAAGGGAGCTGTGCGCCGGCCACACTCTGCTGCCTTCTCTTCTGCCCGTGTTGGGCTAAGGGTGGGGCTGGAGCTACCAGAAGACCGTGTGATTGTAGGCTGGAGGCTCTCCTTCTAGGTTTTGTAATTGTCATGTGTGAAGAGCCAACCTGTTTACCTCCGGTCTCTGCATGTCTGGTCTGCATGTTTCACCGCCCTGGGCAAAGCGGGAGACTTATTTATTTATTTTGCAGAATTTCCTTTTAATTAAAAAAAAATTTTTGTGTGTGGGATGGATTGGGAGATTGCGATTGACATAGAAACACTACTGTGGTTAAAGCAGGTAACTGATGAGAACTGGCAGCACAGGGATCTCTGCTCAGCGCTCTGTGATGGCCTAAGTGGGAAGGAAATCCAAGAAAGAGGGGACACGTGTGTGTGCTAATCTAGCTGGTTCACTTAGCTGTGTAGCAGGAACGAACACAACGCTGTCAAGCAACTATCCTCCAGTAACAATTAATAAACATTTATTTTGAAGGATAGTTGCTTAGTAATGTTGTGTTAGTTTCGGGTTATAGCAAAGTGATTCAGTTGTGGTCTTTTTTAAGTTTCTTTTCCTTTATAGGCTATTTTAAGACATGGAGCATAGTTCCCTGTGTTATACAGTAAGTCCTTGTTGGTCATCTATTTTATACACAGTAGTGGGTATCTGTTAATCCCAACCTCCTAATTTATCCTTCCCTCTGGGAAAATATTCAAATTGCCATTAAAGGACACAGATCAGTGAGGTAAAGGCAAAGTGACTGGGGGTTAGCAAGAGGGTTCAGCGGTTCAGCTGATAAGGAACCCAGCTGAGCAAATCCAGACATTGGAACGCTTTGCTTATTTAAGCAACTGATTTATTTTTCAAAGAGCCACTGTGAGTTTTCTGCTTTGCTTCTGGACCTTTCTGGTAGGAACTTCAGTTTTCTTTTCCCATCAGTAAGTTTGAGGTCTTTCCTTGCTCCTTATGTTGCCCAAGGTGGAAATCACCCAGTGTTTTCTTGTTTCCCAGCTGCCCGTCTCATTTGGCCATTTTTTTTTTTTTTTTGGCCCTCAATACATAGATTTAGACAGGAAAGAGTGAGGGAGTCGTTTTCCCTTGAGTCTGCATCTTTGGCATTAAAAAGACAGAGCAAGAAAGGGAGTGAGAGGCTGATGGCCGCAAAGGCGGCTTGGGGTGTCTGCGGTTCCCTCTCCCTCGGCGCTCCTTGTCCTCAGGGCCATGCGGTGGCGTCTGACCCCACCTCTGGCCTCTTATCCTCCTGTGTCCTCTTGGCCGCTTGTGATCATAGATGGCCCTGGGTCCTGGCTTTGGAGGTGTTGCGCGGAGATGGCTGTGGTTTCTGCACCTCACCCACTTGGACGTGAGAAAGGCCATCTGACAGTGTTGGGAAAGATGGCCAGCAGCAGGCGAGTCCTCCCTGTGGGCATCAGGGAACCTGGCAGTGGGGAGCTCTCCAGACAACAGAATGAGTCCAGCTGCCCCCTTCCCACTTGCCCTCCAATCTTGTACCACTGGGCCATGTCTAAAATTTTCAGGATGTCCTCTGCTGGGTCCTCTCTTTGGGCGGAGCCACCTTCAGGGATGGACACTGGGCAGAGATCCGAGGCTGCTGAGAGAGGCTCAGTGCCAGGCCTGCCTGGACAGCCTCCCTCCCTCCCTCTAGGCCACACTCCATCCTGTCCCGCCCTCTGCCTCTCTCAAATGCCCCAGGGAGCCAACTGCCTGCCCTGCTCTTAAGCAGCAGTTTGAGAACACATAGGAGCTTGCAGAAAGAGAAGGCTAGACTTTTGCAACCCGATGGATTGGATAAATCTCAGCTATTTTGCTGCTGTGAAAGTTGAGATGCATTGGTTCTTTCTTCCCCTCGTCTACCAGGGGAATAAATCCATGTAACCTCTCGGAAGAGGAGAGGATAGGGCATCTTGAGTGTAGTGTGTAGCCCAAAGTCTGCCACTAACTTGTAGTGTGATCTTGGGCAAAAGATCACCCCCTCTAAATCTCGCTTTCCTCTTCCATGCACGCTTTTCCTTTCCATGACCATGGAGTTAGACCAATGGTCTTTCGTGTCGCTCTTTGCTCCAGTTTTCTTTCGGAATGAGCTGACCATGGGGAACCAGCTTCTCTCCCCCACCTGCCTCCTCTCTGCCTTCTCTGATTTCTCTTTCCTTCTTTCTCTCCGGCCTCCCCTCCCAGAGGCCATTGGTTGCCAGCAGTGAAGACATACGTGAAGGCACAGATACTCCTCTGTCCGAGTGGACCCTGAACCCTCCCTGGGCACACGGGGGGCTGTGTGATGAGAATTAGGAATCCAGGTACAACTCTCATGAGTTCTAATATCAGTTTTCAAGTTTATTTTTATAATTAAATGATATTATAGTAAAGCTATAGTTTATTAAGCACATATTATATGTCTCAGGCATTAGGCTGAGTCTGTTTTATATAAATTATCTCAATTAATTTTCACAGTGTTCCATGAGGTATCTCTTATCCCCATCCCCATGGGAACGTCCAGGTGTGTGCTGGGATCCCCCAAACTTCTGATGGAAATGCCTAGGAACTGAGTTTTCTGAGTGGCTAGAGATGGCGCTGCAGTGGCCAGGCCCAGCTGGAGAGGAGGGCGGCATGGTACAAAGCTGCCTTGCCAAGGCCTGCCCCTCAGCCCCGACCTCCCCATCCCTCTCTGCCAGCCCCTCCTGCCATGTATACACCTGACTTGAGTCAGAGCCCCTGGCTAGTGCCTCTGTTGTAGTTTCTTGCAGGGGTGACAAGGTGGGCCCTGAGCCCAGTAAATTCACGCAGCCGCTGCCGCCTGCCTGCCTTCTGGTGTGACATAAATGCGAGTGCGCTGGGGATTCATGACTCTTGGACATTTTAGCATTGCTCGCTGCCCCCTGCCAACCCTGGGGAAACTCGGGGGCAGTGGGGACGCCTTCCAGCTCCAAACGGCCTCTCCCAGCTCCTGACCTCAGAGTATGGCTGCTTTCTCCTGGGCCAGTCTTAGCCTGTCGGCCACCTCTTCTGCCTGCTTTTGTCTCACTGGCTTAATCGTATTGGCCTTTGTGTCCATACTGCAGCCTTGACAACGGACTTAGGGCTCGGCCAGCTTTGCCTTGTCCCCCCACCCCCTGCCCAGCTTTGCTGTTCTGGGTCTCCCTGCCTTGACTACCCATTAACTGTTTCGGACTTGAACCCAGACTGATCCTTACCGAAAGAGCCTGAGGCGGAAGTTGCACCCTGTCCCCTGGCTCTCTCTCTTCCAGCTCCCAGGTAACCTCTGGGTGAATTCACTGTACCGTTTCCCCCTAAAGCCCAAGGCATGGATGAAAATGTCTGCGATGTCTCCATACCCTCATTTCCTTCTGTGCTTTCCCCAAGCCGTCGGTCCTTGTTTGAAAAGTAGGAGGGATGATAGCACCCCCTTCAGTGAGCTGCTGTGTTCGTGCATGCTAAGGTCCTCCCGCCGTGTCCAGCTCTTTGTGACCCCATGGACTGCAGCCCGGTAGGCTCCTCTGTCCACGGCATTCTCCAGGTGAGAATACTGGAGTAGGTTGCCGTGCCCTCCTCCAGGGTTGTTGTGTGGACCACATTAAAAAAGGAGCTGAGTGACGGTGGGCCTGGTGTCTGGAAGGGGCTACATGTCCCAGCCCCTCGCCCACTGGCCTCCCGGGACCTGTGTCTGCGTGCAGAGGCCGCCTCACCTGTCAGTCATTTTCCTGAGCACTACTTCTTGGATCAGGACATGCAGTTGCACAGTTATTGAAGTCAACCTGCCCTTGGGCCCGCCCACTGACCACCGCGCATCTGATTTTCAGTCTGGCTGCTGGATAACCCAGAGGCAGTCATGGTTAGTGAAGTCGCCTGATGGGGGGTGAAGACTTTCTAGGTCTGGTCCTGCCTCTGACACTTAGAAGAGGAACATGACCTTGAGAAGGTCATGGCTTCTGTCTAGACCGCCATTTCCCCATTTATGAAATGAGGGAGTTAGTCAGCCTTTGTTGGTTCAGCTCTCACACGTCTGCCAGGCTTCTGGCTGGCCTGCATGTGACCCCAAGGGTCAGCCATGATCTCAGCCAGGTGGACCCTGGCAGGGGCTGAGCCATGACCTTCAGTCCTTTCTCAGCTGGTGCATGCTGCTTGGGGACCAGAGGGGTTTTGCTTGGAAGCTTTCCAGCCCTGATTTCTGCTCCTGACAAAGTCTCCTCCAGTGTTGTGTCTGTTCCCTTAAATGCTTTATTTATCTCCACTCCCTCCCTTTCTGGGGGAAAACTTAATTATCCAGTTTCCTTAATAACAGTCTTACACAGTGCATTCCTCAGGTTAATTAGCTGTGTAAACCAAACAGCTGTCATTTTTATCTCTTGGAGACAAGCTGAGGAGCAGTAGTCAGTTGACATCCCTTCCTCCTAACACACACACAAACACACACACCACATAAGCACACTCACACCCACAGGCACACACCCAACAACCACTGCCTTTCTATGTTTGACAGACATCTGTTTTCTTGACCTCCAGCATGGCTAACGTGTACACAGAGAATGTGAGAATGTGTTCATATCCATCCTGAGGTCCTTGTTCTCTGCTCACAGAGGACTTTGAGCCTCTCTCTGACCAAAATATCTGCCCCTGATTCCCAGGAGATTTTAGAAGATCTGAAACTTTCAAAGCTCCTTCCATTGTGAATCTTCATTTGGATGAAACATCGTTGAGTTTTTTGTTTAAAATACAGATGCCCTTGGGAAAGGCGTCATATTAATCTATCATCATTTATATTTCAACAAGGGTTTGCTTAACAGAAAATTAACTGTGGCTTTTGCAAAGGGTCCCAAGAGAATGAGACCAAGAATGAATAAGTTTAGAAGAGATAGCAGAAAATGAAAAAGATCACTGGGGGAAAGAGTTGCTATCAGAGGGAAGCAAAACTTGGGATGTGGAATGTGAAATTTGGGGGTCCTGGTTGCTTTGGACTGGGGAGTGTGTCTTGTGGGGTTAAAAGGAGGGAAGAGACTTGAAAGGTGAGATGGAAACCTGGGCACAAACTTGCGTAGCCTCACAACTTCGTTGGCCTGGCTTCTCACGTCATTGCTTCTTGAATCAGGTCCCTAGAAGCTCTCTGGGCAGTGCCTTGCTTCTTTGTCCTCAGCGGTGAAAGGAATCACTGTCAATGGTAGAACTTTCAGAGGTCCAGGAATGCAAACCAATTATCTGCACTCAGGTCTAGGAGGACACCTCAGTTTCTGGAGAAGTCTGGGCGGGGAGTGAAGTTGCCCTTACTAGGGGAGAAGAGAAGGAGCATCCTGAAAACCATCTCTAGTCTCTGCAATGTCCCATGGTTGTCACGTGACTGCTGTGTCCCTTGAAGCCCTGCAGGATGAGAAGGTTTGGAGACAGAGAGCCAGGGAGCAGAATTCCTGCTTCTTCTCATCCTCGTCCTGTGGATTTGAACACATTTCTTAGCTTCTCTAGGACTTGCCTTCCTAATCTGTCAAATGAAGATACCCACTTTTGATCCAGTATGCCTACCTCAGAGATTTGGGAAGGATAAAATGAGATAATGTATGTATCATGCTCAGGTCAGAGCCTCAGCTCAGTTCAGTTGCTCAGTCATGTCTGACTCTTTGTGACCCCGGGGACTGTAGCACACCAGGTTTCCCTATCTATCACCACTCCCAACATGTGTTGTTGAAGCCTGGCTTGGAGAATTTTGAGCATTACTTTGCTAGTGTGTGAGATAAGTGCAATTCTGTGGTAGTTTGAACATTCTTTGGCATTGCCTTTCTTTGGGGTTAGAATGAAAAACTGACCTTTTCCAGTCCTGTGGCCACTGCTGAGTTTTCCAAATTTGCTGGCCTATTGAGTGCAGCACTTTCACAGCATCATCTTTCAGGATTTGAAATAACTCAACTGGAATTCCATCACCTCCACTAGCTTTGTTCATAGTGAGGCTTCCTAAGGCCCACTTGACTTCGCATTCCAGGATGTCTGGCTCTAGGTGAGTGATCACACCATCATGGTTATCTGGGTCATGAAGATCTTTTTTGTATAGTTCTGTGTATTCTTGCCACCTTTTCTTAATATCTTCTGCTTCTGTTATATCCATACCATTTCTGTGCTTTATTGAGCCCATCTTTGCATGAAATATTCCCTTGGTATTACTAATTTTCTTGAAGAGATCTCTAGTCTTTCCCTTTCTATTGTTTTCCTCTATTTCTTTGCACTGATCACCAAGGAAGGCTTTCTTATCTCTCCTTGCTATTCTTTGGAACTCTGCATTCAGATGGGTATATCTTTCCTTTTCTCTTTGGCCTTTAGCTTCTCTTCTTTTCTCAGCTATTATACTCATGCAGTATAATTTTGGAGTGTTGTGGTATTGATCATTTTGGTCATCAGCTTCAGAACTGAGCTTTCTGAACTTGGTTTCAATGGAGATAAGAGCTGTATGAGTTAAGGCTTTGGTCAATATGTTAGTTCATGACAGTGCTTCGTAGCACTGGGGCTCAACTCCCACCTGGCCCCAAAACAGGCCCTGATTTTTCACCTTTGCTGGAAATATGCATTGACGTATAAATGATGAGGCTTGTGGATCACAGGAGCTTCCCAGGTGGCTCAGTGTTAAAGAATCTGCCTGCCAAGTAGCAGACTCAGGAGACGCCGGTTTGATCCCTGGGTCAGACAATCTCCTGGAGTAGGAAATGGTAGCCCGCTCCAGCATTCTTACCTGGGAAATCCCATGGATAGAGGAACCTGCTGGGCTACGATCCATGGGGTCGCAAAGAGTCAGACATGACTGAGCATGCACACGTGCGTGGATCACAGTGGGAGTCTAGTGGAGACTTTGCTGACCAAGGCCTTCGGGGTCCCTTCTTTCCCCGCTCACTTTGCTGGGAAGAGTGCTTCTCCGGCACCATGCTTGGCCAACGTCTTATTTTTCTCTTGCTTCTTTTGCATTCTTGTTTGGAGTGTCTTTAACCTCTGAGCAGATAAGCTGGAGTTGGGGAGAATTCTAATAGCATGTTAGAGCAAGAAGGAGCTTCATTATCTCATCCCACCCCTGCACTTTGCCAGTGAGGGAGCTGAAGTAGCGGGAATGTCTTGTAGGCAGCTGCATTTTTTGTTTTTGGATTCCGGCTGTCTTTCTCTCGGCCCTGGCTGACAGCCATGACCCTGAGTCCAGCTCCTTAGATGGACATAGGCCGTCTCTCACTTGCTCGGGGGGAGGGAGCTGGCCATGGCTAAGCAGAGCCCGTTTTCCCATTTCCCTCCAGAATTCACTCCCTTTTCTGCTAAGACACAGCGCTTCGATTTGCTTTGCCTTCCTTGTTCCACACTCTCCACTGTGATTGAGGCTTCCCGCTGTCTCCTTTGCCCTCCCATAGTTCTCTGGTTTGTCTTCCAGCCAGACTGCTGAGCTTCTAGAAAGCTCCAGGATAAGGGGAAGAGGCCCAGCCTTTCCAGATGGAGAATGAGCAGGAGCCAAGCTGGCTGGAGGCCTGGCAGGCTGAGTGGATAATAACACGGCATCTCTGAGGTAGCCCGGTCAGGGGAGCGCTGGCCAAATGACCCCGGAGAGGGAGGCAGCTGCGGCTGGGAGCTTCCATCTCCAGGAGAGACAGAGGCACGTAACATACACGAGGGGAAGGGCCTTGTGTTGAGAATCTCTCTCTTTCACACATACATACACACACTCACACACACACACTCTTACACACGTACTGCATGTAGACATACAGGAATAAAACAGAAAGGGAAACTGAGGCCCAGAAAGAGAAGGAATTGGCAGCTTGTCTTCATGTGGGCTTGTGCCATAAGCCACCCTAATTTGGGCCTCCATCCCTCCAGCTGGTTGACAAGCAGAGCTGCTTAAAATACCTGTGGCTTAGGCTGTGTCTGAGGGTTGAGATAAATCCCTCCTTTAGCTACATTACTGTGATGAAGGCACGTAGGTGTTCAGCTCATGAGGCCATCTGATCCGTCATCACTGTCTGTCCATGTGGAGGCAGGTGGTGGAGGCCTGGGGTGCCCCAGACTGACTGTGAAGACAGGGAGGATGCAGGGTGGCAAGCCCATGCTGAGTATCCTGGGCCTTTTGAGTTTGTTTAAAACAAAGGCCTGGATATAAAAGTTAATATATATTCAAGGCATTGAAAGTTATTAAAAAATAACCAAGAAAAAAAGTTACCTGTAATCCCATTTCTCAGAGGTAATTAGGTTAAGCTGTGTGTAGTTGCCATTTTGTAGGTCAAGATAGCTGAATATCAGCCATTTCATTTGGTTCAACCTAATATATTGGTGCACTGCCTCCTACCTACTGATTCCTTTAAAAATATGTATTTGTGATCATGGTGTATATACAAGCTTAGGCCCAACTTTTTTCATAAAACATTATAATTTTTTTTTCATAAAACATTGTAAGCATTTCCCCCATGCAATGAAAATCTTTCTGTCAACAGTCTTTTCAAAAGTTACATAATATTCCATCATTTGGGAATATCAAAGGCATCTCCCGAGTCTCAGGTTGGGCTGTTCTAGCTCCTGGGTCCCACGGCCCAAGCAAAAAAAAAAAAGCCTTGTTTCTGGCACTCTCTTGGCCAGAGAACAGGCTGGGATCTATTCCCAGCAAGCCCAGAGGAGCTCGGATGACAGGTCACTGGAAGGCAGCTGGCCCCTGTCTCTCGGTGGGACATGTGCTGAGCGCAGAAGAGGATGGGTGGTGGAGAAGTTTGCCTCTGAGAGGCTGGGCAGAGTGGGGAGGAGGGCGTGCCTCCCTCCAGGGGCCAGAATAGGATCCTGGAGGAGACTCAGATGCCAGCAAGAGGTGGCTTTTGCCCAGAAAGGATTATTTTAAGTGCTTAGGTATTTGTGTTAGCCACTGACATCCCTGCAGTCTCTGTGCTAACTGAGTGAGGTTAGCATGACAAACCAGCTTTTTTTCCCAGAGCATTTTCTCTGTTGTGGTCAGCCTCAGGGTCAGACTGAGCCCTGTGGGTGAGACAGAGATGGTCACCCTTGACCGTGTTTCCTTCCCGCCACATTGAAGTGAAGTGAAGTCGCTCAGTCTGGTCCGACTCTTTGCGACCCCATGGGCTGTAGCCTTCCAGGCTCCTCTGTCCATGGGATTTTCCAGGCGATATACTGGAGTGGATTGCCATTTGGTTTCTAGTGGAGAAGAGAGAATGGCAGAGAGGGAGGGATGGAGGGGAGGAGAGAGAGACAAGAGGAGGGGAGAAGAGAAGGGTGTGGGGAGGGATCCTGTCTGGTGCTGATGCCAGCACCGGCCATCAGTCAACGGGAAAGTCACAGAGCCTCATGGAGCCTCAGGCTTCTCACACCTGCAATGGGAATAATACTACACGTAGGGTGGTCGTCAGGCTTAAATAGATTATTGCACTGAAACTCTTAATACAGCACCTAGCACGTGGTCGGCACTCCAGTCATTTGTTGATTTTGGTCACCTCACTCTCTCACCCTTCTCTTTAAACTCCCAGGAAGGGAGGGTCGAGCAATAATATAAATGAAAGTGCTAGCCTTTCCTGAGCATTTACTGCTGCTGCTGCTAAGTCGCTTCAGTCGTGTCCAACTCTGTGCGACCCCATAGACAGCAGCCCACCAGACTCCTCTGTCCCTGGGATTCTCCAGGCAAGAACACTGGAGTGGGTTGCCATTGCCTTCTCTGTGAGCATTTACTATTCATTCCAAAAGTATCTACAGAGGGCCTACTAAGTGCTGGGCGCTTTGCTCAGCACTGGAATACCACATAAAGGAAAGTTCTGCCCTTGTGGAGTCCACATTCTAACAGAGGGAGGCAGATGCCAAGTAAACACTGTGAGCAAATGCACGGACACTCAGTGAACAGAATGTCACGTGGAGACACTACTATGAAGAAGAATGTGGCTCGGCAAAGGATGGGCAGTGGCTGCTGTTTTATATAAGGCATGAGTGCCAGCCATTATGTGAGCACTAAACATCTCCCCACAATATTTTATTTAAGCATTTCATAATCATTTAAAATTCTTTTTCATTACAGTTTATCATAGGATGTTGACTATAGTTCCTTGTGCTATATAGCAGGACCTTGTTGTTTATCTGTTTTCTATGTAATAGTTTGTATCTGCCAATCCCAAACTCCCAATTTAACCCTCCCCCCCTCCAACACACACACCGTTCCCCTTTGGTAACCATAAATCTACTCTCTATGTCTGGGAGTGCATTTCCATTTTGTAAATAGGTTCATTTATATCGTACCAAAATTATTGTTTAATAAAACACTTTGGGAAGTGATGAGGACACCTCCAAGCTCCAGGAAGGGGACAATCCTCTTGTTTTGCAGATGGGTGGTGGGAGCTGGAAAATGGGGTGGGAAGCAGATTCTCACAGAGCCAGGACTCCTGGCTCCCCTCCAGCACCGTCCACCGTTCCAGGTTTTGCTCAGTGGCTCTGGGGGAAGAGCAGTGTTGGGTGAAGAGTTTCTGTAACTCAAGGCGCAGACTCGGCGCGTTAACTCTTCCCTCCGGGACTGAGCTGTCAGCTTCACAAGATCAGCAGACGTCACCTATTCTGATGGATCATCCCCCCCAGCTTAGGGCCTTCCCTGGATGGAACCAAGGTTCAGGGGCTGCAAGGCCTCAGAGACGGCTGGCTGAGTTTTCTCTTGGTTCTGCTGGGTGGAGGCTTAGGGGCAACAGAGGCAGAGGGTGTGGAGAGGTACAGTCGCCTCTGCCCAGAAGGACTTGCAATTCAGGGAGGTTCTAGTCCAAGCCTTGCTTCAACATGTGTGTCAATCTGGAGCCCTCTGAAAAGTGTTCTGCTGGACACGAGGTTTGGGACTGTGGTTACTCAGAGAAAACAGGTTTTGTGTGTGTTGCATGAAGAACCTAGGCAAGGTCATGATGTCTCACTGGGGTGTGTGTGCACGCGCGTATGTGCCAGGGCAAACCCATGCAAATATATGCAAATGTATGCACATTCACATATTATGGACAAACCAAAAGAACAAAGGCCAATCCTCTGGCTGTGTTCTTTTCCTTGATGGTCTCTGCCCTGCTCTGGAGCCCATGGGGTTCAGTTCTGTCTCTCATCTCACTCCAGGGCATGGGCAGACCAGGGAAGGTGATGTTTCAGGGGGACCTCCCTGGTGAGGCTGTTTCCTCCTTGGCTGCCCACTTTAACCCAGATCTTCATGGGGAAGAGACCCTGCCTTCAGCCCCAGGGCTGCAGACTTCCTCCGCCTTCCTGACCTTGGGACACCTGCCTACAAAGCTTCATCTGGTTGGACACCCTGAGCTTCTCTCCTGTGGGTCAGTTCAGTTCAGTTCAGTCACTCAGTCATGTCTGACTCTTTGCAACCTCATGGACTGCAACGCCCCAGGCCTCCCTGTCCACCACCAACTCCTGGAGTTTACACAAACTCATGTTCATCGAGTTGGTGATGCCATCCAACCTACTATATATCCTCTGTCGTTCCCCTTCTCCTCCTGCCTTCAACCTTTCCCAGCATCAGGGTCTTTTCCAATGAGTCAGTTCTTCACATCAAGTGGCCAAAGTATTGGAGTTTCAACTTTAGCATCAGTCCTTCCAATGAATATTCAGGACTGATTTCCTTTAGGGTTGACTGACTGGATCTTCTTGGAGTCCAAGGGACTCTCAAGAGTCTTCTCCAACACCACAGTTCAAAAGCATCAGTTCTTCGGTGCTCAGCTTTCTTTATAGTCCAACTCTCATATCCATACATGACTCCTGTGGTTAGGGGATGCCAAACTGGGAAGGACCCTCAAGTCCCAGAGGTCAAGTGCTGGAAGGCCTTTAAGATCATCTAAATGGTACTAGAACGTTGGCTTCCTGATGGCTGGGTCTTTGTTTTGTTCACTGTTACAACTCCAGAGCCCAGAGCAGGGTCTAGGATGTAGTATGGCCTTAATAAATATTGTGAAATGATTGAGTGACTCTACTTCAATATCCACTCAATTGACAGAGGAGAGCTAGGACTGGACCCCAAATTCCCTTGTCCTTTTTTCCTGTCCCCTTTTCTAATCCTAAGAAACTCCACTTTTCCAAGGCTGCCAGGATTCAGTGAGATGAGCTATAAAACTCTCTAGCCTACATCTAGGACATGGTGGTGGTGGTGGTTTAGTCACTAAGTCATGTCTGACCCCATGGACTGTAGCCTGCTAGGCTACTAAATCAACGTGAGCTTCTCCTTCTTTCTTCTGTTTGCCCTTAGCATTCTTTTCAGATTTCTCTCTGAGGCAAGGTCATATACAAAATTCATTTTTTACAGCCTCATACCTCTCTCGCAGTCACAGCATCTATTTACTATTTACTTAGCTATGTGTTGGGGGCTGACACAGAGGACTTAAATGGAATGATGACCAGTTAGTCTTGTTTTGAGCCGTTGGTCATTCTAAATGTATTAATGAAATCCATGAATTCCTTAGGGGAGCATTTCCATGGAGAGAATGTTCTAGGCTCTCAGTATACAAAGGGAGAATTCCCAGTATACAAAGGCCCCACCTCTGAGTCTCTGATATCTCCTGCAGTGGCAGATGAAATGCTGCAAGTGTGACTCCAGGCTGGCTCACAATTACAACGGTCACCGAGTGGAGAATGTGGTTTCATCTTCGGGCCCCATGCGCTGGTGGCAGTCACAGAATGGTAAGCGCCTGCTGCCGCCTCCAGGAGCCCATGCGTGAGGCTCCTGTAGGATGTGCAGGGCGCCCTGGGGCCCTTTGAGTTTTCCCACGTCTTTCTTATGGTGGTGGGACATGGGTGGTTGGTGAGCAGAACCTTCTGCCTTTGTATTTGAGGCCTTTCAGATGTTGTAGGTAGAATAATTTATTGGAGGTTAATGAAAAGGTAAGAAGAGAGAGAAATGCCTTCATTTCATCCTACTTGGTCATAGTGGGCTTGCTGAAGGAACTGGGCTTTGGGAACAGATCTGTGTTGGGCTGAGGAGTTGAAAGTCTAAAGGTTTTAAAGACATCAAGGGACAGTGGGAAGGAAATTTGGCCGAGAAGACATGGGATCTTGAATAGGTGCTATAAGTAGAAACGTACTGGTGCCATGCCTCTCTGAGAGGGAGATGAGAAAATCAGAGTTAGATTTCCTGGAGCCTGGGAAGGTAGACAGTCTCTGCTCTAAAGTTCCTGGGTTTTGTGTCTTTCCAGATGTGAGCCCTGTCTTTCTGCAGCTGGACCTGGACAGGAAATTCCAGCTTCAGGACATCATGATGGATTTTAAGGTGCGTTTCCTGGGTATGGCAGTGGATAAGAGAGGGGGGACTCTGGGCCATGTGGGCTTGGACTCATGGGGAACCCAGGGTCCTTGTCTCCTCAGGCTGGAGGTGATGGTGCCACATGCGGGGTGGGTCTCCCTTCCTCAGGTTGGGGCTTAACCCTGAGCCTATATCATGCGGACAGCAGAGGTACCACTTCTGGGAGATCAGGCCCCCTGTTATCCTCTACCTTTCTGCACCTCCCATCCTTAGCCCATCTAATTAATTCAGCTCTTCCAAGACCAATTCTACTTATACGGTTGTGTAATAGCCACTTATACAATTGCGTATTCTTGGTATACTCTGTTTTAATAAGTTTGCTGATAAGATTGAGTTTAACCAACAGCAAGGAACTGGCCAAGCCACATGTGAGATGTGCTTTCAGAGCCATTGGCTCATTCAGTGCCATTACTTGTCAGGTTTTGCTTTGAGTCTAGCCTTTGGAGATACACCTTTTGGAGGGAACATTTTCATTCATTAGTGACAGGGTCTTTGGTTTTACTTTACAGAGATTTGATTTTATTCTTTCTACAGAAATAGTCAAATATTTAATAATAAAGCTTGGTTGATGAGAATAAATGATCAGGATAGGTAATGTTGAGCTGTGAATATAAAGCAATAGGACCTAATATCCTATATGACTGAGGAAGTTGCTATAAGAACCTCACCTCAAGAATGATAAAAGTGAAAGTGTTAGTTGCTCAGTCATGTCCAACTCTTTGCAACGCCATAGACTGTAGCCCACCAGGTTCGTCTGTCTGTGGAATTCTCCAGGCAAGAATATTTGATGGGTTGCATTCCCTTCCCCATGGGATCTTCCTGACCCAGGGAAGACGCCTGACCCAGTGCAGGGGTCTCCTGCATTTCAGGCAGATTCTTTACCTTCTGTGTCACCAAGGAAGCCTCAAGAATAGGTCTCCAGTATTTTGAGAAATGCTAGAGCCATTTGAATAAATGCCCAGTCTCTAATGGTGACAACTCTGAAGGGCAACATGCATTTGGATGGATACTCGTAGTCTCATTGCTTTGTCATCATCCATTCATTTATTTGTCCATTCTTGCTACACACATATTGAACATAGATTATATGCTGTTAAACAGCTGAATAAAACTAGATCACAATCCTCAAATTGCTTTTGGTATATATAGGGAAGACAAAGAACCAGTAGCAAGACAGTGGGACGTGTGCTCTGATGTTGGTAGGAAGAAGTACTAGGGACATTAGCAAGGGGGCACCCAGCTTGATCTCTCTTTGATGGGGATGGTCAGAGAATGCACCCACAGGAAGATGAAACTTCTTAGGCCGGTAATAGCCAGGTGAAGGTTAAGTTCATTCCAGGCAAAGAGAATAGCAAAGTACAAAGACCAAGAAGTAAGAGACAAGAATGTATGTAATTGAGGGAGGGGGCAAAAGAATGCACACAGGGTCTGGAAGGGCAAATGTGTATATGGTGGCGAGAGGCAAGGATATGCAAGGCTACAGACTGAAGGGAGATGAGTTTACAGACGTAAATGGGGAGAAGGAGAGTGGATGAAAGATTCATGTATTCATTCAACAGATGTACTGAATGACTACTCTGTGCTAGATGCTGGGGGTGCAACTGTGAACCAGCTAGACAGAGGATGCCTGTGGTTTACTGTCGTGGTTCTCAACCAGGTTATTTTTGGCCGTTTATAGACCAATTTGTGGTTGGTACAGCTGTGGGCATGATATTGACATCTAGTGAGTGGAGGTCGGGGGCTGCTGCTAACCATCCTATAATGATGAGGACAGTCCCCATGGCAAGGCATTATCCAACTGCAGATATTAACAGTGAAAGGCTGGGAAACCCTGGTCTGGGGGGAGAAAAATAAAACAGGAAACCAACAAATAAGCAATGGGAAATTGTGGTGACATTTACGATGGCAGCAAATGAGATCCCAGAATAGGAAATGATGTGGTGGGTGGCCAGAGTGTGGGCAGAAGAACGCAGGTTAGGTGGGTATAAAAAGATCTCTGTGAGGAAGTGACATCTAGCTGAGAATGAAAGAAAGAACCCACCAGGGGAGAGGAGTATCCCAGGCCAAGGAAGCCACGTGAACAAAGGCTCTGAGGAGAGAGCAGACGGGCTGTGACTGAGGGCGTGAGGAGATGGAGGTGCACAGTGGCATGGTTAGGGGTTCAGATTTATTCAAGGAGAGCGAGCGGAGGACTTGGATAGATAATCCTCCAAGGAGGGCGTACAGAGGGCCAACGCGTCCACGAAAAGGTGCTCAGCGTCGTTAGCCATCAGGGAAAAGCTAGTGGAAACCACAGTCAGCTGTCACTTCACACCTGTCAGAATGGCTATCAGCAAGATCAGGGGGTCCCCGGGCAGCGTAGCGGGTAGGATTCCAGACTTTCACCGCCGTGGCCTGGGTTTAATCCCTGTAGTTGGGGAACATCCCACAACGTGTGTGGCACGGCCAAAATAAAACAGATGAGGTAAGTGTTGGTGAGGATGTGGAGGAAAGGGAACACTTGTTTCCTCTTGGGAATGTAGACTGGTGCAGCCAATGTGGAAAGCAGTATGAGAGTTCCTCAAAAAGTTATTAGAAAAAAACGTCTACCATATGATCCTGCAATCCCACTTCCGGTTGTATACTGGAAGAAAATGAAGTCACTGTCTCAGAGAGATGTCCGTAACGCCCATGTTCGTTGCAGTATTAACCAGGAGATGCAAACAACCTAAGTGTCTATCAGTGGGTGAATGGGTAAAGAAAAGGTCACTCGTGCACACACACGCACACACATGTGCGCACACACTACACACGTGTGCACACACGTGTGCACACACACCTCACACACGTGTACACACACAGACTAGAACATTCAGCCATGAAGAGAGAGGGAGATCTTGGGACAACATGCATGGATTTTGAGGGCATTCTGCTAAGTGAGCTAAGGCAGAAAGATGAATAGCATATGTCTTCACATATATGAAAGGAAGTGAAAGTGAAGTCGCTCAGTTGTGACCGACACTTTGCGACCCCATGGACTGTAGCCTACCAGGCTCCTCTGTCCATGGGATTTTCCAGGCAAGAGTACTGGAGTGGGTTGCCATTGCCTTCTCCAGGGGATCTTCCCAACCCAGGGAATGAACCTGGGTCTCCTGATTGCAGACGGACGCTTTACCATCTGAGGCACCAGGGAAGCCCTATATAGGGAATCTTAAAAACCTGAACTCATCAACATAGAGACGAAAATGGTGGCTGCCAGGGCTGGAGGGGGGAAGAAATGGGCGGGGGTTGCTGCTCACAGAATATAAAGGTCTGAGTATAAGAGGCGTACGTTCTGAAGATCTAACGGACAAGGGGGTAACGATTATAATTATTAACACTGTACTAGACCCCTGGAAGTCGTTAAGAGAGTAGACCTGAAAAGTTATCATGACACAGGAGAAGATTATTATGTAAGAGGACAGACGTGTTAACTCACCTTATTGTAATAATCATTCTGTAATATGGGGCTTCCCTGGTGGCTCAGATGGTAAAGCGTCTGCCTACAATGCGGAAGACCAGGGTTCAATCCCTGGGTTGGGAAGATCCCCTAGAGAAGGCGATGGCAACCCACTCCAGTATTCTTGCCTGGAAAATTCCATGGACTGAAGAGCCTGGTAGGCTACAGTTCATGGGGTTGCAGAGAGTAGGACATGACTGAGCAACTTCACTTCTATGACTATCAAATCATCACATTTGATACACCTTAAACTGGCGTATATTGCACATCCATAATATCTCAATAAAGCTTGGAAAGAAACAGAGTGGGGAAGGTTTTGAGGAGAGAAGAGTCACAGCCCGTTTTACGTTTTAGAAAGGAAGTTCTCTTTGTGTGGAGGTTGGGTTTTGGAACCAAAAGAAGTTTTCCAAGCTGGGAGCTGTCAGCATAAAGACAACATGGAAAGCTGTGAGAAATGGATGGAATCACTGAGGGCAGAAGTAGGCCAGTGCAGACCCATCGAAGGGTCTCATGCAGGGAGCGATGTGATCAGATAGCCCTGCAGGTGAAGTGTGGGGGCGTGGCTTGGAAAGCCTGGGCGGAGGCTTGGCTTGAGTTCCAGGCTGTTGCAGGAATCCAGGCTCAGCGCGATCAGGGGCCTGAGCTCTGACCACGGATGTGGAAGGAAAAAGGGGAAAGGACAGAATCAGTGTTTGGCTATAGGAAGCCCAGTGGGAGAATGTTCTGGCCTGACTGCCTGGGTGGTGGGCTGAGTAGGGATCGTGCCTTCTGGAAGTCAGATCTGTTTTCTCTCACTTTGCAGAAGCAGGAAAAACCTGCTGGGGCCCGTGGTTTGCCAGGAGGATCGGACCGCAGTGCCCCTGAGCCCACTTGCTCTGTGCAGCCCTCCTTCTCCCTCCTCACTGTGGTTCTCAGGGGCCGCCAGCACTTAAGAGCGTCTTTCTGTGACTGTGTCCCCCAGGTGGGGTCACTCAGGCCTCCCCCTCCCCGTGTGTTCCTGCAGGGGCCCGTGCCTGCTGGCATGCTGATCGAGCGCTCCTCGGACTTTGGCAAGACTTGGCAAGTGTACCAGTACCTGGCTTCTGACTGCGGCTCCACCTTCCCCTGGGTCCGCCAGGGCCAACCCCAGGGCTGGCAGGACGCTCGGTGCCAGACTTTGCCCCAGAGGCCTAACGGGCGCCCGAATGGGGCCAAGGTAGGAGAGGGCACCCTGAGAAACAGGCTTGGGGAGAGGTTTCCCACTTCCCGTCACTCACGTAGTCACCCAGGCTTTGGGGAATCCGCGAGAACCCTCCCCCTCCTTTGGGCAGAGCTCTGCTGTCTTTCCTGAGCTTCCCAACAGTGACCGCTTTAGGAGACATACGTGTGAGTGCGTGCTCAGTCATGTCTGGCTGTGACCCCATGGACTGTAGGGGTCCTCGGTCCTCTCCAAGCTCCTCTGTCCATGGGATTCTCCAGGCAAGAATGCTGGACTGGGGTGCCATTTCCTCCTCCAGGGGATCTTCCTAACCCAGGGATCAAACCCACATCTCTTGTGGCTCCACGTCGGCAGGCATATGTTTACCACCGTGCCACCTGGGAAGGAGCCCTCTGGACACCCTCAAGACATTTGGCAGGGCATCAAATGGAAAAGAGGACTTCTGGGCTTGGCCACAGCTCACCTCTTCCTGGGTCTCCCCTTACCCCCACTCTCTGCAGGTCCAGCTCAACCTTATGGATTTAGCCTCTGGGATCCCAGCCACACAAAGTCAAAAAATTCAAGGTCAGTGTGGCTACTCCTCTAGCCTGTGGGACTGTGGGCAGAGAACAAAATAGGCTTGCAGCTCGGATCGTGGACATTTCCGCGTCTTTGCTGCCTCTGTCAGTGGGGTTGGATTGAACTCCGGCCCTGCTTAAGCTCGTAGGGGTATGGTGCTGGCCCGGCCACTAAAAAGGCCCCAGGCAGGGTTGTGGGCGGTCTTTTCGTTATGGGAGGCTTGGGGAAGATGGGTAGTGAGACCAGAGTTCCTTTCCTTATCGTCCTGCCATAGGAGACTCTGCGTCTAAATTTTTTTTTCCTTTTTCCCCCATACCTGCCCCCTCCCTCCCTGTTCGTTCCCCGCAGAGCTGGGGGAGATCACCAACTTGAGGGTCAACTTCACCAAGCTGGCGCCTGTGCCCCAGAGGGGCTACCACCCTCCCAGCGCCTACTACGCTGTGTCCCAGTTGCGTCTGCAAGGGAGCTGCCTCTGTCACGGGCATGCGGACCGCTGCACCCCCAGCTCCAGGACTCCTGCCAGCCCCGCCAGCGCCGTGCAGGTGGCAGCCCAGGGCGGGAAGGGAGAGGGGAGCAGGCGGGGCAGACTGTGGGCATCCTCGGGACCCCTGGAGAGGGGTGGGGCACTAGATTGAAGACTTGAGTATTTACTGTTTTAGCGATGGCGAAGATGAGTGTAAACGGTTATCGTTTTCAAGGTCCCATTTGGTAGCACTTCTTTGGACCTGCTTTATTATTTGAGATGATTTTTATTCAGTAACATAGGTGTAAGTATAAGTATACATGTAAGTAGAAGTATACACATGGGAATCGCAGGGAACTTAAGGCATTGATTCTTAGCCCTGGCCACACATCATAATTTCCTAGGGAGCTAAAAAGATTACTCGGACCCCTACCTCAGACACTCTAATTGTATTATTATTATTTAAAGCTCCTGGTGATTCTAACATCTTGCCAGGATTGAGAGCCCCTGGTTCGGGGGACTTTGAAGTCCCATTTAGAGGTGAGATATGGGACAGGAGGAGAAAACAGAGGCTAACACAGATGCTAAGTTCACCCCAGAGCAGCTGAGTCAGATGCGTCAGGGATAGAAAGAGAAGCTCCAGCTTAATAAGTGACCCAGGGGCGTTTGCTGGGAGGCCAGGCTTGGGAGCCATCAGCAGAGGAGGGAGACCCTTTTGCACCAAGAAGCAGAGGGAGCTGTCGTTTCACGTCCCTGCTGCTTCTACGATATTAACAATCGGGAGCAGGATACTTGTTCTAGTGATAAAGACACACGATCAAATCCTATCAGGTGGCCTGCTAGGGAAAATAAGGGGACAGGAGCATTGGGCAGCCTTTTCCTTTCCACTTTCCGGGCCAGTGTTTCCCCCAGGCTGCAGAGGAGGCCAGAGAGAGACCGGCGCCAGGAATGTGTCAGCTGTTAGGGCCTAAAAACGCAAGACCAGAACACAGGCTGAGTGTGATCGCTGGCGTATGAGGATGTAGAGGAGGGTGAGGGCCTGCCCAGCCCTAGTGGTTCTCAACTCTGGCCACACCATGGAAACACCAGGTTATAAAGTACTGATGTCAGGGCCTTGTCCCTGAGATTGGATGGAATTGGGCCTGGGCATTTATATATACAAAGCTCCTCAAATAATGCTTAAGTGTGTCCAGAGTTGAAAGCCATGGAGTGAGAGGGAGCAGGCAGGCCTGATGAAGGATGTGCCATTCCAGCTGGGCAGGATCTTGCTGGTGAAGAGAGCGAGAAGGGGCTTCTAGGAAGGAAGCAAAGCGGCAGTACAAGCCTCAAGGTGGGGAGAAGTGGGGCTTATACCGGGAGCAGCCAGTTCAGCTCAGCTGTGCTGTGAGGAGCGAGCGGAGGGCGGGCATGGAGCAAACACAGCGCAGGTCCTGATGCCAGCCGGCGGGTGGTGAGCTTAAATTGGAAGACAATTAGCAAACAATTGCTATTCTATTTCTGTACCTTAATGAGTCTAGTAACAATTCATCATCACAGTCTCATTAGCCAAACAACTGCAGTCATAGCTTGTTGGAATATAAATCTCCAGAGGGCCCACAAGAATTGCAGTTTACCAACAAGGCTGTGTGAGCAACCTTCCAGGCGCTGTTTTGCATTGGGCGGTATGGGGATGGCCAAATGCAAGGACCGGGCTTTTAAAAACCCAACAGGAGGAGCAGTGTAGATGTGAATGCATACAAACACACGTGTATGTACACATATGCACACATGCACCACACAAGCCGGGCTCTGGGAGCGTCAGAGGAGCTCAGCGCAGCCTGGAGGAGCTGGGGTCCGAGCTGGGCCCTGGGGTCTAAGCCGAGCGGGAGGGTCAGAGCGGAGAGGGCAAGTCTGTCCCTGGGACGCTCCTGTGATGGTTCCTTCTGGTAAGTGGTGGCCCCGCCCCCAGGTGCACGAGGTCTGCGTCTGCCAACACAACACCGCCGGCCCCAACTGTGAGCGCTGCGCGCCCTTCTATAACAACCGGCCCTGGAGACCCGCGGAAGACCAGGACCCCCACGAGTGCCAGAGTATGAGCCTGGGATCCCCCACCTCCCCTGCAACCACTGGCTGGGGTGCTGGCCCCTCTGGACCGTGATGACCTCCTCTGGGATACGGGGAGAATCTTGTCTTTATTATTAATATTTAAATCTAAACTGAATTGCCCCTGTAACTAAAGCTCTCCTTGCTCTTTGGGGAAGGAGAGGACCTGTGAGTCACATCCTCCCACCGCCCAGACCTCACAGGGACCACGGGCAGGTTCATACTTCTGATGCCACATGCCGTTCATGCTAACCCAGGTCCTCCTTCCTCCAGCCTCTCCAGTGCTTTATCCTGTGTAGGACACATTTGGTCTCCCTGTTGTCATTCTTTCTCTTTCAGATGGCTCCCTGGGGGCAGGGCCCTTCCCTCCATAAATGAGGACAGCCAGGGTCCCAGCCTAGAGGACAGTGACCCAGCAGGAGACCCATGGTGGCAGTGGGGGAGGGTTGGCATGGGACGTTGGAATGGCTCTCTCTTTGGCCCCGCACGGATATCATCCTGGGATGAGTCTACACACTGGGAGTTGGGAGGCCCCCGTTCTCTGTTTTCCTTTCTTACTGGCTGTATGAACTGAAATAAATTAAACAAGCCTCCTTGGGCCTCAGTTTCCCCATTTTTCAGACCTGGGCATCTTACAGAGTCAGTGGGGATGCCAGTGAGTTAGCGTGGCGCGTGCTTTGTAGATGCCAACGATGCCGTCTAGTGTTCAACCCCAGGAATCTCCTTTTTCAGGGTGTGACTGCAACGGACACTCAGAGACATGTCACTTTGACCCAGCCGTGTTTGCTGCCAGCCAGGGGGCACATGGAGGTGTGTGTGACAACTGCCGGGACCACACTGAGGGCAGGAACTGTGAACGGTGTCAACTGCACTATTTCCGGAACCGGCGTCCTGGGGCTCCCATTCAGGAGACCTGTATCCGTGAGTAGGGGACCCCCGGCCTCATCTGTTTATTAATCTGCTCTGGGCTCAACAGAGCACACGTCCCTGGGGACTCACATGCCCTCAGGAAGCATAAAGACTTGGGGGCAATTGTTTTTGACTTGGCCGTGCCTTCCTAAGCAAGTCACCCAGCCTCTCTGGGTGTCAGTCAATTGGTCAGCTGGTCATTATGTAGAACTTATTGTGAGTATGCGGCTGCTTAGTCGCTTCAGTCGTGTCCGACTCTGCGACCCCATGGGCTGCAGCCCGCCAGGCTCCTCCGTCCCTGGGATTCTCCAGGCAAGAATACTGGAGTGGGTTGCCAGGCCCTGCTCCAGGGGAATCTTCCCAACCCAGGGATTGAACCCAGGTCTCCTGCATTGCAGGTGGATTCTTTGTCATCTGAACCACCAGGGAAGCCCTTTTTGAGCATAGGAAAGAAAAAAGTCAATATCAGATACAGTTCCCGCTGTCAGGAAACACACAGATTGGTAAATGAGGGAGGAAATGAGGGAGCACTTGGCCCGTTTACCTGCCTTTACCAGGTGGTAATGTGGTTTGCTTATTTTTCTGTTTCTGCCAGCATTAAGAACTCCTCTATGGCAGGGATTATTCTTGTATCCTTGGGCCCTAGCACAAGGACAGATAAATAACTGATGCTCCAGAAATGTTTACTGAAGAAATATAAGTCCCCCAGGAGTGACTAAACACATCTATAATGGTCAATAGGGCTTCCTGGGTGGCTCAGTGGTAAAGAACCCACTTGCAATGCAGGGGCCCCAAGAGATGCAGGTTCAATCCCTAGGTCAGGAAGATCCCCTGGAGGAGGGCATGGCTACCCACTCTAGTTATTCTTGCCTGGAGAATCTCATGGACAGAGGGGCCTGGCAAGCTATAGTTTGTGGAGTTTCAAAGAGTCAGACACAACTGAAGCGACTTAGCACGCATGCAGCGAGGGCCAGTGAGTTTGTACAATTCGAATCGAAAGCACTCTGATTCAGATGGATTAATCATGCAAAACTTTCCAGAAGAAGTAAGAATCTCTATTTTGAAAGCTATGAAAGGCGCCCAGGTGTTAGGGTGAAAGAAAGGTGGTTCACTTGCTGTTGATATTATCTGCTTATGGAAAGAATGAGAAAGCTTGAGTTTGACTTCTGTTTCCAGTACTACTTGCTGTATGACCTGAGTATGTTATTGGAACATTTCTGAGCTTCAGTTTCCTCATCTGTACAACAGGGATAAGCATGGTCAATTCTCAGGGTTATGATAGGATTGCATAAGGCAACATGCAAGAGTGTCCAGCTCAGTGCTGGCCACAGAGTGGTTTGTTCAGTATATCATGCCAACTGAAACTTTCGTACGACATAACATGTGCCAAGGACTTCCTTGGTAGCTCAGCTAGCAATGCAGGAGAATCCACATTGCAATGAATTCCAAAGAATCTGCCTGCAATGCTGGAGACCCCGTTTGATTCCTAGGTTGGGAAGATCCCCTGGAGAAGGGATAGAATTCTTGTCTGGAGAATCCCAAGGACAGAGGAAGCTCACGGGCTACAGTCCACGGGGTCCCAAAGAGTCAGACGCGACTGAGCGACTAAGCACATCAAGGCACAGCAACACATGCCAAGCCGAGCCCTGTTGCCCCTGCTTTATTCCTCATAAGAGGCCCTATGAGTGTTACATAAGTATCCCCATTTTATAGATGAGCAAACTGAGGCACAGGGCAGCTTAAATAACTTGACTAAGGTGGTCAGGTCGTAAGCCAGGAAGTGGGGGGAGGGGAATAAGAGTCTGAACCAGAACGTGCTCCCCATGCTCTGCTTTTCCTCTCTGCCCCTCCCCCCTCCCCCCGCCCCTCCCCCCTCCCCCCGCCCCTCCCCCCTCCCCCCGCCCCTCCCCCCTCCCCCCGCCCCTCCCCCCTCCCCTCCCCCCTCCCCCCGCCCCTCCCCCCCCTCCCCCCGCCCCCCCCCCCCCCCCCCCGCACCGCCTTTGTCTCGCAGCCTGCGAGTGTGACCCGGATGGAGCGGTGCCAGGAGCGCCCTGTGACCCAGTGACTGGCCAGTGTGTGTGCAAGGAGCACGTGCAGGGGGAGCGCTGTGACCTGTGCAAGCCGGGGTTCACGGGGCTCACCTTCTCCAACCCGCAGGGCTGCCACCGTGAGTAGAGGGTCCCAGCCTGCCGTGGGGCAGGGCAGGCGGCCCTGCGCATGAGCCGGGTGCGGGCCTGGCTCAGAACGGGGACGCCCGGGGAGGCGGCCAGGTGCTGGGACTGGCGGGAAAGCGTGGCGGCCTGGTTTTCTAGGTTTTCTGCGGGGGAGCGCCCCGCCAGGTTTATCTCCCTGATGCGTGTCCTCTGGGGGAGGGGTGGGGGCCAGACTTGGGTGCCCCCCCTCAGCTCAGCAGCCCCCCTCCTGTGCAGGCTGTGACTGTAGTGTCCTGGGCTCCCGGCGGGACGTGCCGTGTGACGAGGAGACGGGGCGCTGCGTGTGTCTGCCCCACGTGGTGGGCCCCAAGTGTGACCAGTGTGCCCCCCACCACTGGAAGCTGGCCAGCGGCCGGGGCTGCGAGCCCTGTGCCTGCGACCCGCGCAACTCCCTCGGCCCCCAGTGCAACCAGGTACACCGCGGGCTGGCCCCCACGCCCCCGCAACGTCCCTCCCTGTGGCTCTCGGCCTTGGCAGGCCCGGAGACGTGCGCCTACGGCGGGGCGGTCCTGGGTCCGACCGCGGAGCTTGCGTGCTGGCGGGAGCCTCTGCGGCTGGGGTGCGCCGGGGAGTCCCGCTGGCTGACCCGGCTCTCCCCGGCAGTTCACAGGGCAGTGCGCCTGTCGGGAAGGGTTCGGGGGCCTGACCTGCAGTGCCGCAGCCATCCGCCAGTGTCCCGACGGGACCTATGGAGAGGCAGCCGCGGGGTGCAGAGGTGCGGTCTGAGAGGCGGGGGCTGGCGGCGGGGGTGTGCAGACGCCGCAGGGGGTGCGGGCTCGGGTGGGCTTGTGCTGGGGGGGCGTGCGGGTCTGTGGTGTCTGGTCCACGGGGGCTGGGCCCTGGCAGCCCGCTAGAGTACTTGTCCCCTGCTAGCCCATCCCCATGTCCCCGTGTCCCCTCGTCCCTGTGTCCGCATGTCCCCCTGCTCCCCCCGTCCTCGTGTCTTCCTGTCGCCCTGTCCCCCTGTCCCCCTGTGCCCGTGTCCCGGTGACAGGAGGGCTGCTTTGCGCCTCTCTTCCCTGAGAAAGCATCTCCCAGCTGTGGAGAAGCCCCCTCCTCCCTCTTCGCGGATGCAGAAAGTGAGCCCCGCGGGGGTCAGTTTGGCAGACCCCAGTCTGTTCCCAGCCCTGTCGCCCCGGGCGGGGTTGCTCCCCCTCTCCGGGCATCGGCCTCCTAGCCTGGGAAGGGGCACCCTGCCTCGGGTGCTTGCGCCCTTGACGGCGGGCGGGTCAGAGGCGCGCGCGTGCGCTCGGGGAGCGGAGCTCGGGCCGCGCCTGCACGAAGGGGCTGCTGAGTGAGCCCCGCCGCCCTCGCCATGGTTCTGCTCGGGCCTTGTCAGCCTCTCTCTGAGTCCTAAGACCCCGAGGCCAGACGTCCTCTCCAGGGCGCTCTCCGGCAGACTCTCGCCCTCCCTGGCCCCTGGCCCCCGGCCCCTGACCATCTTTTCTCCCGCCCCAGCCTGTGACTGCGACTTTCGGGGCACCGAGGGGCCGGGCTGCGACAAAGCCTCGGGCCGCTGCCTCTGCCGCCCCGGCTTGACGGGGCCGCGCTGTGACCAGTGCCAGCGGGGCTACTGCGACCGCGCCCCGGTGTGTGTGGCCTGCCATCCCTGCTTCCAGACCTACGACGGCGGCCTCCGGGAGCGGGCCCTTCGCCTGGCCGGCCTCCGCAACGCCTCCGCTGGCCTGTGGCCCCGGCCGGGCCCGGAGGACCACGGCCTGGCCTCGCGGATGCAGGACGCCAAGAGCAAGATGGAGCAGATCCAAGCCACTCTCGGCGACGCCTTGGTCACGGAGCAGGAGGTGGCCCAGGTGGCCAACGCCATCTTCTCCATCAGGTCATTCCCTCTCCCCACTGAGCCGTGGGGGTCCACAGAGCGGCCCATATTGCTTACAGCCCTTTACCATCTACAAAGCCTTTTCCTAGCGCTTCCCTGGTGACTCAGAAGGTTAAGAACTTTCCTGCAATGCAGGAGATCCAGGTTCGATCCCTGGGTTGGGAAGATCCCCTGGAGAAGAGAATAGCAACCCCCTCCGGTATTCTTGCCTGGAGAATCCCATGGACAGAGGAGCCTGCAGGGCTAGTCCATGGGGTTGCAAAGAGTCGGATAAGACCGAGCAACTTCCACATTTCACTTTCAAACCTTTTGAAACCTTTGAAACCTTTTCAAACCTTTCAAACCTCTCTTTTTCACCGTCGCTGCAGTCCTGGGAGGTTGGTGGGATGGGTGTTACTACGTCAGTCTTGCCAGTGAGGAAACGGGCACAGCTTGGTGACGTGACAGAACCAGCTGTCCACAGAGGGGCAGAGTGGGGGACCAGGAGCACAGGCACCAGCCCAAGTGCCCAGCACTGCCTGCGGGTGTCAGCTCTGGATGAGTCACCCTGGTGGAGGGCATGTGAAAGGCAGGGCTCCGAAAATAACTTGTGTTTGCCTTTGGAACGGGAGCGGTCCCACCCACAGCCCCCTCCTACCAGCAGAGGCCTCTTCTCAGTGAGGTTTGGTTCCAAAGTTTTCATAATGAGTTTTGCCTTCCCTGAGCCCTTGCCAACTCGCTGACCGTGGTGGGGCCGAGCCACCCTGGTGTGCAGTTGGCCTCGGTCTCAGAGCCGAGCAGGGAGCCTGTGGGTATCTGACGGGCTGGGCGTGCCAGCCTGGAGGGGCCTCCTGAAGGATGGTGCACGTGGAGCAGAGGTTGGCCGCGGAGAAGGGGAGGCTAGTGGCAGGGACTGGTCGGGTGGAGCTGCAGAGGGCCGGGGAGGGAGGAGTCTCTGCATACTCAGTGACCATGGGTCAGGGCAGGTGACCCCCCTTTGGGCGGAAACGGACAGGCGGGTCAGCAGCTCTGGGAGCCCTGGTGGGGAGAGGAGAGACCTGGGTGCTCAGGGTCCAGGCATGGCTGACGGCAGCCTGTAGGGACCCCAGGAGGAGAGGGTCAGGGAAGCTTCTTGTGGAAGCTGGTGTGGGGACGCAGAGGAGAGCTAGGAGCCTTAGGCTCACACCTGTCCAGGGGGGAGAGGTTTTTCTGGATCTGCTTGCATAGGGATGGAGGGAGACGATTCCGGCTTTAGCCCAGCAGAATCCTCTCCCGTCTGCAGCTTTCCCTGATGGCCTCCATTTCTCCTGATTCGGTAGCTTTTTCTCTGGGGGGATGGCTGGGTCTGGGGAGGCAGCCCCTCTCCTGTATTTTAGTGGAAACTTCTCCCCCTACCTTAGGCGGACGCTTCAGGCCCTGAAGCTTGATTTGCCCCTGGAGGAGGAGACCTTGAACCTCCCGGGAGACCTGGGGAGTCTGGACAGGAGCTTCAATCACCTCCTCGTCACGTATCAGAGCAAGAGGGAGCAGTTTGAAAAGATGAGCAGTGCCGACCCTTCAGGTGAGCGGGGTGAGGGGGAAGTGTGGAGACCCCACGCCAGGCCAGACTTCGGCTCCCCTCCCACTGGTCCTCCGCCTCCAGGCCTGAGGGGTCCAGGGCTGGCTCAGTGAACCTCTCTTCTTTCCCCTTCTGCACCAGGAGCCTTCCGCGTGCTGACTGCAGCCCACCAACGGTCATCCCAGGCCGCTCAGCAGGTCTTGGACAGCTCCCGCCGGTTACTGCCACTCAGGGATAGCCGGAGAGAGGCGGAGAGGCTGGAGCAGCAAGTGGCGGGAGGATCAGGAGCTGGTGGTCCCCAGCTCGCAGCCCTGAGGCTGGAGATGGCCTCCGTGCCTGATCTGACGCCTGCTATCAACCAGGTGATGCCTGGCAGAACCCGACTTTCCCCCTCCGGCCCCTCCGGCCCCACACCAATGGCTGCCCTGCCATTCCCACGGGGGCCATATAGACCCCACTGCCACCCCACCCATCTTGACCCTCAGCCCCTGCCTGGGCTGCTCAGCAGCAACCAAGCCAACCAGTTTCTGGGGGCCCGGTTGCCACAGATATGTCTGTTGGCTGTTGGCTTCCCAGGTGTGGGATGGGAGTGGTTGTTGCAAAGCCTCGGGGACCCCCTTTGACACCTCCATCTCTCTGCAGCTCTGTGGGGGCTCCAGGGAGATGCCTTGCACCCCGGGAGCCTGCCCTGGGGAGCTCTGTCCCCGAGACAACGGCACGGCCTGTGGCTCCCGCTGCAGAGGAGCCCTCCCCAGGGCAGGTGGGGCCTTGCGGATGGCGGGGCAGGTGGCCGAGCAGCTGCGGGCGTTCGGCGCCCAGCTCCAGCAGACCAAGCAGATGGTAGGTGTGGCGAGTGGCGGTGGGCGCCCGTAGTAGGGGGAGGCAGAGGGGACAGAGCCCCTGGGCGAGTCAGAGCTCCCGTTTGGCAGCCAGGAGACACGATCCCAGAGGTGTCAGCTGACTTGCCCGCATGGCCCCACAGCCAGCGGGGCATCTCAGGCGACTCTAGCAGTAAAGAACCCGCCTGCCGGGGCAGGAGACATAAGGTACTCAGGTTCAGTCTCTGGGTCGGGAAGATCCCCTGGAGGAGGGCATGGCAGTCTACTCCAGTACTCTGGCATGGAGAATCCCCATGGACAGAGGAGCCTGGTGGGCTACTGTTCATGGGGTCACGAAAGACTCGGACACGACCTGAGCGACTTAGCAGGCGGCACGCATCACAGCAAGTGAGAGATGGAGGCCAATGCTTCACCATCACTTCTTGTGAGGCCAAACCGAGCTAGTTGCACATCTCCCAGGCGGATCCTGGGTAGCCGATGCCTGCAGACCCCAACCCCCTCCATGGGGGCCGCCGAGAGGCTCCCCGGGGGCTTCGAACCCCGCTGACCCCCAGCATGCGTCTGCAGATCAGGGCAGTGGAGGAGGCTGCCTCTCAGGTCCAGTCGGACACTCAGCGCCTGGAGACGCAGGTGAGCGCCAGCCGCTCCCAGATGGAAGAGGACGTCAGACGCACGCGGCTCCTCATCCGGCAGGTGCGGGACTTCCTCTCAGGTGAGCCGGTCCTCACCCTCCCCTGGGCGGCTTTCTGGGAAGGCGTGTCTAAGCCATGTTTTGAGAGTAGGACTCTGGGTTAGGCGAGCAGTTGATGGCCTCTACTGGGAGGTCCTTGTGAAAGCAGGTGGTTGGGGAAAATCTCACTTGATTAAACTGCCTGCTGGCCCCAAGGGCCCCGTTCGCTGTCTCCCGACCCCCCACCTCCCACTTCCCATTCCTCCATCAGCGCCTCCTCTCCCTGGACCAGTCCCTATTTTCACCTGGGCGGCTGCTTCCTCTCCCACCTCCTTCTGGCCTGTTCTCCACCCAACAGCCCGAAACATCTTTGAGACATGCAGGTGGGATAGCATTCCACGCACTCCTAATGTCCGTCACTCCACGGCCTCTGTCACCTCCTGGGTGTGGCCTGGAGCCTGTCTGTTTGACTCACAAACTGTCCTTGAACAGGTCAGCTCTCGCTAACCTCAAGGGTGCTCTCTCTCTTTCTCTGCCTGGGATGCTGTCTCCAAGGCGACTGATTCTTGCCCTCCAGGTCTGAGTGTACAGATCTCCCTCGAGGGGACTTTCCTGATCATCCCCTCCAGTCATCCCCCTCCCCCAGCCCCCTCTGGAGTCGGCCCTTCGCCACTCTGAGCCTGTGGTTGTTGAATTCTTCTGTCAACGAGTGTGTTGATTGTCTCCGCGCCAGACTCTCAACTCCAAGAGGCCAGGGATGGCTGTGTGTCTTATTCACTGTGTCCCTGAAAAAGCACCCAATGTTGGTTGCGTGAGTAAAGGAACCTGGGGCACTCCCGAGCTACCCTGGGGAGCGGCAGAGATCCCAGGACAGGACTCAGGAAATTTGTGGAACTTTGGGCAAGTTGCTTTCCTCTTTGCCTCCATGTTCACTTCTGCCAACCGAGATGAGAGTATTTTACAAGTTTATTCTGGGCATCAAGCAACTGATGTAAAATGTGTTTTGAAAAATGAAAGGTGCCTCAGGAATATGAACCGATATTATTAGATTTCTGGTTCCTGCCAGGGTACTTGCTTGGCTGGGAGCCGAGGGCTTGGTGTAATGACAGTGTTTCCTCCTGCTACTATTGGGGTGCCTTGGCTCCAGGAGCCCGGAGCTCCCTCCTGAGTGCATGTGGCAGGTTGGAGAGAAGCAGGAAGGATCCGCCTGAGGTGCCCTGAGTGGCCTCAGGCCAGGCTGCAGTCAGCACCCCCTGGAGATCCTCAGAATGGGGACGTGTCAACGGGGCCTGACAGCAGACTAAAGGGCAGGCCAGAGTCTGGGGCTCCAGCCTCCTAGATAAGGAGGCCTTGCCCCCGAGTGAAGCCGAGTAAGGCTGACCCCCCTCCTGCATCGACCCCAGCCGGAGGTGAGAGGGGGTTGGGAGCCTCTCCTTGGGGTGCTGCCCTGGCTCCTGTGAATGGGCAGAGAGCTGCCAGGCTGTGGGGTGCCTGCTGCCCCCTCAACTCAGATTGAGTCCTGGGACAGGAGGTGGGGCGGAGAGGAGGAGAGGGGCCTTAGCCAGGACAGGAAGGAGCCGGGGCGGTTCTCACTGCCTCCAAGGCCATGGGTTCTCGTGTCCAGGGTCCTACTGCAGGCAGCACGCGTAGCAGCTGCTGTGGGCATGCAGGGTCACCCAGCGAGGGCGGGAGAGCATGAGGCCAGAGGAGGAGGGCAGGGACCCCGTCTTTCCCAGGTCTTCAACAGAAGTCACAAAAATAATAAACCAGGTGTACGGAGTTCTTACTAAGTGCCAGGCCTTGTTTTGAAGTGCTTCACGTATTCCCTGATTTAATCCTGCATGCCTGCCACTTTGTAGATGTGGGCGCCAGACACAGGGAGGTTAAGAAGCCTGCCCACGGGCACCCAGCTTGGAGCGGGTGTGGGTAGGGCTCGCCTAACTCCAGGGTCCACACTTTAGATCATTGCACTCTGAGATGGAGGCCCCCCTCCTCGCCACACACACACACACACACACACTCGCTTCCTTGTGCTTGCTCATGTTCATCTTCTCCTTGCTCTCTCTCCCCTGCCCTGACTTGCACCTGCTAATTCCTAGTCACCCTCTAAGCGTCCTCTAGGTATCTCAGTCTCCAGGAAGCCTCTCTAGACCCGTCAGAGCGGGTTAGCCGCCCCTCCAAGGGCGCCTAAGTGGTTAGATGCCCCCCTCACAGGTGCCGCCCTCACACCCCGTGCTTGGCCCCATCACCCAGGGTTGTGCTCCCTTGTCCCGCTAGATTCCAAGCTCCATGAAGTCAGAAACCAAGTCCAATCTGGTTTGCAGCCTCTGCGCCCCATGTCCTGCTGCTCAGAGCAGTGAAAGTTTGCTGAGCCCACCCTGAGACTCAGAAGCCCATGAAACTGTGTGGCTCAGACCAAACCCTTGGGCACAGCTGAAGTGAAGCAGAACGGAGGAAGGGCAGGCACTAGGTGGGGGTGTGCTCGCCGTGGGCGGCTTTCTGGGAAGGCGTGTCTAAGCCATGTTTTGAGAGTAGGACTCTGGGTTAGGCGAGCAGTTGATGGTCTCTACTGGGAGGTCCTTGTGAAAGCAGGTGGTTGGGGAAAATCTCACTTGATTAAACTCAGCTGCAGTCATGGCCTGGGCTCCTGTGGTGTGCTGCTCTGACCCCGTAAGAACCCAGTAGCAAAGAGGCATGGTTTCCACCTTCCAGGAATGTCCTTCCACCTGGCACAGGCAGGGGACTTGGTCTGGGACCTGTGTAGCCACCTGGTGAGGAAGCTTTTGATTGCAGAATAAGGCTATTCTTACCTGGGGCCCCCAGAAAAGTTCCAGTCAGAGGGCAAACCATCTGGGTAGGCGATGCCCCCTTCCTTCCCACAGTGGTACCAGTGGAATCTGTAGAGTGACCATGGGGAAGGCGATGCCACCTCTGTACATCTGATCTTACTCTCTGACCCGGAGGTGGTTTGTGAAATTCCTGATAATTGTTTCCTATCAGCTCCTTTCACAGATCAGAAGACTGAGCTCAGAGAAGCTAGCTAACTTGGCCTCGGTGGCTTGAGTAGAAAAGGGGAGGCCTGGGTCTGGAGCCCCTTCAGCCACTCATTTGCTGTATACAGAGTGCCTCCGGGTGCCAGGCACCGTGCGCGGGGCTGGGCTATAGCCATGGCTGAATGGCAGTCCCTGTCCTCACGTTGCTCACGTTCTAGTGAGGAGTCAGATGGAAGATCCAACAAATGAGTAAATTGTTTGGCATGTGGGTGGTGATAAACGTTCGGGAGAATGAGGAAGCTGAGAGTGAGGAGAGGGAACGCTGGCAGAGGGTGCAGATTGCCACCCTCGATCAGATGGCCGGGGCCCGCCTCCCTCAGAAGGTGACATGTGAGCAAAGCCCCGATGATCTTGACCCACCTTTGGACAAACAAGCCCTCTGGCCCAAGGTGGAGGGGGCACGTGACAGGGGTCTTATTGCCAAAGAAGCAGTTCCAGTTCCTGGCTGGTGTCCCCGCTCCAGGCATTGTTCGGGGCCAGCTGCCTGGCACCGCCTCCTCCTCCCAGCCTGCAACTTCCTGCGGTGCCACATAGTTGCCACAGCTGTGCCAACACCCCTCCTCCTGTGGCAGGGCGCCCGGAAATCCTCAGAACAGGGTGCCTGGGAGGGGAGGGCAGCAGCTCTGTGGGCAGGCTAGATGGAGATGCCACGGGTGCCACTGGGCCTGGGGGAGGCCTCTGACCTTGGAGGAACGTGGCTGGGCTCCCCCAACCCAATGGGCGGCTTGTCTTCCAGACCCCGACACCGACACGGCCACCATCCAGGAGGTCAGTGAGGCCGTGCTGGCCCTGTGGCTGCCCACTGACTCGGCCACAGTCCTGCGGAAGATGAATGAGATCCAGGCCATTGCGGCCAGGCTCCCCAACGTGGACCTGGTGCTGTCCCAGACCAAGCAGGACGTCGCTCGGGCTCGTAGGCTGCAGGCCGAGGCCGAGCAGGCCAGGTATGGCCCGGTGTCCTGAACTTTTCTCCCAGGACCGGGCTGGGGTTTTGCTCCCCGGCTGTGTGGCTGGAAGCAAGTGAGGAACCTCTGTAACTCAGAGGGGTCCTGGGAGACAGGAGGGGTGCTGACTGTGGTGGCAAATGGTCAAGTGATGCCCAGCGTCCAGGCTCAGGTTCACTCAGCATGGCCCCGCCTTCCATACTGGACTGCGTCCCCAAGGGCCGCCTCAGCTCTTGTGGTTGGGGAAGTTCAGTTCAGGTCAGTCGCTCAGTTGTGTCCAACTCTTTGGGGGGACTGCAGCACGCCAGACCTCCCTGTCCTCACCAACTCCTAGAGTTTGCTCAAACTCATGTCCATCGAGTCGGTGATGCCATCCAACCATCTCATCCTCTGTCATCCCCTTCTCCTGCCTTCAGTCTTTCCCAGCATCAGGGTATTTTCCAATGAGTCAGCTCTTCACATCAGGTGGCCAAAGTATTGGAGTTTCAGCTTCAGCATCAGTCCTTCCAATGAATAGTCAGGACTGATCTCCTTTAGGATGAACTGGTTGGATCTCCTTGCAGTCCAAGGGACTCTCAAGAGTCTTCTCCAGCACCACACTTCAAAAGCATCAATTCTTCGGAGCTCAGCTTTCTTCACAGTCCAACTTTCATATCCATACATGACCACTGGAAAAACCATAGCCTTGACTAGATGGACCTTTGTTGGCAAAATAATGTCTCTGCTTTTGAATATGCTATCTAGGTTGGTCATAACTTTTCTTCCAAGGAGTAAGCATCTTTTAATTTCATGGCTGCAGTCACCATCTGCAGTGATTTTGGAGCCCTAAAAAACAAAGTCAGCCACTGTTTCCACCGTTTCCCCATCTATTTCCCATGAAGTGATGGGACCAGATGCCATGGTCTTAGTTTTCTGAATGTTGAGCTTTAAGCCAGCTCTTTGACTCTCCTCTTTCACTTTCATCAGGTGGTTGGGGAAAGCCTGCTTTATTAAACTCAGCCGTAATCATGGCCTGGGCTCCTGCAGTGCACTGCACTGGTCCCCAGAGGAGACAGCAGTAAAGAGGCTTGGTTTCCACCTTCCAGGAATGTCCTTCCATCTGGCACGGGGAGGGGGCTTGCTGGGGTCCTGGAATGGAAAAGCTACTACTGAGTTAGTTCTTGGCCTCTTGCCTTGGCCGGAGAAGGTACTGTCTGGGACTGGAGAGCACCTTCACTCAGAGCTCTCCCCTGAATGAATCCTCCGCCGTCCCTTGTGCCCGTCCCGCCCTAGGAGCCGGGCCCACGCGGTGGAGGGCCAGGTGGAGGAAGTCCTCGGGGCCCTGCGGCAGGGCACACTGGCGCTGCAGGAGGCCCAGGATACCATGCGGGGCACCCGCCGCTCCCTGCGGCTCATCCAGGACAGGGTTGCTGAGGTAAGTGGCGTGGCTCCCCCCGCCCACGTGGGGGAATGGACCTGCACACTCAGGCGCGAGGCAGAGACAGTGTCAGGAAGGCACCTGGCTGGGAGCTGAGACGGGGCCCAAAAGAATCAGGGGCTACAAGCCTTGGACCTGGCTTCGAGCTTGTAGTTTTCTGGCCTCATGGCTGATGCAGAAGCAGGGGTGGCCTCTGGGCTCCGGCAGGAGTAAGGGGGGATGGTCAGCTGAGCCGGTGAAGGCTGGGAGGCTTGCATGCTGGGGGCAGTTAGGGCATTGGATGGGGGTGATAGTGATGCCCTGATTGGAGGCATCAATTTTTGTGGCCCCAAAACTGGAAAGAAGACCGAAGGTCACTGCCTATGAGACCCACCCCAAACCCCCGGTCTCTCTTTTCCCGCAAAGGTTCAGCAGGTACTGGGACCAGCAGAAAGACTGGTGACCAGCATGACGGAGCAGCTGGGGGGCTTCCGAGCACGGATGGAGGAGCTTGGCCGCCGGGCCAGGCAGCAGCAGGCACAGGCAGCCCAGGCCCGACAGCTGGCAGAGGAGGCCAGCAAGGAGGCGCTGAGCGCCCAGGAGGTATGAAGAGGGCAGAGAGAGCCCGAGGAAGCACTCTCAGCGGGAGCAGGAGGGGCCTCTGTGCGCTTGATAAGACCATGGCTCCAAAGCACTTTGCATAGGCGTGGTCGCTTCAGTCCTGTCTGACTCTTTGTGACCCCATGGACTGTAGCCCGCCAGGATCCTCTGTTCATGGAGATTCTCCAGGCGAGAATATTGGAGTGGGTTGCCATGCCCTCCTCCAGGGGATCTTCCCGGCCCAGGGATTGAACCTGTCTCTTATGTCTCCTGCATTGGCAAGTGGGTTTTTTACCTCTAGCATCACCTGGGAAGCATCCCCACCCCAGAGCGCTTTAAGTACCAGTTACTCTGAAATATATCTGGGGTTGGGGGGTGGAGCTTCTGGATTCTTGCTCCTTTGGCCGCTTTTGGTGGAGCCACTTTGGGGATGTTGGAAACAGCTGGTCCAGTTCCTCACCTTTCACAGACGAAGTGGATTTTGTCCAGGCACAACACTCGTCTACAAAGCAGGGCTCTTGACACCCGACCCAGAGCTTATCCTCTGTCTGTGGCTTCCCAGCCCAGACAGGCACTCTTGATTTAGCACAACCTGAGCCCCATCACTGTCAGAATTAGATCAGAGAGAAAGTCAGAGAGCCATTCTCAACATCTATAGGGTCCCGGTGGTCCCGGTACAGTGGCCAAGCGGCCAAGCACGCTATTAAGTAAGTGACAGCCGTGTATCCGGCCCTGCGCTGGCGGTGAGCTAGGCAGCGACAGGTGCTGCGGATGGAGGGAAGTCCAGAAGTTAAGGTGCGGTTTGTGGCCCAGGGGCTTTTATAGAGCAGACCCACCCCATGGGGGATATTAAAGAGCACCTCATCTCCCTGTCCGGATGTGGGTGATATCAACTCCTTTAGCCAAAGGCCTTTAGGACTTTGGATGATGGTGATGATGGTGATGCAGAAATGGTTTTTCCTTTTTTCAGGGATTTGAGAGAGTAAAGCAAAAATATGCTGAGTTGAAGGACCGGTTGGATCAGAGCTCCAGGCTGGGAGAACAGGGCAGCCGGATTCTGAGCGTCAAGACAGAGGCGGAGGAACTGTTTGGAGAGACCATGGCGATGATGGACAGGATGAGAGGTGAGGGAGTGGTCCAGAGCCTTGGACCGCGGGGCATCCCTGAAGGCTGCTGCCAACCCAGGGTTTCTGAGGCCCACCTTTTGGAGCTAGCAGTGCTAGGGGAGTGAGAACAATTAGGATTTCCCGAGTGCCTAACAGGAACAAGGCCTAGAATGGGGCCACGAGGAATGTGGTGATGTTCACAAAACTAGGCCTGCCTTCGAGGAGCTTGCGATCCAGAGGGGGCATTTTTTCCTGTTGGCCATTAGCTTCATGAAACTGTATTTAACCACACAAGGACGTCTGTGGTGAAAGCCTGAATAATAGGCGCTTGAGGGGCTCAGAGGATACACAGTGTCAGAGAGAAATGGTCAGTGACGGTAGTGTTCAAAAAAGAAAAAAAAGATCAGATTTGAGGTGGGCCTGGAAGGATGAGGCTGTGAGGAAGAGGAGGGGCATCAGGACAGGGTGGTTAGGGAGACACTAGAGGATGTGGGCGGGACCACCCTCCTGGGGAGGAGGGTTGACGAGGACAAAACTGGTGGGAACGAAGGAGCGTGGAGACACCTGGCTGGTGCCCACGGCCGACCCGCACGCCAGGAGGAGGGGGACAGACACAGCCCCGGAGGGAGAAGTAAACCATCCAGCGAGTCGCAATGAATGGAGCTTTCGAAAGTGCTCTGAGGCTCCCCAGAAAGGCGAACAGGGGCTTCCAAGCTCACTCTCTTAGGATGCGATGATGGGGTCATGGCCCTGGGGTGCCCTGTGAACACCGCAGAGTTTCTCTCAATTTTGGAGAAAGCTTTTGACAAAATTCTGTTTGGCTAGCCAGACGGACGGAATGGAGAAGGGTGGGCTGGTGAGTCGACAGTGAGTGGATTCAAGGCTGTGGCCAGCTGTACCTGAAGCGGGAGGTGCGAGGGGCTGACCCAGATGAGGAGCCCAGCCCTGGGCCAGTGCCTGCCCTGACTTTGTCCATCAGCGTTCTGTATGAAGACAGAGAATGTGCTAATCAAATCTGAGGATGGCAGGTAGCAGATACACTGGATAACAGAACTAGCATTCTAAGTCTCAGAAGGATGGGCTGAAACTAACAGGATAAAATGAAGTAAAGAGAAACATTCTCTCTCAACCTGGCATTGTCTGGACTCACAAGTATAGCTCAGGTAAGGGCCAGCTACTCAGGGGCTAATGTAGCTAAAAACCTTATAACTGGTAAGTGGTAAACACTTACAAATTGTTACTCACCTGAAAAAGATCCAGGAATTTTGAGATAAGCCAGAAGTGCCTTGCTCCTGACAGAAGAGCTAATAAACACAAAGCAGCCAAAATATGGGGAGTAATGGCTCAAGGGTGATATTAAAAATATTTAGTAACTAAGTATTTAGCACACCAGTTGGTGTGCCCTGCACCTACTACCCGCCAGAAAAAAACTCACTGAAGCAAGCATTTACCTGCTTGCTGGGATTTACCTTTAATTGCAGGGTTGTGGGGAAGATCATGCATAGGGAGCCCCTAGGAACGAGAACGGAGGAAGAGGACAGCGGCTATTAAAATGTCACTATTTTATTATGGCCCATAGGTCCAAATGGGGGCCTACTGGCTGAACGTCAACCTGGTAATAACCGCTGCTACACTCCACTGATAGTCTCACCTGGGAGATGGGGTTCAGTGGGGGCCAGTACACCTCCAGAAGAGATATTGACGAACTGGTGTACATCGGGGGTCAGGGCGGGGGTGAGCAGGGGTGGGAAGTAGGGAAGGCCCGGTGATTCTAGCAGGTGAGGCATGGAGGAAGGAACTAGGGCGGTTTCCTCTGGGAAAGAGGAGGCTCAGACATGTGAAGGGCTGCCACGTGGGAGGCATAGCAGATCGAGTCTTAAAAGCCCAGGAGACAGACCCAGGACCACGGGGGGGGGGGGGGGGGGAAGCAAGATGTGCTCAGATTCTGGCTTAATGAGAAGACTTTGTAATGAGGACTGCCTGAGGATGGAGCCTTGTGAGGCAGTGACCCCCACTGCCGCCCTGCTCTGGGAAGGTGAGGCTGAGGCTGAGTACCAGCTCCCGTGAATGCCGACAGGAGGTCCAGGCTGGACCAGATCCCTTCGGAGTCCTTCACATCCCCCACACGTAACCTGGGAGGTGGGATGCGGAATGAACCAGTGGGGCAGGACTAGGTGTATCTGGAGTGTCGGGGGAAGAAAATGGGGAGGAACCCAGCCTTCCAGCTCTTTTGCCCTGGTGCCCACCAGGATCGCTGGTGGGATGGCAGCTAACTGGGTCCATTGCAGCGAGTGTCTAACCTTGGTGCCGGGGCCTCCAGCATCGGCCTGGGACTGCTCCACCTAGAGCCGAGGAGAAGCGTAGGGGCAGGGGACCCCCGGGTCCAGTCCCGGCCCGATTTCTCTAAAAGTGGGAGAGGGGGCTGGGGAGAGCTGCCTTGGAGGGCCAGGCTCCCCTCGGGGTGCAGGTGGTTTCTCCGACAGGTGCAGTTCCGGGTGGGCGGGAGGGGACGGAAGGGTTGGGAGTCTTAGCATGGTTCACCGGCTCCTCTCCCTGCTCCGGCTGTTCCCTTGGCCCTCAGACATGGAGTCAGAGCTGCTTCGGGGGAGCCAGGCCATCGTGCTCCGCTCGGCGGACCTGACGGGGCTGGAGCAGCGCGTGGAACAGATCCGGAACTACATCAACGGGCGCGTGCTCTACTACGCCACCTGCAAGTGAGGCGGAACCCCGCCGCTGACCGCTCGACTGCCCTCTTGGCTCCCGGGGGCCCGGCTGGCTGGCAGTACTTTCCTGCTCCGGGAGACTTTTACGCAGCCTAAAGCACAGCCGGGACCATCCCCAGGATGCAGCTGAGCCTGGGCTGGTGGGGCAGCTACAGCTGGGGGACGGCGACCGTGGAGGTGGGCCCACGTCAGCGTGACCAGCAGTTCTCGAGTGCAGGGCGCTTGGCTGGGCAGTGTCCTTGCCCTTCACCCTCCCCTGAAGCTGAAGTCCTGGGTCCACACAGGACTATAACTAAAAATGATGCACAAGGGAAAAGTCCAATAAAAATCTTGGGAAAGGAGCCTGGAGGTCCAAAGAGGGGAAATATTCTGTCTCCCTGTTACATAAACCTTTCTTGCCTGTTTCTGTCTCTGGTCTGGGGTCCCCGGGTGCTGCTCTGCTCAAGCCCAAGGCCTGGTGGTGTATGAAGCATAGGCTGGCCCCCTCTGCTCTGTCTAGCTGGTGCACCACCCAGACTTAGGGAGACAGGGCCCATTTGCTCCAGGAACTGATTGAATTCCTTCCTTGAGAGGCCAGAGGAGCCGTTTTCATCTTTGAACAACTATCCAGTTTCTCATTTGTAGATGAAGAAAGAGAAACCCAGACACGGGGAGGAAGTTGTTCGAAATCACACAGCTCCGAGAGGCAGAACTAAGACTAGACTTTGTGTCTCTTGGGATTTTAAAAAGAAGCTGTAAACGGGTGTGCATGTGAGTGTGCATGTGTGTGTGTGTGTGTCGGCAGATATGCAAGTGGCACGAATATTTATGTGTTAACCGTGGTTCAGGCACCATGCTAGCGTTTTAGCTACATACCTGCTTGGTCGTTACTGATCACAGTAATTATTTATGGAGCGTGTGCATTTTATCTCATGATATGGGTGGCACTGTTGTTCCCATTTGATAGACAAGGAAACCAAGGCATCAAAGGCTCACAGATGTGGCGGGCAGGGCCGAGCTGAGCCTCAAACCCACGTTCATCTGTTAGAGGCATTAGGATGGATCCTGGGCCAGGCTGTCTGGGTTCCAACGGCGCCTACCTCCAAGGGGCTGTTGGAGAGGAAAAGGAGTTGATGTGTATAGCTCACGACACTGGGTGCCTGGCCCACCCCCCAGAGCTCCTGCCCTCGCGAGGTCCCGCCTGACCTCCAGCTCTCCATTCGTCTTCCACTCCGCAAAGCCCAGAAGCCCCTGAGCCACTTCTGACTTAGAGAAGGACCAAAAGAAGCCTCATAGAGAAAAATATGTCCATTTTATTCAGCACAACACAGAGCAGGAAGCTGGAGGGGGCAGAGGACAAGAAAACGGGCGGGACAAAAACAATGTGCCTGATTTTCAGGGAGAGAAAGGAGCCGAAGCAGCATTTGAATGACTGGCTGAAAGGACAACAGTCGACTTCCAATTTTTACTTAATTGAGTGTGTGTGTGCGTGTGTGTCTGTGTGTGGAGGGTGTCTGGCCAGGATAAAAAGTGCTTACAGTACCTAGTGGTGGGTTTCTTTCTGTTTCATCTTGGAGGGTGTAATACTGCTTTTGGATGGGGGTGGAGGCATAGGCCGATCAGAAGGGGATCATCCAGGAGCTAGGGAGTTGGGAGGTGAATTCAGAGAGCTCACAGGCAGACTGCGATGCTGCCTGTCACTCATGCAGATGGGCAGGCCCCTCCATCAATGAGAGGCAGGAGCGAGTGTGTGCTGAGTGGGGAGGCTGGGTAGCTGCTCCATATGGCTTTGCTCGGAAATGGCAACACAGATGGGCCAGCCCGTTAAGCTTTTCACAACGACACAGACCTGGGCACGAGCTGTCTACGCACCCTGCGCAGAGCCACCCCGACAGGGGTGGGCGTGTCGGGGCGGGGGTTGGGGGGCATGGATCAGGCAGGCCTGGGAGGATGTCGCTCCTCCTGCCCACAGCTTCCTGAAGCTCCACCGCACCGGGGCTCGCTCCCGGGCCTTCGGGGAGGCTCTGCCCTGGGCGGCAGCCGGCTGCTGTGTCCGATCAGGTCTTGGTCTGCTCGCCCTCCCGCCCTCCCGCCGCAGGGTGGACTCCAGGTCTGGAAGGGCTGAGAAGAGTTGAGTATCTCTCCTGCAGAGGAAAGGGTTGAGGGTTGGGGTTGGGGGGCGCTGCCTCCTCTAGTACCCTTCGTACCCCATTGTGGAGACTCCCCGGCAGGGCTCTCCCCCTGAGCTTGAGGCCTTCCTTTAGTCCCCTCACCTGAAAATTGTAGTGAGACAGACACGAGCCCCAGGAATCACATGATGAGACAGACTCCAGTCTGCCCCACCCGGCAGTGGGAGTTGCCGCCGGCTTTCACTGGCACCATGACTTCCGATTTGAAGTTCCTGGAAAGGAAACGTCGCAGCAGGCTGTGGAGTATTTGGGGAAGGAGGAAGGGCAGGGGTAGCCCTCTGTGCCTGTGGCAGCCACTCAGACCTCCCTTCGTGAGGTGCAGAAAGTACAAGCCTTTACAGAGATGACGGATGAGATAACCAAGCCCCCTAGTCCTCCCAAAACACAGTGTCCCTGGAATCTAACCCCCGCCACTCACAGGTACACACTTTTCTGCAGGCGTTTATAGTCCCTGATGCCTCACTCAACTCTGACAGCAACACTGTAGGGCCTCCCTGGTGGCTCAGAAGGCAAAGAATCTGCCTGCAATGCAAGAGTCCCGGGTTCGATCCCTAGGATGGGAAGATTCTCCTGGAGAAGAGAATGGGTACCCACTCTGGTATTCTGGCCTGGAGAATCCCATGGATGATAACCCAATGGGTTCCTCTGTCTCAAAGAGTCAGACACGACTGAGAAACTTTCACTTTTCCTGTGGGGCAGACTGAGCAGGTGTGACCCAATCAAGCCATTTTATAGACGGGCAAACTAGAAACAGAGATGCAGATGGACACGTTGGTGGCCACACAGCTGGTGACTGGGCTGGAGGCATCTCCATTGACCCCCTCGGCCCTTTCCAGAGCTTTTCTACACCACAGAGCTGCTTCCAAGTGGGAGAGGCTCCCGGGTCTATTTCTTGTAGCTCCATTGCCCTGAGTTCTTTCAGCCCCAGGTTGAGCAGGGCTACGCCTGGGGCTGGAAATACGTACTGTTTTTTGTTGGCCTTTTTGAGCAGTGTGGGCTCCGAGCAGTAGGAGGCGTTTGCTTTGGCGCCAACGTTCGTGCAGCTGGAGCAGCAGCCGCAGGGCCCGACAGCCAGGGGCCCCTGCTGCATGGGCACCAAGCTGCTGCTGATGCGGAGGGAGCCATTGATCAGGCAGTTGAGGGACCTGCCCCCGGGGGCTGCGGGCTGGGGGCCGTGCCGGCAGGGCAGCCGGGGCGGCACGGGGGCCGCCGCGCTCGGGCCCGGGGCAGCGGGTGTCTCGGTGATGGTGATCTCCGGGGAGGTGGGTCTCGAGGCTGCAGGGATGGGCGGCCTGTTCTCCACCTCTGGCCGGACCCCTGGGCTGTGCAGGTTCATGTGCAGCTTCCGCATGTGGTGGACCACGGCCGCCGCGTTGAAGGCTTGCTGGGGAGACACAAGACCCATCTCTGGCCTTCTCCACCCCAGAGGGCCTCCAGCCTTCCCTCTGCCCCATGGACGCTTGAAACCAACGTGCGCACCTCTCATTTCCCAGAAGGGTCCAGGGAGCTCCAGCATCTGCCGGGAGACCCCAAGGAAAGCCCCCTCGCCCTTGCTGCCCCAGCCCAGCCTCCAGGGCCCAGACAGCCTGCTCGCCTCCTGGAGAGGACAACTCACCCTCCACTTGCTCTTGGCGAAGTTCTTCTGGATCTGGAGGCTGACTGATGGGTAGATGTCCCGGTGGAGGGCTGTGTTTCCGTTAATCCTGTGGATGTGGAGGGGACACCTGGCTAGTGGTGGTGATGGGGACTCTGCAGGGGTTGGGCAGGGGCTGGGCATGAAGATCCAGGGTAAGCTGCCTGGAGATCCCCAGGACAAGGGCTGGAACCCTCTGGACAGGTCATGGGGGCCTGTGGCTTAGAAGGGCTTCCTAGGGGGCTCAGATGGTAAAGAATCTACCTGCAAGGCAGAAGACCCGGGTTTGATCCCCGGGTCAGGAAGACCCCCTGGAGAAGGAAATGGCTACCCACTCTAGTATTCTTGCCTGGAGAATTCCATGGACAGAGGAGCCTGGTGGGCTACAGTCTATGGGGTCTCAAAAAGTTGAACATGCCTGAGCAACTAACACTAGTATTACTATGCTCTAGAAACTTGCTTTCAGGCTGAGTGGGCAACTTATAGCCTGTGGACCAAACCTACTCATGGCCTGCCTTTGTAAGTAAGGTCTTACTGTGACACAGACACGCCCATTCATTCAGCTATGGGCTCTATTGCTTCTACGCATGGAGATGATATGGCAGCAAAGCCTAAAACATTTGCTATCTGGCATTTCACAGAAATAAAAGTTTACTGATACCCCATCCCTCACCCCTGGCCCAATGTCAGAGGGCATTTGCTTGTTACTATCCTCTGACTCTAAACTTTGCACAGAAGCCAACTCCTCTCGGTAAGCCTTCCTCTATGCGGCCACCCCTACAGAGGCTGCCCGTTCTGCCCTGAGCCTCTTATCCGTCCATCTCTAAGTGTCCTCAGACGCTTGCCTTGTGAACAGTATTTTCTAGGTACTAAGGGACCCGGAGAAGTAACAGATGTGGCCCTGCTTGCTGGGGGCTTACAGTGCAGGTTGCAAGCCTTGTTTCATGCCATGAACTAGAGTAACTCATGGTGAGCTGTGTGATTGTTAAAGAGAGATGGGAAGGTCTGTCTGGACTGCAGGAGCCAGGGCTTCAGAGGACACAGACGGCTCTGGATCCTGAAGGATGTGCATCCAAGGCAGGGCCCTCGAGGTGGTGAACATGGTGTGACCCAAGGTGAAATGTGGAAAGAGCTTGGGATGGAAGAGGGTAGGAGAAAAATACAGTCATTAGGCCTTTCTGGAATAGAGAAGGTGTGTTGGGAGCCCTGACAAATGAAGTTGGGGGTGACAGGCCAGGCCAGATTAGGGAAAACCACGGCTTACTGCAGTAGGAACTGGGGAGCTTGTAAATTTTCCAGCAGGTGGGTAGCACAAAAAAAGGAAGTGTTTCAAGACTTTCTTTACCTGCTTTGTGTGTGTATGTGTGTGTGTGTTAAGCCGCTTCAGTCGTGTTCGACTCTTTGAGACTCTGGACTGTAACCTGCCAGGTTCCTCTGTCCATGGAGCTCTCCAGGCAAGAAAACTGACGTGGGTTGCCAAGCCCTCCTCCAGGGGATCTTCCTGACTCAGGGATCGAACCCCCATCTCTTGCATCTCCTGTATTGACAGGCAGTTTCTTTACCACTAGCACCACCTGGGAAGCCCCTTACCTGCTTTACCAATTGGTTGCTTTGTGATTGTTCTCAAAGCACCTTGCATGGAACAGGCTTTGACCCCAGAGTAAGATGATGCTCTTAAGGAGAGTAAATTTATCTATCTGGCTGCATCTGATTCCTGATTCAATGATCCAGCTGCTACTTTTGGATCAGAATCCACTTCATTAAATGCTGTTTGTATCTCTGGCTTGATCTGATCTGTGCCCTTTGGGTGCTATACCAGTAAACAGCTCAGGGCAAGCAGACTCCAGGGAAATGCATTGTGAAAAAATCAGCGTGGTGTCTGGGGAGCAGCAGCGAGGGTCTAGAGCCCACCTGCGCCTCACTCACCAGGGGTGCCTCAAGGCCTTCTCGCAGGTGTACCGCTCATTTGGGTCCTTCTCCAGCAAGTGGCAAATAAAATCCTTGGCTGTGGGGAGCAACCAGAGACAACAGCTAAGGACCAGATCTCATGACTGATGGAGAGTCACTGCCAGGCTGGTGGGTGGCACAGAAGGCATGTTTAGCTCATCTTCCAAAGAGGCAATTTTAAGAGTCTTGAAAGAGAAAAAGAATCCAAACCACCGAGCAACAACCCACCTGAAACCCCCAGAGTGGCTCCACGCAGCTGTGTCACCACACAGCACTGCAGACACATCTCTGGTCACGAGGCATCCATGTGCCTGACGCCACGTGGGTGCCCGCCCGCACCAGTCAGGGGCCAGCACTGCACATGGGCACACGCGTGAATGCTGGCTTAGCTCTGGTCCCCACTTAAATGGACCCAAGGACAAACACTGATGGCCGTCACTGACACAGACCTTGCAGGCTCTCAGCTGGACAGGTGAAAGGCAAAACTCGGCCTTGGTTTTGCCCCTCCTGCCTGGAACATGCCCCTGGGCTTGTTCTGCCCTCCTGGCCCCTCGTCTGAAGTACCTCCCTGCTTTTCCAGGCATCCCACGGTTCTGCCTCCAGGAAAACAAAAGCAGGAACCTTAGATGTGAATCATTTATTTGGCCTTTGAACCAGATGAGGATTTCTCCACTTTCCTTGGCAGCCTGTTCTGTCAGACTCCCCCGGGACCGTTAAGAGCCAGGACTATCATCCTTTGTTAAGCTCTCTTTTCTTGGCAGCCTCTGCCTTGAGCCTGTTATTTTGTCTTTCCCTCGGACTCGTCTTACCTGACTCAGAAATGTCATCCCAGAACGGAGATTCAAACTCATAGTAGCCTTCCTTGATCTTCTCAAACAGCTTAGACTCAGTTTCTTCATAGAAGGGGGGATACCCACACAGCCTGCAGTGGGACAGCAAGGTATATGCTGCTGAAGGACCCTGTCCTGGGCCAGCCGCTCCCCTCTGCCCAGCCTCCACTGTATACACGGGCAGGCAACAAGAGTCCCCAGTCAGCAGTGTGACCAGTACATGGGTCTGCCCCTGATTCACGAATGATGCATGCAAGTGCTAAGTTGCTTCAGTCATGTCCAGCTGATGCAGGAATGATGCAGTTTCCATCAGATGTTTATTCGGGAACCAAAGTTTGGAACAGGTAGCCCTTTGTACATGATATTCCCCAGACCCTCACTTTCTCCCTTCCCCTGACTCTTTGCATGTGTGCAAAGTCACTTCAGTTGTGTGGGACTCTTTGGAACCCTATGAACTGGAACCCACCAGGCTCCTCTGTCCATGGGATTCACCACCCAGGAATACTGGAGTGGATTGCCGTGTCCTCCTCCAAGGAATCTTCCTGACCCAGGGATTGAGCCCATATCTCCTGTGGTCCTACATTGCAGGGGTATTCTTTACCACTGAGTCACTGGGGAAGCCCCCATGACTCTTCAAAAGTGAAAGTGTTAGTTGCTCAGTCATGTCCAACTCTTTTTGATCCCAGGGACTGTTGTCCAGCAGGCTCCTCTGTCCATGGGATTCTCCAGGCAAGAATACTGGAGTGGGTTGCCATTCCCTCCTCCAGGGGACCTTCCCAACCCAGGGACAGATCCCAAGTCTCCTGCGTTGCAGGCAGAGTCTTTATCATCTGAGCCACCAGGGAACCCTGACTCTTTAGATGACGTATAAACTATCTTTAAGAAGGATGGTAGAAATGTCTACTTGAATGTAACTTTCCGAGGGATTCTTTTTAGGCTGTTTTGTTCTTCATTCTTTAGAACCTAAACCGCTGATTGGCACAGAGGAGACAGCCAATGACAATTTGTTGAGAAGATCACTGAAGCGAAGAGTTATTCAATATACATTGAGGAAATAGAGAAATGCGTCCATACTGAGGAGGAAATGATTAATTTCAGTTCATTTTCCAAGAGCAAAGTTTGCTATCAGTGAGAAGGGATGCTGGGCAGGGGGTGGTGAGCAGGTCTGGAAAGGAGAGCCTGAGCACGTGAGGAGAGGAACCGTGGCCAGGTTCATCCAGGCCATCATTTTGCCTTGGGCTGACATTACCAGGAGAGAAATCTAAGACGTGAACATTGTGCCCCTTTGGCTTCTAAGTTTAGGATGTCTCCTCCCTCTTTAACTGCTCATTCCATAGGGCGGGACTCAGTACATTTATATACAGTAAACGGGGGTGGGATGCAGAAAGCGGGAATGCCATGTGGCTGCACAGTGGGTTCACACTGAACTCTGTTTTTATAACTGGGTGGCAATCAGGACAAGATCTTCTGGAGGTGTGTGCATGAGTGTGTGTGTGTGTGTGTGTGTGTGTGTGTGTGTGTATGTGAATGCACGTGGACATGCACATGCTTTGGAGGTGGATGCTGCTTGAGGTGCTGAGATGGGGAGGAGAGAAGAAAGGGTGAGCAGGCGCTGAGACTCCTCAGGAGCTGAGCCAACACCAGCTCTACTTACAATATGTAAGTGATGACGCCGATGGACCAGCAATCCACAGCCTTGCTGTAGGGTTTCTGGGCCAGCACTTCTGGAGCTGCAGTAAACCAAAGGAAGAGTCAGGCTGAGCAGGAGCAAGAGCAGAGGGTGAAGGATGCGCATCAAACGTCAGCAAGAGGCTTAGAGAAGAGGATTAGGGAGGCACCTGGGATGGTGTTGATGTTTAAGGCTAAACATTCTCCTACAACACAGAAAGTGTCTCTCCCGGAAGGCTAAATCTTTCTCCAATACACTGGGAGGTCCCATGCCAGGGCCCATGGCTCCTCCATCAGACTGGGGATCTCCAGGGCTCGGTTTCCTCCTTTAGGCTGAGTACTCTGGAGGCAAGGTCTGTAGCTTTCCACTCAGATGGGAGACCCCCAGGGAAGGGATCCTTAGACAGGGAAATCTGCAAGGTAAGGACTTTTTCCTCTCACGAGATCGGGATCTCCCTGAAAACAGAGGTTCCATTAAATGAGGAACTTCCAGTGGGCAGGTAGGAACTGTCTCATCAGTCTCTATTACCTCCTGAAGGCAGGCCTTACTCTTCCCCATCAGCCCAAGAGCTCCATGAGGAAATGGGCCGTGTCTTCCTCTGACTGGCAGCTCTGGGGCAGTAGTGAGCTGCCTTTGGTATTTATCCCAGATACCAGGGATTTGTATCCAGTGGACTCAAAACCTGTTGGTTGCCGGGAGCCAGCGTGAGGAATCCCACCCGTGACAAGGTCATGTGGCAGAGATCTGATGGGCAAGGCGAGTCAGATCTCAGGTTCTCCCCCTGGTATTTCCTGAGCATGTACCCCAAAGAACCAAAGTCTGCTGGCCTTTGTACTCTGCTTTTCCACTCTTCTGACACTCTGGAAAAAGTCAACTCAGAGCTTTAGTCTTCTGCATTTGAAAGGGTGTTTCAATCCCAAAACCCCTCTGATGGCTTTCTAGCCTGCCTGCAGCTATGCATGTGGTTGTTTGAGGCCTCCTGACTGGGAGGCACAGGAAGCTTAAAACATCCTAGGAATGTAGGGGCTTCCGAGGAGTCAAAATCATTAGAATAGGACTGATTAAAGGTTTCATTTGTTGAGCCAATACTTGCTGCCAAATTTTCATATCCTTTATTTTTAGATATAGTTGGTATATAGAAAAACAGGTAGTAGACCTGGTATTAGCAACATTAGATCTTTGAGTTAAGTACTTTCTTTGTTATAACCCACTGCACCTTTGTTCTACAGGAATGTAACTTTATTTAGTACTTTGAGGGTGATGCAGAGTAAAGAAAAAACACTTCTAGGGAAAAGGAGTTTTCTGGTTGATAGACAATTATCCAGGAAGAGAGCCATAAAAATGTTAACAGGCCTCTGGGCCAGAAGATAATGTAAACCACCTGAGACCTTTTGTATACAGGAAGGTATGCAAAAAGAAAGCCTAGTCTCAGTGAGGGTCAGGACTGTTGCCCCTGCATAACTCTGCATATTCCATTATTTCTTTATGTACAACTTGGGGTATATAACTTGATTTTGAAAGTGGAGTCTTTGGCGTCTTGCACCGATGCTGGGCTTCCCCATGTCTTTCTTTTCTCCCCTTTTTCGGCTGAATTCCCATCTGGAGCGGGGAGGCTCACCAAGTCTACTTACTTGCCCTGGCTGCTAAGATCCACGCGAAAGGGAGACTAAGGCGGGGCACCCTTCGATATTCAAGTGGGCGCCGGTGGCCTAACGTAGATGGTGCAAACCTTTTGTCTTGAGGTTTTATTGGTTTTCCCCATAAACCAAGTTATTCAGCCTCTTTTTCTCCACCTAAATTTCCTACTATACTATTTCTTCCTAATCTAATCTTATATTTCTATATTAATAAATAAATAAGTTTTCCTTGCCTATCTGTCTCCCCTTCGAATCACCCTGGATCCACCGGGGCTAGATCCCAGCAGTTGGTAAGTAACCAACCTCTCTTTTGGGGAGAGAGGAGATTCCCTGTCTTGAGTCAGGGTTGTACTTCCCACTTCCAGCCCCAACCAGGTGATGAGTGGCCAAGAGAGAAGGAGCAGACGTGGATGCTCTGAGCTTTGGCTTTCTCCTTCTGAGAGCCCAGGAATGCTCTCTTCTGGTAGCCTGCCTGTTGTCATCTTTTGGGGGGCCCTGGAAGCTTACAGAGCTATGAGGCAGGAGGCCCCACTTCTGCCAGTTTCCTAGGGTCCGTCCTTGGGGGTATCTTTGGGTGCCCATATTTAAGTTCCTCAGACTCAAACTCAACACTGCAGAATAGCAGCAGTTGCGGGGCTGAGGTCTCCTCCAGACTGGGGGAAAGGAGAGAGGGGGGCTACTGGCCAACCCCTCTGCTACTGATCTCTGGGTTTGAGGTCTTGTTTTGGTCCCTGTTCTAGGTGAAAAAACAAAAACAGGAAGCCTTGCTGCAAAAATGAGAGCCAGAGTATAGACAGGGCAGTGGGAAGGCTCAGGGGTAGGATGTCTTTAAAAGATGTAGGGTTTGGGAGCAGGCGGAGGAGTTTCAGATAGATTGAAAGTGACAGTCGTGTCTGACTCTTTGTGACCCCATGGACTATACAGTCCATGGAATTCTCCAGGCCAGAATACTGGAGTGGGTAGCCATTCCCTTCTCCAGGGGAATCTTCCCAACCCAGGGATCAAACCTAGGTCTCCCGCATTGCAGGTGGATTCTTTACCAGCTGAGCCACCAGGGAAGCCCAAGAATACTGGAGTGGGTAGCCCATCCCTTCTCCAGCAGATCTTCCTGACCCAGGAATAGAACTGGGGTCTCCTGCATGGCAGGTGGATTCTTTAGCAACTGAGCTACTCAAACCTTAGACCAGATAGATCGGGTGGCCCTAAGTCTCACATGTGACTGCTGTACTAGGATCCCGCTGTCTCCTCAGAGCAGTCTTTTTCTGTGAGTAATATCCATGTGGAGGAATGTAGCCAACTGGTCAACCTCCCCCCCGCCCCGTCCCCAGACTCACCCACGTAGCCTGGGGTCCCACAGGCAGTGGACATGACACCACTCTGCTCCATCTTGGAGAGACCAAAGTCTGTGATCATGATTTTAGAATTCTCCTCGGGGGTGAGGTACAGGAGGTTTTCAGGCTGTGAGGGAAGAGAAACATCATGTAATGTAGGAGACGGTTGCCTGAAACATGCATTTATTTCCTTTCCCCCGTATCTAATTTCTTAGGAAGCTGTATCCTGGGCTCCTGACTTTAAGGCCAGACTTATTTCCCTCCATTTTTCCTATCTTCTTCCTACCTGGACCTTCATTTACCATAACTCAGCACCTTGTATTTTGCTTTTGGCCCTGACTTTACTTAGCTTTATAGCTATTGATGTAGTAACCCTTCCTTCTCATCCCCAACTACCCCAAAATTGTTCCATTTTTTGAGGAAACCAACCCTTATTTTGTCTGATCTTTCTAAACTCTGGTACATGACTGGTGCGATGTTGACTCTGAATAAGTATTTATTAAATGCTGTATTCAAGGCTGTGTTCAAGGAATAGCATGGATTTTCTTGGTAACCTCGTAGGGTGAGGATAGTGAAAATCAGAAAAAGGCTGAGGTGCAAATTAACAATGATTGTTCAGTCACCCAAGATTTGTTCTAGAATCCAAGAGTGAAAGGGACCTTAGGGGTCATCTGGTTCAACTCTCTCATTTTACAGAGCTTAGACTGCCCACGATCCATGCAGCTTCCTAAAAAATCCTTCCATGTTTCCCGGAGGGCCCCGTCTCGGCACCTTTAAGTCTCTGTGGACGATGCCGTTCTCGTGGAGGTATTTCACAGCTGACAACACCTGCTGGATCACCAGGCTGGCATCCTTCTCTGTGTAGACACCCCGTTCCAGAATCCGGTCAAAGAGCTCCCCACCAGAAACACTGTGGACACAGGGGTAAGTGCAGGAATCCAGCCCTTATTTCAAATCAAAGGGATGTGAACGCCTTTGTTCTGGAGCTCTGGGGACATAGAGCCCTCTGATGGAGTAGGCATGTTTCCACCCACCAACCATCGTTCAAGGGGTGCTGGGGGAACTATTCCAATCTCAGGATACATCCATTTGAGTACCTGGAATGCTATCATTAGGGAGTCATTTCTTTTGGCCAACCATTGACCTCTCTCTGGAAACTCTTTTTTTAAATGCAAAATACCACTGTTTAGGGTTTCGCAAGGAGTCAATTTTCAACTAATACTACATTGTAAATCAACTATATTCCAATCATTGCTTCCTGTGGACATATTTCACAGCTGCCTTCTTTCCTGGCCTGGGACGCAGGGAGCCATGATAAAAGGGAGAAGTGAAGCTGAAATCAGACAAAGCAGGAAAGAGAAGGAAGTCCAGATGAGGCTAACTGGGCTTCTGCCAGGATTTCTTTCCTCATTTTGGAGAACTGAGTTACCTAAAGCTGAAATTATGAGGTGGAGTCACAGTAGTGTATTTGGGCTCACGTGGTACAGTATCTGAGGGTTCACAGGAGCTTTAAGATCAAGTCCAATCCTCACGCCTTGATGTTCTCTTAACTACTTTTACCAAGTTTTCTGTCAATACTGAAACACATCAGTGGCACAGAACTCCCTCCCTCCTAAGACAGATTGTTTTATTTTTTGTCATCGTCTTAATATTTCTATGTTTTATGACGGAACTTGACTCCCTGCAGTTTCTGCAAGTGACATTGCTTGTGGATATCCACACACGACAGCACCATGCCGCAATAAGGGGGCAGAGGTTTCTGTAATCAAAATGCACACCATCCTGTTCCTTCTGTCTCTTCCTGAAGCTCTGGGCTCTGTTGTGGGAGCTGGAGGCTCATGAGAAAGATACTCTTTGCCCATGACTGTGGATTCCTGACTCACAGCAGCCTGGGTCCTAGAGCTGGTGCTCTAGAAGCCTTGGCAGTACTTTGGGCATCCGTGCATGCTTGATTATGTCTGACTCTTTACCCTGTAGCCTGCTAGGCTCCTCTGTCCATGGGATTTTTCCAGCAAAAATACTGGAGTGGGTTGTCCTTTCCTCCTCCAGGGGATCATCTGGACCCAGGGATTGAACCTGTATCTCCTGCATTGGCAGACAGACGCTTTAACACTTGAGCCACCTGGGAAGCCCTTGACAGTACTTTGGTGACATCTAAACCTGCCCACCCTCCCACCTGGGTGACTGTGTGCTAATTCTGTTGACTTGGTCTCATTAAGATGCCATGTGATCCCTGCTCACTTGTTAGTGCTGCTCTGGGTCTCTCTAAGCTCACTCCCTTGGCTGCTTGCTACCACTATTCACTGGGCCTGACGTGAGTCCAAGAGTTAACAGCCTGAGTAGACTCAATAAAACTCCCGGGGAATCAGCCTATCAGTCAAAAAGACTGCGTCTACCTTTGCTGAGATTGCAGGGTTAGCGTATGTGTGTGTGTGAGTGTGTGTGTGTGTGTGTGTGTACCTTATACACAGAAGCATCTCTGAGCCTAAGGATGAGCCCTCAGGGGCACTGACCAGCCCTACAGCAGTCGCTCTCAGGCATAGCTCTTATCTGGATGTTACCATCACTTGGACACCTTTGTAATGTGGCACCATTTCTGTCCGACACACGGACACACGCAGCACAGTCTCAGCCTAGTTTTGACACTGGGAGGCTCTCTTTTGCGAAAGTCATTCTTCCTATTGAATTGCTATCTATCTACCTATGGCTTCTACCTCCAAAGTAATTTTACCCTGGAGGGATGCTAAAATATTTAATACCCAGTTTAAAGAACGTGGGGGGCTTCCCCAGTGGCTCAGATGGTGAAGAATTAGTCTGCAATGCAGGAGACTCGGGCTTGATCCCTGCACTGGGAAGATTCCCCTGGAGAAGGGAAAGGTTACCCACTCCAGTATCCTTGCCTGGGGAATCCCATGGACAGAGGGGCCAGGCAGGCCACAGTCCATGGGGTCACAAAGAGTCAGATACAACTGAGCGTTGAACACTTTCACTTCATTTTCTTTAGAGAGCATGGACTGATGGGTCAAAATGGACTCAAGCCACGGTGCCAGAGGAAGGTTCTGGAGGCCTCCTGCTATGCTGGGCGCTACCCTTTCAATTCTAGGGTTGTGAGGCGGTCCAGAAAGTCGGAGAGGCATAGGGAAGCAGGGAAGGATGGACAAGTTAGGGCTACAGCCATTTACAGACTGGCATTTCAACAAGTGGTAAGGCTACACTGGTACATACCAACTCAATTATCAGCCCTAGTTTTAACCCTCAGTCCACTCAGAACATGTCTACAACCAGAAAGAACTCTTGGCACGTCAAAGCCTCTTGAACTAATTCTTGGTTTGTCTTTTAATCACCATCCTTCTCTTACCACCAACAAACCTCTTCTAGGCCTTCAAGGCCCCACCAGACATGTGTGAAGGAAGAGGGTCGCCATGCACTTACAGCTGCATGACCAGGTAGTAGTGAGTGGTGCTCTCATAGATGTCCTCCAAGGTCACAATGTTCTCGTGCTTGATCCTGAGGAAGAGAAAGGGTCACCGTGAATGGCCTATGGTTCACGTGGTCCAGACACAGAATGCGGATCTAGCCTAGATGGACTTTGACTTCTTTCAGAGACTTTTGATGACAATGTTTAGGAAGATAGGATCCTTGTGACTCCTTCCTGATAAGTAGGCAGTCACAAAGAAATTCCAGAGAAAAGATTCCCAGCATGGTATTCAATTCGTATTTTTGAGTGGGTAACTGATCCTCCTGACTTCAAGGAACAAACACCTCACTGTTACTCCAGGAATCTCTTTAAACTTTACCAAGAGAGAAAGCTAAAAGAACTGAGGGAAGCTGAGGGATCTGTGATCATTAGTTTATTAGTTTATTAGTAATTAATTAGTTAATTAGTTTATTCTACAAAACGGGGCTCCAGGTCTCCTTCAGAAACATCCCATCTTGTGTGACCCCTCAATAGCTGGGATGTAGGTTAGCTAAGCCTCCTCATGGATAACCTAGGAGGAAGCTTTGCAAGATGATTGTTCCAGGATATTGTGAGTAAAACAGATGCTCATTTTGAGGGTCAGTTCCGTGGGACGCCTTAGATCAGTGATTCTCAAGCAGGGGCTCTTTCGTCCCTCAGGGGATCTTTGACAATATCTACTGATGTTTTTTTTGGTCACAATTGGGGACGGGGGATGTGTTCCTGGCATTCAGTAGGTAGAGACAGGAATGTTGCTAAGCACCCTGCAATGCTTAGGAGAGCCCTCAACACAACAAGGAATTAACTGGTCTAAAATGTCAGTAGCACCTAGGCCAAGAACCTCTGCCCCAGACTACCTCTGTCTGGGATTACTCAGAGGCTGAGTCAAGCAGAATAATCATGTTAGCTGAGGGGTTGGTTTGCAAGCAGCAATTCTGTGCATGCCCTTCCAGGAGGAAAGTCTCTACCCAGGGGGAGAGGTAGTTTTACCCAGGGCTGTGCAGTACAAGGATTAACTTCAGCTTGGAGACAATTGGACCCGAGTTCAGGTCCATTTGCTACTTGGCTAATCTTGGCTGGTTTACTCAAATCTTTCAAACCTTGCTTTCCTTGTCTATAAAGTATATCTCTTCCATAGAATTATATCAGGATGAAAAGTGATAAGACATGTAAAATGCTTAGTACAGGGCTTGGGGAATAGTAAACACATCATCAAGAGTAGCTAGCATCTTGAAGACATTGAAAAAAAATACAGGCTCCATGCAGTGACTATGTGATGGATTCATCTACATTTATAAGCTGATGATGCTAACAGTAATTTATCGATGATTTACTCACTGAACAAATATTTATTGAATATCTATGCTGTTAGGGACTGGTGATACAATGTAATGATAAGAAGGACCAATGAGCCTATAGTCTCTCTCTCTACCCTAATCTCTCTGGAGCCCAGACCAAAACTTCTACCAGACACTTCTATGTAGAGATAGCTGGATATATTTATTCAATATGTATAGAGGCAGGTGAATATTTATAATCAATATACTGCAACCCACTGCTATTTCGTCTCAGCCTACACATCCTTTTCATTTGCTGTCCTAAGCAATGAATGATATGACTGTCCACAGAACAGCTCCATCTCAGGGTCTCTTTAATGCTTTTTTTCTTTTATTCTCCTTCCAGCCAGCCCCAACCACCTCTCTCTGAAATATCTCTGGGACTCAGTCTTCTTGCTGCCACGTGATCTTGCCGCCACCTCTGGTCCTCATCCGTTGCCTCAGTGATTGAGAAAGTTGGCAGTTGGTCTTCTGCCCTCTAGGCTGGCACCCTTCAATCCATCCACCACCATGCTTAAGAGGGATGGCTCTAAAATATAAACCGACTATGGAACTTTTGCCTTAAAACCCCTAGATGACTTCTCTCTACTGATAGAATAAAGCCAATGTTCTTTCTCTTGGCATCCAGCACCCTTTATTATCAGGTCCCCTTCACCATTGCTTCATCTCCTCTCAGTTCACGGGCTTCCAATTCTAACTCTTCCCTAATGTCCCTTGCCCTTGATGATCCTATGTTAATATTTATGCTACACTTGACCTGACTTCTCTTTCTGCACTGCCTTTCCTGCCTCTATAAAATTCTACTCACCCATCAAGGTCTGTCGTCTTTGAAAATGTACCTAGAATTCATACTCACGAAGACACACATACAGGCAACACGAATCTCTGTCTCTGCTGCTGCTAAGTTGCTTAAGTCGTGCCCAACTCTGTGTGACCCCATAGACGGCAGCCCACCAGGCTCCCCTGTCCCTGGGATTCTCCAGGCAAGAACACTGGAGTGGGTTGCCATTTCCTTCTCCAATGCATGAAAGCGAAAAGTGAAAGTGAAGTCGCTCAGTCCTGTCCGACTCTTAGCGACCCCCTGGACTGCAGCCTACCAGGCTCCTCCGTCCATGGGATTTGCCAGGCAAGAGTCTCTTCTACACTTTGCCTTTTGCTAGTGTGGCTCACAACCAATGGGACTGGCATTCGTTATGGGTGCTTCTGTCTCTGCTAACAAAGATAAGAGTTCCTGAGGATAAGAGTTTTTCGACTTCATCTTTGTGGTCCTGATGCCTAAGCACTTTTGGATTACTGTAGGAGTTCCATAGGGGTTTGGTTTATGAGTCCCGTTGTAAACATTTGATGATTTGTTAGTGCTCTCTCCATCGTGATAGTTGGAATGCTGAACCTACATCTGTGTTAGAAGAAATCGAGGCTCATTTCCAAATCTTGTACTACTTCCTTAATTGTTACTTCTTCCTGGTGTTGACTTACAGTTGATTTTTGGTCCTTTGAGCTAATTACTTTGTGGTCTGTGTGTGCAAACCAGCTCTGCTCTCAGTTGATCACTAGTTGATTTGATGAAAAAAAAAAAAAATCAGCCAAGACAACTGTCTGGCTAATATAGCTGATGGATCAAACTGACTCATCAGCTCGAGCAAAGGGAGTTAATACCTATGGGGGTGGAAATCCCACCTCAGTCTCTCTCAAAGGTAATTTGTGAAGGACAACATCCCCTGGTTGTCCTTGACCAACACTAAGACCCACTCACTTTTTCAGTACAGCGATCTCATTCTCCAGGCTGCTGTCCCGGAAGGCAGGTGACTTTTTGATGCACTTCAGGGCAAAGAGCTTCCCAGTTACCCTTTGCTTCACCAGGAAAACTTCTGAGAAAGCTCCTCTGAGTAGAAAATACCAAGAGATAAACATTAGTACTGGCAGCCTAGGGAACATTGCTGGAGACAAAAGCAAAGGGCAGGTGAAAGAAGGTGTGGCTGGTAGTTTGTTTCATTGTCATCATGGGCACCATGGTAGATCCTATCTGACATGATAGCATATTCTTTGACTCAGGGGCTAGAGCGCTGGTTGCTCTTGGCTAGTTCCATGATTTGGAAATGATTCTCAGAAACCCTGCTTTAGGTCTGCAAATTTCTCCTCGGCAAACCCATTAAGGAGAGGCCACTGCTGATCTTAGAGAGGCAAATTCTATAAAGAAGTGCCCAAATATACGCTTATAATCCCAGCTGCGGAAGCTTTGTGGTTCCCCAGTCAGGGCAGCTCTTCAGGAGCTCCTTAGTAAACGACTCACTAAGCTGCTTTCAAAGCACAGAGCTCAAGTAATTTACACCAGAAACACCAATGGTGGAGACAGTCCAGCTGCTGGTGAAGATGCATGAACAAATGCTACAACTGAGAAAACTTAATAAAAAAAAAGAGAGAGAGAGAGAGAGAAGTCGCTACAGAGTCAGTTTACTTGTCTTCTCCCAACATGGTGTGGGCTTCCTTGATAGGAATAATTAGTCCTGAATATTCATTGGAAGGACTGATGCTGAAGCTGAAAGTCCAATACTTTGGCCACCTGATGTGAAGAACTGATTCATTTGAAAAAACTCTGATGCTGGGAAAGACTGAGGGCAAGAGGAGAAGGGGACAACAGAAGATGAGAGGTATTACCGACCCAGTAGACATGAGTTTGGGTAAACTCCAGGAGTTGGTGATGGACAGGGAGGCCTGGTATGCTGCAGTCCATGGGGTCGCAAAGAGTTGGACACGACTAAGCGACTGAACTGAACAGAAAGAATCTGCCTGCAGTGTAGGAGATTCCGGTTCAATTCCTGGGTCAGGATTGTCCACTGGAGAAGGGATAGCCTACCCATTCCAGTATTCTTGGGCTTCCCTTGTGGCTCAACAGATAGAGAAATTCACCTGCAATGTGGGAGACCTGGGTTCACTCCCTGGGTTGGGAAGATGGCCTGGAGAAGGAAAAAGCTACTTACTCCAGTATTCTGGCCTGGAGAATTCCACGGACTGTATAGTCCATGGGGTCGCAAAGAGTCAGACACGACTGAGCGACTTTCACTTTCAACATGGTTGTTGGCAGTTAGAAGTAGCATTGAGAGATGGGGCTCTAACATGAGAGAGAAAAGACTCCTCTATCAGCTTCAGACGCTGATGACTACTGTGAGCCAAGCGTCAGGGGCAAGGGGGCTGAGCATCTGCTCGTTCGGTAGTATCTGTGAGAACAAAAAACAGAGCCCAGCTGCTCTGGGCAGGCTGTCTGAAGATGGAGAGGCTGGAACCCAGTGAGAACACAGGGTAGGATTCCAAATTGCAGGCTTCTTGGTTTAAGGGCAGTGTGGGGGGCAGTCCTCTAAAGACAAGGCCATAGCAACATTTAGTGAACAGCGGATGCTGGAGCCTGATGTTAGAACCTCAGATTTGGGGTAATAAGTCATATACCCAGTTTCTTCATCCGAAAAATGAGAATGTCAATAGTATCTGATTCATAGGGATGTTGAGAAGAGTATGTGAGTTAGTAGGTGCATGAGCGTGTACCTGACATCTAGTTAACTATGCGTGTGAAATACTATTATCGTTCTAAGTACTATTTTAGGGAGAACGCAGGTTAGTAACGAGAGGAGAGAGAGTTTAGGTGAGGAAATAGCTGAGCCATCCTCTGCCTGCCATCTGGGGGTTCTAGCGTGGAGGCTCAGTGGCAGCCCAGCTTCCGCAAGGACGTCGAGAATCTGCTTTAGAGAGCGCTGGGTGTTCCGGTGTCTGTTTCCTGTTTCCCCCAGCTGCACTTGGAACCGAGTTAATTAGAGCCTTCAGAGCTTGCTCTGTTCTTTCATTCATTCGCCCATCCCTCCAATCAAGATTTATTGAGCACCTACTGAGTCTTAGACACTAGAGATGAAAAGGAAAGTTTTTATTCTGCTCTTAAGCAGCCTGTAAATTAGTGAAGAGCCCAGACAAACGAGCAATTAGCATTCACTTTGAAAAATGCTGTTAGGCTTTCCATGAACGCTGGTTGAGCTGACAGACCCTCTCTGTGTCCGGCCCTGGGATTAGCACTGGTCTGCCTTAGAATCTGGTGTGAGAAACAAGGCACAGACAGATCCACAGGAAGTGCTATGACCCCACAGGAAACAGACACTTAAGAGAGGGCCTTGGCTGTGCTTGGGAGGGTGGGTCACACACTGCACAGCCCCAGCAGAGGCCGTCGCCTCAGAGCCACTGTATCTTTCAATGCAATAATTACGACAACATTTTTACTCTGGACCGCAAGCTAGAGAAAAGGGCCTTTTTTCCCCCTAATGTGTACAAAGTGACCTTTTGGGTCGGCTGAGAATCACATCATTCGTGGCCCTCTGACTTAAGAACATGCTGAACTCAGTTTCAAGGGATCAGTGAGGCTTAGCCCAGGGCAAAAACAAGTTGGAAGTGATGTTTCAGGTGGGGGTGGGGAAGAAGCAGGATTAAAAAGCCTGTAAGTGCAGAACAGCAGGGCAGGGTGGGGGCCGCTGGAGGGTGGTCCAGCCCCTTTGTGATGGATGCAGCAGAGAACAGGGGAGATGGGTGTGGAGGGACACTGGGGGTCCCACTATGCCTGGCTCTGGGTGGAAAATGCTCATGTGTTTGTGTGATGGATGGATGGAGGGAGGGAGGTTGGATGGGTGAATGGATAGGAAGTTTGGACTGAGATTATCATTGTGTTCCACTCATCGGAAGACCTTGCTTTCCTTATTGTAAAAGGAGAGTCGAACCACACGGCCTTAAAGATTCCTCCCACCTGTGATGTTCTCAGGTTTGCCTTCAGATTTCTCATTTTGCCTGTATCTTTGGAACCACACGAGGATGGTTCCCTGATTTTAAAGCTGACACCCTCTCTGAGTCCACTTGGAGAATGAGATCAAACTAAGAGCTTCCTGGGGGATCTATCCTGCAGTGAGTGGCATCTCCTAGGGTTGTGCAATGTTGTGGGAATTACTGCTCTTCTGCTCAGGCTGTTTTATGCATGTTGTGTGTCTGTGTGTGTGTGTCTGTGGAGCAGGGGCAGAGGAGAGGGATTAGAAGACTTAATTGTGCCGTCTGCCAGACTGGGGAGCAGAGAGCTAGTTTTGAGTGGCCAAGGTTGCATGGGTCAGGAGGCAAGACGGCCGAACCTCAGTGCTAAGAGCACTTGCCGTGATAGAACTCGATTTGCGTTTCCTGCTCTGAATAGCCTTCTGCTCTTGCTGGGAGCAGGGGTGCTAGAAGAGGAAGGGAGGAACCAAGAAGAAAAATCTTCTCCTGGGCCATGAAAAAAGGAGGCCTGGCGCTCGAAGACATACCCTCTGTAATGGACGAGTTTTGCCAAGTGTCCCTACAGCTGCCCAGGGCCCTGGAATTGTGGGTGATTCTGGACAGATTTCACAAAAGCCCATTTTCCCCTGATGGGTGGTTCCAGTGGAGCTGAGGACTAGAGGACTAGAGGCCTTTATCGTGAGATCCTGGCGCTTCCTGAACAGGAGAAGTTGGCGCTGCCCAGCTGCCCCTCTGAGATCACATGACCTGGCTAATGCCACGGGGTCTGCAGCCTGGGGCTGCCTGTCCCCATCCCAAGCACCACAGAGGTGTCTTCTCCTGAGCTTCTGTTCAACCTTAGCTGCTGCGATAGCTGTGACTTGCCCCCGTCTTGTCTGTCTGGTCCCCTCATATTAGCACTGGGCTGGGTACATGAGAGCCACCAACAACACAAAATATAGACGGCTGGCCGCTGGGTCCTAGCCCCTTTAAATTTCAGTTTAGTATTCTGAGACCAGGAAGCTGCATTTTTCAAAAATTCCCTAGATGAAATGAAACTAGGAAATGATTCATTCTCTTGACTGTGACAGCGATACTGCGGATATAGGAGAAGGTGCCTTTGTTCTTGGGCGGTGCAGACAGAAGGATCCAGACGTGATGTGTCATGATATACGCAACTTGTTTGCAAACTGTGCAGTGAAGTGTGTGTGTGTGTGTAAAGCAAATATGGTGAAATGTTAACAATTACTGGATTTAGGTGACGGGTATAGCAGAGTTCATGGTACTGTTATTTCCCTTTTACGTAACATTTTCATAGGTAAACATTAGAGGCATGATAAGCTCCCCAGGTGGCTCCCCTGTCCCCTGGGGTTTAGAAGCTGCCCGGCAGACTTCACTGAGCTTCTTGAGGATGGCACGCCTCTATCTCCGATGGTCCTGAAGCACAAGTCTGAGCAGGCGGTGAATACACTCTTGTCAACCTGGGCTTCTTTTCCCCTCTTTCTCTGGATTTTTGAGATGCTTAGCAAAGCATTTTTGATTCACTCATGAGCTGTCTTTCTTTCCTGCCCAAACGCCCCTGCTAACCCCCTGTCTTGACAAAGGCCCTTCATGGAGAGCGGATGCTCTGATGCCCGGGGTGGCCGCTGAGACCCTCCTGTGTGCTGAGTGCCACCCCTGCCTGGGATGGGAGGGCCCAGAGGCCTCCTCTCAGGGTCGAGCCGGCTCCTCTCTGGTTTCAGAGACTGTGTGGGCAGCATCACTGCCTGAGGTCACTGCTTCCTAGCCAGGCGGAGGGAGCTAAACTTAGCCAGAGTTGGCTCAAAGGAAAGCTGGCTTGTGTGGACAGCCCATGAAGGGCCCCTCGCATCCCTGGCCCAATTAGCCCAGACTAATTAGCTGACCAGCAGGGGTTCGGAGGCCATGGGAGCCGGTGGCCCGGAGCCGCTGCCAGCCTGCGTCAGAGGCCGTGGCCTCCTGGAGGCGAGGCAGGATTAAGTGGAGAGTCAGTCCCAGGCAGGCTGTCTCTGCTCCACCAGGCATGCAAGCGCCGTCCAGGGGCAGGCACAGACACCCCAGAGGCGGGCAGGAGCTTGGCTAGGACTCGACTGTATTTTTCCAACATGGTGCTTCAATACGGAGCCGAGAAGATGGTGGTGGCGGTCGTGGACATGCGCTCAGTCGTGTCTGACTCTCTGCGACCCCATGGGCTGCAGCCCACCAGGCTCCTCTGTCCATAGGATTCTCCAGGCAAGAATTCTGGAGTGGGCTGCCGTGCCCTCTTCCAGGGGATCTTCCCAATCCAGGAATCGAACCCAGCAGACGGATTCTTTACTGTCTGAGCCACCAGGAAAGTCCAAGAATACTGGAGTGGGCAGCCTATCCCTTCTCCAGGGGAATTTTCCTGACCCAGGAATCGAACTGGGGTCTGCTTCATTGCATGCCGATTCTTTACCTGCCGAGCTACCAGGGAAGCCCCAGAGGATGGTGATGGTGGGAGGCAATTCAGGTGTGTATAACCCATTGGCTTTGTAGCCTCAGAAGCACCACCTTCTGTAGACAGAAGACAGTGGGTTTGCCCTGTTTACTGTGGGGGGAGTGGAATGAGGAAGGCAGGTGAGGAGGCCCAGGAAGGTTCAGGTCACTGGATCCCCGGAAGTGCTCCAGAACTCCTCTTCCCTGCAACCAGGGCAGGACTCACAAATTGTGATGGATCTGGAAGCAGGGTGGGGTCTCGGGGGGTAAGAAGGCAGAACCTTGGGGAAAGGGCTGAACTGACCTCTGTAGCACCCCAAGGCACCTTTCCCTGAACTACCCCTCAAAGCCCCTACTACCCCCCTACTCTGCTCCTGCGACCTGTTGAGATGGTGTATCATCTGCTGCTGGCCCAGGACGGCTGTCTCCAACTCACCCCCCAGCCCACCCCCCCACCACCAGCAGGCAGCCCTGCTGCCCCAGCCTCGGCCCCTGGACTCACGATCCCAGCACTTCCATGAAGATGAAAGTTTTCCGGATGTTGGTGGTCTGTTTCTTCCAGGAACTGCAGTCATCCTCTTCCTTTCTACCCATCGCCTCCAGAGTTGAAGCTTCTGGGGATGCTTGGTTTGCGGAAGGGAAGAAAGGATCTGATCAGCTACTTTCTCCAATAGGATGAGAACAAGTTGTAGAAAGAACTTATAATACTCACATCCTTCACGTAACAACTAGGAGTAAGGACGGGGAGCAAAATCTGGATAACTGGCAAAAATAGGTTACATTACCATAACAGATTTTATTGACAGTCCACTACGTGCCCACTGAGCTTGCCCCGCGGTCACAGGGTTTAGACTCTCATGATGGAAACTCCCCCTTGTACAAATGTCTTTAAGGACAATAACACATTTACGAACAGATTAACATGGGACTATCCACCTTTGGAGAAGGAAATGGCAACCCACTCCAGTATCCTTGCCTAGAGAATCCCAGGGATGGGGGAGCCTGGTGGGCTGCCGTCTATGGGGTCGCACAGAGTTGGACACGACTGAAGCGACTCAGCAGCAGCATCCACCTTTGAAGGCATCTGAACTGTTTACAATACCACTAGAGCTTCCCTGGTGGCTCAGACAGTAAAGAATCTGCCTGCAACGCTGGAGACCCAGGTTTGATCCCTAGGTGGGGAAGATTCCCTGGAGAAGGAAATGACAACCCAAAGTTTTTTTTATTGATTCAGCCTACCGAGTCAGCCGGACTTCTCTCTATTATCACAGCTTGGCTGCCTCCTCCAGTCATTACTGTTCTTAACTTCGCTCCTACTGTTCTGAGTTAAATGAATGAATAGTAGGTGAATGAGCATCGTGTTTCCTCTGCACCTCCCACAGCATTTAGCACAGTGCTGTAAAAATAGTTCCTCATTAAACTCTGAATTGAAATGTGCCCTGAGTTCATCTTAGGCTTTTCTCGATACTGAATACTATATTTATTCAACGGTCAACACCTACGATGTGCCAGGGGCTGTGTGTACCCTATCTCATTCCCCCTAAATAGTACCTTTGGTAAACCCTCTTCATCCGTCAGTGTGTGTCATTTGTTTTCCTGATTGACGCAATGAGAACTGGAGAACCAGAGACGTGATCTTATAGCCTAGTGTGGTAGATAGAGCAGATCTGTCTTTTACAAGGATGATTCAGGATGTATCTGAAGATCAGATCATGTAGCCAAGATTCTAGGGCTAATGATTTGCATTCTAGATTTCTTATTCAAGATTAGAAACAGATGCTATGTATCTCCTGCTATATTACACTGCATTCTAGCCTTTTGACACTTAGTTCTATGGTCTTATTTAGTGTTTTTCAATACATTTCTAGACAAATGGGTTCCTGTTATATTTTACTGCAAGGTAACGTCGCTTATGGTACTCAGTGTATAACCCAGGGGTCAGATGAAGAACATAGGTGATGGTCCTGGCTTTCAAAGTGCCAGAAGACTGGAGAAGTCAGGAACCACGCGAGTGAGCTAGTATGTACACGGTGAGAAAGCCTGGGTAAACCGTGAAGGAACAGAACCTGAGCTTGTTACAGAGACGATCAGGTCTCCCTGGTCTTCTTTAGGTGAAGGTCAAGGAGGACTTATGTCGTAAAGTAGCTTCTAGGTTCTTTTCTGCCTTTAAGTCATACCTGGGAGGCTTAAGACCCTGGAAATAAGAAGAATGTGACTAAGCGTGGTCCTTGGTAGGAAGAAGAGGCGTGGAAAGACTGACAATTCTGGCCCAAGTGGATCCTGAGAAGGAGATGGGGAGACAGATGGTGTAGTTGGCAGAAGCACACGTCTTGGTTTTTAACCCTCTTGGAGTAAGCACCCATCTAGGAACAGAGGAGATCAGGGACGTGGATGGCTGGGCCCCCCAGGACCCTGAGGGTGGGAGACTGCAAGCCTAGGAGGAACTCTGACTGCAACCACCTTGAATAGTCGCCTCTGGGCAGGCCAGGGATAGGTGGCAAAACAGCGTCACGTGGCCTGCAGCGACTCCAGAAGTTCCCGAGGGCCTGAGGGGCTGCAGCTGGCTTGGACAAGCTCATGATGCCTAACCATGCTCCACGCTGGGTGGCCTCACGTTGTTAGCATGGAATCAGCCACCATGGGAATATTTACACCATGGAAACAGGCAAATGCTACCATCGGGGCCTCTGTTCCACTCCTTCCCTCAGTCCCCAAGAACCAGACGGTAAACATCTACCAGCTCACCTCTGCCCACGGCCCTGGAGAGGGGATACTTAACTACCAGAGCACCTGTCAACCAGAGTCCAGAAGAACAGACAGCTACAATCAGGGCTTCTAGGATGGAAGCAAATGTCTGGGGTCAGGGCTTTAGTGGAAGGTGTCCTAGGGGCCAGATGGAGCCAGGTGCACTGCAGAGGTCACTGGGCAGCCTCTGGTGAGATCCCTGAGAGCCGGGATCCGAGGCCCCTGATAAGTCTGGGGCCCCCTTCTCCCTGCCACTAGCAGGCTAAGTAAGTACCTCAGTAAGTACCTCAAACACAGAAGGCCACCTTGAAGTAGAACAGGGGGAGGAAAAGTCATCGCAAGGCTGTATGTTTTCTTCAAAGACACTGGATCGGCTAAATGAGACTATTAAACATGAGGTCATATGTTTATGGACAAGGTTATAATGGACAAGGTCAAATGTAAAGTTTCCCTTTTTGCTGTCTGGTAAGACTGGAGTTTATGGGGAAGCTTTTATAGGAAATAAAGAAGCTACATTTCATTTGTACATTTCAGTCTAGTGTGTAAATGTGCAACCTGGCTATATAATGAATGCCAAGTCACTTTAGTCGTGTCCAACTGTGTGCAACCCTATGGACTGTAGCCCACCTGGCTCCTCTGTCTGTGGGATTCTCCAGGCAAGAATGCTGGAGTGGGTTGCCATGCCCTTCTCCACCCAGGTATTGAACCCACGTCTCTTATGTTGCCTATACCTACATTGGCAGGTAGGTTCTTTACCACTAGCGCCATCTGGGAAGCCCCATAGAGGCTCTTATTATGAAAGACACATGTGGGCAATGATAAGCATTCTTTAGCATTGGGTCCAGCCAAATGTAGGCCCGGTGTACTCTTCCTTCATATCCCTAGGCCCATTGGTTGATTTGTTCCTTTTGGCAGGATGGCAGCCAAGAGGGACCACAGCAGCTGAGGGTCCAAGCACTGGCCAGCGAGGACCCACCAGCAATGTGATGGGCTGATCTTGAACTTTGAGAGCACAGCCTCCAAGGTGGAGACAAATGAACGCTGACTGGCAGAGACTGCTTTGGGGAAGATGAGATATTAGAATAGAGGGCTATCTTTCAGTTCACTGGCTCAGTTGTGTCTGACTCTTTGCAATCCCATGAACTGCAGCACACCAGGCCTCCCTGTCCATCACCAACTCCTGGAGTTCACTCAAACCCATGTTCATCGAGTCGGTGATGCCATCCAGCCATCTCATCCTCTGTCGTCCCCTTCTCCTCCTGCCCTCAATCCCTCTCAGCATCAGAGTCTTTTCCAATGAGTCAACTCTTTGCATGAGGCGGCCAAAGTACTGGAGTTTCAGCTTTAGCATCATTCCTTCCAAAGAACACCCAGGACTGATCTCCTTCAGAATGGACTGGTTGGATCTCCTTGCAGTCCAAGGGACTCTCAAGTCTTCTCCAACACCACAGTTCAAGGGCTATCTTTAGCCAGGTACTATTCTGCAGATTCTTAGCCCCAAATCTAGCAGCTTCCACTTATCAGAGTTATTGGCAGCTGGACTTGGACCAAATGCATCTTACTGTCTAGACACACAACAGCTGAGAAGTTCTGAAGGCTGTAGGGGATGAGGGTCAAGGCTTGGATCTTACAAGGAGCCAATTAACAGCATTAGTTTGTGTGACTCCCTCTGTGTCTCCCCCTCCATAGAACAACAGGCCTTCAGACGCCCCTTTTCCAAGTAAGGAGCCAACCGAGAGCCTTCTTTCCAGTGTGCACGTCCACCGTGGGGGCGCGCATCACTCCCCTTTCTGGAGCCCCCGTTGGATTGACGGTCTCACTCTCCAGGAGGCATCACCGCCTCATTAGCAGCTCTGTACTCACTGTTCCTTCTTTCCCATTGCTCTTAAATAGCTTAAAAACACAGTATTCTTAGCCTAAGCTCAGCTATAAGAAAACATCTTTCCCGCCCACCCCTCCTCCCATACACTCCATCCTAACAATTCAGTTCCATCTTCCAAGCCACATGGAAAGCTCAGGGCCCCCATCTGAAACCCCACTTAAGTCCCACTTCATTCCCTCCTTGACTGTGTAGAAACCTCAGGACCTCGCTGCCCCTGTGTGCTGGGGGCCTGACTGTGGACTCTGAGCTGGGGCGGGGCGGGGGCGGCCTGCTATTGCTGCTTCTTGCTTCTTTGCCTGAAAATCCTCCCCCTCCTCTCTAGACTTCTGTAATCGAGGCCCTTTCAGTGGGGGAAAAAAAAAAAAGAAAACAAATTCTAAGGAGGTTGAAACTTCAATATTGTTTTCACTTGGTTCTAAAGTGATCCCCGCAGGACAATGCCTGGCTTTTAGTTCCTGCTCTGTGGTGTGGTCTTCCGCAAGACCAGTGGCCTGCCTGATCTCTTGGGAGAAAATTTCATAGCTGGGGGAAGGGAGGGAGCAGGGCAGGAAGACCACAGATGGAAAAGTTCTTCCTAAAGGCTGCACAGCCTTTGGGTGGGCACTGCCCTGGATCGTGACCCTTTCTGAGCTTCTGGGCTGGTGGCATCCAGCATGGCTATTTATGAGATTCTGGTGAGAGATGCTCAGACTGTGAGCCTGGGAGGCAGGCATGCTTCACATACTTCTTCCATGGAACACTGCTGTCCTTCTCTCCTTCCCAGGCTCCATCTGGTCACGGGGCGGGGGGGGTGGGGGGGTGGGGGGGGGAGTGGGGGGAGGGCAGTACTAGCCCCAGACAGAACTCGAAGGCGGAGGAAGCTTATCCTCACCATTGTCGTCACCATATCCCAAAGGGATCCAGTCACCTCATGACCCCATCCTGCCCTGGGCCCTCTATCCCTGGACCCTCATTCTTGTCTGCGCTGATCTGCATGGCTTCCTTAGCCAAAGTTTTCTACTTTGAGTCATAGCCACTTAAGACTCTGCTCCAAGGTGCCTTAAAAAAAAAAGAAGAAGAATCAGAAGGGCTAACTGCTTCAGAGTGTCACCCCACCTGATCGGATGTCCCCAAATCTCAGGGGCACCACAGTTGAATCCAGAGGCATTCAACACAATCCAAATGTATATCTCCCAAACCAACAGTAGGTGTCTAAGCCGGACGTGAGTAAATTGGGGGAGATGGACACCTGGAAGGGGAGAATCTTGGAGCAGCAGGTCTGCCACCTAAACCCATAGATAATGGCTCTCAACTGTTTTTGCGAAGTGCCTTCTTCCCCAGGGTCTCACCTAAGGCCTCTGAGCAAGGACGTGTGGATGCCTTGGGGGCATGCTGGGCAGGCCTCAGAGCCTTCCTGTGGGGCCAGGTGTGGCTCTTTCACAGACCTCAGAGGGATCAGCCCACCCTAAGACAGTTTCTGGGGTTTTCCACTCCTTGAAAGCATGACTCAGAAAGGGCTGTGGGTCTTAGGAGGGAGGTTATCAGTTGGCTCATCTTTCATGAGAATGTACTCTCGGTCTCCAGGCTGGGGCACACAGAACCAGAGGAATATATACATTGTTTGAGCTTCCCTGGTGGCTCAGATGGTAAAGCATCTGCCTGCAGTGCAGGAGACCCGGGTTCAGTCCCTGGGTCGGGAAGATCCCCTGGAGGAGGAAATGGCAACCCACTCCAGTATTCTTGCCTGGAAAATCCCATGGACAGAGGAGCCTGGTAGGCTACGGTCCGTGGGGTCGCAAAGAGTCGGACACTGAGCGACTTCACTTCACTTTGGCCATAAAGGGGCTAAAAGACCAAAGCTGGGCCAGTTTCTGGCCCAGGCCCCACAGTTTCCTGGACTAAATTGCACTTCTCATCATCCCCTGGACTGAGAAGTGCAATGGAAAGAGGTCAGGTTCTGGCTCCAGTCTTGGCTTGGCACCAATGAGCTGTGCAGCCCTAGGCAGAGTTCTGTACATCTTTGGGCTTTCACCTTTTCCTTAGTAGAAACAGGAAGATGAACTAGATTGGGGTTCCTTGACAATATTTTTTTTAAGAATATTCGTCCCAGGAGACTCTGCAACCAAAGTGGATTTGCTATCTGCCCCTTCTTGGAGAGTCAAGATCCATGTTAGCTTATTAAAGGCTCTGAGAGTTTTAAAGACACCTGCTTCATGTTCTGTAAGCTGGTGTCTCCCAACTTTACTAGACTGTAATTGTAAATTCTTTCCTTATGCAACTCCTACAAGCATCCAGAAGATCCAGGCTTGCTGAGAGCCTGCTGGGGAAAGTGGGGACTGGGCCAGCTCCGGCACTCTGCGATTGCATACTTGAGCAATATGTGACATTTCCAGCAGCCTGCTGCCGTGGCTCACAGCCCTGCTCTCCTGTTGGTGCGCGGGCACGTGGCCGGGCCTTGTGCATGCTATCAGAACCTATCTCCAACCATGGGCTGCAGCTCAAGTGGCTGGTTTGCTTGCCTGGGCCTGGGCCCTGGACCCGAAAGGCCCCCGGACCCTTCTTGATGGACAGACCCTCCCAGGAACACCGGCTGCCTCCCCAGCCCTTCCCCTAATCTGGTGCCTCCAAAGCCAACTCTGCACGCCAACTTCTGTCCACCCCCCCCAAATCACTGAGGAAGGTTGTTTTTCAATTGCCTCCTGCAGTTTACTTCACTCTCAAACCCACATTTAAGTTTAATCAAACCCTGCTGCACTGACAAGCCAGAATTCACAAGCTGCTTAAGGTTTCTTGTGTGCCTCTTGCAGAGGAAATAAAGAGGAAATAAGGGGCTTGAGTTGGTGGCTGAGGGGTCCGCACGTGAGTCACTGGAGAGAGCTGGGCGTGTTCCCTACTCTTCACGCGTTCGGTCTCCTCTGCTGAATGGGGCTAACAATCCCTGCTGTCTCCATTTCCCAGAAATCCTGTGGGTGTCCAATACATCAGTGGGCACAAAAGCATGCTGCAGCCTCTCAAGCCATAAGCCCACTTTACAGGCACGGGCATGAGTCGCTGGGGGTAGGGGGAGAGGGGAAACAATTGGAATAGGGGTGAGCTCACAGCAGGAGACGTGAGTCTGCTGTTTCCCCAGCGGGTCTCGACTCCCACGTGCCTCTCAACTGTGACCCCTTCTTCACTGTGATTCTAAAGTGCTTGAGGACACATGACGCTTCATACATCGTGGTCCTGAAATGCAGACCAATGATTTTATCTGCTGCTCTCCCAAAAAGGGATCTACTGGAGCACAGAGGGGACCGTGCCCGAGTTGGGTTTCTCCATGGGCTGATCTCCATCGGGGCTTCTAGTTCTACGCAGCGCTCAAGGGTCTCATTATTTTTTTAATTAATTAATTAATTTTGATTGGCAGATAATTACTTTACAATATTGTGATGGTTTTTGCCATACATAACCAACACGAATCAGCAACAGGTATACACGTGTCCCCCGCATCCTGGAGCCCCCGTCCCACCTCCCTCCCTACCCCATCCCTCTGGGTCGTCCAGGAGCACTGGCTTTGGGTGCCCAGCTTCAGGCAGTGAACTTGCACGGGTCCTCTATTTTGCATACGGAAATATACAAGTTTCAATGCTATTCTCTCACATCATCCCACCTAGGCTTAACTGTGTGTCTGCCACACTTTGCCTTTAAGATCCTTTTCCACAGGGGAGGTGGGGGGAGCGGGGTGGGGGGATGGGGGCGTCGTTGGTACCCAAGTGGAGCTCACTCTACTGCACCCCTGGGAGGGTGAGAGGAGGGGTCGCTGGGAGTGGGAGCAGGAGGAAGGACCATCTTGAGCTCACGATGGCGTGGGTTACACCACTCGAGAAGCTCTGAGTTATACCACGCTTTCCCTTCCCCACCTCTACAGCCGTGCAGCGCCCCCACCCCACCCCCCAACCCCATGGCTAGCTCGCTTTCACTCAGGCGGCTGCACGGCCCCAGCCCCTCGCCCTTGACCGTGCGGTTGTAGCGCCGGCTCACAGCCTGTTTGCAGACAGCCGCCCTCCCTCATTCACGCTGCAGCTCATTCACTCCACTGCCTCTGGCAGGCTGCGGCTGGGCCCCAAGGCTTATTTATTTCTGGCCGCGTGTCTGTGTGTGAATGGGGGACAGGGAGCCAGGGAGGCGCTGTCCTCCTAGAGGGGGATTCATCTCACTTGCCACCGCCGGGAATTGCACCCAGACCCTCAGGTGTTCGCTGCTGCAGACATCACCCTGGGTGGGTGATGCCTGTGCTGGGGGCTTTACCAGCATTATCTTGTTTAATCTCTCAAGGTAGGGATCATCAACCCTATTTTGTAGTGGAGGTACTGACAGGTGGAGATATTAGGAAAAATGACCTAAATCTAACACAGGAAGGGACAGAGCGGGGCACAAGCCCCAGCCCTTCAGACCCCCCCACAGCAGTCTCCCTGTCCACCCCCCCACCCCTCCCCACATGGAACCTGTTGCCTCTTTCCTGGAGTTGGTTGTCAGAATTCCACTTACCTCCGACCTCATCCTCAGGGTGCTCTCCTGTAATCCCACCACCAGACTGATTGCCCCTGAAACAAGTGGCTGGCTCCCATTATCCGGGAAGCCTGGATCTCTCAGCTTTCTCAGATTTACGCCGAGGCTGGACGTCTGTCTAATGCCTAAGTGATTCCTGGCTCCAGCTCAAACCTTTTCTCACTCTAACCTTGAGCTTCTTTCCCAAAGTTTTGCCCTACCTTTCTAAAGAGTGCTCTTAATACACATACAAACACTCACACCCACACCACAGCTATCTGCAGTGTAGTATCATGGAAAGGTCTCTGATTATATCAGAAGATCTGAGTGCAAATGCCGCTATCATCAAATGGATACGAGCGTATCCAGCTTTGCCTGATGAAGCCTCAGAAGAAATGCGATTTGCCCCACCAACGCTATGGGCTTGTCTTAAAGATGATTAATTAAAGCACATTACTCACTGTCAAGTGTGGTCCCCATATCAGGTATTACTAAGCACTTTGTGCTATGGCCTGTGGGGTCTTGTCTTTGGTCCTAGATAAAGCTTCAGTCAAGTAGGACTGCCGGGGGTCGGACTGTCGCCAGCCTCTGGTATAAGAAAGATGGTCTCCTTACCCAAGAGGGAACCCTCTTGACTCCCGTGACCCTTCTCAGAGATTTTCCTCTTCATCGGTTGATCTGATTCCAGAACAAGCAGCTGGCCAGCCATGAAGTGCCGCCAGGGCAGCGGCGAGAGAGCCCCGACAACTGCCTCTGGGAGCTTCAGGGTTAATGATCGTGCGTCAAAGTTACGTGGAGAGAAGGGCCCCAGAGTGGGTGGGGGTGGTGGTGGTGAGTCCAGACCTCCTGTGACCATCCTGACTTGAGAACTGAACTAGGGAAGTTGAAAGACGGAAGGGGAGACAGAGGCGCCCCCGGGGAAGGTGAGGGAGGAGCCCCGTGACTGACAGCGGTGCCTCAGCTGGGTTCTGCATCCTAACGCAGCCGGCACCGGCCAGGAGGGACTGAGGCTGGTCTGCCTTCCTTGGGTCTGTGGAGCCACAGGCTGTTTACTAACCTCCTCCCCACCCCTCCACCCCCTCACTGGCTCTCCTAATCCTCACAACTGAACAGGAAGGGAGGACCAGAACAGGGCATTTGACAGATGGGTCAGAGGTTAAGAGATGCAGGCAGAGCAGGAGGGAGGGCGGTGAGGATGCTGGCGGTCCTGACATCCTGCACATGGACGGCCCCTCCAGGCACAGAGCTGACAGGGCTGCCCCTGGAATGCGCGCAGGCATGGCAGGCCAGGCACATAGGAATGTTTTGCTCCCCTTTCTCTGCCCAGAAGGGCAGAAGGTTCCCACTCAAACCAGCCCTGAAGTTATGGCCAGATGACTGCCCCACCCCCCCCACCAGAGATTCCCTCCCAGACTTCCATTCAGACTTATCTTCCGAAGCAGCTACAACTTCCCTCTGACACCTCCAGAGTCAGGCAAGACAGGACCTGGGGCTGAAATAAACACCCAAGTTGCTTGCAAGAGTGGCTGTTCAAACCCACTCTCTTGGTGCCAGCAGCCTCCGGCTAAGCGAAGAAGGCTCCCCAGACCAAATAAAGAAGCAGGTTCATCTTACCCAGGGATTCTGAGAGAATGGTCCTCGTGGTCCTCCCACTCCAGCTCCTACAGGTCTGGGAGGCTTAGCGGGCTCCAGTGCTTCCACAATACACTGAATTAAAGGGGAGGAATGCAGAGGTTTTCTTTCCCAGGACCGTAACCAAGCAGCCTTAAAGGGGAGGAAAAGGAGCTAGGGCGGCTTGCTCCTTCGTTTCCTCTGCCTTTCCTTCCCTCTGAGCAGATCCAGAAAAAATCCTTTTGCCCAGGGCCCCTTTTATGGTGTGTGTGTGATTGTGTTTGCGTTGACATGTGTGCTGCAGAGAGGGGAGGAATCAAAGGCAAAAACAAAATGACAAAGATTTCCATCGGCCTGAACGCGGCGGTAACAGAAAATCAGAGATTGCCTGCCTCAGTCTCCCTCTTAACCACTCCGTAGCTGGTATATGTTGTTTCCGATACTTTCCTGAGCAGTAAGACATCGATACTAGTTGCAGGTAGAGCCCCCCGGGTCTCACTGAACGGGAGGAGAAGCACTTGGATGTCCCGCAGGGGGACCCAGGGCTGGACGGCTTCACCTAGTATCGGTGATACGTCCCCTGTTTCTAGAAGCAAAGCATTCCGATCCCTAAGTCTGCCATCCTCTTTTCAGTCCTAACCTGTTGGCCCCCAAGGAGACCATTCCCCTCCTTCCGGAAACTCTAGGCTCTTAAATTGTGCCTTTCCAGTTTTTATCCCTTGGGTTTTTTGAATAAGCAACACATTCCTATGGGTCAGCAATTAGGATTCTATTGAAAGCCATACATAAAGGTGTCTCACCGCATCCCCTCCCCACCCGCCCCTTGCCCCCACCCTGCCCTCCACAAGTGGTCGCTTTTGTTTCTCCTGTGTCTCTCCAGCATTTCATGCAGATACAAACAACAGAATATATATATCCCTTGCCCCCTTTCTTATGTAAAAGGCGACATCTATTTTCATCTCCACAACCTTAATTCAGGTCCCCTTGTCCTCTCTTGGGTACTGTGGTAATAACCTAGATTCTAATTGGTCCCTGGGTGAAGTAGTCCATTGGGATAGTTAAAAGAGGCTCTGGAGAAGGCTTCTAGGTTGGATGCCTGGGTTGTCTATTAACTGGTTGTGTGACCTTGGACAAGTGGCTTAACCTCTCTGTGCCTCAGTTTTCTTATCTGGTCAATGGGGTGATCACTGAACTTATTGCATGTACTAGTCGAGTGGAGCAAGGCAGAAGGCTTAGAAAAATGACTGGCACGTGGTAGGTTGTCCGTAAGTGTGGGCTACTGTTATTCTCTCTCCAACTTTAATTTTTGGTAGAATGATCACCTCAAAAATATTCATTCCCTGCAGAATAAAATACAAACACCTCACCCCATCATTGCAGGCATTACAGGATCTGGCATGATATTACCCTGCACCCCACCCCAAGCCCCTTTGTCTACCCAGCCGATGCTCCAGCCGCATCATAGGAGACACTGATTTCTAACACACCGCTGATTTCCAGAGCTCCCGACCTTTGCTTCTGCAGCTCTATCCAGGTAGAACGGCCTTTCTTCATTCTCTGCCTATGGAAATGCTATAGATTTTAAAAGCTCACATCAAATGCCATCTCATCCATGAAACCTTCTATGATTTCCTCACCTCTTGAGAAGTAATCACGCCCTCCTCTGTGCTGGTTCCCAAAACTTTTCGTCTACCGCTCTCTCTCTTACTCTTTTTCTGCCTTGAATTCTAGTCTGTGTTCCCACTGCTGTCTCCCTTCCGGGACTGAGAGTTCTTAGCAGAGTGATTTTGCCTCTCCTCCCACCCTCTTGACCTCCTTTCCCTAACCCGCCTGTGTCCCAGGACACAGGGTAGGCACTCAGCCAGTGTTTAGTGATGAACCAGATAGGTCCCACCAGAAGTGCAAATGCCTTTGAGAGTCAAATAAATAAGATAGGACTTCTCATGGTAGGTATACTAGTCAGTACTCAATAAATGCTAACTCATCAGTACTGGTCACAAGAATAACAGCATATTATTGCTATGGGTCTAGCTTCTGCTTAGTGCTTAGATTCTCTGGGTATAGCATCCCTGATGGGCAGCTCTCCTTTTCCTGCTTGGACACTGGAACCAGGGAGTTTATTGCTGTATGAGATTGTCCGATAAGTTCCATGGGCACCAAAGATGTTAGCAGCTTTGTAGGGAGCTGAATTCTGCCTCTCTGAAGTCTCCCCCAGCATGCATATACATCCCCTCACTCCTTAACTGACTCCTTAACTCCAAGCACTGACTCTGTACTAGGGATCGAAGATGGAAGTCAGACTCAGAATCCACACTCATAGAGCTTCTACCGTCCAAACGGGAGCCAGTCCATTCTGTACTTTGTAACTCAGAGTGTGTTGCTCTGTAGTGCAGAGTACTTTGCATTCTGATACCACTTTGAATCGGGCAAGGACCTGTCTGTGAGCATCCGCTGGCCTCCTCCTGCCAATTCTCTCCCATCAACCTGCACACTGCTGGTGCTGGCGAGCCACAGCGCTGGGGCTGAGTTCTCAGCTGTGCAAACACAAGTAGATTCAGCAGGTGTTAGACTGCGTGGGGCACAGCGTCACCTCTTTATGCCGAGCTCAGAAGGCAGGTACTGACTGGGTCACACACCAGACATCAGAGCTCAGAGCGGGCTCAGAACATCCACTGCTCTGGTGCTAACATAGGTGACTAGGAAATGTTTCCCAAGGAGGTGGAAGAGAGCTTTGGGCCTGATAACACGTGCACACTTATGCACACACATCCATGCTTGCAGTTAGACCCCCTTCAGATTCTTGTAAGGGCCTTATCCCTATGTTTCCCCCAATCAGCAATTCAACAAAATGTTTATTAAGCATAAACTGAAACACAGACAACAGTTGGAGATGAAGCAATAGCAGCTAGGATGCTATTAACTCCCACTGTCACCAGAGATGCAGCCATGGGGAGCCAGCTGTGGGCTCGAGATGTCAGGACAGGTTTCATGGAAAAGTTTCATGGGAGTCAGCCTGGGCCTTAAGGATGAGTAGGACCATCCTACTGTGGTGGGTGGGAAGGGATTCGGAAAACATAGAGCTTGGGACGTACAAGACGCGTGCTGGAGATGACAGTCTGCAGTGCAGCGGGAGATTAGATTGGCCAGGCAGGGTGTTGAAACAGCGGGGGCTTTGGGCTTGCCCACCAAGGCAGCAGAGCGTTGCTGCAGGTTCTGAAGCGAGGGTACTGATGGGAGCCCAGTGGTGATATGCTTGATGCTGGGAGAGATCAGAGCCTGGAAAGCCAGCAGAGAAGCTTTGTGGTCACCAAGACCTGAGGGAATGGGGGCCAGAAGAGGGAGCGGGAGTGGGGAGGAGGAATTGGCCTGAAAGGGGCGCCCTTGTCAGTCAGAGAGTGTCCTCTCACCCCGCAATAGCTGGTGGGCCTGAGCTTATCAAGCTGTTGTTAAGTTCACAGTGACGTTGGCAAAAGGAGAAGTGGTCAGGTGTATCCCCAGGTCCTCACCTCTGCTGCTTCCACGTGGCCACCCTTATCCCTCAAATGAACAAAGTAAGGGGTCTTCCTGTAGTTAGGGTCAGAAGGATAAAAGGGAGGTGCGCTCATGGGGACAGAGGAGTCCTTTGCCTGTCAAAGAGGCAAAGATTCTTCCCTCCCCTTGGTCTGTGCTGTCTTTTATATTTTTTATGCTAAAATGGCTATTTTTAATTTTTGCTTAAAGAGTTAACATGCAGTGCGCCAACTCTGTTACTAACTGCCTCAAAGCACAAAATGAATTTAGTATTGTAGGTAGAGGAATCATACAGCAAATAAAGGAAACAGATAAATTCAAAAAGAGGAAATAACAGTAAAGGTCAAGAAATGAGATAGTGGGGGCCGTTCGCTGCTATTTGTCTTTTACATTTAATTATATCTCAGATTGTGCTTTCTGGAAAACAAAAGACATGATGAGGGGCCAGGGTGGAAAAGGGAAGGGAAAACAATCCTCATCCATTCATTCATGCAGCGAATATTTGCGAGCTCCTTCTCAGTCCTGGGAGATTAAGCTAGGCTCTGAGCATACAGTAATAAACGCAATAGGCCCAGCCTCTCCCCTAATGAATTCTGTGAATTCTGTGTTCCAGCAGTAACGTCAGATATAGACAAGTACAATTGTGATAAGTACTAAGAACAGTTTAGGGCATTAAGAAACTGTTTAGGGGGATCTTACTAGCCCTGAGGAAGGGCATTTCAAACTGGAGTCGGAAGAAAGAAGAATGAGCTAAAAGAAAGGAACAGCATGTGTAAAGGCCCTGGGGTGGGAAGGAGCCATGCCTATTGAAAAAGCAGAGAAGTACATTGTGGCTGGGCCAGTGGAGCAGGAGGGAGAGGAGCCTCAGTTGCTGCTGGTGAAGGCAGAAAAGGAGGAAACTGTGCAAATCTTCAAAGTATCATGGGAAGGAGAATGAGCAGGGTGGGGCCTCCAAGGAGCAAATCCCACTGACATCATAACACATTCCCACTGAAGTTGGTTAATAGAGACCAGAAAGAGCTCAAGCAGTGGGAATGAGGGGTGGGGGCATGTAAGGAGGGAATGGAAATGACAGGACAGGCTGGCACACAGGTGTGAATCAGTGTGATACCTGCTACTTTAGTATTTATGTTTTTAAAAATAAGACGCCAGATTTCTAGTGCTTCCAGGAACAGGCATGGACTGCATTGCTCCTGCGGCCTTTGGTGTGCTCACTTTTCAATTGGAAAGTGAAAGTGAAGTCACTCAGTAGTGTCCAATTCTTTGTGACCTCATGGACTGTAGCCTACCAGGCTCCTCCCTCCATGGGATTCTCCAGGCAAGAGTACTGGAGTGGGTTGCCATTTCCTTCTCCAGGGGATCTTCCTGACCCAGGGATCTAACCCAGGTCTCCTGCATTCCAGGCAGACGCTTTACCCTCTGAGCCACCAGGTGGGCTTATAAAAAGTCTTCTCATCTAAACACCTTTCTTTGGGTCCACAGGCAAAAGGGACCACCCTCTCTGTTCTCCCAAAGCCCATCTCTACATGGGCATCCAGCTTGCTCCATCTGATACATGTCAAGTTTGGCCCATAAGTGACAAGTTCTCTAAGGGTACGAGCCTTGCCTCAGTGACCTCTATAACGACCCTGTTGCCTGGCAGAGAGCCGGTTCCACAAATGTCTTCAAAATCAAAGCACTGAGTAAAACCTAAAAGGAGAGTTTTCTGGTGCGTCCTGAGTTTGACACCATTGATGATGGGCAGAGCAGGAGTTCAGCCCATTAGTAACAGGCTACCATGAGCTGCCTCACGCACACGCAGAATCCAAAAGAAGATACCAAACAGTTCTTTTCTTCTGGTTTTGTTGCATCTTGCAATTTCTTTAGTGTCCGCAGAATTGGGTGTTGGGTGGCCTATTCAGTCAGCGTCTCTGGCTACTTCCCCATGCCCCCTCCACCCAGGGAGGAAGGTATCAGTCCATGACACCTGGGCTTCCTCTTTCTGCTTTCCTCTTCCCCACGATTCCTCCATCCTATATACCCTCCCCTCACATCTTTCTGTCCTTTTCTGCTTTCTGTCCTTCTCAGGTTCAGCAAGTCTTCAGTTAAATCTTGCTCTAGCCTGGGTGTGGCTGGGGTGGCTTTGGATCCTGTGGGTGGAATGCCTACAAGGTGAGCAGATTTTCACCTAATCCCCTCCTCACATGCTAGCCGTGTATCTATGGCTGAAAGAATCTGTCAGCTTTATTGCCTTGAGTCATATTCCCAAACGAGCCCAGTCTTGGCATATGCCCTGTTCCAGGAAGAAATGGGGGACAGGACAAAGCCTTTTTCCCCAGACTTTGGATTTTCGGCTGATGACCTAGTCAGTTTCTATGTGGGAACTTGCTTTTGGTCTCCAGCAGAGATTGCAGGACACTTTGTCCTCCGTGTCCATCATTATCTGCAGTTTTTCCATATCCATAGCTGGTGGAATCAATCATGACTCTCCAAGGTCACCAGTGTGACCTTGAAAGACAGTAGGGGGAGGGGTTAACGGTAGTGGGTAGGCAGTCATGCGTATCATTTGCCTGATTCAAAGTTTTGTTAAGGCTGCTTAACAAAGCACCCTAGTGTGCAATTTGATTTTAATCTCCTTTTTCTGTTTCTTCTTAACCCTGCAGGGGATGGACAAATAGACTGGCGTATAAAAATTATGATGGTGAAAATTTCACTGAAGAATTCAGCCCACATCACCACATTTACAGAGATGCCCCAGACTGGGGATTAGGTGACCAAACATTGGTCCCCAAATCATTTTTTCTTCTTTTTTTTCTATCTAAGCAAGCTGGGATTAGTCGAAATCTCAAGGATCTTCCTGTTCTGCTCTGTGAAATTGGGTTAACAGTGTCAGTCTACCCCATGAGTCTGTCAGGGTCAAATGACATGAAACGATGTGTGTGGAATATGAAAAGTAATGCTGTGTCTATTTCCGGTTGAAATAATGTGTCTGACGCCAGGTCCCCTGCCTTGGGCAGAGTTACAGTACAGCAGGGCGGCTCTCGGCTTCTCTGGAGGGAGGAGGGGTAGCTGGGCTCCCTCTGTGCCAGTGCGAGCTGCCACTGCCCTCTAGTGACAGCCTTCTGACCAAACGTGCTGTCTGCCCTCTGGCTGACAGGGAGAGCAGACCTCTTCCTGTAGGACTGTTTCTGACCCATCCTTCGTCAATAAATCCTCACCTCAAATTCTCCACGTGTGTGCTCTGGGTGGGTGAGCGCTGCTCTTTTCCATGCTATTCTACGAATTGACAAATATGTGTCAGGAGTCTGCTATGGGGGTGGGCAGTGTCCGGGGTCTGCTATGGGGGTGGGCTGTGTCCGGGGTCTGCTATGGGGGTGGGCTGTGTCCGGGGTCTGCTATGGGGGTGGGCTGTGTCCGGGATCTCTTATGGGGGTGGGCTGTGTCCGGGGTCTACCATGCGGGATGGGCAGTGTCAGGGGTCTCCTATGGGGGTGGGCTGTGTCAGGGGTCTCCTATGGGGGTGGGCTGTGTCTGGGATCTCCTATGGGGGTGGGCTGGTCAGGGGTCTACTATGGGGGTGGGCTGTGTCCGGGGTCTGCTATGGGGGTGGGCAGTGTCAGGGGTCTGCTATGGGGGTGGGCTGTGTCCAGGATCTCTTATGGGGGTGAGCTGTGTCAAGGGTCTACTATAGGGGGTGGGCTGTGCCAGGCATGGAGATGACTCCCCGCCTCGCCCATGTTCTGTCTCTTTCAGGAGTGGGCGATCTCACACCAGTTATCCGCAGGAGGTCAACCTGCTGGAAAATTTCCCGGGGTGATAACTGAGCCTCCCGCCATGTCCCTTGGCCCCCCGTCATGGAAGGGACCCTACAGGACCAAAGAGATGACCTGCTGACTGTCTCCATCCCCCAGGTGCCCAGCACAGAGGCGTTCTGGAAGGACCCACCTACTGAAGAATCTGTCTGCTGAATGAATAAGTTGACCTTCAGGAGTGCCTTCCTGGATACACCCGGAAATTCTCTAACATGTGTACATCTCCTTGAGAGTCACAGTGAGGAAGTTAGGCGTCAGATGGGAGAGAAGACTTGGAACTGCCTTTTAAGTGTCTGACTACAAGTTCCTAGGCAGTTTGTTAACCTTTCTGTTTCTCTTATGCAAAATGCACCCAAGGGAACCACCTTTCTCGGCTAGAGGGGCCTAAGAATTAAATGAGACAATGTACCTGAACTCCCTGGAAAAGGATCTGCGCTCAGGAAGTGGACCCTTTGAGGGTGTGAGTGAGAGAGACAGGGCAGGGACCTGCACAGAGAGGAGGGCGGCTTAGAGGCTGGGCGGATGGGGAAGGGGCCGTGTCCTCATAGATGGTAGGCGTGACTGCACGAGTGTGCTTTGTAGATGGTAGGCGTGACCGCACGGCTGGGTGTGCACGCCTGCAAGCCGAGCTCTGGGCAGAGGATTTCCACATCCAGGGAGGTCTCAGCTTAAGATCCTAAGATGTGCCCATGACAGGTCTTCTACCCTCCTGGGATAACTGTCTCGTCCAGGAAGAGCAGCAGTGCTGAGCGCCAGACCCCTCCAGTACTTGGGCAAGCCTGGTGTGCGCCCTGGGTACGACTTAGTTATAAGCAGGAGAAGGGCTCTGAGACACCAGACCTTTCCTTAGTGATGGGCCAGGGACAGTGACACCAGGACTCTCATAATGCTAGGACCTGAGAGCTGGACAGCGTTCTGGGGACACACCCACCCCCAGTGCCCACCGCAAAAGTCGCCACAGAAATCTCACCTTCCAGTGGCCCTCTGTCCACCCCGGCCAAGGGTAGCTGAGCCCCTTCACCCTCCCTGCATCCAAAGTTTCGGGCGGGGTGGGGTGCTCCCAAGGCTGCTGGCAGCATCACCCTCCAAATGTTCTCATCTCCCATTGTTCCTGAGATAGAACACTTAAATAATAGAGCCGATGATAAGTAGAAATCAGCAGAAATCGTTTAGTCCTAAGGAAGAAAACCATTGGTTGATTCAGACGCCGGATCTCTTGTTTGACTGTTCACAGTGCTACGGTCCAAATCTGACCTTGGGAGATGCGCTGAGAGCATCTTGTGGAGGGAGAGAATGCAGGCAGGAGGCCTCCAGGGCCAGGTCTGTGGGCTGAGAACAATGGCCGGCCTCATCTCTGTCTCTGGGCCCCGCCCTGGGAACAGACACAGTGCACTCCACGTCCAAGGCTAGTTTCTGTACCTCGGGTTGGAGGCGAGTCTGCAGCATGGGGTGGGGGTGGGGGGAGCAGGCTGGAACAGAGGCTTCGTGTTATGTGATGTTTTGATCTCAGCTTTCAACACTGCTACCTCCCCTACAGGTGGGAGGAAGCAGGAAATGGTCTGCCTGGGCTTTCCAAAACTCTGGGGAAAGCAGCCAAACTGGAAGCTTACCGACGGAACAAGAGCTTGCCTTCTGGTGCTAGCAAGGCCAGCGTACTCGGTAGCACTGGAAAATGAGGTAGCACTGGAAAATGACCGACTGATCTCGGGCTGCAGAGGTCCTCAATGAGCCTAAAGGGTCACGCTGGGGGCCCGGATCTGCAAGATGAGAAGAGGGGTGGGGAGGAGGCATTTCTTCTGTTCCTCTGCTGGACAAGGGCACGCAGATCCCAGGGGCAGGAGGAAAGGGTAGCACCAAAGGCAGTCCTTATTCCTTTTCCAATCCTAGGAAGCTTTGGGAGGAACAACCCCAGGAAGGAAAAATCCCAGGAAGCTTTTTGAAACAAGGCAACGTCAGTCACTTTGGACATTTCTCTGTAAGGTAAGGTTGACCTCATGGCAGCCTGTGACCAGCTGAGAATGGGAGGATTAGGGACCAAGGCAGAGCTCAGTATCCAGAGAGGGGGCTGATGGGTAACAGCTGGTGCATCCTGCAAGAGGCCATGTGTGCAGGGCGCAGCAGTGGGGGTCCAGGAGCAGGCAGTTTTCTGAGATTATCCTGCCATGTGCCTTCGTGTGGGCCGCCTCCTTTGCCTGAGTGTCCTCTCCTTTCCTGATGGGAAGATTACTGACTGTGCTTTAAAAACAGCTCACATCTTACCCCCTCCATGAAATCCGTCGTGACAAAGTGATTCATTCTCTCCACAGTGTTGGCAATCTCTTATTCATTTCTGCTATCATTTTCAAAATGCTAAATTATTAGATGAACGTTATTTCATGAAATATTGAGCCCTTAGAGTAGATACTTGGTCTTTAAGTGCTTCTCATATAGAGCTAGTAATTTATTAATTCATTCAGCAGACATAAATAAGGATTTAGGGAGGTCAGCTGGCTGGCAGCATGGGGGTAAGATTTGATGGGGGTGCTATCAGGGCAAAACCCGGAAACCCAAGATGAAGGTGGAAACAAATGCAAAGAAGTGTCCTTGTCCCCCAGGAACTGGACACTGGGTAGAGTTCTGATGCAGGGATTCCAGCACTGGAATCCAGGTTGGAAATGAGGTCCAGGAAGGAGAATTCACTGCAGCAATGAAACAGGGACTCCGTCACCGAGTTGAATGCTTGCCCTGAGAAAGGCTGGATGCTGACTGAGTTTCAGGAACAATGAGCAAAAGGATCTTCTAGGCTCCTTAGTGGAAGGCAGTCCTGATGTCCAAGCTGGGGTGGGTCTGACTGAGTCTGCCGCTGGGGGCTCAGGGTTGAACGGATCTCAGTTGCAGTTGGAGGACTGATGCCTCAACAAACCAGAGTCTGGACCATGGCTTTGTCCTCTCTTCTCCACGGAGGGAACCCAGGTATCCATTGCCAGCCCTCCAGCCTAGAGCAGCGGAACGCTGGCCCACCTGACGGGATCCCTGGAGAACTGACCGCTGCTCCCTTGGATATTAGACATGCCACGTGCAGCCTATGGAAGCGACGCCTGCAGAGACACACGTACTGCCTGCCTGTGTTTTCCGCAGAGCCTACTTCTAGTTTTACAATTCGGTAACAGTTCTGTGGCTTTTGTCTTTCCATGGGGAGCATCACACACTTTCTCGATCCAGGAAAAATCTCCTAGGAGAGACCTTGCTCCTAACCCATGGATTAGAGAAGGGAGGATTAGAGTCAGGTGTGCTAAACGTGTCTGTGGGTGGTGGTTAATCATCACCAAAGCAACCAGAAAGTGAAGTGGACAAGTCATCTAAGTTTTAGTCTTGAAGACATTTCAGGTCCTAGCAGCCCTTTGCAAATTCTCGTCTCACAGAAGAGGTTTTCATTCGGGATGACTTCAGATAAATCTGAGCCTCAGTTTCTTCAACTCTACAATGGAGGAATAATCTTGTAATTTTTGTAAGTAATCTTATAAGTGGGCTTCTCTGGTGGCTCAGTGGGGAAATAATCCACCTGACGATGCAGAAGACACAGGAGATGCAGGTTCGATCCCTGGGTCAGGGAGATGCCCTGGAGGAGGGCATGGTACCCACTTCACTATTCCTGCCTGGAGAATCCCAAGGACAGAGGAGCCTGGTGGGCCACAGTCCACAGGGTTGCAAAGAGTTGCACGTGACTGAAGCAATTGAGCATCCAGTCTTGTAAGTAAGCACTTGTCAGTAAGTAATCCTGCCTGAGTTCAGGTTCTTATGAGAATAGAGGATACAGCTCCTGTGGGGTCTTCACAGCCCCCTTTGTCTTTTCTGGGTACACCCCTTTTCTGCTGGGAAATTCTCATTTTCTTGTCATATAGGTCTGATGGGAGCCATCGTGAATATGTAGAACCTACCCTTGGCCACAGTTGATGGATCAGTGGTGAGTACAAGTCAATTATGTTTAGTTTTGTTCCTAATGAGCTTCAAATTTATTTTTTAAAAAAACGTTTTCTTTTGGATTTTCTGGGCTTTGTGGATTTTGTAATTGTAGATAATGGGTGGTAGAATTATAGGTAGTTGAGTCTACACATATTTAGATCACACACGTCTATTTTCTCTATTAGAATGTAAATTCCTTAGGGAAGACATGAACACCACCCCCAGGGGTCCCACACCCTCAAGTTCATCATGTCTAACGTGAAGTTAGGAGTAGGAAGCGTCAGGGGTGATAGGGAGCCAGAAAACTAAACGTGACATTGTCTTTCCACCTCTGGAAAGACAGAGGTCCCTCTGCCTGCATCCTGTGTTACCCTCTTGGTCATGCACCGGGTCCCCTGAGTCATCTGGGGTCCCTCAACCTCCCTCACCCTTCCCTATCCAATAAGTCTCCTAGTCTTGCTGATTTCACTTCCTATGAATTTGCCCTTTCTTCTCCATTCCTTAATGACTTGACTCCATCACCTCTTGCTTGGATCATAATAAGAGCTCTGAACTGGTCTTACTTCCTCTGGTTTTGTCTCTCTCCCATCCCCATTCTTTGCTAGCCCTGCTAGAGTGCTTGATCTGAACATATCACTCATTTAAGATCTGCCCTTAGCTCCCCGCTGTTTGCGGGACCAAATCCAAGCTCTATGGCACAGCACAGATGTGGCTCAACTCCCTGCATGTGCCTTGATGTTTCATGCTTCATGGACGTTTTCGTGCAGGACCTCTCTTTTTGCTTAGGATACCCGTGCTGTGTTCTTCACCTTTAAAAGTCATCTCAGGCTTCCACTCCTTGAAGAGCCTTCTTTGGACTAGGTAAAAAAAGTCTGTGACACTTTATCACTCTATTTATGTACCTTTATCACTCAGCACATGATTTTGTGTTGAAAATATTTTCCTAATGACTGTCTCCTCAGCTGGACTGCAAATCCTTTGAGAACAGGGACTGTGCTACACTCATCTTTGTAGCCTTAGTTCTTACTTAGTGCACGAGTAGATTCTTAAGACGTGCTGAGGAAGATGTGAGTGTGAGAAAGATGCTTCTGGGCTCATCAGGGAACCTCACGAGGTTACCTGCCAGTGATCTTCTTGCATGGAGGTTGAGTAGATTCTGAGAAAGCACCTTGGTGTATGTCTGCTGATGGGGTCCAGATATAAGAGGCCACGTCTTAGGAAACCAGGACTGTTCTATAGAAGCCTACATGCAGAGGAGCCACGGAATGCTCTGGGAGAAGCCACTCTGAGGCACGATCAGCTTGCTCCTGGGAAAGACACTGCTGGTTAGATGGGAAGAGCGTAGTCTGGTGGCGGTCACTGGGAATCACCTTTGGCTTGGTGCTAAAATGTGCTCTCCAGAAGAAAAAGCGCTTCTTACTGAACCCAGAAAGTGTCGTTTCAGCAAACTCTGTAAGCCGTTACGGCACAAACAGCCTCTTAACAGTGTTCCATGAAGGGGAAAGAGCCATTTCCGACGGACTCCTCTTCATTCTCAAACTGGCTGTGCACAACAGGATAGGTGCTGAGAAGGTCAGGACCCTGGAGACGGTGTGATGGATCAGTGATGGTCACCAGGGAGGAGCTGCGTGGCTCAAAGCAGGTGAGATCAGAGGGGCAGGTGCCGAGTCCCCAGGCATCTCAGAGCAGCAGCAGCAGAGAGACTTGCTCAAGGGCAGACATGAAACAGCCCCTGAGGATTTGCAATAATACTTGGGGCAACTTTGCAGAAGGCTTTCCTTTTGATGTGAACTGGAGGGGTGGAGTCAAAAAGGAGGGGACATTTGGGTTATTACTCAGGGAGATTTCCGCTCTATACTGATAGGCCAGCAAGCTGGAGAAATTAAATCTAGAATCTAATCAATGAGTTGTTTCTTTTTCTCTTTATCCCTTGGACATGGGCACCCCATCTGGCCTGGCAGATGAGTCTGTGGTTGTGGGAGGGTATACCTTCCTGTTATGGGTTGAACTGTATTTATCTCAAATTCATATATGGATTTTGAGATTTCCTAACATACACCACCAACCACTGCACCCCCCCCCCCCCCCCACACCAATGCCAGTAACTCAGAGTGTGACTTTACTTGGAAATAGAGTCCCTGCAGATGTAATTAGTCAACATGAAGTCATCGGGGTGGGTGCTAATCCAACATGACTGGTGCCCTTATAGAAGGGGACATTTGATCACAGATAGGCACGCAGAATGTACACCATGTGAAGATGAGGGCGGAGATCGGGAGGAGGCCTGGATAAGCCAAGAAACACTAGAGACTGCTGGCAAACCAGCAGAATCTAGGACAGAGGCAAGGAAAAGACCTTCCTTCACGACTCCCTGAAGGAATCAACCCTACCGACTCCATGCAGAAGGCTTTCAGTTTGATGTGAATTGGAGGGGTGGAGTGGAAGTGGTAGGGACATTTGCGTTAGTACTCGTTGAGGTTTTGAACACATAGCCTTAGGAAATGTGAGACAGTACACTTCTGTTGTTTAAGCCCCTCATATGTGGTCCTTTGTTACAGCAGTCCTAGAAAATTAATGTGATTCCCTGGTAACTCAGCTGGTAAAGAATCCTCCTGCAATGCAGAAGACCCTGGTTTGATTCCTGGGTCTGGAAGACTCCCTGGTGAAGGGATAAGCTATCCACTCCAGTATTCATGGACTTCTCTGGTGGCTCAGATGGTAAAGAATCTGCCTGCAATATGGGAGACCTGGGTTCGATCCCTGGCTTGGGAAGATCCTCTGGAGAAGGGAACGGCTACCCACTCCAGTGTTCTGCCCTGGAGAATCCCCGTGGACAGAGGAGCCTAGTGGTCTTCAGCCCATGGGGTCACAGAGTCGGACAGGACTGAGCGACTAGGCACAGCACAGCAAACTACTACACCTTCACAGGGACGGATGGGACTGAACTGGGGGTAGGAAGCTCGAGCAGCTGGGTAGGGAAGCAAGGCTGTGCCGGATCCGCCCGCCTACCACCCTCTCTGCCCACCCCCAACACGGGCAGGAATGCGAGTTGGGGAAGGTCCCAGGTCTGCCTCTGTTGTTTGTTCTCTCAAAATGTGAAATCCTCAATCCTTATTTTTTCATTCTCAGTCTGGAGTCAGAGCCCCCGGGGTGCCCTCCAGGAGCTGTGTAGGCAACATGCTTTACGTGTCAGAATTAGCTGACAAGTGAGTGGTTATCGCTTGTTTTTCACCACACCATTCCCACTGCTGGCCCATCTGACTCTTGCAAGAAAGGGAAGACGTGATCTCATGCCTTTGCCCACCTGGAGCTTAAGTCAGAGACAATCGCTTTAGTCACTGCTTGACAGCACTGTGCCCGGGAGTGCCAAGCGCACCCCTGGGCAGGCTGAGAGCCTCCTAACGCAGGCCTTCAAGGCGGGGTGGCTCATTTGAGCACTTAGTCGATTCTCAGTCGTCTGTCTTCGGTCAGACCCCAGGTTGTAGACAAAGGCTTCAACTGTTAGCAGAAATGATGGCTGTTCAGTGAATGTGAGTGTGTGTGTGTATCTGTGTGTGAGTGTGTGTGTGAGAGAGAGGGAAATGGATGGAATAATTGGCCTTGGATCTTTGATAGCTGTCTAAACAAAATACCCAGTATTTTTAGATCGCCTTGAAAACTGTAGTGTTTCAAAAATCATTGCCAGGGAGATTTTGAAGTTTTATTAAGAAAAACAGGAAATGAGAGAATTGTAAACCCCAGGGAAGAAATCTGACATTTTGAGGCCAAAGACTGACTCCCTTTGATGCACTAACAAGGATCATTGAATATCCTGTGGTTGGGTATAACAAATCCCTCTTGATGATGTAACCCTAGAAATACCAGGAGTGACTGCTACTGCTAAGTCACTTCAGTCGTGTCCGACTCTGTGTGACCCTATGGAAGGCAGCCCACCAGGCTCCCCCGTCCCTGGGATTCTCCAGGCAAGAACACTGGAGTGGGTTGCCATTTCCTTCTCCAGTGCATGAGAGTGAAAAGTGAAAGTGAAGTTGCTCAGTCGTGTCCGACTTGTAGCAACCCCATGGACTGCAGCCTACCAGGCTCCTCCGTCCATGGGATTTCCCAGGCAAGTGTACTGGAGTGGGGTGACTGCTGCTGCTGCTGCTAAGTCGCTTCAGTCGTGTCCGACTCTGTGCGACACCACAGACAGCAGCCCACCAGGCTCCTCTGTCCCTGGGATTCTCTAGGCAAGAACCCTGGAGCGGGGTGCCATTTCCTTCTCCAATGAATGAAAGTGAAAAGTGAAAATGAAGTCCCTCTGTCATGTCTGACTCTTCGCAATCCCATGAACTGTAGTCCACCAGGCTCCTCCGACCATGGGATTTCCCAGGCAAGAGTACTGGAGTTGGGTAAAGGGTAAACCGAAGCGCAGAATTTGAAGTTCTCGAAGGCCCTAGACTAGCGCCCTCTGCTGGCCATTCTTCTGCAGCCGAGTCCTATTTCACTGTGAGGGAAAAACCAAACTCTTTGGATATCTGTCTCCCAGATGTACTTTTTTCTAGCTCCTCCGTTCCCGATTTCTTGTGAAATTGGGACTTAAGTTTACATAGGGTTAAAGGTTTATTTATTACTATTTTTGGCTGCGCTGGGTTTTTGTTGCGGAGAGCAGGCTTTCTCTAGTTGCTGTGAGTGAGGCGGGCGACTCTTTGTTGCAATGCATGGGTTTCTCACAGTGGCGGCTTCTCTTGCGAAGCATGGGCTCCATGCGTCCGGGCTTCAATAGCTGTTGCCTGTGGGCTCAGTAGCTGAGGTTCACAGGCTCTAGAGTGCGGGCGCAGTAGTCGTGGTCCACGGCTTAGTTGCTCCGAGGCATGTGGGATCTTCCTGTAGCAGGAATTGAACCCGTGTCCCCTGCCTTGACAGGTGGATTCTTAACCAGCAGACCACCAGGGAAGCCTGAATGTGGGTCTTTGGTAAGGCACAATAGACGAACGGTTTTCATTGGCATCACCCATGACGTTTTGAGAGCCTATCACTATCAGAGGGAGAAAGGCTCATTTTTCATGTAGGTATTCTCACCTGAAGAGTTGTTTTAGTCACCACTCACTGGGATTGCCCTTCAACAAGGCTAAGACTCAAAGCCTGCTCCTACGATGCTTTCAGGTAGGAGCCAAGCTCAAAGGTCATGAGAGGAGGTGCTGAGACTTTGGTGTGTGTGTGGGGCTCACATCACAGCTGGCCATGTTCCTTCGGGTGGAACAGGGCCAAGGGGAGGGGTTGGGGGTAAAGAGGGACAGAGTGAGAGTAAGGACATCCCTGGGTCCCCATTTTAGGAGGACCTGTATGATGCGGGAGGCAATTCTATGAGACAAGTCAAGAGATGTCTTGTCTCATCCTTTTGATCACTGAAAAACTGCTAGGAAGACTGTTGTTTGAGGGGAACTTCCTTGGCCTTTTGGACATTGTGGGGCATCAGCGAGGGCCTTAAACACCCTCTGTTGGAACTGGATCCCATATTAATATATCCGGCTTGAGCCAACTCCATATATCAGTAGCGTTACTGGTGTGGCGTTGCTCTCTGTAGAACTGCTTATATTTAGAATAGTCTGAACTATCAGCTTATCCAGAAACTAGGCCTTCCCACTAGAGTCTCCTCCATTCTCTCTTCAAAAATAAGATTAACTGCAGAGCGAAGGCGCGGAAGAGCGGCCTCTAGTGTCGGACTGGCTGGGTGACAATCCCAGCCGCGTGTCTCCCTGTGTGACCTGGGGAAACTGCATCACCACAGGCTGTTTCAACTTCCTCATTCGTAATGGAAGTGTAGCGGGTACTTACCATTAGTGCTGTTGTGAGAGACAAGTGAGTCAATACACAGAAAGCACTTAGTTCCTGGCACATAGTAAGCACTCAGTGGCTATTGTCTAGTGTCATCACCACCAGCACCACCATCATCACCATCACCACCACCATCACCACCACCATCACTACCATCATCACCACCATCATCATCACCACCATCACTATATCATCACCATCATCATCATCACCACCATCACCCCCCCACCACCATCATCTTCCCATCATCACCATCATAACCACCACCATCATCATCATCACCATCATCACCACCATCTCCACCATCTCCACCACCATCATCACCAGCATCTTCACCATCATCGTCGCCATCACTGCTCTATGACCAGCATGTGAGAAGCTGAAAGTGTGTCCTGATAACCACCGTTTCACGTTGACGAGGTTGCACACATTCCTGTGAGTGAGCACGTGTGCTGGACGGGCAGGGTTGCAGCGCAGGTGACCCCCAGTATCCAGCCCAGCTCCCTCTCCCTCTAGGGACGTGGCAGGCTTCTACCTGGAACATGGCAGGGCTTTGTGAGTAATGTGGCTGGTGAAATGTGAATGCGCATAATTAGTGTCCTCACTTCTGGGCTGAGACAGTTAAAAGCCCAAATGTGATTCTTCACTTTCTTTTCCTTTGTCACAGCAGCTTAGAAGGTGAGATGTTCCAGAAATTGCAGCTATAAGATGATGAGCCATCTGTTGACCCGAGTCCTCCAGCGACTGTGTGTAACGGAGATGCCCTGACTCGTATTCCATATGCAGCATGAACAAGAAATAAACTTTCATGGTGTGAAGCTACTGAGGCTCATGAGTCATCACTGCAGCACAGCCTAGCCTGGGAGTTCTCAGTCTGGTCTGCTCACCTGGGATCCTGTTAGAAATGCAAATTTTCAGGCTCCACTGCACACATACTGAATCAGAGGCCGAGGGGGAGGCTGGGTTTTAACAGCTGCTCCAGGTGAATCTGACGTAGGTCAAGTTTGAGAACCACTGCTCTAACTGATCCTGAATAACACAAGTGGCAAAGGCCAGGGGAAAAGGAGGCCTGCTCTCTCAGCTCCCAGTTACACAGGCACTTTGACCCTCTAGGTGGCTGCTGTTTGGGATGATCCCTTCTGCTTCACCCTTTCCCACTGGTAGAGATATTTAACCATTGGCTATCTCAGAGATGGTTGGATGGCATCACCAAGTCGATGGACATGAACTTGGGCAAACTCCGGGAGACAGCAAAGGACAGGGAGGCCTGGCGTGCTGCGGTCCATGGGCTTGTGAAGAGTCAGACACGGCTTACTGACTGGACAACATCTCAGGAGAAACACCAGACAGATCAAGGCCCGGGGTTTTTCTTGAAGTCAAAGGATCTCTTCATTTACTTGAAGTCAATGGGTTCATTCTTGCTTTAACAAGGCGAATGCTTTCTAGTCCTTTCAGGTGTGTCTGAAACCGTGGGGATTTATAGCTGTCTTTCTCACTCTCTGCTCCACAGCCCCTCCTTTCCCCAGGGAAGACAGAGTCTGGTGGTCCCCATTTCACCAAGGAGGAAAATGAGGCTCAGCAAGCTCAAGTTATTTGTCCATGGAACGGAATCACAGCGTTGCAGTATAGCCCTGGCGCTCAGCCTCCTGTGAGCAGGGGCTCAGCCAGTGGCTGTAGAACAATAAAGATACAAGGACATTAGCTCGCCTAATACATTTATTCAATTGTCTGAGCTCAGCTGCATCTCAGTCCTGGTGCCCATCGCTGTGCCTGGATGGGTCCCAACAGCACTAAGGAGGCGTCTTGGCAATGCGCCGCACAAGAGGGACAAAGCAGATGACTGAGCAGGAACAATCTGATCCAACACTTCCTGAGTCTTTTGCTGAAGAGCTGTCTCAGAGAAATGACAGCCTGTGGTCAGCAGAGAGCAGTATTGTTCTAACAACTACTGTGTGGGGAGCAGGATGCCTGCTCCCATCCACCCTGGCAATACTGATGGAATTGACAGAGGCCAGAGGGTGCATTTAAAGAACAAAAACAGCAAATAAATAAATAAATAAATAAAAAATCCATATACCCACCATATTATTAGACAATTAGCATTGCTTATATAATTCTTTCAAATTTCTGTCTGAAAACTTTCACATTAAAACGTTAAAAGAAGAAAGAGGATAAAGCCCCAAGCTGGCCCAGCTCAGTCCCATGGCTAGTGAGTAGCTCACCCATCTGGACCAGTCCCGCAGCTGCAGGATGGATGTGTTGGCATTGGCCTTCATTAAGCATCTTATTCTTAACATTCATCATATTCTTGCTGCTCAGAGACCTGCCCTCCGAGAGCTCCCTTGCTCTCTTTCCTTCCCTGTCTTTTCTTTCTTTCTCTTATTCCTCCCTCGCATTCTCTCCTTTACCCCCTTGTTGTGAATCTAGGCAGATGGCTGATGGGGTAGCAGGGCCAGATACCAGGAACCAGGTGTGAAAAACACAACCGATCCTTTCCCTTAAGAATTTATGTTCTTGGCAAGGCAAATCCACAGAAGCAGAACTTTGAAGAGGAGAAGCAGGAGAACATTTAAATCCTGTTCTCTGAGCCAGAGGAGAAGCCTCAGGCTCAAGTCTGAGTTTGAGCCTCAGACTCAAGTCTTGGAAAGAGGATCTGAACTTCTTCAGGTCTTCACCACCATGAACTTCCAAGAATGTACCTCTTCCGTGCCTCCAAGCATCCTGCAAGGTCTTCCAAGGTAGATATACCTATACCCAAGGGATAAAGGGACAGACTTCTTAATTTGGCTGTGAGAGAGCAGCTCAGCTCACCCCAGAGGCTGCAGATACCCTTCCTCCAGGGTTGTTGGAATCCACTCTTATACCGCCTGAATCACTCCAGGGCTCCTGGCCCACGGATGGCCTAGCATTGGGGCAGGCCTCCTAGGGCCACTCCAGCCAGAGGCAGGGCTCAGGCAGGTTCCACACCAGCCTGGCTCCCTGTCCCCAGGCACCGGCTGAGGCCTCGAAGAAGGAGGCTGTTTCCTGCTGTTCTGCTGCCAGAAGGAGCCAGGACAGCCCCCCGCCGCCCCCCGGGAACTGGGTGCTGGGAGGTGAGAGCACCATTAGCAGCTGTGGCTACACTGGCATTAGGAGATTAATGAGGCTTTTTGAATCAGGAATGTAGCTACAGCCAACTGTTGGCAATTAGTTAGAGCAAAGCCATGCTGTGCTTTGGATCTGTCAGCTGGGACCCCCACAGGAGCAGAACAGCAGGAAGGGCTAGACAGAGAGGAAGAGATGAAACTCCACCTTTCCCCTCCTAGGCCAGCGCTCTGGCTGTTATGACCCCAAGCTAAGCCTTCCATGACCATAGCCATCTGATATCTGCCATGTTGACTGGGGACACACAGAAGGCAATGAGGGTTTTTAAGGGGTCATCTTGTCCACCAGCCTGCCTCCACTTAGCAGCACGTGGCAACGCTTCTCAAGGTCGGATCTGGGTCTAGATGACCTGGAATCCTGGAAACCTTGCTCCCAGGTGATTCCCGATGCTTCTGGTCCAGGCTGGGCACTTTGAGTAGTATGGCCCAGAGCGGCTGGGGCGGGGGCGAGGGAGAGCGTCTGTTTCATTAAGCTGAGATCTTAGTGTTTATCCTTCACCCATCATTTACTTGTTCATTCAACAGTGTCCACTCTGAGCCAGGCACCTGGATGCACAGGTCCAAGCATAGAGGTAGGTAAACGTAGCCTGGAGTAAGCAGAGTGATGCCCTGGGGGCTAAGAAGAGGAGACGGCGGGGTGGGGGGCATGGTGGGTGCAGGCCTGGGCACTAGGGAGGGCTGGGGACTCTCCGAGAGCCCGTGCCCCTCCTCCCTGCTGAGGAAGCCTCCCTGACGTTGCAGTGACTGCAGCCAGCAGCTAGGCAAGCAGAGGGGAGAGAGAAGTAATGCTCACACCATCTCTGTAAGAGAGGAAATGCACCTTAAAAGCAGTGGGAGCTAATTTGCTCTTCTGTAATCAATCACCCTGGACAGAAAACAAAAACACATCACAGTAAGCCGGGAATGGCTGAGTGCAGGCAAGGTTGGCAGGCAGGGAGGAGATTTTTCTTTTAATGGGTTTAAAGTAAAATGACTCTTAAGGACATTCGGTATATGTGTTCATGTGTATGTGTGTGGGTGTGTGCGTGTGTGTGTGTTTCCATGCCGATCTTTTTCAGACTTCTAAGCAGTGCACCCCAAAGGAAATCAGTCCTGAGTATTCACTGGAGGGACTGATGCTGAAGCTGAAACTCCATACTTTGGCCACCTGATGTGAAGGACTGACTCATTGGAAAAGACCCTGATGGTGGGAAAGATTGAAGGCAGGTGGAGAAGGGGATGACAGAGGATGAGATGGTTGGATGGCATCACCAACTCAATGGACATGAGTTTGAGTAAACTCCAGGAGTTGGTGATGGACAAGGAGGCCTGGACTGCTGCAGTCCATGGGGTCTCAAAAAGTCCGACATGACTGAGCGACTGAACTGAACTGAAATGAAGCGATCTCTAGCTCTCCCCACTGTCTGGCCTCTTCTCTGATGCATGTGTGGGCAGTGGGAAGTGAGGACTTCAGGCAAGGCTTCTCTGCCCCTCCTCCCTCTGGTGAAGATGCCTGGGAGGCAGGGAGCTTCCCCTTACCTCTGCCTTCTCGCTCGTAGCTGGATAGATGCTGTTCCCTCCTGAGCCTTAGTTTTTCTCCCTGTAGAGTGGGGAGGCCCAGATTGCTGGGCTAAGAAAGAGGAGGGCTGCGACTGACACTGGTGAGGCAAACTCCAGGAGACCTGGTGCTCTGGCTGTTTCCATCCGGATCGTGGAACTGGGGTGGGGGAACAGCTCCAGCTCCAGAAAGAGCACCCCTTTGGAGCACTGCGTGCGCCCTGTGCTGCCCCCAGCTGCTGCGTCTTGCTGGCTGCTCGGAGCTGTGCCCCAGCCAGCTCCTTCCCTAGTGCTCGCCCCCCTTCCCTGTCCTTTCTTCCCCTCCCTCCCCCTTCTCCCTCACACTCTGTCTTTCACTTCTATCTGTGCAACCGCATTTTTCAAATGGAAGTGGAGATATGGTTTGACTGTGGTTCAGAGTAGTTGAAATCTGGACATTCACGGGCACCCTAGAATGTGCAATCCGTCTGTTGCTGTGGTTCAGTCGCTCAGTCGTGTCTGATTCTTTGCGACCCCATGGACTGCAGCACGCCAGGCTTCCCTGTCCATCACCAACTCCCAGAGCTTGACCAAACTCATGTCCGTTGAGTCAGTGAGGTCATCCAACCATCTCATCCTCTGTCATCCCCTTCTCCTCCTGCCTTCAATCCTTCCCAGCATCAGAATCTTTTTCAATGAGTCACTTCTTCTCATCAGGTGGCCAAAGTATTGGAATTTCAGCTTCAGCATCAGTCCTTCCAAGGAATATTCAGGACTGATTTCCGTAAGATGGACTGCTTGGATCTCCTTGCAGTCTAAGGAATTCTCAAGAGTCTTCTCCAATACCACAGTTCAAAAGCATCAATTCCTTGGTGCTCAGCCTTCTTTGTGGTCCAGCTCTCACATCTGTACAGATGATCACTCTCAACACTCTAGTTTATATTTCCTCCTTTGCCCTACTGCTGCTCTGGGCTATAACTCCACAGCCATAACACTCTGAGTTGTGGTCAACGTGATGCCAAACATCCAGATGTTTAGAAGTGTCCAGATGGTAGATTTAAGTTTTGCAGTTTTGCTTACTCTGGGTGCTTGAAGCCCTTTGGACACAATTCAGTAAAACAAATAGGTGAATAAGTAAAGATAATCTCTATAACCCAAGAAGCGAGTTGTTTAGCATCTTGTTTTCAAAATAACTGGGAGACATATGGGGATTTTTTTTCCTTCTTGCTGGCATTGTTTGGGTGCTGTACATCACCTAAGCTGTCTCTGATCACACTTTCTGGGGATTCTCCTAGAAAAGAGAGTCTTCTAATAGAACAATCTGAGAAAGAAACACCATTGCTTGGGTTTCTGGAGCCACAGAGGCTGTAAAGAGTGTAGTTTCTCATCCAAATCCTTATTACCTCATTCATCCATCCACCATCCATTCTTCTACTCTTTCACCCCCTCTCCATCCATCCCTTCGTCCATTCATCTGTCCACGCACTTCCTGCTTTTCTTTCCTCTCTATGTTTATGCTTCCTGCCTTCCTTCCTTATTTTCCTCCTTCAAAACTATGTTCTTTGCATTGTGCTTGGTGCTAGTCCGAGCCTGCTGGGCCTCACAGTGTATCGGGTGAGACAGATGAGCACGCAGCTGTCAACACACAGTCAGATGTAGCGCATGTACGTTTTTACCCAGATCCGTCTCTAGACAATCCCTCCATCTCTCTCTCTCCCTTCGGCCTCACATTTCCTCTTCTTTCCCTGATGGGCATTGTCTTCAGGAGTTCACAGAGTCCTACAAAAGGGCCGCTCCTTTGTTAGCTAGATCTCCTTCCCAACAAGTACGGGAGGCTGGAAGGAGTGATGTATATATAAAGGTTTGAACGGTGTCCTTTTCTCTCCTCTTCCTCTTGACTTAATTCATGCTTCTGCATGGAACAGCAGCCCTCCCGCCAAGGAGCACAGTAAACTTCCGATGAGGTGAAGGACATTTCTTCCCTGCAAATGTCCTGCCCTCACTTCGCCACCCTGAAAAGGGAGCAGATGGACTGGGAGGGACAGCCATTTATTCATTTCAGTTCTGGCTGGGGTCTAGCCTGACGGGAGCCTGTAACCAAGAGGAGAGAAGCCTTGTGGGTTTTGGAGCTTATTTAAACATATTTGCAAAACCCAAGCCTGGTTAACCAGGGAAGCAGAGAGACAGAGGTTTGTATTGCGTTGTAAGATTAATAAACCAATTAAATAAGGATGGCAGCAGCCTCGCAGCCCCACTGGGGCAGAAGGCGAGTTTGACAGCTGCTCTTTTCTGATGATTGCCACACATTTTAGAAGAAAAGACAGCCTGGGCTTCCCCCCTTCCGTAAGAGAATACCCCAGGCTGTTGTCTTGTCTAATCACTCACACTGCTACTCAAGTTGTTTTCTAAGCCTGTAGGTCGAATGTCATGGTTAGCCAACTGGGAAAAAAAGAAAACAAAAGCTATTTCTTCTCTTCTAATCCTTAAAAAAAAAAAAAAAAGCAGCAGTATGAGACCATTTATTTCTCCCTGTGATGCACATTCCCAGGTAGGCAGGGGAATTCTGGGAGTATCAGTAGGCAAACCCCAGAGAAGTCTAGACTTGCTCCCTCTCTGTCGTGTGAGTGCGCCTGTCCGCAGCTCGGGCTCCCCCAGGGTTCGGCCTGGGTGTGGCATTTTGCAAGTATTACATTAGGTTTGAATGTTCCTCCCGTCCCCCTATCTCCCAGCCATTGCCTGGGGCATAATTAGTGGAAAAAAACCAAAAAGGCCCTTTTGCAAAGTCCAGTGAAGGACCCAAGTATCCTGTTCAGGCAATGACAGCGAGGGGTGAACCCCACACTCCTCTCTTTTCTTGAGACCTGTAGGCATGCCCCGTTCTTGGCCTGGGGATGGAAGGCTTCCTGATTAAGACTGAGTGAGACTGTGGACAGATAGGCACCCCCGATGGGACGGGTCAGTTTGGAGCCCTCGCCTGCACTGCTGTCCAAGAACGCAGAGAGTGTGAAGGGCTTCCCGCCCGGCCCAGCTGTGCAGCCCTGCGTGCTCTGGGGGCCCCGTTCCGTCAGCCGCCTTGGTTTCCTTTCACAGCTGTTAGATGTGCTCCGATCTGGAGTCTGTCAGATGCTGGGGGTCAGGGCAAGTTTCAGGGAAGATTCTGGGTGGTTTAGTTTTCTCATTTGCAGGAAGAAAACAAAAAGTGAGGGGTAATAATTATAGAATGATGATAATTTAGAAATCAATGATAAAAAAGAATAATTATAATAGAATCAATTCTATCCACATTATGAAATTGGCGGAGACGCAGGATGACTAATGTATTTGGAGAATTCTAGTAAAAAAGGAGTATTTGTAGTTATCAGGAAGTGCCTGGATGCTTTTCTGGAACAAAATAGGGAGTGAGTCAGTCAGATTGACCTGGGACTTACCAATTTCTACCTGCCCAAGTTTAACCCCTCTGAGTGTCTCTTTAAGTGGGCGTGACAACACTTAAGGTCAGAAGTGTGGACTTTGATGTCATGATCAGGCCTTTCCACCTACTAGCTGTTGATTAATATTGAAAGATTTATTTGAGCCTTATTTTTCTCATATGTAAAATCGGAATGATCGTAGCTCTTGCCCCGTAGGATTATTGTAAAGACTGATTACGATCACTCATGTAAAGCTTACAATTTAGTGCCTGGTATGCGTCGGTGTGTGCCTGTCAGTCATGTCCAACTCTGGGAACCTACTGACTGTAGCCTACCAGGCTCCCCTGCTTGTGGAATTTCCCAGGCAAAAATGCTGGAGCGGGTTGCCATTTCCTATTCCAGGGGATCTTCCCAATCCAGGGATCGAACCAGTGTCTCCTGCGTTAGCAAGTAGATTCTTTACCGCTGTGCTACCTGAGAAGCCCTTTCGTGTCTTGTACATAGTAAGTATTCACCGTAATAGTAATAACTATATATCGTAACCTTAATTATTCCTATTAATAAGTGAAATCACACATATATAAACATCCTGCACAGTATCTGGCACATGGTAGATGTTCAATAAATCCAAGTCCCCACACTCTCTCCTTCCTAAATGAATACATCAGTCTATGCGTGAAAAACCTGGCTTAGAGGGGCTTCCAGTTGAACAGAAAGACTGCTGTAATAGCGGACAGAGACAGAGGGGGTCCCAAGACTTTGAAAGCTCTTGGTCCAGAGTCACTGCTTTCTTTAGAAAACAGAAATGCCCTTAAGGAATTAGGTAGAAGAACAAGGCAGACAAGCCCGACTCTGCAGGAAACCTAGAGCTGGCCTCTGCTGCCAGGACCCCTCCCCACCCCCTGACTCAGAGGCAGTGCCCTTCCGTTTTGCTTATATGCCTTTCAAAAACACACCCTAAAATCTAGGTGGCGCCTCCAACATCCTTAAGTAAATATCTACAATTTTCTCCATAAGTTGAAATCACTTCAGAGGGTATGATTTCAGCATATCATAAATATGGACGCTTTAAATGAAACTATCATCACTTGTTAAATATATTCTTTGGAATCTAAATACCATAATGATTTGATATCCACCTTCATCCATTTAAAAAGCCTGTGAGTAAACTTTTAACAGTAAGAATTTTATTTCATTCTCCTTCTTACACTTGTCTTTCTGTTCTGTCTCTCTCAGAATTTTATTCTAATGTAGTAAGTTTTTGTATTGGATAATCCTTTATTGACTATTGACTATACATTTCTGAAATAATACTGTATCTGTGTTATATTTGTGTCAGAAATTTAAAAAAAACTTATTTTTAATTGTGGTTAAAAAATACATAAAACTTACAACTGTAACCATTTTTAGGTAGTGTTAAATATATACACATTGTTGTATATAATGTTTTTAATATTAAAATATTTCCATAAAGTTCTAAATATTAAAATTGTTTCTTGAATGAGTGATCATTATAATTATTATCAGCGTACCCCAAATCAAAATATAGTATATATAACATAAATTTTGTCAATAGTAAATTAAATAATAAAAATTCATTGTGGCTACATTTCTTAATGTGGTTAATGGGATTGTCCTAGTTGGATAACAAGTATTACATATTGCTAGAATGAAAAAGGGAGCCACATCAATGCTATTTTTTTAAATTAAAAAAAAATTCTATTCTTTTCTGAAGACTATTTGCTTTGTTTTTCTTAGATGTGAACATTGACAAATCTTACTAATGTGAGTAACTGGATAGGAACAGGAGATATTTTGATAACTTCATTAATTATTTGAAATCTTTTTGGATTAAATGCCCCCCAAATCACACAGTGATCCTTCTTCAAAAATTATTTTCTCCTTCAATTTTGTTGAAAAAGAAAAGGCTTCCTAAGGCATTTGTTATCCATCATTAGGACCATTCACTTTTTCCATTTCTGAGACTATCCTAAAGACTTTTCTAAAATTTATTCAATGACTATTAACTACATCTGCTATTTTTTCACTTTGTCTAGTTCAATTTATTTATAAAAATTGGAAAATTAAAATATCATTAATTTCAATCCACTTTTCCCAATGCAATTTTAAGAAATAAAATAGTTCTATTTTATAACATGTTTAAATACCTTTTGGCTAAAACCTTGGAGCTCAGATTTAGCCCTTTTGACTTATGGAAAATGCATAATCTATTTAGCAACACTAGTCTTTCTTGTCAACCCAATCTACAAGAGAGATTTACTTTCTCTAAGAAAATGTCTGACAAATTTTTAATTCAAATCAACATTATAGTACATTTTGGGGGATATTATGAAACCTACCATAAAAAAGACTGCTTCTAATCTTGTAAAAATGATTATTCAAAGCAGACAAGATGAAGGTCATGAAGAATATAATTAATCTATTTCCTGAAAAGTTGTAGAAACAAGAATAAACTCATTCACTGTTTTTCATTAGTTTGTCATAATTCAATGTTTTGTGCCCAAATTTAAGTTATTTATGAAACAAAAAGCATGATGAAAAAGTGTGGCATTTTCTGAGTAATTCTGTATGTACTGAATTTTAGAATTAGTTTTTGGAAATAAATAAGAATCTTGTATGAAAACACAGAAATAACTCCTTTAATTTCGTAGACATTGAGATAAATTTTCTAACACGTTTAATGAGAGGAAAAGGTATATATTGCTAAAAATGAGTGTATCAGCAGCTAGCATTTAATTTTCTTTCTTGATTAATAGTTGTAGGAGGGAAAATATTTAAACATCTTATAAGGTGAAGTAATCTCAGGATTGATTGTAATTGGAACACATATCTCACTATATTACTTGATAAAATAGATTTTAACAACCTACTAAATAATGCACACCGCATTTAAAAGAAATCACATAAAACTTTTATCTGTGGGTTATATCCAGTACAACTTCCCAACTTCAGTAGCCCCTGAAAACGCTTCAGTTGTGTTTAAAAGAATCCGTGTTACAAACCTGTGCTGGTGCGGCGGCTCAGAGGTTTTGTTGTTCTTTGCTGTTTGCTTTTGGCTCATCCTAGAATTGAGTATTGAGAGAAGTTGGGAAGGATCACTTTCCTTTGCTATGGTGGGTGAGGGAAAGCCATTTTCAGCCTTCAACAGTGCTTACAACGTTGTCTTTCCTTCACTCTCCCCAGACTCTGTCAAAGCCTCGCAGTTTCGACAAGGCTTAAGGAATGCAGAGCTGCGGTCCTTACCCCAAATGCCAGCATACCCACTGCGTGAATTCTGCAATGCATCTGACAAATGCCACTGATGAACCTGTCTGCAGGCAGCAACAGAGACAGAGACAGAGAACAGACTTGCAGACACGATGGGGGAAAGAAAGGGTGGGACGAGTTGAGAGAGCAGCAGGGAAACATGCCTGTTGCCTGTATGGCACAGGGAGCTCAGACTGGTGCTCTGCCACAACCTGGAGGGGCGGGGTGTGGTGGGAGGGGGAGGGGGGCTCAGGAGGAAGGGCCGTAAGTACTTCTGTGGCTGATTCATGTTGGTGTACGGCAGAAACCAGCACTACGGTTATTGTAAAGCAATTATCCAGCAATAATTTTTTTTTTTTTTTAAAGTCACTTCTCTAAGGATCCGCCATGTAGGATGTGGCTTTCTTTTACCTAAAGAATGGATGAAACAGGGAAGGGATGGAAGTCCTAAGGTGAGGTTCTTGTGCCTTCATTCACCAAACTAATACCTTTAACTGTCCTTTTTGTTTGGTGCAGTGAAGGATTTTACATCCTATAGAGACACCATAATGGAGTTGGGAATGGGTGAAGGAAACACTTTTCTTTTGTAAAAACAGGAGAAGGGTGATTAAAATGGGGGAGGATGAAAAAAGGGAACCAGAAATTTGAGGACTTACAACTGATAAAAGTAACCATATCTGCGGACCCCTAGGAAAACCCATACACGTTGAATGTCTTTTTCCAACATCTATATGCGTATGTACACACGTACACATGCACACAGGCTTACAAGCTCATATCCGCTGTACACTCCCAAACGTTCTCTCACACACCTTCACACTTACACATACTCTTGCACTCACACACATATAGGACTCACAGACTCACAAATGCAGAAAAATCCATATATACTCACAGTCACTCACACTGACTTACATACTCACATACATCCACACACACCTACACTCACACAAAGTATAGAGGGTGGTACTAGGCCCAGAGAGGTCTTTTAGTTGCCTTAGGTCACACAGCACATGGAGAAGGAAATGGCAACCCACTCCAGTGTTCTTGCCTGGAGAATCCCATGGATGGAGGAGCCTGGAGGGCTGCTGTCCATGGGGTCACAAAGAGTCGGACACGACTGAGCGACTACACCACCACCACCACACAGCATAGTTGTGTGCTTCAGCTTTAAGATTACTTTTCTAAGACATCATCTATAACTCTCCTCACCTAGGCTACAAGTTTTGCCTGTCTTCTAGGAGACTGGGAGTGATCGGATTGTTGAGGCGTTTGGCCCCTCGCCTCGCTAGGATGATAAGGTGCCAGGTCTTGGCAAGTCGAACCGAATCCCCTGCTGTGTCAGTGTGCTTGCCCTCGGAATCAGCAGTGTTTCTCTCGGAGGCAGTGCAGCTAGGGAGACCGGTCCTAACAGCATAGGAGTCCGGGAATGTCCCTAACTGATGGCTGGTTCTGGCATCAGTTGCTGGCTGGCAGCAAACAGGAATCACTATTGATGCGCCCGGACACACTCGTGCTGCTTGCGGTCCTGCTTGTCCAGCGAGAGGCAGCCTGGTTGCCTGGATGGGGGCGGTCGCCTTGGGATGCGGTCCCAGGCCTGCCCCAGGTGTGCTGTGTGACCTAGAGCAGGCAAAACACCTCTCTGGATGCCCCTCCAACCCATGTAATACGCCTGGGGGTAAGCGTGTGTCTTAAGTATGCAATGCGTGTGAGTGCATGAGTGTGTGGATATGTGTCTGAGCATGAGTTCGGGAGTGTATGGCATGCGTGCGTGTGTGTGAGTGTGTATCTCTTTCAGTGCAACAGTGTTTGTAAGTGTGAAGTTGTGTGTGTGATGAGTGTGTGTGTGTATGTGTGTGTACATGCAGATGTTGTAGAAAGGAAGGGTGAGGCAAAGGGGAATCTCTTAGGATTTTGAGAGATTCAGGAGTTGGTGAAAGACAGGGAAGTTTTGAAGTTCCGGGAACTGGTGACGGACAGGGAAGCCTGGCATGCTGCAGTCCATGGGGTCGCAAAGAGTTGGATACGACTGAACGACTGAACTGAACTGAACAAGGGATTTCAGATCATCATAGTACCTCCCAGTAGTGGGTGAGGATGCATGAGATTTCTCTGCTTCCTTCAACAGACACTGATTGGTACATGCAACATATGTCTGCTGCTGGGCCCAGACGAGGAGCTCAGTGCTACACCAGGCCAGTGTGGTTCTTGTCCTCATGGAGCTTATGGTCTTGGATTCAGATTAGAACACAGGCTTTAGCACTTCCATGTGAGAGTGACCACAGGGGCTCTTAGGGACTGTGGGGTCACAGAGGAGGGCCCCTGGATGCAGCTAGAGACAGTGCCCTTCCCGCTGAGCCTGAAGAGTGGGCACGGTCCCAGACCAAGCAGAAGCAGGGTGCTTGGGGCACTGCCCGCTATGTTGTGCTGTGTTCAGCTGATTCAGTCGTGTCCGATCCTCTGCGACCCCGTGGACTGTAGCCCACCAGCCTCCTCTGTCCATGGGATTCTCCAGGCAAGAACACTGGAGTGGGGTGCCATGCCTCCTCCAGGGGATCTTCCGACTCAAGGATCGAACCTGCATCTCTTATGCCTCCTGCATTGGCAGGCGGGTTCTTTACCGCTATCATCACTACTAGCTAAATGTGGCTGTTGAGCACTTGAAAATATGACATGTCCAAATTGACATGTGCTAATTGATGCGTTTGAACTGTGGTGTTGGAGAAGACTCTTGAGAGTCCCTTGGACTGCAAGGAGATCCAACCAGTCCATTCTGAAGGAGATCAGCCCTGGGATTTCTTTGGAAGGAATGATGCTAAAGCTGAAACTCCAGTGCTTTGGTCACCTCATGAGAAGAATTGACTCATTGGAAAAGACTCTGATGCTGGGAGGGATTGGGGGCAGGAGGAGAAGGGGACGACAGAGGATGAGATGGCTGGATGGCATCACCGACTCCATGGACGTGAGTCTGAGTGAACTCCGGGTGTTGGTGATGGACACGGAGGCCTGGTGTGCTGCGATTCATGGGGTTGCCAAGAGTCAGACATGACTGAGCGACTGAACTGAACTGAACTGAACTGAAGTGAATAGGTGTAAAATACATACTAGTCTTTGAAGACGGGGTGTGGAAAATAATGTAAATTATCTCAATATTTTATTATCTTAATCGCATGTTGAATGCTGGATACATTTTGGGTGTTGTTTAGTTGCTCAGTGTGTCTGACTCTGCCACCCCATGAACTGTAGCCCATTGGGCTCCCCTGCACATGGAGTTTTCCAGGCAGGAACCATGAAGCGGGTTGCCATTTTTCTTCTCCAGGGCATCTTCCCCACCTGGGGATTGAACCTGTGTCTTCTGCACTGGTAGGTGGATTCTGTACCCCTGAGCCACCAGGAAAGCCTGACATTTTGGATAGATTGAATTAAATAAAGTGTATTATTAGTGATAAGATCACCTATTTCTACTTTTTTTTTCAGTGTGGCCACTAGAAAATTTAAGATGGTATAAGTGGCTCGAGTTCTTCTGGTGTTTTCCTACTGGCCAGCACTGCTCTAGGCAACAAGAATGGTTTGTGCAGAGACCCAGAGGTTCTGTGGTCTGTGCAGAGGTTCAAGGGGTTTGGAGAACTGGAAGACATTTCTCATTGTTCAGATTGGGGGTGGGGAGAGAGCTGGTGAGAGTGGGGGAGGTTGCGGGGCAGCAGCAACATGAAGGGGCCAGTGAGCCTTTAACGGCATTAGTGGAGGAGAGTTCCCTGGTGGTCCAGTGGTTAAGACTCTGTGCTTCCACAGCAGGGATCACAGGTTCAATCCCCTTGCTTGGGGAACTAAGATCTTCCATGCTGTATGACATACCCCATCCCCGACCCCAAAAGCATCATTGAAGGCAGCAGGGGGGATTTTTTATTTTGCTGCACTGGTTCCTCATTGTGGTCTGCGGGCTCTCTAGTTGTGACATGCAGGCTTAGTTGCCTTGCAGCCTGTGGGATGTTAGTTTCCTGCCCAGGGACTGAGACCACATCCCCTGCATTGAAAGGTGGATTCTCAACCGCTGGAGCACCATGGAAGTCTCAGCAGGAAGGATTTTAAGCAGGAACATGCCTTGAATGGGCTCCCCTGGAGGCTCATCAGTAAAGAATCTGCCTGCAAAGCAGGAGACATGGGCTCGATCCCTGAGTCAGAAAGATCCCCTGGAGGAGGGCATGGCAACCCGCACCTGTATTCTCGACCAGAAAATCCCATGGCCAGAGGAGCCTGGAGGGCTTCAGTCTATAGGGTCACAAAAAGTCGAACGTGACTGAAGTGATTTAGCATGCATGCAGGCCTTGAACAGATTGACATGCTTTAGAAATTCTCTGGCTTCTTCATGGAAAATGGAATAAGAAGTGGAGGCAAAATTGACAGCAGGAAGGCCATGAGGAAGGTTCCGCGCTGATCCGGATGAGAGAAGTCAGTGGCTGGGCTTTGGGGTTCCCAGTGTGGATGCAGAAAAGGAAGTATGAGTATACTCACAACAGTCACAGAATCACTTCTGTAAGGCACTCTACAGGAACCCAAGTCTTCAGCGTTTGCATCTGATTTATGTGGAATCCTAAAATCACAGACTGATGGGGGCAGGAAGGTAGCTTGGAAGTTATCTGGCCATTCTTCTTTAAAGCTTTGATAGAATGTTTAGTCCCAAACCTGAAGAACTCTACAACAGGTGGGTGATTGCTTCCTGGGCAGGGGAGAGGTTTTCTTCCCAGGGGAGGTTTGTCAGAGCGGCAGCTGCGTGAGTATCCCCTGGAGAGCAGGCCACATGCATCTCTGAGAGATTGGTCTGGAGGTGGCAGTCCCCCCGAGCAGCTGGTCCCCGCTTGGTCCTCTTTCTGCAGAGGTCACTGCTTTGGCAGATTCTTGGGAATTGCCAGGTGCCTATTAAGAGCTCCTGTCTCCTTGGTGCTGCCCACAGTCTCACACCCTCAGGAATTTCATGGCCCTGATGTAGAAATTCAGCCACTACTTGGCAGCTGTCCTTAAGAGTCTCCCAACTGGTTCCCCCATTGATGATTTTGTGCACCGGCCCCAGCCTCGGATTCTTCGTGATGCTGAAATCTAGTTACTCTCCACCCCTGCCTCAAAATCTTCCAAGGTGCCCCACGTTCCAGAGATGGAAGCTCTTGCACGTGTGCATTCTAAGTTGCTTCAGTCGTGTCCGACTCTGTGTGACCCTGTGGACTGCAGTCTGCCAGGCTCCTCTGTCCATGGGATTCTCTAGGCGAGAATACTGGAGTGGTTGCCATGCCCTCCTCTAGGGGATCTTCCCGACCCAGGGAAGGGACCTCCTAGGTCCGCCTGCATCAGCAGGTGGCTTCTTGACCACTGGCGCCACCTGGGGAGGCCAGCACGCCTTCACAGGCTCCTCAGGGCTCTCTACCATCTGGTCCTCTTCCTCCTCTCATCTCCCATTCTTCTTTCCAAGTCTCTGACCCTCTAATGGTGCTGACCATCTGCGAGTCTCAGAACACACCCCAGTTTGACTCACACTGGTTTCTACCTACTGTCAGCCTCTCACTTTCTCCCCTGAGATGTAGTCTGTATATTTCCCAACATCATGGAAGACTAGTGCCTTCCTGAAGCCTTCTCTTCTGTCTCACCATCATTCACCCCAGGCTCCTCTGCCCTTCCACATGAGCCAGCCTGTTTACATGCTTTCCTTCCCTTCCTGAATTCCTGACAGGTAGGGACTCTGCTTTCTTTGTGCTTGGAACCTAGGGATGGATAAGAAACACTAAATGTCGTTTTGAGGCCTTGGCCTGCCTGGCACAGTCACGGCAACTCGGATCAGGAGGCAGAGCTAGGACCAGGGTGAGTGAGGAGCCTAACGTGCAAAATATAGGGAAGCATGCAAACAAAAGAGAGCGTAAACTGTCAGGCGCCCACCCTGTGCAGGCCTGATGCGGGGAGTGTCTCCAAGGCGTCTCCCTTGCCTGATCCTAGTCTGAGCTCTGGCAGGAGGGAGGGATTGGAGAAGTCTTGGAACCTAGAGTGGGCCCAACTACAGGGACAGGCCGGATTCCAGAGTCCAGTTCCTCCTCTCACACTGACACATGAAGCCATCAAAATGAGCCCATGCCCACGGGGCACAGAACTCCCAGTGTGATTCCAGAGCCCACTGGCGCCAGGAGAGTGACACGTTCCCAACAGATAGGAGGGCCTAGGAATCCTGAAATGACTGATGCTTGGAACACTCCAGAGACAGATAAGATGACAGCGCTCGCGTGATGTCCCTCTAAGGGAGCAAGGTACCAGCTGTGGGGTGGGGCGTGGCAGCAGGGAGTAGTCTTATGACGTACAGCCAATTAAAGCATATGAACTAGCAGGGCTCCTGCTAGTAGTGACGGGTCTAAGGTTAGATCAGGGACTTGAGGCTAATTGATTAGAACCTATGAGTCGCTCCATGTTTCCACGGGCCCTCCTCCGTGGGACTGAGTGGGGAAGAAGAAACGTAAAGAATTACATCCTGGCGGGAGTGCGGACAGAGAGGACAGCCAGCCTGTGTGCTGAGCACACTAGGCCCTGTGGCCGATTGCACTGGAGCGGTGAGGGTGTCACAGGAACCCCGCCCTTCTCTCTGGAGCCGTCTCTCAGGGTGTGGTCAACGTGAAGAAAGGGGGCATGGAGGGGAGGGGAGGCACAGAGGCGGAGGCTGTTTAAATATGGCCCAAGCCACATCTGTACTGGTTTGTGGATGGAAACAGCGTTCCCTGAAGAGTAGCCAACGGGTGCAGTTATAGAGCTCTAGCAGCGGTCCTCTGCGGCCAGGTCGTGGCTGAGTCAGAAAACCCAGGGAATCATGCTGTAGGTATAGCTCTGTGGGCTTCAAACCTGGGAGTTTCTGGTTCACAGGTCTAGAGTTCATTTCAAATGAGCTCTCAGGGTGAGATGCCGCTTGATTTGGGAGCCACTGCTGGGAGCTGAGTTGAAGGAGGCCAAGAAGCTGGCAGTTCATTTGCAGTTAGTCTCATGTTTTCCTTTAGGCCTTCTTTAAGCCATGAAATTCTCCCAAAAGTGCACCGCTGATATTCAAACGAGAATATTAAGGACAAGATTCTGAGAAACACTAAATATTTCTAGCTGTTGTACTTTCCTTTCCTCTGTATCACTCCTTTCAGATGTCCTGACAGTCCTTTTTTTGCTTTAGTGAAGAGGTTCTCAAACCTCGGCATGCAAAAGAGTCATCTAGAGATCTTGATTAAACACACATTATCTTCCATGCCAGAGTTTCGGAATAAATGGATCTGGGTTGGAATGAGGCCTGATAATTGCGTTTTAAACGACTTTCCAAGTGATGTTGATATTACTGGTCCAGAGACCATACTCTGCGAACCACGCCCGGATCTGGTGAAACAAAAGGTATAACATACACGTAATTAGAATTCCAAAAGGAGAAGAAAGAGATACATGAGCAGAAGAAATATGTGAAATAGAAATGGCTGGGGATGTTCCAAAGCCAATGACAGACGCTAAGCCCCAGATTCGGGAAAGCCAAGCCTGAATGAGTGGGGCGGTGTTACGTGGACACCTAAGTTAGTAACCATGAAGGAGCTGCTAAAGGGAGGTTATTCGCACCCTGCCAGCTCTGCCTGAGAAACGGGCTTGCCAAAGCAGTTTTACTGTAAAAGTCAGTTTTTGGGTGGCCTTGATTTTTGTTTGTATCCCAGGAAGCCTTCCAGGTAAGCCAGAATGAGAAAACAGGTCAGCTCATTGCATGGAGCCGAGTGAGAACAGAAGGCAACAGGGAGCGATCTGTTGCTGGAGGGAGAAAGCTCACCTAGGCCATCTTGGCTTTGGGTTATTGTTGCCATTTTCTAAGAAGGACGCTTGTGACTTTGCCTCTCCAATGTGCCAAGAACAAAATAGAAAATACAGCATTTCACGGGCTGTTTTGCCACATCTCTTAGGAAGCATTTGATTGATGTGTTGGATTGAGTTGCTCAGAAGTTGAGTGTTCTGGAATTTAATGCTCTGATGTCTGAGATGATCAAAATGCACCGAAGAATATTAGCTTCAAGCAGTATTAAAAGATGCTCTGCTGCTGCTGCTGCTGCTAAGTCGCTTTAGTCGTGTCCAACTCTGTGCGACCCCATAGACGGCAGCCCACCGGGCTCCCCCATCCCTGGGATTCTCCAGGCAATGTGTCTGTATTGAGTAGGTAGTGTTGTGGGAAGTGGAGAAAGCCAGGTTCTGAAATGCCTCAAACAAAGTGAACAAGTTTCTTTGTTATGAACCTTTAATATGAGCAAACGTGCAACGGGAGTTCTTTTTTATTGAAGTATGCTTGATTTACAGTGTGGTGTTAGTTCCAGGGGTACAACACAGTAATTCAGTTATACATCTATGTATTCTTTTCCAAAGTCTTTTCCCTTATAGGTTGTTACAAAATATTGAGTACAGTTCCCTGTGCTATACAGTAGGTCCTTGTTGGTTATATATTTTATAATGGGAGTCTTGACAGAGGAGGTGGAAAACTATACTGCGGTGTGAAATATTTCCCAAACTAATTTGAATACAGGCACTTTTTCCCCCTACAGAATGCCTGTACTAGAGGCAAATAATTTCCAGTGTGCTGTTTAAACAAACTAAAGGTTTTATTTCCTTTCAGATGAATGAAATCCAGATGTTGGCAGTCCAGGTGACTATGGCTGTGATATCCCCTTCTTTTATCTCCCTATTCTTAGATTCTTGGCTTATTACTTCTACCCCCCCCCCCCCCAGTCACTACACAGTTCCTGATGGCTAACACTGAGCTCACCATCACATACCTGTTCCATGCAGAAAGTTGGGAGAGAAGGGTGAAGGGCATGAAGTTGGTCCCCCTTGTCAGAGCATCTCCCTTGGGATTTCCTGGACGTCCCATCCCATAAGTTCTATCTGCATCTCATTTGGTACATTTAGCTGACATGGAGACTAGGAAATGTGGGCCCAGAGCTGGGCACATTGCTGCTGTAAAAATTAATAAACAAACATCTCAATTTAAAAAGTCAGGAGATCAAAAGAGGTAGCTCTTATGTCTTGTGATGAAAGCAGAGCCCAACAAGAAGAAAGACTTCCTCTTCTTGCCTGGCAAGAACTCAGCCAATGAGAGGCAGTTACAACTCAACAAATGAAAAGCCAGCCTGGCAAGAACCCAGCCAATGAGAGACAACTCAGCCAATGAAATTCCTCCAAGGGACCCTTTGTTTACTATAGCCCTTCCAATTTCCTTTTCTCCTCTCTAAAGGAGTTATCTCCATTTTTGCTGGGGATTTGCATGTGGCTCACCATGTGCAAACACTGAATTGCAATTTTTGCTGATCCCAAATAAACTCTCCCCCCCCACCCCTTTTTTTTTTTCCTGAAGAAATAATTGGCAGTCTATTTGTTTTAGGTCAACACTGCTCTGAGTTAAATCAGAAGACTTTTTCTTTTTTAATTGGGGGATAATTGCTTTACAATGCTATGTTTGTTTCTGCCATACATCAAGGGGAATCGTGCATAAGTATACATATGTCCCCTCCCTCTTGAGCCTCTCTCACACCTAAATCAGAGTGTTATAGCCAAAGAGGAAAGGAAGAAATGTCAAGGAGGCAAACAGTCTCTATACAAACATCCAGCCAAACAAAGCTCAGGGCTAAGTTTAGGAAATGTTGGTGTGTACTGATTCCTCACTGGTCTCCAATGTTTTGTCTTACAGGTTACATGATCTTTTTTTGTTTTCTCTCTCTCACACACATTCTGTATTTCCATTTATCTTTGTCTCTCAACACACATATAAGTATACAGAAATTTGTATATCTATGCAGGTATGTCTTAGATCCTCCACAAACTGTAAATGACTAATAGGCTTAGAGCAGGAAGAAAATTTAGAAACTATTTAGCTCAGTGGTTCTCAACTGTGGTAGCATGTTAGAATCAGTTGGAGGAATTTATAAAAATATTTATGCTTGAGTCCTACTAGTTTGAATTATAATCTTTGGGGATAATGCCCAAACATTCATCTTTTTTTCCCTAAGTCTTTCTTCCCAGTTAATTCTACTCTGTAGCCAGTTTGCAAATATGTGGTCTAGACTTACTTCATCATATTACAGGAAAATTGTCTGTGAAATTATTTCTTTCATGTCTGTTTACCCCATGAGACTGTAAAACCTATGAGAGCAGTCATAGTACCTATTATGTTAACGCGATATCCATCCCCAAAGCTTAGCACAGCCCTAGCACAAATTTGAGTGAATTAATATGAATGAATGAGTCATCCAAGGCTCAGAGAGGAGAAGGTCCTCATGCAAGGTCATAGAGCAAATACACACACGGCTGAACGAGGATTAGAAATTTTATCTCTCAACTTCCTGTTCCGGGCGCCTTCAGGTAGCCCACGGCTTCCATAGTCGGATGGTCAGGACTTGGAGCTCTTTACTCCAGATGTGCTTTATTGCTCCTGCAGCGCTTATTCTATGCTGTTGTAATTATTTGTGAATCTCAGGTAAGGAACTGTATCTTCTTTCTTCAAGCATCATCAGCCACATACCTTGCCCGGCTCACCATAAATAACTCATCATAATAGCTAACAGGGAAAGAAAGAAAGAAAGAGCCCATGCCAATTCACTCCTTTGGAATACCATAACTTTTTTTCAGAGTCTTTCTTGTCAAAAATCACTTCTTCAACCTTCCTTTTCTATGCCTTAACCCTGGCTTTTATGTGGTCTCTAGCCAATTGCTCAATTTTAATTACCTGTCTGGTTGAAAAGTTTTGAAAACTAATTCACAGTAAGGTGTTAATGATTGATAAGGTTTGATGGAATACACCTTTTGGGGATCTTTGCATATCAACCAAGAACAGTGTCCTGACTTGAAAAAGGAAAAAAGTCTAAGTATAATGATCAGAACTCCTGAGGGACAACTAGGGCTGTAAGCAGAATGGCCTTCCAGGAAAGATATAATCACATCAAAACACTTGTCATGTAGCAGGCAGGTAGGTTTTCCTCTTTGAGTAAGGAACCTGGAAGGTACGCCTAGAGGTCAAGTCCTCGAGTCTGCCTTAGTTAGAGATCTGCCTTGATCGTGGGGTCCTCACTGTAGATACATTATGCACGCAATGGTAAAGACCAGCAGCTTCCCTGGGGTGAAGTGGGGGCTTGGCCACAGGAGCTCAGACCCATATGGTCCAGGAGGAAGGAGATGCATATTCAGTGCCTGAAGCAGAGCTCTTAATAAATGTTAACTCTCTTTCTTCTCTCAGCAGGCATTGCTCAGTCAGCAGCCCCAGAGGGAACAATTAGATTGTTTATCCAAACCTCAGCCACTTTGCTATGTAATTGATTTTTCATTGAGTGTATTTAAGAAATGGTTATTTACATGAATACGGGCACACCAGGGACAGGGCAGCATCTGATCACAGGAAATGGGAGGGAACCTAGATCAAAGTGCGGAATTTAGTGGGAGGGAGGGGGGGCTTTGGAGGCAGACAGCCTTGGCTGGGAGTCTGACTCTGGCTGCTGACTTTGTGTATTTGGGCAAATTATTAACCCTCTGAGCCTTGGTCTCCTCATTTGAAAAGGGAGTAAATTTACTTGAGAATGAAATTGAACAATGCTTATAAAATGCTGAGAGCTGGGCCTGCTGCATTCTCAATACTATAGTTCTCTCTAGACTATTGTTATTATTACTACCACGGTTAGTTTCCATGCCAGGGAAGCTCTCAGTCCACCACTTAGCCTACCTGATCCTAACCGTATCCCACCGCTTGCCCTAAGTCTTACCTCTTGCCCAAAGCACCCCCTGGTGGTTCTGGTCCTTCTCTAGTTACCACCCTCTTCCACGATCATTTACGAGATTTAGTCTGTAGCATCATGCTTTAAACCTTAGTTAGAAGTGATTCTGTCTTCTTTTTCCTCATCTAGACAAGGGATTGGCAAACTATAGCACAATGGCCAAATCTGGTCTATTCTTTTGTGGGTTCTAAGTTAAGGATTCACTGGGGGCTCAGCTCCTGCAGTGCGGGAGATCTAGGTTCGATCCCTGAGTTGGGAAGATCCCCTGGAGAAGGGAAAGGCTACCCACTCCAGTATTCTGGCCTAGAGAATTCCATGGATTGTATAGTCCATGGGGTGGCAAAGAGTGGGACACGACTGGCCGACTTTCACTTTCGCTTGAGCTAAGAATAGTTTTCACATTTTTAAATGATTGAAAAAAAGTCAAAGGAAGAATGCTATTTTATAATACATGAAAGTGATGTGAAACTCAAATTTTAGTGTTTGTAAATAGAGCTTTATTGGAAGACATCCACACCCATTCATTTGTATATTCCCTATGGCTGCTTTTAGGCCACAGTGGCAAAGCTGAGTAGTTATTAAAGATTGTTTGATCCATAAAGTGAAAAATACTTAGTACCTGGAAAGGGGTTTGGGGAGAACAGATGCATGTATATGTATGGCTGAATCCCTTCACTATTTACCTGAAACTACCACAACATTGTTAATCGGCCATATACCAATACAAAATGTTTTTGGTGTTAAAAAATAAAAATAAAAAAAAATATTTAGTATCTTGTCCCTTATAGGAACATTTGCTGAACTCTGGACTATAAGCTGCTTAGGTGGCAAGATGTGCCGTTCTTGTTTGAATCTCCATGGCACGGAGCAGACACTTGTCATATAGCAGGTGTTAGACAAATCCTCTGCATCCTGAAGCAACAGGTCAGGCTTGCCACTGGGGTCTCCTGTCCATCCTCCCTCTGCTCTTGCTTTTGGGGTGCAAGTGGAGGATTATTTGTACAGCAGGAGTGTGTGGGTAGCTGTCTCTTTTGTGGATTTGAGGTCTTTAAAGGCAGAGAAACCAGTTCTAAGTGCAGTGTCAAGAGAAGGAAATGAATATTTATGGGCACCAGTATGCACCTTGCATGTGCTGTTTCCTTTGGATGCCTTATCTCATTTAATACCCATTCATTTATTCAACAAACAGTTATGAAGTGCCTACTATGGACCAGGCATTGTTCTAGACACCGTAAGTATAGCTGGGAGCAAAACAGACAAAACATTTCCTGCTATCATTGAGTTTACTCTATATGTTGAAATGGGCAGGCATTCTAAATAAAAAAGCACTGCAGGATCTGAGGTTGATTGACTCCATGGAGGCAGAACTGCAGATAGAGAAGAACCATGAATATGGAGGGCTGAATGTCAGTTCAGTTCAGTTCAGTTCAGTCGCTCAGTCGTGTCCGACTCTGCAACCCCATGGACCGCAGCACACCAGGCCTCCCTGTCCATCACCAACTCCTGGAGCTTGCTCAAACTCATGTCCATCGAGTTGGTGATGCCATCCAACCATCTCATCCTCTGTCGTCCCCTTCTCCTCCTGCCTTCAGTCTTTCCCAGCATCAGGGTTACACACGGATATTCCACCAAGGAGGGTTGGCACCCTAACCCCTGTGTTGTTCAACGGTCAATTGTATAGGCAGAGGGGCGGCAAGTGCCAAGGCCCTGAGAAAACAGGGGACTTGGGGTCCAAGGAATAAGCCTGAGTGAGGAGAGGGAGAAGAAAGGAGGAGGAGAAGGTGGGAGCTGAGCGGGCAGGGGGACAGGGGAAAGAGAAGGACCATGGCAAGCGCTTCCTATCACCGAGCGGGCTTCAGTTTTCCTTCTGGGATGGGAAGTCCCTGAAGGTTTTGAACCTTCAGGATTGAGGATATCTGACTTTTATTTTAAAATAAGAGCTGTATGAGGTAGACCTGATTTTTGTTTTCATTCTACAGATAAAAACATGGAAATTTGCAAAGGCCGGGTGGTGCGTGGTTATGCAACCAGTAAAAGGCAGAGGTGGGACTTGAATAACGTCTTGCTGAGATTCCACTGTCCTCTCCGTCTGGCTGGCTGGCACGGAGTAGAGCCTCAGTAACTGTCATTAAGTGAACGCAAAATGGCTTCCGGGACTCGGGTCGCGAATTGAGCTGCACAGCCCCGCACACTGTCCCTCTGCTCAGCTCCGTCCCGGCGCGGGGACAGCGAGGAGCGCCCTAAGTGCTGGCCACTGAGCCCTTCTGTCTTCCTGAAACTTGCGCCAGCCATGCAGTGGCCAAATGACAAACATTAATTAAAGTACGAGGGAGCAACTTAATTAGCTCCTAATACTCACATGCTGCCGATTAAACACCTTGATGACTGGTTTGCCCTGGAGCTTAATGAGGTGTTTCCAAATAAACCTAGCTCTGTGCCACCACCTGTCAGTCTCAGAGCCAAACCTTCCCCTGGATGTGCCCTCTCTTCCTTGGGAAGGAGTAGGAGGGCTGGTTTGGGTGGAGAAGTGAAATCGGACGTTGGCATTTCTCGAGATGCTCTCGTGGTCCTCTCGTGGATTTTTAAACTCAGTGAAAATCACTGTGCAGGTCATATCTTTGTCCCTGCCTGTTCTCCCTCCAGACTTCAGGCCACAGGACCCTTTAGCTAAGGGGCCTGTGATAGAGGAAAATTATAATGTGTATTGAGACTTCTTCCTGCGGGTAACGTGAAATCCCACTGTTTCATCCCTACTGTCTGCTGCCTAAGCAGAGGCTATTGCGGTTGTCTAGTCGCTAAGTCATGTCCGATTCTTTGCAACCCCATGGACTGCAGCAGGCCAGGCTTCCTGTCCTTCATTATCTCCCAGAGTTTGCTCAAACTCATGGCCATTGAGTTGGTGATGCCATCCAACCATCTCATCCTTGGCTGTGCTCTTCGCCTTTTGCCCCCAATCTTTCTTCTGATACTGGGAAAGATTGAAGTACAGATTATCCTCCTAAAAATTGTATAATCGCATTGTTCTGAATGAGAGGCCAGAGTTTAGTAGCAACACAGGAGACAAGTCTTTGTGTTAACAGAACCAAGAGATGGCTGGAGATGCCAAATTGCGCATTATTTGATCAAGGGATGACACTGTGATACTTGGTGCTGGTGAGGAACGCAAGTACTGAGGGAAGGGTAGCATTTTACAAGGACGTTGTAACACTGACAAGTAGACATTCCCTGTGGATGCTGGTCAGTGCGGTTGGTGGGGATTGGGGGGAGGTAGTGCTAGAAATCAAATCAGTCAAGGAAGAGATGAAGGAATCGAGAATACTTTGTCCGGAGCCCTGGCAATTCTTGGGACTGGGGACTGGGTATGGTGGCCATCATTCAATCTATGAGAGCTGCTGTAGCATATTCCGTGTTGTTCTACAGATCAGTGCAAATGTCCAGGAGTGACAGTACCATAACCCACATTTTTATCCATTATACTTTGTAGAAGGAAGGCGAGGGATTTGCTGGGTTTACAGCACTTACCATTCTCCCCATAGCTGAAGCCATTTTTTCCCAACTTGAAGTCTGCAGATGAAGAAAGCTGAGTACCAAAGAATTGATGCTTTTGAACTGTGGTGTTGGAGAAGACTCTTGAGAGTCCCTGGGACTGCAAGGAAATCAAACCCTTTAATCGTAAAGGAAATCAGTCCTGAATATGCATTGGAAGAACTGATGCTGAAGCTGAAACTCCAATACTTTGGCCACCTGACGTGAAGAACTGACTCATTGGAAAAGACCCTGATGGTGGGAAAGATTGAAGGCAGGTGGAGAAGGGGACGACAGAGGATGAGATGGTTGGATGGCATCACTGACTCGATGGACGTGAGTTTGAGTAAACTCTGGGAGTTGGTGACGGACAGGGAGGCCTGGCATGCTGCACTCCATGAGGTCACAAAGAGTTGGACACGACTCAGTGACTGAACTGAACTGAAGCCTGCAGCAGTTTTAAAACATGATCCCCAAATCTTCGACTCTCCTCTCATCAATAGACGGAATCTTTGTCCCCTTTTCTTAGATCTGTGACTTTTTCACCAATAGAATATAGGGTAAGTAGCAATATATGGTAGCTTTTGGGCCCAGGGATTAAGAAACTGGCCACTTCCACGCCTCTCTCTTGGGTTGCTCCTTCTTCAAATCCAGCCAACGCAGTGCAAGGAAGCAAGCAGGTGCCTGGACAGCCACATTTAGGTTGTTCAGCTCAGAGCCCAGCCGATGGCCAGAATTAAACACCGGCTGTGTGGATGTGATTCTCTGCATGGAGCAGAAAGGAACTGTGCTCCCTGAGCCCTGCCCCCAAAGCACATTTGTGAGCAAGATAAGCGACGGTTGCTGTTTTCAGCCTTGTATGTGAGAAGGTTTGTTCAATAACTGGATCACAGGCAAGGCAGGCTCCCAATTTTTAGAAACAGTCCCAACTTGAATGTCAGACTGTTTGTCTATGCGGTAAGTCAGGTCAGCCTGACCCTGGGTAAACAGTAGTGACTCAGAGCATTTGTTGACTGTGTGTTCCAGTCATGGAAACTGAACCCTCGCCCTAGTCCTGAGACCCAGTCTTCCTCTAGTGCCCCAGTTCAGTGTGTGGTTTTTTTAAAAAAACTTTTATTTTAATAATGATGTCCATTTTTGAAATACAATCTGAAGGTGTTTCAAATACATAAAAGAAGCAAGTGAGGAGCTGCTCTGGGTGAAGAGGGACAAGGCTCTCTGCCCTGACAGCCCACCCTGTCCTCCCCACCTCACAGGGACCCCGAGACCCTTGCCTTTGTGGGAAAACCAATATCCCTGTTCCCCTGTGTGCACTTGCCTTTGGTCCCATGCTGGAGTCTGTCCTGACCACCTTTCTCCCCCACATACAGGACCAGGCATTGAAACGGAAACTGAACTGCAGTTGAAACCTAACTGCAGTATTACTAGCGGTAATGGAGGCACGGTTGCCCACTAAGAGCCCTGGTGAGCTTTCTGAGAAATGAAGGACTAATGTCTTAGCAGATAAAAGCAAGGCCCTTGCTGCAGCCCTGGAGCCAATGAAGCGGGCCCTCCTTGTGGGGAGAGAGGTGAGGTTGGCTGTGATCTGCCTGGCCACCGTGAGGGAAGGGCAGGGTCAAGAGGGTGTCTCTGCATGTGGGTGTTAGGATGGCAGTCCATGGAGAGGGTCAGGACACCCACAGCTGGGCGGAAGCAGATGCCATAGGAGCCGTCACCAGCGGGGAAAGCCGAGTACCCACCAGCTCTAACGGGACGTATTTAAGTGTGATGGCTCAGTAGTAAAGAAGCCATCTACAATGCCGGAGATACAGGAGACCCGGGTTCAATCCCTGGGTTGAAAAGATTCCCTGGAGGAGGAAATGACAACCCTCTCCCGTATGCTTTCCTGGAGAATCCCGTGGACAGAGGAGCCTAGTGGGCTATAGTCCATAGGGTCCCAAAGAGTCAGACAGGACTGAGGAAGCGAATGAGTCCAGTCAATGAGTTTGGAAGGTGCAACATGAGGCCTGAAGGGACAACAGTGGACAGTCCACTTTCCCAGGGCTCCCTGGACGTGAGAGGCTGGGCCTGGGGCAGTTGGAGTGAAGGCTGGAGTGGTGGAGGGGTGCTGAGACGTGTGCTCAGAAGGCAGGAGGTCAGGACACAGTGAGGCTGGCAGAGACCAACGGGGAGGTCAGGGGAAGGGCTGGAAAGGGTAGAGCCAGGACTCGGGGAAAGGCAGCCGAGAAAAGAGGCTTGTTCCCACACAGAGGACCTGACATTCAGACACGTGGGACGGAGAAGTGGGGAGGGCTCCAGTGAAGAGGCCAGGCTTCCAGAAGGTTCTGAGAGGGCTGATCAGTTTTCAATGAACTGTGATGGGCATTGGGGTTGGGGGTGGGTCCAGTGACTGAAGCCTAAAGGACCGTTACTTCTTTAGAAAATCAGTGTGATGTCATGAAAAGAACAACGTCTAGGAGCCAGGAGGTCTGGCTTCTTGTCTGACTTAGCTGCTGAGAAGTCATTTTAGTTTTCTGGGCCTTTTATTGCCTTATCTGTAAAATGAGGAAGTTAATTGCGATTGATTGCCAAGTCCCTTTGAGTTCTAGAAGTTCTAGACTTTGAAAGATCCCATCCAACCAACATACATGGGTCAGGCGTGGTGCTGGGCCCTCCTGGAGGGGCAAGAGGACTGAATGCCCTTTCTTCAAGGGACTCACACTGTAGGAGGGAAAACAGGAGTTTCTACAAGTAGGTGGGCTACAGTGTGAAAGGAAGAGAAAGCACGGATCTGTTGGTAGGCCCAGATTAAAGTTTAGGGTGACCTAGTGAAGAGAAGTGGAAAATCTCAAAACTGGGAACTGAAGGAAAACAAAAAAAGTCAACAAAAGAGTCCGAAATGCAGTCCTTGGGTGCAATCTCAAAAATGTCAGAAGGATCTCTGTTTACAAGGCAAACCATTCAATGTCACAGTAATCCAAGTCTATGCCCTGACCAGTAATGCTGAAGAAGCTGAATTTGAACAGTTTTATGAAGATCTATAAGACCTTTTAGAACTAACACCCAAAAAAGACGTCCTTTTCATCATAGGGGACTGGAAAGCAAAAGTAGGAAGTCAAAAGATACTTGGAATAATGGGCAAATTTGGCCTTGGAATACAGAATGAAGCAGGGCAAAGGCTAACAGAATTTTGCCAAGAGAACCCACTGGTCATAGCAAACACCCTCTTCCAATAACACAAGAGAAGACTACACATGGACATCACCCGATGGTCAACACCGAAATCAGATTGATTATATTCTTTGCAGTCAAAGATGGAGAAGATCTATACAGTCAGCAAAAACAAGACTGGGAGCTGACTGTGGCTCAGATCATGAACTTCTTCTTACCAAATTCAGACTTAAATTGATGAAAGTAGGGAAAACCACTAGACCATTCAGGTTTGACCTGAATAAAATCCCTTATGATTATACAGTGGAAGTGACAAATAGATTTAAGGGATTAGATCTGATAGACAGAGTGCCTGAAGGACTATGGATGGAGGTTCATAACACTGTACATGAGGCAGGGATCAAGACCATCCCCAAGAAAAAGAAATGCAAAAAGGCAAAATGGTTGTCTGAGGAAGTCTTACAAATAGCTGAGAAAAGAGAAGCTAAAGGCAAAAGAGAAAAGGAAAGATATACCCATTTGAATGCAGAGTTCCAAAGAATAGCAAGGAGAGATAACAAAGCCTTCCCTCAGTGATCAATGCAAAGAAATAGAGGAAAACAATGAAATGGGAAAGACTAGAGATCTCTTCAAGAAAATTAGAGATACTAAAGGAACATTTCATGCAAAGATGGGCTAAATAAAGGACAAAAGTGGTAGGAACATATCAAAAGAAGAAGAGATTAAGAAGAGGTGGCAAGAATACATAGAAAACTGTACAAAAACGATCTTCACGACCCAGATAACCATGATGGTGTGATTACTCCCTTAGAACCAGACATCCTGGAATGCGAAGTCAAGTGGGCCTTAGGAAGCATCATTACAAACAAAGCTAGTGGAGGGATGGAATTCCAGTTGAGATATTTCAAATCCTGAAAGATGATGCTGCCAAAGTGCTGCACTCAACATGCTGGCAAATTTGAAAAAGACAACAGTGGTCACAGGACTGGAAAAGGTCAGTTTTAATTTCAATCCCAAAGAAAGGCAATGCCAAAGAATTCTCAAACTACCACACAATTGCACTCATCTCACACGCTAGCAAAGAAATGCTCAAAATTCTCCAAGCCAGGCTTCAACAGTATGTGAACTGTGAACTTCCTGGTGTTCAAGCTGGATTTAGAAAAGGCAGAGGAACCAGAGATCAAATTGCCAGCATCTGTTGTATCATAGAAAAAGCAAAAGAATTCCAATAAAACATCTACTTCTGCTTTATTGATTACACCAAAGCCTTCTGTGTACATCACAACAAACTGGAAAATTCTTTAAAAGATGGAAATAACAGACCACCTGACCCACCTCTTGAGAAACCTGTCAGGAAGCAACAGTTAGAACTGGACATGGAACGACAGACTGGTTCCAAATAGGAAAAGGAGTACGTCAAGGCTGTATACTGTCACCCTGCTTGTTTAACTTGTATACAGAGTACATCATTAGAAACGCTGGGCTGGATGAAGCACAAGCTGGGATCAAGATTGCTGGGAGAAATATCAATAACCTCAGATACACAGATGATATACCACCCTTATGGCAGAAAGTAAAGAGGAACTAAAGAGTCTCTTGATAAAAGTGAAAGAGATGAGTGAAAAATTTGGTTTAAAACTCAACATTCAAAAAATGAAGATGATGGTATCTGGTCTCATCACTTCATGGCAAATAGGTGGGGAAACAATGGAAACAGTGACAGACTTTATTTTCTTGGGCTCCCAAATCACTACAGATAGTGACTGCAGTCTTAAAATTGAAAGATGTGTGCTTCTTGGAAGAAAAACTATGACCAACCTAGAAAGCATATTAAAGAGCAGAGACATTACTTTGCCAACAAGGGTCTATATAGTCAAAGGTATGGTTTTTCCAGTGGTCATGTATGGATATGAGAGTTGGACTCTAAAGAAAGCTGAATGCTGAAAACTGATGCTTTTGAATTGTGGTGTTGGAGAAGATTCTTGAGAGTCTCTTGAACTGCAAGGAGATCAAACCAGTCAATCTTAAAGGAAATCAGTCCTGAATATTCATTGGAAGGACTGATGTTAAAGCTGAAACTCCAATACTCTGGCCATCGGATGCAAAGAATTGACTCATTGGAAAAGACCCTGGGAAAAGATGCTGGGAAAGATTGAGGGCAGGAGGAGAAGGGGATGACAGAGGAGGAGATGGTTGGATGGCATCACTGACCTGATGGACATGAGTTTGAGCAAGCTCTGGGAGTTGGTGATGGACAGGGTAGCCTGGCGTGCTGCAGTCCACGGGGTTGCAAAGAGTTGGACATGACTGAGTGACTGAACTGAATGGAAGGAAGAACTGATTGATTTAGAGTTAAAACAGGAAGCTCTGGGAGAGTGTGCTCAAGGCTTCAGAGCCAAGGGCAGAAGCAAGGGGATGAGGGCTGCCTGTCCTGGGCCCACCCTGCACCCAGGCCTTCTCTGAACAGCTGAGGCCCGGTGCTGAACACAGGGCTTTGGGAAGGCTCTGCCCTGGTCCTCTCCTCCATGGACATGGAGAAGAAGTGCTCATTTCCTTCCTTTGAAGCATCTCTTTATTTTCATTTTAGAAAAGTTAGAGAATTGAAACAGCGAATGATTCATACGTTTAGCAGCCAGTTAGCTCAGTGCAGCCCAGGTCTCCCACCACCCCTCTCTCTTTCTCTCAACACACACACACACACACACACACACAATTTTATTCGACTACGTTTTGCTTTTCTCATTTGGCAATACAATCAAACATCTCCTTTGTTTATAAATACAGATTGATATTGACCGCAGACTGCAGGACTCCGAGATGGTGGCGGCCATTCCAGTGAAGGGGAGGAAACTCACAGATGTCAAAATAGGGGGGCTGCCAAGCATGACACGGATGTGGGATTTCACCCCAGAGACACTGTTGGAGCATCTCAAAGCAGTTACTACCGGTTCTACAACGGGTATGTCTAGTGAGAAAAAAAGGTGTAAGTGGGTTTTTCTGGTCTGGCAGCTTACATGGTTTCCAGCTATTGCCTTTCTCACAAAGGAGCTCAAACGTGAGCAGCCACGCAAATACCTCTGAGGCTTGGAGGGTGCCCTGTGCATCCCTTACCATGACCTCCATTGCCTGGCCCCCCTGAATCCTTTCATAGCCTAGTTGAGAATTAACACCCGACAAAAGATGGCTGGTAAAAAAATATGTATCAACATCCTCATTTTTAATGGCTTCATAATAATTTTATTGTGTGAAAGAAGCATAAATTATTTAACAATTCCCTATTGTTTGAAGTTTAAATTTCTTTCCTTTTTTATTCTACTATTATAAACAATGCTTTAATGAAAACAGTGTTCTGCATAGATCTTGGCACACCTACCTAATTATTTCCTCGAATATAATGATTTCGCAGCTTCTGATGTATATTACCATGTTACTCTCTGGAAAATTTGTTCCTACTTATTCACTATAGCAGCATATAGATGTCATTCCCCACTACTTGCTGGCTCCAGGCATTATAATTCTTTTTAATTTTTGCCATCTGAAAAGTGAAAAGGGCATATCATTGTTTTAAGTTGCATTTCTTTTATTACCATTGAGGTTGAACATTGTTTACATTTTAAAATTGTATTTGCATTGCTTTCATGATTTGCTTTTTCAATATCATTTTGCCATTTTACCCCCGTGGTGTATATATTCGTTTCCTAGCACCGCCATAACAAGTTACTACAAACTAGGTGGCTTAAAACAACAGAAACTTATTTTCTCAGAGTTCTGGAGGGTGAAAGTCTGAAATTAAAGTGTCAGCAAGGCTAGGCTTTTTCTGAAGACTCTAAGGAAGAAGCCTTTCTTGCTTCTTTTGGGGGGAGAACACGCTGCTGTGCTTTTCTCCCCCTATTAATTTTAGCAGCTCTCTACTTCACTTCACCTTTCAGGTCTTTTGACTCACACCTGCCCCTCAGCTCAGCCAGAGAGAGACAGAGATTGGATTAGATTTGAGGAAGGGAGATTTTTAATACCTAGACACCACATGAGTCCTGAGTCCTGAGGGTCTCAGGAGTTCTTGTATTAACGAGAAGCTAAGTGATGGAGTTAGAGAGAGGTTATCCTCTCGGTGCTGCTGTGAGTGACTCTCGGCAGCTCTTTCACTAGCAGTTCTTGAAGCCAGTTGTTTAGAGGCATGGTGATCAGGATGGGAGAGACTGCGTGCCCAGGGACAGTCTTTGAATCATAAATAAGTAAATGAATGACCTCTGGGGCTGGGAAGAAAGTCATCTGGCTTTGTTGGGGCTTCCAGGCTTATATGAGGCCGTTTGACTAACACTGGTTTATTAAGAGGATCATCTGGCTGTTTTCCTATCTCTTAAGCATTTAAGCATTTCAAGTGTCAGCTTGACCCTGAACTGATAGCTTCCTTGCCCCTGAAAGGATCCTATTCATCCTAAGAAGCAGAACTGTTACCAACTTAGAAGACTCTCCGCTCTCCATGACCTCTGCAATGTCCTTCCCCAGATGGATAGAAAGGTGGAGAAGAATTGGCTCCACTTTCCAGATGAATTAAGTTGGAGCCGTAGTAGTCTAGTGGGAACTTCCACGGGGCTCAAACCCGGATCTTTCCTTTCTGCAACGTCACCTCCAAGGAGCAGCTCTGCAGAGTCAAGAGAAAGACAGGACCCTGGAGAAGTTCTGGGGTCTCTGAAAGTAGGAAGTACCTTGTCCCAAGGTCGTGAGGGGGCAGTGTGGCAGGTCAACCTGCCCCTTAATGGGCCTGGGGGCAAGAACTAGTGTGGCTGGCAAAACATTTATCTTTCATTGGGACATCAGGTGCTGCTGGGGTCAGAAGTGAGTGAGGATGAAGAAAAGTGAGTCATGCCCACCACTGCCTGTTCCTGCTCAGGAAAGAATACAAACATCAAGACAAGTGTCTTCCAGAAGGCAAAGGCCAACGATGGGAAATGTGCTGAAGTAGAATACTCTTGAATTTAGGGAAAGTATAGATGCAGGTTTGAATCTTAGCTTTGCAATTTACTAGCTGAGTAGCGTGGCTTAATTATCTTAAATCTTTCCATTTCACTTTTCTTTTTGTAAAAGTAAGACAATCTTTTGGGAAGTCGTTTGTAGGAAAAGATAAAATACTATATGAAGAAGAGTCCATCGTGACCCCGTGGACTGTAGCCCACCAGGGTCCTCTGTCCATGGGATTTTCCAGGCAAGGATACTGGAGTGGGGTGCCATTACCTTCTCTAGGAGATCTTCCTGGCCCAGGGATTGAACCAGGGTCTCCTTCATTGTAGGCAGACGCTTTACTGTCTAAGCCACCGGGGGAGTCCATGGCACATAGTAGGTATCAAATAAATGTTAGTTTACTTCTTCTCTGTAGCAAGCCACTCCAATAGACTTGCCTGGGAAATTCCACAGACAGGGAAGCCTGGCAGGCTATATAGTCCACGGGGTCCCAAAGAGTTGGACATGACTGAGCGAGCAGCAGGGCATTTTTGAGATGCCAAAGCAGTCCCAGGATAGCTGAGGTGCTTGCCAAAGCTTTTGATGGTAGAGCCAGGACTGTGGCTGAGGACCTCCCTGGCCTCTTGATCCTGGCCTCTCTCACCAGATAGACTGTGGAAAATGAGAAGTTAAAATGTGCCGGAGGACTTCCCTGGTGTCTCAGTGGTAAAGAATTCACCTGCTAATGCAGGAGACTCGAGTTCAATCCCTGGTCTGGGATGATCCCACATGCCATGAGCATCTAAGCCCATGTGCCGCAACTGCTGAGCCTGTGCTCGAGAACGCAGGAGCTGCACCGACTAAGCCCACACGCTGCAAGTCCTGAAGCCCGTGCGCTCTAGAGCCTGTGCCCTGCTGCACAGGAAGCCGCTGCAATGAGAAGCTTGTACACCGCAACTAGAGAATAGACCCTGCTTGCTGCAACTAGAGAAAAGCCCAAGCAGCTCCAAGGGCCCAGCATAGCCAAAGATAAAAGCATTTTTTTATCCTATGTAATTTATTGGAGCAATAGCACTGAGTGATTCTCCCTGAAGAAATCCCTTCATCCGTCTAGGTGAAGTTCTATAATTCTCTCACCTTCATTCTTTGTGCTAAGGCACTCTCCCTTAAATAGGCTTTGGAAAACTTACTTCTGTCTTCACCTGATCAGAAATCTGCATATCACAAGACCTGGCCAGGCCTTATTGGGACACGTGAAGCAGGACTCTGATGGGGAACGTGGGGGAGAGAGCTAGAGCTCCACCCTGTTCTGGGAGAGCAGGTGTGAGCGGCTCCCTGTGGGTATACGCTGGACTGGAGATGGGAGACACAGGGCAGGAACCCCAGGACCGCCTGGGAGACACATCGCTCTCCCTGGGAGAAGGTTCATCACACAGGCTGTCCAGCTTCCCTTCTGGGCAAATGGGAACCTGGGGGAACCGGAGGCTCTGGGTATAGTGTGAAGATGAAGGATTACCTGCCTACAGGTGAGGAATATGGGACTGAAGGGAATGCCTTGGGGGAGTAGCTGGATCCCAAATCTATACAGACTGTTGAAACAAGTCATCAGTTTGAAAGGGCAAATCAGAAAAGCGGAGTCAGGCGGGAAGACCAGTGGACAGCATCCAAGGAAATCAGAGTTGAAGATGTTGAAGGTTCAAAGCTAGGGTGGGCATGGAGATTGAGCTGTGCTTTGAGACGGCAGCTGCAGAAATGTCTCCCAGCCCCGCACAGGAGCCATGACGATGTGGTAAGATTTTCCCTGTGGTCCACAATCAGAGTCTCTACCTCCCTGCTCAGTTTTAACCCCTCTTCTTGTCTCGCACCCGAGGGGGAAAAAATGCGATTCCTAAAGCACAGGAGCCAAATCCCAGCTCCTTCTTCCCCCCTTGGAAGCAGAAGTGAAGGATCCACCAAGAAACAAAGCCACTTCAGTGAGTGTCAGACCGATGGATGCTTCTGGAAACCGCTTTATTGCTTTGGAAGAAGCCTTTGTGTTATTGCTGAGGCTGGAGCCTCATTTAGGGCAGTTGAGACACTCTGACCTCAGGCTCAGCTCCCAGGGGCATTGTCTCCCACAAGTCGGTCTTTTGAAGGATTAGGTATTTTCATCACCAGCGGTGATTAAACACCACAAGGACTGCCTCGGTCTTCTTCCCAGGGGGGTCATAATTCCATTGACTAATACTCTGGCTCTATGTATGGAATGATGGGCATTATCCTCTCTGTGACTGAATGTGTGACTCATTTGACACTGAGAATAAAACTAGGTTGAATAATAAGAAAATATAAGCCACAGAGGATCTGAAGAAAATTCCTGAAATCATTGTCAAATCATAAATTAACACCCATAACGAGACTAGAAATTTATCCTAAATTTAGGACGTTCTGTTTTTATTTTTTCCACTGAGTTTAAAAGCTTTCCATAAATCCTAAATATTTGGAGGCTGTAAAATTGATTAAACACCTGAAATGTGGTTCCCTGGGACATAAGGAGAAAAATATTAAGCACTTTTTTCAAGTCCATCAGTGAGGACTGAGTTATGGTTTCTTTGAATAGTGAGACTTGTGCCTTCTCTAGTGAGGTCAAGAGGAAATGAAAAGAAAGGAAATCAATAGGAAAATGACTCTCATGCTTGAACCATTATTTTCTTCTTCCACCAGGCACCTGCCATTGGTTCGCATAATTAGTAGTAAAGTGATTATAAGCATACTAAAACCTTGAAACAGAGCATGGGGCAGTAACCTGAGCAGAAAGATCCTTGTTTCTACATCATGCCATCATTCTGCCTCTTTGATGCCCCCCACCCCCACCATCCCCAATCCTTTCATCCATCTTTTGAACATGTTGCTGCTGCTGCTGCTGCTAAGTCACTTCAGTCGTGTCCGACTCTGTGTGACCCCATAGACGGCAGCCCACCAGGCTCCTCTGTCCCTGGGATTCTCTAGGCAAGAATACTGACTCATGCCTTAATGCTGTTATGATGTTACATGTTTATATGGTGCTTCATCTTTCAAGAGAGTCTGTGTCCAGCCTTGCAAACGGTCTAGCAGTTTACATTTCATCAGCTTTTCCCCCAAGCACTGACTTGTGACACCTCTGGGACCCAGAAGCACTGCGTTGGTGGGCCTCCCACTTGCTGTAAGTGGGACCTTGCCTACAGCTTGATATCCTTAGTCCAGTCAAGTCAATGTGTTCACTGAGTACCAATTCTCAGGTCCTACTTTTTGATGTGTGAGGGAAAGGAGGAGCAGGCTGGCCAGTTGGCATCCAGTGATTGGGGGCAGAGGTCGCTGATCCACAGAATTTGTTATCTCCATCTTTGGGGGATGTTAATTATCTTACAGAAGGTTCTGAACTACTGAGTGATGGATTTGTACCCAGGTCTCCTTGATCCTGGGCTTCCCTGGTGGCTCAGCTGGTAAAGAATCCTCTTGCAATGCGGGAGACCTGGGTTTGATCCCTGGGTTGGGAAGATCCACTGCAGAAGGGATAGGCTACCCACTGCAGTATTCTGGCCTGGAGAATTCCATGGACAGTGTAGTCCATGGGGTTGCAAAGAGTCAGACACGACTGAGCAACTTTCACTTTTCTCCTTGATCTTAAGAAAAGGATAAAGTAGGGAGTGACAGAGAGGATAACTAGGAAGGTTCGATGGATTCTGAAGCTGGCCTGCCATTACCAGCAGGGAGTTGTCCACACCCTCCCAGCATGCACTTGAGTGAGCTGAGTTTACTTGATGTATTGGAGCAGATGGGCATCAAGTACATACTTAACACAATTCCAGTGACTGTGGGCTTGAAAATTATCAACCAGGACCTGAGTTCCACAATTCTCTGCCACTTGAGTCAAAGACGAACACAGTCAGTCTTGGATGATGAAACCTTGGGAGTCAAGAATTAATTCACAGAGTGAGGCAGATGTCTGGGGCCAGCTTCGAAGAGGACTGTCCACAGAACTGTGGTAAGGAGAGAGAGGAAACCAGTTCTCAGCCTGGAGACGTCCCCTGAGGCGGTGGAGGGGGGCCGAGCAGCTGCTAGGGCTTCCGGGCCAAGTCAGTCCCTGCAGGCAGGTCTCTTTTCTGTCTGATTGACCTCCATTTGTCTCTGGTCAATTTTCTTTCCACAAGTCCAATTGGTTACCTGACTTGAGTCCCATCCTGGCCCTTTGGGGGGTCAGTCCCGCCTCTCCCTGGATGGGCAGGGCTGATGGATCGTCCCTGCTGTCCCATTGCTTAGGGCCTGCCTGGCAACCGACATTCTTTGGGTGGCGACTGTTTCCTCTTGTATGAGTCTTAAATATTAGCTGATACTTGGATTCTTCACCTTGTGCTATGACTTTGGTCCTCTCCCTCCCCAACAGGCGGATCTCCCTTTAGCACCTGTGACCTGAAACATGTCTGGGGTGACAGCAGCCTTGAACCTCGCCTTCACCTTGGTAGGGAGATGCTTCCAGACTCGGCTCTGCTGCAGCATCTTCAGCTCCTGTCTCACTTCAGAGTGAGGTTCTTTTTAGACACCCACACACATATATACATAGTTTTATCTACTTGCTGGGTCTTCGTTCCTTCTTGGGCTCCCCTCTAGTTGTGGTGCTTCTCACCGTGGTGGTGTCTCTTGTTGCAAAGCACGGGCTCTAGGGTACGTGGGCTTCAGCAGTGGTGGGAATAGGCTCCGTAGTTGTAGTTCTGGGCTCTAGAGCACAGGCTCAATAGTTACGGCTCAAGGGATTAGTTGCTCCAAGGCGTGTGGGATCTTCCTGGATCAGGGATTGAACCCATGTCTCCTGCCTTGGCGGGTGGATTCTTTACCACTGAGCCATTAGGGAAGCCCCAGGGTGAGGTTCTAGAGCTGATCCTAGATCTGTCCCTCTTTTTACCTCCCTGCTTCATCAGAAGAGGTCTCAAACCTGGATCCTGCTCTCAGAGAGCCTGCAGAATTGCTGGATAGTAGCAAGTATGCAAACAAGGCAGATAGACAGCATTCCAAAGAAGGACGCAGTGCAGTGCTAAGCTGTGTGACGTGACAGGTGGTAGGAAATCAGAGACGAGAAAGCAGCCGGACAAGGCTCCGCAGAGGAGGTGAGGTGTGGATTGGACAGTGAGGCTGGAGCAGTCAGCCCTCTGTCATTTCCTCATCCTGGCTACAGAGGCTCCAGCTGGAGTCCTAAGGGTGTGTGGGCTTCAGATTCTGGCTTTTGTATGCGTGCGTGCCAGCAAAGGGGACTAGGTGGTTGAGAAGGTCTGGCTTCTCTCTGGATGGCCATCAGGAGCTATTAGTGAGGAAAGCAATTATTTACCAACAGACATTAAATCTTGGCTGTTTGTCCGTATGGGTAATGATGGTAATGAAATGTAGTCTCCTGCCAAACGGATATGGATAAAGTCTTAGAAAATGAAGAGATGGATTTTTTGACAGGGAGCTGGAAGCAACATCTACCAACAAGAGGTGCCTCATCCTCCAGGAAACCCTGCAGGAAGTTAAGGCATCAGTGGAGCTGGGAACAGGGGTAAAAGGGCTGGAGTCGTGTGTGGTATTGAGGTGGTGAGCCCAGGGTTTGCACAACAGACATGTGTGGGACTTCGTGAACTGTTTATGTCAGCTCAATTTCTGCTCTGAGATTCTGATACAGTAGGTCGGGGTGGAGCTTGGACTAAGGCGCACATCTCCACTTGGATCATAAGAAGACACGGTTTCAACCAAACTCAAATCCCAAGCCCACTTGAAACCTGGGAAGTGCTGACAGAATGAAGGAATGAACCATGTCAAGAATGGCCAGGACCTAGAAACTGGTTTGGTGGGTGTTTCTCAAAGTGTGGTCTTGAAACTGAGCAGGGCCCTGTGAGGCCCTCCTGGGTCCAAATCCTTTACGTGTCCCCATTGCTCATTTGTAGGGAAAAGGCTTTGTCTGCCCAGACCTTCCCTGAGTACCACAGGGCAGGTTCAAGCGCTTGCTAATCATGGAAGTAAGGGAAGGCAGAATCAAAGGAGGAGCAGTCAAGAAAGATGGAGCAGCGATTAAAGCGGGATCCTGGATCTTCCTCAAGGGATATTCATAAAAGTGTCTTTGAATTTGTCCTGCAGAAACTAGAGCTTTCACCCAGCTGGAAGAGGGCAGCTTCAGGCTGAGCACAAGATTCCTGGAGCACTGCTCTGTTCAGTTCAGTTCAGTAGCTCAGTCGTGTCCGACTCTTTGCGACCCCATGGACTGCAGCACGCCAGGCCTCCCTGTCCATCACCAACTCCTGAAGTTTGTTCAAACTCATGTCCATCGAGTCAGTGATGCCATCCAACCATCTCATCTTCTGTTGTCCCCTTCTCCTCTTGCCTTCAATCTTTCCCAGCATCAGGGTCTTTTCAAATGGGTCAGTTCTTTACATCAGGTGGCCAAAGAATTGGAGTTTCAGTTTCAGCATCAGTCCTTCCAATGAATATTCAGGACTGATTTCCCTTAGGATTGATTGGTTGGATCTCCTTGCAGTCCAAGGGACTCTCAAGAGTCTTCTCCACCACCACAGTTTAGAAGCATCAATTCTTTGGTGTTCAGCTTTATGGTCCAACTCTCACATCTGTACCTGACTGCTGGGAAACCATAGCTTTGACTAGATGGACCTTTGTTGGCAAGGTAATGTCTCTGTATTTTAATATGCTGTCTAGGTTGGTCATAACTTTTCTTCCAAGGAGTGAGCGTCTTTTAATTTCACAGCTGCAATCACCATCAGCAGTGATTTTGGAGCCTGTTTTGGAGGTAACTGCCCTGTTAACTCACCACAAACCAAACAGAATAAAGTTACATACTCCGTAGCTCTCACCCCAAGTTTTGCCTATTAAAAACATCTGCCCCCGAATCATTGGGGTGTTTGGTTTTATTTTGGCCACGAGCCACCCGTTTTCTTTGCTTGATCCTGCAATAAACCTTTCTCTACTCCAAACTCTTGACATTTCGGTTTGTTTGGCCTCACTGTGCATCCAGCATGGGGAACTTGCATTTGACAACAGGCTGTGGACCCTCTACCACAAAATCACTCCATATGTAATGAACTGAATCTCTAAGGGGTGTCAAGAAGGAATCTGCCCTTTTAATGAACTCACTAAGATGGCAGATACTTATGTACTTACATACTAAGTTTTGAGAAACACTCAAGAAATCCCAGTCTCTAAAAATATAAGCAATATAACCCCACCAAGCTCACACAAGCAGTAAGGGTTGGAAGTAGGATTCAGTCCCTGATCTGGCTGGCAACACTTGGGCAGAAAAGAACTAGATAATCAAAGGCTCCCACAAAGAGTTCTAGACTTTCTGCTGTTGGCTAAAAAATATAGTCACAACCTGAAAGTAGAGAGTCATTGTATTTGGTGGGAATGTTTAGGACTCTGCATCCAGGAGACAGCATTTCAGTAGCTCTAAGAAAAGGACTCCAAGGAGGCAGGAGGGGAAGTCAGGCTATATACAAGTTTGCAACAAAGGGCACAGGCAGCCAGAACAGCAAAGATGAGGTTATCAAGTTAAGGAATTTAGCATTCTATGTATGGGAGGATGCAAGCCTCTGGGCTCACTGAATTCATTTCTTTCATTTGCATCTCAGCTATCTGAGGTCAGTTGCTCACCTAGCTTTTTGTATTTCCCCAGCTCCTCAGCAATCAGATCGAAGTTTGGGGAGCCCTCATTCACATTTGGAGGCCAGAAATCACTGATGGCTGTGACGTTGCTTGTTTGTTACGATGGCAGGAGGTATTTTCATTTTATACTAGCACCATCAGCCCACTCATCCTAGAGAGACTCTTTACACGCCAACCCTAGCATTGCCACTCAATCCTCAAATTCTGGTCTTAGTCCGGTGATAAATATTTTCCTTTTTTTTGGCTGTCTTGGTTTCAGGTGGTCTCAGCCTACAGCAACTTGGAGCAGACTGGGGTCTCTGAGCCAAGGCAGTGAGAGCTCTGAATCTTAACCACTAGGCCACCAGAGACCAGGGGCCAGTGGCAAGGCCCTGGCCGGTCAGCTGTGTAGAAATGAATTTCCATACAGAGACAAAAGGAGTGCAACAAGTAAGGAGTTTATTAGGAGGAAAAGAATAGCGGGGATAGACACACAGGTGGGCTGAGAGAGAGCTGTGCCCTCCTGGTCGTTTGGAGACAGGAGATAGGAGGGCTCCAGGCCAGGCATTTACAACTGGGCTCCTGTTCACACCCTCTTGGGTGAGAAGATGAACTCCCCATTGGACATTTATCATCAGCCATCTGTTTACATTTTTGGAAGCAAGAGAAAAACGGACCCCAGGACTACATATCTGTATTCAAACTCCTGTCTATATTTTGAAATCTACATTTTGATATAAAAACCAACAACAGGAGTAAAGGTGAATAATGGACTTTGGGCATTTTCATATAGAGTGGGACTAAACTTTGCTAAAAGATCAAGAGGTCACATACTTCCTATCCTTGGGGCAAGGGAGGCACTATACACGTGCAAAAGCCTTCAGGAGGTCAAAATGACAGGAGATGCCAAACCATAGTGAGTACGGCTCTCCCCTCCCAGAAGCCTTTATGGGGGGATCCATCTGTTTAGCCATGGGACCAAAACAATATGATTCACCAAAAAGAAGGCAAAACCCCAGGATTTAAACTTTCCAATGATGATATTCTCACTCTGAGTTCGTCCATGTATCTTTCTGCATGTCCTTTTCTTTTCCAATAAAATTTTTGCTTTTCTCTTTATCTTCTGCCTCCTCACTTGAATTCTTTCTCGACAAGGTGGGCGAGAACTGGGGACTGTGGCCCTAACTGCTTGCCCTTGCGGTCCAGTGGTTAGGACTGAGGTCTGGGAACAAAATCTTCTTCCAACTACTGTTCACTGCCTCTTGCAAGCTGCTGCTTACTGGTAAGGTAAAGTGTTAGTTGCTCAGTCGTGTCCAACTCTTTGTAATCCCATGGACTGTAGCCCCTCAGGCTCCTCTGTCCATGGAATTCTTCAGGCAAGAATACTGAAGTGGGTAGCCATTCCCTTCCCCAGGGGATCTTCCCAACCCAGGGATCGAACCCCCCTCTCCTGCGTGGCAGGGGATACTTTCCCACCTGAACCACAGCTGCCTGCATTCCACATCAGTTTGAGTCATTCATATGGAACATTTCTTCCAGGTTTCCTTTGGCCAGTTATCTTGTTTCACCTAATCCTGAGTCTGTATGTGGTATATCTCAGGGTCTTCCTACATGCATGAGTATCTCTCAGCCAAGATGGATTCTAGTCAAGAGGCCTATGGGTAGGTTGACATCACCTACCATGGGGTGGCGCCCCCTCCCATTCTGACTTCCAAGAAACCTTTCTGTGTGTGTAGAGTCAGAAAGGTCTCCTTGACTTTGAGAACGGGGAATATGTGCTGTCTTTAATCTCTTAGCTGAGCAAGGCTCTGCTTCTCCTCTGTTCTGCTGTTGTGGAGCATCTGTCCACCAGGGATGGACTCCAGCTGCTCAGCCTGGGACTCAGCAGTCTTCTGTCCCAGTCCTACATCTCATCGCCTTTCTCATATTTGGAGAATTCTTGACCCTAGAATTCTTATTGAAAAAAATAGATCATGACTCTGCTACAAAGTTTAAATACTCAATTTCCAGTCTTCTATAGTTAGAAGTAGGATACATGACATAAAGTGGGATAAATGACATAAAGCCACCTGGACTTTTCTTGGGAGCTAGTTTCTAAGGGCAGCAGAGGGGAGGGCTGGTGTCCTGTGCCAGTACAGATGTTGGGAGTGTGGCCCTTAGTTTCTGTGTTCAGCAGTAGCTGTTCAAGACTGCTCACTGTGGTTCTGTGGATTGAATTTGGCTATGGGTCTTGTTGGTTTTTCCAGTAGTCGTGTATGGATGTGAGAGTTGGACTATAAAGAAAGCTGAGTGCCGAAGAAGTGATGCTTTTGAACTGTGGTGTTGGAGAAGACTCTTGAGAGTCCCTTGAACTGCAAGGAGATCCAGCCAGTCCATCCTAAAGGAGATCGGTCCTGAATATTCATTGGAAAGACTGGTGTTGAAGCTGGAACTCCTATACTTTGGCCACCTGATGCAAAGAGCTGACTCATTTGCAAAGACCTTGATGCTGGGAAAGATTGAAGGCCGGAGGAGAAGGGGAGGACAGAGGATGAGATGGTTGGATGGCATCACCGACTCAATGGGCATGAGTTTGAGTAAACTCCAGGAACTTGTGATAGACAGGGAGGTCTGGCGTGCTGCAGTCCACGGGGTTGCAAAGAGTCAGACACGACTGAACGACTGAACTGAAAGAACTGAACTGAACGGGTCTTGTTATGTAGCTTCTCTCATTTTTGGCAGTTCTAAAAATGACCCATCATTCTCCTAATAAATTACTTTTCTATTCAGACTAATCAGTTCAGTTCAGTTCAGTCGCTCAGTCGTGTCCAACTCTTTGTAACCCCATGAATCGCAGTACGCCAGGCCTCCCTGTCCATCACCAACTCCTGGAGTTCACTCAGACTCACGTCCATCAAGTCAGTGATGCCATCCAGCCATCTCATCCTCTGTCATCCCCTTCTCCTCCTGCCCCCAATCCCTCCCAGCATCAGAGTCTTTTCCAATGAGTCAACTCTTTGCATGAGGTGGCCAAAGTACTGGAGCTTCAGCTTTAGCATCATTCCTTCCAAAGAAATCCCCGGGTTGATCTCCTTTAGAATGGACTGGTTGGATCTCCTTGCAGTCAAAGGGACTCTCAAGAGTCTTCTCCAACACCACAGTTCAAAAGCTTCAATTCTTCGGTGCTCAGCGTTCTTCACAGTCCAACTCTCACATCCATACATGACCACTAGAAAAATTAGTCTGATTCAGACTAATAAGAAGGTATCACATTTCTGATAGGAAAAAGAAACCAGTCTAGGCTTTTCACCTAAGGGTATTTAACATCAGGAACTAAATACAGAGTAATGGAGAAACAAAAAACCAAACAAGGAATGTCGAGGTGACCCAAAGATGAGCAGCTGCAGAAAGGTGCTGCCTCTCCTAGGGCTGGAGTCACAGTAGCACACGTGTTTTCAGATCCCAGAGGCTGAGCTAACCAGTGCGAATTTAAATCAGCCTGTCTTGTGGGAGGTGAAGCTAAGGAGACACAGCTAGAATCAGAGACATGGCCTGAGGCAAAGCAAGACAGGGAAAAACACCCTGACTTTTCCCTCCTCCTTTCCTCCAGGCACTACTGGCAGAACTTACCCGGAGGCCAGCTGCAAGGGAGCCTTGTCAATCCCTGCCAAACAGGATGGAGCAAGGGGAGGGCAGAGGATGGATATAGGAGATAACACACAAATGACAAGTTTGCTGAGTTCATCTCTGTTGCTTTCAAATAAAAGTGTTGCTGATAAGATGCTAAGCAAACATCTCCAAGTGAAACACAAAAATACACTGGATATTAAAATCTACAGGGTGAGTATTTCTTACGTTGAATGTTCTCCCAGCAGGAAAGCTATAGGTACATAGTGTCATCCCAGACTTTATTCAGTACTGTGAGCAGCCATGTCCGTTCATTTTACTGTTTCACACTCATGGGCTCTGCCTTTTCTCTTTCAGTCTGGAACCCTGGGGCAGTCTCTACTGTGATAGAGAACCAGTAATAACCATGTGCATGCCTGTGCGTGTGTTCAGTTGCTTTAGTCGTGTCCGACTCTATGTGACCCTATGGACTGCAGCCAGACAGACTCCTCTGTCCATGGGGATTCTCTAGGCAAGAATACTAGTGCGGGTTGCCATGCTCTCCTCCAGGGGATCGTCCTAACCCAGGGATTGACCCTGTGTCTCTTATGTCCCCTGCATTGGCCGGTGGGTTCTTTACCACTAGCACCACGTGGGAACCACTTCTCTTCTCAAATATCCAAGTTTCCAGTCTTTTCTAGACTTCTTCTAAGCTTCTTGGCCCTGTGGTTTTTCCCATTGTTTGGAGTGCCATAGCTCATGAGAATGAGTTAAGCCAGTAGGTCATCAGGGAGTGGCTATACAGCCGGTGGAGGAGTGGCCCAGGGCTGGAAGAGGCTCCAAAGAGTTGTCTGTGGTTTCACTTAGAGTGACCCCAGCCCCAGGGGGAGACGGCAAAGGCCTGACCTCAGGTAGAACCGTATAATAACGGTAATATAATTCATGACCACAAGACCTCAGCTTCCAGGGTTCCTTTTCCTTGTTTTGCTCAGAATAAGATTTTGATTTGCCCTGAGTCAAAACTGGAGACTGAATTTGATTTTTTTTTCCTTTTTGTAGTGGTACCTCCAGTGCTTAACATAGTCCAATATAAGTGTGATGAGGAAGAAAAAATAATTAATGAATAAATAAGAGAATGAAAGAATGAATAATAGCCTCTCCATTGTGTGGCCAAGTGAGATAAATGACTTAAACTTCCTTTTCTGTGGCTCTTCCTAGAGATGATAGAGAAGGCAATGGCACCCCACTCCAGTACTTTTGCCTGGAAAATCCCATGGACGGAGGAGCCTGGTAGGCTGCAGTGCATGGGGTCACTAGAGTTAGACACGACTGAGCGACTTCACTTTCCCTTTTCACTTTCATGCATTGGAGAAGGAAATGGCAACCCACTCCAGTGTTCTTGAGATGAAATATTAGTCGCGCAATTGTGCCCGACTCTTTGCGACCTCATGGACTGTAGGCTGCCAGGCTCCTCTATCCATGAGATTTTCCAGGCAAGGATGTTGGAGTAGGTTGCTATTTCCTTCTCCAATCCTAGAGATGAGTGTGTATATTTTATGACATTTGCTGCTGTAGAAAGGAAGAAGATGAGAAGGCCAGAAGCTTAGAGGCTTCAAAATGCAGAAAATGCAAGGAGATGGCTCTTTCTCTTTGCTACTCCAAAGGGATGGCTCAGTGGCCAAAGATGGCACTGTGTTAACTTGAGTCTGCCTTTCTGCCTTTGACCTGTATCTCTCCATTCAAAGTAGCAGCCAGGTCAAGCTGCTGTGAGAAATTTCCTTGGGGATACATGCAAGCCTGTGGTTCTCCCTTCTAAGGTAAGAATTTTTATGATGGGGGAAGGAATGGGGAGTTTTTACTCTGAAAGTCGAACTCAGTTTTCAATATGGCAAAAAAAAAAAAAAAAGGCAAGGGGAGACACTAGTTCCCAAACTCTGCTTGTTTTATGAGACTTTTCATTGTGAGTAACTGTTTGATGACAGAGGATTCTAGAGTCCCAAAGATTGGAAACGGCTGGGTCTCTATGGACGGGCTTCTTCTGACTCCACTTTCTTCTCCATGAAAGCCTGCCTTCGCACACATCCCCCGACACACAGAGACACACACAGACACACACATGTGCATGCATACGTACACACTGGTGTTCCCCCGTCAGCCCCAAGACTGCCTTCCTGCTGTTAATTTGTGATTCTTCTTGCCTGGTGTCTGTTTTGGCTGATGCTGAAGTGACTGTCTCCCTCTGGAGATCTTGGGAAACTCCAGGAAGTTGGAAAAGATCAGGACACGGGGTCTGAAAAATAACAGTGGATAACATCTGGTTGGATGAATAATAGGTACGGAGGGATGTCTCGCGGCTTGCCAGAGACCAGGACCATATGCTCCTTAAGGGAAAATGTCATCACGTCTCCTGGGTGGCTCATTTTCTTCTCAGTAGGAAGTGAATGAACACAAGACCTCCCTGGAACTGGCTTTTTGGAAAAAAGCTATTTTTGACCATCACCCAGGTTCTCAACTTTAAAATTGAGAGTCCCTGGAGCCACAGTCATAGAGGTGAGTAATAACATGGAAACCACCCAGGATTCCCAGGAGCCCGTCTAGCTGACCTCTCTTACTGGAGTCCACTATTAACCCCAGTGAATGGTTGGATCATTTTCCAGGAGGCAGTTCAGGCCCCATTAACAGCTTTAGGGCTGTTCATTAGAGATCTAGTCAGAAAGAAGGTGCATATTTGGGGGTAATTCTTTGAATACAGAAATGTTCCTCCCTGTTTCTCATGCTTTATGTGCAGGAGTTGTGTGTTTCTTTCCTTCACTAGCACCTTTATATTCTACTTCGTCTTCCTTCTGAGGCTCATCTCTTTGTCTCGAGTTCTGACTCCTCCTGCTTCTCTGTTTCATCTCCTGCTTTGGCCTCCTCTGTCCTCTCCACCTCTTGCCCTCTTTCCCACCTTTCTCCTGCTGTTTTTTCTCCTCCTCCTCCTTCTCCCTCCTTTCTCTTCCCTCTTGTTTTCTGTCTTCCAGTGGCTCAGTCTTTCTCCTCTGCCTGGCTCGTCTTTCCTTATCGAACTTGCTTCAGTAGTAACAGTCCCTGCCCCAGATTCACATTCTACCTAGAACTTCATAATGTGAACTTACTCGGAAATAAGATTGTCCTAAGTGAAGGCAATGGCACCCCACTCCAGTACTCTTGCCTGGAAAATCCCATGGATGGAGGAGCCATGGGGTTGCCAAGAGTCAGACACGACTGAGCGACTTCACTTTCACTTTTCACTTTCATGCATTGGAGAAGGCAATGGTACCCCACTCCAGTACTCTTGCCTGGAGAATCCCAAGGATGGGGGAGCCTGGTGGGCTGCCGTCTATGGGGTCGGATATGACTGAAGCGACTTAGCAGCAGCAGCAGCAAGTGAAGTTAGCTAAGTTACAATGAGACTATACAGGAGAAGGATGGACCCTTGATCCCATATGATGCTGTCTTGGTAAGGAGAGGAGAGGCTCTGAAACAGACAAGCCCAGGGAGGGCCTGTGTGGCGATGGAGGCACACTCAGGAGATGATGCATCGCCAAGTCAAGGAACGCCAGGGACAGCTGGCCACAGCCGGAAGCCAGGAAGAGGCAAGGGAGGGCTCCTCCCTCCCCTTCAAAAAGCATGGCCCTGCCTTCGCCCTGACTTTGTATCTCTAGCCTCCAGAATTGTGGGAGAATATGTTGTTTGAAGCCATTCTGTTTGTAGAACTAGGAAACTAATACATTTATCTCTAGGTTCTGGACTCCTTCTTTCCCTGTTCACAGCCTCATTTATTTCAGACCCAGGCTATTAACCTCATCCACTGCATTCCTAGTATCAGCTGGCTCTTTCTCTCTGAGGGCAAAGCTCACCTCTGCTAGACTCACAGCTCAGCAGCTCTGTGGCTTGCTTCTCTTCTCAGAAGTGTCAGGGTTTGTAAATATTTCATGAAGGGAACCTCCTTTGACCTGATCTTCCCAAGTGAGTATGCTTTCTTCAAAAAGACAGAAAGATTCAAGAATCTGAGTTTTAAATCTCCACGTGGCCTTGGGGCAAGTATCTTAACCGCTCTGTGCTCCAATGTCTTCATCAATAAATTAAGAAAACCATTTTGGTCTCGTCTGCCTCTGGAGAATGTTCTTAACAGGAAAGAACCTTCAATAGTACAGTGTAGGATGCTGTGCATGTTTTATAGCCCTTTATTGTCCAGACTTAGGATGCTGGGATGAAATAAATATTTATTGAATATTCGGAAGGTGATAGGGACTTTAAAAAATGCTATTACATCAAACCTTCAAAGTAACTTGCAGATGGGTGATTCCCATTTTTAAGTGAGGAAAAAACAGACTTGAAGAGTAGTGAAGTAATGTCACATGCTAAGAAATGGTCTTAATTAAACCCAGATATTCTGACGTCTAATTCAAAGGTTATTCTCACACTACACTGTGACCCTCTGATGTGTTGATTACTTTTTAATGACATATTTCCTTTCCACCTTGAAGTATTTCTCCGGTTTCTCAGGAGAAGAGAGTAATCCAATAGAATCTGGTCCCTTTCATAAGATTTTTTTCAGAAATCAAAAAAGAAACATTTTGGTGGAATAATTGATGAGAGCAGATAAGAGTCTATAGGGAGGTGAAGGATGTGGGGTGTTTGTAATATTGAAGTTGTAAAGCTTTGGAGGGGATACAAGAAAGGCTGCTTCCAGAAAGGAGGGTTATATTCAAGAGTCAGAGTGGGCTACAGAATGTGCAAGTCTGCAGTGGAGGCAGTTTGGAGATGAATTTACCTGCATTGTGTGTGTGTGTGTGAGAGAGAGAGACTGAGAGACATAAAATTTCTTTATTTCTTAGGCATCTTCGATTTCTCTACTCTCTACACATCTTCCCGTTGCTGAGTCTCTCCTTTCTTTCCAGCCATGGAAATGCCAGCTCCTTCTTTAGATGGCTATCTGACAGCTGCTTCGCTGCTGAGGGAGTGGATCCTTTTTCTTCCCTTCTTGAGGTCCCAGTTGTAGCTTCCATTTCCCCATTTTGAATGTGATTAGGGTGAAGAAAAGCTCATAAAAAAGAAAATCAAGCCATCTGATAATTACAGCCAGTGATTTGTTTATCTGTAAGAAGCCCACATTAGAGAAGCATTAGTCACTCTGAGGACGCCCGCATAGGCAGATGCCTCACTTACACTGAAGCATATTATCTGCTGTGATATTTATGACGGAGTGAGTTTGCCAGCTATCGCCTATCAGGTCATAAACATCTTATTCAGGCTTGAAAAATGGCTTTAATATGGTCTCATTGGAAGATTGGGTGGATGGGCAGTATGTGACTTCCCACTTCTACACCTCCTGGGAATGGGGTGTGCAGTGTTGTGTCCCAGGGTGTGGAGCTGTGTTCCTTTGCCTCGTTTCCTCAGTCCAGTGAAATCACAGGGTCTTAGGTACAGAATCCATATCTTGTTCATCTTTGTATCTGCTGGGTCTGGCACATGGCTGTGCATCAACGAATTTATAAAATGGAAGATGAGCTGATTCACCTACGAAGATGTTTAGATTTGAGGATCATGATCTCATGAATGCCTGGGGGAAAATAGAAGAAATACTTAGCATCAGGGCTAAGGGCCCTTGAGCTTGTTTATTTGTTTATTCACTTGTTCAATCATGCGCTTGCTTACTTGTCCAACAAATGCTTATCCAGAGCTGTTGTGTGCAGGGCGCTGCAGGGGCTGAAAGGATGAATAAGAAATGCCTTCCACCTTCAAGGAACTTACAGTCTAGAACTGAATGTAAGAGAGAAAGAGATGGTACAAGGAAGAAAATAGAGACATAAACATCCTGTGGGTGTGCTGAGGATGAAAAGATGGCTTCTAACTGGAGGCGTAGGCAGGAGTAGGTGTTTGAGTAGGATTAGAATGGATGGTGTGCGTGTTTTATGTTTGCAAGTAAAATAAATCAGAGCTAATCTAGCTTTAGATGTTCACAGGGAGTCAGCCGTGGTATCTCACAGAATCTAAGGAAGGACTCAGCAAACACGTCTCAGGCCGGGTAGATGCAGAGATACCCAGGGCCCTCAGGAGTGGAGCGTGTGGTCCTTCTCTTGAGAGGCCCACTGACAGTATGATTCAGTGCCAACGCGTCTTTGACTTCCTGGTCCAAACTTCAACTTCCAAGAGACGTGATATGATTAACTTAGCTGAGTGTCAGGAGTTCAGTCCCCAAACTCATCAGCTCTGGCCAGAGGAACTATCCTCAGAATCATGGCTGCTAAGGCCTCCCTTGGGTGGTGGAAGGAGTTCCCAGGCCCCTTGGTGCCCTTTGACGGCACTGAGAGTCTGCTCTGCCCAAGACCACCCTGTCCCTCCACCCTCCAGGCTGAGGTTTTTCAGGCCAATCCCTCAGAAAAGAATTCCTCAGAACACGTCTTGTCCAGATGGGCCTGTGTCTGACTGTGTATGTGTGTGTGTGCACCTCTGAACACTTGTGAGTGCAAGTATAAGCATGTGTGACTGTGGTTATGTATGACTGTGTGAGTGTGCACGTGTGAGCAGATGTGGGAATGTGGCTGAGTGTGTGTGTGTGTGCTGTGTGTGTGTGAGTGTGATTCTCTGTCTGCTTCCCTGGATTCTGCTTTGGGCAGGGCAGTGGGGTGAGGAGATCACAATCAGCAGCCAATCTGAACCTTCTTATGTCAAAAGGGCTTCTTTTTAGCATAGCTTTTACAGGCTATCATGTGAGATGTTTTTCTTGTTCTCCACCCGAGAACGTTACTAAAATTACCAAGTGCACTGTTTTGTTAACCTATCTTCTCTATGTGCCATCCCAGACAGTCTACTAGAGCAGGGAAGAAAAATACCTCTTCTGTATCACAACAACAGTTTCATCCAGTAGCTTATTTACTGCAGCATAAGTTTATTTCATCCTCTTCAACTTCCGCTATAGATTTCTTTATATGATAATCCGTAGGCTGAATAGAGCCATCTCCTTCTCTCTTCCTAGCCACCTCTTTTCTAGGCAAAATAATTCTGATTCTGTGCGCTCCTTTGAGCTCCCTTTTTCAGCTTGCAAAGGCATGGACTGCTCCATTGTAAATGCTTTCTCTTTCTCCACTTTCTCTTCGCGCCTTCCTCTGTATGCCCACTGAAGCCCCATGTTTTCTCAAACAGCTTAAGAAAGGGGACTTTGTGTCCATCTCTCTATTAGGCATTAGAGATGTCTGCCTCTCCAGGGAGGGTCGATGTCTCCTGGTAGAGAAGTTATTTGCAAAGGCCAGCGGCATAGAAGAACAGGCATACACTGTTGAAAAAAAAAATCCTGGGTGCCCTTCTTGGAACGAAGAGCGGACCCTATCAAGATGGCACCATGAAAGACTACTGCACGTGTATCTCAAAGGACTTCTGTTGATGTAGTACATATTTGTAGTTTGAGCAACCACTCATGCTCCCCAGAACTTCTGTGGTTACGATAGGAGAAGATAGGAGTCTTACTTACCTCTCTAAGCCTTTTATTAAAGGAACCACCTGGCTGGCCCTGCTGATTTATTCACCACTGGAGAAAGCTGGTTGCATGCATATCAAGGCTAAATCCCTGCAGCACAGGCCCTGATTTTTTTTTTTTTTTATCAGCAGCAGTTAATTTGTAAAGTATTAACTTTTCAAGAATCAACGTTTGCTCAGGGCCTTCTTGTCCACCCTGAGCATCAGTGCTGTGCTTGGGAGCTTGTAGGGGAAAGACTGAGCAGAGAGCTGGAATTGGGGAGGAGGATGGTACAACTGTTGATTGGGAGGTGTTTATCCTGTACAGCACAGTGATTCAGTTATATATGTGTAAATATAAATATACATATGTATGCATATCCATTCTTTTTCATATTCTTTTCACATGGTTCCTTCCCGGATTTTGAATACAGTTCCCTATTCTGTAAGTGGGGCTTCCCGGATAGTTCAGTTGGTAATGAATCTGCCTGAAGTGTAGGAGACCCCAGCTTGATTCCTGGGTCGGGAAGATCAGCTGGAGAAGGGATAGGCTACCCATTCCAGTATTTGTGGGCTTCTGTATGCAGGACCTTACTGTTCATCCACTCTCTATATTATAGTTTTCACCTGCTAATCCCACACTCCCAATCCATTTCTCTGCTTCTATTTTATTTCTGTCATATTTTGGATTCCACATATAAGTGATATCATATGGTATTTTCTCTTTCTGATCATACTTTCACATAGTATGATAATCTCTGGGTCCATTCATGTTGCTACAAATGGCATTATTTCATTATTTTTTTAAGACCGAGCAATAATCCACTGTGTGTATGCACCATATCTTCCTTATCCATTCATCTGTTGATGGGCATTTAGATTGTGTCCATGTCTTGGCTATTTGTGAATGGCTCTACTATGAACACTGGGGCCCACGTATTTTTTAAAGTATAATTTTGTTTGGATATATGCCCAGTAGTGGGACTGTTGGATCACATGGCAATTATATTTTAGTTTTCTGAGGAACCTCCGTACTGTTTTCCATAGTTGTAGGCCAATTCACTTTTGAGGATTGAATGAAGAGGGGAGTTCTAGACACTGCACAGAGAACTCTTTCGAAATGCTGGAATTCCACTTTGGATCTTTAAATGGGAACTTCTACTCGTCTTCCTATGTGGCATACATTTTCTTGGGAGTCTTTCCCAGAAGACGGTGGGTACATTGGAAACAGAAACCACGATTTAATCATCTCTGAATCCTGAGGATTTATCAGGGACCCAGTGAATTGAGTGAATGAGCAATTAACTCTAGTTCTTTAAGTTTCTCTAGATCAAAGAGTCAGCTCTTATTAAAGCAAATCTATAACTCAAAATCCAATCTATGTACATTCAAGTACAATATAGTATGGTAAGTATAAGTCACTTATTGACTATTACATGTTGCCACAATTTCCAAAGAAATGGTCTATAATAACACGAGCAGGTGATCTTTGTGGAGACAGTCTACAAAATATTATCTCTCAAAGGTCACCATCAGTGACTCCTCTGATCTCATTGAATAGTTTCAGGCTGAAAATTATCGTGTTTCTTTTACCTATTACAGTATTTGCTGAGCAATATAAAGTGACCAAAAAGGGAGAAGGCATTACGAGGAAGGGTGTTAAAAATAACATAAAACGATCACATTCACTTTAAAAAAATTAAGCGTCAGGAAGACTTGAATTCTAATCCCAGTATTACTTCATAATATGTACCCTGGGCACATTGCTTAACAACTCTCAGATTCAGTTTCCTCATCTGTAAAATATGGGTATTCTTCCTATCTCAAAAGGTTACTGTGGAGACTAAATACTTGGACAGGACTCAGAACAGTGTTTAACACATAGTAAGAACTCTGTAAGAAGTTAGTCGTTATTTTCGTCATCATCACCACTGACACCATCGTGAGAACTAACTGAGAAACTGAATCTTAAGGATCTTGCATAGTCCCTGGCATATCATAGACACTTAGGAGGTGAAAGTCAACTAGCACTAATAATTACAGTTAGACATGATAGATGATACATTTTTAAGTTATGCAAAAAACCAGAAGATCTTGTGTTTCAGAAAACCAGCATCAGTCTATTTCAAGGTACTTGAAACTAACATTTATTGGGCACTTAACTTTGTACCAGCTACTCACTAGGGGTTTTACAAAATGTTTTTTCCATTTAAGCTAATCATTATTCATAATTTTATAGACAAGTCACTTGAGACACAAAGAGATTAAATTTCTCTCCCAAGGTTGTGTTAGCTAAGATTTCAACTGAATGTATTTGGATTCCATATTTGGAGTCCATAGTATATGCTCTTCCCCCTTTTCAAATTTACCTAAACAACAACAGCCATGTCTCAGAGCTCTTAGGAGCTCTCAGCTGTTCTGACCTTCCTCTGTTATGTAGGGAAGCAGGCACAGTTTGGCTCAGGCTGAGCTCCTCTGTTTGCCAAAAGAGCCATCTCAGGGGGCAGAGCCTGGAGTTACAGCTCAGCAAACATATGTGTGACTGCTGAGTGCCAAATGCTGCACTGAGATCTGGACTTACTAAGATGAATAGGAGGTGGTGGCGGCTGCCCTTGAGGAAACCAGAGCCTAGAGAGACAAATTCCATGTAATCTGATAATGTGGGCATAATAATAAAAGTTGAAGGGCAGAGGCGTGCCTGGGTAGCTACAGGAGCACAGAGGAGGGGGACTGGGGAGCCTCAGCTTTGAAGGAAGATTTTCTGGGAGAGAAGATGACAGAACTTAATGCTGAAAGGTGAATAAGAGCCGGAAGAGGAACAGTGGCAAGCGTGTCAGGGACGAGGGGAGAGCAGGAGTAAAGCCACAGAGGTGAGAAAGAGCGTGGAGTGCTTGGGAGAGGCCCCAGAGTGGAAAGTGTGATACAGAAGTGGGCGGATACCAAGTGAAAAAGGTAGGCAGGGTCAGGTCTCAGATGTCATGTGTAAGCATGCCTGGGAGTTGGGACTTTTTCCTGTACATTCTAAGGATCCAGTCAAGACCTCCTGGCAGAAGAGCAATAGATAGAAAGCTTGGAAGTGAAGTAAAAGAGACTGGGAGTAAAGGGACCTCTTGGGTGGCTGTTATTCAGAGGGAAAGAGGGTAGGAATAGAGGAGAAGGCAGAGATTCAGGAAGCATTAGGAGGCCAAGTTTCCAGGACTTGCTGGTTGAGTGTAGAAAGGAGGGAAAGAGGATCAAGGATGATATCCAAGATTTTGACTCAGATAAATAGGAAAGTGATGGTGCAATTAACACCAGTGAGTATCAAGTGGAAGAAGTTTATGGAAAGATATAAAGTATTGATTGCTCTGCATGTTGAGTTTGAGGTGCTTCCTGGACACCCAAGTGAGGATAAATGTCCAGCGGGGGTTGTATTTTGAAACTGAAATTAAGGAGGAGATCAAGTTTGGAAACCATCACTTCTTGGCCACATCTAAGACCAGAAATTAGCAATGACTATATGGGCTTCCCTGGTAGCTCAGAGGTTAAAGTGTCTGCCTGCAATGCGGGAGACCTGGGTTTGATCCCTGGGTCAGGAAGATCCCCTGGAGAAGGAAATGGCAACCTACTTCAGTATTCTTGCCTGGAGAATCCCATGGATGGAGGAGCCTGGCGGGCTATAGTCCACAGGGTCACAGAGTCGGACACGACTGAGCAACTTCACTTCACTTTCTTTATAAACTCCGGGAGTTGGTGATGGACAGGGAGGCCTGGTGTGCTGCGATTCATGGGGTCGCAAAGAGTTGGACACGACTGAGCGACTGAACTGACTGACTGACTGATATATGTCTCTTCCTGACCTACCTGGTCTTACATCTCCCTACTGCCTATTTGCATGTTTAAGCAGAGTAGCACTACTGTAAGGAAAATCCAATTGCTTGGCCTAGATTCTCACCATGATATCCCATACCTGTGCCTTCGTTTATGCTGTTCTGTCCATTCAGAAGATGGAATTTTCTACTTTCTTCACTCAGTTAATTCTTACGCAGCTCTCAAGACTCAGCTTTGGGTTCAGGGGCAAATATCTAAATCAACTCTACAAATAGCCCCAGGATGTCCACAGTCTGCAAGGCAGATATGCAGCTGGCTTTGACAAACCACACCAAGTCACATCAACGAACGTCTTGTGTGTCATCGGGTTTTCCTCTCCCCACTTTCCCTTCCTTCCTCCTCTAGGAGTCCATCAAGTCTTCTTTCAGGTCCTGAAGTTTCAAGCACAGCAAGCCTAAGAGTAGTAACCTCAAATTAAGGGGTTTCCCTCCCAACCGCGCTCTGCATGGCAGGGTCGCCACATGGCCCTTGCCCTGGGATTTCTCGGTCCAGTGCGGTGGTCTGCATCGGCTTATTTTCAGCTGCTAAGTAATGTCTGACTCTTTTGCAGCCTTCTGTCCATGGGATTTCCCAGGCAAGAATACTGGAGTGGGTTGTTGTTTCCTTCTCCGGGGGAATCTTAGCAGCCTAGGGATTGAACCCATGTCTCCTGCATTGGCAGGGCGATCCTTTACCACTGGGCCGCCTGGGAGGCCCCTGCATTGGCTTATTGAAAGTCAATACTTAGTCCAAATGACGGACTCACATAAAGGAACACCGATGCTTGGCCCAGCAGCTCTGGAATCAATATTGTAGAATCTAAAGTGAAATAAAAATAGAAAGGGAGAAATGAAGGAAGGAAGGAGGAGAAGGGGAGAAAGAAGGAAAAAGGAAGAAGCAAGGATTCGTTCAGTTTCTACTATGGACGAGACTTTGGTGGTGCAGCGGTAAAGAATCTGCCTGCCAGAGCAGGAGCAGCAAGTGACCCAGGTTCGATCTCTGAGTTGGGAAGATCCCCTGGAGGAGGAAATGGCATCCCATTCCAGTATTCTTGCCTGAAAAATCCCTTGGACAGAGGCACCTGGTGGCCTATAGTTCATAGAATCGCAGACACGACTGAGCACGCATACAGCAGACTTTATACAAAAAGCTGGTGCTCGATAGGTTTACTTGACCTCCATTTATGAAGCACTTACTCTGTTCCAAAGATACCAGACACTGAGGATATAGAGGCAAATAAGCATTTACTCAGTCTTTGCAAAGCTTATGATTTAGGGAGGCAGACAAGTACCTAATGAGTACCCAACAGAATCATTTTTATGTACAGAAGGCTATGGAGGCACACAGGAGGGAACGATTTTCTTTGGTTGGGGAGGGAGGTGGTCAGAGAAGACTTCACAGAAGACTTATAGGAGTTTTGAGCTGAGACGGATGGGGGAGTGTCCCAAGCAGAGACCTGCAGGAGCAAAAGCATGGAAATGCACACAGCTGCTTGTATATTTGGGATTGCTGAGGACTTTGGCTCAAAGTGGCTCCTACTCGCCAGTGCCCAACAGAGTAGCTCCCTGTGTGTTTACTTTTCTTTATTTGCCTTTAATAATTAAGCACTAAGGAGGTGGCTTTGATTGTCAGCCTCACTCTTGGGGTTAATTAGATATTTCCAACTAACTAGCCAAACGCTTGCTTTTGTCCCAAGCTTGGCTCCCCCTTTCTTTCCCTTTCCCCAAACATTGATTTCTCCAGGGAGCTCTTGTTGGAGAACTGACTGGAACTAATTATTCGAGATAATTAAGATCGCTAAGCAAAGCAATTCAATTCTTTCCATTAAAAAAATATTTTTTTTTGAGAAATGTTAATGCCTGCATAACACACCATCAATAAAACTCTTTTTAAAAGGTTAAGTTGGCTGAGTGCAGCATTGAATTGAGAATGACTGGGTTCAAACGAAATCCAGTAAAGATATTTAGCAGAGTAATGAAGTTTATTCGGGAACAAATGGCTTTTGCTTGTCAGAGTTTGTTTTTACTCAAGGCAGCCTTGAAATGCAAAGGACCAGGTCAGCCCAAGACAACTGTATTAAAAGAAGTTTGTTTTCTGTGACCGTCTTTGCCCACCCTCTGCTCTTCCTCTCTCCCTCCAAAGTATAAGCCTGGGAATCTGACTTCCTTTTTTCCTTCATTTCCTTCCAAGCTTGGGTCCTCTAAGGCTATAATTCTCTCCAGTGTCCTCTGCATCACAAAAGGATGATACATAGGTCAGAACTCTCGTGACAACTTGGGGAGGGGGGTGGGTAGAATATACAGTATTGAAAAAGCAACCTGAATTTGATGCCAACATTTAAACATTTGGAGATGTCACATAAATCCAAATTTCTAGCTCTTAGAAGCCTGGCATTCCTCCATGATAGCAATTGACTGGAAGAGAGCAGCGCTGTCCCTTTTAGACCATGCACACGCGCCAAGAGCCCACCCAGCCTCCTCCATTTTTTACCTGACCATGCTTGGTCCTGTAGGCATTGAAGTTTGGAGCCCTTGATGGAAATTACTCTTTCCACTTTCCCCCTTCGCCACTGCACTCAAACTAGCATTTTCTCTTTTCTTGGACAGATTTTAATTTTGTGATCAGAAAACAATCTGATTAAGCAAATCCATTTACTGAGAGTAAATGGCTGATTGTTTGCTTAATCCCAGCAGGGTGACTGCATTTTCAAATGGTTTCACTTGGATCTCTGTTCAACTTTTGGGTCCTGTGCCAGAGAAAAAGGAAGAATATTAGGTTATAGGGGGAGTCTTATCGGATAGCCAAATCACCTGGGTGGTCTTCAGATGCTTTCACGGTTGCAGCATGCCTTCATGGAGAGAGAAGGGGTTTGTGCTCAAACAGATCCAGGCCCATATCTGGACTGTCCCTTGTTATCTCTGGTGACCTTCACAGTTTCTGAGCCTCTGGTTTGCACATCTGGAAATATAGCTTGTTCCTAGGACTGTTGAAAGGTTCTGCTGGATCAGTGGATGGAAAGTGCTTAAAACATATTAGCTGCCAAAGAAATATTACTCTTGCTACTTTTACTTTTATCTGGGCCTGGAGAGAGATATTCTGAATGTGTCTGAATGACTACAGAATCTCACTGTTTTATTTACAAAGAATTATATTCAAAATAAATGTCGAAAAACACATTTACTATTTAAAAAACACTTGCTTAAATTACCTGATTTGGTGATGCCCATATAGAACCATCCTCCTAGCTAGAAATTGTGCAAAAGATAACTCACTCACTTATTCATTCTTTTATTGGTGCTTGAATTTATTCAACAAGCCTCTGTCGGGTCTGTTTTAATCAGCTTTCACCAGGTTATGATGTGATAAGAAACACACCCAAAACCTCAGTGGCATACAACCGAATAGCTACTTCTGCTTCATATTCTGTACTGGTTGCAGGTCAGCTATGGTTGTAGCTCTGTTCTGGCTTCCGGGACCCAGGATGAAGGAGCAACCTCTCTCTGGGCCTTGCCATTCTTATAGCAGAGGCGGGATGGGAGCTGACATAGCATGCAATGCTTTCTGAAGTTGCTTTCTGGAACCGTTGACCATCACTACCCCCTCACATCTCATTGGCCAAAAAACAAGCCACACGATCACGTTGTTGTTGTTTAGTCACTTAGCCGTGTCTGACTCTCCACGACCCCATGGACTGTAGCCTGCCAGGCTCCTCTGTCCATGGGATTTCCCAGGCAAGAATACTGGAGTGGATTGGCATTTCCTCCTCCAGGAGATCTTCCCAACTGAGGGATCGAACCTGCGTCTCCTGCATTGACAGGCGGGTTCTTTCCCACCGACCACCTGGGAAACCCCAAACATGATCCTGGGTGCTGTCAATGGGCATGGAGACTACTTTTCTCTTAGGAGAATGCTGCAAGTCACAGCAATGGGGAGGGGACAGTACGCTAAGTGCTAGGCATAAAAGAATGGACATGATATGGGCTTGTCTCTCAATGAACTTACAGTTTAGAGAGGAAGATGGACCCGACATGATTGCAGGGAAACATAATTAATGGCTTTAATAGCTCATAACGAGCACTGTTGTAAGTAATTTACACGTATTAAGTAATTTAATCCTCATACAACTCTGTGATGTACTGTGTGTTATTATATCCTCTCCATTTTATGCGAGGAACAGGGGCACTCATGGTCAAGAAACTCACCCAAGATCATAGAGACAGTCCCTGGCAGGGATCAGACATACCTGGGTGATGTGACTCAGGGGTTGTTTGCTTGACCACAGCACTGAACTGTTGCTCTGGGTATGATGGTAGGGAGTCCCCGAGGCTCTGGTGGCATAGGCTAGAGGTAGGGATGTGGAACCACTAGATGAGATGATCCTTAAGGACGGAGGAGGATTTAGCCAGTTAGGAAAAGTCACTCCTGATGGAGAGGAAAGAAGAAACAGAGGCTCAGAGTGGCCCAATGTCCTGAGGGCGGTACCAGGAGCATTTGGATGCTGCTGAAGCTGAAGATGCGTAACTGCAGAGAAGCCAGATGACGGAGTCTGGTTTTATCTTTTAAGGTTCTGGGGAACCACTTAGAGTGGCTTTGGAAGTACAGGGAGACTAGTGTGGGGCGATTACAACATGTCCCTCTATCTCCCTCCTCCAAACAGATTTCCTAATAGGAAATACATTTTCCTATTTGCAGGATCATTTTTTCCTTGCTGCCTGCCTCTGCCTCCCCAGGGTAGGTGTGCTGAGTGTGGAGCAGAGGTCGATGGCTTCTGCGTTGATGAAAGAGACAGCTGATGTGCTCTGGTTGTGGTATTTCTACCGCAGCACACTTGCCGTCCACAGGTTTGCAGAAACATCGAGCATTTCTGTTTCTCCTGCGAAGCAGAATGTCGGCAGCTTTATTTTTCTCCAGGGTGTAGTGCCGAATGTTATTTATCGTTCTGACTCTGAATTCGGTGGTGTCTTTCTTTTCTATTTCCTTCTGACAGATGATTTGCTCTTGAACAATTAACAGACTGAAGGCTGCGTTCCATCTCCTCACGCTCTCCTGCCAAGGCACCCCTGGGAGTTCAGCAGGAGGAAGGCTTTCTTCTTGCTCCGATTACTCCTGCCCAGCATCAAGGAGGATTAATTAACCCACCAGGTTTCGCCTCATTACCAGGAAGGAAGAAAAGTCAGTGACACCGGAATTCAAACGTGGAGAAGCCAAGAATTCGGTGCTCGAGAGCCTGAGCGCCCTTCTAAGACAGCCCCAGCTGGCCAACGGGTGACCCGGTTGGTACAAGGGGCGGGCCCTCACAGTCCTTGTGTGAGTCATCCTCAGAACTCACACTTCCATTCTGCAGAATTGACCACAAACTCTGAGCGGAGCCCCACAGAGGCCAATAAGAAACTGTCTCATCCTTCAGAAGCTCACTGTCTGGTCTGAACTGGGGACCACAATCACACCCATTTCCCTGGGTTGTTGTGTGAATTGATTAAATGTGGTACTACATGTACTTGGTAACTAAGTGTTATATAAACGTTAGTTATTACCATCTTAACACGGTATGCAGACATTTCAGCAGTGGCTGAGCCCTTGTTTGGGAATAGGACTGTATGTGGGGCTACTGGTTAGGTGAAAGGATTGAAATCACTGTCTTTGCTGTTCTGGAAAGTGCAACAGATGAGCACGTGAAATACTAACGACAGACCCCCGGGCCTCAAAACAAAGGTTCATCTCACATGCCAGCCAGGGCTGGTTGGATGGTAGCCTGGAGTGCTTGCTAAAATGGATTCTAAAGTTGTTTCTAAGTTCAGTTTAAAAGGATGTTGAGGCCAAAATGAAGAGCTTGTTGGTTTTCAAATCGCATTGACCCAGTGTTTATCCACGAAGGCAGGCTGAAGCCTGGAGCCTAACATGAGGCGGGTGTGGCAGGTCAACCTCAGGTAAACGTTGTGCAGAAGATGGAACCTATCCTTGGAGCCTGCATCTGGAAAAGCGACTGATTACAGCTGGGAGTTACAGTCCTCAGGAAGGCATGCCAAAAGACATCAAAACCCTGTGCTAACACAGGCCCTGGGAAGCCCAGGATGAAAAGCTGGGAGCCTCTGAACGTTCAGGAACTGGAATGGGGCATTGGGGCAGGTAACCAGGACTGCATACAACTCCAGGAGCTACAGCTGGAAAGTTGGGTACACTCATGGAAGATGAAGTCCAAGTTTACATCTTTCACGATGAGTCCTGCTTACCCTTTGAACCCACCTACCTGTTGATCTTGAACAGATCCAAGACTGTAAGGAGATAAAAAAAATTCTGTATGAAGGTCAAGAAGCAACAGTTAGAATTGGACATGGAACAACAGACTGTTCCAAGTTGGGAAAGGAGTGTGTTAAGGCTGTATATCATCACCCTGCTTATTTAACTTACATGCAGAGTACATCATGAGAAATGCTGGGCTGGAGGAAGTGCAAGCTGGAATCAAGTTTGCAGGGAAAAATATCAATAACCTCAGATATGCAGATGACACCACCCTTATGGCAGAAAGTGAAGAGGAACTAAAGAGCCTCTTGATGAAAGTGAAAGAGGAGAGTGAAAAAGTTGGCTTAAAATTCAACATTCAAAAAACTAAGATCATGGCATCCGGTCCTATCACTTCATGGCAAATAGATGGGGAAACAATGGAAACAATGAGACTATTTTCTTGAGCTCCAAAATCACAGCAGATGGTGACTGCAACCATGAAATTAAAAGTCACATGCTCCTTGGAAGAAAAGCCATGACTAAACTAGACAGCATATTAAAAAGCAGAGACATTATTTTGCCAACAAAGGTCTGTCTAGTCGAGGCTATGGTTTTTCCAGTGGTCATGTATGGATGTGAAAGTTGGACTATAAAGAAAGCTGAGCACTGAAGAATTGATGCTTTTGAAGTGTGGTGTCAGAGAAGATTCTTGAGAGTCCCTTGGACTCTCAAGGACTCTCAATCTTAAAGGAACTCAGTCCTGAATATCCATTGGAAGGATGGATGCTGAAGCTGAAACTCCAATACTTTGGCCACCTGATGCGAAGAGCTGACTCCTTGGAAAAGACCCTGATGCTGGGAAAGATTGAAGGCAGGAGGGGAAGGGGGTAATAGAGAATGAGATGGTTGGATGGCATCACTGAGTCGATGGACATGAGTTTGAGCAAGCTCCGGGAGTTGGTGAAGGACAGTGAAGCCTGGCTTGCTTCAGTTCATGGGGTCACAAAGAGTCGGACACAACTGAGTGACTGAACTGAACTGACCTGTTGATCTTGAACAAATCCAAGACTGTAATGAGGTAAAAGTACCATTAGGTGGCGATGTACGAATGTTTTTTTTTTTCCTTGTTCCCAAAGAGGAGTGCCTTGGGTTTGTCTTTAACCCTAATCCTAGGCTCACAAGCACCCACTCCAGTGTTCTTGCCTGGAGAATCCCAGGGACGGGGGAGCCTGGTGGGCTGCAGACTCTGGGGTCGCAGAGTCGGACACGACTAAAGTGACTTAGCAGCAGCAGCAGCAGCAGCAGGCTCACAAGCAACTAACTCACCCGTACCTCTGAGTAGAGAGAACAGTTTTAGCATCCCCAAGTGCCAGCGGCACGCGAGGGCTGTGTGCCGCTAGGTGAACGTGTGGGCGTGTGCGTGCATGCTCACGCTTGCCTGTCTGCGTGTGTTCTGCTTCAATGTCGGTGACCAGCAAATGAGGCCGCAGGAACACTCTGGCAGCAACTGACCACGCGGGGCCACACTCTGTGAAAATGGATTGCCTCTGTCTTCTCTGCTTGATCCTTGCTGAGGGAAAAGACTTAAATTAGATTTCGAGGAGCGCTCCATGGCAACCCTCTTTGGAACAAGCTCATTTCCCTAGAAGATGCTGATTTTTCTCCCGGTTTGAAAAGGCCTCCTAGTCCCTTTGCCCCAGACAGGCGGTATTCCTTCCCAACTCCACTTCTCTGTCTTGATGCTATAGTTGGGTGGCCAGTGGAGGCTTCTCCCCATCCTGCTCTTCTCTCTCTGAGTCTTAACCACACTGCTCATCAGCTTCCCACCTAAGCACAGGGCTGCTACCAGCTTCCGCGGAGTCCCCAAAGTCAGAGGAACAAAATCAGCCTTTCTCTGTTCATCCAGGTTGTACTAGAGTCCTCTCGCCCTGGGGGTGGGTGGAGGGGGGAGCACACATTGTTAGTTTTGTCTTTTTAATTGAAATATATTTGATTTACAATGTTGTTATGTGTGTGTGTGTTCTTTGTAAGATACTATACATTATTACAATTTATTGAGTACCCTTCCCTGTGCCATACAGTAGGTCCTTGCTGGTTATCTATTTTACATACGCTGGTGCATAGATGTTAATCTGAACCTCCTAATTTATCCCTTCCCACCCTTTCCCCTTTGGTAACTGTAAATTTGTTTTCGAGGTCTATGAGTCTGTTTCTGTTCTGTAAATAAGTTCATTTGGATCACCTTTTATAGTCCACTTTTAAGCAATATCATATGATATTTGTCTTTGTCTGACTCACTGCCAATTTTGGTTTATAAGTCAAAACAAAGACAAAGTGTGATTCTGAAGGAAAATGCCTCTTGGTGAAAGACATACTTAAAAGTGCTGAAGAATAAATTCTGTTCTGTCCTTGGTGGCCACCCTGTCAGCAACTTTGCTTAATTTTCTGTTGCTTATAGTCTCGCTCTGTGTGTCTAGGGAAGAGTTTCACCCATATTCCTTGAATTCCTCCCTAAGGCAAAGGTACTAGGCCAGGAGCCACAAAGAGACCCGGTTTGTAAAACTCAGCCTTTGCTCTGCACTTTCTTTTACCCAATTTGAGATGGACTAGTCACCCATCCGCACAAATACAGATACTACTGTGCCGGGTGACGCTCACGTATGCTGCATGGCCTATGAGTGGGCCCACATCAGGCACAATGAACCCCTGAGTGGGCTGGAATGCCATTCTTCCTTGTCTGAAAAAAGATAAAAGAATACAAATGTGAGCCGTCTTGCAGGAATACTGTTGAATCTGCTCCGTTTTACACATTTACAGGAGTCGAAGCTATTTAGTCTAATAGATAAAAATGGTACAAAGATAACTAGGGTAGGAAGCAGAATATAGAAAGTAAGATACAGCACATGGTGAATTCTAGGGCTTTAGGAGATGGGAGCGACGCAGCTGAGAGCAGGGGCGTGGGCACTGGGAAAGGGCCCTCCCCTGAGATAAGCTTTGATGGATGAATGAACGATTTCAAGGGATGTATTTTTTTAGCTTTATTGATGTATAGCTGACAAATGAATTTGTAAGTTATTTAAAATGTTTATTGTGATGATTTGATCTATGTATAGATTGTGAAAGGATTCTCACCACGTAGTTAATCAGCACATCTATCACCTCTCATGTTTATCTTTTTTGTTTGTATTTTTAAATGAGAACATTTAAGTTCTCTCTAAGCAAATTTCAAACAATTGTTATCAACTATAGTTATCATGTTTTAGAACAGATCCTCAGACCTGCTTAACTTATGAAAGTTTGTGCCCTTCGACCAACCTCTCCCTATTTAGACACCCCCAGCTCCTGGTAATCACCTTTGCACTCTTTGCTTTTATGAGTTCGACATTTTTGGATTCCACTTGTAAGCGAGATCAAATGCTATTTGTCTTTCGGTGTCTGGATTATTTTGCTTAGCATAATACCCCCGAATCCATCCGTGTTGTTGCAGGTGGCAAGGTTTCCTCCTTTTCCTGCCTGAATAATGTTCCACTAGGTATATAAGTGTGTGCGTGTGGTGTATGCGTGCCTGCGTGTATCTTATTCTTTATCTCCTCCTCTGTGGATGGAGGGTCTTTTCCATGTGTTGACTGTTGCGAATAAGGCTGCAGTGAGCACGTGAGTGCAGCTTCTTCTTTGAGAGAGTCATTTTATTTCCTTTGGACGTATACCCCGAAGTGGGATTGCTGAGTTATATGATGGTTCTCCTTTTAGTTTTTTGAGACTCTGTGCTATTTTCATAGCGGCTACACACGTTTAAATTCCCACCAAGAGTGCACAAGGTGTCCCTTTTTGCCATGTCCTCACCAACACTTTTCTCTTGCCTTGTTTGATGAAACCGTTTTAGCAGATGTGAGGTGATACCTCATTGTGGCTTTGGTTTGCATTTCCCTGAAGACTTAGGGACGTTGAGCTGTTTTTAAGTAGCTGTTGGACATTTGTTTATCTTCTTTGGAAAATGTCTGTTCGGTTGCTCTGCTCATTTTAAAATTAGATTGCTTGGGTTTCCTTCTATTTTTCTTACTTTAGCTGTATGCTTTCTTTATATGTTTTGGGTATTAGTTCTTTATCAGTATATGATTTGAAAATATTTTCTCCTGTTTTTGATGGTTTCCTTTGCTGTTTAGTAGTGTTTAATTTTTTGTAGTCTCACTTGCTTACTTCTGTCTTTGCTTTTGATGTCATACCCCAAATAACCATTGCCAAGACCGACGTCAAGGAGCTGTCCTCTTATATATGTTTTTTCCCCCAGAGTTTCATGGTTTCGGATCTTACATTCAAATCTTTAACCCATTTTTGAATTGATTCTTCTGTATGATATGAGGTAGGGTTACTCTTTTGCACGAGGCTGTCAGTTTTCCCAGCACCCTTTACTGAAAAGACTATGCTTCACGATTGTATATTCTTGACTCCTTTGTCACACAGTAACTGACCATATATGCCTATGTGTATTTCTGGGTTCTCCAATCTGTTTAGTTGTCTGTTTTTATTACTACAGCTCGGTAAATAGTTTTAAATAGGGAAGTGTGATGTCTTCAGCTTTGTTCTTTTTTCTCAAGATTACTTTAGTTGTTTAAGGTCTTTTGTGGTTCTATATAAATTTTAGGATATTTTTTAACATTTCTGTGGAAAATGGCATTGAAATTTTGATAGATGTTGCACTGAATCTATAGACTGTTTGGGGCGCTATGGACATTTCAACAATATCAATTCTTCCTTCCGTGGTTTGGAGCGTCTCCATGTATTTGTCTCTCCTTCAGTTTCTTTCCTCAGTGTCATGTGGGTTTCAGTGTACAGATTATTCCTCTCCGTGGCTAAATTTATTCCTAGGTATTTTATTCTTTTTTGATGCAATTGTAAACGTGATTGTTTACTGTAAGGTATTTTTTTAATGTTTTTATTGAGATATACTTCAAATACTACAAAATTCATCTATTTAAGGTGTACAGTGCAATAAGTTTTATATATTCATGGAGGTAAGCAATCATCACAGCAATCTAAATTTAGAACATTTTGTCACTGTTACAGAAAGAAAGCCAGCGCTAATAAGCAATCATTCCTGTTTCCCACCACTTCTCAATTCTAGACAACCAGTAATCTACATTGTGTCTCTGTAGATTTCTGTATTCTAGGTATTTTATGTTAATGGCATTATATAATACATGGTCTTTTGTGGCTGGCTTCTTTCACTTAGCATGATTTCAAGGTTCATCCATGTTGTAGCATGTATCAGTATTTCAATTTTTTATGGCTGGATAATACTCCATCGTATGCCACATTTTGTTTATCCAGTCACCAGTTGTAGGACATTTGAGTTATTTCCAAATTTTGGCTACTGTGAGTAATGGTGCAATGAACATTTAGGTACAGGTTTTTGTATGAATGTATTTATCTTGGATATGTACCTAGGAGAAGAATTACTATGTCATATGTTACCTCTTACATGGAACTTTTTGAGAAACTGCCAAACTGTTTTCCAAAGGGATTGCTACTTATTTCATCCCCATCAGCAACAATGAGGATTCCAACTTCTCCTTATACTTGTTATTGTCTGTCTTTTTAATAATAGACATCCTGGTGGCTATGACATGGTATCTTATTGGGGTTTTGATTTACATTTCCCTAAATACTGATGATGCTGAGCATCTGTTCATGTGCTTATTGTCCGTTTATATGGGGGTTTAGGGGAAGAAATGTTTATTCAAATTCTTTGCCCATCTTAATTGGATTCTATGTCTTTTTATTATGGAGTGAATGAATGAGTTTTTGAGAGGCAGAGTTTAGTAACAAAAGCTTCCATATGGAAAAAGGTGAATGCTAGTCAAGAGTGGGAAATAAAACTGATTGGCTGGAGGGTAGCATTTATGTAGGAGATGCGGATCTGGATTTAGCAGAGATAACTGCCAGACATCTCTATTTATCTATCAAATGGGGATAGCAATAAGACAAGATGCAATAAAGAACCAGTGTTTACAGACAGGATAAGCTCATACAGAAACTGATGAGATTGCTGTTACTGGCTGCCTAAAATGGGTTGATCACGACCTTAGGAATATTATGTGTGATCTGATTTAATCCTCCCAACCACTCTATGAGTTCTCCACTTTTCATATGGGGTAACTAAAGGTCAGAGAAGTTAAATAACTTGCCCCAGGTTACCCAGCTAATAAACTGCAAAAATAAATGCCAAACCCAGGCCTGTCAGCTTCTGCATGCCTTGGGAACTGCAGTGCACCGCTTGGGGGAAACAACTGCAGCAGAAAGTTTGGGACTCTTACTGTTTAGAACCTCGACTGCTCAGAACACAAGTTTATGCTTCGTTAGAAGGCATGGGGGAGCTGCCACCCATGAGCAGGGAAGACTAGAAAGACAGAGCTGGATAGTTTTGGAGTAAGTGTCCAGAAGCTGGGAGATGGGTTTGGAGGCCATTAAAACTGTCCAGTTGAAGGATATAGAGGGCAAAACTGAAAAGGTCACAAGTCACCTCAGAAGCAGCACAGATATGCAGAGCTGTGCTCAGGCCAGCTTGTGCCAGCTCATGAGAGCCAGTTATTAAATTGTCAGTCATGTGTTAAACATTGCCTTTATTATAACTTAAATTCAGTTCAGTTCAGTTCAATCGCTCAGTCGTGTCTCTTTGCGACCCCACAAAGACCCCAGGCCTTCCTGGCCATCACCAACTCCCTTACATAAACTCAAAAATTTTAAATTCATATTAAAAGCAAAGATAATATCATATGATCCAGGAATATCACTCCTGGGGTGTATATCCAGAGAAAACACTAATTTGAAAACATGCATGCACCTCAAATTTCACAGCAGCACCAATTACAACAGCCAAGACACAGAATCAGCCCTAATGCTCACTGACAGATGAATGGATGAGTGGATAAAGAAGATGTGGGACTTATACGCAGTGAGACATTGCTCAGCCTTAGAAGAAATGAAGTGACGCCATTTGCAGCAACATGGATGGACCTAGAGATTATCATTCTAAGTGAAGTCAGACAAAGACAAATATCATGTATTACTTATATGTGGAATCTAAAAAGACTGACACAAATAAACTTATTTACAAAACAGAAATAGATTCACAGACATAGAAAATAAATGTATGGCTACCAAGGGGGAAAGGCAGGAAGGAATAAATTAGGGGTTTGGGATTAGCAGATACAAACTATTCGTAAAATAAATAACAAGGTCCTACCATATATCACGGGGAATTGTATTCAATATCTTGTGATAATTTATAATGGAAAAGAATCTGAAAATAGGTAGGTATGTACGTCCATGCTCAGTTGCTTCAGTCATGTCTGACTCTTTGCGACCCTACGGGGTCGCAGGCTCTTCTGTCCATGGGATTTTCCAGGCAAGAATACTGGAGTGGGTTGCCACGCCCTCCTCCAGGGGTCTTCCCGATCTAGGGAGGGAATCCATGTCTCCTGTGTTCCAGGCGAATTTGTTACCGCTGAGCCACAGGGAAGCCCCATATATATGTATATACATATGTGAAAAAGTGTGTGTGTGTGTACACATATAACTGAAATTAACACAGCTTTGTAAATCAACTATACTTCAATGGAAAATACCCAAACAGGTAGCACTAGTGGTAAAGAACCCACCTGCCAATGCAGGATTCATAACAGACACAGGTTCGATCCCTGGGTTGAGAAGATCCCCTAGCAGAGTCAGACACAAGTGAAGCGACTTAGCGTGTGTGCACGCACACACACACACACAAAGTTAGTACAATACTCAAAATGCATAGCTTCTGGGTTGTTTGACTGCTTTTTGCTGATATCTATGCTCTTGAGGTTACTTCGTCTGGTTTTCTATATGGTGGAAAGGCCATGTGATGGGACACTCATGTAGGTCTTATCCCAAGGTTCACTGACATCATATTGGTACCTTGAAATTGTCCACAGTGGGGTAGTTATAGCAATCAATTCCATAAACCCGGGGTTTTCTTTGAGAGGGTGTTGCTTGTTGTTGAAACATTTACCAGCCACCACTGGGCAGCAGAGATGCTGGGAAGAACTGGGCAATTGCACAGATGGAGTGCAAAGGGCAAGGCCAAGGAATGGTGTGAGGGTTTCTGGTCTGAGACAGTCGCCGGCAAGTTCTGCCCGTGAGGGATGTGGGGTGTGGAACGATGGGGAGGACAGGCTGACCAGGGGACTGCTTTCTCCAGGAGGCATGTCTGTCTCAGGCTTTGAGAGGGAAAGAGGGATCGGTCCAGGGATGGTGGAGCATGTGGCACTCACAGGCTTAGTCTGTGGGTTCTTTGTTTAGTCACCTGATGTCTTCAGCCATAGGACGAGGAGTGGGGCTTTCCAGGGCAGAGATTTTACCTCTGACGGAGTGCTCCAGTGATCACGTTCTCTGGGAAGCTAAACGCTTACTAATAACTAGGTGTCTGACTTTGGAAAGCTTACTTAGCCACTCCAAGCCTCCGTTTCCTCTTCTGTTGTATTAGGACATTGAATGAAGCATTTCCAGCTTGAGTTCTCTGAGCCTTTGCCCTTCATGCTGTGTCTCCTTGCTGTCTGCTCCACTGCTTGGAAGACTTGCCTGAGTTCTGGGGGCTCTGCTCCCAAGAGAGTAATTTATGAAGCAGTCACTCATCTGGGCATCATCCATCAGGTGGGGGAGGAGGGACTGTGATGCCGTCAGCCTGCGTAAGGGTGCTACAGAAAGGCTTTATCAAATGAAATGGGACGGATGGATGGCGGGCTTCCCAGTGTCAGGGAAATATTGATTCAGGCAAATGTATGATCTATCACATGAATATCTCAGAGGCTGTTGCAAATAGAGACACTGCGGTATGGAGAGTGTTTTTTACATGATGAAGGATGGCTTTTTTGGTGCTGCTTCACTGCAATGAGAAGTGATGTGTGGAGCCCTAGCCTCACTCCCAAATGGTGCATTATGGAAACAATGATGCTCTTTCATCATGACAGGTAAGCGGAGAAATGCACAATTATGGTCCTAATAAAATCAGAGGGAGAGAGATGACAGCAGCTTCTCTAGGGACCCAGAGCTGCCTGGGACCAGGCGAGGTGCAAGGCTGCTAATCAGACTCTCCCGAAGGTGCCTTTCGGAGGGGGTGGCGAGGGAACTGCTGGCTCCCTGCGCTGTTGTTTATCTTGCCTGAGAATCAGTGAGCCCACAGGCTTCATCAGGCCTTAGTCACGCTAGTTATTGCAGTCACTATTGGATTCATCTTAATCGAAAGTGTCCTAATTTTACATTTAAACCCACTTTCTATTTCTCTTTGTACTGGCATTTAGGCCTATAAACAAACCTGCTTTGATGGTGCTGAAACTGAGCTCAGAGAGGTCGTTTGACTCATCGAGGCTATTTTCCTATTTGGCACAAAAGCTAGGACCAGAATTCAGGCTTCCCAAACAGTCCAGGACTGATTCCTGCCATGCATCAGTTTTGAAGAATACTACAGAGAAAATGCTCACCTCAGTAAACTCCCCCACAGCCCATTTGGAAATGTCAAAAACTGCATTCCATTCAAACTAGTGTTAAAGGACGAGACCCTTCTTGTTTGCCTTCTTCTGTGGGCCTGGAGAAAGATACACTTGGATTCCCAACTCAACTCTGCTATTTCCAACCCTATATGTTCCAAATATTCACTATTTCTAAGCCTCAGTTACTGTTACCATATCTTTAAATAGAGATGAACCCATAGTCAACCTGTATTAGCTAGGCATCTATTATGTGCCAGGTACTAGGATAGATGCTGATAATCATAGTGGTGACCTCATTAGTATTTTGGCAAAAATTAAATGAAATGAAGGCAAGTAAAGTACTATACATGGTGCCTGGCCATTGTTAAACATTCAGCTGGTGCTAGCAATTAACATGAGGATAAAGTTCCCAGATGTCCTTACTTCTTCCTTTTATGAGTATTTATTTGAGGGCCTGATATAATCTAAGTGTCAAGGAGTGAAAAAAGCACAGTCTCTCTCACTGAGGAGTTCTATCTCATGGCACTGCGCATCCTGGGATTGAATCCTGCCCCTGCTATTGGTTCAATAGTGTCAAGCCTACGCAATGTCTAGTCCAGCACCTCAAACAAACTTATCACTCAATCAGTGATGCTGATTACCATTACTGTATTATCATTACTCTTAGATTATTATTAAGAGTATTCAGGGCAATATGGGGCTTCCCTGGTGGCTTAGACAGTGAAGAATCCGCCTGCGATGCAGGAGACCCAGGTTTGATCCTTAGGTCAGGAAGATCACTTGGAGAAGGGCATGGCAACCCACTCCAGTATTCTTGTCTGGAGAAGTCCATGGATGGAGGAGCCTGGAAGGCTACAGTCCATGGGGCTGCAAAGAGTTGGACATGACTTAGTGACTACAGGATCAAAAAATGTAATATGAATGTACGAGGTGCCTAGAACATCAGTAGCATTTAGTTGATGATGCTGAGCATTATGCTGTTAGATACTTTCAGTGCAAGGTGAATATCCTGAAGGGAGCAAAGAGCAAAGGGGCCATAAAGGCGTGAGTTCTCAGAGCCAGCCTTTGACAGGTATATTGAAGTTGTTCTGAGAGGAAAGGAAGAGAGGGCCTGCCACAGCTGACGGAACCCAACGAGCAGAGCTCAAACAGTCCGGAGAGGGGGCAAGTTCCGTGTGGCTAGAGGAAAGGGTGGAGAAGGCAATGGCACCCTACTCCAGTACTCTTGCCTGGAAAGTCCCATGGGCGGAGGAGCCTGGTAGGCTGCAGTCCGTGGGGTCGCTAAGAGTCAGACACGACAGAGCGACTTCATTTTCACTTTCCACTTTCATGCATTGGAGAAGGAAATGGCAATCCACTCCAGTGTTCTTGCCTGGTGAATCCCAGGGACGGGGGAGCCTGGTGGGCTGCGGTCTATGGGGTCGCACAGAGTCGGACACGACTGAAGCGACTTAGCAGCAGCAGCAGCAGCAGAGGAAAGGGCTAGCTGGGGAGGGCGTGTCAAGGTGAGGCCAGAAAGGTGGGGCGAAAAGACACTGTAAGACACCCAGGAGTGTGTTCTGTGGAAACTGGCAGTGGGGAGCCATTGCCGATTTATCAGGGCATGTTTTGGGATGGGAGAACAGGCAGGATGCTTTTCCTGGCCCCTCCTGTCACCCGACCTCAGTCATCCAGCTAAATGCTCAGCCAGTAGCCCTGAAACTGATGTCCCTCTGTCCCTGCTCTTAGGGGGTTGCGCCTGGAGTGGGATTTATACTCATCTTGCCCCCTGCATGGCCCCGTCTTGGTGGAAGCTTGGCTGAGCATCTGAATTCACCTCCCAGAGCAAAAGGAAGACAGATTCTGAGCCAGACTGTTTGAGCTCCACTTAGCTGAACTGCATTTCCAAAGTGTCCAGGTTCAGGGGCTTCAAGGCTGAAGCAACGTCCCTGTGATTGATACCTAAAACTTGATGTGGCTGATCCTGCCCACTGGTCTCTCCGGGACTCATCGAATAAGGAAAAAGCAGATGTGAGCAAAGTCTCTCCTGCAAGCCCACCGTATCAGGGAGGTTGAGCTCCTTCACTGTTCTTTCTCTGTTTCCCTTCCATTTCCTTTTATGTTGGTGCCTTTCCTGATAATCAGCATCAGTAATTGAATGGTAATTGTGTTCGGGCATCTAGTACATTCATATTGCCCTGAAAGTATCCGTTTATCTGTTTAATAACAATCTAACAGCAATGTTAATAGGATAACGATAGTCTGCATTATTAGTTGAATGCTAATTGTGTTTGAGGCACCGTGCTAGACGTGCACACAGATAAGCTTGACACCTCACATGAGCTTGCATGTTTATGCCAGGAGCAAAGGGAGGTTTCAAACCCAGAATGCCCTGTGCCCTAAGACAGATCTGTTCTCTGTTCTACATGAATGATGGACTGTTTTCCACTCACCCCTTCGAGATTTTAGCAATGCTACTCACTTGTCAACAGGTTGCCCCTGCATTTTAATTTCCTCTTGCTCAGCAGCAGGTGGTGGGACAGGGGCACAGCTGATTTCTGAACCAATTTGCCCTTCAGGGAGTGGCTTTGGCGTCTCGCCCAGTGACTTCTCTGTGTGGAAGTCACACTGTCCGCCTGGCAGTGGTGCTGAGCCCAGGTCTCTCCCTTGGCCTGCGGGAAGTCCACTGCCTTTAGCCAGGGGCACCCTTGCTTGGCTGCTTCTGGGAGGATTTGATGGGATGGCCATTTCCCACTGCAAAGGGTCAGACCGAATGGGTCAGAGAATCCAGACCTTGCCCTTACTGGAGCTTCTCTCTTCTCTCTGCTTAGGAACTAACTCCCGCAGTGCAATGTAAAACAGAGGAGATATCTACTGGCATCAGACCTTCAATTTCTTATAAAACTTCTGGAGCCTGAGGTGTTCCATGGAGACCAGGACCTCACAAGCCCAGCTGGGTCCTTCATGGCAGAGGTCCCCAACCCCGGAGTCACAGACCAGTATGGGTCCATGGCCTGTTACGTACCAGGCCACACAGCAGGAGGTGAGGACAGGTAAGTGAGCGAAGCCTTAGGAGAGTGTTCTCAAAGAGCAGTGTTTGAATCCCTGGATGTCCCTAAGACTTTTTCAGGATATCTAGGAGATCAAACCACATTTTTTTTTTACATGTATAAAACAAGAAATGAAACATGATTTTATTTAAGGCAGTACTGGGCTACTTCACAAATCATTACCTCAAATATTTATACTGCTCCACACTACTAGTTTCTATCACATTCACAAAAGATTTTTTAAAAATACCAAATGCTTAAAATCTTTGATGTAGCAAATTCTTTATTCACATTTCCATTATATTTCATGGAGTCATAGTAACCATATCCAATTAGAAGTACTGAAAAAAAAAACAGTAGCCATAGGAAATTGCTAAGGAGTCTGCTCTAATTTCACATGAATACCACCCAAAAAATCCTGGAGGATAAATTTACAAAAAGCAGAGAAAGGTGTTGATATAATGTGTCTACTTCATGAAAAGCAATTTTCTTGTGGATAAATGTTTTATGTAAAAATTAATGAACTATGACAGTCTCTAGACTTCAGTTCAGTTCAGTTCAGTCGCTCAGTCGTGTCCGACTCTTTGCGACCCCATGAATCGCAGCACGCCAGGCCTCCCTGTCCATCACCAACTCCCGGAGTTCACTCAGACTCACGTCTATCGAGTCCGTGATGCCATCCAGACATCTCATCCTCTGTCATCCCCTTCTCCTCCTGCCCCCAATCCCTCCCAGCATCAGAGTCTTTTCCAATGAGTCAACTCTTCACATGAGGTGGCCAAAGTACTGGAGTTTCAGCTTCAGCATCATTCTCTCCAAAGAAATCCCAGGGCTGATCTCCTTCAGAATGGACTGGTTGGATCTCCTTGCAGTCCAAGGGACTCTCAAGAGTCTTCTCCAACACCACAGTTCAAAAGCATCAATTCTTCAGTGCTCAGCCTTCTTCACAGTCCAACTATCACATCCATAGATGACCACTGGAAAAACCATAGCCTTGACTAGACTAGTTCAAAAAATTCTTAACTTAAAACAATAAAAGAGCAGTTTTAAAAACTCGATCACTGAGTTAAAAATTAAAATTCCAAATGTAAAAAAAGACAGTGTTCATGCAAATACTAAAATATTATTTTCCTTTCCCACCGTGTTGACATTTGCGCTGGTTCTGACAAAGCAGTGGTGGGCGAGTCGGCTGGCACCTTAGCAGGACTCAAGCCGCGGCACCAAACGTACTAGGAATCCTGTTTTTCACCACAACACATTTGCTGAAGGGAAAAATAAAACTTTGGGTTTCCTTAAGAAACCTTCACTGGGTTCTTCAAAATATTTTGCATGGCAAAATAAGAAGTGTCCATAAAGCACTCTGCCGTATGCTAAAGTACCATGAACATCTGTGGAAAAGCAGCTGTGAGCTTTCCCCACGGAACGCCATGTTTACCTGAAAGAATGGCTGATAGGCAAAATACCATTATTCATACTTGGGTATTTAGCAGGTATTTTCTAAAAAAGGCATGACGTGGGCCAGTCAATTCAGGGAGAACAACTGACAATATTGTTGACAAAAGGAAAACTGAGCTTTCAAGTGAAAATCAGACTTTTGAAGAAATTCTAACCACTGTAAGTTCAATAGCTCCCCAGCTCTTAAGATTTTGAGAGTGATGGTGGTATTAATCGTTGCGACTTCTTGGGGAATGTTATATAATGAACTGTGTCAATTGGAGGATCTGCATAAATCAATGAACGAAATTATTTTCCAAATGGCCAGAGCATACTGTTAGAAAATCATGCATGGATGCATGCCTTTACTTGTTGGATTTCTGTACCATCAGCTTGAGTTGAAAATTTTCAAGTTTGCTAAGTCACTGAGTTATTCTTTCTCATGTGTTTTCCAGCTTCTAAAATGTTGTTGCTTGTGTTTGAGCGTTTAGGTTTGAAATCCTTTTGCAGTAATACAAGTGAGATTTTGGGAAAGAAGAAATGTGTGTCTAAACTATGCGTCTAATCTGTCATAAGAATTTAGAAGTATTTTTTTTCCCCCTTTGAATGGATTAAAATCACCTGAGGTGGTCTAAAATGACCAGATTTTCCGTTGTCCTTTCTACCAACCCCACTTTTAGAGCCTGCTCTGCAGACAGACGTGTGTGTATTCATATGCACATTTGAAAGAGAGGGCAGTCATGTGTGCAGATAGATTTCCAGTCCTATAATTTTTTACCATTGGTTTCACGGCCATTTTTTCAACTACAGTGAAAGTGAAAGTCGCTCAGTCGTGTCTGACTCTTTGCAACTGCGTGGGCTATACAGTCCATGGAATTCTCCAGACCAGAATACTGAGTGGGTAGCCTTTCTCTTCTCCAGGGGATTTTCCCAGCCCAGGGACAGAACTATCTTTTAAATGTCTGTTGTACGTCATGCATGTTAACAGATGTGCAAGGATGTAACTCGCTATAGTTCCTTTCCTCAGAGAATTTCTACTATGGAGAAAGAACTTTTAAACTCTTGGAATAGTACAGTGTGATACATAACTGATTGAAATTGCAAGGTGTTGGGACTAGGTGGTCTAGAACTGAACAAGGGGAGTGAGAGGAGGGTTGGATAGGTAAGGGCTTAGAGAGGCGATGAGGCTGCAGTGAGCCCCAAGGGCAAACTTTGGAGGGGAGAAGTGGAGAGGACATTCTAGGAGGGGGAACTCGGCGTATACCCTCCCTGGCCTGTTGAGTTCTAGCTACGCTAGCCTTTCATATCACTGGCTGGTTTCTGTCCTCTTGCAGAAATATGCTCATGTTGAGTGCCCGCTGGCATCCTTCTCCCATTCTTTCTTTAGTTCACTTTGAACTCAATGAAATTTTACTTCCTTGAGAAAGCTCTCCTTGATCCCCTCAATCCAGATTACCCACCCCTCCACCTGTGACCAAGCATTCTAGTCTCACATTATGCATCAAGCTTCTCGTTCTCTCCAATTGGTAATTGTACACGTATTTGTGTGATTATTTGTCTGACTTCCATTTTTCACATTCAACAGGAAGTTCCAGGACGGAACTTGTCAAAGTGAGATCTAAAGAAATAGTTACGTCAGAATCAGCCAGGTGCTTAGGAATATAATGCAGATTCCCAGGACCACCCCGGTCTCACCAGATCTGAATCTCTGAGTGGAGCTTACGAATCTGTCCTTCAGTCATTTCCTGAATGATGCCCATTGTCCACCGCCCAGTCTGCCACTGTCTGCAGCTATGAAATGGACTTGGGTACTGGTTATCAGGGGGAACTGCCCACAAGGACCTGTGGGAAGATGAAACAGCATGAGGAATCTCATTCTCAGAAGGTCTGTAAACGCAGTGTGAATTTCCCATCAGATGGCTAGATTTAAGAAGTTCTTCCTTAGCCCACGCCAGGAAGATCTGTGAAATGACTGTACTTCTTTATTATGCCCACAGGAGGTCAGTGAAACATTAGGCCTATCTTTTTTTTAAAATAAAATTCAGAACAGAAGAATTTTTAACGGTGCTGCTTTAGAAGTAGACGGCTTCCACATTACAAAGGATAAGCCTTATTTACTAATAGGCTTCTTGGGTGAGTGTTTGAGTTTCTATGCAGCCAAAAATCCAGCAGTGCCCTGCTCTTCATAGAGAAAGATACATTAGCTTTCAGGTTCATAAACTTTAATCCATCAGTAGGCTTTCTAAAATAACTGCCCTTGGAGCTCTGGGAGTCATTTTAAGGCAGAGAAAATTCTCTGCTTTAAATTGCTCTAGGTCTCCTCTTGAGAAGAGTTCAAGATGTCTGGCATTTCTTGATTCAATGTCCCCCCAATGGACCGGGGGCAGACGGATGATTAGCTGAGCGTAGAAATGGGATAATGGAGGCTCAGAGAGGCTAGACCACAGGACTGGATGCACACAGCAGGGCAACGGAGAGCAGAAGGTGGGCCCACTGCCCCATCATCCAGGGCCGTCCTTCCGAGCTGTGATTCACGTTCTAGGGTGTTCCAGCCAAGTGTTCGCTTAGCCCATCCATCCCGTTTGTCTTTCATCGAGCTGCTGTCTGGAGCTCAGCAGTTGGGCTTTTCCCTAGCTCGGTTTCCTTTTCGTGGTCATCAGATGAGAGTGGATGAAGCACGATTAGGGAAGAACCCATTGTAGTGGGCCTAGGGATCTACCCTCACTTCCTGAGCACTTGTCACTGCCCCAGCATAAGACCTAGACTTGCCCTGGGGGTTGGCCACAGCGACTCCTCACTCAGGCGAGCCCTCTGAGGCTGCAGGGCTCCGATGGGTTTCCTCCCCTCACCTGTTTTATTTTAGACACATGCAAACGGCTTCATGACCAACAGATCCAGACAGTGCCAGGTCATAAATACCTGACTCCAGGTGAAAGATCGCGCTTATCTACACTAACCAACTCATGAATTTATTAATTAGGTCACTTGTCAGATGACATAAGAGGACCTCCTCCCTGCCAGGCTTTTTCCCAGGTCCTCAGGGTCTCAGAGATGCACAAGATGTGGGCTCCCCTGTGAAGGAAACTGTTTCAAGGCGAGGAGGATGCCTATAAAACCAGTCATGACTGAGTTACATTCTGATAATTGCTACAATAGGTGTATATCTGGGAGAAAAGAGAAACGTAAGCAAGAGGACTTCTCTCACCTGCAGGGGATAAACTGATAAATGACACTTTTTACACATCCTTGAGAACATCCCAGCGAAGATTTGTGGCTGTTGTGGAGTGAAAGAAAAGGTGAGAAGCAAAATGGGCTCCCTCCCTTACGAGACTCCCTGCGGGACTGGTGGAATAAGGTGGACCAGTTCTGCTGAGTGGGATGTGATGGCAAGTTCGGTGTGAAGGGCTCCTACCCTTGGAGGCTTCCTGGACAGAGGGGAGTCTTCCAGATTGCAGAGGGGGATGATCCCGTTCCCCACCACCCCCTTCCCAAGAGTCGTTGGTCAGAGTAGAGGTCCTGATTGAATCCTGAGTACCGGTTCCCCTGGATTGACAAAGAGGCCCATCTGGCTGAGCCACAGGAAGGCAAGGCCTGCCCAGGACTGGTCTAGATCTGTTCTACATTCTGCGGGCTGACAACTTCTCCCATCACACAAACCTTTCTTCTTCCTCCCCTCTCTCGACTCCCTCTCATTAGATGACCAACTCATCCTTGTTGGCCTGGGATTACCTCCATTTTCAGACTGAAATTCCTGTGTCCCAGGAACCCCCTCAGTCCTGGGTAATCTGGAATGCTTGATCATTCTTTTGTTTGGTCACCAATGAATGAGAAGGACCCAACTAGACAGAGAGCGCCAGGCTGGCTCCGAGGCACCCTGGACTCTGTGTCTACATACATGCCCAACTGATCTGCTAAGTAGCAGGGATGATTTCTCTAGCAAAACCCATGGCTAGTTTCAAAGCAAGTGTGTTGTTTTCCTAGGGCCACCTTAATAAAGTACCACCACCTTAGAGTGGCTAAAAAGAGCAAAATCTTACTGTCTCACAATAGTGGAGGCTAGAAGTCCAAGATCAAGGTGCCAATTTTCTTCTGAAACCAGAAGGGGAGAGACATTCCTTGCTCTTCCTAGTTTCTGGTGAAGTGAAAGTCTTTCAGTCATGTCTGACTCTTAGTGACTTCATGGACTATAGCCTGCCAGGCTCTTCTGTCCATGGAATTCTCCAGGCAAGAATACTGGAGTGGGTAGCTGTTCCCTTCTCCAGGGGATCTTCCCAATCCAGGGACTGAACGTGGGTCTCCTGCTTTGCAGGCGGATTCTTTACAGTCTGAGCCACCAGGGAAGCCCTGGCCTCTGGCGGTAGCCAGTGATGCTTGGCTTGCAGCTGCCGCACCTCAGTCTCTGCCTCTGCTGCCATGACTGTGTTCGTCCCGTGTATCTCTCTCTCTCTTATCTCTGTAAGGATACCAGTCAAATTGGATGAGGGTCCACCCTGTCCAGTATGACCTTCTCTTAACTAATTACATCCACAGTGACCTTATTTCCCAACAAGGTTATGTTCCAAGGTGCTGGGGGTTAGAACTTCAGCATATCATTTGGGGGATACAAGTCAGCCCATAACAGCAAGTGGGGAAGGACGGATCAGGGCCCCTTTCTCTAAAAGGTGGCTGTGTACACAGCAGGCATTAAGGCATTCATAGAGTTTGCTTCAGATCACTACGTTGGCCTTTGGGGGAGCTCCCTTTCTGTTCCTGTCTTTTGTTTTTGTTTCTGTATGTTTCTTCTTTTATCTGTTCCTCTGCTTTTTCCTTTTCCCACTCCCCAACCTCCCCAACCATTACCGGAGAAGGCAATGGTGCCCCACTCCAGCACTCTTGGCTGGAAAATCCCATGGACGGAGGAGCCTGGTAGGCTATAGTCCATGGGGTCGCTAAGAGCTGGACACAACTGAGCGACTTCACTTTCACTTTTCACTTTCATGCACTGGAGAAGGAAATGGCAACCCACTCCAGTGTTCTTGCCTGGAGAATCCCAGGGACAGAGGAGCCTGGTGGGCTGCCGTCTATGGGGTTGCACAGAGTCGGACACAACTGACGCGACTTAGCAGCAGCAGCAGCAGCAACCTCCATTAAGCTGCTGCTCCCAGTCCCCCCCACCCTAATCCCCCACCCCCCAGTCTATACCTTCCTGTAGGAAAGCTCTCTGCTTTCATAGTTCCAGGACTTACCACAACCTTTATCTCAGCTTGAACCCTTTCCTTACAGTCATTGCTTTTTACTTTCAATCCTGGGGTCTACAGAAGGGCTGGAGGTGTGTTGGTGATAAAGGCAAGGAGATTTCATACAAAAGAGTATCGCTGAACAATAAGATGTAATCTGCCCAGAGCTTTCTTTACTCCTTTGATATCTTCTTCATGTTGTGTTTTTCTTACATGATTTCATTTAGGAAAGGAGTTCTGCTTTAAAAAAGAGAGACAGAAGAGAGGAAATTACATCTCTAAGACATACAGTGAGAGGAGTCTTCTGCTTGTAAGGTTGATAGTTCAAGAGGGTAGTGACTCGGAGAGGTGCTAGAGAGCTGAGTAAGCATTCATTCAGTGTTAACACTGGCCTGAGACACATGTTAAATATGTGAAATCTCACTCGACCTTAACTTGTCCCTTTTTTTTTTTGCGTGGCTTGTGGGATCTTATTTTTCCCCACCAGGGTTTGAACCTGGGGCCTCAGCAGCGAAAGTGCAGAGTCCCAACCACTGGACCCCCAGGGAGTTCCCAACATGTCCTTTTATAAAAAGCTAAGTGGAGTCCATCATGGCAAACATATGCAATAGTCCTCAGCGTTTGGAGGGCAGGGTTTGCGTAGTGAAGCCTGGTTTCAGAATCACTATGTCCTCTCCTCACTCCCACAGATACTGTAGTCTGTGGATGCTCTTGTCCTTTCTATAAAACAGGGTAGGACAGTCAGTCCTCTGCATCCTGATCGGATTCAGTTGGCTGAATCCGTGGATCTAGAAGGCTGCCTGCATGATTGGCAGCTGCTCTGGTGGCTGGCCCAGAGTCCTGCCTCTTTTCCTTTCCCTTTGGTCACTGCTAAAGGTTGCAGGAATGTTTTCCCTCTTGAGAACTGTCAAGTGGTAACCCAACCCCCAAGTTTTAGGTGAAGATGGCGCCCAGAGAGGAGTGGTAGTTTGCCCAAGGCCCTGCAGCGATTGTTGGCAGAGCACCAAGTGGAGGTGAGCTTTCCCAGGGTGAGAGCTGAGCTTGGGCCTCAGCCAAGAGCTGAACAGGACTCCTCTTGCTTTGACGTCCGTAATCCCCATCTCTTGGGCAGGAATTTTATCCTCTTGTTGTTCCACCTGTCCAGCGACCAGCTCTTACTCATCCTTCAATCTTGCATCCACCGTCACGAAGTCTTTCTCAACTATCCACACCAGCTTACTCTTCCCATGTGCCCACCCTGTGTCATCCGTATCAGAGAGGTTCTTAGATTCTGTCACGTAGATTTATCTGGGTGTCAGTCACTGCCACTTCTTATTAACCTATAATGTGCCTCATTCCTGAAAGACTTCAGATAACCGTTTTCTCCACTATTTGGGGGTATTCAACAGGGTAAATCTAGCATCTAGCACAGTGCCAGCACATTGTAGATGTAGAGCCATTATTTCTTAAAATAAAAGAATTATACAGCTGGGTGGAAATCAACTTATATTCTAAGCCAAGGTGCCCCAAATTTTAAGGCATGTTAAACCATTTGGAAATTGTGCTAAAATTTAGATTCTGATTCAAGAGGTGTAGGTTAGGGGCCATGATTCTACATTTAACAAGCACCCAGTGGATACTGATGCTGCTGGTACTCAGATCATACTTTTGGGTAACATAGAAAAAATTGTGGTATGCTCTGTTATCCATAATGATAAGTGTCAGGAAGGTATGGATAGACAGGCATAGTCAAGGAGTGGAAGGCATATCTAGGAGTGCACACAGCTGGGATTCAGAATGAGACTCGCAGAAATCCTCCAGCTAATGGTTCCTGCCTGCCTGGGGCTCAGCCAGAAATGGACACTGGCACTGTTGACTTGGGGAAAACTCAAGGCCATCAGGATGTTCTCTCACCATTCACCATGATGGGGCCTTTGGAAGGGAAGACAGATTGGGAATCTCAGGAATACTTTCTCACCTTTGGGAAAGAACATGCATTTTTATAGAATGCTACAGATACACTGTCTCAAAGATTCTTAAGGGAGGGGTGTCTTTGTATGGAAGACAAAGCTGAGACTCACACATGCAAAAGGCTTGCCAGGGTTATTCAGGCCACAGGGCATTGATGACAGGGATACTGCGATTTGATTTTCATTACATCTATTCTTATAGCATGCTCCCTATCCTAACATCTTACTACTTTAGTATTGTAGCTTGTTTGAATAATTATCTTCCAGGCAAACTGGGACTTAGTCTGAGTTGTTTGTCATCAAACTCTTGTGGGGGTCTTGGACCTAGGAAGCACTGCAAGAATATTGGTTAAAGAAAAGAATATTGAGTTTCACCATGGGAGGGTCTCCACTTACGCACTCCATCAAGATTATGGGTTGTGTTCAGCTGATGACAATAGAGCACTAATGAGGTCAAAGCCGTGGGTTTGGTTCCCTTGTATGAGTGACACAGCTTTGCTTTGTTCCCCGCCTATGCTTCTTAACACGCTCAGAAGTTTCAGTGAAAATGGGACCCATCACTGATTCAGGAACTTGGCCTCCTGAATCAGAGTCTTTGGGAGCTGGCCCTAGGAATCTGCATTTTAAATAAAATCCAATGTGATTCTTTAAGGCTCGAAGACCTTTGGTTTAGGCTGGTCAGACACATCTGCCCCAGAAAGGGTTAAAAAACTCTGTCCCCGCCTACTCCCCTCCCCGCCCTCTCCCCCCCCGCCCCCCCTCCCGCTCCGCCCCGCCCCCGTGACTCACTCCAACTTGGGCAGGATTCAGAAGTGCCAGTCAGTCATGATTTTTCTTTGAAGCCCCTTCGAACTAATTCCTCTCCCTTCCCTGAAGGGCTTAGAGTGGGACAAGTATGCTTGGCTCAGGAACAAACAGAAATTTCACCCCAAATCCCCATCTTCGCTCGCTCGCCTCCTCCCCACCTCGAGAAACAGTGCCGGCCCCTCCCTTCCCAGTGCCGAAACGGATTCATCCACCAGGTGGGCATCAAGAGGTACAAGTCCAGGCGTTTATCCCTGTAAAAATCCTGCCGCAGGGAGAGGGCAGTAAACCAGGACTCCCTGTACTCTGAGGACCTTGGTTGCTCCTCATCCATCTCGAGATAAATCAGATCAATTAAGTTCCCCTCAGAACACAGCGTTTCTTTTTCTGTTCCGTGCCTTCCCGACAGCAGCTCTGCCACCGGGGTCTCGGCAGCCTCCTCCCAGCGCTGCAAGGATGGGGTGTCTCTCCTCAGCTCTGGGACAGATGGTTTCTATCATCTGAAACAACAGAGTTTGAACTCAGAGGGCTGGATTCCAATCCAATCGCTACTCCTTACATGCCCCATGATTTGGCCAAATCACTAAACGTCTGTCTCTCTTTTCTTACCTCTAAAAAAGAAGTGATTCTATCCCTTCTTGCCTTCACTAGGGCTTTTGAGGGCAAATAAGATGACTGTTTGTTTTGAGGAGGGTAGAGCTGTGACCTGTTCTAAGCAGGAGATGACCTGTGTGATGTCCTGAAGTCCTCTCCATCAGCGTTCTATCTGTAGCCAATAGGAGGTGACCCGCTGGGGCCTCCAGTAGTCTACAAACATCAGTGAGAGCAGAATACTGCCATACTTGAAAAATTCACATTTCCAGGCTCTGCCAGAGAATCAGTGGTGCGCCATGTCATTCTAGTGCGGATGGACTGGTGGTCCAGGTATCACCTCTGACATCCCTAGGAGGAGATGAAGAGGGCTGGCTCACTCCATGCTTGCGGTTGATGGAGAACTTTACCTTCCATCACCCTTCGGAGACTTTGACTCTACAGCTGCCAGTGTGTATCAAGAGATGTTGTTGTCCAATCACTAAGTCGTGTCTGACATTTTGCGATCCCATGGACTGCAGCACACCAGGCTTCCCTGTCTTTCACTGTCTCCCAGAGTTTGCTCAGACTCAGGTCCATTGAGCTGTGATGCCATCAGCATCAAGAGATGGGAAGTTGCCTATTCAACTTCCCCATAGTTTTTAAACATGTTAGTTTGAACTTGTTATCTTATTTGCCCCCCAAAAGCCCTAGTGAAGGCAGAGAGGAATAGAATCATTTCTTTTTTAGAGCTGAGAAAATAGAGATAGACATTTAGTGATTTGGCCAAATCATGGGGAATGTAAGGAGTAGAGATTGGATTGGAAGTTGGCCCTCTGAGTTCATGTTAGTTTTGGGGGAGCTAAACAGGCTGTTCACACTATTAGGTTTTGAGGGACTCCTGGCCCAGCCCCTCATCTGAGTCTCTTCTCAGCCATGCCCGCTCTCATTGGCACATCCAAGGTCTGGTACCTCAGGTCCATGACCCAGGAATGAGCTGTCTGTTCAGTTGATTCTGAGGTTCCTGCCCTGACCCCTTCATGTTTTTATTTTCAAGAGGTTTGCTATCTTCTTTGCCAGAAAATAATTCTTTACGAACAAGAATTTTGGGAACCTTGACAGGGGCTGGCGCCTCAGAGAACAGCATAGAGGATCTGACCCAAGGATCTGACCCACTGGGCCTTTTGAGAGATTCTTAACCAGGTAAACAATTGCATCTCAGGCTGCAGGGTGCCAGTTATGCAAATGATGTCAGTCTCCCACTGAAAACCTTCCGGTGGGTTCTCATTATACCCAAACTCCAAGCACCTTACTCTGGTCCTTGCCTGCAGCCCTGGGCTCACCTCACGTGCTCGGTGTCTGCCACACCGACCTTCTTCCTGCTCATCTCATGCAAACCAGCCCCACTTTGGGCCCTTTTCAGTGACCATGTCTACTCAGATTCTCCTTTCTTCTCACTTTGTAGGAGCTGGCTCTTTCTTGCTCTCAGATCCCTCCTTAAATGTCACCTCCTCAGGGAGGCCTTCCCTAACTACTCAATCTACTATTTGTCTCTATAACATGATCCTATTTTCATTTTCTACAGAGCACTCAGCACTCTGATATTTTTCCTCTCTATTTCTTGATTTTTGTCTCGATTAGGCTAGAAGACAAAATCTCTTGTTCGCTTTAAAATTTCCTGCTTTTAGTATAGTTCCAGGCATGAAGCAGGCCCTCAGGAAATATATGACGACTCAGAAAGAATTGCTTTTAGAGCTGGGCGATCAGAGCCTCAGTTTCTTCATTTATTTTGCAGAGATTGTGTAACATTGACTTTCCAGAGCTGTAAGTATTTCATAGGAAAGAATACGTAAGAGGCAGACAGAGAAAGACAAATATCACCTTTACGTGGGATCTTAAAAATGGTACAAACTTATTTACAAAACAGAAAGACTCACAGAATAGAAAACAAACATGGATACCAAAGGGGAAAGGAGATGGGGGAGGGATAAATTAGGAGTTTGGGATTAATAGATACATATTAGTGTATATAAAATAGATAAACAGCAGGTCTTACTGTATGGCACAGGAAACTCTAGTCAATATCTGGTAATAAACCATAATGGGAAAGACCATGAAAAAGAATATATATATATATATAATGTATAACTGAATCATTCTGCTGCACACCTGACTCTTAACACAACATTTAACTCAACTGTACTTCAATTAAACAAAAAAACAACCTGCCTTGAACGTAAGAGATGCTGACAAAAGCAATTGTTAATTAATTAAAAGAACTCCCCTCCTCCTCCTCCCTCTGGCTGTAGCTCTGCCACTTAGGAGCCCATGGCCTTGGGTTCATTTTCGCTCTCTGGACTTTGTGAGGGGAAATGAGTGGCAACAGGTCATCGGCACAGACAGTCTGAATTTCCCGTTTACCAGGTGGAAGGAAACTAGGCCTCTTTTTCCCCAGCCACAGGGCCTAAAGGGCTTCCCTAAGTTAGCATGGAGGTGCTCCTCTCCCGCCTAGATGGGCATGCCTAGCTTTGGAGGGGAAGCTAGTGAAAGCGACCATTCTTTGAATACTAAGCAGGATCTTAATTTCTCCTTGAATTGACAAGCTTTATATTATGGCTGTGCTGTTGGCAGATAGGGGAGAACCTTGATAGTGGCTGAGTTAAATATGGCCGGGATTTACGGTAGAATAAAAGGTCCCAGATTAATAGGGTTTCTTTTCTCTGAACCGTAAATTGGAAGCCCTCATGCCTGATCGGCTACTAAATCTCCAGTGCCAAGGGTTGCTGGATGGAGAGCTTTGGAAGCATCCACCTGGCAGCTGAAGTTTCAAGCAGATGATCTCAACAGAGGCTTTGCTCCACAAGGCGTGCTGGGTTGAAGGGCAAAGAGACCTACCTTTTGCATGGTGGTGATGACACCACACTGGCTTAAGAGGACTTCAGCCTTTCCCCAATCATCTCAGGGGAGGGCCTGAGCAGAGAGCAGCAGGTGGAGGGCTGGAGGGAGCACAGGTGGGCAGCATCATATTCAGCGGCTCGGAGTTATTTGCGCAAATTTGATAAGCACCTTCATACCCTCCCTCTCTGAAAGAATGCCGCAGAGATAGAAAATGGTCCAGGGTCTGTGACTGCTCGGGGCCATGCCTGCAAGCCCCCAAGGACATTTTCCCTGGGAAACTACTCTGCAGCATTTTAAGAAGCAGACTCTGGGTACAGCAAATAGAGTTCTCTCACTTACTTGAAGTCTGGTGGGCGAGGGGCAGAGCACAAGGCTGAAAGGCAGGAAATCTGCTTCCTTGTCCCAGTAAGCTTCAAGGCGGTTAGGACGTGTGATCGATGTCATTTTAGGAATGAAGAAACCAAGATCCAAGGAGACTAGGTGACTTGTCCACAGTATGCAGTTGGGAGGCAGTCACTGAACAAGAAACAGATTCCCCGGACACCTCAGCCCTTCATGCGTTCTCCCGTTGAAGCTGCCTTCAATGCCCCTGTCCATAAAGAGGAGTACAGGGGGCGATGGGAGGATGTAGACATGGTGATGATCCAGGGTTTTGTCCTGCTGCTTCCAGCTCTCTCCAGGCAGGGAAACAGACTGCAGACTATGATGGTTATGAAGACAAGCTAAGATATTCAGTGCCTTTATGGGGCTGAGAAAAGATACCTATTCTGGGTAAATGTAGCCTTGTGCCAGGCCCAGACTTTTGCCTCAACTTATCCTTTAGCCCCCGATAGCTCAGTTGGTAAAGAATCTGCTGGCAATGGAGGAGACCCCAGTTCGATTCCTGGGTTGGCATTATCCGCTGGAGAAGGGATAGGCTACCCACTCCAGGATTCTTGGGCTTCCCTTGTGGCTCAGCTGGTAAAGAATCCACCTGCAATGTGGGAGACCTGGGTTCGATCCCTGGGTTGGGAAGATACCCTGGAGAAGGGAAAGGCTACCCACTCCAGTATTCTGGCATGGAGAATTCCAAGGACTATCCATGCGGTTGCAAAGAGTCGGACATGACTGAGCGACTTTCACTGAGAGTTGGACTATAAAGAAAGCTGAGCACTGAAGAACTGATGCATTTGAACTGTGGTGTTGGAGAAGACTCTTGAGAGTCCCTTGGACTGCACCAGTCCATCCTAAAGGAAATCAGTCCTGAATATTCACTGGACTGATGCTGAAGCTGAAACTCCAATACTTTGGCCACCTGATGTGAAGAGCTGACTCATTGGAAAAGACCCTGATACTACAAAAGATTGAAGGTGGGAGGAGAAGGGGATGACAGAGGATGAGCTGGTTGGATGGCATCACCGACTAAATGGACATGAGTTTGAGCAAACTCCAGGAGTTGGTGATGGACAGAGAAGTCTGGCACGCTGTAGTCCACCGAGTCGCCAAGAGTAGGGCACGACTGAGCAACTGAACTGATCCTTTAGGCTGTTGTTTTTTTCTCATTTTTGCAGAGAATATTGTACATACCCACACACAGCTGCTCTGCTGATGGGAATTCAAATCACAGCTTCATAAGGAGGCTTTCCATCACAAAAACTTGCCATTTACCTCTCTCCTCCTTCTTCTGCTCTGTGAAGCAATTCCTTCAAGGAATTATCTGCTAAAAACACCCGGACAACTTACCCCACTGCCTATCTGGGACTTTTGACAGAACTCCTGCCACAGCTTCACCCTACCTGGACCACTCAATCTAGGAAGGACATAGAAACAAGCAGCAGAGGCTGGGAAAGCTCTGCTGAGGCTGACAGTCAGGCGGGCCCACTCCAGGCATCATTTCTTCTCGTGCCATCTGCCATCTTCCTGGTTTCTTCCACTGTTTTCCTGGCCAGTCTTGGAGTGCTTCCAACCCATCTGACCCAGGAGTCATTAAGCTGCTTTGGCTAGAGCTTCCACGGACACATATCAGAATACTAAAGTACAATCCACTTTTTCTTTTTTCTTTTTTCATGTCAACAACTCAACTTACTTTTGGCTTTTACTTTGTTGAATTAAAAGTCAATTTCTCTTATGAACAGGAAGGTGACCTTCTCTTGGATAAAATACAAACATTTTCCCACTAGTAACTGTGCTTCTGAAGACCAGACCCTCCTGCCATAAAGCAAAAGGAGCATCTATTGTGTGTGATGCATATGTGTGTGTGTGTGCGTGTGTGCACAGGCATGCATGTTAAATATTTAGGAGTCATTAAAATTGCACTCAGGGGTCTAATGAAAAAGAAAAACAAAATAAAGCTTTTGGGTTGAGGGTAATGCAAGCATGTTCTGCAAATGAGAAGAGGCTGAGAAAAAAGCAAAAAGGAGGAGAATCTGGTTCCGGGATCTTGTTGGAGTAAAACAGCCAAGTTGGGGCTCCAGACCATTGGGCAGAGAGAACTACTATGGGGCCACTAATTGAGTTTCTAGGATGTAGGATAGAGTAAGATCTTTGCCAGGTAAAAAGTGACAGTATTAGCCGCTCAATCGTGTCTGACTCTTTGCAACCCCATGGACTGTAGCCTGCCAGGTTCCTCTGTCCATGGAATTCTGCAGGCAAGAATACTGGAATAAATGACATTTCCTTCTCAAAGGGATCTTTCCAACCCAGGGATCGAACCCGGTCTCCTGCATTGCAGGCAGACTCTTTACTGTCTGAGCCACCAGGGAAGTCCTGGTGAAAAGTACCTGATATTCAGTTCACGTGAAGGGACCCTCTTGTGTGCCCCTGCAGTGCTCGTCAGCCAAAACTCCAAGGACTTGCCAGTCTTTTCTCTATCATCATATAGGTGCTCCACGAAGCTGTCTCTCTGCAGAGGTCCCAGATCAACTGTGATGGTGGAAAGGGATTTTGAGCACGCAGCATGGAGAGCAAGATGGGGAGGAGCCGGTGTGCCTGTCTGAGTAAACAAAGAACCAGGGAGCTAAAGCACCTGAGGCTTGATTTCTCAAATAGGTAACCTCCCCAAAGTTGATAGGATTATTGGTGAGATTAAATCCAGTCCTAAAGACATGAGGAGCACTTGCATTGTGAAGAACACAACTGCAGGCTCTTTTATGAAATAAAGAATCCCTTGGTCATGAGCCAGGTTTGCCCCATGATGGAACTTAGATAAAATCCTGTAAAAATCCAAACCATTTTGGAAAGTGGATTTTCCTAAGCCTAACTAGAAGTGCCGAAGAAGGCAATGGCACCCCACTCCACTACCCTTGCCTGGAAAATCCCATGCATGGAGGAGCCTGGTAGGCTGCAGTCCATGGGGTCGCTAAGAGTCGGACACGACTGAGCAACTTCACTTTTCACTTTCATGCATTGGAGAAGGAAATGGCAACCCACTCCAGTGTTCTTGCCTGGAGAATCCCAGGGACTTGGGAGCCTGGTGGGCTGCTGTCTATGGGGTCACACAGAGTCGGACACGACTGAAGTGACTTAGCAGCAGCAGCAGCAACTAGAAATGCAGCTACTCCTTAGGTTTTCCCTTAGAGGAGAAGCAATACCCTCTTGGAGAGGAGACAGAAGGGTATCACAGGAAACCCTCCCATCTTCTCTACTCACATTCAAGTTGGAATGTATTTGTGAGATTTGCTGGGACAAGACTTCTTAGAAGTAAGATTGATTGGATATTGTAGGTAGAAAGCATCTCAGAAATCACACCTGTTTTAGCAATACCCTCCCATTGATGGATGGCCTTTTGAGGACAAGGCCCACCAGGTCTCATTTGACTTCGGTTCCCCACACCTAGAACATCATTTGTCAAATAGCAGATGCTCAATAAATATTGATGGAATTACTGACTGACTGAGTGAATGAATGCATCTCTCTCAGTAACAAAGATTCTCTTCTTGATCAGAATCCACACAGGGCACCTCTGAACTGTCTTCTCAGCTAAGCTGTGACTTTTGGGTTTCTGTGTTAAACTTTTCTTTGTCCAATTTTAGCAGGAATTCTGCTAAATCAGTTTAACCAAAATCCTCTGCCTTTAATATCTGATTAAGTTCTTCATTCACCACTATTTCCCAGGTGATGTCTAATCACCCTGGAATCACCTTGGCATGCCTTCAGCAAGAATCCCATTAGGTTAATTTAATCAGAATCCTCTTAGCCCTGATGTTTCCTCTTCAGTTCAGCTCAGTTCAGTCGCTCAGTCATGTCCGACTCTTTGCGGCCCCATGAATCACAGCACACCAGGCCTCCCTGTCCATCACCAACTCCCAGAGTTCACCCAAACTCTTGTCCATCGAGTCAGTGATGCCATCCAGCCATCTCATCCTCTGTTGTCCCCTTCTCCTCCTACCCCCAATCCCTCCCAGCATCAGGGTCTTTTCCAATGAGTCAACTCTTCGCATCAGGTGGCCAACGTATTGGAGTTTCAGATTCAGCATCAGTCCTTCCAATGAACACCCAGGACTGATCTCCTTTAGGATGGACTGGTTGGATCTCCTTGCAGTCCAAGGGACTCCCAAGAGTCTTCTCCAACACCACAGTTCAAAAGCATCAATTCTTCAGTGCTCAGCTTTCTTCACAGTCCAACTCTCACATCCATACAGTCCAGCTCTCATATCAATACATGACCACTGGAAAAACCACAGCCTTGACTAGACAGACCTTTGTTGGCAAAGTAGTATCTCTGCTTTTCAATATGCTATCTAGGTTGGTCATAACTTTCCTTCCAAGGAGTAAGTGTCTTTTAATTTCATGGCTGCAATCACCATCTGCAGTGATTTTGGAGCCCCCCCAAAATAAAGTTTGACACTGTTTCCACTGTTTCCCCATCTATTTCTCATGAAGTGATGGGACCAGATGCCATGATCTTCGTTTTCTGAATGTTGAGCTTTAAGCCAACTTTTTCACTCTCCTCTTTCACTTTCATCAAGAGGCTTTTTAGCTCCTCTTCACTTTCTGCCATAAGGGTGGTGTCATCTGCATATCTGAGGTTATTGATATTTCTCCCAGCAATCTTGATTCCAGCTTGTGCTTCTTCCAGCCCAGCGTTTCTCATGATGTACTCTGCATATAAGTTAAATAAGCAGGGTGACAATATACAGCCTTGACGTACTCCTTTTCCTATTTGGAACCAGTCTGTTCTTCCATGTCCAGTTCTAACTGTTGCTTCCTGACCTGCATATAGGTTTCTCAAGAGGCTGGTCAGGTGGTCTGATATGCTCATCTCTTTCAGAATTTTCCACCGTTTATTGTGATCCACACAGTCAAAGGATTTGGCATAGTCAATAAAGCAGAAGTAGATGTTTTTCTGGAGCTCTCTTGCTTTTCTGATGATCCAGCAGATGTTGGCAATTTGATCTCTGGTTCCTCTGCCTTTTCTAAAACCAGCTTGAATATCTGGAAATTCATGGTTCACTTATTGCTGAAGCCTGGCTTGGAGAATTTTGAGCATTACTTTACTAGGGTGTGAGATGAGTGCAATTGTGCATTTGAGCATTCTTTGGCATTGCCTTTCTTTGGGATTGGAATGAAAACTGACCTTTTCCAGTCCTGTGGCCATTGCTGAGTTTTCCAAATTTGCTGGCGTATTGAATGCAGCACTTTCACAGCATCATCTTTCAGGATTTGAAATAGCTCAACTGGAATTCCATCACCTCCATTAGCTTTGTTCATAGTGATGCTTTCTAAGGCCCACTTGACTTCACATTCCAGGATATGTGGCTCTAGGTGAGTGATCACATCATCATGATTATCTGGGTGGAGAAGCTCTTTTTTGTACAGTTCTTCTGTGTATTCTTGCCTCCTCTTCTTAATATCTTCTGCTTCTGTTTGGTCCATACCATTTCTGTCCTTTATTGAGCCCATCTTTGCATGAAATGGTCCCTTGGTATCTCAAAATTTCTTCAAGAGATCTCTTGTCTTTCCCATTCTGTTGTTGATGTTTCCTCTTAGGAAGTTTTAATCCTCTGACTCCCCCTCTGCTCCTTGGCTGTAAATTTACACTTTTCCGTGTACTTGGAGTTGAATCTCATCTCTCTTTCCTACTGTAAAACCCCTTTATAGTAACCATCCATCCCTTTGAATATAGTCTGCCTTACCATCTTTTGTTGAGTGCCATGAGTAACTTTTCTTTAGCATCAGCAGCTATCTGGATATCTGCAGGGATAGGGACAGGCTGCTTACTAGCTCAGAAGGCAATGTAGTGTTTTTGTAGATCTTTCTGATCATTAGGAAGTTATTTAAATTGAGTCAAAGATGGATTTCCTGCAGATTTTCTACACGTGCCCTGGTTCTGCTCTCTGAAGGCCGCAGAAAAGCCTCGTCCTTTATTCTCTTGCTATAGATTTGCTGTCCTATTTCTCATGTGCTCTTTCTTCAGTAACCAGTGACCTCATGCTTTTCCCTGCTGGTCTGGAACATATCCAGTGAAGTGTTTAACTCAGGAGTGCCTTGCCAGGGCATTGCTCTATGATTTAGGTCTCTCCTTCTCTCTTGCCCCTGTTCATGTTGAATGAACTTGTCACAGGTGTCATCCTTTTTCAGCTAGCTGCTACTGTAGAAAACTAGCTACAGGATATTTCTGGTGGCTGTGTTATCAGCGATGTTTGTTTTCTCCTTTTCATTTTCTTGGAATAATGGGAAATGTTTACAATGAGAATGCTTTCCTTTAATAATCAGGAAAAAAATTTCTATTATGGAAGAAAGATACTGATAAACTAGCTTATAATAGAGTGTTGAACACATTGACCTAGAGCAACTTTATCAAATATCTACTGTTGGGGAAGAAAAAAATTCCTCTACTCGTCTACGCTCATTTGCCTGGCCTAATAACTAAATTGAGATAAGACAGATTAACAGGAGAAAAACAAATTTAATCATACATATACAGGAGCCCCATAGGAATATATGAGACCCATAGAAAGTCAGGCAGTTGAGACTTACATGCCATCCTGAGCTAAGGAGAAGGGAGGAGGGTGTTTAGGGCTTCAAAGGGAAGGAAGACCGTTTACAGGAACCTAGGAAAAGCAAGTAGTGGGTACACAAATGTTTGTCCTGCCACACAGAGACAATGGGACACAGGAATTTAGTCTCTAGGCCCTGCCTACCTTCCCCCTACCCCAATTTACCACACCCAGTCCATATTCTTTCAGCTGTCTTTGGTGATAGCTCTTAAGGAGAAAGGTAAAAAGTTATTCCTGAGTCTTTTGGGCCTTGATGGTCTTCAGCTCAAATTAATCCACATGCCAAAAGGGCACATTTGGGGGAGAATCTTTCTCTAACCCTCCAGGCCTGCCTTTAAAATTTAGTCAAGAAATTTTATAGCCCAGAAATTGAGTTAGTAGATTGCTCTATCTTACTGAACCAGTCCCTTAGTCTGAAAATAGATTAATTTGATTAAACAATTGTGTCTCATTTTAAGAGGTGTGAGTCAGGTGGGTTCCAAAAGTGAGGCCTATGTTGCAAGCAATCAGGTACTTAATAAGAAGCATGTCCATGGAGACAAAATGAAACAGGGGTCAATGATTGGAGCTGACTCAGTCATTGGAGATTTCCAGATGTCCAGCTTAAGGCATCTTCAGATGGTATGAGGGCCGGCAATGTCAGTTTGATATATTTATTGGTTTGCAATTTGAATGTCTCTGGTGACCTTTCTGAGTAGCCACACAGCCACAGGCACAAAAATTGTCCATACATGAACTGTTCCAGTGACTTCTCTACAGTTGATATCAAGTTGTCCAGGCTTATTTGTGCAATGGGCTTTATTGGTTCCAGAAAGTCAACCTTAGTTCCTTAAACCTGTCTGGTCATATCCTAGTCTATATACATTCCTCTCAAATGCAACATTTCATTCAAAGCCTTGGTAATATAACCAAGGCTTCTAATTGTGTCCTGTTACAAGCAGAACAGGTTCTTAGTGAACTTGTGCAAATAATTGCTATGAAAATAAGAATACTCCCTGACAATTTCTGAATTCTGGAGGGATCAGGCAGGGAAAAATGTGTTTCATTTTTGTTCACAAAGATATATTTTACCAAATTGCTCCTGGGTAGTATCTCCTGGAAGAGGATTGCAACCCATTCTTTTTTCTTGCCTGGGAAATCCCATAGACAGAGGAGCCTGGCAGGCTGCAGTCCATGGGTTCACAAAGAGTCGGACAGGACGGAGTGACTAAACAACAACTACATAGGCAGCAGAGAGAAAAGAGAAGCTTGCTCCACTCTGGGAAAAATAAAACAAAAGAACCAGCAGTGTTTCAAAGAAAAAGTCGTAAAAAATTATTATCATCCTCTATGAATTCATTCAGTCCAATGAATTTAATATTTGTTATACTCAAATCTAGTTTCCCCACTAGTCCTGAAAATTTTTACTCATTTTAGTTAAATGATATTAAAATTAAAATTATCAGGAAGTTGTATTCTAGAATACTTGTAAAAGTCTTTTCCATGAATCTCTCTGAAGATGAAGTTTTGCAAAAACACTTTGGCAAAAGCATCAGAGTAAAATAATTACAGAGTAGATGATGAAATACTTTAAAATGTCCATTTTTAAAGATTTGACAAGCATTTATTATAATGTAATTGATGAGGAAACTTATTTCTATGACATAAAACATTTTAGGATAATAACTGTAATTATGACTAATTAACAGCATACCAGGACATATCAGAATTTTAAATATTTCATACAATATTTGGAGCACTCACATTAATAACATATATCTATGTAAATATAATCTAAGGTTTAGCATCACTTATTTGGTAATTCTTCATGAACTTATTAAACAAAGCTAATTATTTTAACATCTTTCTTTTTATAAGGAGAGAGAATAAAACTTTTAAGATGTTTCAGAGGCCCTCTGGAAAATCCCACAGTTACTTGTGGGTTACAAAAAATCTTCATTTAAAATTTGATTAAAAATATCAAAAGTTTTGAATACAACTAAATAGAATCACAGATCATTATGAAACAATACTTAATTATGCATTTAAACAAAATGACAAGAAGATTTCAAGGGCAAACATAGAAATGTGTACAGTTCTGACGAAAACCATGCTCCTTTAATGCCGAGAAGACTTCATTTAGTTAAGTAATCAAAAGACCTGGGGATAATTGGTCAGAATAGGCCCTGGTCTGGTGAGAGTCATGAACTTACCAGTTTGAAAGGCTGACTCAAACTTCAGGCTCCGAGGGTCTACACCTCTATTCTACTCTACGGTTTTCCATCTTATGAGAAATGACAGAAGAGGGAGAGAGAAACAGTGGTCATCTCTGGGAGGGAAAGGACCAATAAAAGAGCAAGAGTGCCCACAACAGCAATGGGAGCCCACTCCAGTACTCTCACCTGGAAAATCCCACGGATGGAGGAGCCTGGTAGGCTATAGTCCAAGGGGTCCCTAAGAGTTGGACATGACTGAGCGACTTCACTTTCACTTTTCACTTTGCTGCATTGGAGAAGGCAATGGCAACCCACTCCAGTGTTCTTGCCTGGAGAATCCCAGGGACGGGGGAGCCTGGCGGGCTGCCGTCTATCGGGTCGCACAGAGTCGGACACGACTGGAGTGACTCAGCAGCAGCAGCAGCAGCAGCCCACACCAGATCTTTACCAGAGCTGCTCTGCCTAAGAAACTAGTTTCACAGATATTTTTTTCGTGCTAATTTAAGTGTAGAAAAGTAAGAGAAGACTCTCACCATTCTCGCTTCCAGTGGACCTTGCAGGCTAGAAGACTGACATGGTGAGAATTTCCCCCTTTTGCTGGCTTGTTGTCAGCAGTCCCAAGTTTTCTCAGCTGCGGTAGCTTCAGACTGAGCAGTGTCCAGCAAGAAAAGTCAGTCCCATCTGGGTCACCAACTGTTGAGACAGAAAAAAATGTCCTCTGCTGTTCTAGGTTCATTTGCCCATTCTAATAATTAAATTGAGATAAGACAGAGTAACAGGAGAGAAACAAATTTAATTATGTCCGTCCAGGAACCCCATAAGAATATGAAGCCCACAGGCAGTTAGGTAATTGTGTTAATATGCCATTCTGAACTAAGAAGGAGGTAGGGGACGGGGGCTACAAAGGCGAGGAAGAAAATGTACAGGAAGATGGGCAAGTGTTTGGTAAACAAATGTTTGCCCTGCCACACAGAGACAATGGGACACAGAGGAATTTAGTCTCTAGACCCTGCCTACTTCCCCCAACCCCAGTTTATCAGAACTTGTCCATATTCTTTGACGCTACTTTTGATGATATCTTTCTTTCTGGGCCAGATGCTCGATCTAGCGTCTTTTGGGGAGTAAACGGAGAGATAACAATCTCTTCTTATATCTTTTGCACTTTGATTGATTTCACCTCAAATTAACCCACATGCCAAAGTGGCACATTTTAGGGAGACTCGTTTTGAATCCTTTCATTACTAAGGAACAGGAACTGACAGGTAATACAAAGATAAAGAAAAATAACCTTTTCATAGTTAATTTGCTCAAACCATTATTCCCCCATTGGGAAAAAAAAAATGCTCAAGTTGCTACGGGAGCACCGAGGACATGCCCTGAAGGTGAACTGGGAGAGCAGCAATGAACTTTAAAAAAGAGGCGTCCAACGGGCAGCAAGGAGGAGAGCACCAAACTGAAAGACGAGTGTGTGTGTATGTGCTGAGTCACTGCACTAGGGTCCAGCTGTTTGCGCCCCTATGGACCATGATCTTTCAGGCTCCACTGTTCATGGGATTCTCCAGGCAAGGATAAGGGTGTGGGTTGCCATGCCCTCCTCCAGGGGACCTTCCAGACCCAGGGATCGAACTGGTAACTCTTATGTCTCCTGCATTGGCAAGCAGGTTCTTTACCACTAGCCAAGTGGGAAGCTTGGAAGTTGCACTGCAAGACAGGAGATCGTGGCCCCTTTAAGTAAGTTCCAAAGGTTTGGTGAGTTGGGAAGGCAGGGTGTGAGGAAGAGGCGGGGCGGGGCAGAGGCAAGTGATCAAAGTCATGGACAACAGGCTGCTGGAGTTTTAGACTATTCTGTGTGCATGCATGTGTCTGTAGGGGGGATGGGGAAGGAGGCAAGAGCCTTTAAGCAAGGAGAACTAATACCGCTGTCTAGAGAAATGATTGCTAATGGTAGAGTTCCTGGCAATGTGATGGTTAGGAGGAAAGACTTCAGGGCGAAGAGAGGGGAAATAGGAGTGTATATGTGCTTTCATTTTTCAAGGAATATTATGCTTGTAATTACTCAGAGTCCTTCTGTTCTGCCACAGGAAATGGGAAAAATCATTGCTCAGAGCATAAGAACACGTGTTCTAGGACCAGTCTTTCTAAATTCTAGTCTCAGTTCTCTTAACCCTTAGCTGTGTGATCATGGCCTGTCTTTGTCTCATTTTCCTCATCTGTAAGTGAAAATGATAATAGTACCTGCCTTATTGGGTTGTTGGGAAGATTAAATAAATTAGTATATGTATGACTCTTAGTTCAGTTCAGTTCAGTAGCTCAGTCGTGTCCGACTCTTTGTGACCCCGTGAACCGCAGTACACCAGGCCTCCCTGGCCATCACCAGCTCACGGAGTATACCCAAACTCATGTCCATTGAGTCGGTGGACAACCATCTCATCCTCTGTCATCCCTTTCTCCTCCTGCCCTCAATCTTTCCCAGCATCAAGGTCTTTTCCGATGAGTCAGCTCTTTGTATCAGATGGCCAAAGTATTGGACTTTCAGCTTCAACATCAGTCCTTCCAAAGAACATTCAGGACTGATCTCCTTTAGGATGGACTGGTTGGATCTCCTTGCAGTCCAAGGGACTCTCAAGAGTCTTCTCCAACATCATAGTTCAAAAGCATCAATTCTTCGGCCCTCAGCTTTCTTTATAGTCCAACTCTCACATCCATACATGACTACTGAAAAAACCACAGCCTTAACTAGACAGACTTTTTTTGACAAAGTAATGTCTCTGCTTTTGAATATGCTATCTAGGTTGGTCATAACTTTCCTTCCAAGGAGTAAGCGTCTTTTAATTTCATGGCTGTAATCACCATCTACAGTGATTTTGGAGCCCCTCCAAAATAAAGCCAGCCACTGTTTTCACTGTTTCCCCATCTGTTTGCCATGAAGTGATGGGACCAGATGCCATGGTCTTAGTTTTCTGAATGTTGAGCTTTAAGGCAACTTTTTCACTCTCCTCTTTCACTTTTATCAAGAGGCTCTTTAGTTCTTAAGAAGTATTATTATTAGGTGTGGCTTATCTTCTAAAGGGTACCAGAAGATGCTGCCCCCAAATATACGTCTTCGGCATTTGGGTTATTTTGAGTTAAAGAGCAATTGAAAACCAGCAGGAAGAACTCTTAAAGAAGGGCACAAGTTTTCTTTTCACAAAGGAAATTTTCATTTGTGGAGATGTCTCTCTTGCTCATGGTCTTCCCAGATGACTCAGTGGTAAAGAATATGCCTGCCAGTGCAGGAGACACAAGAGACATGGGTTCAATCCCTGGGTTGGGAGGATCCCCTGGAGGAGAAAATGACAACCCACTCCAGTATGCTTGCCTGGAGAATCCCATGGACAGAGGAGCCTGGTGAGCTCCAATTGATAGGGTCACAAAGAGTCGGACACAACTGAGTGAGTGAGATCACACGTGTGTGCTTTCTTGCCCATCCCAGGAAGAGGAGGACTCGTAACAATTCTTATCACCAATGCATATCTGCACAGCAAAATTTACTAAACATCATTTTACTAAAAAACAAGTTTACTGTAATTTTCCTGGCCACCTTTCCACGACTTGTCTTCTCATCCCCCTCTTCTCCCCAAGAGCCCCAAACCCTTTTCCCTTTGTTTGGCCTGAGATGATATATAAGCCCAAATTCCAACCACTCCAGGTTACTCACTGCCCATGTTAATGAACTTCTGCTTATTTTTCTCTTGTTAATCTGGCTTTGGCCAGTCTCATTTACAGGATTCCTGCTGGAGAACCTAAGATGGGTAAATAAAAAACAGATTTTTCTCCTCTACACTTTTCATCATTGTTTTATCTAAGAGGGAGGAGGAAGTGTCAAATGGGGTCAGAAGCAGCATGTTCCATCACTGACCTTGTGACTTGCACAATTTAACCTACCAGGCCTAGTTTTCCTATTGGAAATGCAAATAATGCTAATTCCCATCTCATGGGGTCTTGCAGGGATCAAATGAGATAATGGATGCAGAACCACTTTATAAATTGTACATTGTTGAATAGCAGCCACTAGATTAATATTCTCTCACCATGAATATAAAGAGGGCAGGGAAGGGTCTCCCTGTTTAACAGAGAAACTGAAGGCCAAAGGGGTTCAGTAATTCGCCGCAATTCTTCTGCGAGTCTGGGTCGGATCTGGCCCGGGACAGGCTTCTGCTCTCAGCGATTTTCCTACATTGTCTGGTCAAGTGTGCCCTGCCGGCCACCTCCAGACCCAGAGTCCACGTGATAAAAGCAAAATCTTGGGCCAGCTCTGACAAAGTCCTGAAGTGGGCCCCTCCTGCCACTTCTCTGGGTTCTAATTGTCTCTTTCTTCAGAAAGAGGAATAATTAAATAGAGGTTTTATTTTAATAGGCCTCAGGTCGGGCTCAGCATTCTGCATCTCTGGTCAATTTCCCCATGTTTCTTAGCTCATCTGGGGGACAGGAAACTGTCCAGAAGCGGCTCATTTGCATTAAAAACACTGCAATTTGTACGTAAATGGCATTGCTTTTAAATGCAAAGGAGCATCCTGAGTTGACAGAGAAGACTGTCTTTGATCCTTCAAATAACTGCAACCCCTAATGTTCTGGAAATAATCTTTCCTTCTCTCCAATTACACCCATCCCGGGAGAAGTCTCCCTTCCCCCTCTTCAAAATACAGCCATTAAAGTTTTGCCAATCAAGGGCAACTCTCCTTTCCCACAGGGGGACTTATTTGAGGAACAATCCTCAATTGGGCAGACACACTGAGATGCTACTAAATACCAAGCATTGGGAAACAAGATGAATAGGACACTGTTGCAGCTGTTAGGAAGTTTACAATCTCGGATGGAAGATAAGGCGGATGAATGTGTAATAGAAACTAGAATATGCTGCTTGCAGAGGGATGCAAAATGCTTCATGAGATAGTCTGAACCTGCTCGGGAGATAGGAAAGACAGGGAGAGGAGGTGGTTATTCGTCTGGAGCTCCAAAGCTGATATGATCTCTCCAGCAAATCAATTCTCCGCTGCCCCCTCTCTCCCTACTCACCTCACAGTCTCAGACTAGTTGCTTTGCTCAATGTTGGTTTTCCATATTTGACAGTCCTTCATGTTAAAAACAAGACAACAGACCCCAAAATGAAGTCACTTGTCACCAAACATCATCAAACCAAGACTTAATGCTTAATTTAATGACAGTTTCAGCCTCTCCCGGGCTTCCCTGATAGCTCAGTTGGTAAAGAATCCTCCTGCAATGCAGGAGACCCTGGTTCGATTCCTGGGTCGGCATGATCTGCTGGAGAAGGGATAGGCCACCCACTCCAGGATTCTTGGGCTTCCCTTGTGGCTCAGCTGGTAAAGAATCCACCTGTAGTACAGGAGACCTGAGTTCAATCCCTGGGTTGGGAAGATCCCTGGAGAAGGGAAAGGCTACCCACTCCAGTATTCTGGCCTGGAAAATCCCATGGACTATCTATAGGGTAAGAAAGAGTCGGACATGACTGAGCGACATTCACTTTACTTTTACTTCACTTCAGCCTCTCCCAGGTATGAAATCTTAAACCAGTCAACCCGGAATTACCTGGTCAGACACTAATGAAGTCATCTAATGGATAGATCCCTACTGTTGCCTATAGGAAGATGACCTTGTCACAAGCGATCCACTTTTAGCAGGGATAAAGTCCTTGTCCTGATCCCTCCTACATATAAGTCTTATACTTTGTGCAGCTCCTCAGAGCTCCGTTGTAGTTGCTAGACGGGGGTGCGCCCAATTCATGAATTGTTCAATAAAACCAATAAGATCTTTAACATTTTGCCAACTATTAATAGAAACTGGCACTTGCCAGCTACTTCTACAAGGATTAAACCCTGAGCTGCTGCAGCTGCTCACCTTCAACACACCCTGAAGGGAGTTCAGGGTGGCGATCAGGAAGGAGGCACTTTGTGCTGTGGGAGGAACCGGCAGAACAGGTCTTCAGATAGTTCGATATTTCCAGGAGATTTTATGAACCCACTCCTTGTATCTCCGCGTATCTAGGGAAGCACTAAGATCACGAACGGTGACATCTGCTCTTCTGACTAGCAGTAAGCCACTGCCAAGCATGTGCTTAACCGCGTGCATCCCCTCCTCCCTTCTCTAAAGTCATACGTGATGCTGACTTTTCCCTCGCCGCTTTGGAGCAGTTTCTCTGAGCCATCTGAAATGCTGCCTCCCGGGCTACAGTCCTCATTTAGCCCCAAAGAAAACGACTTAGAACTTTCACATTGTGACTGCTTTGTTTTTAGACAGTTAACTCAATTGATTTCTTTTTTTTTTTAAAACAGTCTTTAGTTAAAATATCTCTCCCTCCAGGAGTCCACCAGGGATAAACGTCACCATTGTTCAAAAACAAATTTCAACTGAGTGCATTTGAAGATCTAATAGGCTGGCTTTATTCAGTGATTCATGAATCAGGCAGCTTGCTCTCTGGCCTACCAGTAGAAGGGCACTCTGAGGGGTTGTACAAAATGGAAGGTTTGTACAGAAAGAAGAGTGGGGTAAGAGAGCTATTTGAAAAAGAAGAGAAAGGACTACTCCTAGGCCAGGATATCTTCTTTTTGGGGAGAGGGAAAGGCAAGGGATTCATGCAGATTGCCTCTGGGGGATGGAGAGAGTCCAAAGACAGATTACCTTACTGCTGCTGACCGGAAAATTCCAGACTGATTGATTAAAGTTACATTTCTGGCAAAAGTCTAAATTGTAAGTAGGTTATGTATTAAATCTAAATGTGATTTTATTTAATAAAGTATCATGGGTTTTAGCACAAGTGACACCATTTTGGGCCTGTGCTTATTCTCTTTGATGCCATCTAAAGTGAATTGGTTGTAGCCTATTAACTAGCCCCCCAGCTTCTTTTTAGCCTTTGTTCTGTGCTCTCTGTGCCCGAATTCCTTCTTACTTGGGAAAGACTTCTGAATGCTGAGGATAGTTCAATGGGAGATAGAGTTGGGAGTGGGTTAGAATCCAGCCTCTAACCATACACAGCTGTGTAAGCCTGGGGAACGTTATTTAACCCCTGAACCTCACACTCCTCAGCTACGAACTGACAGTAACAGTATCACTGTACTGAGTTACTGTGGAGGGATAGTAAGTGAGCATAAAGCAATTAGAAACTACTCCCTAAAAAAGTTTGTTCTCCTTATGGCTATACCTCAGTTTTATTGGGTATGTTAGACCATTTCCTGGGTTTGTGGGAAGATCTTTCCCTAGTACAAGGTATTTGCTGTTGTTGTTTAGTTGCTAAGTCCTATCCGACTATTTTGGGACCCCCACGGACTATAGCTCGCTAGGCTGCTCTGTCCATGGGATTTCCCAGGCAAGAATACTGGAGTGGGTTGCCATTTCCATCTCCAAGGGATCTTCCTGACCCAGGAACTGAACTCAAGTCTCCTGCATTGGCAGGTGGATTCTTTATCACTAGATGATAAGTAAGTGCTCACTGAGTGAACTGATGCTCTGTTTCATCTCTATAAGTTTGTATGTGCTTTTGCTCCCATTTGGAATCAGTACCTTAATCCTCTCTTGGCCAACAAAGGTCCATCTAGTCAAGGCTATGTATGGTTTTTCCAGTGGTCATGTATGGATATGAGAGTTGGACTATAAAGAAAGCAGAGCACTGAAGAATTGATGCTTTTGAACTGTGGTGTTGGAGAAGACTCTTGAGAATCCCTTGGACTGCAAGGAGATCCAACCAGTCCATCCTAAAGGAAATCAGTCCTGAATATTCATTGGAAGGACTGGTGTTGAAGCTGAAACTCCAATATTTTGGTCGCCTGATGTGAAGAGCTGACTCATTGGAAAAGACCTTGATGCTGGGAAAGATTGAAGGCTGGAGGAAAAGGGGACAACAGAGGATGAAATGATTGGATGGCATCACCGACTCAATGGACATGGGTTTGGGTAAACTTCGGGAGTTGGTGATGGACAGGGAGGCCTGGGGTGTTGCCGTCCATGGGATCGCAGAGTGGGACACGACTGAGCGACTGAACTGAACTGAATCCCTTCCCTACCACATAACTTGGTTACCTACTATTAATTATTTGAAAAGCAGTCCTGCACGCCACTCCCTAGCTAGACAGCTCCAGTTATGAAGTATAAAAAAGTAAGGGTAAAAAGACATTTTCTGGGATAGCATGTCATTTCCTCTTTGAATTCCTCAGTGATCTCTTGGTTATTTAGTATTATTTTGCCTCCATGTGTTTGTGGTTATTACAGCTATTTTTCTTGTAATTGATTTCTAATCTCATAGCATCGTGGTCAGAAAAGATGCTTGATACAATTTCAATTTTCTTAATTTATGAAGGCTTGATTTGTGATCCAAGATGTGATCTGACCTGGAGAATGTCCCACATACAGTTGAGAGGAACGGTGTTCTGCTGCTTTCGAATGGAATGTCCTATAAATAACAGTTAAGTCTATCTGGTCTAATGTGTCATTTAAGGCTTGTGTTTCCTTGTTAATTTTCTATCTGCGTGATCTGTCCATTCGTGTAGGTGGAGTGGTAAAGTACCTGACTATTACTGTGTTGCTGTTGATGTCCCCCTTTAAGGCTGTTAGCATTTCCCTTATGTACTGAAGTGCTTCTATACATTGGGGGCATAAATATCTACAGTTTTTATGTCTTCTTCTTGGGTTAATCCCTTGATCATTATATAGGGTCCTTCCTTGTCTCTCATGACAGTCTTATTTTAAAATCTATTTTGTCTGATATGAGTATTGCTACTCCAGCTTTCTTCTGATTTCTATTTGCATGGAATATGTTTTTCCATCCCCTCATTTTCAGTCTGTATGTGTCCCTAGGTCCGAAGTGGGTTTTTTATAGATAGCATATATACAGGTCTTGATTTTGTATCCATTCAGCCAGGTCTGTGTCTTTTGGGTGGAGCATTTGATCCATTTATATTTGAGGTAATTATTGATACGTATGTTTCTTTTATAATTTTCTTAATTGTTTTTGGTTTATTTTTGTAGGTGTTTTAAGTTCTTCTAGCATTTGTTGTAAAGCTGGTTTGATGGTGCTGAATTCTCTTAGCTTTTGCTTGTCTATAAGGTTTTTTATTTCTATATCAACTGTGAATGAGATCCTTACTGGGTAGAAAAATCTTGGCTGTAGGTGTTTCCTTTTCATCGCTTTAAATATGTCCTGCCATTCCCTTCTGGCCTGTAGTATTTATGCTGAAAAATCACCTGACAGCCCTGTGGGGATTCCTTTATATGTTATTTGTTGCTTTTCCCTTGCTTCTGGGATGGCATGTCATTGACTATATTACCGTTCAAAAATAATCACTGCCTCTCTTTGAGAGAAATTGTATTTCCCTACTGTGGTGATGGCTGGCTTGACCATGTGACTTGATTTGCCCAGTGAAATGCGAGCATTATGTGTCCTTTCCAAGGAGTATGAAGAGCCAGTGCATGAATTGCCATGATCTATTTTCTCTCTGCAGTCCCACCAGTCATGCTCACGCTCTCTCACCTGATTTCGTGGGTCCTGGTTAGGAAACATGGGGCAGAGCCATGAAGTAACCCACAACGCATATGTGGTGAGAAATAAACCTCTGATGCTCTAACCTCCAGAGGTTTGGGGGCCATCTGTCGCTTTAGCTTATCCTGACTGATACAGCATATTATCTGGCTTTTTTCCCTCCGAGGTGATGCTCAGTGCTTTTCTACCATTCTAGTCACCTGCATCACGCCTTAACATACGTCAAGTCTAATCCATGCATCTCAAGCTACAGTCCTCACCATGTGGACAGCTTGCCAGCATCTTAAACTCGGCATGCACGGACCCAAACTCACCATATTCCCTTCCCTTCCCCAGTGGGCTGCATCATCCCTTCCTATATCCATGGACTAACTAGAGAAATCTGAGGAGTCACTGGGACTGTTCTTAAGCCCATCATCCCATGGGTGAGGCTGATCATTTCTATTGCTGAAAGGTCTCTCACTTCTGTTTACTCTTTTTAAAGCTCCTCACCTCTACTCTGTTCTTTCATTTGTCATCTGAATGCCTGTAAGATCTCTGCAGCTAGGCTCCTTGACTTTAGTCTCTTTCCTGATCAACTTGTCAATCCTAAATGATTAAAACCTAAAAAAAAAAAAAAAATTAAGCAGAATACATTCTGGCTTTCTGTCTGAAGAAACAGACCTTCATAATAACCTGAAAGCCCAGATCAAGTTTCAAATTTTCAGACGCCTGAGTTACTTGATGGGATAAGGTGGAACAGGAAGAAGTAGATCTTGGGCCCCAGCTCATCATCCACACCCTCTTGTCTTCCCACCCCTGACTCTGCTCATAACAGAAGAATTATGTGAGAGTGTGTTGCACATACATGTGAGAATTCTGAGTTGGCACGTGTAAGATTTATCCACATCCCATGCAAGCAGCCAAGCTTTGGCCACCTTTCAGCCTCGGGTGAATAGGACAAAACCACAGTCTGCCCTTAGGAGGAAGAATCAAAGAGGGTAATTGTGCCATGGAAGTGGGCTTGCAGCTTGTGCTCAGGGATTCCCAGGATTCCCAGAGAACACTCTAGAGGGAAGGACATGGGCGAGGATGCTCTGTCCTTCTGGTTCCAGGTGCTCTCACCCTCTGGGTAGGGCATGACTGGAGATATGGGTCAAAGTGCATCCTACTAAAGTGGGAGGCCTAGGGCAGGGGTCCCTCTTCCCGAGACTGAGAGCGATTCTATAAACCATAATCATGATCAGCATTGACTGAGCAACACTGATGTGCCAGGCATCACTGCAAATTTTTTACTAATGAAGGAACTCAGCAAGCCTCTTAATTTGCCCAAATCATACTGTTACTGAACACAAATTCGTGTGCCTGTTGCACAGCGAGGCCAAACCAAGGTGATGGAGTTTGGAGCAGAGAAAGGTTTTATTGCAGGGCTTAGCAAGAAGAATGGGAAGCTTGTGGCCAAAAAGCCCTGAACTCCCCAGAGGTTTCAGCAAAGTGTTTTAAAAGGTGAGTATTTCAGCAGGGTGAGGGAGGGGCTTCCTAGGGTCTATGACCAGCTTGTGCACAATTCTCTGACTAGCTTAAGGTAGTAGGGTGGTTAACATCAGTCCTTAGGTACCAGTAGGTCTGGGTTCTACATACTCAAGATGATCAAGGGGTTATCTTCCATTTGATGATAGGTTTTAGCATCTAAAAAACTCAGTAAATATGCATGGGATACTATCATCTGGGTACTTTAGGGAGGAGCTACAGCAGAAGATATGGGGGAGGGATCTGTCCTGGGAAGACCCCAAAGAGTCCTGATCAATGACAGTACAGCTCCTGGGGGGCAGAGTCAGGAACTGAATCCCAGCAAATCGATCCCAGTACGACTGCATGTAACATGCTACGCTGTCACTAAGAGCAACTGAAAATCCCAGGTCTGACTGAGGCTGTCTCTTGCTCACCAAAGTGCAGTGTGTGACCCAGTAAAGGTAGCATAGGGAAAGAACCCCAAGATATGGAGCCAGAAGATTTTGGTTTTAATGTTGGCTCCACCGTCTGCTAGCTCTGTCTATTAATCAAGGAACTTTGCCTTTCCATAAAATTAAGAGAGTAATAATATGTTCCCCAGTGGGGATTAAGTGAGTAGTGAATATGAAAAGCTTTAAAGCTCGGTTATTAAGATGATATTCTAGTTACTATGGATACATAATAAACTACCCTAAAACTTAGTAGTATAAAAGAACCACTTGTTATGCTCCTGGATTCTATGGGTCAGGGATTTCGATGGGGGTATTTTCTATGCTCCGCAATGTCTGGGGTCTCAGCTGGAAGACCTTAGTCTGGGAGCTGGAATCACTGCAGCCTTGTCCCTCTTGCACATGTAGTGGTTGATGCTGGCCATTTGCTGAGATCTGCACCAGGGCTGCGGGCTGAAACCCACATGTGAGGCCTCTGAATGTACCTGGCTCCCCTCAAGCTGTGGTGGCTTGATTCCATGGGTGAGGAAATAGAGAGATAGAAAGATGATGATAGAGACAGAGATAAAGATAGATACAGAGAGAGAAAGAGAGACAAAGAAAAGGGCAAACGATGATGAACAGATCTCTGCCCCTCCGGGCTTATATCTTTCTGAAGTGACATTATCTCTCTACACTTTTCACGTCAGCTGGGGAACCAATTGCAAGGTCTCCTTGCTGTGTCATTAAGCATCACAAATCAGGATGGATCCTTGTCTGCTTGCCTGAAACACCCCTCATCTTTCTGGCACGTGCTGGATGAAAATTTTGTTAAAGAGTAGGTAATTGGCTGTGCAGCTTTGCTTTTGAATGGAGGAATTTATGGTGTATCGAGTAGCAACATGCCCTCCAACATCATATTATGTTAATTCTTCTCCATCATACGAAGGTGATTTGACACAGCTTAATATGATATGACTATGAAATATCAAAGAAAAAGATGGGATTGGATTTAACTGCCCAGCCGCCTATTCCTGGAAGGGAAGACGTTCCCAAATGGATTGTCCTAAAACACCTGAGAGCCCAGGGCATCACTACTGCTGACTAAGAGCTTTTTATGCACAGCATCTCATTTACTCCTCACGCCATAATCTTGCAGGATAAGCTTGAGTAGCACTCACGTTTTGCTAATGAGGCAGTGAGGACTCAGAGAGTCCAAGTTGCTTTCTTAAAATCACTTGGCTGTTAAGATGGGGAGCTGGGAGTCTGGAGAAACAAGAGGGATGTCTGTGCATGAGCTCGGAAGCCTGGATTGCCGGATACTAAGCTAGCTGGGATCAAGGGCTTCCCCTTCCACAGAGGGAGGGGCAATGCCAAAACTTAGTTTCCTGGTGGTTCTGAGCACCACAAGCATCCCAGACAGCAGCAACCAGCTGTGTTTTCAGCATCCCCCGAGAGCCAGCACCTAAGCTTAGACTGCTAGATGTTTGAGCTCCAAATGTGCGTCTCCCCTCACGAAGCTGCTCCCACCCTCACTCCACAAAACAGAGAGCAGACGGAGGTGGTGGGTGCTTCTGCTGGGGGCCAGCTGTACTCTGGCCACTTTGTAGAGTTAAGGCCCCCCGTGAGCACCTATCGAGGTCCCACCCAAGAGGGCCTTCACCCTAATGGGGCTTGCTGGTGTTGCTGGAGCCCTCGTCTTACACAGACAATTCCAGATGATCTAGTTGTCATCCTCCGCGTCCTGTGTTGTTCAAGGCCATTGTGTTTCATGTGGACCTGTTCACATTTATTCCACTTTATATTAGCTCATTACCTATATCATCTCGTAGAATCCAGATGGGTCTGGGAACGTGGCATGAGCTACAAGGAAATTTATTCTTTTAGATCTGCATTCTAAGGAAATGCTTGGAGATAAATAGAAATAAAATTAGCTTCTTTTTTTGACATGAAGCAGTTCTCTATTGACAATTGTTTTTCTAAATTTGGGTACAATTATTTTCATGAGATCAGAGTAGATATTGCTTTGGATTTGAAGAATCTAAAACAGTATTTGAATAATTATCCCCAAAGTGAGCCTCTGTAGACAACCCCCAGTTGAGCGTTCTCCTAAGATCAAGTCCTAATGGGGAAAAAAGAGTTCACTTAGCTACTTGGAAATGATGCCAAATGATTCGATTTGGGCAAAAAGAATCATTTTGAAATGACACAGTCCGACATGATGTAGATCCAGAAGTAGAAATCAGGAGCTATGTGACTGCTGGAAAAGTGAATGGACTGACTCGGAACAAAGTAAATCCCCTTTCTCAGAGGCATTCAGATGGGTGGCGATTTGGTGAAGCTACTTTAGAATGGCCAGAAGAATTAGACAGGGGCAAAATAATGATTATAGTGATAATAATGGCAAATTTTAATTTTGGAAACTTATCTAGGCCTGGTGAAGTGAAAGTCGTTCAGTCGTGTCTGGCTCTTTGCGATCCCATGGATGATACTGTTCATGGGATTCTCTAGGGCAGAATACTGGAGTGGGTAGCCTTTCCCTTCTCCAGGCCTAGGAAGGAGCTAAATGCTTTACACACACTCTATTACTTGATCCTCATAACAACTTCATGAAGCAGGTGTTATTACTCACATTTTGAGGATGAGAACTCTGAAATACAGAGGTTAAATAGTATATTCAAGCTTAGACACCGCAGAATAGGTTTAAAACCAAGTCTTTTTGATTCTAAAGGCACTCATTCTTAACAATTAGTCCTGGAAGTCAAAGACATTCCTTGCAAGAATTCTCTGACCCCTGCTAAACTCTTGACTTCCTGACAATAGGCAGGGAAGAAGTCCCCCTTCCAAGGGAAGTTCAGAGCCCTTGCACTTGCGTGGATACATGGAGGTTATTTTCCCACAGTGTCTTCCTCTGACTGGTCCCCACCTCCTCACCGGCAGATACAGGTGAGCAAAGGCAATGCCTCCTCGCAGACAGTTGTCAGGGAGCATTTAACAGGAGGATTCCTGCATGCTGTTTTCTGTTTCTCAAGGGTTCTTGGTTCCTCGTCAGTTCGTATTCTGAGAACGAGTAGAGCTGCATGCAGTTCTCAGGACTGAGGTCATAGGATGCGTGAGGCACACAGTGACTCTTTCCAGCTCAGCGACCTTGAATGTATTAAACTATCCATATTGTGGCTATTGATAAAATTGCATCCTGTGTAATAGCTAAGTAATCATCTTACTAAAAATATATAAGCCTGCATTTCTGCTAATAAAGCACACTTGCTCCATCAGAGCTTGTGTCCCCTGTCTTTCTTTTTTTTTTCTCTCTCTCTCTTTTACTTTCTTATCATCGACTCCAAACTGCCAGGTTCCAGTCCATTAAAGGACCACAACAGACAGTGAGCACGTGGGTACCTGTGGAGAGTAGTGGCCTATTGTGAAGCCGAGGGCTGCAGGATGGGGCTACTCCAGGCCCTGAGTGCAAGGTTCCTTCGAAGTAGGGAATGAAGCTTCTTAGGGGAAGAGTTCCCCAGTGGTTCATGGCACCAGCAGATCATAGGAGTTCCAGGACCCCGATTCCCTCAGTACTAGGAAGGTAGGTTTGAGGATGGCCAGAGCCTGAATCCAGAGCCCCAGATGACTTTGGGCCACAAACAACCTCTCTGAGGTCCCTTGTGTTGTATAGACATCATTTTATACCTGTACCTTGATATGAAAAAGTGAGAAAACTCTATTTAGAGCATATCACAGGTGGCAGGTTAGTTAGGAGAAAATCACTGAATTTTTAATGGATGGGGAGACTGAGGCTCAAAAGATTTATTCTGGAGGCTGTTCATGAGTTCCCAGGTTCAGTCTGAATGACAGTAGGAAGAAGGAGAAAAAATAAAACAAAAAGACAGAAAAAAAAAAACCCCAAAAGAGAAATAGAGTATCTCTACTGTCAAAGGGGAGGGAATGGTGTAAATATTGTGGGGCCTTTAGAACCTTTCCTGTCAAACAGGACCTTAACCTGTGACTCCTTAGCAAGGGGAGATGAATTATTGAAACTCTGAAGTTTAACATGCTATTCTTACAAATAAGCACTGTTAGCTACAACCCCCAAAATGCCACGGGATGTCAAGAGAAGATTCACAATGACACTTAAGTTTGCAGAGAATCCCATTTTGAAACTGCAGCATAACCCATTACCCATGTTGTGCTGAACTCATATTTAATTCTGACAAAGGACAAATATGAGGTGGTGAGAACTTGATGTTTTTTTCCGCTGCCACTAGAAAAGAGAAGTGTCGGGACATATTGTTTTTGACATGGAGCCTCAATTAGGCCTTAAAGAATAGGTAGTACATGCTTGATGAAATTGGAGATGCTACAGCGATCCGAGGAGAATTCAGCTGCTTGGTTTGAGGTTTGAGTTTGATGTTCCCCCACCAGGGACCCACCAGTCACAATAATTACAGTGCTGTCTTCTCATACTATGATTTATTTAGATGTTGCTTTATGAATTAATTCCTTCTAATTGCTGCTCCTCTCACTGTAAATCAAGGTTTCTTGCTTTCTGTAGTACGACGAACATTATCCTACAGTGTGGTAATTAGTCCAATTAGGAAGCAAGGCAGATGTGGAAAACCAATTAGTTTCAGGAATACGTCTGTGCCTATGTATCCCAAGCACTGTTCAATTGAAATTTAATAGCAACTTAATAAAACATTGTTTTATTCATAAACCATCTCTTCCTTCCAAGCTCCCATTTGTTTGTTTATCTGTTCATTTCTAATGGAGCCAGCGCCAACTTGCTTCATGCTTGGCGAGTCTCTTTCCATGCAGACGAGATTATTATTTTCTTCCTGCGGCTGGAGTTTGAAAGTATCCTTGTCTGGAAAGGGAGGCAGAGCCTGGTAGTTTGGGGAGGGATGAGATTATGGCAAACTCATCCTCTTTATCATAAATGCAACCATCATTTGATCCAAGGACTTAAACCAGGAGACATCAATACCCCATTCTACATACACATATATGTACACACACATTTACACACATACAGGTACACACAGATACACACATATATAGATACACACAGACAGAGAAGCATACACATCTATACATGTGCACACACACACAGGCAGGCATGACACACATGTACCCAGACACACGAGCACACGTACATATAAACATACAATGCATCACATGCAGAAGATACACATGTGTATACACATTTATATGCACACACACACACAGAGAAGCATACATGTATGTATGCAAGGCACCCACATTCAAACATACATGTATAGACACACGTGTTTATACACTCATGCATGTACATACATGTGCTCCTGGCCCCCACCCCTCAAAAGGAACCTTGTTCTTAGACCCCTTTCTGAATCTAGCAATCTCGCTGGGGCTTTTGTTGCCTTAGTCTGGGTGTGACTCAGGAGATCCCCTATTCCCTGAAGTTTATTCCATTGGGAAATTGGAACAAAATGAGTTATTAATCCCCTGGGTCCCAAAGTTCCTCAGTTCCTCAAAGTTTCTAAGTATTAACCCTCAAATAACAACAAAACAAAATAGTTTATCGTGCAAACAATTTGTGCTCTAAACCAGGACAAATCATCGTGGATGACATCATCCACTTACACATGTAGACAAACCATTTCACCAAGTGTAAAAAGAGGAAGAGCCTTATACCACCCCTTGGTTTGGTGTAGGGTCTACAGAGGAAAGGAATGCACACACAGTAAGGGGAAACTCATGTTTCTTTAGTTAACGAAGGACTGGTCAGCTTTCGCCAAATCTGCAGCTCTCTGGAAAGTGGAAGGCAGGAGATGCCGTATTGCATTTTGTCTGGGGAGTGTGGTACCTAGAATCTCAGTGAGAAGGAGACCCTCAGGAGATCAAAGGCCCTTCTACAGTATTTGATGGAAGAATTTGAAAGCCAGAGAAAGGATCTGGCTTCTCTCCCCAAAGTGGCAGACCTGAAATTAGCTCGAGTCTCTGGGCTCATGGAGCCACCATGTTCTTTGCACAGCGTTCTGCTTGCCTCCCTTAGGGACACATTTCCAGTTTCCAGAACATCTATGTACAAGAGTTATTAAAAAAATCTATCACAAAACAATCACAATAACGGAAAAATCCCTATTCACTGTTCCATCTGATAGGTAAATTACCGAACTTTTGATTTATGTAACTCATTATCGCTGCATGGTGGCTGCAGTGATACGCTCCATTTGTCTCCTTGATCATTACGTGGTTGCTTCTCTCTATGTCCTGAAAGCAAGACCTTAATCATAACCAGCAAGGGTAACACACTTAGCAAGATGTGGCATTAACATGTGCAGTTAGTTGTGTGTGGGTGTGTGTTTTGGGAAGACACGAGTGATGAGGATTTCAGGGCAAGAAGAAACTAAGCCCATCTTTTGAACCAGTGACCCCCTTCTTTCCTGATCCAGGAGAGGGATGGGGCCTGTGAAAGTTCTATATAGATGCTCAGACAGTCCAGTCGGGGGCCCTTGGCTACAAACTGCAGTGTGAGGGGCAAGAGAAAAGGGAATATCAGGGTGGAAAGGAACAGAAAGAATGGTGATAAACCTGCGCTGGATCTCAGCAGATGGCTGCCCCTGTGACCTGAGAGATGAAGTTGTTCATTCCAGCTCACAGACAGTCATTATTGCTCTTCTGATTGCATCTCTGCCTCGGGGGACATTGTGGCTGCGCTCAGGTTACAAACACCCAGCCACTCCAGTCTGGGTGATGCACCAACCTAAGCTGATGGAGGGGTGTTAAAATCGAACCCAGAGGAGAAGAAATGGTCTTCTTTGTTTTCCCAGCCTTTCACCTGTACAGGCGCTTTTGGGCCATGGGTAGGGTAAAAAAGGCAACTGACAATCAAACCAGTTTTTTGTAAAAGTGAGACTCCATTTCTGACAATTCAATACAATTTAATTCAACAAATGCTTGTTGAAGAATACCTGATTATCATAATTATCATTAATAATGTAAACAGTCACATTATTACATTATTATTTACATAATGCAAATAATTACATTATTATAATAATTACATTATTATAACAGTCCTGAATAGTCATTGGAAGGTCTTATGCTGAACTGAAACTCCAATACTTTGGCCACCTGACTCATTGGAAAAGACCCTGATACTGGGAAAGACTGAAGGCAGGAGAAGGGGATGACAGAGGATGAGATGGTTGGATGACATCACCGACGTGATGGACATGAGTTTGAGCAAGCTCCAGGAGTTGGTGTCCTGACAGTTTCCCTTTCAGGACAAGGAAAGCCTGACGTGCTGCAGTCCATGGGGTCGCAAAGAGTTGGACACAACTGAGCGACTGAACTGAACTGAATATAAATAAGCATCTACTGTACTGGAGTGTATAGATTATTTAAAAAAGAATCATATAGGATTCCTGGCCCCAGAGTTTGCAGTCTATTCTGTCATGAGCAGATGGTCCTGATGCTGCTAAGACAAAGCAAGAATGAGTGACACAGGACGCAGCCAGGCAGTGAGGGGTCTGAGAGAAAAGGGGTGAGGACCAGGGAAAGCTTCGTGAAGAACATGGAATGTGTGCTCTGTCTTGAGGAAGGGTGGGTTTCGGGCAAGCAGAGGAGAGCATTGCAGGCAGGAGGGAACGGAAGGCGGCCACATGGTTGCAGGAGAGTTGTGGTCACGTCATGGGTAGTGGGCATCTGATTCGTCTAGACCCAGGATGGTGGTGGACTTTAAAGGCAGGATCTGCTCCTGAGTTCGGTTAGCACTGGGCAACAACGGAAGCCTCAGCCAGCGTGTCCATCATATTCTTGGGACTTTTTCTAACAGAAACCATGTCAGTGATCCATTCCATCTGCTCGGCTAAAGGGTTGTTTGGAAAATGAAATGCGTGAACCCTTGCAAGTGACATTTAATACTGTGCCCTTCTCAGCTCTTATTAGATGAGGTTTCGAGCATACACTCCGTGTGGGCTTGTTTACAGTGACAATATTGCATTATTGGTGAGTCCAAAGATTTGTAAACTACTGCTGTAAGGTAAGTTTTGTAATCACAGAGCAGCATAATTTTTCTGTGTTAATAATGCAAGTGTGTGTGTGGTGGAGGCGGGAGGTGCTGGATAATAAAAAATAGCAGTTTTTAGGTTTTTCCAGGGACTTCACGGGGCTACACTTCCCCAGGACTCTGTTATTTGGAGAGACCTGGAAACCGAGACAAACGCTCAGAGATCTTCTCAGCCCTCCCTGGGGCCCACACCCACACTGACTGTGAGAGGTTCTGCCTTCAGGGTATCTGCTTTCCCAAGCAATCGATGCAACAACAGAGTGAGAAATGAGGAACAGCAACTGCTTAGCATCCATTCTTCCTTGTAATTAACATCACGTGGCTGCGAGAACAGCCCGGAGCTGTCTGGTGGAAAAATGCTCATTCAGGGAAACCAAGCAACACACAAACAAACACAAAAAGGCGTGCTGGCCCATAATTCTTGCAAAATGCACAAAAAGGGAAAGGGCCTACTTCAAAGCTGTCTATAACCGAATTACTGCTCGGGGTTTATGTTTAGTATTTTCTTTCCTTTTCCTCTGAAAAATCAGCTCATATATTTTCTTGCAACCACGACAAGCACTCTCTTAATTGTTCCATTAAAAGAGGTGTTGAAATGTTACTAATTGTCAAATGCAATTAAGTGTAGCAACATGTCACAGGTAAATTAACGGGAAGCCAGGTGCTGTGTGGGGAGTGTGGGTGGGAGGGGGGAGTGAACCCACATTCATGCTGATGGGAATAATCGTTATCCTTTCCTGTAGGTGACTCCTGCTTGCCCAACTCGATGCCTCACACTGGCCTCTGATCACAGCTTTTAAGGGTTTCTGACTCATCAGTGTCCATTTACTGGGAGTAGTTTTTAGCTGTTCTGTCTCTAAAAGCTTGATCGTGATGTTATGAGCAGAGCGCTGTAACTGGAAAAAGGAAAAGTCAGTTATTACCTTTGAGTCACCCAGAGGAAGGGAACGGTATTTGCAGGAAATCCCCAAGCCCGCACCTGAAATTGCAAAGAGGCATCCACAGAGAGAGAGGTGGGGGTGGGGCAAGAGGACGGTCACACCCCAGGTCTCAGGCCAGTCCCTGGGACAGGGCACCGGTTCATGGCTTCTCACAAGGAAGGATTCAAGAATAAACCATGGCAAAGTGAAAGGTTTATTCAGGGAGATCCACACTCCAGTGAGGGCCGTCTCAGAAAGTGAGAGGCTCCAGGGTACTGAGTCACCAATTTCCATTGTTGCCATTGTTCATTCGCTAAACTGTGGCTGCCTCTTTGCGACCCCAGGGACTGTAGCATGCCAGGCTCCCCTGTCCTTCACTGTTTCGCAGAGTATGCCCAGATTTATGTCCATTGAGTTGGTGATGCCATCTAACCATCTCATCCTCTGTCGTCCCCTTCTCCTCCTCCCCTGAATCTTTTCCAGTGCCAGGGTCTTTTTCAATGAGTTGGCTGTTTGCATCAGGTGGCCAAAGGACTTCAGCTTCAGCATCAGTCCTTCCAATAAATATTCAGGACTGATGTCCTTTAGGATGGACTGGTTTGATCTCCTTGCAGTCCAAGGGGCTCTCGAGTCTTCTCCAACACGGCAGTTCAAAAACATCAATTCTTTGGTGCACAGCCTTCCTTATGGTCCAACTCTCACATCCATACATGACCACTGGAAAAACCATAGTTTTCAGCTATGCAGATCTTTGTTGGCAAAGTAATGTCTCTGCTTTTTAATATTCTATCTAGGTTTGTCACAGCTTTCCTTCCAAGGAACAAATGCCTTTTAATTTCATGGCTCCAGTCACCATCTGCAGTAATTTTGGAGCCCCAGAAAATAAAATCTGTCACTATTTCCTCTTCTATTTGCCATGAAGTGATGGAACTGGATGCCATGATCTTAGCATTTTAAATGTTCAGTTTCAAGCCAGCTTTTTCATTCTCCTCTTTTACCCTCATCAAGAGGCTCTTTAGTTCCTCTTCATTTTCTGTCATTAGAGTGGTATCATCTGCATATCTAAGGTTATTGATATTTCTCCTAGAAATCTTGATTCCAGCTTGTGATTCATCCAGCCTGGCGTTTCTCATGATATACTTTGCGTTGAAGTTAAATTAGCAGGATGACAATATACAGCCTTGTCATACTCCTTTCCCAATTTGGAACCAGTCAGTTGTCCCATGTCCAATTTTAACTAGTGATTCTTGACCTGCATATAGGTTGCTCATGAGACAGGTTAAGGTAGTCTGGTATTCCCAACTCTTTAAGAATTTTCAAGTTTTTTGAGATCCACATAGTCAAAGGCTTTAGTGTAATCAATGAAGCAGAAGTGGCTTTTTTTCCTACATTCCCTTGCTTCCTGTATGAGCCAACAAACATTGGCAATTTGGTCTCTTGTTCCTCTGCCTTTCTTAAAGCCACCTTGTACATATTGAAGTTCTTAGTTCATGTACTGCTAAAGCCCAGCTTGAAAGACTGAACATAGCTTTGTGAAATGAGCACACTTGTACAGCAGTTTGAACATCTTTGGCACTGCCCTTCTTTGGGATTGGAATGAAAACTGTCCTTTTCCAGTCTCATGGCCACTGCTGAGTTTTCCAACTTTGCTGACATATTGAGTTCAGTGCTTTAACAGATCATCTTTTAGGATTTTAAATAGCTCAGCTGGAATTTCACCACCTCCACTAGCTTTGTTCATAGTAATGCTTCCTAAGGCCTGCTTGACTTCACACTCCAGGATGTCTGGATTTAGGTGAGTGATCACACCCTCTTGATTATTTGGGTCATTAAGGCTTTTTGGGTACAGTTTTGTGTATTCTTGCCACCTCTTCTTAACTGCTTCTGCCTTTGTCAGGTCCTTACTGATTCTGTCCTTTATTGTGCCCCCCCACCTCCATGATGAAAAGGACATTTTTTGTGTGTGTTTGTTTTAGAATGTGTTGCAGGTCTTCATAGAACCAGTCAGCTGCAGCTTCTTCTGTCATTTTTGAGATTGCTTCTAAGTACTGCTTTTCAGACTCTTTTGTTGACTATGAGGGCTCTTCCAATTCTTCTAAGGGATTCTTGCCCACAGTAGTAGATATGATGGTCATCTGAATCAAAATCGCCCATTCCCGTCCATTTCAGCTCACTGATTCCTAAGACATAGATGCTTATTCTTGCCATCTCCTGCTTGTGCTAAGTTGCTTCAGTCCTGTCCAACTCTGCAACCCCCGTGGACTGTAGCCCACCAAGTTCCTCTGTCTGTGGGGTTCTCCAGGCAAGAATATTGGAGTGGGTTGCCATGTCCTTCCTCAGGGGGTCTTCCTGACCCAGGGACTGAGCCCTGGTCTCATGTCTCCTGCAGCTGTAGGTAGGTTCTTTACCGCTTGCACCACCTGGGAAGCCTCCTGCTTGACAACTTCCAATCCACCTTGACTCATGAATCTAACATTCCAGATTCCTATGCAATATTGCTTTTTTACTTTCATGACTAGATTTTATACAGTGGGTAATAATTTCATAGACTAATGAGTGGGAGGATTCTTCCAGCTATTTTGGGGAAGGGCTGGGGATTTCCAGGAATCAGACTGCCACCCACTTTTTGACCTTTGACGGTAGGCCTCAGAACTGTCTCAGCACCTGCGGGCATGTCACTTAGCATGCTAATGGAGAACAAGGAGCATATACGGAGAGGCAAGTTCTAGTGGAGGTCAACTGTCCACCGTCCTGGGCCTAGTTGGTTCTGACCGGTTTCTGTCGTGTCTTCAGAGGCTGTCATTCTTTTAAAGGTTGTGCCCTGCCCCCTTCGCCTCAGTAGGCTTTGCAACCCTTCATTTGATTTTGCATTTTGTTCCCTTCCCGGAGCGTTTCCCTTGTACTATGTGCGGTGGACCTCGTAGATGGATAGCGCAGGACACCAAGACCATTGCTTTCATTGTCAACTCCTTCATTGAGCTCAGCCACACACATTTTCAACTAGATTATAAGCTCTTTGCAGGGACTGGGTCCTATTCTTTTATTGTACCTCCAACATCTAGGGCTATGCTTTGCACATATTGAGAATTCAATATGCACTTAATGAACACACATAAAGAATTCAGCAAGTTGGGAGAGGGAATTTCTCTGGAGGAAAAGGGTATATCTGGTTGGGAATTTGTGCTCAGGGAGGAGTTTGAAGGCCAGTCAGACACATAAGAGATCCAGTTCCAGACGAGGTCACAGCTGGAGGCAGAAAATCAGTATCACTTGGAAAGAAGGGAGAGCTGACCTGTGGGCTGAGATCTGTTCCCGACAGAGGAGTGAGAGGCCCCAGACTCGGCCTGGGCGGGTGCTCCTGGTGACAGTGGGAGGGGATCTGGGGGGAGACAGAGGGTGCAGGCCCCTCTGTTACCCTCCGTCCTGGTGCCAAGCCCTGAGGGGCTGGGGAGGCAACAGGAGATATTGTCTTCCCAGCTGGTAGGCCCTTTCTGGGCAGGGATACGGGAAGACAGTATCTGCACTGCGTGTTAGTGCAGACCCACTGGTCAAGGGCTCAGTCCCAAAAGAATGCCCCCACTTCAGCTGAGCCATAGATGGTGTGCCCAGGTGAACCACATGTGTGCCCAGCTGACTGCAAATTAGAAGAGTCCTACCACCCTCTCCCGCTCTGACACTACCCTTATGGCAGAAAGCAAAGAAGAACTAAAAAGTCTCTTGGTGAAAGTGAAAGAGGAGAGTGAAAAAGTTGGCTTAAAACCCAGCATTCAAAAAACTAAGATCATGGCATCTGGTCCCATCACTTCATGGCAAACAGATGGGGAAACAGTGGAAACAGTGACAGACTTTATTTGGGCTCCAAAATTACACAGATGGTGACTGCAGCCATGAAATTAAAAGATGCTTACTCCTTGGAAGGAAAGTTATGACCAACCTAGACAGCATATTCAAAAGCAGAGACATTACTTTGCCAACAAAGGTCTGTCTAGTCAAAGCTATGGTTTTTCCAGTGGTCATGTATAGATGTGAGAGTTGGACTGTAAAGAAAGCTGAGCACCGAAGAATTGATGCTTTTGAAATGTGGTGCTGGAGAAGACTCTTGAGAGTTCCTTGGACTGCAAGGAGATCCAACCCATCCATCCTAAGAGAAATCAGTCCTGAATATTCATTGGAAGGACTGATGCTGAAGCTGAAACTCCAATACTTTGGCCACCTGATGCGAAGAACTGACTTATTGGAAAAGACCCTGAGTGACTGAACTGAACTGAACTGAATCCCAAACTCCCAATCCATCCCTCCCTCACTTCCCTGAGTCTTCACATGACTTTCCCGCTGGACCTGTCTCTGCCCTAATCCCCTCTTCTTGTAGTAATAATGGATTAGGGCCCCTTCCATATGACCTGATTTTACCTTCATTGGCTCTTTAAGGGTTCTCTTTCCAAATACAGTCACACGCTGAGAAACTAAGGGTTAAGACTTCAAAATATGAATTTGGGGAATATTATTCAGCCCATAACAGTCACCCTGCCAGATGGAAGCAGCCTAGCCCAGAGATTAAATATACATTTAAGAGTCAGGAAGATTAAGGTTGAAATTCTGACTTTACACTTACAATCACTTGGGTATGTCCTTCAATCTCTTGGAGTCCTAGTTTCTTTCTCTATTAAGTGGAAGAAAAAATCACTATGGCACTAGCCCTATTAAATAAGACGATGCGTGTAATGTGAAGACATTATACATATCTGATAACCGCCAACAGTTGTAGCTGGTGTGGTTGTCATTGTTATTATTATTACTAGTTTCCTTTTCTAAACAACGGAGCTAACAAAATGCCCACCTACTGAGGGTTGAGGTGGTTGGATGACATCTTCAACACAATGGACATGAGTTTGAGCAAGAGAAGCCTAGTGTGCTGCAGTCCATGGGGTCGCAAAGAGTGAGACACGACTTCGCGACTGAACAATGAGCAACGGCGACTGAGAGCTGAGAGGCTGCCTGGCCATAAGCTTATTCTATGCCCACTACAGGGCGAGAGCTCAATAACGTTTTCACTGTAGCCATCATCCTCATGGGACAAGAGCCTGCTTTTCTAGGCCCTGTGTCTTTTTATCCCACTGAATGTGATCTGATGCAGCAAAACTGTATCTCTATTTAATAGAATGCAAATGTTCTTGTCAGAGAAGTTTTAAGCAGAAAATTCACCTATTTTATGCAGGAGTTCATATTCTAGTTATTAAAACCTGAAATGGCATTTTAGTTGTTAACACATAGGAGAATGCACACCTTATAGAATTATTCAGCTAAAGGGTGGGGGGATCTGTGTTCTGAATCACATAGTAAAGAAGCGTTCAGGTTCAGTGTGGGTGATTAACCATTTGATACCTTTTCAGGCTTTGACAACTTCTCCGTCTGTTTTTCCCTATGTGCCTCACTATGTCTTATGTAATTAAGAAAGGGTGCTGAGTTCTTGTCATCCACCATTAAGGACTAGTCATAGATAGTTTCATAACATCTGCTTCTTGCAACCTTCTAATTATCCATAAAAATCTGGCAGAGGTACCTGACAGTTAATCCGAAATGCACAATGTGAATACAAAGTAGGATGCTTTGCTTCTCAGTGTAGAGTGAAGGTGTAAAACAGGTCCTCTCTAGCCTCTTAGTTTGCAGGCAGCTATGTTCCCTACTTAAATCGGATCTGGGAGCATGTCTTCTCAACAAAAGACTCAATTTGGAAGGGCATCTTTGGACAAAATGAATGTGGGTCAGGAGTATGTTAGTGGTTCTGTGTCAGAATCCGCTGTCAGTGGCTGCCCCAATATTCTCCTTGCAGCCCAGCCTGATGTGGTGACTTCCGCTACTTCATTGCCCTTATCTGAAGGCTTGGAGCTGTCTACGCCCTCACGGAAAGCACTGAGGGGCTCTTGACTGCACCAGACACTTGCCTCCAGCAAGGTCAACCCCAGCCGCCTGTGCGTGTTTCTAGGGGTGGGTGTGTCTGTTTCCCACCAACTTGTCTGGCTTTCCAACTCACTGTCTCACTTTGGCTCCTGAACCCCTAGGTTGTGTGCGCCTGGTCTGCTGAACCACAACTTTGTTCTCATGATTGGTCCCGGTGTGTCTTCCCTCTGCCGAGATCCTCCTCCACCATCCATCTGGATCCGACTTGCCCTCGGGAATCCACACTTGCCTCTCTGCCCGTTGGGTTTCAGGCTCCTACTTTTTCTGTCTTTACTTTCCTCTGGCTATGGCCTCGCTGCTTCTCCTCAGCTCTCCTGGTCCTGCTGTCTTTCACTCTCTCTGTGACTTACAACCAGTGGGATTAAAAAAAAAAACACTCTTATTCTTATTTATCATTCACTGAGTGTTTTTTGTACCTACAATGACCTTGAGGGATAAAGAACATGATTTACTTTGTAATTTTTTTTTGTCCGTTGAAGCACGAATGGGTTTACTACTTTATTAAGGTCACAGACACTGGTGTGGAAGTCTTTGTTGCTCAGTTGTGTCCAACTGTTTGCAACCCCATTAACTGTACCCCACCAGCCTCCTCCATCCATGGGATTCTCCAGGCAAGAATGTTGGAGTGAGGTAGCCATTCCCTTCTCCAGGGGATCTTCCTGACCCAGGGATTGAACCCGGGTCTCCTGCATTGCAGGTGGATTCTTTACCATCTGAGCCACCAGGGAAGCCCAGACTCTGGATTTGAACCCATATCTGTCCTGCTTCAGCTTGAGTTCTTTCCACCCAGTCGTTAACTTCATGAGCCAACATAGTACTGCTCAGAATGGTCACTTATCTGTGGTATTATTTTCTCCAGTAAACAGTGAGAACATAGCTCAATATTATAGGTATACATTTATAAATATATATGATATTAAATATTTCATTTTTGAATTTTATCAGCTCTATGGTCTCCATATTGCAAAAAAAAAAAAAAAAGACTGTATTGAGACACTGAGGCTCAGGGTGTTGATAAGTCTACATGGTAAGTCAGCAATGGTTCTTAACACAGCAGTAGAGTAGCTTGATGAAAGTAATACTAGTCTACGAGGCAGGATGATTAGGTCAATTCAAGGCCTGGCCAAGAGTCTTGATCTTTGGTAAGTTACCTGAATTCTCTCTTCCTCCATCTTCAAAACTGCTCACTAAGTTTAGCTCTGAGTTTTCTGGCAGCCAAAGAATACCCATGGTTCCAGGTCAGTGGTCACCAGGCCAAGATCCTTGAAATTGCTTCCTTGTGGTTCCTGAGTCACAAAAATTTTATTTCTAACAATGTACCTTATGTATTAGGCATTGCAGGCTAAGTTGCTCCAGTCATGTCTGACTCTTTGCGACCCTATGGACTGCAGCCCACCAGGCTCCTCTGTCCATGGGATTCTCCAGGCAACAATACTGGAGTGGGCTGCCATGCCCTCCTCCAAGGAATCTTCCCCACCCATGTCCTCCTCCATTGGCAGGCAGATTCTTTATCACTAGCGCCACCTGGAAAGCCCCTATATTAGACATTGGAGCTGTGATTGCTATCCTGAACTGTGGTGAGTTCTTCAAATTGGGATCACGTGGGCCATTCTTATGCCCAGAAAAGACACCGACTTCCTCATCACATGTCAGACCCTGGGGTGCCATGATAAACCCGAACCACCGTCTTGCCCTCCGTGCCTCTCACATCTCCCCAGAGTGGCTAAGGTGCCAGTGACTTCAAAGAAAGACCAGAGGTCCTAGCCCTCTGCTGCACCGAGGGCAGGCATGTTGTGGAGGGAACTGGCTTTGCCTCTCAAGCCCTCTGGTTCTTTGCTACTCAAAGTGTAGTCCTGGTGCCACAGCAGCATCCCGGGAGCTTGTTAAAAGTGCAGACTCTCAGACCCTACCCCGCATCTGCTGGATCATTTTAACAAGATTCCCAGTGACTTGTGTACACACTCAAGTTAAAGAAACACTGCTGGTTTATTAATCCACGGAAACATTGAAAATTAACCGCCAAGACGCAGGACTTGTTTAATAGAGCCCTTTGGTGGGGGGGCCAGGAAAGTTGCTGCCATTATTGGCATGGGCTTGACTGAAGAAGGAAGGACTGTGGACCAAACTGCAGTAGATAAACTGACTTAGCTGAAAGCCAGGTTGTCAGGAGGGCAAAGGGGAGTGCAGGAGGCTTTTGAGGTGAGGCCATTAACCGTTGGATTATAACACAATGTGCCATAATGGTGTAGCAATGAAATGTAATTGATATGGTTATGTTATAAAAAGGGACATTTTCTTTGTTCCTGGCTCTCTTTCTTAGAAAGCAAATGATCTGGGGGAAGGTAAGGAGACAAGAGGAACTCCTTCGGTAAACATTTCCATTTCTCTTTTAGCCTGTCCTTTGTCTAGCTGCAGGTGAGACCCTTCCCACTGCTGGCACCTACCAGGTAGGCAGTCTCCAGCCAGGACCCTCATCCTCTGAGGTCAGCTGGGCCCTCTGGGAGGCTTCTCAGGTGCTTCAGTGGGTAAAGAATCTGCCTACAATGCAGGAGACCAGGGAGATGCAGGTTCAGCCTCTGGGTGGGGAAGATCCCCTGGAGAAACACATGGCAACCTAGAAGGGTGCGGTGATCTGAGAGCGTAGCACCTGATAGGTCCGGTCTGAATGGCAAAACAGCCCCACTTCATCTCTGAAAACCCTTGGGGAAGGAGCCCAGCTGCCTGGCGGGGTGGGGAGGTGGGGGCGGACATGGCACACTTTCTGTTAGAGCTGCAGTCTCTTTTCTGCCATCTCCACGGCCTGGCTTCTGCTCGAAGCCGCTCCTTAAACCTCAGCCTCTGGCTTCAGGGTACTGAGTTCAGAGCCATTGCAGTCCCCTCGCTGATAATCTGTTTGCTATTTCCTGATTTCTTTCTGGATTCATCTCTTGAACGCTCCACTTTCTTGGGAGTTAAAACCATTTTTTTTCTTTATTAGCTTTTCACCAGTTTCTTCCTCCCTTGTACCTTGCACTTGCCCTTGGGAAAATAGAGTGAACATTTGAAATGGCACTTAACCTGGAAAAATGGCTACTTACTTCCGATTTATGCCACGCCTATTTTGCAAAAGAGAAAAATCTTCAAGGTCCCTATGGTATGACACGTGCACTGAATATGAAGCTAAAAAGGGAAAACTCCCCCAAAATGAAGGTGATAGGCGGGAGAGAGAAATGTTCTAGAAGCTGAGGTGGATCGTAGTTGAGACTAAATTGCACAGGAAACTCAACACTGGGTTGCTGGCAGCTAAAGATGCGCTAGTTACTTATTCCTGGTTGGTGAACACTGGGTAAGCGTCTCAAAGGTACTTGTCTTGATATCATTATTGTCTTGTTATGACAATAATGAACACTGTTTTTGATTCTTTAGGTTCTACTGGGCACTTGCTAAAGGCTTTGCATGAGTTATCCTATCTCATCTTCACTCCAGCTCTAAGATATGGGAGAGAGAAACAGAATCCTGTATGTGGGCTTCAGGGCCAGGGAGCCCCGCTTGGAGCTCATCTCTGCTGCTCACCAACTGGTAGCCTGGGGCAAGTCCCTTCCCTTCTCTCTGTTTCAGTTTTATGATGATAAAAACTAAAATATCAATCATAACTTATGCTTAGAAACGTTAAATGATTTAATACACACCAAGCATGCAGTGCCTGGCCCTTAGTAAGTACTTGCCATTATTACTATTATTTCCACTTGACAGATAGGGAAATTGGGTCTTAGAGAGGTTAAGTGACTGGCTTGAAGTCCCCTGGCCAGATCAAATAGGCACTGGATCTAATCTGACCCCTCTTAACTACTTCACACACTGGCAAACTGCTGCCTGCTGCCAGGCAATGCTGCTGCTGCTGCTAAGTCACTTCAGTCGTGTCTGACTCTGTGTGACCCCATAGATGGCAGCCCACCAGGCTCCCCCGTCCCTGGGATTCTCCAGGCAAGAACATTGGAGTGGGTTGCCATTTCCTTCTCCAATGCATGAACGTGAAAAGGGAAAGTGAAGTCGCTCAGTCGTGTCCAACTCTTAGCAACCCCATGGACTGCAGCCCACCAGGCTTCTCCGTCCATGGGATTTTCCAGGCAAGAGTACTGGAGTGGGGTGCCATTGCCTTCTCTGGTCAGGCAGTGCACTAGGGTGCAAATAAGAAATCGTCTTAGCTTGAGCAATCAATGTTGGATTATCTTTGGTGAGAGTTTCTCATCCATTGATTATCTTTTGGGGAACTTCTCCCAGCTGTTCAGCACGATGAGGCCTCTGGGGTGATATCTCCTTTAAACATGACTTTTTAAATAATGAAGTTTAAATAATGAGGGAGTTGTATTGCACATCATAGTGTATGTTTGTTTATAGATTCCAGGTACTTATATTTATTCCTAGCCAAATTCTTCCCTGATACAGTTGAACATAGCAGAAATGTAGGTGGGTTTCTACCCCGCTGCTACTATATTTAAAGTCCACTTCAGTACCGCATACCCTGGGGAGCTGCTTGCCTTGTTATTTCCCATGATCTCAGAGGGTGCACAAGTCTCCCCAGACCTAGTAATGCTTGAGAGCCAGGCTGGGTGTAATTCCCCTGTTCCCCACCGGGTGTCCCACCCAGCCCTGCTATCTGAAATGCATGAAGGAGAAATGGCCTGCTTCACCCTTCCGGATGGGGAAAGGAATTGAAGCGGGATGGAGGGCTTCCCAGGTGATGCAGTAGAGGAGGATCCACCTTCCAATGCAAAAGGCTCAGGAATCACGGGTTCGATCCCTGGGTCGGGAAGATCCCCTGGAGGAGGACGTGGCAGCCCACTCCAGTATTCTTGCCTGGAAAATTCCGTGGACAGAGAGAGGAGCCTGGAGGGCTACAGTCCATGGGGTCTCAAGCAGTCAGACGCGACTGAGTGATTGACCACAGAGGCGTTGCGGGGGGGAGGGGGGAGACTGTGACAGGTCTTCTAGAAACTGCTCCTTGCCTCCAGACAAAGGGAATCTTTTGCATTGTTTTGCTTTGATGCCTAAGTGTCTCTCTCCAGAAAGCCTTGTCAGTTCCCTGCAGTTTAGGTAGCTTTTATTCCCACTAATGAACTGGTGTCTGTCCAGCCCTTCCCATTTCTGAGCTTGAGTTTGAGGCTGCTGGCTGCACTGCTTTCGTCTTGCCTGAGTCACTGACAGGCTCTCATCCCTTTGTGGGCTCTTTCCTTCAGGGTTTGATTTTAAAAAGAGAGAGAGATAAAGGAGGTACGGACCTGATTGGCCCATCTGGTCTGATCCCTCACTGTTTCCTTAATCAGGGGAGGTCAAAGATGGGAATTAGTGTGTGACTGCAGCACGGACTAGCCCTCTTGTAAACAGTAATCTAATTTGTCCATAATAGAAGTATTACTTTGACAGAAAGTTCCTCCTTGCTTTCAAATAAAATTGTCATTTGCTTCCACGGGTGGTAGCAAACAGGGAGGAAGAAGGGAATTTGGATTCACTGACTTTTAGGAACTGGGGACATTTAAGATTGCAGAATAAATCTCGTATCTTTTGCAGGTGGTTGGCTCCTTGCCCACTGTCTTCCTCCTCCCTTCCTTCTTCCTTTCTTTTGGGGGACCACACACAGGGTCAGGGTTAGGGTCAGCGTGAGAGCTCTGAAGCCAGGTGACTTCTCTCTCTGACACTGCCGCCTGCACTGGGGTCATCTGGAGACCTCTAGCCATTGTCGTAGGTCACCCCCACAGACCCTGGGCATTTACCATAGACCCAAGGCATCCAAATGGATGCAGGTCTCTGAGCCATCTGGCAAACAGAGGCCCAGATTGCAGCTTATTCTGAGATTGAAGCTTCACCCGAACAACTCATCTGGCCCTGGCTTTAGGATATTTCAATGTGGGGAATTTCTTCCATAAAGGACCTTGATAAAGACCAGACTACCATCCTAGGGGAGCGTGTAGCTTCCGTCTCATTATAGGCACGGCTATTACTATTTGGAGAGTCCTCTGCCAATACACATTTTCTCGTGAACTGGGAAACTGGAGCCCGGGTGCGATGTATTATTGATAGGCTTGTAATTTACTCCTCTCAGGTTGTATCTACAGTGTATACCATTAGCACGGAATAGGAAATTACCCATGTTGTATATATTTGTCTGTTCCTGTTTGGCTCAATGATATTTGCCTTTCACCTCAATAAAAGATCATGAATAAAGCAAGCAGGGCAATATTATTTGTTGTTGTTGCAAGGGAATTTTGATTGAATCATTTTCTCTGTGCTGTATTGTGGCGAGCCATGCTTTGCAGTGAAGATACAGGACATAAAATAGTTGGGGGTGGACGAGGAAGATGGATGGGGTGGTTCATGCAGGCTCACAGCACACACTGGCTTCCCTGGCAGGCTGCTCTGGGCTGGCTCAGCCTCCTGAAGGGGAATCCGGTATCTAGCTGGTGCTACACGGATGGGGGGAGGGCGGAGGACGGCGGTGGGGGCAGTTCAGACCCTGCGTGGCTGCAACAAAGATGGTGTTGGAGTGGGGCTTGGGTTGTAGGAAGCCAGCAGTGCATTACACAGAGCTACAGCACTGAGCCCTGGCTGGTGGTTGACAGTTGACCCTCTGGGCCTGCATGAGCACTCGCACACACACATCCACCATTTACAGTTGACCCTATGCACGTGTGTGCACACCCCCCCATCTTTCTTCCTTTAAAAGGCATTCCAGGTGGTAGGGCTCAAACCAAGCTGCAAATGAAAATGCCTCATCACTCCGGCTTTGTGCTCTTTTTCTTTCAGAACCTTGAATGGAAGATATTTGCTGGTTCATTAGCCTTGAGTCCTCTGACCCCATCCCCACCCCCGGTCACTGTGTAATTTTACGGGTAAACACGTTTTAAAAAACTGCCCGTGGCTTGGCCTCCTGGCCCTTTTTTTGTCTGTGGACCTCAGAATGAAGGGATGAGGGTGACAGGGAAGAGGTTTTGAATCTGTTCGAATTTGAAGCAGGAAAATGTTTTGAAGAAATGCTTACTCCTCTTGGTTCCTGCCCCCCAGTCTGGGAGCTCATTATTTCTGAAGAGCAGAATCCCAGGGGGCGATGAGGTAGGTGAAGAGTCCCCTCCCCTCAGAGGTCACTGACTGGGGGAGGGGACTCGGATACCCAAGTGACAAGCACCTATCTGCAAAGTCAGAGCCTCCTTGATAGCAGCCTCCTGAGAAAACACCACTCAGCCAGGCCAGGGGGCATCTATTGACTTTTACTATCTGGAGCACATTCTAGAGGTAAAAACCGGTTTTTCTGAAGTCTTGCCAGAACCAGGCTTTGTTCAGACTTTGTTGCTTTAGCAGGTTGGCTGCCTGGAGAAGCCGCCGTTTACCTGTGTGTGAATGCTAAGTCACTTCGGTATGTCCAACTCTTTGTGACCCCATGGACTGTAGCCCGCCAGGCTCCTCTGTCCGTGGGATTCTCCAGGCAAAAATACTGGAGTGGGTTGTCATGCCATTCTCCAGGGGATCTTCCTGACCCAGGGATTGAACCTACGTCTCTTATGCCTCCTGCATTGGCAGGCGAGTTGTTTACAACTAGCGCCACAAAGCCTGGTGGGCTGTCGTCTATGGGGTCGCACAGAGTCAGACACGACTGAAGCAACTTAGCAGCAGCAGCAGCAGCGCCACCTGGGAAGCCCCCATTTAGCTGAGGAAGGGGCGAGTCACAGAAAGCCGTGGGCATCTCCTCAGTAACTGGGTGGGGCTTCCTTTGGACTAAGGGGCCCACCCTCCTCCCCATAAAACTTCTCTTTCCTTAAAGGAGAGAGACAAAAGAAATTTACACAGGATGGTAAAACCGATGAAATCAATGCTAAATCTATCAAAGCAAATCATAGACCCTGACAGCTGGGAAGTATTATTTGTTTTTCCTCCCTCCCAGATTTCCACCAAGCCCGGTGTTTTAATCATGTGTCTTGGGGAGAAGAGACCCATATAAAGGCAATTACAATTGGTAAATGATTAATGTTGGTCCTGACATTTTTATGTGTCAAATGTGTTTAAGTGCATTAACCTTTACAGAATTTACATCTGTACTCTATGAGATATATCTTGTATAGTGTCTCAAATATCTTCAATCTGCCTTCACTTAAATCTTATTTACATTTATTTTATTACAATATAAATGGGTTTTAAAAATCTTAAGAGTTTTTTTTTTTTTTACCCCATTCTGCAGGTCCTGCTGGCCCTGCAGGGAGGCTGAGGGCAGTAGGGTTCCTTGCTGACTGCAAATAGAGTGCCAGCCACCTGTCTGGAGAACCCAAGGAGGTTGGAGGGAGGAGTTGTGTTAGTTGTTCAAGCCGACAACTCTGCTTTAGCCCAAAGGGGAAGTGACTTAGGAGGCCAGGGGATCTGCACGCAATAGCATCATGAGTTGCAGAAACAGGCAGCTTTTAATTTTTGTGAGTTACAGAAAACACCCATGTCCATTTCAGAAGTAACTGGCAGATCCCATCTGCGGTGCTTTCCCCTGTCCACCGCTGGCCCAGTCCCCTGTGCAGCCGGGCACACACACAAGGTGCCTGCACCTCTCACCGAGCCTTTCCTTTTCCAAGTCAGACCTGCTCCTGCGGGCAGCTCCGGTGTCAGTTCCACGCCTCCTGAGCTTCACTCCACTGAAATCTGGGTGGGTACGAGACAGACTCCGGTGGAATGAAGGACAAGAGAAACACATGGACTACCTGAGGTCTTGATCTCAGAGGGTGGGCCACGTGGCAGCCCCAGCCTCTGCCCACAGGGCTGTTGCTTGGCCAGAAGCCTTCAGGATCTTTGAATCACAGACTTGGGAGGTGTGGGAGACCCGAGTACTCACACCCTCTCCAGGATCACTTCCTCCAGGCGCCAAGAGAACCAGCTCACCAAGAACCGTCCCCACCAGGCCTGCGGCACCGAGGGTGCTGAGGGGTGGGGATGGTGCCCCGGCCCTTGCTGTTGGTCTCCCTTGAAGCAGCCATTCCACTCAAGTCCCTGTGGACACGTCTCTGCGGCTACCTGGCTGGGATGCAGGCTGGCCTCCCCATGTCTGTGTCCCGCTGCGTGTGCCATAGCCGAGCTTGGTCCTGGCTGCAGAAGGTGGGTGTTCTGAACCTGCTTCAGAAAATCCGTCTATTGTGCTCTTGCTTACCCAGGTGGCGGAAGCAGAGGTGGAGGTGTTCCTCTGCAGAATGCACTGTCCAAAGAGCATGAACAGCCCACTGCAGGCCCATTTGTGGGCGTGAAACAGGGAGAAGAGCAGCCAGCTGCGGCTAGGCACACTCATGGGGGCTGGGATGGGCACAGGAGGGCGAGTGTCCTTGGTCTCGCTCCTACAGACTCAGCTAGGTTGGCCACTTTTGGGTGACCTCACATCCTTTCCCAAACCTGCCTGGAAATGGCACCTCTAACACCTTTTTGGGGTTTGAGGATATGGGGATGTGGGAACAAAGGCCGTCACCTGCTCTCAGGGACTGAACTAAACCGAGGGGATGGCAACCCTGGGAGCTCTCCGTCCTCCTGAAGAAATGCCATCCGCCCGTTGCCTTGTAGTTCCTGCCCCACCCCTTTCCTCGCTGCGTCCAGACATGCCCCGGGCTCCGTGTAAGCCCGTAAAAGGCTGTTCTCAGCACTGACTTGCAGACTGGGTGAGTTAGGGCAGATCCACCCTGTTGTTTGGAATACTTTCTTCCTGGGGCTTGTTCTGACCCGAAGCAGGGAGGTAGCGGCTTAGAATGTGGCTCCCCTCCCCCTCCATCCAAGCCCTTGGGCACTGGGCATCTCAAAGAGGCTCTTCAACCAGGGCCCAGGCTTCCAGCTACCGCTGAGACAGGGCCAGACTTTCCTTGGTCAGGGGGACCCTGGGGTGGGCTGGGAGCACAGATCTGAGTACTGGGAGGAGGGAGGCTGACCCACCCTCTCCCAGCCACCTTCTTTGTTAACACTCAGGGTTCTCAATGATGAGAGAGAAGCGTGCCCTGCTTGTGAGTGATCTAGTCAATGTAGTCCCTCTGCACTGCCTTTGAACCATTTTCTAGTCAAAGGAGAAAAGGGACCGACCTATTTGGCCCTGCTCAATGATGGCAGAAGACGGGAGGAAATAGTTCTGGGATGGAAGGATTCTTTGCTTTCTCTCTGGATTTCAGCCCAACCCAGAGAGCACAAGGGATGATTCCACTCCCTCCAGACCCTCCTTACCCCACTCTTACCCCTCCTAACATGCACGGTCCACCAGATCTTCAATCCTCAATCGGAGTGTGCAAAGAGCATCACCCTCATACGGGCTCCTTAACCTCCGTGGTGGCTACTCCATTGACGACAGAGTCTGTAAAAGCACTTTAACTGTGAAAGGCTGTGCAAATAGGAGGTAGCACTGATATCAGAGGGCCCAGAAAAGGCAGGCCCTTCCCTTATCACCCTCTCCTTGCCCTACAGACCTCTAGCTACAAAATAGAGATGGGAAAAGATGAGCTAGAATCTGTATCCAGAGCCTTGACCCACTCTGGGTCCCATCCCTCAGCCAAGATTCTTCTGCCCAGTACTGCTTCACCAACTTGATGTCCCGGTGACCTCTGCCTTGGTCATTTGCAGTGTGGGGGTTGCTCAGAGGAGCAAACCACACATGTATTTGGCTATAGAGAATGTTCACCCATTGACTCCCCTCCTGTGCTGTCTAACTGCCTTCAGGACTGTGCCTTAAATAACTTCCTAATGAAACCAACTTGGACCCAAGAACTGAAGAATCTCCTGTTAGCACTGTACCCTCCAGCCCAGGACTGAAAAGCCAACCAGCCCCCTGTTCCTTTAATTGGGTAAATTTCCATGAAACCAGACAGAACTGCAATCATGGAACTTAACTGATTAGCACCCAACTCAGCACACCTATTCCCATTATCAGGGAGACTTACTGAGATCCCTGGAAATCAGGGATCAAGAAAACCCTGAACTGGTTGGGGATCTGGTAGAAATGCCGCAGGTTCAGTCCCTTTAGCCCTGGAGAAAGTTGATGATCAACTTCTAGTGACTATGGCATTTTCCACAGCTCACTTTCTTCTCTTTTGCCCAATGATTCTCCTGATGGAGCCTCTTGACTTTAGTTTTCCAAAGTCCCCCCCAGATACAGAGAATTCAGACTCACCTGAACGTCTGAGTGTCTGTACCTTCAGGTAGCAGGGCCTCCTTTTGAGCTTGATTCAAAATAATGCATAGATATTTTTGGTAAGATAATTCCAAACAAAGAAATGGCTAGAGGCTCCAGGATTCTTGCCTGGAGAATTCGTGGACAGAGGAGCCTGGATGGTTAGTTTATGGGGTGGTGAAGAGTTGGACATGACTGAACGACTAACGTATAGGCCCAGAGACTCACACGCATGAAAGGAAGAAGAGGAATCTGAGTCTTGCAATGCTCATTGACTCCTAAGCTTTGAGGACAGGGAATAAGAAATGAGAAGCACTTACTGTATAAAGTGTCCAGCTGAGCAGGCCCCGTGCAGAACAGAAATGGGTCCTGAGGACAGGTGGGGCTCAGTCCCGAGGAGTCACTCTAAGCATAAGATAGCAGAGGAAAGGGGAGATGGCATGCCAGGGAGCAAAATCAACCGGAAAGAAAAATTTTGGAGTTATGGCGGGGCTCAGTTGAATTTTCAGCACAGACAATACAAAAGAGAGGAGCCGGTTTTCCTAAGGCGAGGGTGAAGAGGTAGGACTCGGCCCCTTTCAAGGAGGTGGTGCTAGTCCCCCACTTTATTTATGCACCACTTGGCCGAGCTTCGTGTTACCTGTGGAGCCTGCCCAATGGGGAGAGGTTTGGGCTGCCGGCTCCTCCTCTCGGCACCCACACCCTCAGAGGCCTGGACTGGCACGGCCTTTCTGCACCTACCCTGGCTTTCTTATTGTTCTGTAAACACCGGAAGAGGGAGGGGAGGTCTCTGGGTTGCAGAGAATGGTGATCGGAGCGCTGTTTGTGAAGGCCCTGGGCTCCCAAAGACCTGGCTAGGAGAGACTGTGTGTGTGTGTGTGTGTGTGTGTGTGTGTGTGTGTGTGTGTGTGTGTACGCGCGCGTGCACTCATGCGCCCTCCAGGACAAGCACAGGTTGTGGGGCTGCTGGCCTCTGGAACTTTTAGAGCTTTTAGCTGTGCCCTGAGTCCTAGCTCTATGCAGGGCACTCCCAGAATCCAGCAGAGGTCCGTCAGCCCATCCAGGGACCCTCGAGTCTGAGGAGAGTCCCACCCAGTGTGTTCCCCTGGCATTTAGTACAGAGTGAGTTTGCTCTGCTCCTTGAGAGGAGTAAGTGGCTTTATAATCCAAGAGGCTTTGCAATCTGTTTCTCTTTCATTTCAGACGGTGGGGAAGAGACAGGCTTGTCAGGCGAAGCTGGGAAGAGGAACTGCAGGGAGAGCCAGCCAGCTCGCTGGGAAACATGAAGGCGGCTGGTCTATCAGCTCCTGATTGTTCTCAGCTCCCCTCCCTGGTCCCTGCTCCCCTCTCCCCTCTTCTCCCCCTTGCCGCACTGGGAAGGTTAGGAGAGTTGAAGTCTCCTCAGAGGTGGTGTTGGAGAAGGCAATGGCAACCCACTCCAGTACTCTTGCCTGGAGAATCCCATGGACGGAGGAGCCTGGTGGGTTGCTGTCTACGGGGTCGCACAGAGTCGGACGCGACTTAGCAGCAGCAGCAGCAGCAGAGGTGGTGTATTTTGCGGAGCCTCCTGGCCTGACTTCCGCTTGTTCACAAGGCAGGTCTCTGGGTGCAGACGGAAGGAAGGGGAATTAAAGAGCCCGATTGATAGGATATTGCAGGGCCGCACTGTCTCACAGCCCTTCTTAGAACCCGAATACTCTCAGCTCAGAATCTCCTTAGACAATCAGTCAATTCAAGCCTCCTACCAAACAGATGGGGAAACAGGCTCTGAGGGGAGAATTTCTGTCTCACATGTAGGGTTAAGATTCAAATCTACTTGGATCCCCCAGCCTCCATTAAAGGACTCTTTAGAACAGACACTCCGTGATTGTCTTCCCCGTTTCTGGAGGGTCTTGCATTTGTCTGGAGCATTACACACTCTTTCTGGAAGAAGAGAAGGCTCTGCTGGGATGGGGAGAGCAGATTTTCCAGGTGAGTGTTTTCTTAAGTCTATGGGCTCCATCCCTTGACGATCAGGGCCCCTGAACTCCCCGCCAGCTGGACCCTGTTCGCCTTATCACAGCCTCAACTCTCCGTTTCCCAACTAGTGATGTAGAGAGAGAGGCAGAGATGACAAGCTGACACAGCCCTGTGCCCTGCCCACCCCTCCCTCCCTGTATTTCATTCATTCACTCTCTCCCTCCCTTCCTCCCTCCACAACGGCATGAACTCTGTCCCAGCTGAGCGGGGGACTGTGCTTACCCTTGAGGAACTCCCAACTTAGCGACACACACACGGACAGACAGAAAAAAAACAAGCTGAGAAAAATACTATGAATACCCCCAAAAGGAAACTGCCAACTTTTGTCTGTGAGATTCAGGGAAGGTCCCAGAGAGAAGGTGCCGTCTGAGCTGACTCTGAAAAGATGAGGTGGAGACAGGGGATCGGTAAGGACCTGGCTTGAATGAAAGCGATGAAGAAGGAGCCTTCTTTCTCTGGTTAAGAAGCTCGCCCTGGTTCCGGGTAGGACTAGAGGCAGGTGGCTGGCTGCTGGTCCCCAAATGTGGGGTGTTGGGAAGGGAAGGATGGGTATGGAGGGCAGAAAATATGTATAAATTCTGCCGGTCAGATTCTTTCCCCCACAGTGGCATTTTTGACCTCGAAATTTGTTCAGAAAAATGGAAACAAATGATAACCTAGCTGACATGGCCAGAAAATCTCCCTGCCCTTTATCAGTGGGGCTTCCCTCACAGCTCAGTTGGTAAAGGATTCTCTTGCAATGCAGGCCTCGTTCGATTCCTGGGTCGGGAAGATCTGCTGGAGAAGGGACAGGCTACCCACTCCAGTATTCTTGGGCTTCCCATGTGTCTCAGCTGGTAAAGAATCCGCCTGCAATGCGGGAGACCTGGGTTTGAACCCTGGATTGGGAAGATCCTCTGGAGAAGGGAAAGGCTCCCCCCTCCAGTGCTCTGGCCTGGAGAGTCCATGGACTGTCCATGGGGTGCAGAGTCGGACCCACAGCCGTAGTAGTAGCGTCTGCCTTCCCCTCAGCTTGATTCGTGAGAGTATAGAGGATGCTCTGTGGACACTGGTTTGTGTGGTGGGCAACAAGGCGGTGGGAAGCAGCTCAGGGTGGCTTTGTGGGAAGCCTCCTGTCCCCTCCTCCTGGGTCTAGCTCTTTCCTCCAGAGTCACCTTGAGAGGCAAAAGCCCCAGGCATCTGCCCTCCCCAACGTGTCTAGTTCTGTGTTTCTAAGAGGCTTTCTGCAGACCCTTTCAAGGGCTGCCTGCCTGCCCGCCCAGGAGTCTTGGTGGGTAGATTGGGAAGGGAATGGGATGGCAGAGTTGTTGAGTGCGGAGCACAGGGCTCTCGTCTGAACTCGGGGGCTGGCTGTTCTAATAGTGTTTGCTCACCTTCTCCAGCTGAGCTGCACAGTTTGGTAGGACCGATCCTGACTCCGTCTCCCGTCCCCACACTGAGCCAAGGCTGGTCTGCTGCGGAGGACCTTGATCCCCACATGCCTCTCTGGGTCCTGGAAACTCAGCACCTTTCCCTCTGCTCTGACCTCCAGCCCCGTGTCTGAGTGCCCCTTGGGCTGCCTGCAGACTGGAGCCTTCGTTACCAGCTTTCCACTGCTTCTGGGGCTCCGGCTCTGCTCCACATCATGAGGAACCAGGAGGAAGGCTCCCTGAGAGGTTTCTCAGGGCCCAAAGTCCAGAGGGAAACATGCTAACTCACCTGCTTCTGCCTGGTTCTGTACTTTGGCCCAGAAAGTAACTGCACAAATGTAGGGTGGAGAAGATATGACTTAGCAGCAACGTAGATAGAAAACAAAACTTAGGATTTGAGTTTATGGTAAGCTGGGGCTTCCCTAGTGGCCCAGATGGTAAAGAATCTGCCTGCAACACAGGAGACCGGGTTCAATCCCTGGTTCCAGAAGATCCCCTGGAGAAGGGAATGGCAGCCCACTCCAGTATTCTTGCCTGAAAAATCCCATGGACAGAGGAGCCTAGTGGACTTCGGTCCATGGGATTGCAAAGAGTCGGACACAACTGAGCAACCAACACTTTCACTTTGTGGGACTCAACGTTGTGATGTGGCTGCCTAAAGAGCAAGCTCTATCTTTGGTTGTATTATTAGAAATACGAGGTGGAAAATGAGGGAGGTGATATTTCTACTCTGCTCAGTAGTGCTCAGATTATACTTGGTTTATTAGGTATGATTATGGTTTCACATATTAAGAGGGGTCAGTACAAGTCTGAAAGTGAGAAAAACGTGATCAGAATGGTGAGTGGACTTGAAAATAGGTCACTTCACTCTGGGAAAGGATTAAGAGACTGGGGCTATTTAGCCTGGGAGAATGATGGCCGGGGAGTGGAGGGAGGGATATGATTGCTGTTTTCAAATACCTGAAGACAACGCCACGTAAAAGGGGTTTATGTTTGTTCTTAGCGGTCTCATGGGATAGAATGAGGGGTAGCGTTTTTTTCCTATCAGCAGTTCCTCACAGAAGTACCTTCTTAGAAACAGACCACAGAGGGCACAGGCAGGCAGCAAGGAAACTCGATGGTTCTGGAGTCAGTGTAGCCCCCGGAAGAGAGTAAAGTCTCACCCCAAAGTGGAAGGACGAGGCGTGCGCTCTGCATACACCACTAGGAGGTACAGAACACCCATCTGAACAGGCGGAGCCAAAGGGCTAAACCCAAGTCCGTAAATCACGTTGAGGCCTCTTTCTGCCCTCGTGAATACCTTTCCCTCCCACTTCATTGTATCTCCGTAGTTGACTTGCCTGGTGCCAGTGGTGTGTCCCCAGGAGTCTAGTTTGGGGTTGCTATTCACTAGCCAGCCCTTTGTATGTTGGCTGTTTCCTAAGGCCACATCCCCACTCTGCACACACGATCTTGTGACCTGGTGCACGCCTCTGTAACACGTCACCTTATGGGTATTGATTTCTTGCCTTTCTCTCTCTCGAGATCAGGAACCTCTTAAAAGAAAGGGAAGCCAGCGGGTAGAAGTTCCTGGCTCGTGGTAAGTGCTCAGTAAATATTTGTTGACTGAGTGAAAGAAGGGGAGAGCTCTGAACGGGAGACTTGGGGTCCCGAGCTAACACCCCTCTCCCACCCGCCTGCCCCCATTTTGCTCCAGTATGGATCAGAACCGTATTGGATTTCACTTCAGTATGGTCCCAGAGTTTCAGGACCAGCTCTTTTCCTGCTCTGGGGGCTCTGACAGCTTGCTGCTACTCTTCCATTTCTGGGCTGGAGGGCCCTCATTCTGGAGGTGGGTGTGTTCTCCAGAGATTGGAGAGGGGGTGAAGCCTGTCTTTTGTGGGTCTCCTCTCCCAGACCCCTCCCTCCCAGGGCCTAATCTAGTCCTTCAGGTGAGAGACTTGACTTCGAGGCCTGCCCCTGTACCCCTACTGGGCAGAAGAGGGGGCCCAGGGGACATTATAGCAGGTGAGAGCCAAGTCATTGTCTCCCTGGTGGCTCAGACAGTAAAGAATCTGCCTGCAATGCAGGAGAGCTGGGTTTGATCCCTGGGTTGGGAAGATCCCCTGGAGGAGGGCATGGCAACCCACTCCAGGATTCTTGCCTGGAGAATCCCATGGACAGAGAAGCGTGGCGGGCTACAGTCCGTGGGGTCACAAAGAGTCAGACACGATTGAGTGACTAAGCATAGCACAGCACAGCAGCCACTCTGGACGTTTCCTACAGTTATCTGCTCCCCTAAACATCTCTCCAACTTGCCTGGAGGTTTTGTGGGTTGGAGGAAATTCCATTTCCCTGGAGAATGCTTGTTGGAGATTTTATTTTACTCTGTCAACATCTGAATACTACTTTAGGAAAGCAGAGGGGTGGGGGAGCATTCTTAATAGAACAGGCTTGGATAAGCTAAAGAGGTTCAGGTTATTCAACACCAAGTGTGGTGTGTGCTCAGTCACATCCGACTCTGTGTGACCCCATGAACTGTAGCCCTCCAGGCTCCTCCCTCCATGGAATTCTCCAGGCAAGAGTGCTGGAGTGGGTTGTCGTTTCCTTCTCCAGGGGATCTTCTCCTCCTAGGGATCGAACCTGAGTCTCTTGCATCTCCTGTGTTGGCAAGTGGATTCTTGACCACTGCACCACCTGAGAAGCCCCTTGACACCAAGAGGGGAATCCAAAAAGTGAGCTAGAGAGAGCTCGCATCTTCCTCTATCCTTGATTCCTGACCCTCACCATTTGGAGAATTAGAGGGTTTGAAGACCAGAGGAGAAACAGGTGTCATTTGTTAATTGAGATCTTCACTCAACCTTTATTGTGCACCTACTATGTGCCAGATACTCCATCAGATGCTGGAGATTGATGGATGACTCAGATTCAGCCCTGGGACACAAAGGCTTTCCAGTGCAGTGAGGGAGCCAGCATGGTGATCTGGGTTACAGGAGGGAGAGGCAAGGACGGAGCCCCTGCACTAGCCAGTAGCAACCAAGAGAGAGGAGCCTCTGCCCCTGCCTAGCAGATCAGGAGGACGTCACAGAGAGGTGCCACCCCAGTGAGCTCAGAAATGCAAGAGGACACGTGCCAACTGGAGAAAAGAGAGGATTCGGTGTGGGGACTCCTCGGGGCGGCAGAGCTGAGCAGGCGTGGGCAGGTTGCCTTCCTCCTAAAGTAAAAGATGAAAAAGTGCAAGCTGTACCCTGGGTCACTGCCCAGACAGCAGGTTTACTACCTGGGGGGTCTGGAGTGAAGGGTGGGAGGGGATTGAAAGAGCCCACCCTGTAGAGGAGGAAAAAAAATCTAAGCTGAACTTCATCAGCACCTCCGCGAGATGGATCGACGCAGGTAATCAAATTTGGCAATCTCCACTGGCTGCCTCAGTGCGTGTTTCTGTATGTTTCATGAGATGCCAGTTAGAATCTGCTAAATAAAGAGGGAAGATTGGCAGGAGAGGGGTAAATTTTAATGGAAGGAAACTGACTGGTGAGCTGGTAAATGGAGACAGGGAGGCCTGAGGCCTCTAGAATGCTTAGCTCAGCACTGGGAAGGGTTAGTGTGTGCATAAGTGTGTGTGTACCCACAGGTACCTGCAGCCAGTTAATAACATCATGGCATTTTAGCCTGGTTTACGTACTAGTCACAGAAAGGCGATTAGGTGGGCAAAATGAAGGAGGTAGAAAGAGAGGGGGAGGATTGGACAGTTGCAAAACTTTTCTGTGAAAGGTTCCAACCTTCGCTGGGTTGTTCGAGGGTGCGGTGAGCCAAGTTTGGGTCTCTCTTCTCATACCTGCAATTCTTAGATGAAACAATTAAGAGACCAACCTTTCAGGTTGGGGAGTCATTTGGGGGCTCAGAGCACAGGCCTCAGCTCTCACCCGAAGCTGGCGGGTGCCAGCTCGTCTATCATGCCGAGTGCTGGAGAAGCCCACGCCGGTGCTGAGTTCAGCAGTTTTGAGCAATAGAGCAATAAACCAGTCCGGGAGCCCTGTCGCTGCAGCGGAGGGGGATAATCCTACAATTTAATAAGCAGGAACATGAGGCAGGACTGAAGCAAATTGGGTGGAGGTGATGAGATTGCAGTGCCTTCCCGGTGGAGAGAAGCATGTGAGCAGCTCAGGGTTTATGACACTGGGTTGGGGGGGGGGGGGTGGCGGATGAGGGGGAGATGAGGAAGCAGAGAGCCCAAACTCCACTGGGAACCCGAGGATTCACTTTTCAAAGGCTAGGAGAACGGATGACCTAAGTCTATTCAGCCTTATTTGAAGCGCAGGATGGGGAGGAGCTAGAGAAGGACCCATTCTTACTGAAGTGGGCTGAACCAGGTCTCAGGTCCTCTGAGGTGGGCAGAGGGGTCAGACTCCATTCATTCCTAACTGTGCAGTTTACCCAAATCACAGGTCACGCTTGTTTCCTGACCTGTAAAAAGGACGTGAGAGTGACGCCTGGATAAGGCCTGGGAATGTTTCCCTGAAACCACGAAGGAATTCAGAATCATTAAGAGTGTTTATCACACCTGAGGTCCCCAAGCGTTGAAAGGCAGAGTGGTATGGACTCAGGAAGTTGCCAGGTGGACCCTGTTTCTGGTTCCGTGTTAGACGAGGAGGACCCAGGGGGAATTCCCCAGTTTTCAACTCGACCTAGAGATATACCGCAGCTGTAAGAGCCAGTTGTTAGCATTTCAGGAAGTAGTTTCCCATCTGGGTGTGTTGGTCGCTTGAAATCAGCCGCAGTGGGAGGACTGACACCATGCTACAAATCAGGGTCCTCCTGGGCGCTGGTGGTCAAGCCTTTCCCAGCCCATCCCTGACCCCACCTTCCCCTCTTCAGTGGTTCTCCGTGTTACTTCCCCAAGGCCGGCTTCCCGGCCTAGTTTCTCCTCAGAAACGCTCAGCACGTTGGCGCAGGGACGGGAGGGCCCTGAAAGGGGCCCAGCTGTGGTCCTGAGACCCAAGCTCTGATTCCCCTGGGCTGCTTCCTGTTTCCAGGGGAGGCCGTCCATATGTCTGTTTGTTTAACTCGGTGCTTTTGATCACACTCTTCCCTCCATGAATAAGTCTCTTATGATAACTATGCCAGGCCTGCCTATAGTCCACACGGCACAGACATCGTGCAGACATGGAAACTGAGGTTCAGCAGGCCATGTGAGGTAACCTAACTGGGAAGTGTGAGGACTGAGATTTGAGAAGAGATTTTTCCCGACGTGGGGCCAGGGCTTTGCCGTTACTCTTCCCAGCACATTTTCGTAGGGAACATTTTCGATGTCATTTTCCTCTTCCCCACAAAACCCAGCTCGATTTGCCCTGTACAGTGTCAGGGTTTAACGTCTGCGTGATGAATTGACTGAAACGTTCCTTCCTGTCAGTCACGTCTTTTGTGATGAAAATGAGGTGGGGATTAGGGAGGAATTATAGCATGGTATTACTTCTACAGAGTCAACCTTGTCCTCAGCAAAGTCCTGAGCATATCCACCCCTGCCCCCGCCCCGTGGGTACTCAGCTAGAAGTTCCCTTCAGAGTGAAGCCTGGAGTGTGTGTGAAGACTGCAGAAAGGGTTTCAACAGAGACACGCAGCTGTGGACTTGCAGCGGAAGAATGTTATTAACAAAATGTGCTGTTGTTATAGAGCCCGTGTCAGACCGTCTAAGCTACAGTAAAGGTCTTCTGCCTCTTGATCGTGTTGTGGCCAGGACAGCAGTTTAACATTTCCCTTAAATGTGAGGACAGGGGGGTCCATGTGGGAATGAAAGTGAACAAGTGAACAATGAAATGGACTTTTTGTAGTGAAGAAGAGGCGCTTCCAAAGGTTTTCCTTGTAGATGTATTTATTTATTTTTCATTGATTTCATTGTGTATTTAAGGGTTCCCTTCATCTCCACTGCAAGGAAAAAACATAATAAAAGTAGGGAATGGTCATGATTTAACAATGAGATTTTTTTCTATTTCTGCATAGGCCTAGTGCTTCTTTCTGTTTGGGCCTGAAGATACGTGTCTTATTCTTATTCCTCAGCCAGTTTGAACGGAAATAGAGACGCTTCCCTGCTCCTGTCTTTTCTGAACTATGAGAGCCAAGGCCACCCAGGGGCCGAGGGCACCCGCTGGGTTTCTTCTGATGGAGAGTCAAGAGTTGGTGTGTCTTTCCCATGAAGGTTCTGCCAGGCTGACGGCAGGTGAAATTACAGGCTTACCTCCGGCCAGTGTTTTGAAGACCTGCAGTGTTCCTATTCTTTTCCAGCTAAGCTCTGATGTGTGCAGACTCCCTGTAATTATGGTATAATTGGATTTAACTATAGGGGTAGAACTAGTTTTCAACCAAGTCCTCCTCAAATAATTTGTTGCTTATTAGAAAAAAAGGGGACTCGTACTGGTTTTAGTGGCGTATATGGCTCCCCTCGACTCCCCAAGGGAGAAAGCAGTTGCTGGTATAAGCCCAGCGACTTAGTGGGGTTGATTGAATCACAGTGCCCTTGTATCCTAGCTCTGAACATTTCAGAAGATTCACTTTCTCTGAAAAGGAAATCAGAGATGAGGCTTTTATAAGGTCCCCAAAGTGAAATGATTTGGTCTTTCTCACTCCTGTGGTGAAGAGTTTAATCTCAGCGTCCAGAATTTATAAACTGGGGTCTGTGGGTTGAACCTGGGAATGGGTTAGGGCTACAGATATAAATAAGGTGGTTTCACATAAAATTCCACATTTCAGCTTCTCCTGAAAAAAAAAAATCTGTCAAATTTGGGCTGGAAGCCCTTGTTTACTATACTTTGATTGAGGACAGGAAGAGAAAGGGGATGACCGAGGATGAGATGGCTGGATGGCATCACTGACTCGATGGACATGAGTCTGAGTGAACTCCGGGAGTTGGTGATGGACAGGGAGGCCTGGCGTGCTGCGATTCATGGGGTCACAAAGAGTCAAACACGACTGAGCAACTGAACTGAACTGAATCTCAGGTCCTTTCAAGAAGGCAATGAGATTACCACTCACCCTCCAGTCCACATCACTCATTTAACCTTCTTGACTGATGGCTTTTGAATGATTTGTATCCTTGGGTCTCTGAGGTCCCTCTCTCAATTTGCATCCACCCCACCCCTCCATCTCTCAGTAACATGAAATCATCTTTTATTGAAGGCAGTGTGATGTAATGCCAAAAATAAGGTCTTTCGGGTTGGAGACACTTATTAAAACCCCACCTCCCTTGTTCATTAACTGTGCGACTTTGGGTGAACAACTTTACATTTCTGATCACTGCTTCCACATCTGGGACAGGTGTGAGCTCTAGCATGATCCTTGGCACATGGTGAATGGCCAGTAAATATCAGTTTTCCATGCTCTCATTCTGCCCTAAATGGAAACAGAGAAGGCTATTGCTATCAGCCAATGTCACAGACTTCCTTGCACTGAAAGGCATCTGGGAAGTCTGTCTTATTTTCTTCTCTGCCTCTGCCTTAACTCTCCCACGCAGGTGAAAGGCAGAGAGAGGCAAACCCACTTGCTCAAGGTTACTCAGCGAATAACAAGTAAACTCAGGTGTCCTGGGCTCTTAGCCGAGGGCTCATTTCACTGGCGACAGCCTGCCAGACCCACACAGATTCTTTCCAGCAGAATCGAGGATGGAGTGAGCGTGGGATTTCTGTTGCTCGGGGCTTGAGAAAACGGTTGCAGACAATGCGTGGTTTGAGTGTCTGAAAAGACGCATCAGGGAGTGGATCTGAATTAATCACACGATTAAAGCTCTGCCAGTTCACTCTTTAATGATGCAGGTTGCCTTACCTTCCTTTTTGAGGTGACTATGCAATAAAGGTGTGTCGTCTAGGTCAGCACCTTAACTTACCATCTCTGGCCGTGTCTTAAAGTGAAGTAAAAATGATATCAAATAGCTGACCCAGGCTCTTCTCCTTCTCACCACCAAGATCCCTGGGACATGTGGCCATCAGACACGTGTCTTCACTTGCAAATGGCCCCAGAGATATAGTTAAGTGGAGGCCAGGTAGGGTCTTGGGCAATAATGCCACCTTCTCATAAAGTGATTCGAACTCCCTGAGGTCTGGGAGTTAGAAGACCAGGATTCCAGCCCCACATTTGCTCTCAAGGATCTGTGTGGCCCTGGACAAATCACTTCACATCTCTGGATCTTAGTTTTCTCATATGTCAAGTGATGGAGGTAGAAAGACAAACTCTTAAGGTTCCCTTCAGCGGCAACAGTCTTAGATGACTATTAATGTATAACTTAACTCCTCAAAAGGTTGAAGATAGACTTTGGAAAGAATCCAAATCAGGTTTCTGAGGGACAGGAGGAAGGTTATGACCCTAGAATGCACCAGAGCCAGACAAAGGTCAAGGGATCAGATTCCATGATTTTTTATTTACAATTCTTGGGAATCCCAATGAGCTTGAAGAATGCCAGGCTGCTAAGTTGTTTTGGTGGAACACAGTGTCGGGGTCCGAAGATGGTGCCCTGGAGGTGGATGGTGGGATGGTGAGCTGGTGAGGTAGCAAATAGAAGGCTTTGCAATTCCATCCTTAGGTTTAGAGATTGAGCAGTGTGTCTTTGGGTTTCACTCAAACTTACCTACCTCAGAAATGTAGATACGGGAAGACTGTGTGTGAGTCAGGGATGAGATTTTAACAAGACTCGATCTTTAGTTGGGGTCAGACCAAAGACAGGAGTAAGGAGGAAGGAGGTGATGGATTTCTCTTTCATAACTGAGTGGTTTCCAGCATACCATTTAGTCACGCTGAATCTCTGGGCTTGATGTCCTTCTTCGGGCTAATCCGATTCTGTTCCTTGAGCATATCCAAGTCTTCGAGGAGGGCGGCTTGAGTCAGAGCCAGAGACAGTGCATGGATATTGACCTTTCTTTTGACATGTGACCTTGAACTTGGATCAGGACCACTAGAACTGGAGCTCGGCATTTCTTCTGTTGCCTGTATCCTACAGAGCTCTTAGACTTACCAAATAACTTGAGAAATTAGGAAAACCCTGTGGAAAAGGAGAGGCAGATTTGAATTGGTCTAGACTAGACTGGATCAGTCGTGGTTTTGCTGGGACTCTGATTCCAAGCCAGCCATGCCCTCCCTTGCTTTCTTAAAGAGGTATTCATGCTGAGGCCCTATAGATGCTGCATATAGCACCCACGGTTCTTCTGACCCCATGAACCGGCATCCCTGACTAATTGCTCTCCCCCTGTCTTATTCTACCCTTCCTATATGCTGCTGAATGGCCTTCATCATTTTTTTTTTCTCTCCAGCTGCTCCAACCCATGGTGATCTCTTCGGCAGCAACCTGCTGTGGCTGTTACATTCTGCACCCTTCCGTCCGGCTTTTAATTCCGCGTTGCTTTGTATTGTTGTCTGGGTGTTTCACGTTGTTCTTTTACCTCTTTACAAGCTCTCCAGATTGCAGGATTCTTGGAGCCAGGGACCATGTCTTCTTGAATCACCCCCTGACCCAAGCTTGCTGGCCTCAGAGTGTCACAGATTTCTGTAGGAGACTATCCCCCCTCCCTCCACGCACTTCCCCCAGCTCCCGCTTTGCTCCTGCCCATGACAAACTTTCCTTTTCAGCTGTGGCCTGCTGCTGCTCTAGCATGCCTGCTGCAGATCAGCTTGAAGTAAGCTGTCTGTAAGTGCCCTGGTGAGTCAACCGGGCCCCTCCTTGGAGACAAGGAATTCTGAGGTCTTGCAGGCACTTGCCTGCCCATCTGTGGAACGATTCCACAGCCAACCCCCATCTTGCCTCTGGGAACACTCCTTACTTTTACCTTGCTCCAGTAAGCTGCTTCCCTCCTCAGCTGGCTGCCCTGACTTGTCAGGTATGGATGGCAGGGCAACTCCAAAGAGCCAGCCCTTGGTGGGGAGAGATGGGACTCTTTGCTTTGAGAGCCAGAACACTGTGGGATTCTGCTGGGTTTACTTTGGTAAACCCAGGAGAAAGAAGAGAAACCACTGAGTCATGGCTTTTTAAAAAAAAGTTTTCCTCCAAAGGGAGCCAGAGTAGGGTGGGGAAGAAGGGACTAGGGCTCCGATTTGGCTTGGGCCAGCGATTTGCTGTGTCATCTTGTATGAGTCACTTATCCTCTCTTATTCTCAAACTCCTGTTCTGTAAAGCGAGGTAGGCAGAGTAAAGCAGTAGATTTCGAATTTATAAAACAAAGCAGCACTTTTATTACATGAAATCTTGTGAAGAATTTCACTTTCTATAGCAGAGAAGCAGAGTCATTCTGATTGACCCTGGGGTGCAAGGGGTTCTTTGTTTCCTTCTGGTCTTTCAAATCATTCCCCCAAAATACATCATCAGAACTTCCCAGGAACCCAGTTTGAAGAGCACTGAGAAGGATGCTCTCAATGGTCCTTCTAGGTGTGACCGTCTTGCCCCTCACAGTGTAGCTCTTGGGCTGGCAATAGCACCTGAGAGCTTGTTGGGAAGGCAGTGTTTCAAGTCTTCTTCAAGACCTACTGAATCAGAACTCACATCCTCAGATTCTCAAGACCCCCAGATGTGAGAAGCACTGGTCTGTACACACAGCTAGGGGGTCACAAGCACCAAGGGGGTATCGTGTCTTTCATCGTCTTACGTGGGCCTGGTCAGTGGGTTGAAAGCGTGGGTCACATCTCTGTCTTGAGACTCCTATGTTTCAGTGCATTAGTGGTCCCCTGGGTGGGGAACCAGCTATGTGAAACAGTGAGGCTTGTCCTTGGCTTAGGGAGGAGGACCTAGAAGGGATACCAGTTGGTCCTGCAGGATCCATGTTCGGAAATGCTGGAGACACAGCATCTCAAAGAGGGATTTGTGTTTCTAGTGTGGATGTGCTCACTGCTGATGGCTTAGGAGAATGACTCTACTAGACCATGTGCTTTCCATTTTGTTTCTTTTCTTGCCCCGTCATGCAGGTCTCCTGACCCCTTCAGCACCTGGGGGTATGACAGCTGGGCTTGGACCTAGAAAACCCATATTTTTGTCCTAGCTCTGGCCTTTTCTAGTGTTGCTTGAGTTTCTCTGCCTCTCTGGGCCTATCCGTAACACAGCTCGGTAACCCAGCAGAACTGTGAGCTGAAACTGAAGTTCTGGTCAATCATAAAGTGCTGAAAGCTCAGGAATATTTTTGTATCAATTCTGAGCTATAAAGACACCCAGAGTTTAGCTTCAACTGACTCAGAAGCCACAAACATCCATATGAATCTTGCAGCTGGTATCTTGTGTCGGACTAAGCTTTTCCTTGAAATCCAGGTTTCCTTAGTTAGCCCTGTTGGTGGTTCTTAGATATCCTTCATCAGAGTTGATAAATCAATACTTGATTTTCTTTTAAATAGTAATGTGGGATATTAGAAGGAGGAAAATAAATCTGAAACTATTCTAAAATGAAAAAATTAAAAGTTTATTAAAAATCCAAAAATAAAAGAAAAAAGAGAAAAAAACAGGTCTTACTCTCTTAAAACCTCTCTTGTCCTTAGAAAAGGCCGAGCCCCTTCCTGGTGTGTTTTCTTGATTTGGTGAGAAAATTGGGATGAGATGTAGCTTGAGTCAACCTTGAAAATGAACTTGCTATTTTTTTTTCTTTTATCAGTTAATGTTTTAAAGGCCACTTCTGTAAAAATAAACAAACAAAAACAAACTCTTTCTGGTAATTTAAAAACGTGTTTGTGCTGTTGGGGGGATATTTCAAGAAATCTGTGTGTTTCTGTGCTTTCCATGTTGACAGAAGAATTTGAATGTCATTTAATAAGACCTTCAGGATTTTCTTCTGATTTCTCATTTCCTCACTCTTTTTTGAAAATCTGAAATCTTCCTCAGCCAAGAATAAACAGACTTTAGCCCCGAAGGGGTGGGCTTGGTTTGACATTTAAGCATGGAATGGAGGGAGGCTCCTAACTTGGCAGGCAGCCTGTGCCCTGCCCTGGCTCCGGTCGGGCACTGAGGTGCCCCGCCCTCTCCCTTCTCCATGCTCAGCTTGGCCCCTGCCATGTCACCCCACCCCACCCCACCTACTAACGGCCTTCTTTTCAAGGCACCTCCAGAGGTTCTATGCTTTTAAAATGCTCCCTTGGGGACCTCGGAGCTAGAATTGGGGAGAAACTCTGCTTATTGTGGTGCCATCACAAGGATGGAGATGAATCCAGGACAGATTGGGAAGATCTCAAAGCTCTTGAGATAAAACCAAGTTAACTTCCCCTGAAAAATATTTTCAAAAACCATTGAATGGGCTGGTAAATTCCCACACTGTGAATCCATTCTTGGGAAGCTGGGTTTGGTGGTGCTATTCAGCTGAGCCCAGGGGGCTTTGCTTGTCCAGTCTTCTTTACCAGGATCTTATGTCATTTGAAAGGTCATGCCATCATTGGCTGGGCCTGGCAGAGTGGAAAGGGAAGTTTTGTCCAGCTGTATCTGCCCAAGAATCAAGGATCAGTTTGCCTGTTGTGGAAAGATGCTTGAGTCTCTTGGCCAACCAAGGCTGCCTTCAGTGACTTATGGGATTTTCCACTAGTTCAGCATCTTTCTTTGAAATCTAGGCTAGTGATCAGTTCCCAAAGCCTGATGATATTTCTATTTGAATCTTCTCTTTAGAGGCTGGGAAGATACACATATCTTCTCTATCCTTTCCTTTTTCCCCACTTCACAAACTGCTTTAAGGCATGCCTCCCTTATTTCGTGTCTTTAGCCCAGATCTTTGTCCTAAGCATAAGACCTGTTTGCCCAACTTTCTCTTGAGCATCTGCAATTTAAAGTCAATATGTCAAAATTGAATTCATCATATTCCACCCCCTCCAAACTTGTTCCCTCAAACACTCCTGTGTTCCTTTTCTCTGTAAACAGCATCACCTTTCACCCAGTTGCTCATGTAAGAAATTTAGGAGTCACCCCTGATTCTTCTCTTCCCCCTTACTCTTTAGGTCATCAGAACCTGTCAATTTCATCACCTTAATAGGTCTTAAATCCAGCCTTCTTTGTCCATTCTCATTGTTACCACACTGATGCAGACAACAGGTGTGAATCACCCAGATTGGAATCAAAAGAAGTTTTCCCCCACCCCCTGCTCCCACCCAGTTCCAAGCACAGAGACTGGCATAATAGATGTGGAGGAAATGTTGGCTAAATCACAAATCAGAGAACAGAAGGAAAGACACATGAGCGATTACCAACTACTATCTCCTGAAAAAGCCAGGCTAAACACAAGAGGGAGATGAGGGACTCTTCAAATATTAAGACCTCGGATGAGACGTTCCATAACATCCCTCTGCTGCAAGACTCATCGCCAGTAACTTCCTTATCTAAGCTGGATCCCATCTGCCACAGTATGAACCTGTTTTCACTGGCTCTGTCCTTAAGGAAGAATAACTCATCCCATTTCTTTTGTACGAGGCTGAAGCAGCTATGGGGATTATACAGCCTTTGTCCAAACCTGGTTCCAATCCAGGCTGGAGACCTGAATCCATTTGCTGAGAGGAAAGCTGCTCCAGGGCTGGCTTTCTATTAGCAGAAAAACAAAACTGAATTTGAGGTTTGGGCTCAACTTCCGATGTCTTTACGGTAGCCGTGTGTGTCTCAGCTGTTCACACACTCTGTCCCTCCATTCTTTTCTGGGCAGGTTCCCCAATCCTTTGCAGTCTTTTCCTTTTCCCCAAATCTGGGGAGAAAGGAGACAGCAATACAGTAAGAGAAGCCGAGAGTCTCAAAGCCCCACCCTTGTGAAGTGAATACTCTTCTCTCTTTGTTTCCACACCAGAACGTGATCTGACATGTTTTGCTGATGCTAGATCCTAGAACCGTGGGGAAGGGAAAGGAAGCCTTGACGTAATGCATTGTTTGACCGTCCCGATTTTTTATACCCACTACCAAGGGAAAAAGAAAAAAAAGGTGTCTTCAGTTTCATAACCATCTCTCTCTGTCTGGACTAGCTTAGAAGCCTTGGAAGGTGCCAGATATTTCTGTAGGAATGTGGCCTTCTGTTTGGAGAGGAAAACTCTGCACATATTGGCCGCAGAGACCCCTCATTGCACTGGAGTAGTTGTGTCAATTCTGCTGAAGGGAAGCCAGCTGGCCAAGGCTCTGGCCCTCCTTGGGTGGTGAGGCTGACTGTGCCAGTGGTGGTGATGACGGGGGGTGCAGGATGCGGCTGGTGTGTGTTGGGGGCGAGGGTGGGTACAGGAAGGCATAGTAAAGGGGAAGGATAAAAAGTAAGCCTTCTTGGAAGGCGCAATGTTGATAGGTGAAATTATTTGCTCTGAGACAAGTTCTGAGCAGGGAGGTAATTCTCTGGGATTGGGAGAAATTCTTTTGATCTGCAGGAGAATTTTCAGGTACAGTAGAGAGTAAAAAGCTTTTTAGGCTTTCACTCCCTTAAAACAAAGGAAAATGACATATAGATTTAGCAGCTTTCTTAGCTCTATTGTGGTACTCTGGTAAGAATTTGTCATCATTTCTATTCATCTAGGCTGTTCCTCCAATTGACTTAAAGTGATTCATTGTGTACTAGTTTTTCTGAATGTCCAGATTTGTAATTAGTTACTCCTGGTAATTAAAAAAAATTGGATAAATATTACGAGTCTGCTGAAATTGAACAGACTGTTTCTATTTCATCTTGAAAACAACTTCCAATGGTGTAATGTGTTATTGACTAAAACTTAACATAAAGTTACTGATGATTTGAAACTCCAGTGTCTCTGTCTGCAAAGAATTATAGACTCAGAAATTCACAGCTGAAAGAGGCTTTAAAGATATCTTTCAGTGAGTCTCAACCAGGGCACTTGGAAATGTATTTGGTTGCTTTGGAATGTCACAACGGCTATGACTGTGACACATAATTAAATTTAGTGTTCTGAAATTACGGATGCTAAGCATTCCATGTGCTTACCTGCTATATAGTGTGACATTGTTCCACAGAGTTGAGAATTTCCTTGTTCAAAATGGCAGGAATGCTTCTGCTTAAAACACTGAGTCCAGCTCATGATTTAAGTCATAATGTTACTAAGGTCTGATATCCTCCAAGTCAATAAAATGACAGTGAACGGGGCTGATTTACAGATCTAGCTTGGATTTGATCCAGTTCCCTTTATTCCCTGCTGCCAGCTTGAACAATAGTTGTACCACTAAAGTGAAGAGATCTTCTCCATTATATAATAAGAGAACCAATCAAAGCCTGGTTTAAGTTTTAGTATTTGGATACCTAATTTTTCCTCTCCTATCCGCTGGGGCCCACAAACCTTATTTTCCTAACCAACAAATGGGCTTAAAAGTGCAAAAATGATGAAAATTAGTTTCCAAGAATGGATGAGCTATTGAGAAATGGATTGAACTTGAGAAAACTGTAATGTTAGTAGATGAATGAGATGCGATGGAAGCCCAGTGGGAGTTTAAGTACCGTCTTCATCAAGAATAGGAAAGTCAAAGAAGAGATGTTAAAATATGAGTTAAGAGTGGGTGGGGAAATAGTAACACGCAGTCACTCAAAACCATATCACAGGTTCCAAGTCCAGGTGGTTTCACCCTCATGTATTAAAGACATTTGCAGATGAAATCTCAAATTTTAGCAATCATAAAGAATGGGAGAGTCCCCAGAATACTAGAAATAGAAAATACTAGAAATAGAAAAATATTCTTCTAATTTTCAAAAAGAGAGGAAAAGTAGTTTTAGAACCTAACTCCAATGAAACTTGACATTACATCTAATAAAACTCTTCAACAGTACATTAAACTCATACTTTATGCATGCTTAGAAGAAAATGAGGTGATTTCTGGCAGCGAATATGGATACTACTACCATAAAATGGGGCTTCCCTGTGGCTCATATGGTAAAGAATCTGCCTGCAATGCGGGAGACCTGTGTTCTATTCCCGGGTTGGGAAGATCCCCTGGAGGAGGGCATGGCAACCCACTCCAGCATTTTTGCCTGAAGAAACCCCATGGACAGAGGAGCCTGTCCACAAAGAGCCAGACATGGCTGAGCCACTAAGCACGGCACCACAAACTGACCCAGTTTGGGCAACTACTTTGGCAAACCTGTGAAGTTCCAGAAACATAGGACATCTTGATTTCTACAACATTTGACAGAGTCTTCCATGCTATCCTGGTGGATAAGACTACCGTAGGTTTATTAAGAAGTATTGTAGTTAAGAGAATTTCTAGTTGGTTCAGTTTGTGTATTAACATTTAAAGAATGTTAACAAATAATAATATGGAAGGAAAGTCAGTGATTTACCTTTGCCTTAACCACGTCATATTCAATACATATATCAACACTTTGAAGGAACACAGTAATAAGTATGATTTCCAATATGGGGTAACATTAAAGTGACCCCAGTAGCCTGGGAGTCCGAACCAAATTTGAGAGGATGAGATTTACCAAATACAAATGTTGATCTGTTGTATTGAAACAAAAAATCAACTACATAGCCTCAGAATTAAGGGATTGTTTTTGTAGATTTTAACATCAAAAGGAAGAGGGCTTTCTAGGTGAAGGGCTTTTTATTGGACAAGAAACAGGAGATAAAACATCAGTGGGATGTGGTTTCCATAAAAATTATTGTTATCTGATATACTCCAGACAAGCACATTAATTTGATGAGAGCCTTGGAGAATGTATCTTGTGAAGGGATGATTGAAATGACAAAGCCCTTATAATAATTGGACTTCCCTGGTGACTCAGATGGCAAAGACTCTATCTGCAATGCAGGAGACCTGAGTTCAATCCCTGGGTCAGGAAGATCCCCCTGGAGAAGGGGATGGCTACCCACTCCAGTTTTCTCGCCTAGAGAATTTCATGGACCGAGGAGCCTGGAGGGTACAGTCCATGAGATCACAAAGAGTCAGACATGACTGAATAACGACTAACACTTTTTTTTGGGGGGGGGGTAATAATTGGGTTAAAGAAGAGGTGACCAAAATGTCAAGGTTGTCTTCCAATATTTAAGGTTTCCTTGTGGGTAAAAGGGAGAGGGTTCACCTTAGAAGAACTTAACTAGAATGTAAGTGAAGTGAAGCGAAGTCGTTCAGTCGTGTCTGACTCTTTGCAACCCCACGGACTGTAGCCCACCAGGCTCCTCCGTCCCTGGGATTCTCCAGGCAGGAATACTGGAGTGGGTTGCCATTTCCTGCTCCAGGAGATCTTCCCGACCCAGGGACTGAACCTGGGTCTCCCATATTGCAGGGAGAGGCTTTACCATCTGAGCCACCAGGGAAGTCCCTGACTAAAATGTAAACTGATGGGAAAAAGTTACAAGAAAACTGTTTAACTTGAGTTTAAGGAAACCCTTACTGGTAGCTGAGAAGAAATGGGCTTCCAACCCATGTTCATAGCAGCAGTATTTACAAATTCAAAGAGTAGAAGCAACTGAATTGTCCATTGATGGTTGAATAGATAAACAAATGGAGTATGTACACCCGATGAAATATTATTCAGTCTTTAAAAAGAAGGAAATCCTGATGCACACTAAAGCATGGATAAACCTTGAAGACATCATGCAAAGTGAAATAAGCCAGACACAAACAGGCAAATAGGGTATGATTTTGCTTTTATGAGGTATATAGAGTAGTCAAATTCATAGAAACAGAAAGTAGAATGGTGGTTGGCAGGAGCTGAGAGAAGGGAGGATTGGGAGTTGTTTAGTGGGTATAATATTAATAGAATTTCAGTTTGGGAAGGCGAAAAACTTCTAGAGATGGGTAGTGGTGACGGGTACAAAACAATGTGAATGTGCTTAGTGCCAGAGGACTGTGCACTTAAAAACAGTAAAGTGTGAATGTTATGTTTTGTATATCTTCAGTTCAGTTCAGTTCAGTTCAGTTCAGTTCAGTTCGGTCGCTCAGTCGTGTCCGACTCTTTGCGACCCCATGAATTGCAGCACGCCAGGCCTCCCTGTCCATCACCGTCTCCCGGAGTTCACTCAGACTCACGTCCATGGAGTCCGTGATGCCATCCAGCCATCTCATCCTCGGTCCTTCCCTTCTCCTCCTGCCCCCAATCCTTCCCAGCATCAGAGTCTTTTCCAATGAGTCAGCTCTTCGCATGAGGTGGCCAAAGTACTGGAGCTTCAGCTTTAGCATCATTCCTTCCAAAGAAATCCCAGGGCTGATCTCCTTCAGAATGGACTGGTTGGATCTCCTTGCAGTCCAAGGGACCCTCAAGAGTCTTCTCCAACACCACAGTTCAAAAGCATCAATTCTTCGGCACTCAGCCTTCTTCACAGTCCAACTCTCACATCCATACATGACCACTGGAAAAACCGTAGCCTTGACTAGACCGACCTTAGTCGGCAAAGTAATATCTCTCCTTTTGAATATGCTATCGAGGTTGATCATAACTTTTCTTCCAAGGAGTAAGCGTCTTTTAATTTCATGGCTGCAGTCACCATGGTTAAAAAAACAAAACAAAAACAAATTAAGAGCTCCGTCGCCTACAGAAGCAACCCTAAAAGAGCAGAGAATGAAAGGGCTCTCGTAAGAGGTACAGAGCTTCCCGTAACGCTAGGCAGCCAAGCAGGGGGCTAGACAATTTCATGTCGCATGTTCTAGAGGGAATTTCATGGTTCTAGGGGGTCAACGCCAATGATTTCAGAGCTTCTGTAACTCTCCGTGACACAGGTTGAGTCAGATTGCATACCGTCTTAATACTGAAGGACACGCATGAGTACTCGCATGCAATACATCATGCAAACATAAGACCATGTTTTATAACAAATATCCTTTTCAATATATACTGTTGGGTGAATATTTTAAAAATGAATACCCGTTTAGCCCACATCCGGTTTCAACACTGGAACATTGCCAGGATCTTTCTTATGTGCCAGGTACCCTTTCCCAATCACATCCCGTCTGTCCTCCCTAAGATGACTTCTCTTCAGATTTTTGTGATGAATTTTTCCTTACCTTTCTAAAAAATAGCTTTATTACCTATTGAAAAGTGAAGTGAAAGTGTTAGCTGCTCAGTCCTGTCCAACTCTGTGACCCCATGGACTGTAGCCCGCCAGGCTCCTCTGTCCGGGGGATTCTCCAGGCAAGAATACTGGAGTGGGTTGCCATTTCCTTCTCCAGGGGATCTTCTCGACCCAGGGATTGAACCCGGGTCTCCTGCACTGCAGGCAGATTCTTTACTGTCTGAGCCACCAGGGAAGCCCTATGATTACCTATTATGCTTTCCTAAATAACATAGTTTAATTTTGTCTGTTTTGAATGGTATGCATGTCATGTTTTTATTTATTACTTTTTTCTTTAGCTTATTATGCTAATAAGATTCACATGTTGATACAGGCATGCAGCTATAATTAATTCACTTTCAATAGGTCAGACTGTTCCCTTGTGTGTATATGCCACCATTTATTTACCGTTTCTGCTGTTAATGGACATTTGGGCTGTTTCTAGCTTTTAGATTTTATAGACATTGCTGCTAGGAACAGTCATGTGTGACTTCCCGTACTTGTGTACTAGAAGCTGTCTAGGGAAAGTACTTGGGAATAAAAATTCTGGGTTGCAGGCTACATACATCCCCAAGTGTTCAAGATAATGCCTTCCTAAAGATTGTATTAATCTATGAGACCACCAGCAGTGTACCAGCTCTCATATTTTCATGTACATGTCTGATTCAGAGTTCAGTCTTTTTTTTTATTTTTATTTTATTGAAGTGTAGTTGATTTACAGTGTTTCAAGTATATAGCAAAGTGATATATATATATAGATATGTAAAATAGTGATATATGTTATTTTCTAAATTCTTTTCCATTATAGATTATTACAAGACAATGAATTAATGAATATCATCCCCTGGACTATACAGTAGGTCCTTGCTGTTTGTTTATTTTGTATATAGTCGTGTGTGTCTATTAATCCAAAATTCCAAATATATCCCTCCCCCTTTGCCTTTTGGTACCCATAAGTTTGTTTTCCATGTCTATGAGTCTATTTCTGCTTTGTAAATAAGCTCATTTGTATCATTTTTTTTTTTAGTTCCATGTATAAGTGATATCATATGATGTTTGGTTTTCTCTGACTTCACTCACTTAATGTGATCATCTTTGTCCATCCATGTTGCTGCAAATGGCATTGTTTCATCCTGTTTATGGCTGAGAAATATTCCATGGTACCTCCTCTTCTTTATCCATTCATCGGTAGATGAACATTTAGGGTGTTTCCATGTCTTGACTACTGTGAATAGTGCTGCTAGAAACATGGGAATGCATGTATCTTTTTTAGTTATAGTTTTGTCTGGATATATGCCCAGGATTGGGACTGCTGGATCACAGAGCAACTCTGTTTTTAGTTTTTAAAGGCATCTCCATGCTGTTTTCCACAGTGGCTGCACCAGTTCACATTCCCGCCAACAGTGTAGGAGGGTACCCCTTTTTTCCACACCCTCTCCAGTGTTTGTTGTTTATAGACTTTTCGATGATGGCCATTCTGACTGGCGTGAAGTGGTTTTGACTGACACTTCTCTAATAATTAGTGATGTTAAGCATCTTTTCATAGACCACAGTCTTTACCCAAGAATAACAGAGGTGATAAGATAGACAGCTTGGCTCTAATATCTCCTCATCACGTGGGAAAATGTACTTGAGTTGCACCAAGAAGAATTTTGGTTCCGAATCAGTGTAAGTTCTTCTTTTGAGTTCAATGGTATAAGAGAGATGGGCTTCCAGTTACATCCTCAGCACACAAAGGGCAGGAAAGGCCAAAATCAGCTGGTCATTGCTGCTTGGTTCCTCAGCCCTGGGTTTATAGTGCCTGCTCATCCAGTACTGATGACTTTGTATTCCAAATGCAGTCTTCAAAGAAAGAAATTTCAAAGCAAGACATAATTTACTAAATTGTAGCAATGTCACTGTTTGATGAGACTTACTAAAGTGTTTTGAAATGAATTGGCCTTGAGAGAGTATTGTGGGCTACAAAGCATTGTGTAGGCTTGGGCTTTGGTCTGAGCTTCAATTCTATCCTGCCCAGCCACTTTGTTGCTAAGAAACTCCAAGCAAGTTATCTGATCTCCCTAACCTCAGTTGCCTTGCCTGTACAACGGCTAGAGTAATACGACCTCCTGCATGTGCGTGTGTGGGGAGGGGGTTGAGGAGATGAGATAGTTCATGTCAAAGTGCTAAGCTCAATCACTGGCACTCAGTGCTCAGCAGTGTTGCACATATTATTAGAATCTGTATTCCTGATGAAATACTTCTGTAATGGTTTCTTGGATAATTTAAACATGAATTTGCCTGGGGAGATGGGGCAGGACTTAACCTCTTCAGGGTCCCCCCTCTCCCAGCCTCCCACCTCGGTAATTTTCAGCAGCAAACATTTAAAATAAGCTCCGGTTTTACTCTTCATCAAACCCAAAGTGACAGCAAAAACAGACATTTCTTTCAGAAAAGAAATTAATCTCCTAAACAGGGTGATTTTCCGCCTTTTCTTTAAATACTTCTAAACTCATGAGGGAGAAGCACAGCACACATTATCCATCAGAATGAAGCGTCATCCAGCCCTGCTGAGTTTCATTGACTTTAAGATTGCCCTCTGAGCTATAGGCTTTTTTTTTTTTCCTTTCCCAGAGCACAGTTAGCAGGGATATTTTTCTTTAAATGGCCCCATTTCATTTGCATTTTTAAGCTTTCACTGCAGAGAGTAGAAGCCTTGTAAATGATTCCAAGAAGGCATCTGTGATTTCACCCAACTCTGAGCTGCCTGCCTGAAGCTTCTGAAATTGAGTGTCAGTTTCCCCCAGAGTAGAAAGATATTACTTCATATTTGTGCGCACGGCTCGCCGCTCTGCTCTTGGTTTGATGGTCTCATTTAGCCGCAGGCATTCTCCAGCAATGATCCATTCTCCCCAATAAAATTAAATATCACCTTTCTCTCCCCCCAGCCCACTCCCCCCCCTTTTTTTTTAATAAGACAGTTTCTTGTTTAGACTGAGGCAAGACAAGGTGAGAAACTGTGAGTTCTTCTCTGATTCCTTTTATTGCTCTTTTTGGATAAGGAGAGAAGAGCAAAAGGTAAAGAGGATGAAAATCTACCATCGGAAATCTGAATGGAAAGCTGTACCGAGATCACAGATCAATCTGAGTTTGTTTAAGATTCTATAGCAAGGCCTGGGGAGAGGAAGGTAAGGCATAGAGAGAGTTTAAGGATGCATTACAATGTTGCAGGGCAAGGCATTCTCTCATCCAAGTACTAACCAGGCCTGACCCTGCATAGCTTCTGAGATCAGATGAGATGGCACGTGTTCAGGGTGGTATGGCCATTTTCTCCACGCTGATTCTTGAGAAGTGAAGTGTTCATCACCCAGTTATGTCCGACTCTTTGCGACATTATGGACTGTAGCCTGCCAGGCTCCTCTGTCCATTCCCTTCTCCAGGGGATCTTTCCCTACCCAGGGATTGAGCCTGGGTCTCCTGCATTGCAGACAGATTCTTTACTGTCTGAGCCACCAGGGAATACTCCAATAAGCCTGAAGTTAGGGGCCAAAGTCTGCAGTGAAGCTTATGAGATGTTGTGGTCATGGGGTCCTGACATCTCCCAAGCCATTTCAGGAGGGCGCTGGGTGGAATCCAGAAAGGGACGGGCATGCAGCTCTTTGTAAGATAGGCAACCATCAGGGAAAGAGGTTTTACAGCTTATAAAGGGAAGGGAAGCTTTGTGAATCCGTCTTTATTGGCAGAATGTGTAAGCCACACTACCTCGATTGATAGGATCCTTGAACAAAACAAACTGAAACTAATACATTTTCTCAAACCTGGTTTAATAGTCAGTCTTCATGCCAATAAGCTGTGAGCCTGAAATTTACAAGTGGAAGTCTTTAGAAGCCAGAACACAATCTACTTGAAAATGCTCCTTTAATCATGGAGTGGTCAAGTTTCTTCTGCTTGGCTGAAGAAATGTGTTGCTAAGAGTTTCACTGGGAAGGGGACAGGAGTCCTTGTGGGGGAGGGAAGAAGATGCAGAATAGTGTTCGTTACTTTGTCCTGGTTTTTGACCCACGCCCTGGAGGAATTTTGAGTTAGAGCTGGCACGTTTGGGCATCTTCCCTGTGTGTTTCTCCGTCCCCTGTTTGTCAGGGCCTTGTGCTGCCCACATTGTAGCAATACTCAGTGTTGTCAGGGACCATAGGGAGAAGGCAATGGCACCCCACTCCAGTACTCTTGCCTGGAAAATCCCATGGACGGAGGAGCCTGGTAGGCTGCAGTCCATGGGGTCGCTAAGAGTCGGACACGACTGAGCGACTTCACTTTCATGCATTGGAGAAAAAATGACAACCCACTCCAGTGTTCCTGCCTGGAGAATCCCAGGGACGGGGGAGCCTGGCGGGCTGCCGTCTATGGGGTCGCACAGAGTTGGACACGACTGAAGCGACTTAGCAACAGCAGCAGCAGGGACCATACGAAGAGGATTCTTGCTTTGGATAGTGGGTGTGTAGGCCAACTGAGGCTCTGCCTACTCAGATTCTGTGATCCCTGGACAAACTGGAGGAACATGGGGATTAGAAAGTCACTTTGATTCATCTCCTGGTGGTTGGGTACTGGGGTTAGTCTTTACTCTTGTGTGTCCTGATCGGTCCTGGTGAGATCTCTGCCAGGGTGACTTGAGGGCCCAGGTCAGCGGCTTCACCCTGTCCACCAGGATGGTACATCCTGCTTCCAAGGATGGACAAAAAACTTCACTTTCAGAACCCTCCGAGGCCTAGGCATTTTATGTTCGTCTGGCCTGTGGAGTTGTATTCTTTGTGATAAAACTTGAATTGTTAGTAAAGCACTTTCCTGAATTCTATGGATTATTCTGAATAATTGAACCCGAGGGAGCTATGGGAACCATTGGCAGTGGGAACCCAGTTGGTTGGAAACACAGGCAGCCTGGGAACCCCTGAACTTACAGCTGTTGTCTGAATTGAGGGCAGCCTTGTTGGAGACTGTGCCCTCAGCTCATGAAGTCTGAGCTAACTCTGGGTAGTGGGTATCAGAATTGCACAGCAATATCACACCTTCCTGGGAGGAAGTGTGTAGACTTGCCGGGGAGGCACACTGGCTGAAACCGCACCCCCTGGCCAGGCACCACCGTCACCATTGGCACGAGCTGTTTTATGACAGCAGGTCCTGGTGAGGAACATGGAACTAAGAAGCCACCACCCACCGGAAGAGTTCAGGAAACGTCAAAAGGAGACACCACATGTCTGACCCCCTCCCAGAATCCTCCTCGCTGGCATCCATCTTGGCTGACAAGGCCTCCACCACCAGGAAGGACTCGGAGTCAGAATGATTGGCTAAAGACAACCCGGAAACTAATCCCATCACCGTAAAATCCTAGGCTGTGAGCCACGTGGCAGAGCAGTTCTCCTGGGTTCCCTCACCCTCCTGCTCTCTCCCGGGCGCCCTTTCCAATAAAATCTCTTGCTTTGGCAGCACATGTGTCTCCTCAGACAATTCATTCTGAGTGTTAGACAAAAGCCCAGTTTCAGGCTCTGAAAGAGGTCCCCTTTCCTGCAACAGACTCGGAGAGGCTGAGTACCCTATGTCTAAAAGAGATGTGGTTATAGAACATAGAGGCATAGAAAGGACTATATAGTCAGAGGCAATTGGAGACAGAACTGGCTTTATTTAGAAACAGTGTCTCTAGATTTTTTGGTAGGATGGCAATAAAGAGGCTTTTTTAAAAGACAGAAAGATTGTTCCCTTTAAGTCTGGTCATACTTTGCTTTAACAGCCTTTGTGCTTCTGAGTTCTCGGATCTGTCCCTCAAAAATGTGCGAATACTATATATTTCCAGGTTAAAAAATATGACTTTTTCTTTTGTCCCCTGGAAAAGGCAGAGAGCAGCCCTTGGGGATAATAATGATGCATTTATGCTGTGCTCTCTTATAGTTAAAATTGTGTCAGCCATCTTGACCCCTGATGGGATTTATGGTGGCTCAGATCTCTGTTGGAGAAATGAGTTTTGGGCAGTAGACAGGAGGAAAAAGGTCTCAGGCTTGGAGCATATTATTTTACTGAAAAAATGGGGAGAAAATTCACTTGAGCCTTTTTTCCTTTTTGGCTGTAAAATCTGACCATTCATAGGCTATCACCCTGGTGTGCACTCTGATCTTCCAGGCTCCCTTGCCTGGGGGCTTCTTCTTCTTCTTCTTTTTTTTTTTTTAATATAATTGCTTTACAATGTTGTGTTAGTTTCTGCTATACGGACAAAGTGAACAGCTATATGTATACATACATCCCCTCCCTCTTGAATCTCCCTCCCACTTCCCCATCCCACCCCTTTAAGTCATCACAAAGTACTGAGCTAAGCTCCCTGGGCCATACACAGCAGCTTCCCACTGACTATCTATTTGACATGTGGTCGTATATATGGGGGCTTCTATTCTTGTAATAATATGAGCTCCCGTGATGTGCTGTTCTCCTACGATGGGACTCGTCACAGGATCAGCTCCTTAGAGACACTCACTCTGTCCTTCCCTTCTGCCTTTGCAAGTCACGAGTGTCTCCATTTTATAGATGAAGAAAACACAGCTTACTGTTGAGACTGAATCACTCTGTCGACAGCAACTGCTTGAAATACCACGGGGACGGGAGCCCAGGTCTACACAGCACGGCTGCAGCGCGACTCTGAAAGGTGGAGCACATACTGAGCCTGAAGCCGGAGAGAAAAAGGGTGACTAAAACTGACTAAGGACTGAAGGAAACTGCAGTCAAATCAGAGAGACTGTTATGTTCTGATCAAGGGATAGGGTTGGTAGAATGAAGATTTTAGTTGTTAAGGCTAAAAAGATCACCATGGAGGGTCCCTAGCAGCAGCTTAATTTAGAGGAAGCTTGCCTCTCTTTTTTGAGCCTTCTAGTGATCATTGCATAAACTTGAATTTGAATTTTCTTGTCTTTCCTTGTAACCAAGTTAAATTCCACCAAGACTACCCCATGGAGATGGAAGACGACGATGTTTTTAGAAATTCCAGATCAAGAGACAAGAAAGTAACATTTATTGACATTTACTACACTCAGAGAACTTCATATGCTTAAAAAAACATTTTAATTCTTTTGAAGATCAAGATATAGAATCTCTGTGTTCAGCTTCCCTAAAGTCTTATGGCTTTAAAGAGTGAATCCATGAGTCAGCCTGACCCTTAGGAAATATCTGTCGCCCGTCTCACTGCTAAGTCACTCCAGTTGTGTCTGACTCTGTGAGACGGCAGCCCACCAGACTCCCCCATCCCTAGGATTCTCCAGGCAAGAACACTGGAGTGGGGTGCCATTTCCTTCTCCTATGCATGAAAGTGAAAAGTGAAAGTGAAGTCGCTCAGTCGTGTCTGACTCTTAGCGACCCCATGGACTGCAGCCTACCAGGTTCCTCCACCCATGGGATTTTCCAGGCAAGAGTACTGGAGTGGGGTGCCATCACCTTCTCCGGTCGCCCGTCTCAAGGTTCCCCTGCTTTACTGCCTGGATAGTGATCAGATTATGTCAATGGCACTTGGACATTCTGCAAGTGTCTTCTGCTGTTTTGTTCTCAGTAATCAAAGAGTCCCAGCTTCTCAAGGCAGGGACCCAAGTCTCCATCTGATCGAGGAAACCTAAGTGATGTTGTGGTGTTTAGGGACTAACCAGAGGCCATGAAACTCCTGAGAGATAGAAGGGGGACACAGGTCATTCTGTCTCAACAACTTTTAAGTGAACCTCCTCTTTCAATTAAAGATTAAAAAAAAAAAAGAACTCAAAAACTTACAGAAGCCAATCGCTAGACACTTTTTATTCACTTATTACAACAACTGTTCAAGTCAAGCGTGGTTGTCCTTATTTTACAGCTGAGAAGGGAGGCTCAGAGAGGTTACCTAATGTTGCCAGAGTCACAAAGCACGTGGCGAGTCTTCTCTTTTCATCCCAGCACACTGTCCCACATGGCTAACATTTTCTAGAGGATCTTTCAGTTGAACATGTTAAAAAAAAAGTCTTCAAGTCTAACTCATGTGAAACTAGAAACAACCAGAACCTTCTCTTTGCCCTGGATACCATTCCCTGCCTGCCCCTTCCCGATCCAGCCTCGTCAGAAACAGGCTGGATAGACAATTGTCCCTCCTTGGTTTCTGGCCCACTCATCTTGCTTTCTCCTCTCTCTCTCTCCGACTATGTCCTCTTTGTTGGCCTTTAAGTGTCTGTGTTTCTCCAGAGCTCTGTCCTCAGCCTTCTGCTTGTTCTTGTTTATCCAACCAGTGGTTGTTACAAGCTTATCAGGTGTCACGTCCTGTGCTAGGAGCTGGGGATCAGTGACAAGGGAGCAGTGACCAAAGGGTCTGAAACGTGAGCGTTTCATCCTCCTCACTGCCCATCCAGCCCCTTCCCTGCCTCCAGCCCTGTTCTGCACCACTCTTGCAATCCCCATATTTCAATGAGCTCTCTCTTGCCTCGGGACTTCTGCAGGGGTGGTTTCCTCAGCTAGCCATGTTTTTTACATCTGTCCCTGTGTTTCCTTAGCTCTTTGCATCTGTCAAGGTATGGTTCAGGAGTCATCTCCTCTGGGTTCAGGTGTCACCTCCTCTGAGAAGGCATCTGTAACTCACCAGAGTGGTTCAGGAGCTACCTCTGTGCTCAGGTTCATCACAGAAGCCACACACAGAAGACCTGCCCCCGTCACACTCTTCTGTCCAGTCCCTGATGATAGCAGCCAGCTCTTTGGCTCTCTCGTATCCTCAGCACCAAACACAGTGCTTAGCATGTAGCTCTTTGTAGAGTGAGTGAGTCCTGCTTGCCACGATCGGTCCTTGGTCCTTTTCAGCATGGATTCTTGTCTCTCTTCTACAAGCATGGTTCCTTTTAGCTTCTGTTTATTCACCTTGACTGCACATGAAATTCACTTGTGGGTAGGAAATAAAAAGGCAGTCTATTTCAATTGAATTAGACTATCTAGTGGTGAGACCCAGATACCAACATTATTTAAAAACTCCCCAGGTATTTCTGGGGCTCCCCAGGTGGTGCTAGTGATAAAGAACCTGCCTGTCAATGCAAGAGACTTAAGAGACGCAGGTTCGATCCTTGGGTTGGGAAGATGCCCTGTAGGAGGAAATGGCAACCCACTTTCAGTATTCTTGCCTGGAGAATCCCATAGACAGAGGAGCCTGGTGGGCTACAGTCCATAGGGTCACAAGAAGTCAGACACCACTGAAAGGACTTAGCACGCACACCCAGGTGTTTCTGATGAAAAGGAAGTAATCATGAGTCCACTGTCTTGGTCTCAGCACTGAGAACAATGCTTGCATAGGGAGCATTCAGTTTCTAGACTGATTTCTAGATTTTTAGAATAACTGAGTGGAAGCCTAAAAGCCTAATATTTGCATATTCAAATTTAAGCCAGCCATATGCTGTCTTCAAGCACCTTCACACAGAAAGGCAATTCTCCCAGAAATTTTGCTTCTGAAGGATTTGGTTCTCAAGAGGTATTATTTAGTATTTAGTCCCTTTTTTTTTAAACAAAAGGAATGAAGTTTTCAAAGCCTAAATCAACTGCTATTTGTGTAACTTACTGATGCATAGGTTTTGTTTAAATCTCCAGAGAAACAGTAGTCAACTAAGTGAGATTTGGGTGAGAAAGGAGTAGATGGAGATTGCTGGCTTTCATTACCTAAGGATTTAGAAGGTTTGTCATGGTTTCTGGTAAATGCTGGCAAAAGTTTGTTTTGCCCTAGGCCCTGTGAAAGCACTGACCTGCTTCCTGTTTGATGTTACTGACTTTTCTTTGGCAAGGGAATAAGGCCTAGCTGAGTCTCTAGGGGCTGGAGCCGGGCAAGAATAGGGTGAGTGGAGTTGAGGGGGGCGGGGTGGCGTTGGCAGCACCTAGCTCTCTTTGCTCTGCTTCCTCAGGTCTTCTCTGCACCTAGAAGCTCTTTGAAAGCAATTTGAAGTCTCAGTGATTTCTCTTGTGTTCCAAGGGCAGGTAGGTGGGGGCTCTCCCCCCATTTTCCATTGTCATCTCACCTGCCATCCCACCCCAAGTTCATAGCACAGATTTCTGATATTAGGGAGCTTAGTCATTGTCACTGACTGGCTGTAACAGTTGCCACAGGTACCAGACCCTCTATAGGGGAAGTTCATGACCACAAACGTGTTGAAGGTTTACAGAAACACTATGAGGGGAGTGATAGTAACCCCATTTTATAGACAGCAACACTGAGGCTCAGAGAAGTTCAATGACTGGGATCAGCTACTGAGTGGCTTGTACCGCCTTTTCATCCCAATCTCCTGACTTCCCATCTAGTGTTCATTCCACTACCAGGAAGCTGACCTACTTGGGCTGGGGCAGGGCAGCAGGGTACAGGCTGGCCAGGAGATAGTTCTTCTTGAAATGGACCGATGGGGTGTGATGAGGCAGCACTGGAGCTGAGATGCTGAGGGTTTGGGTGTCTCTAGACAGGCTGAAGAGGCGGAAAATCTTGGAGCTGACTCTCCTGGCAAAGAAGTGAGAGCCAGCTGCCTGGGCTCCATGGCAGCCTCCTTTCAGTCCTGGAAATTTGGCAGAGAAGACCAGGGTTTCTTCCCTCTGTTTGGAGTTTGGGGAGACCCTGGTAAACAACCCTATAAAACCTACCTGATCTTGTCATTATAATCCCATAAAAGGTTAAGAAACTGTTGGAGGGTGGGAAGAGAGAAATCAAGCGACTTCATGGCATGGCTGGCTTGTTTACTGCTGGCATCTTATTTATCGGTGCTGTGTGTTCCATTTGTCAGGCTATAACCATAGCAGCTTTTATGAGTAAGCATTTTTTTTTAATGAACTTGTTCCAAATGTGTATTTCGTTCTTGGAACTCTCTGTGCTCTGAAGCAGCTTTATAATTATTGCCTCTGGTGAAATAGCCAGACTCGATCTGACTTTTATATAAGCAGTTTCACCTGGTCGGCCTCTTCTTCTCTTAGCTTCAAGTAAGAAAGATGAAGGGGTGGAAAATATAATAATCATAGCTTTTCTTTTAAAAAAAAGAGTGCATATTATGTGGTAGGTATTGTTCTAGATGTTATGGATTTGTTTTTTTAAATTTTATCTTAACATTACTTGGGTCTAAGGGATTTATAGCCCCCATTTTACAGATGAGGAAACTGTGGCTCAGAGACATTGAACAAAGTGTTTAAAGTGACTCAGGTAGAAAGTGGTAGAGACAAGACCTGAACACATATCTGTCTGACCACACAGCCGGTGGTCTGGACTCTGCTGCTGTGTGGGGTGGGCTGCTTATGCCAGTGTGGAGCTGGCCGCAGGAGAAGGACCTTAGGACCCCTGATGCTGTGGAGTCATTGGTCGTGTTGGTCCATGTAAGACATGTTGCAACTCAGTGCCAATGACTCTCCAATTATGGCTAATTTTCTGGTCTTTTGCTTTTATAAAGGGAACTAGAAGAATTTTGAGAGCTCCCCAAACTTGTTACAGCCCACAGTAAAGCTACCTTCTGCTTGGTGTGCGGCTACACCATTTACTGCAAGCTCAAACTATGTTCATATCATAGATTGGCCTCTATCTTGCAACATGGGCTGTTAGATACCATCTTATTCAAAAGCCTGATTCTCCCAACCAGGCTGAGGCTGTTGCGGGTCCCCCGCTTCTCCTTGCTGTGTGCTGCTCCAAGGAGGCAAGGACATAGCGGTCTTCATTGTCTCCATCTGCTCTTGAGCGATCTTGGCCATGTAAGACCAGCTCTGGCTTTAGCTGCGGCTCAGATTTCTGCTCCTCTTCATTCTTACTCTGGAACTTCGGATCAGTCATTTAACCTCTCTGAGCCTCTCTTTCCTCATCAGTAAAATGGGGATCATAATAAGAGTGTCTACCTTATAGATTTGTTGTGAGGATTAAATGAAATGATGCATGTAAAATGATTGGCTCCATAAATTTGGGCACTGTTATTCTCTCAGCTCCTATCTAAATGTGCAGTTAAGGATTGGGAGCCCTTTGATATCCTGCCTTATTTCAACAAATGTGCACAGAGTACCAGGAGCAAAGCTGTCTCTAGGGCCCCGTTTCTTTTTTAACTTTTTATTGGAGTATAGTTGATTAACAATGTTGTGTTAATTAAAGTGTACAACACAGTGACTCAGTTATACATATGCATGTATCCATTCTTTTTCAAATTCTTTTCCCAGTTATGTTGTTACAGAGTATTGAGCAGAATTCCCTGTGCTGTATAGTAGATCCTTGTTGGTTATCTATTTTATTTTATTTTTTTTATTTTTATTTTTTTTAGTTTTTTATTTTTTAAATTTTAAAATCTTTAATTCTTACATGCATTCCCAAACATGAACCCCCCTCCCACCTCCCTCCCCAATATCTATTTTAAATATAGCAGTATGTACATGTTAATTCCAAGCTCCCTAACTATCCCTGCTCCCCACCCTACTAGGACACCGATTCTTATTGCAGTTTCACTCAATGGGGTGAAAATGAACAATGAGCAGAGTTTGCTTTGGAAAGAGCCCTTCCATCTCCCATTTATCATCTCCGCCCCCTAAAGGTTGCAAAGGCTGCCTTTTTGCACACCTAGTCCCCTCTCACTGACCCTGGGCTCCCCAAAGCTCCTTACGGAAACACCCAGTCTCCAGGGTCTTCTTGATTAAGACAGAATCAGATCTTTTACAGAGCAGGGGGAAATTTGCTTGGTTTGACCCAGGAATGGATTTGTTTCTCTCCAATTAGTTGGAAAATCGAACTTGATCTCTGAAGAAGACAGGTTTACAACGTGAGCTGATACATGACTGCCCTTGCTTTGTTGTAATGAAAGATGAAATCGCTCCAGTGGGGGCTTGGGTGGACATCAGGCTGGGTTTCTAATGACTGTTCCCTCTGATTTTCAGTGCCCGAGTGAAGCTGGCCGGGATGATCAAAGAGCCCTTCATAGTAGATAACAGATAATTTGAGGAGCCGGAGAGGAAGGTTGGAGGGTTTCCTTTGTTTTCCATTCCGCCTGCTTTCAGGGGGACTGGATGCTGCTCCTCTAGGTGGGGGGGAAATTGGCACATTTTCCACAGCTGTCTGCGTAGCCTACATGCCCTCGGGGCAAATGGCCCCCAGCCTGGCCTGGGTGGAGAGGCTGTTTCCCTCCACCTGGCTCCCTCTCTCCACTGGGCTCCCTCTCTCCACTGGGCTCCCTCTCTCCACTGGGCTCCCTCTCTCCACTGGGCTCCTGAGCTTTGCTTTCTCTGCCGCCCCAGCTGTTGCGTCTCGCCGGCTCCGTCGGTCACGCTCTCCTTGGGCTCCGTCTTGGCTCTGTCTCCTGCCGTCCACCCCGCTAGCCTCCTGCTTCGCTCCCTCTCCCTCTGTCTTCCCTCCTCATCCTCTTGGCCACTGCACCGCATTCTCTGCTTTCTTTGCCTCCTTTCCTTCCATGCTCTCATTTTTGATGCTCCTCTTTGCCTTTCTCTCTCTCTCTCTGATTCTGATTCATAACATCTTGAAAGAGCGTTTGATAACGCTTGCCTGACCCTGCCTGACATCGGGTGAGTGATTCTCCTCAGGCAGCTTTTGATGTGGTCTGTGTGAGATTGATGAAAGCTGCTCAATTTGCTCTTCAAAGCTCTGTTTATGGAAAGCCCGGATGCATCTCCTCAGGATGTCGCTCTTTCGCTTTCCAGAAACAAGGCCAAAGGATCGGAGGAACCCATGCTACTTCCCATGTGATCATCCTCCTCACAGAAGCCTTAATGCTTGCAAGAGATGGAACACATTGCATAATCCACCTTTTAATTTTTTCTTTATCTGCTGTTATTCCCATAGTCCTCATATCTGAGATTTTTACCCACAAAGAAGATTCTTTGGGCAACCTTTAATTTGAATATGACTCTCAGCCCAGAAAAGGACTTAGGTTTGGACACTGAGAGTACTAAAATAGAAGAAAAATGTCATCTGTTACTTCCAGAGTCTAAGGACATTAGGTATGCTGGCTAATTAGGATACAGTCAGCCTAAAATGAGAGGAGCCATAATCAAAAGAATCGTCTGCAGCTTCTGGTTCTAGAAAGAACAGTGGGTCAAGTTCTTTCTAGCACTGATCACACTGGATCCCAAAAGCATATGAGAAGAGGAGGTGTACTTTTCATCTGGCTCAGGTTTTCTGAAGCGCTGTTTCTGCTTTTCATCCTAAGAAGAGGATTCTTGCACCTGCACCAGAAGGCTTACATGTTCAGCTGCTTGAAGAAAGAGGGATGGGCAAATAATCAGGAGGAGATCTTTCTAGCTCTTAGATGCTCCGATTCTGAGAATCCAATGCTTTAGATATGATAAATACAGTATATTGAAAAGATTACTGAGTTTTGTGGGATAATACTTGAGTTTAAATGCAGATTTGGACAATTATTTATTGATGAGATCATCAATAGATTTTTAATTTTTTTTTTCAGTTTTTAAAGACAGTTTTCCTGAGGAATAATTTACATACCATGAAAGTCAGCCATTGTAAGTGTGCGGTTCAGTGAGTTTTATTAAATGCATAGATTTGTGCAACCACTGCCACAATGCAGCTTAATGACATGTTTTGTAAATCTTTAACCTCTCTCCATTTTCCCCTTCATCTTATTAATAAAATTGAACTCATGTGGTGGATTGATTACAACAATGACCACAATCCTAATCCTTCCATCCATTGCAACATGACTTTGTTGCTCCTTCTATTGAGAGATGGGATTGATTTCCCCAGCCCTTGAATCTGGGGCTGGTCTTGTGACTTACTTTCACCAATAAAGTGTGGTCACCGTGAAAGTGCAATTGTTCTAAGCTGAAACCTCAAAGAAACTTGCATGCTTCTGCCTGCTCTTCTGGAACTCTGCTGTCTCCATTCTGAGGATAAGATTGGGCTGGCTTGCTAGAAAACGAAGAGTCATGTGGGGAGAGGTCCCAATCATCCTTGCCACCCCAACTGAAGCCGTCTTAGATCAGCCACCCCAGCTGCCCTCCAGCTGGCAAGCTTCCATCAACATGCTTCACCAAGTCTGACCCAACACAGCCTGGATCAGCAAAACTGGTGAGCCACCCTGGAAACCGACGAGATACAGCAGAAGTGGCCTGTGTGAAGCTATTGAGCTTTAGGGTGTATGATGTGCGTGTGGGCTAAGGCGCTTCAGTCTGTCTGACTCTTTGCGACCCTGTGGACTATAGCCCACCAGGCTCCTCTGTCCATAGGATTGTAGCCCACTAGGCTCCTCTACCCATAGGGCTATAGCCTACCAGGCTCCTCTGTCCATACGATTGTAGCCCACCAGGCTCCTCTGTCCATAGGACTGTAGCCCACCAGGCTCCTCTGTCCATAAGATTGTAGCCCACCAGGCTCCTCTATCCATAGGGCTGTAGCCCATGAGGTTCCTCTGTCCACAGCATTGTAGCCCACCAAGCTCCTCTCTCCATAGGATTGTAGCCCACCAGGCTCCTCTGTCCATAGGACTGTAGCCCACCAGGCTCCTCTGTCCATAGGACTGTAGCCCACCAGGCTCCTCTGTCCATAGGACTGTAGCCCACCAGGCTCCTCTATCCATAGGGCTATAGCCCACCAGGTTCCTCTGTTCATAGGATTGTAGCCCACCAGGTTCCTCTGTCCATAGGATTCTCCAGGCAAGAATACTGGGGTGGGTTGCCATGCGTTTCACCAGGGAATCTTCCTGATCCAGTGACTGAACCTAAGTCTCCTGCCTGGGAGGTAGATTCTTTATCATTGAGCCACCAGGGACAGAGATCCTGAAACCCTTGAAATTTCTCAAGTATGGACAGCTCCAAGGGAGTCTTTTGTTATGTTAATGAAGTGATCTTTGACAAACACCTAAGGATGGGAGCTGGTTGACAGTAAAACCAAGCACATGTTTAGAAGGTTGGAACTTTCAGTCCCACCCCACTGACCTCTGGGGAGGAATGAAGGGCTGGAGGTTGAATCAGTCATGACCAACTGCCATTGTTTAACCAATCATGCCTATGTAATGAAGCCTCCATAAAAACCCAAAAGGACCGGGTTCAGCAAACTTCTGGCTGGTGAACACTTAGATATGTGGGGAGAGTGGCGTACCTAGAGAAGGCACGGAAGCACCGTGCCCTTTCCTCACACCTTGCCCTTGGCATCTCTTCCATCTGACTGTGCTTGAGTTATATCCTTTTATAATAAACCGGTGATCTAGTAGGTAAAATGTTTCTCTGAGTTCTTTGAGCAGCTCTAGCAAATTCATTGAACCCAAGTAGGGGACTGTGGGGACCTCTGATTTATAGCCAGGCAGTCAGAAGCCCAGGTAACAACCTGGGCTTGTGATTGACGTGGGGACAGTCGTGTGGGGCTGAGCCCTCAATCTGTGGATCTGATACTGTCTCCAGGTAGAGAGTGACAGCAGTGAGCTGAATTGCAGGACCGCCAGCTGGTGTTGCCGAATTGCTTGGTTGGTTTGGGAAATCCCTCCGCACACTGAAACAGGAGTCAGAATTGTTAGAATGGTTTGTGAAACACCATGTCTGTGGCAAGAAATCACTGATGGATGGTCACGAAAATCAATTTTTCAAAAGCTGTGAAAATATCTAGCCCTGTCCCTATTGCATAGTAACTTCTCACTAAATTAAAAACATTTATAGAGGCCCTTGTATGTGAAAAGCAGTTTGAGGTTATGAGAGATGTAGAATTGAAAAGAGACAATGATATAAACTCTTCGGGAGTCAGTTCCAGTGGGGAAAACAGATGCTTACCCAAACAGTTATAGTATAGGACAGCCTGTCCCCTTATTATAACATTTATGCCTAAGTGGTTCCTCCATTGTCTGCAAATAACCATGTTGTTCTTTTCTTGGTATTTCACTTTGTTCAAAAATGTGTTCAAGGGATATGATGTGTTGAAAAATCCCCAATCAGCACATTGATCAAAATTAAGTTTGTCCAGGAGAGTGTCTGCATTTACAGGAAATGGCCCATATGGAAGATTGGCTGCGTGAAATGCCTCATGTAGCTAAGGAGAGAGAAAAGCAGACGGAAATCAGAAGGAAAGGTGGGAGGAGGATGGAAAGGGAGAGAGTGGTGGGTAGGCAAGTCTTAATTTTGAAAGTAACTAGGAGCTTTCATTCTAAGGATGCCTAAAGTGTACTGCCTTGGCTGATTGCTTTTGCTTGCCTCCAAAATATTCTAGAGGTTTGGGAGGCTGGGATTGGGGCAGGGAGGAGAAGAGGGAAGACTGGTTCTTGCAGACAGGCTCTTTGGAATCCAAGATTCTTGCGGTTGGTGGGGCTCAAGCAGATTCTCTGAATCCATGCTCTCCAGGGAGCAAGCCGTCTGGGTAGTCTGACCGCAAGAAGAGCACTGTACAGACAGCCCTGGCTTGGGAGCCAGGGACCCCGGTTCTAGCTCTAACTCTGATACTGAAGAACCCTTGCTGTGTGATCCTAGAAAGTTCCTTTCCCTTCCTGGGGGTTGACCTAAGTGGTTTCTAAGGTCCCTTCTAGCTCAGAGTCTATGACTTCAGGTCTAATTGAGCCACTAAGTTGAAGGAGGAGATTGAAATCAGAGCAAACCAAGACAGATGGAATGGCCTTCTGACAACATGCATGGACCTCTGGAATGTGGAGCTGTTCAGAAAACCAACGCAGAAGTGAGTCCTTCAGATCTGCGAACTCTCATCTGCATGGACTCTAGCGAGTTCTGACCAGCCTGTCCTCAAGGGCTCCAGAGGTCTAGGGTGCTTCTCAACCTGGGGCCGGACCACTGGGTGCTTCCCAGCCTGAGGTCCAAGACTCTGGCTTGGGTACATTCAGTGGCTGCTTCTCTTTCCTCCTAGAGCATGGGTGTCACAGGGGTTTCTTAAAATGCACATGAGCTCTGCTAAGGGGCTGTTTAAACAAAGATAAATATTCCTAGCAGTCTGGTAAGAGGGGTAGTGGTGAGGTGTTCCTTTGTCCGAGCCGTGGAACTAGAGGAAACTCTAAGTGTGAAGAGCTCTTTGCCACAGGTAACTCCCAGCTGGGATGAAATTGACACTCTCAGTGCTGGTTAGGGTCTCTTTTAGGATGATGACTATCAACTGTCTCAGGGATAACTGTGCAACTTCTGGGATGCCTTTGGGCAGACCCAGTCCTTGTCACCTCCTCCTAAAGCACCCCTGGGAGGTGGGAAGGGAAAGAAGCTGCAGAAGCCCCCACCCAGACCTGCATCACCAGGAAGTGATCTCTCTTTTGCAGTGAAGAACTGATTCTGACTTTAAGCTTCTGCATTGGGTTCACTGCAGCACTGACGCCCCACTGTGAAGTCATTTGTCTTCCCACCATAGGTGGCCTCTCAAATGCTGGAAGCTCTGCTCTTACCTGAGAGGCAATAAGAAAGGGGCCATGTGATGGGAGGCTGGGGACCACCAGGTGTGAGTGTCCCAGGGCCACTGCAAGGCTGGACCACCCAAAGCTAAGCCCAGGGATCACTTGTGAAGTGTGATTACCTTCACCTCCTTTTACCTTAAAAAATAAAACAGTGCAAACAGCATCATTCAGGTCACTGTCCTTTTTGCAGAATGTCATTTTTTGTGTTTGCTCCCTCCTCTGTCTTTTTTTCTAATACTCTTCATTCTCACCTCTAGGATCACAGGGTCACTGTGGCCTTGCTGTTCACTACAGATTTCCCAGACTTATTGGTGTAAAAACACCATTTCATTCTGCTCGTGGACTCTGTGGGCCAGGGGTTCACCCAGGGCTGGCCAGGGATGACTTATTTCTGCTCCAGAATGTCTGGAGACTCAGCGGGGAAGACTCAAAGGCTGGGGGCGATTCAAGGGCTTTGAGATGTGATGGTTAGGAGGTTCACCCATTCATGAGACTGGCATGGGGTACTGGTGGTGGGCTGGGACCTCAGAGTGGCTGTCAGACTGGACACACACACACACACACACACACACACACACACACACACACGGCCACTCCACATTCTTGAGCTTCCTCACAACATGGCAGCCCCAGGGCAGCCTTACACAGTGGTGGCTCAGGGTTCAGAGCTCAGAGTGCAAGTATTCCAGCAAACAAGGCGGAAGGTATAAGGCCTTTCCCACCTAGCTGCAGAAGTCCCAGAGCATCATTTCTGCCACATTCAATTGACTTCCAGCAAGTCAGAAGCCTATCCAGATTCAGGTGGGGAGGCTATCAACCTATTTCTCCCAGGGAGGACTGTATTTTCAGACTGGCTTTGAAACCTCCACAGTAGCCTATATTGCGAAATTCAATAGACCCCACCATCATGGCATCCGGTCCCATTGCTTCATGGCAAATAGATGGGGAAACAGTGGAAACAGTGGCTGACTTTATTTTTCTGGGCTCCAAGATTGCTGCAGATGGCGATCGCAGCCATGAAATTAAAAGACGCTTACTCCTTGGAAGGAAAGTTATGACCAGCCTAGACAGCATATTAAAAAGCAGAGACATTACTTTGCCAACAAAGGTCCGTCTAGTCAAGGCTATGGTTTTTCCAGTGGTCATGTATGGATGTGAGAGTTGGACTGTGGAGAGGCTGAGCGCCGAAGAATTGATGCTTTTGAACTGTGGTGTTGGAGAAGAGTCTTGAGAGTCCCTTGGACTGCAAGGAGATCCAACCAGTCCATTCTGAAGGAGTTCAGTCCTGGGTGTTATTTGGAAGGACTGATGCTTAAGCTGAAACTCCAGTACTTTGGCCACCTCATGCGAAGAGTTGACTCATTTGAAAAGACTCTGATGCTGGGAGGGATTTGGGGCATGAGGAGAAGGGGACAACAGAGGATGAGATGGCTGGATGGCATCACCGACTCGATGGACAAGAGTTTGGGTGAACTCCAGGAGTTGGTTATGAACAGAGAGGCCTGGTGTGCTGCGATTCATGGGGTTGCAAAGAGTTGGACACAACTGAGTGACTGAACTGAACTGAACTGAACTGAATCCCTCTGTCATCTTCCCTAGAAGACGCTCCCTCCTCTTCACCTCTGGGATCCTAGGACACTTTGGAGGTTACCATAGGGAAGTGACTCAAGTGCTTCTTAGTTCTCTGAACATGGCTGAATTTCAAAATGGCAGCAATTCTGTGGGAAACCCTCCTTCCTTCTGCTCTTTCCGAGACTTTCCCTCCTCTGCTAGCTTGCCCTCGCCCTCAGGTTCAGCTTGGGTGTCCTTTGTGTGGGTCCCTGGAAGTGGTTTGGCACCCTCTTGTGTGTCCTTGCAGGGTGAGCTGGGTGAAATGATTCACGTCCAGGTCAGTTGAGGTCTCTTCATTGGCAATACCTCCATACTAAGTCCTTGCCTCACCACCTTTCTGAATGAAGTGGTTTCTCCCCTGTGGGTGGTTTTGGGGAAAAGGCCCTCAAGAATGTTCTAGAAGGCATTGGTCTCCAGTGCCTAGCACGGAGCCTGGCACTGGCACTTGCTCAATAAATGACTGTTGAACAGATTAACCCTGGCTTGCGTGGGCTCTAGATGACTCCCAGGATCTGATTCTGCCTGATTCATCAGAGGATTTGGGGGGATTTGACCAGTGGAGAGGGCTTCAAGTTCCGAAAGGGAGGTAGTGTATGTGTGTGTGTTCATGTCCGTGTGCACTTTGGGGGGACTAAGGGCACATGGGGATGGTCCTCACTGCATAGTATTGTGGGCCAGGCCAACAATACTTGCTGCCATGGTGATCACCAGCTTCTACTAAACTGTCCCTACTTGCTTCTCTCCATTATATGGAAACTTTTCTGGACAATTTGAACAAGCCCTCCAAGTGTCAGGAGGCTCAGACCACTGTTGTTTCCTCTTTTCATCCCTAAAGTATGGGGATAAATCACCAGAAACTCTGGGTAAGCCTGACCTTGCCACTGGAAGGATCTATTTATGATAGAGTTGAGGGTTTGTCAGGGGATGGGGAGGTTTCCTAGGCTTATAGGTCTCTGTGTCAATGGAAGAGATGATAAAAGTATCTAGGCTAGTCAATCAATCCAACTGGAGATGCTAGAATCCCAGGAGACTTTTAGAAATGAAACTATTTTTCATTTAAGAAAAAGAAAAAAGAAAAGAAAAGAAAAATCTTCCTTGTAGGGAGGGAGCAAATGGGAGGGACCATATGTCCATGGAGACAGGGGCTGCGGACTGGCCATGGAACTCTACATTCCTGCTTTTTCTTTCCTTTTCATCACTCCCTAAGGGGACCCATGGCCTATGTGCTTTAATTCTCCATGCCTATGCGGCACCATTGTGGTAGGCCTTTACACAGGTTACTTCCAAATCTGAACAACATCTCATGAGCAATGGATTGTTATCTGCAATATACAAATGAAAAATTAGAGGCCTAGAGAAGTAAATTAAATTGTCCAGAACATACTACTAAAAAGTGGATGAGTCAGATAATTTATTCACTCAGCAGACAAACTAGATTATGCATTAATCTATGGAGAGATAAAAAAAGAATAAATTGAGTGGGTTCTAGTTGATAAGAAATTTACAGTCTAGAAGAGGAAAACAGCAATTACACAGCAATATGGTAGGTACAATGCTAAAGCTATAACAGGGCATTGGGCTAAGCCCCAAGGGGGCATCTAATGCAGCTTGGGAGGATCAGGGAAGACTTCCTGGAGGAGGTGACATTTGAGCTGAGAGTTATGGATAAGCAGAAGTTAGAAAAAAAGGTTGAAGGTTGAGGCATTTCAGAAAGAGGAGGCAGCACAATCAAGGCATGGAATTAAGAAACAGCAAGGTATGTGGAACTACAAGCAGTTTGGTGTTGCCCTAGAGTTGGTTTGACTAGGGTTGATCTGACTTCAAAATGCAAATACTCTTCTCAGTGCTTGATTTCCTCAAAGAGCTGATTTTGGAGGGTGTGGCATGGGTGCCACCTTATGGGGCCTGGGACACGCAGTTTTCACTCTTTAAAAGGCCCTTATGGAATTAACAGAAGATAGGAGGCTTTTACTAGAATTTCTACCTTGTAGAATTTCTCAGGAAGGCTTACAGGGGATCAAGAGGGAGAGGGAGCCGGGCCAAAGAGGCCAGTTGACTAACTGAGGGAAAGGCGGTCCACCCCCACCGTGCTCCATGACTGCCCCGCGGCATTTTGGAAGAAGTAGGCCAGAGTTTACCAGGGAACAATGGCTGCGGGGTTCACTGCCGCAAAGCACGCTGTGGTGAGTCAGAGTAAAGCAGCAAGTACACACACCAACATGTCTAGTTGGCAGCAGTGAAGATATTACCTCAGTGAGAGGCCGGGGCTGAAGATGGGTGTGGTCTAGCTGTGCCAGCAGTTTTGCTGGGTTCTTTCTTTTGTTGGTGGCCTGGTGGGAGTAGGGTTGGGGCGGGGGGCTGGGGACAGGTATAATACACGTGTCTATGTTTCCACTTACTAAATACAGGCAGCCCCCCAAATCGCCATCACTGTTTGGCTTTCTGCTCTCTTTCCTTTCACAGGTCTTCTCATGGGACCACTTGAGAAGATCTGTAGGTACTCCTGCCTCTGTTGGGAAATATCTTATCCTACAGCCCAGGTCTATTGCAAATAGGTGGATTTTCTGTCCTGCTGTGATGAATGCTCTAGGAAGGTAACTGTGACCAGGTACTTCCAGGGGCTTTTCCTAGAAGTCCTTTCTCGTATGGGGCCTGGAATCAGAGGTGGAGGAGCTGGAAATACCCTTTGCCCTTTCACAGGTCAGGAAACTGAATTGAAGATTAGGAAGTGACTTGCTCAAGGTAAGACTCAAATCTGACAAAGAACCAGGAAAAGTCTAGACTCTTGACTCTAAACTTGGTGCTGCCCCCATGCTGGTCTTCTGCCCATTGTCACAAAGCCTGAAATACTATCTTTCAAATGAGCACTGCTATTTACCTTTTCTTTGCTAAAAAATAAAAACCACTTTAAGGACCATGGTTTATTTGTAGGTTCAGTGCCCACCACATGGTCTTATACAGTAATAATGTCCCTAGAACATTTCTACCCTTGAATGCACGTACAGAGGCCCCACTGGGAACTGAGATTTGATGGTACCTTTTGATTTAAATGGGACCTCATGTGTAACATGTCTTCCTGTCCATTATCTTGCCTGGGCCCTGTTCAAATCCAGCTATATTTTCTGGGTTATTTTTGCATTCATAGTTCTTGACAAGAAAATCCTCCCATTTAATCTTCGCTTTATTTCTTTGTTTCAGGAGATTATCTAGCGTGTCTAATAGAGCAACAAGTCACGTCCCGTGGCTCCAGGCCTGCAATTCCCTAGCATACCAATCTCAACCACAAGACTTTCCCTCCGACCTCACCCAAGTTAAGGGTGGAGGTGGGGCTGCTTTCTGCCCCCTGGGGAGGAGGGATCTATGCCCAAGTGGGTAATGTTCTTTCTTGATTTCTGCAGGTTTCCCCAGAGAGGTAGCATTCCTGGATGGTGGGGTACAGAGAGCTCTGAGATCAGCTTTCAATGAAGCATTGCAAACTTAGATTTAGGGTAGAATTATCCTCCCGAGAGTTGCTGGAATGTTGGTGAAATATCACTTCTTGCTATTTCATTCATTCATCTGGGATAGGAAAGACATCTCTTGGGGGCTGATTTAGGTCAGTGGTTCCAACCTTTTTTAGTATGGAGAGCATATTTTAATCTCAAAAGATCTATAGAACTGCAGATAAAGATACACTTTAAGAACACTTCGGTAGAACAGATACTTAATAACAGAACCTATCACCTTTAAGGGAGTTTGAATGCCATTAATCACTGCCTTATCTATGTGCATGCATGCTAAGCCACTTCCCTCATGTCCAACTCTTTGTGACCCTATGAACTGTAAGCTGCCAGGCTCCTCTGTCCATGGGATTTTTCAGGCAAGAATACTGGAGTGGGTTGCCATGCACTCCCCCAGGGGATCTTCTTGACCCAGGGACTGAACCCACTTTTCTTAGGTCTCCTGCGCTGGCAGGCAGGTTCTTTAATGCTAGCGCCATCTATGTATGATCCCAAATCTGAGTTATTGCTTTCTTTCTGTGTTTCTGTAACTCTCCGTCTTCACCACTGGCCTGAACGTGCCAAAGGCCATAGCTGACTTGCCCGTTGTTCACTATCTGTTGTATACACCGAGCGCAGTTTCTGACACAGAGTATGCACATTATGTGTATTTGTAGAATGAATAAATGAATACATTAGTAATATCAGGATAGTTTGACTAATAGTATGATTCATGTACAACTATAGGTACCGATTCACACAAAGATAGTGTCTCCATGGGGCCCTAGGGCTCCCAGATCGGAAATCATGGATTTAAATTTCTATCCTTGGGTCCAGTATGTTCTCCATTTTCCCCTGAGGGAGCTTAGTGTTCAGTAGGCCACAACTATTGGTCTGTGGGTTTAGAGACACATGATAACTAAAAGTGGGAGCAGTTGACATTCCAAAGACCACACGAAAAGTCCATGAAAAGGACAGAACACAGAGCTTAAACATGGCTGGGACTTCCCAACACCCACGGAAACCAGGAGGTTGATGACAGCTGCCTTCAAGAGGCAGTTTCTAACATTTGTAAGAACAAAAAGTAAGCTAATCTCTGGGAACCTCTAGGCTGTGTAGTTGTGATTTCAATCCCAAACAGGCTTGCAAAGGTACCTTGCCTCTTTCCTCTGTCAACCTATTTGTGCGGAGTGCTGATCCCTGAAATGACACACAGTAAATGCTCATTGTCCTGTAAGACATTGGCTGGGAGTAGAGACGAGTATGGAATTAAAAGAAAGAACGATTGATTTAAAAGATGGGAATGTGTCCCTGCTACATGCAGGGTGTGTATTAATATTTAAACGCTGATGTCTTTCTTCTTTCTCAAGACAACGGGGCTTCTTCTCTGGATTCTCTCAGTTCCTTCCTCACCAAACAAAGAAAGGGAGGTATTCCAGGTGTGAACACATCAGGGAGGTTTCCTGCTTAAGATTCAGAGATTCATAGCCCTGAGGAAATGAGTAAAAGAGAGGAGGGGAAAGAGCAAGAGAGATGAAAAATAGAATCTTCGCCACCTGCTATTTAGTGATTAGCTCCCAGATAAGGAAGGCAGCGACACATTCCAGGAGCTCAGGACTTGCCCAGACGGAACTCAGAATAAAGGAGGGCTTGGTGAGAAGTAAAGCCAGAGAGAGGGGTTGGGTGGGTGGGGGGGGCTACTGAAAACACCATCCATCAATTTATCTCAAAGCCCCTCCGTGTCACGCGGCTCTTACGAGTTTAAGGTCCTCACTTTCTTCTCTTTTTTTGGTTTCCCCTGCCTTACCTGCCTTGGTTTATTACCTAAGGAGTAATGTAAAGCTCTTTCACGAACAATTGTTGTGACCGGGGCAAATAACTTACCTTCTTCGATACAAGCCTAGTGGCTGCTATCTCTTGAGAGTTTCAATAGCTTCCTCCAAAGCATAAGGAAAAAAAAAAATCAACAATCACAACCAAACCACTGAATCCCAAAACCCCTACTGCTGGGCAGGGGAAGCCCTGGTGAGTTGGTGGGTGGACAGCCTCTGTTCTTGTTCTTAGTTTCATGCACACCAGGCTGTTGGATTAAACCTCAGTGAAAAGCAAGCTCTTGTTCATTTCCTGACAGGGGAGCAGGCTGCTGCCTTGTGAGGTTTTCCTTTCTCAGGAGAGAACGTGGAAAATAACGTCTGCACAGCCTACCTCTCTCCATGGCACCTGTAGCCCCAAACGTGACCCAGGTCTGAGCAGAGGGGGCAGGATGCTCTGTACTTGTCTGGGTTGTGTGGTCTCTTCCCTCATTAGCCTTTGCTGTTTGTTTCCTTTGTTCTTATGACCGAGAGTGTCTTGTCCTTGACAACGGCCATGTGTTCAATTTTTCCAACACGGTGAGGTGAGGTCCGCACACTGGCTTTTAACCTCTGGAGCAGGTAAGAACCATCGAGCCTTGACAGATGCAAGATCAAGTTACTAATTCAGCCTGATTCTCATTTTGCTCTGCTTCCATAGAAACTAACTGTGGAGCCATGGATAATTATGCTTTGGGAGAAAATAAATACTCTGGTGATTAAAAACTGGAAATCACTAGCTTTGAAATTTCTCCAAAAATATAGCCCCAGATGTCACGCAAGCTCCCATTCAAATATAGGCTGTAAAAACCCAACTGTAGATATCGCCTTGTAAAGTGTTCACAGATGCAAGAGCAGAAGAAATTCTCGCAGCTCAGAAAAGCAAGACTTCTGCTTTTTTCCCTTCCTTTCTTTTTCCCCCCCACCTCCGGGGGGTGATGGAGGGGTTGTGCATCAAACTGTTCATTTCAATATGTAATTTGCCTCAAAGAATTTCCGACTTAATTTATTTTCTCACCAACCTGAATCCAATTCAAAAAACATTTATTGAAACCCGAACAATCTACTTTCTGTTGACGAGTGCTAATAGGTGCAATGTTACTCCTTGTCAACTTATAAGAGCACACACTGAGCTTGGAACTAAACAGGAAAACAGAAATTAAACTGGAGTTTGAATTTGTTTCCCTCTGAATTTTCCACCATATTTGGACATGCACAGTGCTTAGTGGGAATTGTGCATTCTCATGCATAACTGTGACATTGTGGACATTTCCTTATTACAAAAATAATTTCTTTTTTAAAAAATTTGGAATGTTTACATCTTAGTGCTGAACGTATCTCTAAGGCAGAGGGGATAGAATTGTAGGGGAAAAAAAATGAATGATGTCAAAAAGTCCCTGCAAAAGAAATTTTCAACGTTTCTTTGCTAGTTCTTGGACTAAACAAATATTTTTCCTGTGAAAAATGACAAATATAATTTTTTCCCAATAGCCCAGCCTTTCTGCTCTCTTGAGTTCCGTGGACATGTGGCTCCTCTGAGATACTTAGCAACATCATGCCAGTTTTAGCTTGAGAACTCTTAGAGTATCCGTAGGTGGGAGGAAATAGGAGGGTATGAGTGAGTGTGTGTGTGTGTGTGCACACTCTCTGTGTGCCTATGTGTAGTGCCAACAATGGTGTATCCTTACGGGACTAAAATTCTATACCAGATCTTTGAATAAGTTGGACAAGGTAGTTGCAATGTTTGGTCCAACATTATTGCCTTCCCCCCTTGATCTGTTAACAGAGAGAATATAGCCATTGTGTTAACATTCTCGAATTTGTTGCAAGTCTAGGGTCCATAAAGAAAGATGACTTCTCCCCTCCCTCTGTGTGCAGATTGTGTCTATCTGTAAGTGACAGCTCAGATTTCTATTCCTTTTCAGTTCATTCGTTCACTCCTTTATACAACAGACAATAACCAAGTACCAGCTCTGCACCCAACAGTCTCCTAGGTGTGGGAGACACTACAGAGAAGGTTCCTGAACTTATGGGGCTTGCACTCTTGTATGAGAACACAGAAAGCGAAATAAAGCCCATAATCTCAATTCACAAAAATCACCACGGAGATTGAAAAATCATGGAGATAGGATATAATCAGCAGGCGTGTGTATGTGGGGCACAGGGAAGCGCCCTCTGAAAAGGTGATGGGTGAAGACAGCCTTGCCTGGAGGCAGGGGGGTGGGGGGGGTGGCTGGCAGACAGGGAAGAGGGTTGGCTGCTGGAGAAACATTGGCGATCCAGCAGGGACACGTTTGCTTGTTCAAGTGAGCTCTCCTTGCACGCACTACATTCTAATGGAGGCGGTTTTCTTGACTGGTTGTTAAACCAAGTGGGAAGTTGGACTCTGCCAGGAATGGATGTGAAAGTGTCTGCTGGGATCCTTTATATGGGAAAATGAACTTGCTTTCCTTAAAAGTGGAAGACTTGATGGAGAAGCTGCAAAGCTTGAGTGCTGTGGTCCCACTTTGCCACTGACAGATTCTATCCTTTGAGGGAAGTCCCTTCCCCTCTCTGATTTCTGTCTCTTTCTGAAATAAGGTGTTGGATTGAGTGATCTGATATTCCCCTCCAGGGCAGACAATCTTTGAGCCCCCTAAAAACAGAAACTGAGATCAGATTTTCCTGTTTGACAATCCCAGTTAATATGGACATACTCACTAGAATGTTCATAGCCAAGCCCTAGGTGGAAACAAGCATATGAACTGGAGTTGCACCTGACCAGTTCCTTCTAGAGTCTAGAGGAGCCATATTCAGACACTTGACATATTTTACTCTCCTTGATTTGATCTGTGTTATGACTTTAGTCCTGTAGGGAGCTCCTACAATAGGCAACCAGTAGAGAGAATTCCAAGTACAGGCCAGACCTGCCAGTGTACACTGAGCAGAGGCATCTACCCTGACCACATGCAACTGCATGAGAAAGGGCCAGTCTGATAGCAGAGAAAGGCCAGACAGGAGTCCTAGGCTTTCGCTCTTCAATAATAGATGATCCCGCCTAACAAAGTATGAAGCAGGGCAAAGGCTAATAGAGTTTTGCCAAGAGAACGCACTGGTCATAGCAAACACCCTCTTCCAACAACACAAGAGAAGACTCTACACATGGACATCACCAGATGGCCAACACTGAAATCAGACTGATTATATTCTTTGTAGCCAAAGATGGAGAAGCCCTATACAGTCAGCAAAAACAAGACTGGGAGCTGATTGTGGCTCAGATTATGAACCCCTCATTGCAAAATTCAGACTGAACTTGAAGAAAGTAGGGAAAACCACTAGACCATTCAGGTATGACCTAAATCAAATTCCTTATGACTATACAGTGGAAGTGAGAAATAGATTTAAGGGACTAGATCTGATAGAGTGCCTGATGAACTATGGACGGAGGTTCGTGACATTGTACAGAGACAGGGATCAAGACCATCCCCGTGGAAAAGAAATGCAAAAAAGCAAAATGGCTGTCTGGGGAGGCCTTACAAATAGCTGTGAAAAGAAGAGATGCAAAAAGCAGAGGAGAAAAGGAAAGATATAAGCATCTGAATACAGAGTTCCAAACAACAATAGCAAGAAGAGATAAGAAAGCCTTCCTCAGCGATCAATGTAAAGAAATAGAGGAAAACAACAGAATGGGAAAGACTAGAGATCTCTTCAAGAAAATTAGAGATACCAAGGGAACATTTCATGTAAAGATGGGCTCGATAAAGGACAGAAATGGTACGGACCTAACAGAAGCAGAAGATATTAAGAAGAGGAGGCAAGAATACACAGAAGAACTGTACAAAAAAGATCTTCATGACCCAGATAATCACGATGGTGTGATTACTCACCTAGGGCCAGACAACTTGGAATGTGAAGTCAAGTGGGCCTTAGAAAGCATCACTACGAACAAAGCTAGTGGAGGTGATGGAATTCCAGTTGAGCTATTTCAAATCCTGAAAGATGATGCTGTGAAAGTGCTGCACTCAATATGCCAGCAAATTTGGAAAACTCAGCAGTGGCCACAGGACTGGAAGAGGTCAGTTTTCATTCCAATCCCAAAGAAAGGCAATGCCAGAGAATGCTCAAACTACCGCACAGTTTCACTCATCTCACACACTAGTAAAGAAAGGCTCAAAATTCTCCAAGCCAGGCTTCAACAATATGTGAACCGTGAACTTCAAGATGTTCAAGCTGGTTTTAGAAAAGGCAGAGGAACCAGAGATCAAATTGCCAACATCTGCTGGATCATGGAAAAAGCAAGAGAGTTCCAGAAAAACATCTATTTCTGCTTTATTGACTATGCCAAAGCCTTTGACTGTGTGGATCACAATAAACTGTGGAAATTCTGAAAGAGATGGGAATACCAGACCACCTGACCTGCCTCTTGAGAAACCTATATGCAGGTCAGGAAGCAACAGTTAGAACTGGACATGGAACAACAGACTGGTTCCAAATAGGAAAAGGAGTATGTCAAGCCTGTATATTGCCACCCTGCTTATTTAACTTATATGCATAGCACATCATGAGAAATGCTGGGCTGGAAGAAGCACAAGCTGGAATCAAGATTGCCGGGAGAAATATCAATAACCTCAGATATGACACCATCCTTATGGCAGAAAGGAAAGAGGAACTAAAAAGCCTCTTGATGAAAGTGAAAGAGGAGAGTGAAAACGTTGGCTTAAAGCTCAACATTCAGAAAACTATGATCATGGCATCTGGTCCCATCACTTCATGGGAAATAGATGGGGAAACAGTGTCAGACTTTATTTTTTTTGGCTCCAAAATCGCTGCAGATGGTGATTGCAGCCATGAAATTAAAAGATGCTTACTTCTTGGAAGGAAAGTTATGACCAACCTAGATAGCATATTAAAAAGCAGAGACATTACTTTGCCAACAAAGGTCTGTATAGTTAAGGCTGTGATTTTTCCAGTGGTCATATATGGATGTGAGAGTTGGACACATTTCTGTATGTGAAAGTTAAAAAGCAGAGACATTACTTTGCCAACAAAGGTCTGTAGAGTCAAGGCTATGGTTTTTCCAGTGGTCATGCATGGATGTGAAAGTTGCACACTTTCTTTCTGTTAAGAAAGCTGAGCACTGAAGAACTGATGCTTTTGAACTGTGGTGTTGGAGAAGACTCTTGAGAGTCCCTTGGACTGCAAGGAGATCCAACCAGTCCATTCTAAAGAGATCAGTCCTGGGTATTCTTTGGAAGGACTGATGCTAAAGCTGAAACTCCAGTACTTTGGCCATCTCAGGCGAAGAGTTGACTCATTTGAAAAGACTCTGATGCTGGGAGGGATTGGGGGCAGGAGGAGAAGGGGGCGACAGAGGATGAGATGGCTGGATGGCATCACCGACTCGATGCACAAGAGTTTGGGTGAACTCTGAGAGTTGGTGATGGACAGGGAGGCCTGGCATGTTGCAATTCATGGGGTCGCAAAGGGTTGGACATGACTAAGCGACTGCAGTGAACTGAACTGAACAGAGGTCTCTGGTTAAGGCAGCCCTTTACTGTGATCCTCTGGTTTGCTGGCACAGAAGGAGCCTTCTTTAGATCCTGCTGTAAGGTTCAGGGGACCCCATGGCTGTTTATTTCTTTGTTGGGTCTGTTTAATGATGTTCTATCATTCCGGTCAAAGAACACCCCGAGGTCCAGAAAAGACATAGGATGAGAGGGGTATCATTATAAACGTGTTTTGAGCCTTCCTTCTATATGGGAGAAAGCATCTAAAGAGACACATAGTGAAGCAGATGTAGTCCTTGACTTTCAGGAATCTTCTTCACATAGACTCATGCAGATGCCTAACGTGAACACAGGTCAGAGAGAACGGAGTGATGGATGTACTGAAGAGGAGGGCAGTGGATGCATTGACACCTAGAGCTGGTCCTTAGGGATAATTAGGACTTCGAAGGTCAGAGGCAGGGGTGAAGAAGGGCCTTCTCAGACAAGAGAGCACAATGACTAAAAGCTAGGCATGGAACAGAACTTCCCAGGAAGAACACCGAAGTATCTGGGATTCAAAGGCAGGAACCTTCAGTTTAAGTTTAAATTCCAAAAGCTCAACATGAAGGAAACCAGAGCTCCTTTTGGAATGAAATGACGTTTGATCCTGATGTTTCTGGTTCCCATTCCAGAAGAAGCAGGACAGCCTCCTCCCCTCTTTTCCGCCCCCACCCTCTCCCACAGTTGTTGGAAACCTGAAAGGGGAGCAAGGCTGTGGTTTTCAACAAGCTTACCTCACCTGTGATCAGGAAATATTTTAAAATTTCATCTCTCCTGGCATGCTGATGATTCGCTTCAGAGTTAGAAGCAAACTTAGCTTAGGATTCTTCATAGTTCCTTTGCTGTGGTTTCCAATTGCCACGTCTGCCTCACCTTCCTCCATCTGATGCCCTTCATCTCAGACATCAGTCTTTGGAGATTTCTCTGTTCCTCTCTGATTTCAGTTCCCAGATCTCACCTGTCCATGTCCCCCTCTCACCAATCCTCATCATCCCGATGCCTCTGCGAAGCAAAACCACATACTTCCTGGCAACCGCCCTGGTCTGATTATTCATGCATCATCATGCTTGTCCCAAATTAATTCTGCCCTGTCTTTCCCATCACTGTTCTTTTCATCTCAGTGTGTGCCAACAGACTGATTCATCTTTACTCTTGACACGCATTTGATGACCATATAGAATTTTACCAGCTAGTTATTTTCTGGCTACAGTATTTAGTTTGTGATCTCTACATTTCTTCTCTTTACAGCGCCATGTTGATAGTTAAACAACAGGACCGTTGATTATCACACATTTGGCCACATAACAACACTAGTGGTAACAAGGAAGAACTCTTATAGACGTTCTCAAAGCTGTGAAACAAATGATCCCATTTTATAAATGAGAAAACTGGGAGACTGACTTGGGACTTAATTAGGTGGTTAAGTTTAAGGTCACCTTGGTAGAGATAGGAAGGGCTTGAACTCAGGACTACTGGGTAAAGATGGTGGTTCTTGGGGCAAGCACCCTGCTCTTAATTCTGTCCACGTCTACCTGTATTCCCCAGAGACCCTTCAAACCAGAGGTTTTCACCATCAGTGGAGGCTTGTTTAAAATGCAGAATGTCTCCCTCTCCCCCAAACACATTCTGATTCTGAGGTCCTGAAGCCCTAGAATTTTCTTCATTAACACGGACCCCCTGATGTTATTGATGTAGGAATGTACTTTGAGAAATTGTTGGACGTAGTGGAAAAGTTTTTTCAGTCTGATAGCCTAAAAATGCCCTCTTTCTTTTACCTTCCATTGTATGCAAATTTGAGTTCATTCAGGGAGAGATCATTTATATTCTGCTTTAGCTCTTATAAAATACCACTTTAATCTTATTTTAAATGGCTGCGTTTCTGGAAGAGACCATTTTATCCCAAAGCGAATTTTATTTCTGATGGTTTCAGATAGCTCTCTTCTTTTAATTCTCTTTTTCTTTTTTAAATATGACATCATAATTGTCTTCACATCTAGATTTTTGTGTTACACTGGTGTCTTTTCATGGCATATTGCCAGAACTGGTATTAATGATGGAGTTGTCAGAACTGTATTCTAAATGAGAGTAAAATTCAAATAAGGATCCAGATGAAAAATATGTCTATAAATATTTGAAAAGATCTCGCGCTCTCTCTCTCCATCCACCCCCCACACCACTCTCTTTCTCTCTCTCGGCAGTTTTTCTATTGAGCAAAAGGAAATATTGAATTATATAAATATCTTAGGGAATGCATTTTGTTACATGCACCATCTTAAGAAATATTCAGCTAAATTCTGCTTGTCAGAATTCAACAGAGGTCAGAGTACTGGATAAAATATGAGTCCAGCTTTGATTTCCTTATGTAAATGTTTCCTCTAAGGTATATCCATTATGCCAAATCTAATGGTTCTAATAACCACTCCAGAGCCATCTAATTCAATTTAATTCTCCCCGATCAAAAAATGCAAAACAACTTTTTGAAAGACAGAGATTAGCTCTATTTCTACCACTAAAGGATATGAGAAAAGTATTAAAGAAATGAGATCTCAGGCAGAGGTTTCAATATTGATTTCGTCTCCCCTAAGCTTGATCTTGTATATAGTACATAGAGTGAGATTTGGTATGAAAATATGCATTTGTAAGGCCCAAGGAAATTGGAACAAATCATCTATTTTCATCTCTTCTTTGTGTGAATAGTATTTTTCCTTTGGATCAGGACAAAGATTTGAGTTCACTTCTCTCAAGGTTTCAGATCATTGTCTTACAGCCGTCGTTTCACACAAGCCATGGTCTGGCTTCTTACACAAATGTCATATTTTACAGAAATATCTTTCCATGGAAGATATTTAACCCTGTCTTGAGAAAACGAGAGAAGATGAGTTTGAGACAGTGCAGTTCAGGTGCCTCCAGCCTAATGAAGGTACTTTGGTGCCTTCGGTCACCATTCCTTCTCTTTGGCCATTCACACTCCTACTCTCTTTCCATCCCTTTTATGGCTCTTCAACCATCTTCTAAAACTCTGTGGGAGAGTGTTGTCCACCCATCTCGGTTCTTGGCTCCATCCATGAGGAGCGTCTATAGGAACTTGTGTATTTCCATCTCTTTTGGGAGGCGTCTTCTTCAAGCAGGAACCTCAGTGGTAGTTCATGAGTGCTCTTAGCCTGTGGGAATCTGGCTTGTGTCTAGAAGCTCAGAGCCCTCTCTCTCGGAAATGATTATGCTTCAGTTAGAGGTAAAGGAGGAGAAGGGGACGACCGAGGATGAGATGGCTGGATGGCATCACGGACTCGATGGACGTGAGTCTGAGTGAACTCCGGGAGTTGGTGATGGACAGGGAGGCCTGGCGTGCTGCGATTCATGGGGTTGCAAAGAGTCGGACACGACTGAGTGACTGAACTGAACTGAACTGAGAGGTAAAGGGCCTAATGATAAAAATAGCTCCTGTTCATTGACCATATGCTTTGTGCCACATACTGGGCTAAATCATTTCCCAAATGCAGTCAGATTTCATCTCACAACAGCCCTATGTGTTAGGTGCTTTTATTTCCATTTTATAGATGGGAAAGTTCAGGCTCTCAGTTGCTCTGGTGCCCAGTGAACTCAGAGTCAACATCCAAACCCTGGTCTTTCTGACATCAAAGCCTCTTTACTAAATATATGTTACACTTACCCAAAATAGAGATAATAGCTGTGACCAAAGACCAGGAAAGATCAACAGAAAAAGAAATTTATCTCCAGGGTTAGAAGGATTCAACTAGAAGCTAGAAGGCTTCATGTAGTCTAGTGTGGTAGGCATCCTTTTTAAATGATTTCCCCTTACAGGCAGAATTCTCCAGAAGAATGCTGTTGACAGCGTTCAGTGCATCATAAATAACATCCCAGGTGCTCCAACCAACCCCTCATTCTCCTCTAGAGAATTTCTGTCTGAACCACCCCCTCCACTCACATTCCTTCTTATTCCCTGCTCTCCACCCCCACCCCCATTTTTAACTCACTGTGAAGCGTTCGTATTTGCTGATTGCTTTTCAAGTGCTCCTACTATTTTGGGTTAGCATTTTTTTCTTCCTCAAAGGAGTACTGTCTCTACAGGCCTATTGCTTTTGTATTGTTGTTTAGTTATTAAATCGTGTCCGACTCTTTAGCCATCCCACGAATGGGAGCCCACCAGGGTCCTCTATCCGTGGGATTTCCCAGGCAAGAATACTGGAGTGGGTTGCCATTTCCACCTCCAGGGCATCTTCCTGGACCAGGGATTGAAGGCAGGGTCTCTTGCATTGGCAGGTAGATTCTTTACTACTGACCCACCAGGGAAGCCCATTCTACTATAGTTAGTATCTAAACATTCCACAGACATTTTTGTTGGTTCTCTGGTAGAAGATTGGGTTGTGTTTTCTTTTTCCTCTTTGGTTCTTAGCTGAATAGGACCTAGGGCAGGAGCTCACAGAGGTTTGATGCTCTAAACCAAACATGGAGCCGGTTGTCCTATGCTCTGCAAAAGCGAAACACAGAGGATCCTAAAATAAGTTACATCTGAGTGAGTGCAGAGGTTAATCAAGGTAAGTCTGTATATAACTGCAATACTGTACTGTACTAACAGGAAGGCATGGCAACCCACTCTAGTACTCTTGCCTGGAGAATCCCATGGACAGAGGAGCCTGGTGGGCTACGGTCCATGGGGTCACAAAGAGTCAGACAGGACTGAGCGCCTAAGCACAGCACGACTGTAACTCCACTCAGAACAAGATAAAAGATCGTAACAAGGGTACTAAGTGCCAATGCACTTCAGAGGTCAGGAGAGACCTGACCTAAGTGAGGGGACCACAGGGCTTTAGATGCCAACCAAACCCTCATCCCTGGCACCAGGGACATGCCAGGTTGTTGGTGGTGGCGGTGGGAGGGGCAGCGTGGAGAAACCTTTTCCTTTATACTCTCCTGAAGAATGAGTAGTTTATGATAGATTCATTCTTTTTGTATTAAAACGAAAAAGAAAGGGCTAGGTGATGAAGGCTGCACAGCGCTGGGTGTGGAAAGCTCCGTGGGTGGGCCGAGGGACAGGAAGAAGGATTCCAGCCCCAAGACACGACCCCAGGAAAGTCCATGAGGCGGGAAAGCATGGAGAAGTTTCAGGGAGCCAGAACTGCGAAGGCTGGGCTGGCATGCTGATCCCGAGCAGGCGCAGAGCAGCAGGGAAGGCCCGAACAGGAAGCTAGGGCCATGCTGGGAGAGGCAAAGAGAGCCATTTGGCCACGGGAGCCTCTCGAGTCTTCTGAGCTCTGCAAGGCATGATCGTGGCTGGGCTGTGGGACGGGTCCTCCTGGCCTCTGCTCAGGACTTGGATTTGTGCTGAAGGAATCCTTCCTGGCCTTGATGGCCTGCAGCTCTTCATGCCAGGCTAGTCTCTGTTCCACGTGCCCACCCCGTCAGTGCTCCACCCCCAGGGATGACCCACAGCACGTCTTCCAAGGAGAAGGACCAGCAGAGAGGGAAGATGACAGTTGTCTTCACAGCACCTCGCAAACCTCCCATAGTTTCTCTTTTCTTTCTCTGGTCAGGGAAAGTCCAGGGGGACACTGAGATCTCCTCAGTTTCACATGTTACTTTTCAGGTCAAGAAAGCAAATTTCTCAAATATTGATATTTTCTTCCTCAGAATATTAAAAATAGAATTACCATATGATACAGTAATCCCATTTCTGGGCATAAAGCTGGACAACACTATAATTCAAAGATACAAGCACCCCCTATGTTCATAGCACACTATTTGCAATAGTCAAAACGCGGATGCAACCTAAATATCCCAGGAACAGATAAACGGATAAGGAAGACATGGTGTATATACACAATGGAATATTACTCAGTCGTAAAAAAAAGAACAAAATAACGCCATTTGCAGCAACATGGATGCAACTAGAGATTATCAAACTAAGTGAAACAGGTCAGAAAGAGGAAGACAAATACCATGTGATTTCACTTATATGTGGAATATAACATAAGGCACAAATAGACTTAAATACAAAACGGAAACAGACTCACAGACACAGAGAACAGAGTCCTGGTTGCCAAGGAGGAGGAGGAGGGGGGAGGGGTGGCCTAGAGGTTTAGGGTTAGTAGGTACAAACTATTACATATAGAATGAATTGACAAGGTCCTAATGTATAGTACTGTTCGCATGAGGTGGCCAAAGTACTGGAGTTTCAGCTTTAGCATCATTCGTTCCAAAGAAATCCCAGGGCTGATCTCCTTCAGAATGGACTGGTTGGATCTCCTTGCAGTCCAAGGGACTCTCAAGAGTCTTCTCCAACACCGCAGTTCAAAAGCATCAATTCTTTGGCCCTGAGAAGGGGACAAGAGAGGATGAGATGGCTGGATGATATCACTGACTTGATGGACGTGAGTCTGAGTGAACTCCGGGAGTTGGTGATGGACAGGGAGGCCTGGCGTGCTACGATTCATGGGGTCGCAAAGAGTCGGACATGACTGAGAGACTGAACTGAACTGAACTGAATGTATAGTACAGGGAATTATATACAATATCCTTGGATAAACCACAAGAGGAAGAATGTATATTTGTGCACAGTTGAGTCACTTCATTATACAAAAGAAATTAATACAACATTGTAAATCAACTCTACTTTGATAAAAATAAATTTTAAAATATTGATATTCTTATGTTTCTCCTGTCTACCCCTCTTTCTTTTGTTTAAATGCATTTCAAACCTAAACACATACACACTCACATACTCAGCATGTTCACTCACTCACTATATCTCCTCCCCTGGCTACCTTGGTTCCACTGGAAGCAGTGAGGACAAAAAGTCAGCCAAAATTTCTCTGAAATATCCATCTTCCGCTTTAGTTAGTCATAGACTTCTCATCAGCCAGCCACTTCCTGGCTGTGATCATTTCCTGTCATTTCGTTCTGTTCCACGCTGTCCAGGCTGAAGACCTAACCTCCCACCCACTGCCCTTTTGTTTTTAATTGTTTTTCAATTCTGACATGAAAACCTATGAGTGGTTTCTTGAGACTGACTCTTTTGTTGATGTATGTCTTTTGTATTTTAAAATATTTCCACTCATTTGTTTGTCATCTATTTGTTTGTCTCCTAAAGACTTTTCAAGCAAAAAGAACCTAAGCACAAAAAGAGTTACCCAAATGAATATGACTGTTGCTGGATCAGACTCCAGTGGTCTTTGTGATGGTTGATTTTTTTTTTTTTGTATCAAAGTGGCTAGGCTGTGGTACCTGGATATTTGACCAAGCTCACCTGAATGCTGCTATGGAGGTGTTTTTTAGATGAGCTTGCTGCAGCCATGAAATTAAAAGACGCTTACTCTTTGGAAGAGAAGTTATGGCCAACCTAGATAGTATATTGAAAAGCAAAGATATTACTTTGCCAACAAAGGTCCATCTAGTCAAGGCTATGGTTTTTCCAGTGGTCATGTATGGATGTGAGAGTTGGACTGTGAAGAAAGCTGAGTGCCGAAGAATTGATGCTTTTGAACTGTGGTGCTGGAGAAGACTCTTGAGAGTCCCTTGGACTGCAAGGAGATCCAACCAGTCCATTTTGAAGGAGATCAGCCCTGGGATTTCTTTGGAAGGAATGATGCTAAAGCTGAAACTCCAGTACTTTGGCCACCTCATGTGAAGAGTTGACTCATTGGAAAAGACTCTGATGCTGGGAGGGATAGGGGGCATGAGGAGAAGGGGACGACAGAGGATGAGATGGCTGGATGGCATCACGGACCTGATGGACATGAGTCTGAGTGAACTCCATGAGTTGGTGATGGACAGGGAGGCCTGGAGTGCTGCGATTCATGGGGTTGCAAAGAGTCGGACACAACTGAGTGACTGAACTGAACATTTAAGCACCAGAGACTTTGAGTAAAGTAGATTACCCTTTGTCATGTGGGTGGCCCTCATCCAATCAGTTGAACACTTTAAGAAAAATGCTCTCCTCTTCCGAGGAAGAGAGAATTCCCCAGGCTGTGGCAGACTACTTCTGGACTCAAGCTACAACGTCAGCTCGTTCCTGGGTCTCCAGCCTGCAGGCCGACTCTGAAGATTGGGACTTACTAGCCTACACAATTTTGTGAGCCAATTATTTAAAATCAATCCATCTCTCTGGGTCTCCTCCTCTTTCTAGAGAAGAACCTTGACCAATACAGCCTTCATACTCATATTCTTCCAGCAAGATTACGGTTTTTTCTTACATTCAAGAAATAACCTATTGGATAGCCAACCATGAGATGCCAATAAAGCAGGTTCTTCTTTGCAATGACAATAACCTCCTTCCCCTCCTCCATCTTTTTCCCCGCATGAAAATTTATATGCATGAGAATCCCAGATATCCAGTTCTCACCTTGTTTCATATTTTTTCTTTGCTTTTCCCATCAGTGGAGGAAAGTGGAATTTGGCTGCCATCGTTGATAAAATAGATATTGCAACTCTGAAGACCCCTGCCTTCTGGCTGAAATCTCCATGGCCTCCTTCATCTGTCTCTCATAAGTGCTGTGGATCACTGCTTTTACCCATCTGCGTTTCTCTCCCCTGAGCCCTCTCCAAGTTCACTCTTTGACTTAACTGGGACCTTCGCTTTGATCAGAATGATATATTTGATGGAATGACAAAGTGTCCCTGGGATGAAGTCAAGTATTGGGCATTGCCAAGAATCTCCCACAGAAATCTATTCCTGAGTGAATGTACATCAAGCTTAACCATAGCAGACATCAGCATTTACCAAGCCCTACCTACATGCAAGGCTCTGAAGCAGATGATTTACAGCCATTGTCTCATTTTGTCCTGTAAATTAGACACAAGAGACTTTATTGATTGTTGCCCTGATGCTGAACTCCCTCTTTTAATAAGAAATGAAACCTCTGAGCTTTGGCTGGGTACATGGACACTAGAAATAAAAATTAAATCCCCCAGCCTGTCTTGCATGGAGATATGGCTTGTTTGACTAAGTTCTGGCCAGTGGACTCTAAGAGGAAGGGCTATGGGGAACTTCTGAGAAATACCCTTAAAGCAAGGATGGTGCTTTCTCCTACTGCCTGATGACTGGACTTTGGACAGAGTGCCTGGAGCTGGCAAAGCCATCTCGAACCATGTGGTATAAGTGGGACAGCGTGGCAGGATGGTGGGACAGTCAGATCAAAGCAGTCTTGAGCCCTGATGACTTGTGGAGCCATCCTACTCATTTGAAACGACTTGCATCCAGGTTATTTTTATTCTCTTTAACATCTCAAGTCCCTTGGGATTTTCGAGTTTCTGTCACCTATATCTGAATCTGACACTAATGGATTCAGTAGGTTCAAATATTCTCATTTAAAAGAAGAAATCGAGGCTCAAAGAGGTTAGATAACTTGTTCAAAATTACTTAAGTAGCAAGTTGTAAGCACTGGAGCCTGGTTCTCTCCCATGCCGAAGCCCACTGCAGAGCTCCCCGTTAGTGAGTGTGGGCCTCTAGGTAATCTTCCTATCTTTTTTCCTGGTGGAAAGATTCTTCCGAGCAAGCACAGTTTGATGCAGCTGCTGTTGTCTGGAGAGAGTTTCAGAGGCCCCTTCGTGAAAGATGCTCCCACCACCCCCGTACCCGCGACCATTCAGGAGCCCTGGATAGGCTTATCCCCTGGACGCCTGATACGTTTGCCAAGTAGCTCCTTTTTAAAATGCAGGGTAGCAGGGCTGTCTTGCACACCCTGTTAGACTGCTAAGCCTGCCTGTCCAAACAAATCTACTCTGCCATGACTTTATTCCCCTGGCGTGTTCATACACACACATCTCCCACTGGGGCTTGGGGCCTGAGCATGTCTGAGAAATTGAATGGCAGCAAGTTTTGCTGCCAACACTCGAGCAAACATCCCTGGAAACAAGGAAAGGGAGAGCCTGACTGTGTAGTGGCCTGGCTTCTGTGTGGCTCTTCTGCCAAAAGATTCTGGAAGCTTCCTTCAGATAGAGAGACCCTCAAGGTCCTTCAAATACTCAACAGCAGTCTATGCCACCATCAGAAAGACAGCCCCAACAGAGAAAAATGTGTCCTTTTTCTGCTTGTGTGAGTCCAGGCTCTGATCTAGTTTACTGTGTGACCTTGAAGAGAGACAACGTGTTGTGTTGAAAGAGCCCAGGGTTGAGTTTTTGAAAGTGTGGCTGCTTGGTTACAACTCCCACGCTGTATAGTTCAGTCTTGGGCAAGCCACTTAGACTCTCTAAGCCACTCAGCTATAAGATGAGAATTCATTAATTCCCCCACGTCTCCAGGTATGATACATCTCTCCATTCCTCTGACTCAGTTTTATAAAATGTGCAGTTTTCTGATCTCTGGGCACACAGAGATAAACTGGATATAGCTTCCCTGCTGAGTGTACCCCCTACCTAGCAGCATTATGGTAAATCTCAAAGTGTTAATGGATATAATGGTAATTGAGAAGGTAGAATGCTATACATACAAAGAGTTATTTTTAAGTCACAACTTTGGTAACCTCAATTTCCCCTCCTCTAGGGTGGGAAAGGCCACTAGCAAGAGTTGGGTCATAGATGGGGCATCAAATATTGAACTCAGACTCATGCTAGAACAAGTATGTACTGAGAAACTCCTTGAAACTCTCCATCCTCAGAGCCCTTGACCAAGTTCTCTGTATCTAAAGAATCTACAGGCCTCAAACTCCTATCCTTATGATCGGAAGATGCCTCTTGTCAGCCAGGAGAGAAACTTCAATCTTTTATTGAAAGCATTTTGCAGCAGGAAATGTTTCTTTTTTCTTTTTAATTTGCCAGTGCCAATATAATTTAACTATGATTTAATAGCTTCTTTCATTTACTTGTTAAATTATGCTTCTCCATCACCTTCCCCTTGGGTTTTCCCGCCTTTTGGTCCTACAACCTCCCATTATTTATTAATGCCCCATAATACATGATAGAGGCAAGCAGAAAGCAGCCATTTCACAATGATTTAGGAGGCTCCTGGCAGTGACACAACAAGAACAGGAGCATATGTTCTGAGAGTCTCCCCTGTACTTGCCGCTTTGGACCTGAGTTGGGTAGATCTCGGTCATCATCTATGTGGGTCCTCCGCACCCCTCCTTATCCACCCCCCTGGCCATTTTCCTGCCCTGAGCCAATTCAAAATACTTGGCTCAAAATTACTAGTGAGTCACAGCTCTCTCTTTTTTTTTCCCAAGTGCCAACTGCTAGAATGAGCATGCTTCTCAAAGTGGTACTTAACCTAAATGACATAAAGAGGTAATTTGCTTTCCCTCCAAGGGAGGAGCCCTCTGGGGGATGAGGAAGTTTCAGATGGCTTGAATCTTTAGGGTCTCAGTTCTTAGAAGGAAGGTTGAAAGTACCTAGCTCCCTACATCTCCCGCAATTCTTTTCTGGGAACAGCTTGGACTGTTTCAATTCATGGGAAGACTCTCACAGGGAATGGAGTGAGGATGCTCCCAAGTGCAGACTTGGAGGTGTTTCACAGCTTCCTCAAGGACACATCTGGGCTCCTAGCTGGACCTTCATCACAATTCTGCTTCTCCCAGGCTTTTGTGAGAGTCACATCTGTTCACGTCCCCAGTCTAGGTTTCCTCCTCCTCGTCCCTTCCTTTCTGCTTTGGACTAGACTAGTCCTCACTCTGTGAGTCTGTGAGTGGCCTATGGAGGTTCTACAGGTGACGGGGAGAACGGCACCTGGAAAAGTACAGTGACCAACCCATCGCCACACAGTGGAAGGGGGCAGAGCCAGAATCAGAGCCAAGCTTTCTTTTCGGCTGTAAACTTCTGTTGCAGTAGGTTAATATTTAATCTTTTGGAGATGATATACACTCAAGCCCTTGGCACAGTGCCTGGCATGTAAGGCACGTTGGCCTTCCCTTTCTACAGACTACCCAAACCCATGGGCTGCCCAGGTGGCTCAGTGGTAAAGAATCCACCTGCCACCACAGAGAATGCAGGAGACGTGGGTTTGATCCCCGGGTCAGGAAGGTCCCATAGAGGAGGAAATGGCAATCCACTCCAGTATTCTTGCCTGAAAAATCCAAAGGTCAGAGGAGCCTGGTGGGCTATAGTCCATGGGGTCACAAAGAGTTGGGTATGACTTAGCGACTTCGTTCCATAGCAGGGTTTCACAGGAGGGTCAGGGGAGTGCATGGACAGATACCTGGAGTCAGAGACTTGGGTTTTCATCCTGGTTGTCCACTTACTGACTGGGCAAACCTGGAGGGGCTGCATGGCCTCTGCCGGCCTAAGTCTTCTTATTTGTAAAATTGGGAGATTGGGTTATTATCTGAGATCCTTTCCTGTTGTAACTTTGCTTTTCGGACTGCCTTAGGTGAAGTTGTCAAGGACTTAAGAGTCCTCCTCAAATGAATAAGGAAGTCATGACAAGTTCAGAATAATTGAGGCTTTATCATTGTTATATTGGGTGATGGTCAAATCAAGGCAAAAGGATTCCGTGGACTTTTTGGGAATCCAGCCCCTCATTTCTCTCCAGGTCCCAGATGCCCCTTGGCATATGCTATGCTGTGTTCCCACTGGTTCCCTTTCCAGCTCTGGAGGAGCGCGATGACACTAAAGGCCGGGCACGCTCGTGATTCCTCCTTCATCCTCCAGGACACTCACCTGCCTCCCCCTCCAGATGGCAGCAAGAATCTTGGAGGTCTGGCATTGCACCCTGGGGACTTATTCTGGCTTTCTCCTGGGGCCCACACAGCCATTCCCTATCTGGTGGTCTAGAATTAAAGCCCAAGGATGAGAGAGGAGATCGGAGAGAAAACAATAGCTGGAATAGAGACCCTGGTTCCTTTGCTTCTCTACCGTGTTACCTCCCATTCCCTGCCCTGCCCTGCAGAGGGTGGCAAAAGACTAAGTCAGTTCAGAGACTGGAGCTTTACATTTCTCTTGCTTACCCCAAGTTCTCGTCTCTGCAGCAGGTTCGCCTTTGTGGTGACCTCCACAAACCTCCCATTTGCATGTCTGCAGTGCCCCAGGTTTGCAACGACACGCTTCACTCCTCCAGAAGTTTTCATTCCCGTGGCGCCAAGGCTGGGAAACTTTAGAGAGCCAGGCTGTTCTGTAACTAACATCAATGTGGAATCTGCCTAAGCCTTGACTAATGTATTCCTTGCATTATTAAACACAGATTAAATATATATGGATATTTAAATGTAATGTGTTATTTTCCTAAATCTAGCTTTACTTGATGTTCCTTTGACTTTTCATTGCTCATCGTTGTCTCAGGGATCATGAATCACAGGCAGGAAGAAGCTGGAGCTTTCTCAGCACCAAAGACTTTGCAATCCCATTACATTTGCCCAAGAGACACAGCAGTAGTTCTCCCGCCCAGAAAATTACTGCTAGGGTTCTTCACACGGGAATGTATTTTTTTTCCTTCCTAGACAGAGCTTATTTCTCACCAATGATTCAAAGGCTAGGGCAGCCAGAGCCTGGCAGACTTGTGGGTTTGTTTCTGTTCTGCAAGCAAGCTTGTGTTCAGGGCAAGTCACTAAATAACAAATTCAGACACAGCTGGTGCCTTCACACTGATGGCACCTTCGCTCACCCTCCGCCAACTGTACAGACTTGTTCTCCCATGGGTGCTTGGAGGAACCCAATAAGCTCTGCTTGATTTTCTTTCTGAAAACAATGTAGTTCATTTGTCAAGGTTCCTGCTCAATACCCCCAACCTAATGGTAAGGAAATTACACCCACCCAAAAGAGTGGTACGTTTGGAGTAGAGGCTGTATATAAGACATCATTCCTGCTTGCTGCCCCAGGTCCCCTTCTGTAAGGGGAGGAATAGGGAGTGGGTCTTGGTTATCTACAGTCTTTGCAGGCTCTGACTTTCCATAAATCTCTGTGTTTCCAAGGAAGCCGAAGGGGGGATATAGATACTGTGCATTTTTCCAGCTACCCCTAAAACATGCTCCCCTCTCGGTCTTGGTTAAAGATTTTCCATTTGATGTCAATCAGTCGATTGACCAGGAGCTTCTGTTTATCTCGGGTTAGTGTGTTAAACCATACGCCACGGGCGTTCTAAGCCAGTTCATATTAGCTAACAAGAGCTGATGGCGCCTATCTCTTCCCCATTCCTCATGCTGGAGCTTAAAACCAACCACTGAGGGAGTATTTACCCCATGGAAACAAGCAAAAGCTAGAAAACAGGGCATTTTTCCCCCTGCTGGAGAACTGGTTGTTAAAATTTGTAAGCACACTACTTCTATAAACTCCCTGAGGGCACTAATCAATTCCTATAGCTCTCTTTATAGCTAACTAAACACATATTAGCGTTTACTGAAAGCTTTTAAAAGATGAGCATAGAAGACATGTCAAGTCGCAAATCTTTCCCAGTTTGGCTATAAATAAGAATCATCTCCTTTGAGCACCACAGTCTACCAACGTTCCCTCTTTCCCACAGAATTGCATTATTGCTGTCATATTTTCTCAGTGGGGAGACACACTTGATTCCAGCACCCATGCCCCTCTGAGGACGGTCTCCCTCTCCTGGGTGTGCTAACCAGCCTCCAGCCCCAGATTAAGAATCACAGGGCTTAAGAAAACATACTTGTTTTATAGCTTCCCCTGGACCCAACACAATTATTGATAAACTCTCTCTTCCAACAGGAGAGCTGCTGGAGCAAGCTGATCAAACGCTTGTCTGGGAGGGAGGAAAAGAAGCAGATGCTGGGGTTCTTGGTGAAGAAGAGGGAGACGTGGCTGCACTGAGGCCAGAGGCAACGCATGTCACCTGCACTGAAAACCCCAAAGAAGGAAAGGAAAAGGCCAAGGTCAGTGTCCACAGTATACAGTGTCTGCTGTATATGTCATACAATTAGCAGCAATGTGCCTCCTGACTTGGAAGTTTTTCACAACAGCTTGATCTTTGTTATTCTTCCTAGATGACTTCTCTGGAGTCTGAGACATAGTAGACATTCAATAAACATTTATTAAGCTAGCAATTAATTTTATTTGACATCCATGGGTCTCAAGGGTCAGAACATGAATGTGGCTGAGGTTGAGGGTGCAGTACAGGAGAGCGGCAACTCCAACTCTCTTGCCTGGAAAATCCCATGGACGGAGGAGCCTGGTGGGCTGCAGTCCATGGGGTCGTGAAGAGTCGGACACGACTGAGCGACTTCACTTTCACTTTTCACTTTCATGCATTGGAGAAGGAAATGGCAACCCACTCCAGTGTTCTTGCCTGGAGAATCCCAGGGACGGGGGAGCCTGGTGGGCTGCCGTCTACGGGGTCGCACAGAGTCGGACACAACTGAAGCGACTTAGCAGTAGCAGTTAGTCAACATACTAACTGCACCCCTAGGAGGAAAGGGGTACTTTCCAAGATGTGAGGACCCAAACAGAAGAGAAAGGTTGAGGCAAGAGGGAGGCTGGGTGTTTGTGCATCCCCAGCTCTAACTTTAAGAGATTTTTCTCTGTTCTGTCTGTAAGAATGGACTTTTTAAAAAATTGATTTTTATTGGTTGATTTACAATGTTGTGTTACAAAGTGAATCAGTTATGCATGTATGTAGGTCCACTCCTTCTTAGATTCTATTCCCATATAGACCATCACAGAACACAGAGTTCCTTGTGTTATAAAATAGGTTCTTATTAGTTATCTGTTTTATGTGTAGGAATGGGTGTATATGTCAATCTTAATCTCCCGATTTATCCCTCCTCCCCACTCGCCCCCACCCCCCTTCCTAGTAACCATAAATTTGTTTTCTACATCTGTGACTTTAAGTTTCTGTTTTGTAAACAAGTTCATTTGTACCATTTTTTTTTTTTTTCAAATAATGGATTCCATTAAGGAGCCTTTCAACAGTAAGTGTCTGTAGCTCAGGTAAGCAGGGAGTTAAGGTCTGGGGAGAATGGAATTTTCCTCATGGTGGTACAGACTTGTTTTAACCACAGGAATGAACGCAAGATTCAACTTGTTTTCTTAGCTATTGTCTGGAACTCTCTCTGCTCAACCGCCGGCAGCTGGAGGTTTAATGTGACATTTTTCTGAGTATTATGACTGCTCTCTGGGCTTCTCCACACAGCTTTCCTTTCTTCTTTTGCTTCCCTCCTCCTGTCCTCTCATCCCTCTAGCCTTCAAGCACTTTCCAGTAAGCAAGCACTTGCCTTTCTGCCTACAGCCAGGGGAAGCCATCTGGGGCTGTTTATTTACTTCGTTAAGATGTATGTCTCCTCTCCTTCCTGTAACTCCCTATCCTGCAACTCTCCCTTGAAACCACAAGCCGCCGCCCTTACCACTTCCCAAATCCCCAAACAGAGCGCGAACAAGTCTTCAGGGTGGTGAGCTTGATTCAGACGCTGTTGCGGCCATCAGCAAGGGTTTCTCTACAGCCTCGTCAACACAGGGAAAGAATAAGCTCATTTTCTCTCAATAAGTGATTGCTGTCAGCCCCCAAGCACTAAATACCTTCCGAGCCTTAGTTAGAGGTCTATTTATGGATTTCTGCTTTAGCTATTCCAGTCTCTGTGTAGCTCCTTCTGAGGTCTACCCAATCCCAGCCCATCCTCATTCATTCATCTTTAATTGAAGCAGAGCTCAGAAAAAGTTACCCCCAAACTGGTTGAAAAATTGGGGGTGGGAAAGATGGATTATTTCACAGGTCCTCTCTTTCGATTGCCTTGATATTGTGGCTGCATCTATTTCATCTTTTTGCCTGGTTGTCTGAGTTCTCCTCGTGTCCAAGGGTGACAAATGGCTAGAGAAAAGTCAGCATGCCCTGAAACCTCGAGTAAGCTGAAAGCTCCGGGCTTGTCTTCTCTCTGCCAATATTGCAATGAAAAAGCATTCCTGCAGACAATTATGTTTTTTATTTTGTTTTAAACCAGCATTAGAGAGATTGAAACAGATTTCTTCCCAAAGCATTCCCCTTCGATGAGGTGCAAAAAGGTTAAACAAAAAAGCCAAACTTTGGTTTCAACAGTAAGACACCTTTATTCTAATTATAATCATAATGATCCAATGTGTTTGGGATTTTGTTATTTGGAATTAGAATTTAAAAAAAAGACATCCTGTAATTACCATTGAACTTATCTTGAGGCATAAATCTAATAATTAAATACTTTCAGGTTTTATTCAGTGAGTAATTAAAATACAAAAAAAATACTGTGATTTCTTTTCCACCTTTTTAAGGAAAGTTCAAAAATTATCAATGGAGTTCTACGGAAAGATCTGGGTATTATTGTGCATAAAACACAATTCTTAACAAAATTTTAATTTCAGTTATTTATAGTTCTCTGCCCTGGTGATCAGGGTGTTTGAGCAGGTGAGAAATGATGGAACTAGGAGTTGGATCTGGATGAAAAATCGTACCTTCAAGAAAGATAGCTCCCCAAACTCGAGCTTCATTTTTATCGTCAGCAAGGAAAGGGAGGCAGGTACTGTGCGATTTTTATGAGGACTGAGTTCTGTTTTCTGATCAGTTTTGGCAAAAATTAACAGGCCATATGTTTTCTCCTCCTGGAAGTGGAGTGAGATTTGGCAGCAGCAGATGACTGTCAAGTCCAAGGGAAGGTCTTGCTAAAGGGTGTGCTTGAGGAAATTGAGCTCCTTTCATGGGACCAGGCCCCAGACGTGACCAAACTCAAATCTAGATGGGAAGAGGAGGAGCAGACAGGTGTGGGGAAATGCCTGCTTACATGGCAAAATCTCTTAAGAAAAAGAACTTTCACTGAAGGATAGTTAATGTGCAATATTCTATAAATTGCTGCTGTTTTAGTCTCTAAGTTGTGTCTGACTCCTTTGGAATGTCCTCAGCAGAGTCTCTGCTCCCATGTACTTTTGCAGACCTAGAGAGAGGGGAGGAAATTCAGCATATAGTTTCTCTATTCACTGGAAAGTTCTGGGACTCAGATTTTCAGAAAAACAGAAGTACTTCCACCTAAATCTTTAGGCTTGCCTAAAGTACAGTTAAACCCATCTGATAAGCGGAGTTCTCTCCACGTCAGCTTGGGTTTTCTGCGTCTATCTGGCACCAACCCAAACTCAGCCCGGAACACTTGCTGAATCAATCCACAGCTACCCCTCCAGGTGAGGTAAGAACAAAATGTCCCCCATTCCACCCCCAGGCAGTGGGCAGTGGTCCAGGGGTCTGTGGCAGTAACTTTTTCAAGTTCTTCTTTCTGAAGCCCTTCATTTCCTGATTCTCTTTGGTTGGAGCTTAAAACCAGAGCCAAGAACTCCACGGGCTTAGACCCCGTTTCACCGAATCTTTTCCCACACCTCAGTGATCCAAGGAAAATGAAGTTAAATTGCTTCACCATAAAAAGCAAGAGCTGAGTCATTCATCTCAACTGAATAGAACGAGGTGGTAGGTCCTCTCTCTCTAAAGGCTCTTCACTTGGCTTAAAAATCACAATGAATTAGGACCTCAAGTGTAACCCCAATTAGAGACATGGCTGTCAAGCCTTTGGATGCAGCCTCACAACATACCCATTATTTAGAGCCTGATGTCAGCCCCACAGGGAGCTGCATTTTAGCATTTCAAGTGGCTGCCTGAACAGAATCCTTTTAGCAAATGGCACTAACATATATTTTAGGCAAAACAGTCAAGATGGATTAATAACCTGAACACAGAATGTTTGTGTAATATTGGGTGGGTGAGGACCATACTACCATACCATGATCCGAAGCATGAAACCAAAGGCGTCATCAGTCAATCAGTTGCTCAGTCCAGTCCGAATCTTTGAGACCCCATGGGCTGTAGCCCACCAGGCTCCTCTGTGCATGGGATTTTGCAGGCAAGAATACTGGATTGGGTTGCCATTTCCACTCAGGGATCAAACCCATACCTCTCATGTCTCCTGCATTGGCAGATAGATTCTTTATCACCGAGCTGGCTGGGAAACGTAAAGGCAGATACTATTAAAAGAAAACAAACAAACAAAAAATGGATAGATTTAACCACAGAAACTTCTGGAGCCATTTTGCAAAAAAAACTCAATAAAAAAAGACACCAAACTGAGAAGATTATTTGTGGTAAATATGCCAGAGGGTTAACATACAGATTTATGAACATACATTAAGAAAATTACAAGCACGTTAATATAGAAAGAAAGAACATAAGATGGCAAGTAGCAAAAGAAAGGTAAGTAGAAAATAAATATTAATATAAGAAAAATGCTCAACATTACGGGTTTTCAAAGGAATTAAAACAACTATATGGGATTGCAATCTGTCCATCAGTTTGGTAAAAGATTAAAAGTCAGAACCCAACCAGGGTTCTGAGCAAGTGGGGTAACAGTCTGCTCTGCAGGGAAGTCTCTGAATTGGCTTTAATTTCCTGTAGGGTCCTTTGACCACATGTATTTCAAGCCTTAAAAGCAGCCGCAGCCATTGGCCTAGTGATTGCATTTTGCTGAGAACTCATCCTCAGAAAATATCAGGCAAATATACAAATATGCATGGGCAAGAATGTTATAACATCATTACTGGTATGTACAGAAATCTAGAAGCAACCTACATGCTCAAAAGTTATAGTACAATGTCAATAACGTAATAGAACACCGTGAAGTCAATAAAATGCTGGTATATTGAGTTATATCTGTTGATAAAGGGAGATGATTGCAATATATGGTAAGATGAAGAAGCGTATTGGAGAATATTTAGTCAAGTTTTGTTTGCTTTTTTTTAAAGGACAAAAAATGGAAGTATTTTTTTGAGTGTTTATATTTTGTTTTCTAATTTAACATTTTTCTATGTTTTCTAACTTTTCTATAATGAACATGGATTATTTGTGTTAAAACACAAGAAATGACACACGTGATAGCCAGAATAAGGGCCCCTCTCCTTAAAATGTTCACAACCTAATTTCTAAACCCTGTGAATATGTGAAGTTACATGGCCAAGGAGACTGTATATGTAATTAAGTTAACGATCGTGAGACAGATTAGCCTGGTGTATCTAGCGGGCCAGTGTAATCACTAAGGTGCTTATAAGAGGGAGGCAGGACGGCTAGAGTCATAAAGATTTGAAAATGCTTTGTGGCTGATTTTGAAGCTGGAGGAAGAGGCCAAGAGCCAAGGGACATAGGAGACTTCCAGAAGCTGGAAAAAGCAAGGGAAAAATTCTCCCTTAAAGCTTCTACAAAAACCCTGCTGATACTTTAGTTTTAGCCCAGTGAGACTTTCAACCACCAGAACTGTCAGAGAAAAATTTTGTATTGTTTGAAGCCACTAATTGGGTGATAATTCATTATAGCAGCAATAGGAAACTAATATAATCTGTAAAACCACTCCCACTCTTGGGCCCTGCTGGGTGGAGGGTCAGTAGGAACAGATGTGGAAGACCTTTTGGCTGAGGGACAATCCTTCTGAGTTAAATTTGGGGAAGTGAATAAATATGGGTAGACTGAGAGAATCTCGTAAGAATCATACCCCTAAATATTTTTAGGTGTTTAATCATTTACTTTCCCTTTAAACTGTAATGTGGGGGACCTGTGTTTATTTTGTTCATCTCTGTATCCCTAGCATTAGTCCCATGCTCAGCTGCAAGTCAGCCCACGATCACTTGCTCTTGAATGGAAAAATACGTGGATGAGATTTCAAAACCTACTGTCTACCCTTTGAAGCCCGTCTTCCAGCTGATGCAGGAACTCAAGCCTGAGTTTCTTGTCCTCATCCTCCCCCTTCCCTCCCTCTCCTCCCTGCCCCCCACTTCTTCTTTTTTTATGTGAATGGTGTAGAATTTAAAGCCAAGTGCAGCTTGTCGCTCACATTCGGGTGGTCTTTCCTTCTGGGTTTCAGAAACCCAGGACTGAGCTTTCAGCATTTGGACACACACCCACCCACACTCAAAACCACAAACAGCAACCCCAGTCCTGGAGCAGTCCTTTGACACTTGGCGTGTGTGGAGGGAAACACGTAGGACTCCGGAGGGCCTCAGTTTCAGACGTTCTGAGGATGCTACTTGGATGAGCTCTACAAAGAAGAGTCCAGGTTCTCAGAACAGGCCCGAGCCTGGTGCAAGTGCAGGAAAGGGGTCTGCTCACAGCCAGCTATGCTCAACTGTCCCTGAGGCCATAGACTGACCTCTTTCACAAAAGCCTGGACTCCTTACAGGCAGTTTCAGGGGAAGGAGCGGAGCTGGTTGCTGGTGTTTTCTCTTTGGAGTATTTAGCCTTTTCCATATGGCGTCCCCAAAGGCCACGTAGGGCTCCCACTGGTGACCTGCAGTGGAGAAGTGCCAGATGCCTACCTCCAGACTCAACATCACTGGCTCACCTTGGCTCTCCCTGGCTCTCGCTTCAAGTCTTAAAGGGAGAGCAGAAGGAAGAACTGTCTAGCCGTGTACTTCACTAATAGGAAGCAGACAGCTTCACAAAGCGGTAGCTTCCTTTCTAGATAGGTGATCATTGAGGGAGAGTCTGAAAAGGCACTGATGGGGAGTGCTGTAAACATGACTTCCGCTCCAGATGGAGCTCAGTTCTATTGACAAAGACTCTGCCAACTCTGAATCATGTGAACCCACGATCATTCTCTAGAGGCCGAGTCTGAGGGGCTTGTGGTAAAATGCAGCCATGGATAATCAATGGGGGGAACAGGGTCTTAACTAGTGTGATTGAAGATAAAATTCAAGAGCTTACAGAAGAAAGTAATGGGGACTTCCAACCACTGGCGGTCCAGTGGTTAAGACTTAGCTCTCCCAATGCCGGGGGCCGGGTTCAATCCTTGGTCGAGGAACTAAGATCCTGAAGCAGCCAAAAAAAAGAAAAACAAAACAAAACAGAATCAGTTATGGAAGTGGGTAAAAAAGACAGATGACTGCACGAAATAAAAACCCCTGTGTCCCAAATCCACAGAAATCTTAAATCCACAATTGTGCGGGATTACGAGATTTAGTGCATACGGTAGTCAAAACAGATTCGCTTCAGTTCTGCTAGAGAGCGGAGGGACAGATTGAATGCTGCCTCCAGCATCTCTCATTCTGAGTGCACCACTTCTCTTCCTGGTCCAATTTGCCCTCCTTTACACTAAGCCGGTCATTTGTGCCTCCCCAGTCTCACCCCTGCATTTCCACTTGTCAGTCATGAGCAAGGCCATGTGGGAGGAGCAGGGAATTCGATTTGGATGTTGTTTCTCTGCTGCTGGAAAATCTCGAGGGACTTTCTTTCGTGTAGTTAAAAGTCACAACTCAGGAGGGATCTGCGTCCTCGGGGAGTGTGAAAACTCCATGCTGGTAGCTTGCCTGTTGGCGTGAGAGGGAGGGGGCCTTTTGGAAAAATTGCAGTAGACAGCAGACCTGACCAAGGGTTTTGTTGTTGTTGCTGTTATTTTAATCGTGAAATCTTAGCACTAAAGTCTAGTAAGATGGTGCTGATGAACCTATCCTCAGGGCAGCGATGGAGACTCAGACACAGGAAACAGACTTGTGGATGTTGGGGGGGCGGTGGGAAAGGAGAGGGTGGGATGAATTGAGAGAGTAGCGTGGAAATGTATAACTACCACATGTGAAATAGACAGCCAGTGGGAATTTGCTGTATGACTCAGGGAACTCAAGCCAGGGCTCTGTGATAACCTAAAGAGGTGGGATGGGCTGGGAGGTGGGAGACAGGTTCAAGAGGGAGGGCATACATGTATACCTATGGCTGGTTCATGTTGGTGTATGGCAGAAACCAACATGTAAAACACTTATCATTCAATTAAAAATAAATAAATAAAACACATAAGATCTATGGACATGGTTTGTCTATGGTTCTTCTATGCATTCAGCAGACCGAGGCGGCTACTTTACACAAGTATAATGGGAAAGGGCTTGTACTTGAAGCGTATGTTCAGAGGTGACCAGATCCAATATTCCTCATGTTTTCTCTTCTTCCGTGGTTTTCCTGCTCGCGCTGTAGCAGGTACCAAAGGCACAAAGACCAGGGAGATTTTCCCAATACTTCTGTCTTAGGGCAATGTCTAAGAGCTCTTCCTTCTCCCCCAGGGCCACCCCTCTGGATCCATATCCCAAAAAAGAAAATTGCAAAATCAGAATAAATGTTTAACTAAATCTCCGCAAAACAAAACATGTGCACCAAACTCAAAAATTACTCAAGTCTTAGATGGTTACACATCAATTTCTAGTATGTGCTGTAGGTACATTTTAGTACCTTTGGTATGATGCAGGGTGTGACCTCTAGATAAGCTTACCTGGGGCCTGCAGAAGCTCTGTAGCACCCTTTTCTATAGCTTCAGGATGGCTGCCGTTCCTACAGAGCCTGCGACCTGTGTGCAGCCTTCAGTGGCTTCTCCTGGACTTGCTCTCTGAACACTGGGGGGCAGCACGGAACTTCCCAAGCTTTCTCCAGAGTCTAAACGCAAACCTGAGCAATTCCACCTTAAGACGGGCTATGCACAGAAGCATGCAAAAAGTGCAGGGATTCTGGGACGTGGCTAATCTCTATAATTCACCTGATTGCAGATACAAGTGACAGCTGCGATAGGGGTGATGTGCGTTCATTCCTTGTGTCACTGGGATGCTATTTCGAATCTTCCTGAGATTAGAAAAAGGATTACAGTTGCCCCCAGGGCCTTGCCATGTAATTTTTATCAGTCTTGATCAGCGAGTTCCCCCAGGCAGTGTGTGTGTGTGTGTGTGTGTGTGTGTGTGAGTGTGTGTGTGTGTGTGTGTGTGTGTGTGTGTGTGATGAGCAGCCCATGGTGGGAGGGGAGGCTCCTGGGGACCACATGGTCCATTTTTTCCTCCCCTGGGACCGAATTTCCAGATTTACCCCCAACTCCAGGACTCTTGCCTTCTCACCTTTGTTATGTCCTGGACTCTTGAGCAAGGCCACTTCATGGACTTACCCATACCACCCATGCAGTTAAACAGGGCCCAGTGCTCAGAAGCTTCCTGCATTTGGTTTAATCCTCTGCTGCTGCTGTCTTAAAATCTGAATAATTTCTAAACAAGGGCTCCTGTATTTTCACTTTGCAGTCAGCCCCCTGCATAAAATGGCCAGTCCTCCAATGGAGAAGTATGGTCAGAGGTAGATATTTTTCTAAACCTAAACTCCATTCTCTCTTAGCCTCCTTCAGCAGATGGCTTAGCTTAGAATTGGGAACGCAAACAGCATGGACTTTTGATCAGATATACTGGAGTGCTAGTGTGGAGCCCACCTCTTCATGCCCAGGTGACCGGGAACATATTTGCTAACCGCTAGAAGGGCTCCTCAGCTGTTAGAAAGGTCTAACTGTGCTTACATCACTCACAGGATGTGGTGAGTATTAAGCATTAGGGTCTGTGCAAAATGGCCTGGCACAGTGTAGACACTCAGTAAACATTGCTTGTCCCCTTGGCCCCTTCGCTCCTGGAAGTCTACACTGATTCTGCTGTATCATCTTCTCTCCCCAGAACAGCGCACTCCAGCTGGAGTTAAGGCTTGGCTTTGTTTGCGATGGAACAGGTCTAAGGTAAGGGTTCTGTCCATAACCTGACTCCTTGTGACTTGGAAGTCATTTATCATTGTGTTCAGAGCTCTGTTCTGAAGAAGAGATGCATGGCCAAACAGTGGTTATGATTTCTGCATCACAGGAAAAGCTGGCTTTACAGAACTACCTACTATTTGGGGAGCCTCTAAAGACAGCTTCTGATGAAAATATGTCTCCAAGGAGTTTGCCTGGAAATAATTAGCTTAATATGTTGCACTTTTGCAATGCCTTTTTCTCCAAGGATCTGCAGACATTTGGCAAACAACCATTAATCACATCCCACTGCCTTGATGTCAAGTAACTGTTGGCTGGCGCACTTGTCTCCCCACCTGGATGAGGAACTGGGAGGTCCTGGGTCCTAGGCCCGCTTCGCCAGATTTTTGTCTGGTACTGAACAACTTTTCTGGGCCTCGGTTACTTGAGATGTAAATTGAGGTTAATAATTTCTATTTGAGCTCAGAAATCCTATTAAGACAAAATGCCTCCCCGAATGGAAACACACTTTATAAAGTAGAAATAACTTCCCAATGCAAGGGATGGCAATATTACATTTGGGCAGTTGAGTTCAAGTTTAAGATCCAGCGCTGTACCAAACAATAGACTTTTGTAGGTACTGAAATTTCCTGTTGCTGAAACTGGGGTCAGATGTCCAAGAGGCAGCTGGGAAATTGCTTAGAACACTGAGAACATAATTGGCTTTATAATAATATTCTGCAAGCAGCCCATTTGCCTTAGGCTCACAAAATACTGAGCAGGTACCAGAGGCTCAAAGAATTCTCAAAGAATTTTCAGAACTTCCTTAATCACCCCCATGTCAGAGATTTTTCCCTCTTCTGAATTTTTATAACGATCAAAAATCTATCATACTCATGTGACATTGAATGAGGCAAGCTTGGGCTGCCCTTTATGACTTGAAACATAGCTATGCTTTCTCACCTTGGTGGTAAGTAAATGAGGGAAAGAATAGAGAAAAGTACGTATTTGCAACTTCATACTCGGGCTTCCCTGATAGCTCAGTTGGTAAAGAATCTGCCTGCAATGCAGGAGACCCCAGTTCGACTCCTGGGTTGGGAAGATTCCCTGGAGAAGGTATAGGCTACCCACTCCAGTATTCTTGGTCTTTCCTTGTGGCTCAGCTGGTAAAGAATCCACCCGCAATGTGGGAGACCTGGGTTCGATCCCTGGGTTGGGAAGATCCCCTGGAGAAGGGAACATCTGCTCATTCCAGTGTTCTGGCCTAGAGAATTCCATGGACTGTATAGTTCATGGGTTCGCAAAGAGTACAACACGACTGAGTGATGTTCACTTTCACTTCACTTTCACCAAGCACAGTGCTTTGCACTAGTGTGCCCTGGATAATAATTATCAGTAGCAAGAGGCTGGCTGAGTTAGTCTGCCACTTCTGACTTTTCAGGCTCTACGAAACACTCTAGAGTTGTAAATATAAGAAGAAGATCTTATGGTAGTGTTCTGTATAATGGGAGCTGAAGTCTCCCATCCAGAAACATCATTCCTGTACTAGGCTCACTGACTTAACTTTTAATCTACAAGGGCCTTGATAAATGCAGTCACGTCTAGTGATTTAATTAGTTTTATGAAGGATCTTTGGTGACTTGTGTGGGAAAGTTTATCAAACGTATACCCAAACGCTTTCTTTATGCTATTATATTATTGAAAAATCAGAAGGCTCTTTGATGTGAGTTTTGAGAGAATAAGGGTGTAGTTATGAAATGCTTGGAGCTTCTCGCTGTTCAAACAAATGACAGATAAGATCTCAGGCTGCTTTGTCATGATAATTCTTCATGCTAAGTACATCTATATCAACTTCTATTTCTATATTCTTCTGCATCTGTATAGCTCTTAAAGGTTTTTAGCTGAAGCAGAGTTCCCTGTGCTATTCAGCAGGTCCTTGTTGGTTAGGTTGTCCATTTTAAATAGAGCAGCATGCCTCTGTCCATCCCAAACTCCCTGACTATCCCTTTCCCCTACCCTTTCCCACAACAACCATAGGTTCCTTCTCTGAGTCTGTTTTGTAAATAAGTCCGTATCAGGGCTCACCTTCTTCTCTGGCTTTTCCGTTGTTTTTAGATTCCCAGAGAGAGCGCGTACTCCCTGTTTAAGAGCAGAGGTTGGTAGCCTGGCACTTTTCTAAGAAAGGGACTTTGCTTTTGATAAACTTCCCCAAACAAAACACCAAAAGAATCCCAGAAATACTTGAGGGGCACGTCAGGGGTTAGTGGTCTCTCTGCTGACTCAATGCCTTTTTATTCTTGTATTATCCATGTGCACCAATTATAGCCCTAAAACATAGCCAGGAGGTGCCGCCTAAGAGCATTTGATTTATTAGTTTTATTAAACACAGATGCCTTTAATGTGGAGTTGTTTGTAGCCCATGCTGGATTTCTAGCTATTTTATCGCATCTATTGGCCAATGTATGAATTATCTTCAAAGGACACGGCTCTTGCTTTTTATCACATTTTCTCTCCAACTACCAAGGAAGAGGTCACTTGGGAGACACATCCTTTCATGGCAAGAAAGTAGCCTCATAGATCAAACGTGTGTTTGTTCTGGAATGGCGCAGCCGCCAGGCCAGGCCTGGAGGAGGGGCTGGCACTGCTCAGAAATTTTCATCCATCACTCACCAAATGGGACCCACAGGTAAAGGCTTTGCTGGGAGATGAGTCCAGGGAATGGAGGGAGTGGGGAGGGAGTGCTCTGCAGTGGGAGCGTGTTTGCTTTGGGGCCACAGAGGGTTTCAAGTCCTGTGTGTGCAGCAGAGTAGTTTTATGATGTCAGAGGCAAATGACTGAATCACCCTTAGCCTTGGCTATTTGATCTCTAAAATGGGATGAGCTTCCCCCAGCCTCCTTGCAAGCAGTGAGATTATCAACCAAGATGCATCCCCTTCCCCTTCCTTTGGCTAATTATAGCCTCACTGGAGGGTCTTGACCGTGAAGGCTGGAGCTGGTGGAGGAGAGCTAGGTGGGAGAGTCAAGAATCTTTCTCACTATGGTTTCTTTGCGTTGTGTTCAGTTCTTGGAAAAAGGATTTTCCGTAAATGTTATCAATGTTCAACACTTATTTCATTCTTCTGTCTTTCTCTATTACAATTTTTTAAATTGGAGGATAATTGTTTTGCAATATTGTGTTGACCTCTGTCCCTATTACATCTTAAGTTGCATAAAAGCAGCATCCTCACTTGTTTATTTCATTTCTGACTTCCCACGGTACCCAGCACCAGGGCGGGTGGTCAGAGAATGTTTTCTGAGATAAAGTTGAAGGGACTCTTTTTTGAACCGCTGTGATTATTTTGTTTTGTTTGTGTCTGGTCCAGCAGTTAGGAGGAAGATTCTGAGGGTACTGGCTTCTGAGTTCCATGCAACAGCCTGGTATCTTGGAAAGAACAAGTGATAAATCAAGAGACCAAGGGTCCTGGCTTGGAAAAGTCACTTAATACCCTGGGCCTTAGTATCCTCCTCCGTGACACATGGATACTAATACTGGGTTGGCCAAAAAGTTTGTTTTTACTTTACGAGGTTGTGGTGCCGATTACATAAGTTACTTTATGGAAAATCTTAGCAGAGTACCTGGCCTGTAGCGAAGGCCTGTCTGAATTTGCCGCTGTCACTATCACTGCTATTATTATTATTATTTCTGACCAGCTCTGTGGCGTTGAGCAGAGCTCAGTTCCTTTGTAGCTGCAATATTTTGTAACTTTGATGAGTCCAGGGGAGTATTAAAAAGCAAGAAATAGGGGAAAAGAAAGGCAAGACAAGGCATGTGGGTGGCCTGGAGCTGAGTCCCTCTTTGCTGACACTGAGCTTTGCGTCACGGTATGTGTGAGTTCATGATGGTGCCATCACCGAGGGCTTGGCCAGATAGCTCCTTTTCCCCCAGGTTAAATGCTGAAGCTGACAGATTGTCCTGTGATGCTCTTAGCAGATAACCTCTCCTGGTTTGCAGCAATCTAAACTCATAAATACTGGAGAAAAAAATTTGCAGCCCCCTGAAACTGGCAATGTACCTCAAGGATGAGAGTCCAGGTAGAAGTTTCCATCCAAGGAATGTTCTAGAAAGTCAGAGACCTGGAGGCTGAGGCTTCAACTTGGGGCTGGAATAATTCGAGTTGTATTATTCAATAGCATTTTTCTACCTTCTAGGTGGGAGGGTAATGGAGCAGCAATAGAAGAGTGGGCCTAGCTGTCATTTTTGGCCTTGAGCACATTCCGTCATCAAATACTTAATACGTTGGTAAATATGAGTGAGGGGTGGGGTGATGGGACAGGTGGGGCTGTTAAGGCTTCTTGCTTTAAGCAACAACTGTCTTCAGGATGGATGGATCCTCAACGGAATGGCAGAACTTGATACCTGCCTTGGGGTTGTGGAATGCAGCCCCAGGAGAAACACCTACCAAGGAGAGCGGCATTTATAATGCTGGTGGGGTGGGGTAGCAACAGACTGATTTACTACTGACAAAGGAATGTCTTGTTTCCATAGAAAATAGAATTTATTGTCACTCTAATGTGTGGTTTATTCAGACAGAAGAGCAACATTTTGTTAGACATGGCTTGCCTGCTATATCTGCCCTGATGCCAGAATTATTTAAATAATCAAAATCAACATTTTTTAAACGAATACATTCTGTTGTAGAACATTCATGTGGGAAAGCAGAAAGAAAAAATAAAAAATATATATTTTTTGTAATCTGATGACCAAAGATAACCAATTAACATTTTGTTAGAATTCATTCTAGTTGCTGTTGTTTTTATACATGGTTTAAAACGGTGTATAAACATTTTAATTCTGGCTTTCAAATTTAGCAATTAAGCCTGAGCATTTCCATGTTATTAGAAGGTTCATAAAGTGATTGTGATGAGGTTATAGTATTCTGTTGGTTTCTGCACTGAAATGTACTAAACCATAATGCTGCTGACAAAAGTCCATCTAGTCGAAGCCATGGTTTTTCCAGTAGTCACGTACGGATGTGAGAATTGGACCATAAAAATGTTGAGCACCAAAGAACTGATGCTTTTGAACTACAGTGCTGGAGAAGACTCTTGAGAGTCGCTTGGACAGCAAGGAGATCCAACCAGTCCATCCTAAAGAAAATCAGTCCTGAATATTCACTGGAAAGGCTGATGCTGAGGCTGAAATTCCAATACTTTGGCCACCTGATGTGAAGAGCCAGTTCATTGGAAAAGACCCTGATTCTGGGAGGGAGTAGGGGCAGGAGGAGAAGGGGACAACAGAGGATGAGATGGTTGGATGGTATCATCGACTCAATAATCATGAGTTTGAGCAAACTCTGGGAGATGGTGAAGGACAGGGAAGCCTGGCGTGCTGCAGCCCACAGGGTTGCAGAGTCAGACATGACTTAGTGACTGACCAGCAACAACGCCGGCCATCACATGTCTCTTCCTCTGTGCCAGCGACTGCTCCAATTGTTTACATACCCTAAGACACTTAATTCCCTAATAGGCTTACACTGTTAATATCTCTTATTTTATAGGTGAGGAAATTGAAAGGTTAAATAACTTGCCAGAGGTCACTCAGCTAAATAGTGGTAGAGCCACTATTTCAACAGAGGCAGTTAGTGTTCTGGGGACTATTCCTAGCTTCTCTGCACTATCCAGCCTCTAGGACCTCAGATTATAGCTCTTTGAAAAATAAAACTGCTGTGAAGGAGGTGTCCTCTCTTCCATACAGGTTAGAGCTTGGACTGCTGAACCAAGGAGGACCCTCGGGTGCATGAATAAAGAGGCTGCCTAGCCAGTGGTCTGCCAGGAACCGAGAGACAGAATGCTAGGGACAAATTCCAACTTAAGAGCCTGAGTAAGAATCTGAAGTAGAAGCCTGTTTTCTGACTCTTCTTATTCTATTTTTCTTCCTGCTACTTCATGTGAAAAGACACCCAAAATCTTTTCAATAAGGAAAGACAACAAAATCCTTTAAACGATCAACATCTAGAAGAAATTTTTTGTATGCAGAAACTCAGGCTTATTAATTGTAGCAGATTATTTGCTCCCATTTCTATCTTTATGCCTTGGATTAGCATGGAGTGGGCTTTTGTTGACCTTTTAAGAGTCCTAGGAGAGGATCTGTAACCTCACCTTACAGCTCAGTTTGTAAACAATCTGCCTGCAGTGCAGGAGACCCAGCTTGGATTCCTGGGTTGGGAAGATCCCCTGGAGAAGGGCATGGCAACCCACTCCAGTATTCTTACCTGAAGAATCCCTTGGACAGAGGAACCTGGTGGGCTGTAGTCCATGGGGTTGTAAGTAAGACACTAGTTACAGGAGAGCAGTTTGCATTGTGGATGAGAGTAGGGTGACTCATTTGATTGGAGGAAGAGCAGGGGCGGGCATGGCTCAGACCCTCCAAGGTCTTCTCCCTTCAGGTGAGCACCCTTCCTTCTGACCCCGCACCTCTGCAGGACAGTCTAGACGTTCATCTGCCTCTTGGCTCTTGGGCCCTCTGAGTACTGGAAGGCGAGTAACAGACAAGGCTCCTCCAGGTGGTGGCTGATGGGCAGGATGAGGTCGGCTCTGTCTCCGTCTCCCTTGTCAGAGACCTAGGAACTAAGTGTGATGGAAAGCAGGGAGGAGCCTGATTTTGATCGCATGTCTAAGGTTCTGCAGTCCAGGTTGGCCAGCAGATAAATTTCTATCTGGGTCCCCCTGTGGCTGTAGTGCCTGTCTCTCAACTGTTTTAGACCATAGGGAGAGGTGTGTGATTACAACTCAACCTCCTTTGAGTTTTGGAGACGTAAATGCGAGAGTTGCTGTCCACTCCGCCACCACCCGCCATCACCCTGAACACTTAGGGGACGCAGTCTGGCATCCTCAGTGTCTATATCTCCCACTCTCTATAAATAATTTTATCTTGAGAGACAGATGGCTGAATCTCTCTGAGGTTCAATGCTTGGACTTTGATGATGCAGAATTCCAATGACTTGTGGTGGGAGGCAGAGAAGAGGTAAGATGTTTGGGAGGAGGGGCTGCATATGAAAGGACTGAGCTTTACTCATGGGGAAAATGAAAGAGTAGAAATGGAAGAAACAGAGAGACAGGGGAAAGCTAAGAACTCACACAGGTACCCACAGGACTCCTTGGGGAAAGGATTCAGATCCTCTGGGGCAGGCGAGTTATCCTGAGAATCAGAGGAAGGAGGAAAGGTAATTTTTTAAGAAGTTTTTACTAGGAGCTATGAATTGGGCTCCTTTGACATCTTTTTTTTTTTTTTCAAGAGATCCTGTTCAATATTAAAATTCTCTAAAAAAGCTGGAAAGATGGGGTTTCTTTGAATATGACTTAATTTGTAGATGGGGCTGTAACTTGGGATCCATTTTATCTGGGTTACGTACATCTTCCCCAGTATTGAATCAGACTCAACAGATGCTCTCAAATGGAAATGGAAGCAATGCTTCTAAGTGTCCTAAGCCCTGGGATGTGCAGGCGTGGACTCTGTGTGTGTGTATTCAGGGGCTGCGGGAGGTCCCAGATTGAGCCAAAGCTGTTTGATACCAAAGATGGGCTCCATCTGGGGAGCCCTCTTCACTGGCCCCCTGGCACCTACTTGTAGGAGGCGCCAAAGACATGCTGAGAAAGAGTATGTCCTCAACAAAGAAGGCCAAAGGGTGTGCGCGTGGTCCACGACCATGCACCAGAGGGAGGGAAAGAGGAAATTCTGGCATCTATCTTTAACCCAGACCCTGCGGTAAACCCAAATTCTTGTAAAACGGGAGCACAACAGAACTTCCCTGCTGGTCCAGCGGTGAAGAATCTGCCTTGCAACGCAGGGCACGCAGGTTCGATCCCTGGTTGGGGAACTAAGATCTCACATGCTGTGGAGCAGCTAAGCCCGCGCAGCCAAACTACTGAGCCCCCGAGCTCTGGAGCCCACCCGCCACAACTGAAGACCCCGTGGGCCTCAGCGAAAGATCCCCCATGATGCAATGAAGAAAGACCCTGTGTGCCACAGCTGACACCCGACACAGCCAAATAAATAAATATTGTTTTTAAAAAAGAAATAGAGGAGCATAACAGAAGCATCGGCTTCCCTGGATGCCCCCAGATCGAAGAGACACCCTAGGATCTGCACCTCGGTCTAGGCGTCTGTGGTCTCAGCAGTAGGTATCAGCAGAGGTGCGGAGAGAGTCAGCGGATACCACCTGGAATCCAAGGGATGTGGGCGATCACGTGGGGACAGGGACGCAGAGATGCTGTTCTAAGACAGACTGTGGAGTCCGAGAAGCACAGCTTACTTTGATTTTTATTCTCCCTTTGCATTCAGGTCAGAGAAACCTGACATTTTCTCAGCGGGCAGAAGGAGAGAGAAACTTTCAAATAGGTGTCAGCTGCACCATGGAAAGTTTTGAAGAAGTTTGGCAGGAACCCCCGTTGGCAGTTACATCTGCATTCCCGACGTCGGGTCTGTACTATTCGGATTCTGGGCCCGGGCAGATGGACCATTTGCCACGTGTCTGCTTTTCCTGGCTTCTGTTTTCCGACAGCCCTTGCTCACTTGGATCAGGCTGTTAACAGATCTGACTCGTATGCACCCGGCACTTCATACGTAGATAAAGGGTGTCCTCACACACCTGGTTTTCTGGTCCTCAGTGTAAGGATGTGAAAAAGTAGAGGGATGAGTTGCTTCGTCTCTAGCCCCATGTGGGGTCCTTCTGCCCCTCTCAAGTAGGCCTTGCTCTGCGTCAGAGCGGCTGGCACGATTCTTCTGAGGCTCTTAATGCTATGTGGCCATGGAGCAGTGCATTCTGTGGGAGTTTAAGGAGCCAGGCACCCATCAGAGATCCATACCCTGACCTTTAGGAGCTGGATGTCCTGGTGGGAACTGGTCAGGGGGAGAGAGGGTGGTCCCTGAAAGGCCTTGAGCTCATCTCCAAAGCTGCCAGGCAGCAAATCCACCTACAGTTGGTGCATACTGGCTGGCAGGTAGACCTCAGTGCATTTTGTTCCAAAGAATTAATGGCATGTTTTAGAGGAAGAATAAAGACACACATGTATAAGTCAAATCTTGACGGGAATTCCGGAACAGACACCCCTGATAGTAGGCGCCGTGGCTACCCAGACAAACCGGGTTGCAAAAGGCCACGTGCCTTTGGTCTCATCAGACCACGTGCACGGCCAGGATGTCCCCACTGGGATATTGATGGCGACTGCACTCACATGGCCCCAGGCAGGCACCCGTTGCTCTGTGCTATCATTTCCATATGAAGGAACAGCACCACATTGGAAAGAAATGTAAACCTAGCTGGTTTCACGGGTTCTAGACATTATTACTTGCCACGATTGCCCCATGGCACCTAATTCGAGAGGGAGAGCTCAGCTAAAGGCAGCTATAGGAAACCAGTCTCTTTACCCTGTAGTCTTGGGATTCTATTTCCACCTTGGAGGCTCAGATCAGAAGCGACGCATTAAACATCATCCTCAATTCTTTGCTCCACAGAGTAGTTACAAGATGGATATGCTTTTAAATCAGGCAAATCAGAACATGGGATAAAGAGGGATTGCGAGAACTTAGCTGAGACGGTCTGAAATGTCGACCGAGTTTCAGATTCTAAAATAGAGAGGCGTTCACGCTTCCCCTAGGTCTGAGGGAAGTGTGGCCTCCTGAGTTTCTAAAAACAAGAGGTCTCAGAATTTCATAAGCAGACTTTATATCAACATTTGAGTTGTGAGAATGAATCAGACCAACATGAACCGAATGTTCCTTGAAAAGCAGAGGGTCTGGAAATGGATCTGCAAAGTTTTGGCAGCTGAGAATTTTGGAATATTATTAGTGCCCTCCCACCCCAGACACCACCAGACAATTGACTGTCTGCATCTGGCTGGTATCTGTTTGCCTCGGAAACAAGTGATTTGGAAGCCTATTATGAGACCCCCTTTTTTTTTTTTTGTCTGAAATGCTTCCTTTCCCTATTATTATTATTTTGGTGTTTCATGTGTGTGAAGTATAAATCTGATAGAGTTTAGTGCATTTGGAGAGTGATTTTGGATTTAAATCTTTCCAGACACCCGCATCCAGATCAACACTCCCAAGAAAGGGGTCAGCACTGTAATAGACAAGCCTCATTTTCTGGCTTCAGTACCAGGACCCGAGCAGCAGGAGTCAGGAGATTCAAGAGGCTGCCTTCTTAAACCTGATAGACATTCCGAAATTTGCCAAGCAGATTGACAGGCTATTGATTCCCTCCCTTCTCCCCCCACTCCCGACCCCCGCCCCTCTCCTGCAAAAGATGACTCCCAACCTGGAAACCTGCGGCAACTGTATTTAGCATCTACGATGAATGCATTTTTGAGCTACTGAACCTGATAGGCTTACTGCCTCCTTTATTCTAAGAAACCTAGAGCCAGGCCATTCTAAAGCGAGGTGGAAGCAAGGAACGTGGCTTCATTAGGTGGATAGATGGCACAAGACAGCTTGATATTAAGCACCCCAGAGAAGGAAGGAAACTCTGAAAAGGTCTCTCAGAAAAGACCTCAGGCTGCACTGGGAGCACCCTCAGGGTGGGGTCTGAGAGTTGGGTGCTCCAGTCTGGGGGGCAAAGCGCTACCACTAAACGTGCGTCCTCTTCCACCGCTGCGATGGGACTGTTGACTCAATGCGGCCATCTAGTGGTCAGACGCGGCCATCACCGCTGGCTCTCTGACGCGGCTGGACCGGTGCGGGTTGTGGGTGTGGGTGCGGGGGTCTTGTAACAATTTATCTGAGCTTCCTGTTCCCCCTTCTTCTCATCCTGTTTTCTACCTTCTTCATTTTTTTCCTGTAGGAAGCCAAGACCACTGTCTCCACCTCTCCACAACTCCTTTGCTCAAGCCACCTGGCTTTTTGGACCTGAATAGATTTCTCCTCTCCGTTTGGAAATCACGTTATTGCTATCTACACGTTGTCACCAAAACCAATTTGTGCAAACTAACAGGCTTATCAGCGCTGCGGAAATGAGATTAAAACTGCTTCCAATGAAACAGATAAAAACCAGATGAATGAAGCCCTCTAATAAGACATTAAAGATAATGGCAAGAATGATTAACTAGTGTGATATATTGAGCAGTTATGAGGAGTCGGATGCCCAGGATCAGCAAACAAATAAAGAATCTACCTTTAATTCCCTTTAGTCAGTGAGGTATAATCACATCAACATTATGATTTTTTGTTTGTTTGTTATTATTTATCTGTGAGAGCAATATCACACCTTGCCTCCAAATTGCTTAGAGCTTATTAGCAGAGAAAAGAGAGAGAGAGAAAGACAGAGATTGCTTTGGGGCGGGGGGAGCTTGTCTCATTTCAGCTCTTTAAGAATAAAAAGGAATGCTTAATACCCTGCCTGCGTTTACACACCGATTATGCAGACACGCTCTCATTTTTGTTTCATCTCTGAGAGTGGTCTATTCAGAGCCAGACGGTTTTACATTGTGTGATCAGTTCGTCAATTATTGCATTATCGAGTCACATCAAGACAACCTGTAAATTACATCTTGCTGGGGACGTCGCCGGAGCCACTCTGCTGCCCTGGAGTGCTTCCTTGCAGGGAGCCCTCCTCGTCATGCTTCAGCAGCGTTTCTCCTCTAGCTCTGTTGGATTTGAGGTCATGAAAGAAGGACAAGGCAGGAGAGGGCAGTCATTTATTATTCATTTAGAACTTTTCCAGCCCTACTATGTGACAAGCCCAGTGCTATGCTCCAGGGAGACAGGTGAATAAGAATTTGACTCTGCTTTCAAGGAGCCCATAGCATGGGGCGAGGGGGGCAGGGAAGGGAAGGAAGACAATTAAACAAAGGCGATACCAAGTAAAGGAACCCATGTGACGAGTGTGTTCTTGGCAGACTCTTTGCGACCCCATGAACTCTAGCCCACCATCCTCCTCTGTCCATGGAATTCTCCAGGCAAGAATACTTGAGTGGGTAGCCATTCCCTTCTCTGGGAGATCTTCCCCACCCAGGGATTGAACACGGGTATCTCACATTGCAGACGGTTTCTTTACTGTCTGAGCCACCACAAGTGACTCTGTGATTAACACCGGTTAACATGATGGCCCTGGGATCCAGGTCTCCCACGTGGCACTAGTGGTAAAGAACCCGCCTACCAACGCAAGAGACTTAAGAGATGCAAGTTTGATCCCCAGGTTGGAAAGATCCCCTGGAGAAGGGCATGGCAACCCACTCCAGTATGCTTGCCTGGAGAATCCAATGGACAGAGGAGTCTGGCAGGCTGCAGTCCATGGGATCGCAACGAATCAGACAAAACTGAAGCGACTTATCATGCATGCATGCTGGGGATCCCTGGAGGAGGAGATAACTCTGGAGAAGCTAGGGAAGGTTCCCAAACAAGGAACTCTTTGAAGTAGGTATGAAAGGAAGAGTAGGGTTTTACCAGAGAGAGAAAAAGAATAGGGTGGAGATGAAATGCGTGAATGAACAGTCACAAAGAAAGCCTGCTGTGTGCTGGGAATAAGTGCTTCATGGAAAATGACAGCCTGGGAGAGTCAAGCAAAGCCTGGGCACAGCCAAGAAGGACCCTGTATTCTGTGTTGAGGTTTGCACATTTTTATCTTAAAAGTCGAGGCAATCCATTCTTTGTAAGAGTAGCTATATGATCAAACCTGTGTTTCAAACTGTAACTTTGGTGAATTGTAGAGAATGGGTTAAAGAAAGAAGAGGAGGGAGTTAGGGAAACTCTACTCTGAGTCAGAAACACTGACAGACCCAAGACAGGTATATAGCTGGACTTGAACGAAGCTACTAACTAGTCCTGCAATTCTGGGTGAAATTGTCTCCTGAATCACAGTTTTCTCATCTGTAAATCTAGGATAGAAATAATTACTTTTTGAGGTTATAGGAAAGATCAGAAATAATATAAAATAAGGCCCAGGTGTCCAGCACATGACAAGCTCATAACAGACGTCGTAGGGATAATTCTTCATTGAGCACTGCTGTGGGGGCGTGGAAGGGGTTGGATTAGGATGGTAGGGTGTGTGTGTGTGTTTGGTAGGAAAATTGATGAATAAAATAATACTAAATTATCACATTATGTTGAGAACAGAAGGGAATCTGGAATTAAAAAACATGTTCAGATGGTTATATTATTTTTGTCGTTGATGTACTTCATTGAATGAAATTTCATGGATTAGATATTTTTGCAATATTTTAGCGAGCCAGCAGGTTACAAATAAACACCCACCTCATCCATTTCACAAGGCAGCTCTGAGGATTCAAAACTAGTGGTGAAATTCTTTGATTACCAGAATGTCTTCATGAGGACAGGAACTTTGCTCAATGTTACATCCATAATGCCCGGAACTCAGCAAACTGTATATTGAATGAGTGGATGAATTCAATATGAATAGGTGTGAAAAGCAGCAGAAACATTAGTTAATTTTCTAGCTAATAGGGTCAAAATACCCAGTTTCAGTCTTTCCATTCTGTTCACTAAAATTTGACCCGTTATTGATTCCTTCTAAATATCCTTGGCCTCTATACGCCGTGTGTATAGAATGAGATGCTTGGTATAGAGAGGCGGCTAATACAGGCACGGTCTCATCCAGAACTTGCCACCTAGTGAATGTGGGCAGTTGCATCTCACAAAGGCTGTGAAGTGTGTGGGCCCCTTCCTCCTCTTCCACTACACCCCACTCTCATTCCACCTGAGATTTGAACGACGGGGAATAGACATTAGTGAAATCAGGCATGCAAATTATTTGGTGCATAGTAGACTCTTTTAAAAAAAATTTTTTACTTTGTGTTGGAGTATAGCCTATTAACAATGTCGTGATAGTGTCAAGTGAACAGGGAAGGGACTCAGCCATACATATACATGTATCCATTACCCCCCAGACTCCTCCCCCATCCAGGCTGCCACGTAACATTGAGCAGAGTTCCATGTTCCTAGAGTAGATCCGTGTTGGTCATGCATTTTAAATATAGCAGTGTGTATGTGTCCGTCTCAGACTCCCTAACTATCAGTTCAGTTCAGTTCAGTCGCTCAGTCGTGTCTGACTCTTTGCGACCCCATGAATCGCAGCACGCAAGGCCTCCCTGTCCATCACCTGCTCCCGGAGTTCACTCAGACTCATGTCCATCGAGTCAGTGATGCCATCCAGCCATCTCATCCTCTGTTGTCCCCTTCTCCTCCTGCCCCCAATCCCTCCCAGCATCACAGTCTTTTCCAATGAGTCAACTCTTCACATGAGGTGGCCAAAGTACTGGAGTTTCAGCTTTAGCATCATTCCTTCCAAAGAAATCGCAGGGCTGATCTCCTTCAGAATGGACTGGTTGAACCTCCTTGCAGTCCAAGGGACTCCCAAGAGTCTTCTCCAACACCACAGTTCAAAAGCATCAATTCTTCCACACTCAGCCTTCTTCATAGTCCAACTCTCGCATCCATGCGTGACCACTGGAAAAACCATAGCTACACCTTCCCCTATTCCCGTCCCCCCGCCCGCCGGCACCCCGCAACACCCCTGCCCTGCCAGCAACAGTAAGTTCATTCTGGAAGTCTGCCAATCTGTTTCTGTTTTGAAGTTAGTTTGTATCAATTCTTTTCAGATTCCACATATAAGGGATGTCATACCACATTGCTCCTTCTCTGTCTGACTTCCTTTACTCAGCATGACCATCTCTAGGTCCATCCAGGTTGCTGCAAATGACTCAGTGTTTTTTTTTTTCCTTACCAAGAGATTTCCTTGTAGATGAGAGTTATAGCTTGGAGAAGACAGTTGTTTTCCAAAGGGCTCAGAGCTTTGCTACCGACACGCTGCTTCCCCTGATTCCGTAATATGTTGGAGAAGATAGTCAACTAGCTCAACTTTGTTCAAAATGAGGAGAATCTCCTTTCAGACCTTCTGATAGCTCTTGAAAATGTATAGCTTTTCTGGTGGTTTATTAGCATGCAACCAGACCTACATGTTTGCAGATAAAGTAGTCGTCTGAAAAATGAACAGGTAAAAATATGCTCTAATGAAAAGAAAAACCTCAAAACAGTATGTTTGAAAAAAAAGTTCTGTTTACAGGATCATAGAGAGAGAACAGACTGGCGGTTGTGAAGGGGGAGGAGGTTGGTTGGAGGAAGGATAAGCTGAGTGCTTGGCTTTAGCAGACATAAACTTTTATGTATAGAATGGATCAACAAGGTCCTGCTAGCCTAGGGAATTATATTCAATATCTTATGATAAACCATAATGGAAAGAGTATTTTAAAAAAGGGAGAAAAGTGTTCTGTTTAACAAAATAATCTCACTTTTTTTAAGATACCACATAAAGGGAACTGAAAATATTAACTCCCTGATTTTTATATTCACTGCTAAATTTTATAAACATGTTTAAAAAGCTATTATTTCTGAATTTAATAAAAATTTAAATGTGTCTTATTGGTATCATTTTTAAGTTTCCAATCAAGATTTTCTTCTCACTTGAGCCAATCCCTTACCTGCCATCTTACCTCTTTCCTTGTCCATCTACAGAGGAAGGTTTTCATGAAAGTTTAGCATGCCCATAGACTCCAAATTTTATAATCAACATATTTCATTCAAAGACCATATTTAGAAATACATTAAAATATTTGTGTAGTCTATAAATGACTGTATTTTTAAAAATTTGTTTTTATGGAAAATCTGTGTGACTACCGAATGTCCATTTTATGAAGTAGGTACTTACTCCTGGAGCAAAGACCTAGAGTCTCTGTAAGTTTACATGTGTTACCGTGGCTCCTTGACTAAGAAAGCACCTTTCCTCTAGTTTCTAAGAGCTCCTGTTTGGAGAGAGTTGAGAGTTATTATAGATAAAATGTAGATCCAAGAATACAATGTAGATCCAATAATGGGAGATGCTTATTGAGTCTGAGTTGCATTATCTTTTTAGTGCCTTTCTAACTTGAAATGTATATGCTTCTGTGACTTTATGGTCTAAAATCTAGGAAGAGGCTGCAGCTAGTGTCTCTGTTGTATTTTCTGAGCTTTCTACTAATTGGTCCCTGGAAAATAAGACTTTTCCCTCAGTTCAGTTCAGTCACTCAGTCGTGTCCGACTCTTTGCGACCCCATGGACTGCAGCGCGCCAGGTTCCCAGTTCCCTCCAACTCCTGGAGCTTCCTCAAACTCATGTCCGTCACGTCGGTGATGCCATCCAACTGTCTCATCCTCTGTCGTCCCCTTCTCCTCCTGCCTGCAATCTTTCCCAGCATCAGGGTCTTTTCCAATGAGTTGATTCTTCGCATCAGGCGACCAAAGTATTGGAGTTTCAGCTTCAGCATCAGTCCTTCCAATGAGTACTCAGGACTGATTTCCTTTAGCATAGACTGACTGGATTTCCTTGCAGTCCAAGGGACTCTCAAGAGTCTTTTCCAACACCATAGTTCAAAAGCATCAATTCTTCAGTGTTCAGCTTTTTTTATAATCCAACTCTCACATCCATACATGACTAGTGGAAGAACCATAGCTTTGACTTTTCCCTCAGGTAAGTATATAATCAAAAGGATAAAAGGAAGTACCAAAATAGTTAAGATTATATAACATTTTGAAATGTCTATTTATTGCAATATAAATGGGTTTATTATATGGATGGATATGAATTCTACTCAATCATTACTTTCAAAAATAGAAGTATTTCTAAAAAATAAGATTTATGTGTATCATGTACATTAAAGTAAAATGCAACTTCTTTATATTGACTATATAAATATTAGAAACAGCATAAATAAATAATTATTCTTGGTATATCTCTACATACTTAACTTTTTGGTTGTATCAGTCTCTAATATTATGACACAGGTATTTTTCTGAAGAATATAATTTTGGATATGGCTTATTAATCATTTTTTTAGATAAAACTGATTGCAGTATCCTTCAAAGCTACATTTTATGACTGACAAATTTAAAATTGTTCATAACTTCCATTGACTTCCTTTTGTAGATCATGCAATTTTTAGTCACAAAAGTACCTTAGATATTCATGTATCTATCTGGTAAGCTTGGAGTGAATTCTGCTGGATGAAAGATATTCTTAATTCTCTTTTTAAATATGTAAATGTATAAATATTTTATGCCAAATATTTTTGCATGCTCTGTCTTTTTCCTCCATTGCTTCAAAAGATAGGTTTGCAAAGTATAACTTATCAAGAAATTATCTGCAGCGTTTGAAGGCTATCTCAATATAGTCCCACTCAGTATAGAATATTTCATTAAAAAAGAATCCAAGGGATCTCCATTAGAAGGTTTTCCCTAGAGGTGGAGATATTCCAAAGTACAATTACAGAACTTCAAAGTTTAATATTTTATGCTTTTCGTCTCTTATCATTTAGCGTATCCATTTCTTCCTTGGCTTTTATGAAGTTACAACTCATCTTTCTGGTTTCAAGATTTTCTTTCAATAATTATAATTTGCTGCACATTTCAAAAGCTGAAGTTGTTTGGTGTTCCATCAGTTGGATATCTGATTAAAGATTTACAACTTCTTTCAAACAAAATGCAACCTAAATTTAGAGGACTGCTTTACAATGAGGTTCGGTATCATTGTCAGATACTTAGATGGATCTACAAAGTAGTTCTTTAAAATTAAAACATTTCTAAAGTCTGGTGGTGACAGACAGTGAAGAGAAAAAGCATGCACTGCCACAACTGAAACAGTTTTAAATAAATGCAGCATGAATTTTGTCACAAAAGTTTAGAATTTGGCTGACTTTAAATGCAGCCTCTATTTTGACAAGTAGATTATCAAAGCTTGTTTGGGCACATTCATGAATAATACGTGCACTACAACCTATTCCAATCAGAATTCCAATTCCAAACCTGCAACACAAGTTTCTTGATTTAGTTGGAACATGGTTTCTACCACAATATTGGGCTCTACCAAAATTTGTATCATACTATCACTGCAAATACAAGTAACTTTATCTCCAAGGTTGAGCTTTTTATCCATATCTTAATAGCATTTATGAGAACGTTAAAATATTTTATCAAGACAGAATGAACTTCTAAATGTTTTAGCTTGATTTCATGTGTTGCATTTAAAAGACATTACTGGATTTAACTGAATTTCTATTTGAAGAATCTCATGAAACTAATGCAAAACTGGTATTGTCTAACTCTTAGTGAAGTTCTCTAGCTAATGGAGCCAATAGTTTTAATAGCTATAATTTCACTTTCTCACATATACAGGAGAAACTTGGAATAAAGAGTGAAATTAATTTAGAAAAATACTCATTTGATCCCAATGATAAGTCATACTTCCCAGTGTTGTAAATGAACCTTCTGCAGCTGTACTTGTTATACTGACCCTTTTGGAAATAGTCTCTTTAAAATAATTCCTAACTTTTCCAGCTTCAAAGTATGTGTGTTATCTGGCGATGTCAGGTAGATGATAAATGTAAACCAAAATTTTGTGCAACTGACATCACCAAGTTTCTTAAGAAATGGAAATTCAGCATTAAATATTTCATTAGACATTTACTTGTTTGAGATCATTGCCTTGGAAGAGACAAAATAAAACCAAACCTTACTAAACAATAAAGTAAATACATAATTGTAGGTTTATACCATACAATAAATAATGAGTTCCACTGCAAACATATTCAGGCTATTCTTTCTGTGATCTCTGGTAGGGCAGTTAAGTCTGTATTCCCTGCACATATTTCATCTGTTCCAAACCGATCATCCCTGACGATTCCTACTGACCGGTGGCCTGGTAGCATCCTGCATTGTGGAGGCTGCGGTACTGGCCATGGTCCTGATCGCAGCACAGCTGGCTGCGGGTATGCACTCCGGCCAGCAGGGCAGCAACACTGCACAGTTTCCCAGCACAGCCAGACCAGAGGGTTAGCTGTCCCTGCATTGGAGAAGGCAATGGCAATCCACTCCAGTGCTTGCCTGGAGAATCCCAGGGATGCGGAGTCTGGTGGGCTGCCGTCTATGGGGTTGCACAGAGTCGGACACGACTGAAGTGGTTCAGCAGCAGCAGCAGCCACTTAATTGGAGAAGGCAATGGCACCCCACTCCAGTACTCTTGCCTGGAAAATCCCATGGATGGAGGAGACTGGTGGGCTGCAGTCCATGGGGTTGCTAAGAGTCGGACATGACTGAGTGACTTCACTTTCACTTTTCACTTTCATGCACCGGAGAAGGAAATGACAACCCACTCCAGTGTTTTGTTTTATCAGGGAGTACATGCTGTTCTCGAAAGAAAGGTGTTAGTCATATGTTTTGAAAGGAAAAGTCGGTTTGGTTATCACCTGTCATCTTTTGGATTTAACCATATGTCAATCGAAGCCCTACATGCTATATACTCACTACCTACAGAACTGCATACATACTATACTAGCTACTATGAACCAACTCTGTGTTTGATAAGACCCTGGCAGAAGCTAGAGGTACAAAGCGGAAATTGCCAAACTTGTCTTAGTTTATCTTACTGCTTTGTTAATTAAAAAAAAGAGAAATCTAGGATGCATGTTAAATTGTGCAGGATCTGGGACATTAGATAAAATTTGGGAGTGTCCCAAGCAAACCAGGGTGCAAAGTCACCTTAATAATAGGGATTATTTTCAGCTGCAGAATTTTAATGATTATTCAGTCTTGGTGATTAAATGAAGGGTTCAGAATTTTACAGATGCACATAATCTACCTATGGAGAAGGAAATGGCAATGCACTCCAGTATTCTTGCCTAAGAATCCTGTGGACAGAGGAGCCTGGTGGGTCACACAGAGTCGGACACGACTGAAGCGACTTAGCATGCATGCATGCATAATCTACCCAAATTAAAAATTAGCAGAAAAGAGCAAATATTAAACTAAGTATAGTGGAATTTCTGGTGGCTCTCAGTTTTCTGTGTGTGTTTAAGATACAGGTCTGAATATCAAACAAGTAAGCAGTGATTACGAAGCAAGCATTGCCACAGGAGAGCAGGGTCTCCCGGTGTCTATGAAGTCATTTCAAGTTACAGCCCCATTTGCTTGGTTGCCCTTTGGTTCTGTGTTGCTTTTTGCGCTCGGCTGTTTTCTGCCTTGGCTGTACTTGTGCTCTCTTTAATACTCAGGAGGCGATGTTCTCACACTTCCCTGTAAATATGCAATCTTTCTTTAGTGCTTGAGTGATGTGTGAGAGGGCTCTTACCCATTATTCCCTGCAGCGGATCTTACATCTTGCTTCACTTATTCCAAGCCTCCATCTGACATGGATCATCATAACATCACGTATACTCATTGTAGCAAAAGCAATTTTTATGAACAAAATGATATTTTATGAACTCACTGACATAGAGGGAGAAGAGCCTGTAATTTTGTCTTCTGTGATTGAAGCAATCTCAGTTCTCATTCTCCGGCCTCCTTGGTCCCATCTAAAGGAAATTTACATCATTGGCACAGGACTTATATACATCTGCAGAGAGTTTATTCTTTCTCAGATGTCCAGTAAACCTGCAGGGGTAAGGTACACAGGTGAGGTAAATCTGACAGTATCATAGTTATCCTAATAAACAGTTGTCTGATTCCTGCTAATTCATGGTCTCAGAATTTCTTATACTTGTGTTACTATAGGTAGCAGCCGTTTAGGGAAAGTTGTCCATAGTCCTGTCTTTCATAAGTGCTTCGACCAAGTTCCGATAGAAGCGAATATGTACATTTGTCATTCAAGCGTCAACCTCTGAAAAAGTCACACCAAGGTTGTGTACAGCTGAGGGCACAATACTGCCGCTTCATTCAGCATTCAGCATGTCTCAACTGAGGACCTAGCACTTGTGGGTCACACGGGCAGGTAAAGTGAATAAGACACAGCTCCCGGCTTCAAGGAGTTTTGACTGGCAGAGTGGTTAGACTGGCGGACACAGGGAGAGAACCAGACATGTTCTAGAGCGCGTCCATTGTTGCAAGCGTGGACCATACAAGCTGTAACGGACAACGGAGGAAGAGGCCTGGGTCTGTGGGGAACTTTCCATGAGCCCTTTCAAGAGCAGAGGAATGCTTAAACTGGAGGTTTTGTCACACTTGGTGAACTGGGGGTGGTGGACGGGAGGACATCCCACGCACAGACAACAGTCACACGTGACGCTATTCATACGTGCAGGCGGGGGCCGCTTCTGACACACTGTTGCTCTCATTTGGGACATCCTGCCACCTACCTCGTGCACTGACCTGGCCAATTCAGCCTCATCTCTCAGCAGTGCCTTGTTCAAGTGCTTCCATAATGCCCTGGACTTCTTCTAATAGTGAAAACTAAATCCAAATGTGAAGTTTCAAATGCTAGTTCTGCCCACAAGTTCCAAGGTTTTTAAAGAGACGTGCGGGAAGGCCATGTTGTTTATGGTCTTGTCCTGCTAACTGGCACAGCCTGTGGTAGAGAATAAGCTCTCAACGTATGAAAAAAGTGAAAGAATACATAAACATATCGACCAGGCCATGAAAACCGAGAGACAATTTTTGCCAAAAGCTGACCAAAGTTCTTTTAAAGTCCTGTCAGCCGCTGCTTTAAAAAAAATTTTTTTTATAGCCCTCCTTTCCCATAAACTTGGTCCAAGGGACATTTATGAGTTTTTTTCTCATCTTGCTTATGATGGCAAACTGAGACCTTTCCCCTCATAAGATCTCATCAAAAGTACAGCTTGGAAGTATAAAAACAGTGAATAGCAAGAGTAAGGTGGTGCTAGCTGCTTGCTTCACCAGCTGAGAGACTTCAGCCCAGCACACGGGATGGCTGGAAGCACGTTAACCGCTGAGCCAGTGGGGGAAGCTGTTCACACTTGATCATCTGTTGGACGAGGCTGCAGCGCAGGTGAGCTTGGCCTGCCGGTCAGAACCTGGACAAGTTTGCAGCTCTGTGTTGGTAAGCAAGGAGGGCCATGTGGAGAGTAATTGCTGAAACAAAGGTTAATCCAAGATTTATTTGCAGGATTCTATGCCAGGCTCCTCCATCCTCTCTTTTCTTTTTTTCTTCTTGCTATTTTGAAGATTTTGTAATTTCATATCTACCTATATTTGTCTTGGCTAAATATAGGCAAGAGCTTTTAAAAATTTCTGTATTTCTTACTTACATTTTTTTTTTGTACTTTCAAATACATATTTATCTTACATCAAAGAAGAGCTGAGTTACAATGTTGTATTACTTTCAGGTGGATAGCAAAGTGATTTAGTTATTGAACAGCAAGGAGATCAAACGAGTCAATCCTAAAGGAAATCAAGCCTGAATATTCACTGGAAGGATGATGCTGAAGCTGAAACTCCAATACTTTGGCCACCTGACATGAAGAGTCAACTCATTAGAAAAGACTGTGATGCTGGGAAAGATTGAAGGCGGGAGGAGAAGGGGACAACAGAGGATGAGATGGTTAGATGGCATCACCAACTCAAGGGACATGAATTTGAGAAAACTGGGAGATGGTGAAGGACAGGGAAGCCTGGTGTGCTGCAGTCCAAGAGGTCGCGAAGAGTCGGACCCGACTGAGCAACTGAACAACAACAACTGTTATGTATTAGACTATAAAAACATTTCCAATCTTTTGTTTTTTTTTTTAAGATTATTTGTTTTTGACTACACTGGGCATTCATTGCCGCACAAGGGCTTTCTCTAGTGGTGAGCAGGGTCTCCTCTCCGGGTGTGGTGCATGGTCTTCTCGTTGCAGTGGCTTCTCTTGCTGTGGAGCGTGGGCTATACGTGTGCGGACTTCAGTAGTTGCAGCCTGCAGGCTCCGTAGCTGCGGCACAAGGGCTTAGCTTAGCTGCTCTGTGGCATCTGGGATCCTCCCAGATAGGGACAGAACCCGTGTACCCTGCATTGGCAGGTGAATACCCAAGTACTGGACCACCACCGAAGTCTCAACATTTCAAATCTTGATGTTCATCATTTCATAAAGTTTCAAATTCTTCATAGCTAAAACTTGAATCTCATATTGAAGAGTTTATCTCTCTTGTGATTATGGGTTTCAAGTTCTATGTTGAGTGTTGCTTACTGAGTTGATTTTTGGCTTTCAGAGCATTAGTGATCCTAGGATTTGCATCAGTGATGAGAAAGGAATGTGAGGACTTCTTAATACCAGTGCAAACATTTAGAAGTTAGATTACTGTAAAAAAAAAAATGAACGTCAATAAAAGTAATAAATCAGCATCAGAGAATATATAGGACTGACTAGGAAATGGGGGTACTAACCAGTTGAAACAAAGACTGTGAAAATTAAAAAAATTATTTAAATAATTTGTTTCCTTTATACGATGTTTGCAACAGAGCAATAATCTGAAATGAAAACCTGGTATTTATTTATAAGAGCTGAAGTAGAAAACCATTCAAATCATTATTTGATGAAGGGAGGAAAAAGAATATCTTTCTAAACAGACTTATAAATACTTTTTACTTTGAGACACTTGGAGGTCTCCAAGTGATCTTTTTAAATGAAGTATTGTAAGCCAGTTTGTTATGCAAACACTGTAGGCAAGGGATTTTGCTCAAATTTCTGAAGTCTTCAGAAAACTGGGAAAGCTTCAAACACAAGACCCAGGAGTATGGATTACAATCCAAGATTATTGGTGGCAATAATCCCTTCTCTTCTACCACCTTGTTTAGGAGAAGGTCACATTTATAATAATAAAAATATTAATGAAAATTAAAAATTTGATATTGCTTTCCACACTAATTTGAATTTCTCTTTTTCCAGTGGGAGCCAAGATCTTGGTTCAGTGTCCGAAGAAATAGTGAACAGATGATCCTAAGGCTGAGCCTGATATGTGCTTAATTACAGTTACTGGAAAACATTCGTTGCTCAGTTGTGTCTGACTCTTTTGAGACTCCATGGACTGTAGCCTGCCAGGCTCCTCTGTACACAGAATTCTCCAGACAAGAATACTAGAGTGGGTAACCATTCCCTTCTCTAGGGGATCTTACTGACCCAGGGATTAGACGTGGGTCTCCTTCATTGCGGGCAAATTCTTTATTGTCTGAGCTACCAAGGAAATAATTACAGTTACTAAATTACCTCCATTCACGACTTCCCTTTTATAATACTTCCTCATTTGTCTTGTGGCTTTCTGAATCCTTCCAAGTCACAACTCAAAAAGTCTGCATGGATATAATATGTAGTGGTGACTGATGGACTTCCCAGATGGCTCATTGATAAAGAATCTGCCTGCCAATGCAGGAGCTCAGGAAATGCAGGTTCGATCCCTGGATCAGGAAGATCTCCTGGAGGAGGAAATGGCAACCCACTCTAGTATTCTTGCCTTGAAAATGCCATGGAGAGAGGAGCCTGATGGGCTACAGCCCATGTGTCACAGAGTTGAGCATGACTGAGTGACTGAACTCGTGTGAGCAAGTGTAGGCTTACAACTTAAACAGAGGAGATCATAATTAAAAGGGAACCTGGAAAATTGGAGTAGATGCAGAAAAAAGATATTGTTCCCATTAATTGAGGTGTCTTGTATGGAAGACTATTTTAATTTTTCCCATTTATAAATTCTGAAGGATCCAACAACCCTACTAAAATAAAGGTCAGCTCTTTTTTTGTTGTTTGTTTTAATTTATTGGGATCTAGTTGCTTTACACGGAGAAGGCACTGGTGATCCACTCAGCTACTCTTGCCTGGAAACCTCCATGGATGGAGGAGCCTGGTAGGCAGCAGTCCATGGGATCGCTAAGAATTGGACATGACTGAGCGACTTCACTTTCACTTTCACTTCACACATGTATCTTGGAGAAGGGGATGGCAACCCACTCTAGTCTTCTTGCCTGGAGAATCCTATGGACAGAGGAGCCTGGAGGGCTACAGTCCATGGGGTCACAAAGAGTCAGACATAACTGAGCGACTTTCACTTCACATACATATATCTAGGCTTCCCTGATAGCTCAGTTGGTAAGGAATCTGCCTGTAATGCAGGAGACCCCGGTTCAATTCCTGGGTCAGGAAGATCCACTGGAGAAGCAATAGGTTACCCACTTAAGTGTTCTTGGGCTTCCCTTGTGGCTCAGCTGGTAAAGAATCCACCTGCAATGTGGGAGACCTGGGTCTGATCCCTGGGTTGGGAAGCTCTCCTGGAGAAGGGAAAGGCTACCCACTCCAGTATTCTGGCCTAGAGAATACCATGGACTCTATAGTCCATGGGGTAGCAAAGAGTCGGACGTGACTGAGTGACTTTCACTTTCATACATGTGTCTGTTCTTTCTCAGATCCTTTCCCCATACTGGTTATTACAGGGTACTGAACAGAGTTCCCTGTGCTTTGCAGTAGGGCCTTGTTGATCCTCGTTCCTATTCACAGAGTGACAGGCAAACTGATATTACTCTCTAGGGAAATATCTAGATTTTCTTCTCTAAAGATGAACTTTCTGGGGCAGCCAAGAACATTGAGAGGGGTGGCCCAGTGTAGAGACTGTCTTTTTTCCAGGATGGTTTATCCCAGGATACTGTATATCATTCCCTGTGCTATTCAGTAGGACTTTGTTGTTTATCCATCTTCTATTTAATAGTTTGCATCTGACAGTTCCAAACTCCCAGTCTACCCCTCTCCACCCGCCCCCTTGGCAACCACAAGTCTGTCCTCTGTGTCTGCTGACTCTTCCATCCTAACTCCACAGAGCCCAAAGTGGGTCCGCTGGTGGAAAAGTTGACCCATGAACAAAGGTCAGCCTGTCAAGAAACAGGCTTGCTGAAAGAACAATACCTGCAGACCTGCAGTAAGTGAAATCCATCTATTTAGATGGTAATCAGCCTTCTACTCAATTCTTTAACGTAAAGACTTAACAGTGATTGCCAGAGCAAGAAGGAAACAAGAGAATAAATGAGAACAGCCAAAATAATAAAGAACAGTTGATCCCACAGGAAAAAAAGTGAACAGAAGGCAAAGCTGTGTTCTATGAAAGGAACAATTAGGAGATATGCTTGATCTCGTGGAAATAAAGAAAATATGATTGTTGCAAAAAAGATTCCTAATGGTCATCAGCTAAGTGCAAAACTGCTCCTTCCAAAACAGGCACTTATTGAGGGAAGCCGCTGTTGAACTAGGAACTACATTTTATAGTTTTCTTCAAATTGCACCTAGGTGACAGCAGCTGACTATTTCACCAATGGAATATAAGAAGTGCAGTGTGACGCTTGCACGTCAAACCTGTCGAGAATCAGCTGCCCTTGCTTTTGCCGCTTCTTTGCTGTATACAATGCGTGAGCCTGACTAAGGAAGGGATCAAGATCCTCGAATCTTCCTCTGTGGAGGAACTGCCTGATGAACAGGGAGCACCTGTGTTTAAAAAGGGACATGAATGAAGAAAATGTTTGTTGTGGTAAGCCCCTGACGTTTGGTGGCTGTTTACTTATTTCAGTGGAAGTACAATTGATGTACAATGTTATATTAGTTTAAGGAGCACTGAATAGTGATTTGACATTTACATGCCTATGAAATGATCACCAACATAGATCCAATTATCATCTGTCACCACACAAGGTTAATACAGCTTCAGTGACTGTATTTCCCATGCTTTACAAGACACTGGGGTTTATTTATTAGAGCAGCAGACAGTGCTGCCCTCAGGAATGCAACTGACAAGACTGAATAAAAGAAAAAACATCAGTAGGACAGTGGGAAGGTAAGCTGAAGACATCTCCTGGAATTTAGAGAAATTAGGGAGGGAAAAAGAAAAATGTAAGAAAATACAGGTGACGTAAGGAATTGATCCAGGAGTTCTAGGCATTAAAAAGAATTTCAGGAGGAGATAATATAGAAAACTAAGGAGAGAAAATTATCAAAGATGCACTAGAAAGTAAAGTTTACAGAGCTAGAGATTGAATTTGTTTTCAGATTGAAAGGGATCAGTGAGGCCTGAAGAAGCCCAAATTTAGATACATACTCACAAAATTTTAGAAGATTAAGCTTAAAGATTCCCTCACATCTATTAGAATGACTATTATCAAAAGGACAAAAATAACCACTGCTGGCAAGAATAACACTGGTACACTTCTGGTAGGAATGTGAATTGGGGCAGCCACTGTGGAAAACACTATGGAGATTCCTCAAACAATTAAAAATAGAATTTCCATATGATCCATCAATTCCACTTCTGGGTAATTATCTGAAGGAAATAACTTTCAAAGAAATACAGGCACCCCTATGTTCATTGCACCCCTATGTTCATTCACAGTAGCCAAGACATGGAAGCAACCTAAGTGCCTATAAATAGGTGAATGAATAAAGAAAATGTTATATATACATGGAATATTATATACATGTAGTTATACTGGGGTGTATAACTGGAATGGCATCGTCGACTCAATGGGCACGAGTTTGAGGAATCTCTGGGAGATGGTGAAGGATAGGGCAGCCTGGCGTGCTGCAGTCCATGGGGTCGCAAAGAGTCAGACACGACTGAGCGACTGAACAACAATACTGGAGTGAGGAGGGCACGGCGACCCACTCTGAGATTCCTGCCTGGAGAATCCCATGGACAGAGGAGCCTGGTGGGCCACAGTCCATACAACTGCAAAGAGCTGGACTGAAGCAACTGACCACAGTTATACTGGAATACATATATACCCAATGGGATGTTATATGTGTGTATATAATGGATATTTTTCAGCCATGAAAAGATAGAAAAGCTACACTTTGTGACAACGTGGATAATGTGGATGGAACTTGAGGGCATTATGCCAAGTGAGGTAAGTCAGACAGAGAAATAGAAATACCATATGGTCTCACTGATATTGAAAACGAAGAACCAAATGCATATATACAGAGCACAGACTGGTTGATGCCAGAGGTGGGGAGAAAAGGGAGGGCAGATGAGTGAAGGGGTCAGAAGGTACAGACGTGTAGTTACGGAATAAGTCCTAGGGAATGCGATGCACCACATCAGCACGGTGACTATAGTTCATATTTTAAATATTTGAAATTTCAGATATCGGAAAGACACTGAGAAAGGAGATCTTAAAAGTTCTCATCACGAGGAACAAAAATTTCCTTGTGTCCTGATGGGTGTTAACTAATTTCACTGAGGTGATAATCTTACAATATACACAAATATTGAATAATGATGCTGTATACCTGAAACTGATATGTTATATTATAAATTTTATATTATATCATATATTATATATAAATATAAGATATTATATCAGATTTTTATATATTTATATTAGATATATTATATAAATATAATATATATTATATTTATATTAGATATAAATATACTATATTATATAACTATTATATATTATATATAACTATTGTATAATATATTTATATATATAAATTTTTTGAAAAGATAAACCAATGCAAGGAAAAAAAGATTATACATAAAGGAAAATATTAGACTGGCTTTGGGTTATACAGCATCACAGTATATCAACAGGCAAGAAAGAAATGACTTCAATATTTTAAGGAAAAACATTTTTCAATCTAGATTTCCAACTTAGATGCAGCCAACTATTAGTCAACTGTGAGGGTAAAACATGGTATATTGGGACATTCAAGAACTTAGCAAATCTACCTCTCACCTATCCTTCTTAAGTGATTTACTCCCATGGAGAGGGAAAAATCAGTGCAGATAATGTGGGGTGCAGGAAACTGGATGTGTGAGCTAAGAGAATCACGAAGATTCTAAAGATTTGAGCCAGGGCTTCCTATTCTGTGAGATGATTAATGTGCACATTGTTCAAAACTGTTTAATTAGAATTTTCTATCATTTGTATTCCAAAATATCTGTACGAATTCTATACAGAGGTTTCTCTAGAAACAAAAGGCATTGCACTAGGCTAGGTCGGAGCCACTTAGCTCTCTCCTACTTCAGGATGACTAGTTTCCAGCCCATCTGGGCCCCTCCTCCTGGAATTTGAAAGCCGATCTTTTCCACTACTTTTTTGGTATCCTTAGTTTCCTTTTCCTGGGTTCAAATGTCAGTCCCAAAGTCTTAAACATTTCTCCCATGAAGCTTAGGAGTCTTCAGGCAAAAAATCCCAGTGAACTGTGCGGTTCTCCAGACTTCCTCAGGCAGGTATGCAGACTGACCCCTCCAGGGGGTTTCCAGAGTGGTCACAACTCTAGTCCCTCCAAACTCTGTAGATAATGCTTCCTCCTAGGGTTCTACAGCACATTAGCCTATTAACAACTCTGAATCCTTGCAGTGAAGAAACCTGATTAACTTTGTTTAACCCAGCATCTCCAAAGCAGAACTGACCATAGAAACTGCCTCTCTCCTTTTGTCTAGTAACAGAGTTTAACATCCCGAGGGAACCAGATTTCCTTGAATTTGGCGAAGGCTGCTCCAGCAACAAAGCCAAGCTATAGACTGCGTGTTTTATCTGTAGTATGATTTTAGACTAGAAACCACCCCATGTGCCACTGCATTCTGCTCTGGACTGTCGTACAGTCCAGAAGAGGCAACCGTTCTGTCCGTTCCTGAACCAAGCTCTGCTGTCACCAAGACCCAGAGGTGTTGCTACAAGCAAGCAGAGAGAAGGCTGGGGATCCACTCTGAGTTCTGAGTGTCTTGAATGCCACATCTGAAGATGTATAGAGATGACATAAAATCATGTCAAGCAGCTGCAAACAGACAGAGTGAAAATGGCAAACATGCCAAGGGAGCAAGAATAAATGGGGTGACCAGGACTCTAGGCATGCGGAAGCTTGATAAACGCTTCCGATGGGGACATGATGATGACTTAAAATAAAGAAGCTCAGATACACAGGGCCCCAAGGGGCTAGTGTGGGGGCGGGGAGACTGGGACTCTGACAATGAGATACTGGTGTGCTTGCTCCTGTGTTACAACGAGAGCCTGGTCCTTGCCTTTGCAGCTCTCCCAGTAGCCTTCCTGCCACGCCCTGTGGTCTACAGAAGTGGGTTTAGAACATCTGGTTAATGGAGGAGATGGGACCCTCTGATTTTGCCCATTCATTTGAAGCTGAATTTTTAAAAAGCGAAGCTAAATTCATTAAATGCACAAGACTTTGCTGCTTTCTTGACAAATCAGGCACTCATTGGGCACTAAGGCTTCCCACTTGGCTATTCATGTGTACACCAGGGGCAGTGTGCACAGTGGTTGAAACTGATTGCGGAGCCAGACGGACTTGTGTTTGAAACCAGTTCCTTTAATTACTAGCTGTAATTAACTAGTAATTGACCAGTCAGGTACTTTTCTGAACCTTGGTGCCCTTGGTTCTGAAAGGGGGCTAACACCCTCCTCATAGCACCTTTGTGAGGACTGAATAAAATAAAGCGTATACAGCACGCAGTACACTGCCAGGCACTGAGGAGATGGTAGCTTGCATGAGGAGTCTGTGTGTTGTCTACCAACTAAACTGTTCCTTGAGAGTCTGGCCCCTTGTCTTTAATCTGGGTATCCTAAGATAAGCAGCCGTGAACATAGGACACAGATATTCATTATTAATTGATAGTCTAAGATTATGTTGACAGAGCCTAAGGGAAGATATAAGTAATTATCCATTTAACCTGGAAAATTCAGCCTCCCAAATAAAATTTTTGTGCTCGTGTAATTTGGGTTATCTGCCCTGTACTGTACTTAGCCGCTCAGTCGTGCTTGACTCTTTGCAACCCCATGGACTGTAGCCCGCAAGGCTCTTCTCTCCTTGGGGATTCTCCAGGCAAGAATACTGGAGTGGGTAGCCGTGCCCTCCTCCAGGGGCTCTTCCCAACCCAGGGATTAAACCCAGGTCTCTGGCATTGCAGGCAGATTCTTTACTGTCTGAGCCACCCAGGAAGCCTATTTGCCCTAATTCACACTTACTAATGGTCACAGTGATTGAAGGCAGGAGGAGAAGGGGATGACAGGGGATGAGATGCTTGGATGGCATCACCGACTCGATGGACCTGAGTTTGAGCAAGCTCTGGGAGTTGGTGATGGACAGGGAGGCCTGGCGTGCTGCAGTCCACGGGGTCACGAAGAGTCAGATACAGCTGAGCGACTGAACTGAACTGAAGGTCACATCTATCATTCTTGAAAACTGGCACTGGGGTTTTTGCCTCCTATCCCATACAAACAGATCCATTTCTTTTGCTTCAGCAATCTAGAATCTTTTTCTCTGTTCTTTGCTTACGCAGGCCTGGGGAGTGTGAGTAGGAATCAAGCTCCCCTTGGCCGGCGGCCAGATTTATTGCATTGCGTGTGGATAACCTCCCAGCTCCTCACCTTACTCTCAGTGTGGGCCAACCTGGGCGGGCTGGACCGTGTTAATGAAGAGCTCAGATGTCAGTCCCTCACCTCAGTAGTCACAGGCACTCACAGAACAGGCAACACACAGACAAACACGTCCGGATGACGGGCTGCATTTTTCACTTTCCAGCTGGATGCTTGCATGTCACATCAAAAGGGCCCTGGAGACATGCCACGCAGCAATCGATGGATCCTGCTGCCCACATGCCCTGCCCGCAGGGGAGGGGCTGGGGAGATGAGTGGCAGAAAGCAGCCTTCTTGGGAGTCCCTTGGATACTTCCGCTGCCAATGCTAGGAGCCATGTGGCACCAGGCGGCCACCCCCACCCAGCAAGTCTTAATGGCTGCATGCTGACTTAAAAACACAGTCTCAGAGAAGGCATTAACATTCCGAGCTCAGCTGTGTCATCCTGGTTGCCATAGCAACGCGGGGAACTATATTTTGCATCCCATGGTTATTTCTCCGCCTAATGAAATGGACATTTTTCTTCAGTGAATTGAATCAAAACTAATTGAGTAGTAATCAGCACAGACCCTGAAGTTCAAGGAAATGTAGTCTGACTAGCGCTTTGTAGAAATGCAGACACCATTAACTATCTTCAAATGAGATTTTTTTTTTAATTAGTGGAATCTTAGCAACCTATTACAGATGGGTGTAAGTGTTATCACACAAAAAGCTCCTCATTTGTTTAGTGCAGGGAGGGGGAATTTATTTTCAATTAGTTCAAGTGCCGATGGGGTGCGATGGTCTGTTGTGCCCTCTTCCCCAGGAAATATCTCAAACTGATGTGTACTCCTACATGGACCTAAAAAGAAAATACAGAATCCATTAATTGGATTCTCAGATGTTTTCAAGAAGGACTGGTTTATATTCCTAGAGCCCATTCAGTGATGGAGATGAAAACAAGATTTTTGCTTGCTTGTTTTTGAATATCTTAGAGCTAACTCTGTCCAAGTTCAAATCACACTGTGATGGAAGAAGCTCCAGAGATATGTTTGGGAGCCATGGGGTCATGATCTTTGTCTTTGAATACATCTACAAATTCTTCTTTGATTAATCTGATAGTACTTATTGCTTCAGTTTGGACTGTGGGTATAAACAACAATATGGATAGAAAGTAATACCCTGTCTAGGTATTAATACTCCCCTTCTATGGGCAAAATCTGGTATATTATAAGAAGGCATTTATGTCCTATGAATATGGGCTTAAGTTACAGCTAAGAGACATTTGGTTATGTGTAAAGGAGAGCTTCTTTACTGTGACAGACTAGAAAATTTCTCCTAAATTTTTAAGACAGCTGGCTCATCAGGTGTGGTTCAATAGTGGCCAGGGGTCAACTACATGAGTTCCTAATTTCAGAAACTGGATTCCGTTTACTTGTACAGTCCACTGAGATGTGATGTGTCCAAGATCCCTTTGCCTTCTGAGCCTTCTCAGTGCCACTTGGGTTTGAGAAACAGAGGCTTCTCTTTTGTGAAGATGACCAACAGGGGTGGCAGGTTCCTGATATGGGCATGAGACTCTTGAGGTGGGCACGAGAGCCAGGTTAAGGCAGGTAGGTTGGAGGAAATGCACCCCAATGTTTGGCAAATGGCTAAAGAGATGAGTCATTTCCCTGGGACTGGCAATCTAATGCTTCCATCCACACTAAATTCACATTAAAAATTGATTGCTCCATCATTTTTAAGAACAGCCAGACTTGATGGCGCATGTTAGCATTTCCTTGAGGTGAGATAAAACTGCCTGGAGTCAGTCTCTCAAGCCGGTCGGCAGGACCAGGTGGGGAGGAAGGAGCAAACAAGGAGAGGGAACAGGGACTCACCTCCTCCATCCTGGCCACTATGGGTCTACTGTGGGAGAGGACGCTCTTCTGTCACCATGGCAACTTCAGAGCATCCCAGTGGGATTAGGGAGTTGAGAGGCAAGAAATGCCAAGTTTGGAGGCATTAGGGCCCTTGGAAAGACGATGGGCTTTCATTAGAAATAAACACAACAAGGTGGCTGGGCACTAGAGGAGAGTGGATTTATGGTTTATGACATTCCTAAAATATCTTTATTTAATAATGAAAACTTCATTATCCGAGCCTGGGTTGAAGTGTTGCTGTGGGTCCTCTGAGGATCCCAGCAAAGATCTTTCATCTTGACGGAAGTTCTAAATTACAGCATTAGTGTTCTAACCGAGAGGCTGTTATTGCCTATTTGGTCTATCCAGGGAAATGAGACACACGTTGCTGGCGAGTGTGGGCTATTGAAATCTAATAGCTTAGAATATTAAAAATGGGGGCTGGGCTGGGGGTATACCTCCCTTTTCCCTCCTTGTCTCTCCCTTTCACTCCCCTCCCCCTACCACGAGCTGGGGAAAAGTTAAGTGATAAACCTGGGATGTTTACCAAAATTGCATTATTTTGCTAGGAAAAAGAAGTAATTCATCTTTATTGTGGCCAAAGCCTTTATCACATTTCACATTATTAAGAAACTACCATAAGGAGACCCCGAAAGCTAATTTCAGACCAACTGTATGAACCTATTATGCCTTTATTTTCATCCCAGGTATTTCTGTATTCTTTTCAGCAGCGTAGCCTGACCTCCAAAAATGTGTCTGGTCTTTGGATGTTTCAAAGACAATTAGATCTAACTGGCTCCCGCTGTTTGACTAATGGTCAGAACGGATAGCTCTCCAGATCACAGTTCAATTTTCACTCCTTCTGGCAGGGCTGGAAAATGGCCTGGCTGGGCCTGTGGACTCCGAAGAAGGCCACGTGGGCGAGCCCAGACCTCTTCAGTCTGCGCCCCTTTGCTCCCCTCATCCCTCCACTCCCTCCAACAGAAACATTTCACCTGCATTTGCCAGTGGCCGTCTCTAAGGCTTGTTGCCCATGTGGTATACTAATAATAATGAAAGTGAAATTTTACTTGCTTCTCAGGCAAGAATACTGGAGTGGGTTGCCATTCCCTTCTCCAGGGGATCTTCCTGGCCCAGGGATGGAAGCTAGGAGTCCTGCATTGCAGGCAGATTCTTTACCATCTGAGTCAACAGAAAAGCCCAATAGTAACACTCCAGTACTCTTGCCTGGAAAATCCCATGGACAGAGGAGCCTGGTAGGCTACAGTCCATGGGGTTGCTAAGAGCCAGACATGACTGAGCAACTTCACTTTGACTTTTCACTTTCATGCATTGGAGAAGGAAATGGCAACCCACTCCAGTGTTCTTGCCTGGAGAATCCCAGGGACGGCGGAGCCTGGTAGGCTGCCGCCTATGGGGCCGCACAGAGTCAGACATGACTGAAGCGACTTAGCAGCAGCAGCAGCAGCAGCAGCAGCAGTAGTAGTAGTTATATTGGAGTGGGCTTGTGTGGTAGGCCCTATGTCAAGTGCTTTCAAGGCATTAGCTCATTTAATCTTCACACCCACTTTATGAGATGCAACTCATAACTCAACTTTCCATTGAGATAGAAACATATTCCCTGGGGAGAGAGTGGCAAGTTTGCTACCTAACATTGGTCAGGGATGATGTGTGGTCTCTTTGGTGTTTGTAATACTGCATGGTTAGTTCTGCTGGAGATACTAAATGAAACATAACATTGAAAATATCTTTCTAAACAATGGCACCAGACAGGGCCCTATTCTAACATGCAAGTTACTACCATTCTTTAGAAGTGTGTTCAGCAATCAGTATGTAGCTATAGAGAACTTTCTTAATTAGCAGCTAGCAGGAGCCTGCAAGATTACAAATGGGTCAGGTCAGTTTTGCTGGGAAAGAGATCAAGAAAGGCCCTCTGCATGGGACACAGCTATGGAGAGTGGGCCAGAAGGAAACATGGCTGGGGGGCGAACTCGACAAGCAAAGAAATGCGCAGAGGGTGTGTGTGCACGCGCGTGTGTGTGTGCACGCGCATGCAGGCTGGACAGGGGCTGTTGAAGGGAAGGGCAATAGAGCGTGAGCACAAGAAAGGTGGTGGCCTCAGGAAGCAGGAAGAGGACACACTGAGAGCAAAACTTCCCTTATTCAGGGCAGGCCCCACATGTCTCATTGAGCGCTTTCCATACCCGGCCAAGGTTCAAGAGGAAGAAGCCTCTCTCTGCGCTAGTCAAGACTCTGATTTAGTAGGTCAACTGCGGGGCCCGGCCATTTATCCTTTTAAAATGGCTTTCTGGGTGGCAGCCACTGAGCGTTCATCCACAGAGCCTTTGTAAACACGCCAGTCACGTCACTCTTCCATTCCACACACACAGACACAGACACATGTGCACACACTTTCCCTTCCTTTCCTCCCTATCAAACTGCACCTGCTTAACTCTTGCTCACCGAGAGCTCTCACCTTCCCTGACCTTATTCTACAGCACTCTTTTATTATGCAATCTCCAGAGCTGGGTTGCCCTTCAGAGCACTCATCTCAGTTCAGTTCAGTCGCTCAGTCATGTCCGACTCTTTGCGACCCCATGAATCGCAGCACGCCAGGCCTCCCTGTCCATCACCAACTCCCGGAGTTCACTCAGACTCATGTCCATCGAGTCCGTGATGCCATCCAGCCATCTCATCCTCGGTCATCCCCTTCTCCTCCTGCCCCTAATCCCTCCCAGCGTCAGAGTCTTTTCCAATGAGTCAACTCTTCGCATGAGGTGGCCAAAGTACTGGAGTTTCAGCTTTAGCATCATTCCTTCCAAAGAATTCCCAGGGCTGATCTCCTTCAGAATGGACTGGTTGGATCTCCTTGCAGTCCAAGGGACCTTCAAGAGTCTTCTCCAACACCACAGTTCAAAAGCATCAATTCTCTGGCGCTCAGCTTTCTTTATAGGCCAACTCTCACATCCATACATGACTACTGGAAAAACCATAGCCTTGACTAGACGAACCTTAGTCGGCAAAGTAATGTCTCTGCTTTTGAATATGCTATCTAGGTTGGTCATCACTTTTCTTCCAAGGAGTAAGCGTCTTTTAATTTCATGGCTGCAATCACCATCTGCAGTGATTTTGGAGCCCCCCCAAAATAAAGTCTGACACTGTTTCCACTGTTTCCCCATCTATTTGCCATAAAGTGATGGGACCAGATGCCATGATCTTCGTTTTCTGAATGTTGAGCTTTAAGCCAACTTTTTCACTCTCCTCTTTCCCTTTCATCAAGAGGCTTTTTAGCTCCTCTTCACTTTCTGCCATAAGGGTGGTGTCATCTGCACTCACCTCAGTTTGTAGTTATATACTTAGAAGAAGAAACTCCATGAACATGGCCTGTGTTTGTTTCATGGAATATCGATTCCATCCCAGCACTAGAATAGCCCGGAACAGGGTTGGTGATGAACACTGTATATAATTTTTGTCATCTGTTTTAGCCCGGGTCCCCTGAATATTGGGGGCTGCTAAGGCACTTAAGAGCTCTTTGTTAAGGGGTACATTTGAAGGGTAGTGAAGACAAAGGAACTGAGACAGTGAAGGAGGAAGGGCAAGCGTGCAGGGAGGCGCTGCTGAACTGGCCTCAGCTTTGTAACAAGTGCCATCATGGTTGGGTCTCCGGCAGCCTTTCTGAAAGGCCTTGGAAATTCACGTGTCTCTCTCACGTGCTTCCTAGTGGTCAAAACTCGCTCCATGAGGTGGGTAGTTTCTCGCATTTCCTGATGGTGTTGCCAGTAGGGTCCTGCCTGGAGACTGCAGGCAATCACTGCTGCCTAAAGGGCTTCTCAATGCGCTGTGGCCGGGACGGCAGTAAGAGCAGCTGGGCTCTGGGGCAGAAGTCAGGAGTTTGATTTCTGCTTATTCTGCACCGAATGTCACGCTGGATACTTTCAGTAGGACTGGACAGGAGAGAATGTCTGGCTGGGTGCAGAATTTTAAAACGCTCTCACCTCCAGTGTTGTACAAGCACCAGTCTTGGTTTTCATTTCTCTTAACTACCATGGACACCTTGATAGGTCAGATCAACACACTTGCATCCCATCTGGAAACAGAAACTAGAACACATCCAAATTCACCTAGCTAGGCAGCATGGTTCTTAGAAATTCATCTTTTTAAGTATATCCCTGTTACCACAAATTTAACCCCCCACCAAAAACAAGAGTAGATGGGTTTTGTCTTTATAAAGTCATTTACACTAGGATCCATCCAAAGAGCAGAGCAAAAAAAAAAAAAAAATTCTTTATTTTTCTTGTCACTCAAAGTGACACATCCCTACTCTCTGCTTCAAAGGACATGACCATCATTTTTAAAGAAGAGCAGACCCCAGGGCATTATGGAACCAAGGGAGTTGCAAAGAGTTACTAGGTTGCACAGCATTATAAATGCCTGGAGAACCCACTTTAGTGACTTAACGGTCCCCAGGAGAGGATACAGAGTCTAGTCCTCAATCAACTTTCAAATTCTTGGTCATCAGTGAAGTTAAACCACCTACCTGAGTAAATAAATGACTAATGGGAAATCTGAAATTCCTAGGGGGTGTGGGTATCATAGAGCTTTCCCTCTATTTGGGCCCCAGAGGGAAGACTTCCCCTCATAGCCCCACCTTTATCTGTCTGTTTTCCTGGGAAAAGACCAGTGGCAGAAGCAGGATTTGAAGACATAGTTGGCAAAGCGTAACTCAAGCTTGAGCCATTCTTCAAACCTTGAAGATCCTTCCTACCCCTTCTGCTCTCCTCCTTTTGATGATTCTTTTAAAAAAATTGTTTGATTCCTTGCCAAGAATCTGGGGTATTTTATTTTATCCAAAAGGCTTAGGGTAAGGAGGAGTCATCTGCTTGTTCTGAAGACCATAGCAGCTGGGGTCATGCCTCCCGTGTGGCTGGCACCTCTTTCCCTTTGAAGAAGCTCCACACTCCAGGGTCAGCTGCTGCCAGATGCTGTTCTCTGTGGGTCTTGAGGAAGACCTCAAGGAATTAAGCTGTTTTCAAATGAGATCTAGAATTCCATCCATCTCGTACCTCTGACAGGGTAAGGAGTCAGATGGCGGACTTCAACCACAGTCCCGTCTTAACTGTACCGACAATCAAAGGAAGTACAGAGAGTACTGTGTGGGTTCTTAAGCAGTCTTGGTTAGGGGAGGGTAGATTTTTCAAGGCTTTCATTTCGGTTCCCATTAGAGTGAACCCTTTCCTCTGACTCAGGAAAGTCAGACCGTCTGTATCTAAATCTGTGCTTGCCACTCACTATGTGACCTTGAGCATGATGTATAACCTTTTTATGTCTCAGTTTCCACCTCTGTAACAGGTGATAATATGGCCTCTGTTTTACAGAGGATGTGAGGATCACTAGCACAAGATAAATGGTAAACTCTCAGTAGACAATGTTACTCAGTGACATTTTTATTATTCCAGTGACCACATAGCAGAGGGAAGCCTATAGCTTAGGTATAGAGAAGCCCTTGAATGGCAATCTATTTCTTAATGCACACTCATTAAGGGCGGGGGTGGGGGTAGATTTTGCTTTACAAAAGAATGCAGTACAAGAGAACTTTAAAAAGTGTCCTCTGCACCACATTTAAACTATGACTCATTTCTCCAACCTAATTTACACCCTTTATTTAGAAGCACACCTTTTGTTAGAGCAACACACACCTGCAATATATATTAACAGCAGCCACTGCAGAAACTCGAGTTGAAAAACAAGAAGAAATTGAAGGAACTAATATTAATGGAGTACCAACCCATGTGCTAGGGACATGTATATTGTTTTATTAATTCTCCGAAAGAGTCATAAAAGAAGCCTACTCTGTGTGCCCCTTTTATAGATGAGGACATTAAAAGCAAAAGAAGCAAAATTTTCCAAGTTCAGAAAGCTTGTAGGTGGCCGTAGTTTGAATCTCTGTGCTCATTTTACGAGACCATGGAACTCTTGACAAAAGCCATCTTTAGTCCACAGTCTTTTCCTGTCTTCCCCTAGGAACCCCCTCCCATTAACCAATCTTGTTCTCCTTGAACTCTCACCCAAGGACCCTCCAGGCTTCTCAGGGGTAAAAAAATGAGCCTCCTTGGCTCAGGAGCACATTCTTCTGGGGTGTGGGAGAACAGCATGATGGAAAAGAGGAAGCCAGGATACAAGGCTGTAGCACAGTTTAATTAAATTAGCTCAAGATAATGATGTATCCTGAAATGGGAACACATCCATTAATGCTGTTATTATTATCAAGGACACAAATGGCCCACTGAGGATTGATGACAGAATCAACTGTCCATATGCTGTGAACCATAAGGAAACAATTGATAGGAAAAACTGCAACGAGGAATGTTGGATGGAACGGATTATGCATCCTTCATGATGAAATACACACACACACACACACACACACAGAGTCAAGGGGATGGATGCTTGGCATCTGGTTAGTCAATGAGCTGTGAAGGGAGTGAGGCAATAAACTGAGCAGGTTCCACATTAATATTATAATATGATATGTTTATAGGATGGGAACATTCAAGAGTGATTCCAGCAGCAATGTATAGGAAGTATTTTAATTGAGTTTGTGTTCTGCAACAGAAGCATGGACTTCATCCATCACTCAAAGAAGGGGGTAAGAGGGAGGGGAGATTTTGACCTGTTTGCTTCTAAGTGGCCTCTGATTTTTTTTTTTTAGATGTAACCTATGCAAGGCATTATTTAAGTTTTGACTATTTGGCTAAGAAGACTGTTTAGGAAGACAGGAACTTTGGCGGCCCTATATACCCACAGGGTGTTAAAATAAAATACGCATATCTTAATGCCTTCCTGAAAGCATCCGCCTCTTCTGGTTCACCGGGGATCCATCTCTGCCTGCAAGATCTATGGCGTTATGGACAGAAGGGAGCTCAAGGCAGCCAATTATACCCGTGGAGCAAATCCTGAGAAGAGGAGACATAACACGGGCTCACGGAATGATTTGCTGCAGCAAGGGGCTCCATTAGCCCAGGAAAGAGGTTAGAGGGACAAAAGGTTCACAGCATAAGGAGGCAGCTGTGCGGAGAGCGTCATGAAGGGCTGCCAAGGGTGAGACAAAGGGGAGCTCTCCACCTGGAAAATGTTCCTCCTGACAGCAGTCTGTTCCAAGTGAAATCGAACGGTTTGCAAAAATGTGCTGAGAATCACAACCGTTTTACGTGTTTGGGATGGGAATTATTCGGCGATCAGGTCTCATGCATAGCTTGCAGGTGGATTATGAGTATGGATCTTTGGGTCTTGATAGGGTTCAGTGGGCTTGCTCTAAGGGCCACACATTCAGCAATGGGCATAGTCTCTCCATGTCTGTTGAAGTGAATGGAGCAGAACCTCCCTCCAGGAGCCTCCACCCTCTTCTGTGAAGCTCTGACTCAATCTTGGAAAGTAACCTGTACCAGACTTCTCCGTTAGCCTCCTCCGGTGGCCTTAACTAGGTTGAGGGCTGGATAACTGCCCTGAGGGTATTTACTTGCTATTTCAGGAGTGGGGAGGGGATTTCTTCTGCATATCCCAGGGAAAGCCATATGGGGGAAGATTTCTGATGCTTCCGTCAGCCCTTCATTTGCACCTCCTTTTGGAAGAAGGATTTCTGTGATTGACAAGAGAGAAATTCACTTGTCTTCCCTTTCCTCTGTCTTCCTCTCCCCCCTCCCCTCCTCTCATTCCCTTTCTCTCTTTCCATATATCCTGGCTTCCCCCAGAAGAGATATTCCCTTCGTCTTCATTCCCACAAGGTCAGCACCCAAAGCCTCCACCGTCCCTTTTCATTGATACTTACAGTCTCCAGCTGCCCTGCTTAGACTTCCAGTTCCTCGGAGACCTCACTGCATCAAATATTAATATGTCTTCCTTCCCAAGATATTTGCTCTCTCCCTTGATGTTGGCACCTCATCCCCACGTTATTTACAGGCTCAATTGTATTTAATCACAAAAGAGCAGAGTCAACAAGCCCCCTGGATTGCGCATTCCCTTCTTTGTCACCTGGGCTTCCCTGGGGGCTCAGCTGGTAAAGAATCGGCCTGCAATGTGGGAGACCTGGGTTCGATCCCTGGGTTGGGAAGATCCCCTCGAGAAAGGAAAGGCTGCTGACTTCTGTATTCTGGCCTGCAGAATTCCCTGGCCTATATAGTCCATGGGGTCGAAAGAGTCGGACACGACTGAGCAACTTTCACTTCACTTCCTTGTCACCGAGCCCCTCCCTTTCTTTGCACTGAAGCTCCTAGAAAATGGATTTCTTCAGACATTGTCTCCTGCACTCCTAGTCCCCAGCTCTGGCTCAGCCCGCTGCCATCAGCCTCTGCTTCCTCCGCAGGCAAACTGTCTCTCGGTGTCACATGTGACCCCTTACTCCCACTCTCAAGGGAATCTTAACTTCAGTTCTTGCCTGAGTGGGATCTTGTTGACCACACCCTTCTCCTGTAGTTCTTTTCTCCTTTAGCGGTTCTGACACCCCGCTCACCTGTCCTTCCCTTTTCTCTGAAATCTTCTCCTTTTGGTCCCCTTTGTTGACTCTTCTTTCCCAGCATCTCGTAAATGCTGATGTGTTCCCAGGCTCTGCCTTGGTCTTCTTATGCAAATCTCTCATGAATTCAACGACGTGTTACTTAACTGCTAACGTTTGTCTCATCATTTCCACCTCCTTGCTGCAGGACTGAAAGTCTGGGCCACCGAGGCAGCCCCCTAACTGTCTCCCTGCCTTTAGTCTGTTCCGCTCAGTCCATTCTTGACCCAGCGGCCAGAGATAGCTCTTTAAAATACGGCACAGTCCTTCAGTTTCTCCAATGCTCCTCTTTTTATATTTGCATAACATCCATGCTTGCTGGCCAGCCCCTGCCTACCGCTAAGTGAGTTGTATTTTCATACACCAACCAGTCTGGGGCACCTTCTTTGCGCCAGGCCCAAGGCTGAGCTCCGGCAGTAAAACAGTGGCCTAGAGAGACTCAATCTTCTGCTCACAAAGCTTATTTATAGTAGGTGGTAAAAATAGTTAAATCAGTAATTATAGCAAAGGGTGAGAAGTTTTAAGGTAGAAGTAACCGTGGGAGCAGATGGCAGGATCCTTCATCTAGACTACGAGAGCGGGGAAGTCCGCCCAAGGAAGCACTGTTTTACCTGGAAAATTTAAAAAAAGGAACTGTTTCACAAAATTGCCCATCATCCTTGCACAGGGCAATGCTTCCTCTTCTATTTCAATCAGCCTCTCTGTCCCCTCCCCTCCCCACACCTCCCCTCCTGCCCTCCGGCCCTGAGGACTCCTTAGAGGTTCCTGAAAGGACCACACTCTCTCACATCTTCAAGCCTCTTCATGCCAGTGCGTCCTCCTCACATGTCAGACCCTCTCCAGCTTTTACACTCTCTTCATCGGGTACCTTACAAAGAGTAGTATGCTTGGTGATTATTAGGGCTATTGCCTAGCAGACTAGAATTCAGCCCAGTTCTATACCTGAGCTGTGCAGGGAGTTATTTAATTTTGCTGAACCTCATTTTTTAGCTTGCAAGATGAGGATAAAAACAGTAAACATTAGAATTCAAAGAAGGCTCATAAATGGTGGCCCTCTTTCTAACCCAAGCTTTGACCAAATTGGAAAACATGATACAATGATAAAGCACGTGAAAAATGGAACATGCCTTTTCTTAGTGATTAAGCTGGTACTAATGAATGTGGCTGCTGAATTTTATTGATCCTAAGATGCACTTTCTGTTTACATTTAACATCTTTGATCTGAGGTGGCATCTCATCATCAAGAGCATCTTACCACTGCGGGCTGGCAAGGCGGCAATCATGACCTAGCTGTCAGTGCCCACACACATGTGATCTTGGCTTATTCTTGGTGGCAAGAATGAGCCACTGCCCCTCTTGATGTTTCTGTCAATAAACTATTAAGGGCCATTTAAGAAAGGACTAAGTCCTGGTTGTTGTCTAACAATCTTCCACTGACACCTTCTAAGAGGTAAAATGTGGGCATTAAATCTGTAGAATAGATGTCTGTAGCTTGGAAGAAAATCCTAGAGCAGTATGAGGCCAATGCTAGATCTCATTGGCAAAGAGGAAAATGTTATATTGTAAATCAAGCATGTAGATAGCTCTGAGTCAAAACAGTCAGACTCTGAATGTAAATTTTTAGAGATAGGATAGCCAGTTTCTTTTCCTTGTATACAAAAGAGCAACATGTCATAAATACATGTGTCTAAAAGAAACAATCTTTTTAATAAATATTAAAAATTGAGAGTGGTAGAAAAGATTGCATTGCTTAATTGTCAGTGTTTTTCTCTCTTTGTGGTACATAAAATATTGCTTTCCAGCAGATGGTGTCATCCATGAGATGAAATACAGTGTGTCTGAAAGCAAGTAAGCTTCCCGAATGCTTCCAAATGTTGAACCAGAGAACTGCGCTGCCTTCCTGTGAGGACAAGACTGGCTGCTTTACAGTCTGCAGAGGCAGGACAAAAGGATGCTTCCTGTGGGAAGCTTGATCCCAAGAAAGAGGGAACAGAACAACATGCTGGATTATCCTGTCCGATTTCTCTTCCAAATCCACAAGTCAGATTAGGTCACTCTCTTCCTGAGATGGGGTAGAGAGAATGTGGGAGTGTGATGTGATCCACATGGAGTTGTCGCCACATGAAGAAAACGTCAAATGGAATTGGGAGGAAGGGTCTCCCAGTAGTTGCCTCCCAGGTTTGCTGTGAAAGCAAAGCTAAACATGTAATTTAAGTATTGCTAGTTGGAGAAGGAAATGGCAACCCACTCCAGTCTCTTGCCTGGAGAATCCCAGGGATGGGGGATCCTGGTTGGCTTCCATCTATGGGATTGCACAGAGTCGGACACGACTGAAGCGACTTAGTAGCAGCAGCAGCAGCTGCCTTCTAGCATCAGTGTGGCTGATGAGAAGGATGATCGACAGTGTGATTCTTGTTGTTTTGTCAATGACCTACTTTATTTTTCCCTCCCCAATCCTTTGGGAAGGTTTAATTTCTCTTTAGCCTTAGTATTCCGAAATCTGAAAAAAAAGTCTTTAAATATGGATCTTCATCTTTTATTTAAACTGCTTAGGATTTTATTCACACTTGAAATTTAAAATTAACATGTCTGTTCATTTCTGGGAAATCAGCTTCTGTGATTTATTTGATAATCTCCTCTCTTCTGTTTCTCAGCTCTCAATTTCTGGAATTCTTCTTCATCAGTGCTGAAGCTTCTAGGTTGAATGCCTGCGTCTCTTATCCTTTTGCATCTCTTTTTAATTTTTACATTCTTAGAGACTGCCCATTCTTCAGTTTCCAATAATTTTCTTATTGTTTTTTTTTTCATAGCGTCTTATCCTTGTTTTATAGATATAATATTTTTGTGAATCTCTCTGGAGATTTCTGGCCAGGCTGGAGCAAGTCAGAGATAGGAAGCAAAATGGTTTTGGTGCTGATGCAGTGGACAATTAATTCTACTACTGTGGTCCTGAATGCCTCCCTGGTGGTGTGATGATATATGGTGTTGCTACTTCTTGCTACTTCTTACGGAGGAGGCAATGGCACCCCACCCTAGCACTCTTGCCTAGAAAATCCCATGGATGGAGGAGCCTGGTAGGCTGCAGTCCATGGGGTCGCTAAGAGTCGGGCACGACTGAGCGACTTCACTTTCGCTTTTCACTTTCATGCATTGGAGAAGGAAATGGCAACCCACTCCAGTGTTCTTGCCTGGAGAATCCCAGGGACGGGGGAGCCTAGTAGGCTGCCATCTGTGGGGTCGTACAGAGTCGGACACGACTGAAGCAACTCAGCAGCAGCTACTTCTTGGGGTAACACAAATTGTGATGGTAACTTGAAAAGTTACAACTTTCTGGTGCTTCATTTCTTAAACAGGTGATTTAAGAGACCAGGGTGAAAAGATACTGCTTTCTGATGCTTCATCGCCACCAGGAAGTCTGTGATAGGAAGTCCCATATATTTCCTTAGCATCCTATGCCTCCCAGTATCAGAACAGCAATTTATTGAGTAGCTACTATGTGCTAGATTCTCTAGTTTCTCCCTTGCTTGGATCTAGCACATGGATCATAATGCGCGTTTAATAAATGCCTGTGGAATGGATGAGTTCATTGAAATGAATTTCAATAATTGTTCATAAGATAACTTCTAAGCATGAGCCCAGCAACATGCAATGTGCTGGGGGTTGTTAAAAACAAGAACAAGAACAATATCAACAACAAAAAAGCTACATCCAATATTGTAGTGGAATTTAGAATTTAGGAGAGGAATTTGTCCTGTGCCAGGGACAAAACCCAAGAACAACACAAGACAGTATTCAGAGAAGTGTCAGGATTCAGACTTCAGACTCTAAGTGCTGTCACTGCTCAGAAGGGAGATGTCATGCCGTATAAGAGTGCTGGGCAGGCTTCTGGGGGAAGAGACCTTTGGAGTGGCCGATTCATCAGGCAGGCAGGAAAGCCGGGTGGGCATGAGAATGTTCAGAAGAGGCATCACTCCAACGTTGTCATTCGGGCAGTGCTATTTACATCACCTGTCTCCCTTCAACCTCTAGAGGGGAGAAGACAAATTCTAGGCATTAAATATTCTTTGCCACTCCCTGCTTGGCTCCAGTAATAAACTGAGTGGCTAGTATCTGCTCAGCAGTCTTCTGACCCGTGGGAGCCGTTGCTTTGTGGGAATGTGGCCATTTTTTTTTCTTCCTCACTCTTGTTCTCTGTTCATTTCCCAGACTGCGTACAAGCCCACCAAATTGTCATCTCTTCAATTTGTATGCCTTGAAGCCTTGTTATCTTTTCTTCCTTATTTTCCTTTTCTGCATAACGGCAGGTGGCAGTCACTTGGAGAGGAATCCAACCACTGCTAGTTCCCCTTCTGCCTAGATTTCTTTTATTATTCCTACCCAAAGCTATTAAATGTTGCTGTTGACATTTTCTTGTTGGCCACATGACAATAACAACATTCAGATCTCTAGCCAAACACCTGCTCAGGAAATATGTTCCTGAGGATCTTGAAGCCTCTTTTCCCTTATTCTTATCCTACACCCCAGAACAACAGCGTCTTCCTCTGCAGCCTGCCTTTAAGGCTCACACTCGTAGACGTCATGATTGGACTCCTGTCTGCTTGGCCAAGGTACTCCCTTATGTGCCTTCTCACACTGCACAAGGACACCTAAGGTCAAGATTGCAAGGCTAGGGGAGGGATGGGTTGGGAGCAGAACCCAGATTTATGACTTCTAGTCAAACGTGAGCTCCTGTTACCCTCCTGTGCCGTGGCTGGGGAAATCTCTTCCTGATGAGATGCTATAGCATGTACTAACTTTGCCTCTCAAGTGACATTTTTTTGGGGGTAATTTACTTTTATTTTTCCAATGGCCATACAGTACAATTGAGTTGTAATGTACAGTTCCATGAATTTTAACAATATAAATATAGATTCCCTTGGTGGTCCAGTGGCTAAGACTCTGTATTCCTAATGCAGAGAGCTTGCGTTTGATTCCTGGTCAGGGAATTAGATCCTGCCTGCCACAGCGAAGACCTGGCACAGTTAAATAAGTATATAAACTTTGTAAAACAAACGAACAAAAGCCAATATCAATAGATTTGTGTTACTACTACTGTAAACAAGATCCACAAGAGTACTCCTGTCTTCCTAAAAACCCTTCATAACATCTTTTTTATTGAGATATAATTGACATATAACATTGTTTAAGGTGAATATGTGTTGATTTGACCCACTTACGTACTATAATGGGCTTCCCTAGAAGCTCAGCTGGTAAAGAGTCTGCCTGCAATGCAAGAGTCCCCAGTTTGATTCTTGGGTTGGGAAGATCTGCTGGAGAAGCGACAGGCTACCCACTCCAGGATTCTTGGGCTTCCCTGGTGGCCCAGCTGGTAAAGAATTCACCTGCAATGTGGGAGACCTGAGTTTGATTCCTGGGTTGGGAAGATCCCCTAAAGAAGGGAAAGGCTACCCACTCCAGCATTCTGGCCTGGAGAATTCCATGGACAGTATAGTCCCTGGGGTTGCAAAGAGCTGGACACAGCTGAGGTCCCCGTGAGGACATGGGGTCGCAAAGAGTCGGACTGCCATCACAGCACCAGCTATGACGGCACGGCACAGCACCTCCATCACATGACGTAATTGTGGATTTCATTTTGCTAGTGAGAACATTTAAGGTCTAGTCTCTGAGAAACTTTTGAGTGTATCATACAGCATTGTTAACTATGAGAACAATTCTGTGCTTTATATCCCCAGAACTTATTCATCTTCCCACTGTACCTCTGTACCCTTTGACCAGCCTCTCCTCATTTTCGCCACCCCCAGGCCCTGGTACCCACTATTCTACTATCTGTCTACAAGTTCAGTTGATCCTCAAGGGACATTTAATCAAGTAGCAGTCTTGAATATTTTGTTTAATTTAGTCTAGAGCTGATATTTGGCTGGTATGTTCCACTGTGGTTATACAGGTTGTTAAACTATAATATTTTTATGGTGGTAAATAATTATTACTCTAAATCCCTAAGTAAACAGTCACCACCATCCTTCCAGCTATACTGGTTCCCCCTGGGACCTCCCGAGACCTGCTGGTACTTTAACTCTGAAAGCTTACTCATGGCTCAGTAATGGGCCTCCATAATCATGTTCTTCCTGATTGACGTTCATATCACTGGAGTTGGCAGATATTTTGAACATCAGTCATGGTGTATGTGAGTCATCTAAACCCCTGTTCATTAGCCTGTATGGGCAATGAAGTGGCATCAATACATATATACCCAGCTTGAAAGCTTTTATGTGCAAAGTGAATGGATTTTTGCAATGTTCCATTTAGCTTTCTCTTGCCCCAGTAGAACCCTGAGCACATGATCCAGGCTTCTGGCATCACTGATGATGGCACTGCCTTTAGTCTTGGCCAGAGCTCCGACAGTCTCTGCAGTCACCACCACTGTGGTCCACTCCTGTATCCACCTGCCTCCCTTTACCAGTCGGGTGCTAACTGCCTCTGCTGATGCTCTCAAGCCTCCAGCCGCAATCTTCCTGAGATGCTGCCCACAAAGCCAATGCATCACATTCTTTGGCCACTGGCCTGCCTCCAGGAGACCATGTGGCTGTTCTTCCTTGGCCCCGGTGTATACTCATGCTGCCCGTTTGCCCACTGCCACTCCCATGCCCCTGCCTCCTGTTCTGGGTCCCCAGATGTTCCCTCTCACCTCCCGGAATGTAGATGACTCCTTCATCTCTGTGCACTGCTCTTCCAGAGGATGCCCATAGCACGATGGCTTGGGCCCTAGGATTAGAGATTTGCTCGTGGTCATACACAGGCTTCAATTTTTGGGGGGCTCCAAAATCACTGCAGATGGTGACTGCAGCCATGAAATTAAAAGACACTTACTCCCTGGAAGAAAAGTTATGACCAACCTAGATAGCATATTTAAAAGCAGAGACATTACTTTGCTGACTAAGGTCCATCTAGTCAAGGCTGTGGTTTTTCCAGTGGTCATGTATGGATGTGAGAGTTGGACTATAAAGAAAGCTGAGGGCTGAGGAATCGATGCTTTTGAACTGTGGTGTTGGAGAAGACTCTTGAGAGTCCCTTGGACTGCAAGGAGATGCAACCAGTCCATTCTAAAGGAAATCAGTCCTGAATATTCATTGGAAGGACTGATGCTGAAGCTGAAGCTCCAATACTTTGGCCACCTGATGAGAAGAGCTGACTCGTTTGAAAAGATCCTGATACTGGGAAAGACTGTGGAAGGAGAAGGGGACGACAGAGGATGAGATTGTTAGATGGCATCGCCAACTCAACAGACATGAGTTTGAGTAAACTCCAGGAGTTGGCGATGGACAGGGAGTTCTGGAGTGCTGCAGTCCATGGGGTCGCAAAGAGTCGGACATGACTGAGTGACTGTGCTGAACTGAACTGATACACAAGCTTTTAGTTTTCGGAATATACACGTGTCTAGGAGGCTGACAGGCAGCAGCCACGTGGTGGGTAGAACCAGCTCTCTTCACCCCATGTTGCTTTGGTAAATTCACCTCATCTTCCAAACAGATTTCTTTTTCTTCCCTCCAAGTGGATTGCTTTCCAGGGGTCAGACCTACACTCCTCCAGGGCTGATCTCCCTCAGGCTCTTTCTCAAACCCATCCTAATATTTCAGAAAAGTCTATTTGTCTCTGAATTCCTGGTGCTGAGAATTGAGGTCTTTTTATGTGGAAAAGGTCCCCGTTCCCACATGAGTTGGTCTGTGAAACTGAACACCGAGCTGGGAGGTCACCAGCCTCCCACAGGCCATTTCTGTTTAGTTGTAAACAGAGGCTCACTAGAGTGGGCAGCCATTTCCTTCTCCAGGGGATCTTTCCTGTCCCGGAGATCAAACCCAGGTCTCCTGCATCTCAGACGGGTTCTTTACCAGCTGAGCCACCAACATGCAGGCACAGAACCTCCTCATGGCACTTTAAAATCTAACGGGAGCCTTATTGAAGTCATAGAGGGTACTTCCCTTGCCCCTTTCTAGTCCTTAATATCCACCAACAACAGGGCTAGGTGCCTTGTAGACGTTTATTATAACTTCATGGAATGAATACAGAAATGGGGGCAATTCTTCAGCAGGCATCACAGCTGCAGCTTACCCGGGGGTTTCTTATTCTGCCGTGTGTTGTGAGGCTTCAGGAATCTCATGGGCCTCTTGAAATTAGAACTAATGCTTCTGTACATGTAAGTTTTTTTTAAAAAGAAAGAATCCACAGCTTTCCCCCGCCTCCCACCCAGATTTGCAAACAAGTCTATGCTCATCTACCATTAAGGATTCCTTAGAAGTAGCTCCTGGAGTCTTGCTCAGAGTAGATTTTAATGGTATTAATATTTGGGATCTCAGTGTCTGTCTGATGGAGGCTGAAGGAATGTGGAAGTGGGTGCCTGGGTAGGAATAGACATCTCTCCAATGTTACTCTATCTTCAGAAGCAAGGACTCCATGCTTTGCTTGCTTACTGGTCAGGCCTGGTGCCCTGTGGCCCTGGCCTGCACTTTACTGATGTGGAATCCTCTCTGTGACTGTCCCTTGTCAGTTTACCGACTCATGCTCATTTCCTGGCCTGTATCCCTGTGAGCAGTGCAGCCTGCTTTTTCTCAAATAGCTCATCTGTGTTCTGTGTTTAGATCACCTAGTTTTGCAGCCAATGGAAGGCTTCCCAAACACAGATCCTTCCCTTCAGAATTATACTCAGGGTGGGCACTGAGCAAAAAAGATGATCCACATTAATGACATCTTGAGTTGAAGACATACTTGAGATTATTTTTTCAAAATCTTGCCAAGCTAAAATTAGGCGACCCTGAAACCATGATGCTTTTGCTAAGCTAGGATGTTGTAGATATAAAATATTCAGCGTGAGGATGGGGCTGGGGGTGTTCACTTGTGAAGCATTTCATCAGCTGATGCAAGTATCATGCTTTTCTACAGTGGGACTAGCTTCTCCAGCATGACCTGGCATGACCCTACCCTTTCAAGGCAGCAGGCAACGGTTTACTTTTAGAGCAACTGAAACAGTACAAACACCCCAAGCACTTCAGGAGCTGAAATAATCACAACTTTCCGGTTATAACAATACCTACAACTGGCTAGACATTCACAAGACTCTTCATCGTCTTAGTATCTCACTGTTTGTGGGAGGGGTAGATGGGAAGGAAAAAAAAAAAAGAAGCAAAGAAAAGAGAGGCGGGAATTGTAGTCAAAGCTCTTGGCAGGAGGCAGCCCTTAGATGGAACCTGCCTCCTTTTCTTCCCGGAGGATGCTATCAGGATCACAAATTACCAACCCCGGGGAATCAGCTGTCCCTTTAAGGTTATTAAAGGGACCAAGATGAGCTGGATTCCCAAATGAGCTTTGAGGATTATGGTGCCAGGTGGAAGGTGGCTGACCAAGGCAGGAAAAGAAATTGGTTCCTAGTATATCATGTTGGAGCTGCCCAGCATTAATCCCCAGACTGACTTAAGCAGGGGGGATTTGAGATAGTAATGGCCAATTGGCTATCACTTCTTCCTGATAACAGCCAGTGCTCTCAGCAGCTGCATAGAGATCCTGGGTATAGGGAGCGTGGAAGGTGAGAGCCTTAGATCTGGGCCTGACCTTGAAGGGGTGAAGCGGATGGGCGCCCAGAGCGGGTGAGACAGGCTTGCAGAATGCCAGTGTCATCCCGGTGCCCAAATGGAGCTGCCCCTCTGGGACTAAATCAAGGAAGAAAGATCAGGCCCGCTCTTGTTCAGCGGAGGGACTCTAGCTTCAGGGCGGACACCACTCTTCAAAGGCGGGAACTAATTTTCTCTCTGGATCGAGGACGGAGATTCATGAGGTCAATGGTGTGGGCTGTGCCGCCCACTGAGAAGCTGTCCTGGAAGCATCCATCAAGCCTGGGGCAGGCAGTCCAGTCTTGACCACTGGCAAATATCTATTTTAAGTTGACCCCATCCTCACTTGCTGGAGGCAGGAGATGTTACTCAATGTGTCAGGAAACTTATTAAACTACCAGGTGGCAATTTTTAAAAGTTAACTTTTGAGAAAAAAAAAAAGAAAACCCACATCCTTGATGTATGAGCCCAGAGAGGACCTGGGGATGGTTTTCTGACAGGCGGAAGCCTGAGCACAAGCCTGCAGCTGGATGGATGAGTTTGGGGCGTCACTGGGGTTCACCAGGACAACCGCCCCTCCCCGCCTCTGCCAGCAGCTGCATCCTCCGAGGTGTCCCCACAACAGTGCCTCCTCCACACAGCTGTTGGTTCGTACTTTCTGAAACAGCTTACAAATAAAATGCCTCTGCTGACAAACCTCGAGAAAGTCTCAGTTTCTATCACTGGTACAGCCCTAGCTCCTTAGCATGCCTATTACCTTCTTCATAATCCAAGGCCGGCTTCACTGTCCAGCCTCATCGTCCATCACTCCTTCCTGCACGTTCTCCCCCAGCCACCAGAGATCACCTGTTTTTTCTGTGCACGAGCTCTTCTCTTTCTCACCTTACCACGTTCTGGTCCTTATAACCAGAATCCCCTCTCTTCTCCCAGTGCTGGCAGGCAAGTGGATTCCTAAGAACCCGTTCCGATGGCTCCTCTGGTACCTGCTCCTCGCCCTTCCCCATTCAGCCGGATTTCATTGCTTCCTTTGTTGTTCTCCCAAAGCTCCTTTTTTTTTTTTCTTCTAAAAGTCTACAAACACCAGGTATTCCTATGCTGCCTCCCATCCAAGGGCCTCATCTTGCTTAGCCTTTGAGATCAGATGACATACGTGTGTCTCCCAAAGCATTTTAAATGAATTTCTGCTAGAATATTTACCTGTGCTATACAAATTATGATGTAATTTTTTTTCACATGTCTGTCTTCTCCATTGAGATTATGCTAATCCACTTTTTTTTTTTTTCCCAGCATCAGCCCTAACACAATACCTCTCAGAGAGGTCCTCAGTAAACACTCATTGGAAGAGAAAAGGAAACAAAGCTTGAATGAGCTGAAAAGCAGGGTGCAGACGCAGAGGCTTAGAGTTTAAAGATAGAAAAGACCTAGAGGAGGCTACACAGTCCAGCGCCACCTCCATCCCCCTCCTCCGGCCCTCTGCAGGCAATTCGCACCTGAACCGCCCTTTCCTTTTCTGTTCCATCATCTCTTGTTGCCCTCGATTGCTCTAGTCTGACAGTGACCCCGCATGACAAGCAGATCAACTCCTAATCTGCCAGAGCCCCAGTTTTTCTGGGACATTTGAAAGCTCTTGACAGAACTGGAGGAGAGGAAAACTGTCAGCCTTCACATGTCAGCTCTCAGAGCAGCCTGTCCAAGGCTTAATTTGCACCTTGAAATCCCCCAAGGCCATGGGGCTCTGATTGCTGGTTTAGGCCCTTCAATAGTTTCTCTTAGGGGATAAGTAGGATAGAAGGGTGCAGGGTATGGAATGAGAACCGTTTTCTGCATCTCCCAGTGATGATGGGGTGGGGATGTGGAAAGAGGGTCACTGGCAGGGAAATGGAACATGAGGAATGAACAGGTTGGCTTTAAGCTTCACATCAAATTGGAATACTAGTGGGGAAAATAGAGTGGGGAAACATCTAAAAAATACAGAGATGAGTCAGTGTAAATAGCTCCATCCAAAGGTGGCAAGACATCTACACACAGAGAGGCTGCAAGTGCTAAGTCTGACTCCAGAGATAATAAAGGAGGCAGCCAAAGCAAAGAGAACTCCCCCGTCTGCCGGGTTTCCATCGTTTAATCAAAGCTGACTCCAGCCACTGCAGCTGCAAAAAAAATGTTCCCAACCTTCCATTAATTTCCATACAATAACCCTCTAATGGGGGAGCTGTTCAGGGGAGGAGGGCAATCAATCTGGCCTAATGACACACCCGAGACCTGGGGAAAATGCAAACTTGGAGCAATTTCATGGCAGGTGCAACCTTGGAAAGCATTACCATTTTTCTAAGTTAATTTGTTCCCTGGATATGTTTGAAATCCATATTTGTACTTAAAAGATCTAAAATGCAAGATGATTAAAAAATATCACCGGATTTTTGTAAACCTTTCAACAGCAGCAGGTGATGTATTAGCCACCTTCATCCGGGCGCTCCTCTGTGAGCTGGGACCACTTTGCCTTCCTTTATCCTTTGCTGTCATCCTAGATGATCGTGGAGTTTCTGTTTGGTTTTCTATTCTTAGGTTCTTCCCTGACTCCTCTGTCTGTATCCCTTTGGAGCTCGGTGCACAACCAATCCAAGAGCAGGCAGGCAGACAGGTGGGCTCTCTAGGTGGAGTCCCTGATCCCTGATGGGGAGGAGCAGGGAAACCCCACCAGGGACCAGCTAGCTAAAGGCTGTAATGATTCCCCCCCATCTCTAGCTCGTCCTTCCTGCCTGGCTTTTTCTCCTGGATGAAGAAAGGTCCTGGGAAATAGCATCAAAACCTGGTGATTGGCCTCCAATTAGACATTTTCTCAGTTTTGCTAGGTCCCCCTGGACTTGCCAGCTGGTCAGGCTTTGCCTCTCGAAACTGGTCCCTAGAGGTACGGATATCCTTCTGAGATGAACTTGGCAATTTCATTTCCTCTTAAAACTGGTCCTGGGGAATAAAAGGAAAAGTACTTTGCTCCACCAAAACGCAGTCCTCCTCACTCCCAACCCCATGCCTCTCCTTGTCCCTCTCTCTCTCTCCTACAAAAGCCCACTAGGAATACATTGATAATGTGCAGACTTACGAGCCCTAGTCTGCCATCTTGCCGGAAGTCGAGTAGACCAGCTTTCTTTATGGAATGCACAGGCCACCTCCTTCTCTCCCCTCTACCTTAGTCTGGGGAACCCTACTCTGAAGAACCCTTTCTAGACTCTTGGGGATCACTTCTCCCCTTTTAAGAGCATAAGTGCATCAGGAGCCCTGATTATCTCTTACTGGTAGGGTGATTCAAACAGCCAGAGCCTCACGAGTTCTTTCAGCCTTTTCAAGTGCCTTTTAATGTTATAGTCTATGGATTAATTAAACACATTTCTGGGGAATGCATTTGGCATCACATTCGAGGATTTGGAAATATGGTACCGAGGGATCCAGCACCAAGGCTCATGACGGTCAAAGGTTTTATGGTGCTTAACCCTGTAGATCAACCTGGACAGCGTATTAAAAAGCAGAGACATTACTTTGCCAACAAAGGCCCATCTAGTCAAGGCCATGGTTTTTCCAGTGGTCATGTATGGATGTGAGAGTTGGACTATAAAAAGAGCTGAGCACCAAAGAATTGATGCTTTTGAACTGTGGTGTTGGAGAAGACTCTTGAGAGTCCCTTGGACTGCAAAGAGATCCAACCAGTCCATCCTAAAAGAGATCAGTCCATTGGAAGGACTGATGTTGAAGCTGAAACTCCGATACTTTGGCCACCTGATGCTAAGAGCTGACTCATTGGAAAAGACCCTGATGCTGGGAAAGATTGAAGATGGGAGGAGAAGGGGATGACAGAGGATGAGATGGTTGGATGGCATCACTGACTCAATGGATGAGTTTGAATAAACTCCAGGAGTTGGTGATGGACAGGGAGTCCTGGAGTGCTGCAGTCCATGGGGTCGCAAAGAGTTGGACATGACTGAGTGACTGAACCGAACTGATTGAACCCTGTAGTATCTAGCTCTCTGAGATGAGTTGCCACTGGAGATAAGCCTAGATATTTTAGAGCTAAAAGTTGGGAGACAATTTCTTCTGGAACTGTTAATTAGCTCTAATAACTTTTTGCTCAGAAAAAGGAAGTTAACCTTCGCCGTGTACTTAGGATATACTCTACTACCCTGCAATGAATGGCACGATCTCTGCACCGTGAGAATGCCTCTGGCAAATCTCCAACTCCTGGCACTGTAGTTGACCAAGGGTTCCACCTGCTGGTCTCTGAGCTCCTTCCCTGCAGCCCTGCTAAGGCCACATCTCCATTAGGTGGCTCCCAGCCAGTGACTGAGATTGGCAGGGACACTAAAGCAGACCGCCATGGGGGATCCTGGACTCCTGAAAGTTTGGCTTGATGCCTCTGTGGTGGGCCTGCTGACCATTCCTGAGACCATCTGGTGTTCTAGAACAGTTTTTTCCTCTCTGCTTCCTCTGGAAGATGAGACTTGCCATGTGGGCCAATGGCTCTCCCAGGCTCCCTGGTTCTCTTCCTATTTTCTCTCTAACAAAATCCCTTCATTACGTTTAATCTCACCGTGGTGCCTGCTTCTCAGAAGATCTGCACTAAGACATATAGTCATAGCCACTAGGGAGCTATACCTCTGGGGATGAGAATGCAATTGTTTAAAATTCCATTGGCTTCCATGAGTTCAGACAGTATTATTCATTTTGCATTTAAAGGTAAAACCTGAAGGATGAAACAGAGACCAAAGAACCCGTTGAATTCCTAGATTCTTCTCTTGACTTTGGAGACTTCCATCTGTGTGCAGAATTCACTTTATTCCAGAAAAGTGTTGCCTTTCAACTCCTCACTGTGTGATCTGTGTACAGCACTCTAGGTAACAGGAGTTGACATGTATTGTTAAACCTGCCTCTTGAATCACTCTGAGAGAAACCATAAATGTTTCAGATGTGATTCCATATAGAGACTTAAAATGGCTATGTTTTCTATATGAGCACTTACGATTCTCCTATTCCTGTTGACCGTGACGGCTACTCCATTTCTTCCAAGGGATTCCTGCCCGCAGAAGTAGATGTAATGGTCATCTGAGTGAAATTCACCCATTCCAGTCCATTTTAGTTTGCTGATTCCTAGAATGTCGACGTTCACTCTTACCATCTCCTGTCTGACCACTTCCAATTTGCCTTGATTCATGGACCTGACATTCCAGGTTCCTATGCAATATTGCTCTTTACAGCATCAGACCTTGCTTCTATCACCAGTCACATCCACAGCTGGGTATTGTTTTTGCTTTGGCTCCATCCCTTCATTCTTTCTGGAGTTATTTCTCCACTGATCTCCAGCAGCATATTGGGCACCTACTGACCTGGGGAGTTCCTTTCAGTAGCCTATCATTTTGCCTTTTCATACTGTTCATGGGGTTCTCAAGGCAAGAATACTGAAGTGGTTGCCATTCCCTTCTCCAGTGGACCACATTCTGTCAGGCCTCTCCACCATGACCTGCCCATCTTGGGTGGCCCCACAGGGCGTGGCTTAGTTTCATTGAGTTAGACAAGGCTATGGTCCCACTGTGATTAAATTGACTAGTTTTCTGTGATTATGGTTTCAGTGTGTCTGCCACCTGATGCCCTCTTGCAACACCCACTGTCTTACTTGGGTTTCTCTTACCTTGGACATGGGGTATCTCTTCATGGCTGCTCCAGCAAAGCACAGCTGCTGCTCCTTACCTTGAAGGAGGGGTATCTCCTCACTGCTGCCCCTCCTGAACTTGAATGTGGAGTAGCTCCTCTAGGCCCTCCTACCCCCGCACAGCCACCGCAGAAGTAGGAAGTCAAGAAACACCTGGAGTAACAGGCAAATTTGGCCTTGGAATGCGGAATGAAGCAGGACAAAGGCTAACAGTGTTTTGCTAAGAGAACGCACTGGTCATAGCAAACACCCTCTTCCAACAACACAAGAGAAGACTCTACACATGGACATCACCAGATGGTCAACACTGATTTCAGATTGGTTATATTCTTTGCAGCCAAAGATGGAGAAGCTCTATACAGTCAGCAAAAACAAGACCGGGAGCTGACTGTGGCTCAGATCATGAGCTCCTTATTGCCAAATTCAGACTGAAATTGAAGAAAGTAGGGAAAACCACTAGACCATTCAGGTATGACCTAAATCAAATTCCTTATGATTATACAGTGGAAGTGAGAAATAGATTTAAGGGACTAGATCTGATAGATAGAGTGCCTGAAGAACTATGGACAGAGGTTCGTGACATTGTACAGGAGACAGGGATCAAGACCATCCCCATGGAAAAGAAATGCAAAAAAGCAAAATGGCTGTTCAGGGAGGCCTTACAAATAGCTGTGAAAAGAAGAGAAGCAAAAAGCAAAGGAGAAAAGGAAAGATATAAGCATCTGAATACAGAGTTCCAAAGAATAGCAAGAAGAGGTAAGAAAGCCTTCTTCAGTGATCAATGCAAAGAAATAGAGGAAAAGAACAGAATGGGAAAGACTAGAGATCTCTTCAAGAAAATTAGAGATACCAAGGGAACATTTCATGCAAAGATGGGCTCGATGAAGGACAGAAATGGTGTGGACCTAACAGAAGCAGAAGATACTAAGAAGAGGTGGCAAGGATACAGAGAAGAACTGTACCAAAAAGATCTTCATGACCAAGATAATCACGATGGTATGATCACTCACCTAGAGCCAGACATCCTGGAATGTGAAGTCAAGTGGGCCTTAGAAAGCGTCGCTATGAACAAAGCTAGTGGAGGTGATGGAATTCCAGTTGACCTATTTCAAATCCTGAAAGATGATGCTGTGAAAGTGCTGCACTCAATATGCCAGCAAATTTGGAAAACTCAGCAGTGGCCACAGGACTGGAAGAGGTCAGTTTTCACTCCAATCACAAAGAAAGATAATGCCAAAGAATGCTCAAACTACCGCACAATTGCACTCATCTCACATGCTAGTAAAGTAATGTTCAAAATTCTCCAAGCAAGGCTTCAGCAATACGTGAACCGTGAACTTTCAGATGTTCAAGCTGGTTTTAGAAAAGGCAGAGGAACCAGAGATCAAATTGCCAACATCCGCTGGGTCATGGAAAAAGCAAGAGAGTTCCAGAAAAACATCTATTTCTGCTTTATTAACTATGCCAAAGCCTTTGACTATGTGGATCACGATAAATTGTGGAAAATTCTGAAAGAGATGAGCATATCAGACCACCTGACCTGCCTCTTGAGAAATCCATATGCAGGTCAGGAAGCAACAGTTAGAACTGGACATGGAACAACAGACTGGTTCCAAATAGGAAAAGGAGTATGTCAAGGCTGCATATTGTCACTCTGCTTATTTAACTTATATGCAGAGTACATCATGAGAAACACTGGGCTGGAAGAAGCACAAGCTGGAATCAAGATTGCCAGGAGAAATATCAATAACCTCAGATATGCAGAGGACACCACCTTTATGGCAGAAAGTGAAGAGGAACTAAAAAGCCTCTTGATGAAAGTGAAAGAGGAGAGTGAAAAAGTTGGCTTAAAGCTCAACATTCAGAAAACGAAGATCATGGCATCTGGTCCCATCATTTCATGGGAAATAGATGGCGAAACAGTGGAAACAGTGTCAGACTTTATTTTTTTGGACTCCAAAATCACTGCAGATGGTGATTGCAGCCATGAAATTAAAAGATGCTTACTCCTTGGAAGAAAAGTGATGACCAACCTAGATAGCATATTCAAAAGCAGAGATATTACTTTGTCGACAAATGTCCGTCTAGTCAAGGCTATGGTTTTCCAGTGGTCATGTATGGATGTGAGAGTTGGACTGTGAAGAAAGCTGAGCACTGAAGAATTGATGCTTTTGAACTGTGGTGTTGGAGAAGACTCTTGAGAGTCCCTTGGACTGCAGGGAGATCCAACCAGTCCATTCTGAAGGAGTTCAGTCCTGGTATTCTTTGGAAGGAATGATGCTAAAGCTGAAACTCCAGTACTTTGTCCACCTCATTGGAAGAATTGACTCATTGGTAAAGACTCTGATGCTGGGAGGGATTAGGGGCAGGAGGAGAAGGGGACGACAGAGGATGAGATGGCTGGATGGCATCACCAACTCGATGGATGTGAACTCCGGGAGTTGTTGATGGACAGGGAAGCCTGGCGTGCTGTGATTCATGGGGTCGCAAAGAGTTGGACACGACTGAGCGACTGGACTGAACTGATTCCTTTTGAAATATTACTTTTCCAGGGCTGGAAAGAAACTGCAGTCTTCTTTGGTGAAGTCAGGTGAACAGTAAATTCATACTTAGTAAAGTATGACCAGTAGGTCACGAAACCTTCATAGTCCAGTTTCTGGGACCAATTTTATTTATCATGAATACCTCCCTAGATCAAGAGTTGGAATAACTTGGACAGAGTCCAGGAATTGTGGTGGCTCTCCCTTCTGGTACACTTGGGTATGTACAAGTTTTAACACTATCATTTAACCTTCTGTGTAACACCCATAACCCAGTTTTGGTTCAAATCCTGCAGCCGAAATTCTGGTATTACTGCTAGCTCTTCTGTAAATTTCTTTTAATTTTCTGCCATCTATTATCACTTGCATGAAAAAAGAGGCAGGTAGATTATATACAATGTGGGTTCCCATCTCTGTGTCTTTCTCTCCTTTTTTTTTTTTTCAACCTAGAAAAAATAAAACAAGACTTTTTGGGTTAGATAGTATTTTATTTTGTAACAGAAGCCAATATTTGAACAGAATATTCAGTCAGATAAGTTTTGTCCTTTTATGACTTCTATTCTTTAGGACAAAATACTTCTGACATAGTTTACTTCTTTATAAGATGGAAGAACTGCAAAACAGTTTTCTTCTTGTTTTCTTAGTATAATAGAAGTATTGCCAGGTTTGGTTCCTGGGTCTGAAAATATTAGCAGAAAACAACTTCATTGGCTCACTCTGAATGAAAGCATAGCAACTGTTGTTCTCAAAATTTGTTTACCTAGATGGCAGGTTTGAGGTACCATGCATTCATTTTTCTTTCTTTTACAACTATTTGTCAAACTTGATTCAGCTAACATTTATTAAGCCTGTGTCATATGCTAAGTGCCAAAGATATTGGAAGGAAAAAAATGAATAGTATTTCTATTCTCATTGTGCTTATTCTTAGTGGGGTGCACAGACAAGCAGCAAACAAGTAAATACATAATCAGATAAAACCAACAGTATCTCTAATGGATTAACTGTGGGGATGTTAGAAAAAGAGATAAATCGAGGATGACTGTGTGGAATTTAGCTTGAGAAACTGAGTACATCTACAGAGAAAAAGAGAACCAAGGGAGAAGAAGGTGTGGCAACAAGCAGGCCTGGAAGTGAACCAGGAAATCTGTTTTGGATTTATGAAGTGTGAGATGCTTATGATATATCCCGGTAGAGATCTCACAGAGGAAGTTGGATGTACCAGTCCGGAGTTCAGTGTATGGATTGAGGCTGATGACAGGTATTTAGGATGACAGGTATTTAGCTTTGGGATTAGAGGAGGTTCTCTGAATTGGAGACAATAAGCATCTTAAAAACTGCATCTGGGGCTCGCTAACATTCAAGAATCAGGCAGAGGGGCAGACTCGTCAGGGGAAGCACTCACCATTCAGTTCAGTGGTGGAGGTACAAAAAAAAGACATTAACTTGAGTTCTCTGAGAACAGAAAATGTTCTGCTTTATTTTCTCTGAATTCCTAAGGACTTTTCTTACCCCCAAAAAAAGAATGGAGAGACCATGCAGAGTTCCGGGATGAACCAAGAACACTGCTTAACCTAATTCTGTGCATATGAGATCTTATTTGAAAAAAAAAAAATAAAGCTCATAATTAGGTGATAGAAAGACAGGTAAAGAAGTCATTATAACACAGCGTGACTGTTTCTCAAGCAGAATTTTGCACAAAATGCTTTGGGAATGTAAGAGAGGCATAACTCCCTCTGACCTGGGCTATCGCCAGAGGAGGTGATGCTTCAATGGAAGGGATGGATTCTCACCAGACAGGTACATAGGCTGAGAAAGACATCTGCCAAATTATTGACGTGCCACAATTTTGTCATACAGTTTGACCTGGGGTCATTTCTTTCTGGGTGGAGTGAAATTCTCCTCTACAAATTCCTCCTATTTCCCAACTATCACCTCATGTGAAGTGAAGTGTTAGTCGCTCAGTCATGTCCTACTCTTTGCAACTCCATGGACTGCAGCCTGCCTGGCTCCTCTGTCCATGGAATTCTCCAGGTAAGAATGCTGGAGTGGGGAGCCATTCTCTTCTCCAGGGAATTGTCTCAACCAAGGGATAGAATCTGGGCCTCCTGCATTGCAGGCGGATTCTTCACTCTGAGCCACCAGGGAAGTCCATTTTCCACTACATTGACTTATTTTCCACTACAGCTATGTGTGTCTTTAAAAAAAAAAAGAACAACTGATTTAAACATTTATTTAGAGTCTACATTGTGCATGAAATTCTTAGCTTCCATGACGATTTCAAAGGATGGAATAAGAAACAGACATTAGCAGTCGATAACAAGTCAAGCTAAGAGGATGTGTTGCTGTCGTGAATAGCAATGAAGAACTGGTTCTGAGCAGGGATGAGGGAAGGGATGCTGCAGGAGGAAGTGACATTGAGCCAACGAGATAAGAGAGTGGAGTGTGTTTCAGGCCAAGGAAACCGCTTGGGGAGACACAAGGTAACACAGCATTGTGTGGGGGAGGGCACTGAGGTGTGACTATCAGTGTTTGGTGGACGCTCCCGGGAGACTGGCTCAAAGTTTTTTGCGGACAAGTCATGGAGAGTGTAGGGTACAATGCCAGGGAGTTTGGACTTTGCAGGCAAGAGGGATATTCTTTCACAAAGGAGAGAGAATCTATCAGGAGCCCCTGAAATATCAAAGTAGGAGAAAATCTTGGGTAAAGTTGGGGAATTTTCTTATAAATTAAAAAGAGAATGAAATCATTATATCTTGTCTCTATTGAAAAGGGTTTTTTATAAATCACCATCCTAAGTTTAATGTTCTTGCTTGTAGTCCATTAGTATGGGGCTGTGTTTTATTATGTGACCTCAAAGTCCTTTCAGAGATATTTTTGCATCTAAGTCAGGAAAGTAAACCCTTAGCCAGGCCATGGGACTTGGGAGTAAACACAGTGGCGTGATGACACATTGATCTCTTCTCCTCCCTGAAGCTTCCTGAAACATTCACGAAGAAACAGAAGAACAAAGTGATTGAGGACAGTGACAACAGTAGGCAGAATTTAAGTTCCAGTTTTGCTCACCCACATTTCCCTAGAATCCGGCAGACAGTAGGCAAGCAAGTTTTGAACTAGTGAAAAGGTGAGTGAAAAGAATTAAACTGTTTTGCAAGATGAATTGCTAATGAACAAGTGGTAACCAGACATGGTAGAGAAGATATGATTCTAAGCTATGAACCTGCAGAAGGGAAGTGCTGATATTAGCAAGAAAGCTCATGCTCTTTCTTCATGTCCTGCTGCCTCTCTAGGGATGGAGTCGATAATCCTGTAGCAGTTCACTCTTATGCAATTCGCTATGCTCCTTAGATCCAGAAACAGGCGTGCTATGTCCTTGTGGATCTATGTGCTTTGCCCAGTTAGATATTGTCAACCCTATCCAAGAAAAATCCACTGGATGTGGGAAAGCCTTCACATTCAGTCTCAGCCACAAAGAGAGGGAAGCCTTTCAAACTCTTCAGAGCCTGCCCCATGGACTTTGCTCTCCATTTGCAAGAAAATACTCTCACCTTCAGTTTCTGTGTCCTTGAACTAAAGGAAGTTGATGCTGGTCATGCAGGACATTTTCTCTTTTATTCCTCACTTTTGTCTTCCAACAGTTGCAGGTCAAGAAGCAACAGTTAGATAGAACCAGACGTGGAACAACAGACTGGTTCCAAATTGGGAAAGGAGATCATCAAGGCTGTATATTTGTTATCCTGCTTATTTAACTTAGATGCAGAGTACACCATGTGAAATGCCAGGCTGGATGAAGCACAAGTTGGAATCAAGATTTCCAGGAGAAATATCATTAACCCCAGATATGCAGATGACACCACCCTCATGGCAGAAAGCGAAGAAGAATGAAAGAGCCTCTTGATGAAAATGAAAGAGGAGAGTGAAAAAGTTGGCTTAAAGCTCAACTTTCAGAAAATTAAGATCATGGCATCCAGTCCCATCCCTTGCATGGTAAATAGATGGAGAAACAATGGAAACAGTGACAGACTTTATTTTCTTGGGCTCCAAAATCACTGCAGATAGTGACTGCAGTCAAGAAATTAAGACGCTTGCTCCTTGGAAGAAAAGCTATGACAAACCATTAGACAGCATATTAAAAAGCAGAGACATTACTTTGTTGACAAAGGTCCATATAGTAAAAGCTATGATTTTTCAAGTAGTCATGTATGGATGTGAGAGCTGGACTATAAAGAAAGTTGAGCACCATAGAATTGATGCTTTTTAACTGTGGTGTTGGAAAAGACTCTTGAGAGTCCCTTGGACTGCAAGGAGATCAAATGAGTCCATCCTAAAGGAAGTCAGTCCTGAATATTCATTGGAAAGACTGATGCTGAAGCTGAAACTCCAATACTCTAGCCACCTGATGTGAAGAACTGATTCACTGGAAAAGACCCTGATGCTGGGAAAGATTTAAGGCAGGAGGAGAAGGGGACAACAGAGGATGGGATGGTTGGATGGCATCACTGATGTGATGGACATGAATTTGAGCAAGCTCCGGGCTTTGGTGATGGACAGGGAGGCCTGGCGTGCTGCATTCCATGGAGTCGCAAATGAGTGGAACATGACCGAGTGACTGAACCGACTGATTGTCCTCCAAAATATTAAAACTATGGTTCTCCTGTGAGGGTTAAACTAGTAAGGCACATACATAATACATTTGATTGTCTATTTATAGAAGAAATTAGAAAGATATCCTGTAAATGGACAGCTGAGTGAGGTGGTAATAATGGAGGGAAGATATTGGTGAGCTGGTCTGGAGTGTAACTGACTCAAGACAGGAAAGCCTGATGAAGTGAATCTATGAGATCTGGATTCAAATCCCTGCCAACCTTTGGTGACATTGTTTGATCCTTTTATAGGAATCTGGTTTTTTCATCCATTAGAAGAAGATTGTTGATACGTCTCTAGGGTTGTGTGCTGATTAATGAGATGATACCTCCCATGAACACTATGAAAAGGCAGAATGATAGGATACTGAAAGAGGAACTCCCCAGGTCAGTAGGTGCCCAATATGCTGCTGGAGATCAGTGGAGAAATAACTCCAGAAAGAATGAAGGGATGGAGCCAAAGCAAAAACAATACCCAGCTGTGGATGTGACTGGTGATAGAAGCAAGGTCTGATGCTGTAAAGAGCAAAATTGCATAGGAACCTGGAATGTCAGGTCCATGAATCAAGGCAAATTGGAAGTGGTCAAACAGGAGATGGCAAGAGTGAACGTCGACATTCTAGGAATCAGCAAACTAAAATGGACTGGAATGGGTGACCATTATATCTACTACTGCGGGCAGGAATCCCTCAGAAGAAATGGAGTAGCCATCATGGTCAACAAAAGAGTCCGAAATGCAGTACTTGGATGCAGTCTCAAAAATGACAGAATGATCTCTGTTCGTTTCCAAGGCAAACCATTCAATATCACAGTAATCCAAGTCTATGTCCTGACCAGTAATGCTGAAGAAGCTGAAGTTGAATGGTTCTATGAAGACTTACAAGACCTTTCAGAACTAACATCCAAAAAAGATGTCCTTTTCATTATAGGGGACTGGAATGCAAAAGTGTAAAGTCAAGAAACACTGGGGATAACAGGCAAATTTGGCCTTGAAATACGGAATGAAGCAGGGCAAAGGCTAACAGTTTTGCTAAGAGAACGCACTGGTCATAGCAAACACCCTCTTCCAACAACACAAGAGAAGACTCTACACATGGACATCACCAGATGGTCAACACTGATTTCAGATTGGTTATATTCTTTGCAGCCAAAGATGGAGAAGCTCTATACAGTCAGCAAAAACAAGACCGGGAGCTGACTGTGGCTCAGATCATGAATTCCTTATTGCCAAATTCAGACTGAAATTGAAGAAAGTAGGGAAAACCACTAGATCATTCAGGTGTGACCTAAATCAAATTCCTTATGATTATGCAGTGGAAGTGAGAAATAGATTTAAGGGACTAGATCTGATAGATAGAGTGCCTGATGAACTATGGACAGAGGTTCGTGACATTGTACAGGAGACAGGGATCAAGACCATCCCCATGGAAAAGAAATGCAAAAAAGCAAAATGGCTGTCTAGGGAGGCCTTACAAATAGCTGTGAAAAGAAGAGAAGCAAAAAGCAAAGGAGAAAAGGAAAGATATAAGCATCTGAATACAGAGTTCCAAACAACAATAGCAAGAAGAGATAAGAAAGCCTTCCTCAGCAATCGATGCAAAGAAATAGAGGAAAACAACAGAATGGGAAAGACTAGAGATCTTTGGAAGAAAATTAGAGATACTAAGGGAACATTTCATGCAAAGATGGGCTCGATAAAGGACAGAAATGGTATAGACCTAACGGAAGCAGAAGATATTAAGAAGAGGTGGCAAGAATACATAGAAAAACTGTACAAAAAAGATCTTCATGACCAAGATAATCATGATGGTGTGATTCACCTGGAGCCAGACATCCTGGAATGTGAAGTCAAGTGGGCCTTGGAAAGCATCACTACAAACAAAGCTAATGGAGGTGATGGAATTCCAATTGACCTATTTCAAATCTTAAAAGATGATGCTGTGAAAGTGCTACACTCAATATGCCAGCAAATTTGGAGAACTCAGCAGTGGCCTCAGGACTGGAAAAGGTCAGTTTTCATTCCAATCCCAAAGAGAGGCAATGCCAAAGAATGCTCAAACTACCACACAATTGCATTCATCTCACACGTTAGTAAAGTAATGCTCAAAATTCTCCAAGCAAGGCTTCAGCAATACATGAACCATGACCTTCCAGATGTTCAAGCTGGTTTTAGAAAAGGCAGAGGAACCAGAGATCAAATTGCCAACATCCGCTGGATCATGGAAAAAGCAAGAGAGTTCCAGAAAAACATCTATTTCTGCTTTATTAACTATGCCAAAGCCTTTGACTGTGCGGATCACAATAAACTGTGGAAAATTCTTCAAGAGATGGGAATATCAGACCACCTGACCTGCTTCTTGAGAAACCTATATGCAGGTCAGGAAGCAACAGTTAGAACTGGACATGGAACAACAGACTGGTTCCAAATAGGAAAAGGAGCACATCAAGGCTGTATTTTGTCACCTTTCTTATTTAACTTTTATGCAGAGTACATCATGAGAAACACTGGGCTGGAAGAAGCACAAACTGAAATCAAGATTACTGGGAGAAATATCAATAACCTCAGATATGCAGATGACACCACCCTTATGGCAGAAAGTGAAGAGGAGCTAAAAAGCCTCTTGATGAAAGTGAAAGAGGAGAGTGAAAAAGTTGGCTTAAAGCTCAACATTCAGAAAACTAAGATCATGGCATCTGGTCCCATCACTTCATGGGAAATAGATGAGGAAACATTGGAAACAGTGTCAGACTTTATTTTTGGGAGGTCCAAAATCATTGCAGATGGTGATTGCAGCCATGAAATTAAAAGACGCTTACTCCTTGGAAGGAAAGTTGTGACCAAGCTAGACATCGTATTAAAAAGCAGAGACATTACTTTGCCAACAAAGGTCCGTCTAGTCAAGGCTATGGTTTTTCCAGTGTTCATGTATGGATGTGAGTGTTGGACTGTGAAGAAAGCTGAGCACCGAAGAATTGATGCTTTTGAACTGTGGTGTTGGAGAAGACTCTTGAGAGTCTCTTGGACTGTAAGGAGGTCCATCCAATCCATCCTAAGAGAGATCAGTCTAGGTGTTGATTGGAAGGACTGATGTTGAAGCTGAAACTCCAATACTTTGGCCACCTCATGCAAAGAGTTGACTCATTGGAAAAGACCCTGATGCTGGGAGGGATTGGGGGCAGAAGGAGAAGGGGATGATGGAGGATGAGATGGCTGGATGGCATCACCGACTATATGGACATGAGTTTAAGTGAACTCCGAGGGTTGGTGATGGACAGGGAGGCCTGGCGTGCTGCAGTTCATGGGGTCGCCGAGAGTCAGACACGACTGAGCGACTGAACTGGACTGAACTGACCTGTAAAGTATTTAGCACAGTGCTGTAGTGCATTTGGCAAGTGGATCTGAATAAAGCTGAAAAAAGGACAACAAAGGACAAAATTTGTTGCTGCTCTTCTAACTCATCCAGAGATCAAAGATGCTGAATAAGAAGGAAAAGAACATTCCCTGGAGAGGTGACCCTGCATGGGACAGATAGAGCTCCTCAGGATTTCCTCTGCTCCCTGGGGAGCTCCCCTTCCTGGCTCTCCATTTCCTACTCCATGTACTTATCAAAACGGCTCTGTGGTAAATCATTTAGTTTTCAGATTTTCTGATGCTTAGAAGAGGGAACTCTCAATATTGGATTCCACTCTTTGGGTTATTGAACAAAGAGTGTTTCCATTCTAAATGCATGAATTTCTATTTTGATTTACACATTTAGTTTTGTGTGAGTTTAATTCATGTACCGTGCTGCGCTTAGTCACTCAGTCGTGTCTGAGCATTTTTGACCCACGGATCGTAGCCTGCTAGGCTCCTCTGTCCATGGGGATTCTCCAGGCAAGAATACTGGAGTGGGTTGCCATGCCCTCCTCCAGGAGATCTTCCCAGCTCCGGGATCGAACCCAGGTCTTCCACATTACGGGTGGATTCTTTACCATCTGAAACACCAGGGAAGCCCAAGAATACTGGAGTGGGTAGCTCATCTCTTCTCCAGGGGATCTTCCCCATCCAGGAATCGAACCGGTGTCTCCTGCATTCCAGGTGGATTCTCTACTGGCTGAGCCACCAGGGTCGCTCACGTGACTCACTCTATAATCTTGGTCTTATGTGGAAGTGAACTCAACAAGGGACCTCCTATGTGGAGTCATGTTGTTTTCTCACGATGTTCCTGTTTCATCCCTCTCCTTCACCTTTCCAGGGATGACCCTCTATATCCTCATGGCACCGATCTCTCTCTGTAGATCACTCCCCATTTGTCCTGTCCTGTTCTGTGGCCCGTCTGGTGTCTGGAGCCCTCTCTGTACCACATCCCGTCTCGATACAGGGTGGCAGCTCTTCCTAGGTCTCCTTTGACTGTGGGGGGATCAGTGATCCAAAGAGACGCACTGAGCCCAAATATGTCTGATCTTCCCAGAATACGAATACATTTGGCAGATACTTTCATGCCTACTTGCCTTAAGGGGCTAATTTCGTCTGGAATTAAGGTAGTTTTCTCATGCTGGGAAGAGGGTACAGTTCCTGCCCCTGGCTCTCTGAAGGTTCTCTTTCTGAGGCTCAGAGCCTATTCATTATTGCTAGCATAACTTTCCAAAATTTCCATTTTACTTTCCTACATCAGTGACTGTGATTCTGCCAGAGGGTCTGAGGTCAACTGTCTGGGAAATAAGAAATCTCCCAGCTTCACTGAAGTGTCGGCATTGTCCCCTATCTCCAGCCAGCTAGTTCTTTTGGACAGTACTGAAATTAGTTGCAGATATTGGAATTTTATTCTTCTATTATATTTTTCTCAGGGTAAGTCAACTTCTTCCATTAGCATTCCCCTCCCCCAACCGCGACCAGCCTTTGACTACCTTGAATCCTAAATGTCTGTTCTCACTGAATTATTTTCTGGCTAGGCACAAAGATAGATATGTTTTATCTCCAAGTTTCCCCCCGCCCCCATTTCTCTGCTGTTTTTGAGGTATTATTTTCTTGCAATAAAAATTTCCCATTTAGGTACATGGTTTGGTGAATATCTGTAATCATTGTACAGTTGTGTAACCCATCACTGCAATCTAGATGCAGCAATTTCTTTACCCTACAAAGTTCCCTTTTTCTGCTGCTTTTGTTGGCCATGTCCTGCAGCGTGTGGAACTGCTCTGACCAGGGGTTGAACCTGTGCCCCCTGTATTGGGAGGGCAGAGTCTTAATCATCGGATCACCAGGGAAGTCTCTCTGCTGCTTTTTAAAGATGGCTAAACATACCTGGAAATGCCATTTACCTCATCCACAGAGTTCTTTCATAGAGAAATATTTTAGGGGAAATTTTATTTAAAAGCTTTAATCTGGATGAAACGTTTAAAGTTCTGACTTTGGGAGACTTCTAGGTCTGAAGTTCCAGTTTTTTTCTCTAAGCTTCTTCTCTCAGATAACAGCCGCATTTGTTATCTTTATCTACTGTCGATGTAGAATATTTTCATAAATGGCAGATGTCCTGCTCAAAGACGAAACCACTGGTGTTATCTCCTCCTCATCCCTACCAGTTGCCGTTTTAACAGTTCTTAGCCTCACAATTCATCCGTTAATGTCTAGTCTTTCCCGAGTCAATGAACTGAATGGAATGCCACATATCTCAGCAGCTTTGGAAACTGTGCTGTCCAAAAAGTGATAAGCTAGTTTCAGTTCCTCACAGGGTCTCTTTCATTCCATTGAGCATTTCAACTCTTCCTTCACCAAGTAAACAGACGTGTTGCTTTTCCCAAGCTTCTTTAATTGCATACCGATATCTATCCATGATGATCATATACGATCTTAGTACAGAAATTACACCACACTGGATCTCTGTTTCCATTCATTCATTTATTCATTCGTTAATCAACAAGCATTCAATATGCCTCACTATGTGCCTTACACGACTCATAGCATCAGACCCTTTTGCACTTTAAAATATCATCTAATTTGGCCCTTAAAACAACACTGATTTTACATTTGGGAAAACTAGATGATTTGCCTAAGGAAACTGATGGTCAATAAATGATACTCTTGTAACTCGAAATCTGATTCTCTCCAATTGCCAAGATCATACTCCTTCCTGAGTGCTAAGTTGGTTGTGTTACATGTGTGTGATATTACCCTGGACGTATACAGTAGGATTTGGCTCATGAGTCTGAAGTTCAGTTGAGAGGTCTGAAGCCAAAGTAGGGATTTAGGACTCATGACACATGGATGGTCTTGGAAGCTATGTATATAGACAGACTGCCAGTAGAGCAGGGAGAGCTGAAACCAAAAGAAGAGATCCAACTAGAATCATAGCCCAGGCATGGTCTAGTTAGGACTTTCCACACTCCTCCGGACTCCAAGTATTCATACAACTTCTTGTCCCTCTTGGCTAATCTTCATGTTACTATAGAAAACCCAGTCACACCATTGTCCCTTCCTATTCCTCTGTTGGTCTGAGGGACACTTGTTTTAAAAGCTCAGGGCTCTGTTTCCACACATGCAAGGGAAGGAGGAGGATGACCTGTTGGGTGTCCGTCCTCTACAGTCCCTGCCTGTGCCTAGATTTCGAGTCTGATTTACTGACTATTCACCCATCCACTCGTAGCTCAGCTGGTAAAGAATCCGCCTGCAATGCAGGAGACCCTGGTTTGATTCCTGGGTGGGGAAGATCTGCTGGAGAAGGGATAGGATACTCACTCCAACATTCTTGGCCTTCCCTGGTGGCTCAGCTGGTTAAGAATCCACCTGCAATGCCGGAGACCTGAGTTCGATCCCTGGGTTGGGAAGATCCCCTGGAGAAGGGAAAGGCTACCCGCTCCAGTATTCTGGCCTGGAGAATTCCGTGGACTTTACAGTCCATGGGGGTCACAAAGGGTCAGACATGACTGAGCGGCTTTCACTTTCAGTTCACTTTTCACCCATCCACTCAGCCACTAGGGGTCTGTTGTAAGCTTGGTTTCTCTCCCCAGCATCCTTCGCCATTGCCCAAGAAACCTTTTTATGACCTAAGAAAGTGTATCTCTTCTCCCTGATTTAAATATAAATGACTGAAATGTATCAGGAGGTTCAGTTCTGTGAAACAAAGTGTGGAACCTCAAAACAGGAAGTACAGATTTTGGACCCTAGTTTGCTCATAATTCAGCCAGAGTCTGCTGGTTTGTTCCTCCTCCTGAAGCCCTTCCCCCAACTTTGCTCCCTCTTCCTCAGTATTGGTTTCCAGGTTCCACTTCAATTCTATTTTCAGAAAGTTTAGGGTTCTCCCTCCAACTCATTCCAGTGGGACGCCTAGATCTATTCTGCATTGGTTTGGGACTGATGAGAAGCTAATAGTTGAAGACTGCTTTCACTTTGGTAGATCATACTTCAGACTCCCGTGGTTCACTAAGTAAGCTGTTTGTCCCACCCAAAAGTACCACATATATTCAGAGATGGTTAAATGTATTTATTATCTTAAGGAGACCAAGGGTCAGGTAGATCCTCAACCCATAACTGTGCTATACACATAGTTAATATTCATCCTGGTGAGAACTTGGTAAAATAGAAAATAGGTTTGTATTTCCTTAGAAAGACGTGGGTTAGATATTTAGGAGAACTTTTGACCCTAAGGAGGAGCGAAACTTCTTCACACAAGGGGATTGTGGCAGTCCTTGCTGATATTTTTATTTTTTAAAGAAAGGAAAACAAATTACTTTCCAAAGATAGTTCAGATGCTATCCTGCCTGGAGGAAGGGCAATGGGCTAAATGACTTCTCAAGGTCTTTCTTAACCCAAGGATTTTTATAACCACTCATCCAGAAAGTGTGCTCCTTGAGTAAAAATCAGCTAGCTGCCCTTTTCCAAGGAAGAACTCGAAGACATTGACTCTCTGCAGGTGATCTATCTGTGATAAGTCCCTGTGATATATCGGCTCAGTACCTTCAACAACAGTAACTTCTCACAGATGCCAGAATCTTCTATCGTTAGTATAAGACAATGTCCATTTTCCCCAGATACCTAAGTGATTCTCACGCAACTCTGAGCAAGTCAAGAGATTCGGTGCTAATTATCTGCCTGGGTGGCCCTGTATCCTGAGCGCCTGGGGGAAATAGCTGAGTCTATCCCTTTTGGCTGAGGAAGAAGCACTAAGTGTTGGTGGTGAAAGGGCTGTGTTAGGGATTGAGGAACTTGAGTCTGGGACTAGATCAGCCCCTGACTAACTGTGCTTCTGACTAACAAGTTCTGACTTGTAACTGACTTAGTAACTGAATTGTTCTGACTTAGTAACTGACTAACAAGTTCTGTGCTTCTTTAGACCTCATGACAAGGAGCTTAAGGGTGCAGATCCTGGAGCCCTGCTGGGTCCACCACTTAGTAACTGGATAACCTTGCCCAAGCTAATGAAACCCTTTCAACTCAGTTCACAGTTTTGCCTTCCTTGTAATTTTGATGAGAGTGCCTACTTTACAGAAGCATGTGGTAGTCAGTCAGTCATGTCCAACTCTTTGTGATCTGTGGACTGCAGCCTGGCAGGCTCCTCTGTCCATGGAATTTTCCAGGCAAGAATACAGGAGTGGGTAGCCATTCCCTACTCCAGGGAAACCTTCTTGACCTAGGGATGGAATCCGGGTCTCCTGCATTGCAGGCAGATTCTTGACCCTCTGGGCCACCAGGGAGTCCCTGAAGAAGGAAGGGCTAAAGAAGATAGCTGATGTCTCATGCGTAGTCAGTTGCCTCATAAGTACTCACTACCTGTTAGATGTGGTCATTAGTTTAGTTGTCTTATTTGCGAAACAAGGAGATTGGGTGAAGATAGACCTTTTTTTCAGTTTGAGAGTCCGTGAGTCAAATATTGCTTATTCTACAGTGGCGTCTATTTCATTTTCTTTTCCCATCTTCTTTCACTGAGTGTTCTTACCATTTCCGTCAACCACAAGGTCAGTTGTTATGTTGCCTGCTGTGCTGAACTCCCTCCTTCCCTTAGCACACAGCCCCTGCCGTTCCGCTTGCTTCTCAGCTGGGTGGTCCTGTGTTTGATGAAGGGCGCTGTCAGGCCTACAAGTGTTCATCCTCCTCCCCCCTGGCCATTAATCCCGTCAAGCGCTGAGCAATGGTGTTGCCAAACCTTCCTCTCCTGTGAGCAGTCTGCGAGACAGCCTGACATTCACAAGTTCCGGAGCTTTTTTTTCCTCCCCTGAAACAAAGTCATCTCCAAACTTTTACATTATAGATCATCCCGAAGCTTTATTTTCACCATCACTGAGCTGGAAAGGGGACTAAGATATCTCATATTTCCCGCTTCCTCAAAATCAGGCATCTCAAATAAAACTCCTTTTGATTCGCATCTTTTCCATTTGCTCTCCTAGTGCTCAAAGGAGAATGAGACTCTGCCTTTTGATTTTCAGTGCTTTGTCAATTTTCCAGTGGCTGCCAGCCCAAGAGTGGTGGGGGAGAAGCTTTAGCACTTCCCTTCTAGTAAGGACGTGATGGCGGCAGCTCTGTCCTCAGGTAGCCGGGCACCCTGGGTGTTCTCTCAGTGCCAGTTTTGCTAAGACCCCAGGATGAGTTTGACTAAATAGCTTTTGCAACAGTAAAGTCAGTGTAGTGGTCTGGGAACTAAATTTTCTAAGTAGCGTATGTGGCTACGGTACATCGTAGATGGGGTAGGCAAGGACTCTCCAAGCTGTCTTGAATTTCCAGCTCTTCCAGACCCCTCCTGTGCTTTCAGGATAATTTAACCCTCCAGTCACTGTAGGAATGTCATCAAATGTCCTAATTTACAGAAAGGTGCTAATAATTTATTGTGTTGACCTTATCAAGGGCATTTGCCATTTGAATGAGGACCAGATGAAAAGGGCACTTAACCTTCAATATGCTTCTCTAATGATGCAATTTCCGGCAGTCTACCAGCTGATTGAGGGGAAATATATTCACTCCTGAGTGTTTCCCTGGTGTTTCTCTAATCTCAAATCACACATGTAAGGTAGCCATGTGGCTCTAATTATATTGTAGCCTCATTTTATACACACATACACGCATGCACACACCTGCCTTGGGTTGGGTTCTCTTTCCAGCCTGCCACCATCCCGTGTGCCTGGCAGTGACCCAGTGACCCAGACTGGCAAGAACTTTTTGTTCTGCTACTGAGGATTTTAAGCTTTGCTCTTCCTTCCCTGTAAACATTTTAGACTTTGGTTTTTATTCTACTCGGCTTGTCACTGAAGAAAGGGAGAAATTTACTTGGTAGGCATGTTTATTGTTTTTAAATTAAGTTGAGGGGCTTCCCTGGGGGTCCAGTGGTTAAGACTCCATGCTCCCGATCCAGGGAGTCTTAGGTTCTATCCCTGGTGCAGGAATTAGGTTTTACTTGCTGCAACTAAGACCCGGTGAGCCAAATAAATAAATATTGAAAATAAAAAATTTTAAAAATGTGTGAAAGTCAGTCATGTCCAACTCTTTGCAACCCCATGAACTATACAGTCCACGGAATTCCCCAGGTCAGAATACTGGAGGGGATAGCCATTCCCTTCTCCAGAAGAATCTTCCCAACACAAAGACTGAACCCAGATCTCCTGAATTGCAGGCGGATTCTTTACCAGCTGAGCCACCAGGGAAGCCCAAGAATTCTGGAGTAGTTAGCCTGTCCCTTTTCCAGCGGATCTTCCCAACCTAGGAATTGAACCAGGGTCTCCTGCATTGCAGGCAGATTCTTATCAACTATGCTATGAGGGAAGCCCAATAAAACGAAGCTTAAAAAAAAATTAAATTGACACCCTCCTTTTATCTTTTTCCCTCTGAACCACCTACTTCCATATGTTTTCACTGCATTTCTGCTTCTTAATTTACTTTCTTGCTTTTTACATCATACCTCTCCTTTCTTCCCTCTTTCTCTTCTTCTTTCTCTCCCACCCCCGTGTGCATACACAGTCGCTTTCTTGGTTGGATCACCTTTTTTTCATAGAAATAATCCCTCCTGTCGTGTTCTATAAGCTCTGATGCTCTAATGAAGTTGTTTGATGAGTTATTTGGTGACTGTTACCCCATATGAAGCACTTGCTTTTCATGGTTGGAGAGGATTTCCTAGATCCCGAGGTTCTTCTCGGTTCCCGTCCTTTGTGCTTGGCAGTTTCAGTTGAGGGGTTATTGACTCCTACCCTGGGAGTTATTCTAATGGAGAGTAACTACTCGAGACAGAGAACTTTGGCTAACCTTATTAACTTAGTTAACTTGGCAATGCTCAAAGGTAGAGTAATCCAGCTTTTGTGGGGCCTAAAGCTAATACAAGAAAATGTAGTTAACACTACAAATAAAAGATTATATGCGGGGCATTAAAGGGGACCCATGCAAATGAAGGACCGGAAGCTCAAGCTTCATGAATATCATGATAAATCTGTTGGTTGGCCAAAAAGTTCGTTAGCTTGGTGAATATATTGTTCAATAAATTGCTTCATGAAAATGAAAAATGTGTCTTCTATTTTTACTTGAAACTGAATGAACTTTTTGGCTAACCCTGTATTTCTTCTGAAGTGGCATCCTCATTGCATGATCCTGAAGTAGTTGCTCCTCCAAAAGTCCTGTTTGGTTTGTTGCAGTTCTTTAAGATGCCTCCACTGTCCAAATGCCGTGTGGTCACTTACACGTATGTATTAGAGATTTGCCACCTGGCTTCTGAGCCCACTGTTCAGGCCACCGCATGGTTGGACCCTGTCACATTTGTTCCTCCCTCATGCTTTTGGTTCCAGCTTTTGGCCCCTCAGGTCTTGGTCTCCCTTTCTATGCATTCTTCAATCCGATTCTTTTTTGGATAGGATTGTTTCTTTTTGAACTGGATTAAATTGCCCTACAGTTTTGACTTGGATAGGGATTCCAGTTGAACTTTCGGTCCCAAGGAAACCAAACTCCACCCAAGTCCATTGTCTGAGGGCAGTAACTAACTAGGCTTGATCTGATTGTTTGGATAGGAGTGGAGGAGAGGTTTCAGACAGTTACCCAGCTTTAGTTCCATCCATAATGAATCCAGTTCAAGCCCTTGACTTGGCTCCATCAATCTCTTTAATCTTATCAGATCCTTCCACCGTAAGAGAAAAAAATATTGGCTTTTCCCCTGTAACAAATACAGAAATTATACAATGCAAGAATAAAACATCTAAGGTTGCATCTTGCAATGTCAGTATGCCCAGGGCACTCTGGGAGCACAGGGGAAGAGAACTGGAGTTATTCTAAGGATTCTGGAAGTTTTCCATGAAGAGGTCACAGAAGACCATGAATGACAAGTCAACCAGGTCTTTAGAAAAATGGAATCCACTGATCGGGGTGGTACCTTCACCAGCTTCTGCTTTCAGAAATCTCCTCCTAGTAGCTAATGGAATCTGGGTTGAAGGAAAGCCATACTACAGCAGGAAAAATAGTTGTTCAAACACTTCAGTACAACTGAGACACTAAGACCATGTTGGCAAGAACAAAGAAGAGGCAAAGGAGAAAAGAGGATGGAGTCAATATTCAGGAAATAAATTGAGTAGTACTGAATAATTCAAAGCTTGAAATTCTACATTGCAGTCTGGCAAGACCATACAAGAATGGCGTCTTTCCCATCCACCTTGCTCTTCTTGTCTTTTTTCTAGCTTGACAGAAAGAAGATGGGGGAGGAATGGTGTATTTCATGTTTTGTACAATGGACTGTGTTCATTTAGTAAGTTGTGTTACCAAATATAGCCTGGGGCAGGTCAGATGAGTGAAGGAAACTCTACTCAGAGGGACCCCAAATGCTAATCAGCTACAGACCTCACTCAGCTGCTATGGCCCTGGGGGGCTCCCCACCGGTCTTTCTTGCCCAGCTGTTCTGTCTGGGTTGGCTTTCTCTCTCAGGCTGCTGATTTAAGGGGGTGTCCTTGCCTTTCACTAGTGTTTGCAATGGGTGAGACTTGGACTCTAGAGTCTGAGACACACTGTAATTCACAAAGCTTGTGGGTTTCACTGGATGATGCTCAGATATATAAAGCCTTTCCTGAAAACCAAGGCCTCCCGGATTCTAATCAGACAGGCCTGATTTCTCTCCTTCCAGTGGCTTTTATGACCCATCTTTGCCTGAGATGACAAAGTTCCTCATTGTCCACCAAAAGGTAAAAATCTGGAAGAGGCGATTCAATTTCACAGCTCATAAAGTTATACGTCCACTTCTTGCACTTTTTCTGCTTGTTTGTTACGGCAGAAAACTTCTGAGTATTTTGTCGCTGGGTAGAAACTCTTTTATCCTGCATGCTTCTTCTGCTTCCTGCCACCCTTTCTCCTCACTCTGGCCTTGCTTGTGTCTCATTCTCTTCCTTACCTAAGAGATCCCTAAAGTCAAGCCTCACTGCTTCCTGGCAAATGAAAACGATCTGCCTGTTGCCAAGGCTGGAGATGTATTCCTTCTGAGTGATGGGATTTGTGGGGGAGGGAAGGGCAGAGGATGTAGGAAGGGCAGACGCTTCCTTTTCTGAGTAGCACTTGGAATAACTGTAGAGGTCTTTGCTTGTTCCCTTGGCTCCCTGAGTTTTACATACAAAGATTCAGTGTTTTCATCTTGAATACAGTAAAAATATAGTTCCACGCGTTTATTGTTCCCTTGTCTCCTTTAAACCTGCGGTGGAGGCGTGTTTCACAATGTCAGCCTAGCATACAGCCCCTCGAGGGAGCTGCCTTCGGTCTCTCTCGTGACTTCTTGCCCTCTTGGTCATGGCTGATTGAACCAGCAGCAAACTCCTGACAAGAGATAGCCAGGCTACTCACTCCCTAGCTTGGAACTTGCAAAATCTGGGCCAATCAGATACATTGTTTTGAGAATTTGGGTTTCCCTCATCACTTTATTATGAAACATGTCAAACGTTAAGAAAAATTTAAAGAATTATACATTAAATATCTATAAGCCTACTGCTGAATTCTACACTTAACATTTTACTTGATTTCTCAATTATCTATGCATCGCAACATTCTTCTAGTGATCCTTTAATACATATTATTTCTCAAGCATGTCAAAGTATATTGCAGGCATCACTATATGAAGAGACACAAGGATCTGGAGACTGTGGTTGATTGGTGGAGAGTATTGGAGTTGGAAGGTCATGTAGACCAGGGGATGGAGGTGACTGAGTTCGAATCCTGAACAACTGGTAAGTGATGGATCCTGTTTGTGGAGAGGAGATGGAGCAGGAGTGTGTCGACTTTGAAAATAGTCACAACCTAGCAGTTGAGGTCCCTGGGGTTGCAAAGGGTTGGACACAACTGAGCGGCTGAACTACAAAAAAGGTGAGAGTTATTAATATGTTTTCTTGGGTGAGAATTTGTAGGACTTCAAGCCTGAGAGACAGCATCTCAAGAAACCCTGAGAAAACTGTTCCAAAGAGGCAGCGGGGGGAGTCAGATTATATAGAAGCTTGCAACAAGGGGCACATATACTGAACATCAAAAGATTATTGTTAATTAAGGAAAACCAAGGTAAAGAACTGGCCTGCCAACGCAGGAGATGTAAGAGAGGTGGGTTCAACTCCTGGGTTGGGAAGATTCCCCTGGAGAAGAGCACGGCAACCCACTCCAGTATTCTTGCCTGAAGAATCCCACGGACAGAGGGCCTGATAGGCTATGGTCCATACGGTTACAAAGAATCAGACATGACTAAAATGACTTAGCATGCATGCATGGAAGGAAAACCAGATATCTCAAGGAAGTTAGCACTTTTCTATGCATGAGAAGGTATAAGGGTCTGGACTTACTGGAATCATTTCTTTCATATGCATCTCAGCTACCTGGGACCAGCATCCTGTGATTTAATTATTCACATCCTATTTCCTTGTTCACTGTAAGGAGTGATGGCAACTTGTGGCAACAGCTCATTGGCTGCCGGATAGCAGACATGGTTCTTTCTGGGCTCAGAAATTCACCTCTGGAGGGCCAGGACCCCTGATGACTGTGCCATCCCTGTTTATTGACATGGCAGGAAACACTACATTTTATAGGTGTATGGAAAGTGGAGGCCTGTGGCTGCTTTGGGGCACTGAGATGCTGAGAGAAATTACGGCAGTTTGGAAGCTTTTCCAGTACCCAGTGATAATTCCCAGAGGACCCAGCTGTATTTATTCTGAAATTTGGGGGCTTTGGATACAATGAGATTTCCAGGTCCTTCATAAAACCTCTTCTTATTTGAGCTAGCTTCTGTACCTGGCCACCTAAAGACTCCCACTTTAAATACCCTGTCTGTTTCAGCACATAGTCACTGGGCTACTGCGATGGTCCAGTGAGCTTTAGGTCTGCTGAGGACACAGCTACCTCCAATACCTTGGCCCCACGACCTGCCAGGCAGTCAACACTTGCTCTTCTTTTAGTGGCCCACCTCTGTGAAGCCTTCCCTGACTGGCCAAAGCAGAAGAGATCAATCTCCCACTTATGCTCCTAGAGAACTTTGGGTTTATGCAGACTGTACTGATCTCAACATTGTACCCCAGTTATTATTTTATGTGTCGGAGTCCTCTGTAAACTATGAACCACAATGAAGATGATATTGTCATTTTCGTATAACCATGAATTTACAGATTATCGGTCCACAGTAGTCCTGCAATAAATGTAGCAGAGCTGATGTAATTTTTCTTCCATTGGTATGACCTGGAAAACCTTCTGGGCTTCTTCTGCTAGAAGATTATAGCAACCATGGAAGTGCATTACCCAGATCTCCTTCCAGGAGAGAAGCCCCCACAATGAGTGCAGTGAGCCAACATTCCCCAGTTGCAGTGTTTTGGAGTCTGTTGCGGTGTGTCCTCCAGCCTCAAGGCCAATGACGGAGCACAGGGGTATGTGTGTGGGTAAAGTAATAATCTAGCCTTTACTGCCCAACAGGGGGCTGGCCAGAGCTGAGCCTCTGGCCAGCCTGAGCCTCTGGCCAGTCTGAGCCTCTTCCTACCTAATCTTCCTTCCTTTCCTCTCTCCTTTCAGTGGTGATGGACCTACCTCTTTGCTTATTCCTGGTTCCCTGTTCCAGTATCTTTCAGAGGTATTATCCCAAATAAATCTCTTGTGTTTTTGACTCCATCTGCGTGTCTTTGAAAACTCAAGCTGACACAGTCATTCTCGGAAGTTGTCAGAAAGAGTCAGGCGGTAGGATGGAGTTTGCAAATGGATCCCCGACCACCATCTGACTGTCCAAAGGATCCAAACCAGAGTGGTATGTGGCTCACAGACAGTTCTTGCCACAAAACAGCGGTCCAACTGGTTGAACTCCCACTACTTGTAACTCATAAATGTCCCACTGGAAGGAATACCCTTCTTAGTGTGATGGTTCAGGCACTGGGAAGGTAGAAGGGAGCAATGTACATGGGACAGTGGACTTGGCTGGCTGTTACCGAGTTGCCTTAACTCCCTGCAGGGGAAATGAAAAACTAAGAGTAGTCTACAAACAGCTGAAATATAAGAGCCTTTTGGTAACTTAGAAAAGTCACTATCTCCTAGAGCAGATGGTAAGGTTCAGCTGAGGAGCAAACGCAGGTTCTGGTAGGTAGGGTCACAGAACTTATGATGTTGGCTCCTCAGCCAGGACCCAGGTAAGGAAGGCCCTAGTTGGGAAAACCTTTGAAACCCTTACATATGGTTACAGGGACATCTGGGTGGATGTCATGGAGACTGTACCCCTGCAGACTCTTGAACCTTTGAAGCATGGAGAGGTGAACTACTTCTACCTAATAAGAGCTGGCACTTTTCCTGTTTTGGAAGACACTGCAGAGGGCTTCCTCCCACAAAGCAACAGGTACCCATGTAAGGAGTTTCCTGGACTTTCATTCCCAGTCTTCAGGCCAACTATCGGGGTTAAACTTCAGCACAACATACCTGGGTAAGCATTGAGCCTTATAGGGAAGGGAAGAGACTATATCTCAGAGAAGATGCAAAAATCAGACCGCACTTCTCAGCAGAAGCCAGAGGAAGCCATGGAGATGAATATTGAAGGTGCTCAGGTGCTGAAACATAAGACTGGAAAAGAAATGTTCACCAACTTGGGACATACTCTCAGAATATGGTTTTACATCCTGCAAAAAATTTTAGGGCTTGAGACAAACTCACTGTTAGAATGAAACTTAGATACCTACAGAAAATGATAGCTTATGCTGAGAAGAGCAGAAGTGTCTGAGTTGCTGTTAAAGATGGTATAAGAAAAAATGGAAACGATGGGAAATTTGATTTTCTTGGGCTCCAGAATCACTGCAGATGGTGACTGCAGCCAGGATATTAAAAGACGCTTGCTCCTTGGAATAAAAGCTATGACAAACCTAGTCAGCATATTAAAAAGCAGAGACATTACTTTGCCGACAAAAGTCCATTTAGTCAAAGCTATGGTTTTTCCAGTAGTCACGTATGAATGTGAGAGTTGGACCATTAAGAAAGCTGAGCACTGAAGAATTGATGCTTTTAAACTGTGGTGTTGGAGAAGACTCTTGAAAGTCTCTTGGACAACAAGAAGATCCAACCAGTCCATCCCGAAGGAAATTAGTCCTGAGTGTTCATTGGAAGGACTGATGCTGAAGCTCCAATACTGTGGCCACCTGATGTGAAGAGCTGACTCATTGGAAAAGACCCTGATGCTGGGAAAGATTGAAGGCAGGAGGAGAAGGGGATGACAGCGGATGAGATGGTTGGGTGGCGTCACCAACTCAATGTACATGAGTTTGAGCAAGCTCTGGGAGATAGTGATGGACAGGGAAGCCTGGCATGCTGCAGTCCATGAGGTTGCAAAGAGTCAAACACAACTTAATGACTGAACAACAAGGAATACTTCAGGAGGCTCAGGCTCTCGGAAGTAAGCACACTGGAGTGAAGGCATTATCAGAGGGCAGAATGCACACCAGGAGACTATGTTCCCTGAAAGAACCAAGAGGACACTCCCTCCAAGACTGTCCTGAAGTAGGGGAGGGGGCTAACATCACCAAGTTCGGTGGCATTTCTCCCATGCAGATCATCCTGTGAACAGAAGAGGCTGTCACAAAACTTGGTTTATTAATGCAGCAGAAATGATGGGACCCCAAAGCAATAGGGCTAGGTAGCAGTTCTTAACCTTCAGAAGCTGATAAGATTGGGGGACAGCCAGTGGGGCTTGGCTGACAGGAGTTAATATTTGTTTCTTCCTGGAATCTTTGATTTGGTGAGAAAGAGTTTTATTTTTCAAGGCTGCAAGTTATGGACTTTTTGACTTTCTGTTTCCTTTTAATTCTGTTTTGAACCCAAGCTAATACTTAACTTGAATTTATACCTCTCCTGTAATATCTTCTTAAATATAGTCGGGAGAAGCCAGGTTATATTTCCACATTTTGCCTTGATATTACTCACTCAACCAGTTCATTAGGTACATATTCTGTCTTCCTAATGATAACAGGAGGCAGTTTACCAAATGTTTTACCACCACATAGCACAGGTCTCCATTTCTTCAGCTCCAGCTAATAGTTTTCTGAGCCAGGTCCATATATTTTAGGTTTCTGCTAGCATAAGCACCCATTTCTAGATACAAATTTCTGTTATCAGTTGGCTTTTGCTATATAATAAACCACCCCAAGTTCAGTGGCGTATAATAACAACCCTTTATTATTTTGCTTATGAACTTTCAAGTCAGCCTGGATGCTCTGCTTCAGACTGTGTACTGACACATTGGTTATGTGGAGAAGGAAATGGCAACCCACTCCAGTATTCTTGCCCAGGAAATCCCATGGACAGAGGAGCCTGGTGTGCTGCAGTCCATGGGGTCCCAAAGAACTGGACATGACTTAGCAGCTAAAGAACAATAACATTGGCTATGATGGCTTTGCTTCAAGCTGCACACCTGCGGGTCAGCCACTACTCTACATACCACTTTATTTTGGAACTGGTGGGCTACCCACGACAATGGCAGAAGCCCAAGTGAACAAATCCCACTGCACAAACATGTCACATTTCCTTAAGCCTTAAGCCGTTCTTCATGCCACATTTGCTAACCTTCCATTGGACAAGTCAAGTCACAAGGCTACACCCAGCAACAAAGGGATAGGGAAGGATATACTCCCATGGTGGAAAGGAGTGGAGTGACTATTTTCTCGACAAAAATTTGACCTATAGTAAGTGTGATAATTTGAGAAAGTTTTATAAGACATCTAAGTAGAGTCCTTGAATGCATATATAAGTAGGGATTTCAAGACAGGAATCTAGCTAAAGACAAGAATTTTGGAGGTAGTAGTATATATATTATAATATATATAATCATATATAGAATATAATATATGGTATTATATTATATATAGTATAATATAGTAACTATATGTATATATAAACCATAGCCTAGCATTAAATTGTCAAAGGAGTGCATGAAGATAAAGAACAGAAAAGGTCCAATTACTGAGTGCTGGAGCACTCTGGCTTTCAGAGATCACTAGAAAGAAAAACCATCAAAGGAGATAAGGAGAGAGTGATCCATAAGGTAAGGGGAAATCAGGAAAGCATGGGGTCTGGAAATATCTATAGACTTCATCTCAAAAAGTATATAGGTAAAGATTTTTAGCCTTAATTACTTATGTTGATAAAGAAAAAAAAATGGGTGGAAATGCATAAGATGAACATCCAACTTTAGAAAAAAAGGACAACAAAATAAACCCAAAGGAAAGAGAAAGAGGAAATGAAAATGATAAAGCAACATTAATGCAAGTAAAAAATTTCCAAAGATATAATAGCAACAGCAAATGTTTGGTCTTTGAAAAGACTAACACAATTAACACAACTATGGTGAGACTGTGTGTGCTTAGTCGCTCAGTCATGTCCGACCCTATGCAACCCCATTGACTGCAGCCCACCAGGTTCCTCTGTCCATGGGGATTCTCCAGGCAAGAATACTGGAGTGGGTTGCCTATCCTTTCTCCAGGGAAACTTCCTGACCCAGGAATCGAACCAGGGTTTCCTGAATTGCAGGTGGATTCTTTACCAGCTGACCTGTCCAGGAAGCCCATGGTGACATTAACCAACCCAAAAGAGAGAATTCAAATCTGAAACATTAGAAATGGAAAACAAGTTAAAACTATAACTGTTACAGAGATAAAAAGGATACAAAGAAGATACTATAATCAATTCAATGACAATAAAGTTGAAAAGGATGAAATGGACAGTTCAGTTCAGTTCAGTCGCTCAGTCATGTCCGACTCTTTGTGACCCCATGAATCGCAGCACGCCAGGCCTCCCTGTCCATCACCATCTCCTGGAGTTCACTCAAACTCACGTCCCTTGAGTCAGTGATGCCATCCAGCCATCTCATCCTCTGTCGTCCCCTTCTCCTCCTGCCCCCAATCCCTCCCAGCATCAGAGTCTTTTCCAATGAGTCAACTCTTCGCGTGAGGTGGCCAAAGTACTGGAGCATCAGCTTCAGCATCAGTCCTTCCAAAGAAATCCCAGGGCTGATCTCCTTCAGAATGGACTGGTTGGATCTCCTTGCAGTCCAAGGGACTCTCAGGAGTCTTCTCCAACACCACAGTTCAAAAGCATCAATTCTTCGGCGCTCAGCCTTCTTCACAGTCCAACTCTCACATCCATACATGACCACAGGAAAAACCATAGCCTTGACTAGATGGACCTTAGTAGGCAAAGTAATGTCTCTGCTTTTGAATATGCTATCTAGGTTGGTCATAACTTTTCTTCCAAGGAGTAGACGTCTTTTAATTTCATGGCTGCAGTCACCATCTGCAGTGATTTTGGAGCCCCCCAAAATAAAGTCTGACACTGTTTCCACTGTTTTCCCATCTATTTCCCATGAAGTGATGGGACTGGATGCCATGATCTTCATTTTCTGAATGTTGAGTTTTAAGCCAACTTTTTCACTCTCCTCTTTCACTTTCATCAAGAGGCTCTTTAGTTCCTCTTCACTTTCTGCCATAAGGGTGGTGTCATCTGCATATTTGAGGTTACTGATATTTCTCCCGGCGATCTTGATTCCAGCTTGTGTTTCTTCTAGTCCAGCGTTTCTCATGATGTACTCAGCATATAAGTTAAATAAGCAGCGTGACAATATACAGCCTTGACGCACTCCTTTTCCTATTTGGAACCAGTCTGTTGTTCCATGTCCAGTTCTAACTGATGCCTCCTGACCTGCATACAGATTTCTCAAGAGGCAGGTCAGGTGGTCTGGTATGCCCACCTCTTTCAGAATTTTCCACAGTTATTGTGATCCACACAGTCAAAGGCTTTGGCATAGTCAATAAAGCAGAAGTAGATGTTTTTCTGGAACTCTCTTGCTTTTTCCATGATCCAGCAGATGTTGGCAATTTGATCTCTGGTTCCTCTGCCTTTTCTAAAACCAGCTTGAACATCTGGAAGTTCACGGTTCACATATTGTTGAAGCCTGGCTTGGAGAATTTTGAGCATTACTTTACTAGCGTGTGAGATGAGTGCAATTGTTCAGTAGTTTGAGCATTCTCTGGCATTGCCTTTCTTTGGGATTGGAACGAAAACTGACCTTTTCCAGTCCTGTGGCCACAAGCACCCCCAAATAAATTATCAATTCTGAGTTAAAAAAAAAAGCTGACTAGCTATGACAAAATTACTGAATTTGTAGTAAAATCTTCTAAAAATGGCACCAAGTCCCAGGAAGTTTTTCTTTCCTTTATGCCAAACTGTATCATTCAAAGAAGACAGATTCATCTGGTACCTAAACTATTGAGAAATACAGTAAAAAGGGAACACTCTTCTTCTCATTTATGAACTTAGCAAAATGTTGATACCAGTAAGTGAATAACAGTGGAAAAAATGACTATTATAGTCCAGGATCTCTCACGAACACATATGCAAAAGTCCTGAACAAAATAATAGCAAGTTTCGTCTAGTGATGCATTGAGAAGGGCACATGACGGCCACCTTGGGTTATATTTCTGCAGTAAGATTAGTTCAACATTAGGCTACCAATTCCTACAATTCAATGGATTAAATTAAAGGAAAATATGAAAAAGTCATATAGTTATTTCAATAGATGCAAAAAGTGTTTAATAGATTTATGCATTTATTTATTACTATTTGAAAACTCTTAGGAGTAAGCAAAAGAAGGAGATTTCTATCACAGTTAAGTATAATATTTTAGGGACTTCCCAGAGGTCCAGCGGCTAAGAATCCACACTTCCGCTGCAGGGGGCCCAGGACTGATGCTTGGTTGGGGAACTAAGAGTCCACATGCCTCACAAAGCAGCCAAAAAACAAACAGTTAAATGCAATATTTTAGTGATGAAATCTTGACAATATTCTTAGTAAGATAAATAAGGGTGTTCAGTCTCCACACTATTTTCAACATTGCACTATACTAGCTAGAGTGGAAAGCTAAGAAACATAATACAAAGTAAAATAAATAAAAAGAAAATTTAAAAGGTCTATTATCTCCCACAATTACATGATTTATATGTAGAAAACCTACAATGACCTAATTTATTTTAATAAAAAAGAGAGTTAAGTAAGGATGTTGAATATAAAATCAATATGCAAAAATTAATTTCATTTCTATATCCAGCAACAAACATTTAGAAAGTTTAATTTTAAAAAGCTTGTTCCAGCTTCTAGGAACAGTAGAATAGCTTGGCTAAACTCATCTTTTCTCAAATAACAATTAGAAAATATTTAAAAAAAAAAGAATTATCCAACTTTTTGGGTAAACATGAGTTACCAAAAGCAGAAAGATGCCAGTCAGGAGTCAATCCTTGATAAATGAACTGTTAATTAAATATTCTAGTTTATGATATGCTAAGGTAGTAACGTGCAGAAGGGAATGACAACCACTCCAGTATTCTTGCCTAGAAAATTCCATGGACAGAGCAGCCTGGAGGGCTATAGTCTATGGGGTCCTAAAGAGTTAGACTGGAGAAGGAAAAGGCAACCCACTTCAGTATTCTTGCCTGGAGAATCCCATGATAGAGGAGCTTGGCAGGCTACCACCTATGGGGTCGCAAGAGTCGGACACAACTGAGAGACTAAGCACAGCACAAGGTCGTAAAGTCACCGGCAGAAAGCCACAGTCGTACTGGAGTAATGTGTTAAAGAACAGAACTTGAAACTGGTGAAAAACTAAAAGGTAGATGATAAGGTGAGGAATCCTAGACAGTAGGGATCCACAGAAAGTTTGCATGTTTAACTCACTCACATCCTGGAGGAACATTAGCTCTCTTTGCAAAGCGTAGACTCCAGAAGGAGGCGTGGCAATGATAAACAAACAAGCAAGCAAAAATGATGGAAGTTGAGACAAAGGAGGAAACATGCTTTGGTTCATTGAAGGAAAGACAAAAGTTGGAGTTCGGGTCCAGCTAAGGTAAAAGAAATCATTCTTTTAAGGGAAAATAACAGAATCCAGATCCTATTCAATTTTATAATGCCCAATATCAATAGGCATGTGAAAAAAGTAGAAAAGTGTGATCTATACACAAAATGAGTTAGCAGACTCCAACTTCAAGGCAATGCAGATGTTGTGATGAGGAGACAGAGGCCTTGAAGTAGCTACTGAGAACGTGTCCAAGGATTTAGAGGAATATCCCTGGTGGATCAGTGGTAAAGAATCTGCCTGCCAATGCTGGGAGACATGGGTTCCAACTTTGGGTCTGAAAGATCCCCTAGAAAAGGAAATGGCAACTCACTGAGTATTCTTACCTGGGAAATCCCGTGGACAGAGGAGCCTGGTGGGCTGCAGTTCATGGGGGTTGCAAAAGAGTCAGGCCTGGCTTAGTGACTAAGCAATAACAGCATTCCTGATGAGCAGATGGGAAATATAATCAGAAAACTAAAACCTATAAAAAAAGAGAACAGAATGGAAATTCTAGAGCTGGAAACGACCATAACTGAAATGAAAAATTCACTGAATGAGTTTAACAGCAGTTTGGAGATGGCAGAGGAGTCAGTCAGCATAAAACTAGAACAACAAAAATTACATAGCCTGAGAAGTAGAAAAATATTGACTAAAAAGAACAAAGCTTCAGGACCTGTATGGCAATATTAAGCAATCTAATATACGTGTAATTGGGAACCCAGAAGAAAAGAATAAGGCTGAAACAATATTTGAAGACATATAACGACAAAGAGAATTCAAAATATACCCAAAATTATAGTATTAATTGATTTTTGACAATGAAGCAATTCAGTGGGAAAAGGAAAATTTTTAACAATTGTCCTAAGACAACTGGATATCTATATGGGAAAAAATGAGCCTCAAACCCTTACCTTGCCATACAAGGCAATTAGCTCATAGAGATAAAATTAAAAGCTAAATTTGCACTGGGGTTAACATTTTTTGTTGAATGAACATTGAAGCAGCAATTATAAAATAAAGTAACTGATGAATTCAATATCACAATTTAAAATATTTACTTATCAGACTGGGGAAATATATTGTTTCATATATAGACCATCCAGTGAAGCTAGATTAAAATTGAGAAAGTTTGTCTTTAAAAGGGTAACATTAAGAAAGTTAAGGCCACAAGATATAAATTTGGTAAAGAACCTTTAATACATATAATTGACAAAGGATTAGTTGCAAAATCTGTAAAGAATATCTCAGGAGCAATACAAATGTCTGAGTACTTGTGTGTATGTGTGTGTGGTGTGTGTGTTTGTGTGTGTGTATGTGTGTGCATGTGCGCCCATGCGCTCTTCGTCTTGTCTGACTCTTTGCAACCCCATGGGCTGTAGCCCACCAGGCTTCTCTGTCTATGGAACTTTCCAGGCAAGAATACTGGAGTGGGTTGCCATTTCCTCCTCCAGGGGATCTTCCCGAAGGACTGAATCTGCGTCTCTTGTGTCTCTTGCACTGACTGGCAGACTCTACCACTGCGCCACCTGGGAAGCTCACAGGCATCCACAAAAGTAAGTAATTTACAAGGAGACAAATATTAATAATCCAGTAGAAAAATGGGCAATCACGTCTCAGAAGCACCAAATTTTAAAAAATCAATCTCCTTGTTCAGTTCAGTTCAGTTCAGTTCAGTCACTCAGTCATGTCCAACTCTTTGCGACCCCATGAACTGCAGCACGCCAGGCCTCCCTGTCCATCACCAACTCCCAGAGTTCACTCAGATTCACGTTCATTGAGTCAGTGATGCCATCAAGCCATCTCATCCTCTGTCGTCCCCTTCTCCTCCTGCCCCCAATCCCTCCCAGCATCAGAGTCTTTTCCAATGAGTCAACTCTTCGCATGAGGTGGCCAAAGTACTGGAGTTTCAGCTTTAGCATCATTCCTTCCAAAGAAATCCCAGGGTTGATCTCCTTCAGAATGGACTGGTTGGATCGCCTTGCAGTCCAAGGGACTCTCAAGAGCCTTCTCCAGTACCACAGTTCAAAAGCATCAATTCTCCAGTGCTCAGCCTTCTTCACAGTCCAACTCTCACATCCATACATGACCAAAGGAAAAACCATAGCCTTGACTAGACAGACCTTAGTCAGCAAAGTAATGTCTCTGCTTTTGAATATGCTATCTAGGTTGGTCATAACTTTTCTTGTTAGTAAAATACTAATTGAAACCATAGGGAAATCTCTCACATTCAATACCTTTAGAAAAATTAAAAAGCTCAGTAATAACAAATTTGGCAAGAATGTGATTTCTACCAGAACATTTATACATAGCATGCAAAAGTGAAAATTGGCCCCAATGGCTTGGAAAAACTGATATTATCTAGTTAACCTGAGAACGCACATACCTGTTAATCTAACAACTCCATTCCTTGATAAATACCTAGAGAAATTCTGGTATGTACCACCAGGATACATGTATAAGAATGTTCATACTTGCACACACGTGATAGCAAAGTATTAGAAGCAACCCAAATACCCATCAACAAAAAATAGATAAATATATCCCTGAATAAATAGAATGCTGTACAATAGTGAAAATAAGTGAACTATCGCAATATACAGTAACATAGATAAATCTCAGAGATATGAAATTGAAGAGCAAAAAAATCAAGGTCCAGAAACATACAGTGGTATTCCACTTATGCAGAGTTTAGAAACAGGCAAAAATAAGCATGTTGTCTTTAGACATAATGATATTTCACAAAATAATGAATTAAAAGAATAGATTTGTAAACAGAAAATACAGGAAAGTGGTCTATAAGAGAATAGGAAAATGGATGAGATTGTTGATGGCACAAAGACAGCTATATGAGTTGTGGAGTTGTTCTATTTCTTAAACTGGAACGTAGGTAAGTGGATGCATGGAAGAATTCAATCAATAGTGAATAGAAAAATGAAAATACATACATCTGTCTTGGTAACATTTACTGACTTCATGATGTTCATCACGATTCTGGAAGTGGAAATACGATGTCTGAATTCCAACTCATAGAGCAGTTTAATGGCAGTGTGTATGTTATATTCTTGATCCCATCACTTAGCTCTACTTCCTTTTCTACCTGGCAACCTCCACTCTCTTCCTTATCAACATAAAAACACAAGCTAAGACAAAGTACTCAGGCATTATCAGGAAGAATGATAAGAATGAACTTAAAACTTCACTTAACCTTTCTCTCTAAGAGTTCGCTCTGAGGTATGTTTATTTTCAAGGCTTTCACCAGTGGTCTTGTTAGCCCTTGGTATAATGGATCGGTCAGTGTTTGAAAACTCACATTGAGGCTGAACCTTTTGACCTCTTGACCCCTAGACATGTACTTCCAATCATAAGAATCTTCCTTAATGAACAGGCTAAATAGATAAGGGAAATATGGGAGTGATAAAGAAATCAGCTATAATGTTATGAATGGTCTACGATCAAAGGAAATTCAGGTTATCATTAAATATTCATATCTCACAGATAAGAAAATGCAGGGTGCCAGAGGACCATAATGGTATTGTCCTGGTAGCAAGTGGAAGGGGAATGTAGGTCAAGCCATACTGACAGCAGGTATCTGTCCCTTAAATAAGGTTGAATAGGTCTTTCTCCTTCTCTTTCTGCCTCCCTCTCTCTCTCCCCCAACCTGAAAATAGAAGAACAAGGGCAGGCTGCACCTCTGCATGGACACTCAATGGTATACAGCTCCAGAAAGTGGTAAAAGGACTCAGCAGTGGTGTCCAGCAAATGGCTCAGTAATAAAGAACCCGCCTGCCAGTGCAGGAGAGGCAGGCTCAATCCCTGATCCAGGAAGATCCCCTGGAGATGTATTTTTGCCCGGAAAATCCCATGGACAGGGAACCCTGGAGGGTCACAGTCCTAGGGGTTACAGGGAGTCAGACACAACTTAGAGACTAAACAACAGCAAGTAGTGTCCAGGGAGTTAGAGAAAGTGATAGGAAACTATTCAGTTCAGTTCAGTTGCTCAGTCGTGTCCGACTCTTTGCGACCCCATGAATCGCAGCACGCCAGGCCTCCCTGTCCATCACCATCTCCTGGAGTTCACTCAAACTCACGTCCATTGAGTCTGTGATGCCATCCAGCCATTTCGTCCTCGGTCATCCCCTTCTCCTCCTGCTCCCAATCCCTCCCAGCATCAGAGTCTTTTCCAATGAGTCAACTCTTCGCATGAGGTGGCCAAAGTACTGGAGCTTCAGCTTTAGCATCATTCCTTCCAAAGAAATCCCAGGGCTGATCTCCTTCAGAATGGACTGGTTGGATCTCTTTGCAGTCCAAGGGACTCCCAAGAGTCTTCTTCAACACCACAGTTCAAAACCTTCAATTCTTTGGTGCTCAGCCTTCTTCACAGTCCAACTCTCACATCCATACATGACCACAGGAAAAACCATAGCCTTGACTAGACAGACCTTAGTCGGCAAAGTAATGTCTCTGCTTTTGAATATACTGTCTAGGTTGGTCATCACTTTTCTTCCAAGGAGTAAGCATCTTTTAATTTCATGGCTGCAATCACCATCTGCAGTGATTTTGGAGCCCCCAAAAATAAAGTCTGACACTATTTCTACTGTTTCCCCATCTATTTCCCATGAAGTGATGGGACCGGATGCCATGATCTTTGTTTTCTGAATGTTAAGCTTTAAGCCAATTTTTTCCCTCTCCTCTTTCACTTTCATCAAGAGGCTTTTTAGTTCCTCTTCCCTTTCTGCCATAAGGGTGGTGCCATCTGCATATCTGAGGTTATTGATATTTCTCCCAGCAATCTTGATTCCAGCTTGTGTTTCTTCCAGTCAAGTGTTTCTCATGATATACTCTGCATATAAGTTAAATAAGCAGAGTGACAATATACAGCCTTGATGCACTCCTTTCCCTATTTGGAACCAGTCTGTTGTTCCATGTCCAGTTCGAACTGTTGCTTCCTGACCTGCATATGGATTTCTCAAGAGGCAGGTCAGGTGGTCTGGTATTCCCATCTCTTTCAGAATTGTCCAGAGTTTATTGTGATCCACACAGTCAAAGGATTTGGCATAGTCAATAAAGCAGAAGTAGATGTTTTTCTGGAACTCTCTTGCTTTTTCCATGATCCAGCAGATGTTGGCAATTTGATCTCTGGCTCTTCTGCCTTTTCTAAAACCAGCTTGAACATCAGGAAGTTCACGGTTCACGTATTGCTGAAGGCTGGCTTGGAGAATTTTGAGCATTAAATGCAAAGGTAGGAAGTCAGGAAACATCTGGAGTAACAGGCAAATTTGGCCTTGGAATGCAGAATGAAGCAGGGCAAAGACTAATAGAGTTTTGCCAAGAAAATGCACTGGTCATAGCAAACACCCACTTCCAACAACACAAGAGAAGACTCTGCACATGGACATCACCAGATGGTCAACACCAAAATCAGATTTATTATATTCTTTGCAGCCAAAGATGGAGAAGCTCTATACAGTCAGCAAAAACAAGACCAGGAGCTGACTGTGGCTCAGATCATGAACTCCTTATTGCAAATTCAGACTGAAATTGAAGAAAGTAGGGAAAACCGCTAGACCGTTCAGGTATGACCTAAATCAAATCCCTTATGATTATACAGTGGAAGTGAGAAATAGATTTAAGGGCCTAGATCTGATAGATAGAGTGCCTGATGAACTATGGAATGAGGTTCATGACATTGTACAGGAGACAGGGATCAAGACTATCCCCATGGAAAAGAAATGCAAAAAAGCAAAATGGCTGTCTGGGGAGGCCTTACAAATAGCTGTGAAAAGAAGAGAGGCGAAAAGCAAAGGAGAAAAGGAAAGATATAAGCATCTGAATGCAAAGTTCCAAAGAATAGCAAGAAGAGATAAGAAAGCCTTCTTCAGTGATCAATGCAAAGAAATAGAGGAAAAGAACAGAATGGGAAAGACTAGAGATCTCTTCAAGAAAATTCGAGATAGATACCAAGGGAACATTTCATGCAAAGATGGGCTCGATAAAGGACAGAAATGGTCTGGATCTAACAGAAGCAGAAGATATTAAGAACAGGTGGCAAGAATACACAGAAGAACTTACAAAAAAGATCTTCACGACCCAGATAATCATGATGATGTGATCACTAATCTAGAGCCAGACATCTTGGAATGTGAAGTCAAGTGGGCCTTAGAAAGCATCACTATGAACAAAGCTAGTGGAGGTGATGGAATTCCAGTTGAGCTGTTTCAAATCCTGAAAGATGATGCTGTGGAAGTGCTGCACTCAATATGCCAGCAAATTTGGAAAACTCAGCAGCGGCCACAGGACTGGAAAAGGTCAGTTTTCATTCCAATTCCAAAGAAAGGCAATGCCAAAGAATGCTCAAACTACCGCACAATTGCACTCATCTCACATGCTAGTAAAGGAAACTATTACTAAGAGTTTATAAAAAGGATTGTTCTTCTAGCTTCCTTTTGTCTTCTTTATTTAGGAATATTTCCTTAAAATCAAAAAGAATAGAAGAAACACAGCTCAAAAAGAATGAGATCCTAAGAAGGTATGAACTATCTGAGACAGAACCTTGATGCTCTAAAATAGTAATGTCCCCAGGTTTAATGCATCAGATGAAATTCTGGAATAATTGTATAGGTGCTTACCGAGCAGTTGTTTTGCATCTAGGACCAAAATATCAAGTGCCTGAACCTGAGAAGTGGAAGAACTGCTTTACTAGATGTCTCTGAGAAAAGATTAGGTGCTAATAACTGACTGCAAGCTGAACTTGAATCAGGTGTAACAAGAGACCCCAAATCAGCCTAGACAGCATATTCAAAAGCAGAGACATTACTTTGCCTACAAAGGTCTGTATAGTCAAGGCTATGGTTTTTCCAGGAGTCATGTATGGATGTGAGAGTTGGACTATAAAGAAAGCTGAGTGCAGAAGAATTGATGCTTTTGAACTGTGGTGTTGGAGAAGACTCTTGAGAGTTCCTTGGACGGCAATGAGATCCAACCAGTCCATCCTAAAGGAGATCAGTCCTGAGTGTTCTTTGGAAGGACTGATGTTGAAGCTGAAACTCCAATACTTTGGCCACCTGCTGCTAAGAAGTGACTCATTTGGAAAGACCCTGATGCTGGGAAAGATTGAAGGTGGGAGAAGGGATGACAGAGGATGAGATGGCTGGATGGCATCACTGACTCAATGGACATGAGACTGAGTAAATTCTGGGAGTTGGGGATGGACAGGGAGGCCTGGCATGCTAGGAATCGGACACGACTGAGCAACTGAGCTGAACTAGGCTGTGCTGATAAGAGCGCCTAGATGAAGTGCCTAGATGATAAGATGCCCAGATGAAGAAAGTTTATTCTCACTCTTTATTTTTGGCATTTCAAGAGAAAAAATGATGGGCAGGAGTATGCTCAGTCACAGGAGGTTAAATAGATTGTTGAGAAGACTGAGGGCAATGCCAGTAGAGAGACTGGTGCTGGTTGCATTTATAATCATGAATCACACAACACACGCACACACACAAGACTTATCCATGAAGAAAGAATCCAATAGTTGTCTTCCAATATTGCAAGGGTTATAAAGCGTAAGAGTGATGGGACTTATTCTGCATAACTTCAGAGGGCAGAACCACGAACAAAGTTTAGAAGTTATAAGAAAGAAAATTTCATTCAATATAAGAAATTCTAAGCATCTCTTAAATTTATGTAATCGTACATGATCCACATATATTCTCATGTGCATCATCTCACGTTAGGAAGAACTCCTGAACAACTGGTGATAAAATGAGGTGCCAGGTATGTTTAAGCAGAGACTAATGCATCACATTAGACTAGATGAAGCTGAGGATTGTTTTCAACTCACACTGTGAATCAACCCAGAGATGCTTCCAAGGCAGTTTCTAAACTGAGGAAAAAAGAGGCTAAAAGAGCAGTAGCACCACCATCAATCCATCCTTGTCTGTCCCAGCTTAGATTTTTCAAAGTAAAAAGAAAAGCAAATGAAAAGATAAAAGTCTGTGTTCATCATATGAGAATGTGTTGAGCTAGTACCTTGGTTCTTTAGGGTATTCAAGAGGCTATTGGCTGCTTCTCTTCTGGGGATTTCTGTGTTGAGTAGGAAGATGGACCACATGACCTCGGAGTTCCCTTCCAAAACCCAGGTTCTATGAAAATCATGCTTCACCCTCCACTTTGTTACTTTTTAACCTGGCTTTGAGAAAGTCATTTTCACTTTCTGAGCCTCAGCTGACTTTTCTATTAAATGAGATGATTGAAGTCTGATCTTTTCAGGGAACTCATATTCTACAATAAGATTTTATGAAGGATTTGTGGAAGCTTCATCCTTCCACATTCTATTAAACAATAATTGATCTTGAGCTTCGGTCCTGATGAGATCATCATGGCAGTGCAGTTTCTGAACCTTTCCAAAATCCTCCTGAAAACCAAACAGAAAATTGACATAGTGTAAAAAAATAGGTGTGAATTATACTTGGTTCAGTTCAGTTCAGTTCAGTCGCTCAGTCATGTCTGACTCTTTGTGACCCCATGCATTGCAGCACACCAGGCTTCCCTGTCCATCACCAAATTCCAGAGCCTGCTCAGATTCATGTCCATCGAGTCAGTGATGCCATCCAACCATCTCATCCTCTGTTGTCCCCTTCTCCTCCCACCTTCACTCTTTCCCAGCATCAGGGTCTTTTCCAATGAGTCAATTCTTTGCATCAGGTGGCCAAAGTATTGGAGTTTCAGCTTCAACATCAGTCCTTCCAATGAATATTCAGGATTGGTTTCCTTTAGGATGGACAGGTTGGATCTCCTTGCAGTCCAAGGGACTCTCAAGAGTCTTCTCCAACACCACAGTTCAAAAGTATCAATTCTTTGGTGCTCAGCTTTCTTTATAGTCCAACTCTCACATCCACACATGGCTAGTGGAAAAACCATAGCATGACTAGATGGACCTTTGTCGGCAAAGTAATGTCTCTGCTTTTCAATATGCTGTCTAGGATGATCATAGCTTTTCCCCCAAAGAGCAAGCGTCTTTTAATTTCATGGCTGCAGTCACCATCTGCCGTGATTACTTAATTTACTTTCATCTCCAGATGACACGTCCACAGCTGAGCACTGATTCCACGTTAGCCCAGTCACTTCATTCTTTCTGAAGCTACTAGTAATTGCCCTCCTCTCTTCCAACCTGAGGGACTCATCTTTCAGTGTCATGTCTTTTTGCCTTTTCATTCTGTTCATGGGGTTCTTGCAGTAAGAATTCTGGAGTGGTTTGCATTTCCTCCTTGAGTGGACCATGTTTTATCAGAATTCCTCACTACAACCCAACCGTCTTGGGTGGCCCTGCATGGATGGTTCATTGAGTTACACAAACCCCTTCACCAAGAAAGGCTGTGATCCATGAAGAGGGCTTTCTTAAATGAACAGTGCAAAAAAATAGAGGAAAACAATGGAATGAGAAAGACTAGAGATCTCGTCAAGAAAATTGGAGATATCAAGGCAACATTCCATGCAAGGATGGGCACAATAAAGGACAGAAACAGTAAGGACCTAACAGAAGCAGAAGAGATTAAGCAGAGATGGCAAAGTTACACAGAACTATACAAAAAAAAAAAAAAAAAAAAGGTCTTAATAACCTGGATAACCATGGTGTGGTCACTCACTTAGAGCCAGATATCCCGGAGTCTGAAGCTAAGTAGGCTTTAGGACGCATCACTGTGAACAAAGCTAGAGGAGGTGATGGAATTCTAGCTGATCTATTTAAAATTCTAAAAGATAATGCTGTTAAAGTGCTGAACTCAACATGTCAGCATATTTGGAAAACTCAGTAGCGGACACAAGACTGGAAAATGTCAATTTCCATTCCACTCCCAAAGAAGGGCAATGAAAGAACATCCAAATTACTGTGCAGTTGCATTGGTTCCACATGCTCGCAAGGCTATGCTCAAAATCTTTCAAGCTAGGCTTCAGCAGTATGTGAACTGAGAACTTCCAGATATTCTGGCTGGGTTCAGAAAAGGCAGAGGAACCAGAAATCAAATTGCGAACATTCTTTGGATTCTGGAGAAAACAAGGGAATTCCAGAAAAACATCGACTTCCACTGCATTGACTACACTAAAGCCTTTGACTGTGTAGGCCGCAACAAACCGTGGAAAATTCTTAAGCAGATGGGAATACCAGAACACCTTACCTGTCTCCTGAGAAAGCGAGTCAAGAAGCAGCAGCTAGAACTGGACGTGGAACAACTGACTGGTTCAAAACTGGGAAAGGAGTGTGAAAAGGCTATATATTGTCACCCTGCTTATTCAACATCTTGCAGAGTACATCATGCAAAATGTCAGGCTGGATGAATCACAGGCTGGACCCAAGAATGCCAGCAGAAATAACCTCAGATATGCAGATGACACCTCTTGAATGAAATAAGTGAAGAGGAAATAAAGAGCCTCTTGATGAAGATAAATAGTCTAGTTTGAAACTCACTGTTCAAAAAACTAGGATCGTGGCATCCAGTTCTATCACTTCATGGCAAATAGATGGGGAGATCATGGAAAGAATAACAGATTTTATTTCCTTGGGCTCCAAAATCCCTGCAGACAGTGACTGCAGCCATAAAGAGGGACTCCCTGGTGGCTCAGATGGTAAAGAAATAAAGATAAAAAGGATCGGGGAGAAAATGAAAAGATAAGACAGGCAAAGATAAGATAATAATGAAAGAAGTAAAGGAAAGAGACAGTAAAAAAAGGATCTAACGAAGAAGTCCCCAGTGAAGGAAAACTAAAAACTGTAAATCAGGAAAAGTGTCATGAAACAGAAGAAGCTTAAAATCTCTCTATCTATTTTAACAGGAAAAATGAATCTGTACCATCAAGAGAATACCAACACCAACATCAAAATCATGGGAATTCTAGTAAAAAGATTGGGCTGTAGAGATGAGAAGAAAACCCTTTGGGGATCTAAACAGAAAGTCAAAGTCATTTTCAGAGAAAGAAAATCAGATTGAAATCAGACTTCTCCACAGCAATGTTTATTTGTTAGAAAACATGAGAAATATTTTAGAGGCACAAAGATTCAGAGATTGTACAAGCTAAGAGTGTAAAGTCTAGAGCTATGAACATGCAAGGTTTCATGAGGTGTTACCTTCACGGCACTTCCTTAGAAATTTACTATAGAATGAGCTTCAGACAACCAATCCAAGGTTCTAGAAGATTCACTATAAGTTCTCAGGCATAAGTGAGAAATACATTTAACTGTAGGGACAGCAGTCAAAAGTTGGAGGGTAAGTTGAAACAAATAGTGTACTAGTGACATATTCTTAAACAGTGTCAAAGAATTAAACTAGCAACAATGGGAGGAGAAAGGAGGACAAGAACAATTTTTACAGATTGCCTGGTATGTATTAGGTGGGAATAAGAGAAGGACATGGCAGCCCACTCCAGTATTCTTGCCCGGAGAATTTCATGGACAGAGGAGCCTAGTGGGCTACACTCCACGGGGTCACCGAGTCTGACACGTCTGAGTGACGTAACAGATACAACAGCAAGAGGATGTCAGTTCAGGCTGACAGTTAAGTGGTCAAATCCTGAGCTTTCTTAACATTTAAAAATTATCGTTACATTAATACAAGAGACTTAAACTGGATCATGGGGAAAAGAAAAGGGAAGGAGAGAAGAAATGAGCCTATTATACACGGAATTTGTTGTTGTTGTTTAGTTGCTAAGTCATGTCTGACTCTTTTGTGACCCCATAGCCGCTAGCCTGCTAGACTTCTCTGTCCATAGGATTTCCCAGGTAAGAATACTGGAGTGGGTTGCCATTTCCTTCTCCAGGGGATCTTCCCGACCCAGAGATCAAACCCACATTTTGCGTTGACAGGTGGATTCTTGACCACTGAGCCTCCGGGGAAGCCCCATATAAGCAATAAGTAGAAAATAATGATGACCACTGAAACAGAAATAAGAAACGTTCTAAATGTCCAAAGAAACAAAAAGAATCACCAAGGACTTTGTGTTTGCATGTCTATTCATGTCTATTCATAGACATCAAAATCGTATACATGTACATATTTGATTGGAACGTGCAACTGGCATTTTTGTAGGTCATAAGCAGTAGTCTAGTAACAATTCCGCATGATTCAACAAAGAGCAAGCAAATAAACTATGTGACTGAACTAAGGAAAAGTATTGATTATAGTAATAAATGCAAATGGACTTTTCTCACCAATTAAAAGAAAATTTTTTTCTGATCTTAGTAAATCAAAATCCACGCTGTTATATGAGACATACTAAGGGAAAAAAAGGTGAATCAGAATGGTTAAGAATGAAACTTTAGATGAAGGTATACCAGTCAGTAGGAAATAAAAAGAAAGTGAAGGACATGATCTGTATATCAGAAAAGAACTTTCAGGACGCCCCTGGTCCACGGGTTAAGAATCCACCTGCCAGTGCAGGGGACATGGCTTCAATCCCTGGTCCAGGAAGACCCCACAAGCTGGGGAGGGAGCAGGGGAACTAAGCCTGTACACCTCAACTACTGAGCCCGAGGCACCAGAGCTGGTGTTCCGCAACAAGAGAAGTCGCAGCAGTGAGAAGCCCATTCACTGCAGCTAGAGAGTAGCCTCCTGCTCTGCATAACTGGAGAGAGCTAGCACGCAGCAACAAAGACTCAGCACAGCCAAAAAGAAACTAAGAGAAAAAGGAAATAGAGCTTTCAAGCCAACAAAGATCGAAAGGCCATTTTATAAATTAAAAGAGTACAATTTACAATTCCTAATATCTATGCAGAAAGTAAAATTGAATCTTTTATAAAAATAGAAAATATGAGATAAAAGTGTGAGCAGACACTATAACTCAAATTATTAACATGAGATTTTTTATCAAATCTTTTTCAAGAAAAAGGGATTGAAAATTATTAATATGCAAGACCTAAAAAAATCGTTAATGTAGTCCGCTAACTGCATATTTAGCTCTGTATCCCAACAATAAAAAATACACTTTTTATTCATTTCCATTTGGGTGGTTTACTAACATTTACCATTTTAAACACACAGAGAAAAACTTCAGCTAATTTTAGAAAATAGAAACAATAAGCAAGTCTTTTCGGCCAAAAACTGCAATTAAACCAGAAATAATTAACAAATTATTAAAAAATCTCTTAAAGACTCTTGGGTCAAAGGGAAGATACAAAGCAAAATTGTAGAATTTCTCGAAGTTATAATAATGAAGATATTTGTAAAACTCAGAGTCATTGAAATAAACTACTTTAAACAATAACCGAATTTAGTAAAATAGCAGGATATAAAATTGACCGATATAAATCAATAATTATGTCATATACAAGCAATAACAAATTAGAAATTTTAATGGAAGAGACAACTCCATTTATAAAAACAAATAAAAAATATCTAGACATAAACCTAACAAAATGTCCATAAGTTATATCTATAAAGCTTTTATGTGTATCTAAAAGATACGAAAGTAGATATAAACAGTGGAAAACTGTACCGTGAAAAATGATGAGAAAAAATGATAGATCCAGCAAGTATGGTAAATGGCGACAGTTGTTGAATATGGATGAAGAATACATCAATATTCATTACAGTATCTCCTCTCTTTTTTTGTATGCTGGAATATTTTCTAATAAACTAATTTAAAATAGTTAATCCTGGTGTTAAAAATAAAGATATTTAGATTCTAGCTCCATGCTATCAAAGCGCACCTATATGAATTAATTAAAACGACTTGATTAAAGTTTTACAGTCAGACTTACTTAAGCTAAATCTCTTTGGAGTCTCTACTTAATAGAAAATTAATTGTACGTGCATGTTTTAGGTACTGTAGAGTAACAGCTGCTTCTTTCTACTCTCTGGTTCTGGGCCTAATGAAGAATCATGTTTCTTCTTGCCTTTGCCTCTGAGGACAGTATTAGGTAAACTGAGAAGAAGGAAGAGAATTACACAGACTGTCAGGGTTACTGACAGAAGTGCTCCGAGTTCCCAGGAAAGGGGCCTTCACAGAACACCTCACCCCTAACCGAGCTTCCAGGTGGGGCTCGTGCAATCCAGGTGCGTGACTTTAGCCTCTGAACTGTCCTCTGAGCCGGTGTGCCGTGCTGAGTCACTCAGTTGTGTTCAAATCTTTGTGACCCCATGAACTGTAGCCCACCAGGCTTCTCTGTCCATGGGGATTCTCCAGGCTGGAGTGGGTTGCCATGCTCTCCTGCAGGGGATCTTCCCAACCCAGGGATCAAACTTAGGTCTCCAGCATTGCAGGTAGATTCATTACCATTTGAGATAAGGTAAACCTGCTCCAATACTTTTCAGTGACAAATTCTTAGCCACACTCCATGCTTATTCTCACTGAAAATTCCAGATGAATGCTTTTACTTTTTCTTGGAGTTTATGTTTGCTATTCTTGAAACAGGCAGGAGGGGAAGGGGATGACAGAGGATGAAATGATTGGATGGCATCATCGACACAATGGACATGAGTTTGAGCAAGCTCCAGGAGCTGATGATGGACAGGGAAGCCTAGCGCACTGCAGTCCGTGAGGTCGGAAAGAGTCAGACACGACTGAGCGACTGAGCTGAACTGAACTGAATATTTGTTTAATGTCATTTAGTTCATAGGATGTAAGTTTTTCAATATATTTCAACAAAAGTCTTAAGATCTGAAGTCTTATTTAACCTTCATTTATTTTTTAATGGGCAAAGTGGTGCTGGAGGAGCTAGAGCTTTGCCCGTCATCACAAAACTAATATGTGATGAAGCCAGAATTTTGATTTTGAATTTTGTGCTCACCCTACAGTAATATGTTACCACTAATCAGTGTACTCATTAATCCCTGGGAACGTTTTGAGTTGAGCCTCTTGATTTTAATACCAGGCTCCCTTCCCCTGCCTCCTCCCCCTCCCTGCCCCTTTCCAAGTCTGTCAAAATTCCATTAACCTTTCAGGACTTGGATATAAAATCCTTCTTGATCCCTTGAGGCTTATGTGCTCTTTTTCTCTCTCCTCTGAACCAGCAGAGGGTGTTCTGTGTCTTCTGGAGCACGTGATATAGTCTACCTGGGGTGGTGTTATTCTGTGCACACTTGACTTACTGGCAGAGCCTAGGTCTTACGTATCTCTCTGTGTCTTGCCATTGCAAGCACAATGGCACATAGAAGGTGTCATATTTAACACATCTTTGGGGAAGGACATGGAATTTTGCATAATATAATTCAAAGGTCTGCCTTCTCTCTGAAAGAGTGCTTTCTTTATAACAGAAACTCTTATGGGAAGTGGAAACCATTTTTGTAGTAAGTAGTCAGAGTCATATAAACTATAAAAATAATACTGCTAATAGTAATAATCAGTGACATCATAATAAGGGTAATCTTATAACCCTGAATTATAAGGTTCTTCTGTTTCAGGTTGTAATAATTCATATCAGTCTCATTCATTTTCCCAGTATGCCTGAAAGCCAAGGAAAGTGTTGAAAGTACAGTGTTAACAAGGGAACCCAGGGATAGGAAGCTTGGCCTCCCATCTGTGTTTGAGAGCCAGCCCCTCCACTTATTCCAACAAGCTATTTAACCTCCTGAGAGCTCAGTCGCCTCTCCACCCTTTACAAAATAGAGATAATAAGATGACAAAATTTGCCAGCTCATTGTAAAGAATAAATGAAACTGAGTGGGCAAAGTTCTTGGCACCGCATCTGGTGCATAGTAAGCAATCATTAAATGATATCAGTAATTATTGTTATGAGTGAAGAGAATGAGACCTAAGACCCAAGATGATTAAGTGACTTGCTTGAGACGGTCTAATGAAATCTAACTAAAACCTGAGGTTTTGCTTCCTGGATTGCATTATTACCATCTCCCTCTGCCCCTTAACTACCCTCCACCCACCTTAGTCTGACTAATAAAGAGTTTCACTGGCCTTTGTCCCCAGTTCCTGGGAGGTAGCCTCTACAATTTGGAATCTCCCAAGTAATAGGGTTTTTGTTATTCATCTTTGGTTATGTTTACTAGGATAGGTTATATTTACTAGGTAGTTCATGCTAACAGAGAAGGCAATGGCAACCCACTCCAGTACTCTTGCCTGGAAAATCCCATGGACAGAGGACCCTGGTGGGCTGCAGTCCATGGGGTCACTAAGAGTCGGACACGACTGAGCTACTTCACTTTCACTTTTCACTTTCATGCATTGGAGAAGGAAATGGCAACCCACTCCAGTGTTCTTGCCTGGAGAATCTCAGGGACGGCGGAGCCTGGTGGGCTGCCATCTATGGGATCACACAGAGTCGGACATGACTGAAGCGACTTAGCAGCAGCAGCAGCAGTTCATGCTAAGGAAATAGGTTATGTGCTAATTGTATATGCTAAATTTTAGGTTATCATTTATGCCGAGGAAAATATTTTTGGGCTTTCCAAGTGACGCTAGTGGTAAATAATCCACCTGCCAATGCAGGAGATATAAGAGACTGGTTTGATATCTGGGTTGGGAAGGTTCCCTGGAGGAGGGCACTGCAACCCACTCCAGTACTCTTGCCTGGAGAATCCCATGGACAGAGGAGCCTGGTGGGCTACAGTCCATAGGGTCGCACAGAGTCGGACACGACTGAAGTAACAGCACAGCACAAGGAAAATATTTAGGATGGGAGCTGGCAGCCTCTTGATGAAAGTGAAAGAGGAGAGTGAAAAAGTTGGCTTAAAGCTCAACATTCAGACAACGAAGATCATGGCATCTGGTCCCATCACTTCATGGGAAGTAGATGGGGAAACAGTGGAAACAGTGTCAGACTTTGTTTGTGCTCCAAAATCACTGCAGATGGTGATTGCAGCCATGAAATTAAAAGATGCTTACTCCTTGGAAGAAAAGTGATGACCAACCTAGATAGCATATTCAAAAGCAGAGACATTACTTTGCCAACTAAGGTCCGTCTAGTCAAGGCTATGGTTTTTCCAGTGGTCATGTATGGATGTGAGAGTTGGACTGTGAAGAAGGCTGAGTGCTGAAGAATTATGCTTTTGAACTGTGGTGTTGGAGAAGACTCTTGAGAGTCCCTTGGACTGCAAAGAGATCCAACCAGTCCATTCTGAATGAGATCAGCCCTGGGAATTCTTTGGAAGGAATGATGCTGAAGCTGAAACTCCAGTACTTTGGCCACCTCATGCAAAGAACTCTGATCTTCACAGCATCAGATCTGTTTAAAATCAACATTCTTATTTATTGTTATTCACTATCCATGCATAGTGTTAAAATACGATCACATTGGCCCTGTACAACTGAGCATTAGGTCATGATTGTATCGAAGTCAAAAACTGAAAAATGATTCATGTCTGGTACTAACCTATAAGGGGTTCTCTTCTTTCCAAAAACCCTTCTCCAATCTCTGAGCAAATTAATTCATCTGCTCAGTTGAGAGGAGGGAACCAAGCAGAGGCTTCTGCCGTGAGGGCACCAAGGGGACGTCCACTGGGAAAGGTGGACCACACCTGCTGTGGCTCCGAACGCCCGGCTGGAATGGTGCTCTAGCCAACAGCATGGAAAGTGTAATTAGCGCCCTGCAGAGACTCGGGACCGCGAGCTCACCCACATCTATTGGCAGTTTCACAACTTACTGAGGACAGCATCTCTCCTATTGAGGTAGCTGCCTCCTGTCTGCTCCATTGGCCCTAATGTATTTAGATAGATTCTTCTTCCAGAGGCAGAGCCCAGGTTCATTAGAATCATGCGTTCTGCTTCAAAACCTCCCTTAATCTCCCTAGGTGCTCTTTGGGGTTTTTTTTCCAGCTGTCTTCACTAACCTTGGATGTGGGTATTTAGGAACAATGCTAATGTTCTTAAATTGCTTTGCAGTCTTTTCTCCTGGATTATGCTGGCAGGCCAAAGAAAGAAATACCAATGAAGCCCCAAGAGCCATTTTTCAAATACTCTTTCTCTTAAACCAGAGAACATCTAACCGCAAACCCAAATGGAAGAGTTGCAGGATGGTGGTGAGGTGTGCTATGCGTGTTGACTCTTTTCTTTCTGAGGGATCTAATCCTTCAGAGTGGGCATTAGGTAATGCTTTCACTGTAGTATTAAGAGCCAGAAAAAAAGAAAGAAGACGCTTCATACGTTTTGGATAATAACATGTTGGTACTTTAGTAATATTCATCTTAAGGGGTATTTGTTATTCACTATGTATAGCGCATTTCAAAGTTCTGCTTTCCATTAACTCTTTCTCTGAGCAGACTGCAGATAGTTTTAAAAGCTTTCTGTTAGAAGAGCCAGCCTCAGCCTAGATCTTGAATTTGCTTGGATGGTGGGGTACTTGGAGGCCCTGTAGTAGGGCAGTGACAAGTAGTAACACGGGCTGCCTTCAGGAGGGGAAGTAAGTGGCTTGGAGACAGGAGTGAAAAGTAGCTATTTCACTATTAATCTTGTGCTTTGTAGCATATGACTATATTACCAATTCTAAATATAAATAAAAATATATAATTTTTTATTATGTGGCCACAGTAGAAAACAACACTATGTTTCCTCAAAACAATAAACAGAGTGACTGTGCGATACGGCAAGAGAGAAAACCCCAAGCAGAGCGACCCTGCGATACGGCCAGAGAGCTGAAAGCAGACACTTGAACAGACATCTGTATACCCATGTTCATAACAGCATTATTCTCAATAGCCAGACAGTGGAGGCAACCTACGTGTCCATAAATGGATGAGTGGGGAAATAAAATGTAATACACACATACAATGGAATCTTATTCAGCCCTGAAGAAGAAGGCAATTCTGACATGTTACAACGTGAACGACCCTTGAGGACACTGTGCTAAGTGCAATAAGCCACCAGCTTTCCTACTGCTGTGGAATATAAGGTGATCACCATCTCTCTAGACTTCAGAGACCCTGTGTTTTCACACCTCATGCTCCCTTTTGTGATTCTTTAAACTGGGAATACTCAACAGACACTGCTTTCTGACACCAGCTTTCTGACACTGAGTGTCCTAAAATTCAAATCAGTTATGATGCTAAAACACTTGGAGTTAGTGTCAAATCCCATGAATTAAAGGGCAAGGTCCTTGACAAAACTTTCTTTACTTTAGATGCCAATTTAAGTGGGACTACAAATTTACTACAAATTTAAAGCCTCCCTAAGGCTGCTGCTGCTGCTAAGTCGCTTCAGTCGTGTCCAACTCTGCACGACCCCATAGATGGCAGCCCACCAGGCTCCCCCGTCCCTGGGATTCTCCAGGCAAGAACACTGGAGTGGGTCACCATTTCCTTCTCCAATGCAGGAAAGTGAAAAGTGATAGTGATGTCGCTCAGTCGTGTCCGACTCTTAGCGACCCCAAGGACTGCAGCCTACCAGGCTCCTCCATCCATGGGATTTTCCAGGCAAGAGTACTGGAGTGGGGTACCACTGCCTCCTCTGTCCCTAAGGCTAAAACTCCCTAAAACACCGCCTGAGTTTCAGTATTTCTCTAGGATGACTCACAGAACTCAGAAAAGAACTGATTACGTTTACCATGTTTACATAAAGGATGTAAATGAACAGCCAGATGAAGAGATACACAGAACTAGACCTAAGAGCATCTGTTCCTATGGAGACAGGGTGAACACCTTCCTTTTCACCAACCTAAATTTACTTACCAAACAGGAAACTCCCCTGAGCTTCAGTGCCCAGAGTTTTCATTTGAGGTCTCATTAAGTAGGCATGATTGATGGAATAATTAATCACATGATTGAACTTAATCTCCATTTTCTCCTCTCTCCCTGGAGTTGGGGGTGTGAGCCTATAAGTTCCAATTCTCTACTCATGTGCTTGGTCTTCCTGGAATGGCTAGCCTGTCTCTTGAAACTATTGATAGTGCTCATCAAGAAGTTACCTCTTTAGCATAAATTTGGGTCAAAGAGACTCCTTATGAAACACAGAGACACTCCCACCACTCTGGAAATTTGAAGTTCTGTGCCAGGAAACTGGGGACAAAGAGTATTCTTTACTATATCACACGTAGCAATAACTCAATTTTGATTCCTCCAGTTAAGGCTTCTATAATGGTCATATAGTTGGCTATATTCTATCTAGGATACAAGAGAAATCAGTTTTTCCAGCTCTCAGCAAAGAGATAATTGAGGAAGCATGCCCTCAGCAAAGCCATGCTTTGCAGTTGGTTTAAAAATCAATAAGCTAAAATGCAATGTATCCTTTGTCTCTGGCTAATGACCAGCCATGGGCTATGGATAAGCAGTTCCAAATTCAGCCCTTTGAACCTGTGCTCCTGCTGGTGAGCCCTTGGATCTCCTTTCCTCTGATACCTCTTTAAGCATCAAGCAACTGTTTAATGCAAGGTTCTCGTCTGTTCTTTTCTCTTTCTCTTGGTCAGTGGATTAGGCAAGATTGATTTTTCTGCATGGCTGGGGAAGGCCTAAGGTTAAAAGATAAAAAGGTAGATTCCTTTTAAATGTAATTTAGATTTTTTTTCTCCTGACATTAGTTCTGATATCAACCACAGAATCCCTTCAGTGTTCCAGAAACCCCTGGGCCCCAACTATAGCTGCCAGGGCAGGGCAAACCCACCTTCCAACACAACGCAGCTGAGTGGTCCAGGCAGAACTGCCTCCAGGTGCCCCCTTCTCTCTCTTTCCTTCGCTCTTGCTACACCTGTCTTTTTCCGTCTCTCTCCTTTTTTCTCTCTGATTCTGCAAAATGCAACTAGATGTCTCACATGTTTATTCTTCCTATTGTTCTTTCAGGACAGTGTGTATTTATCTTTTGCAAACTAAAGAGCTCAAGGGAGAACTGTTTCTGAGTCAGCCAGATGACAAAGGACTCAATGGATTCATCCAGAGAGCCTGTCAATTCAGCAGCCCATCAGTGGCACAGGTAGTGTTGCGGACAAAGCAGGCACCTGATGGACGCCATTCGTCACTTTTTGTCAGGCTTCTCTTTGGCAGCCAATGCTGCTGCTGCTGCTGCTGCTGCTAAGTCACTTCAGTCATGTCCGACTCTGTGCGACCCCATACACGGCAGCCCACCAGGCTCCCCCGTCGCTGGGATTCTCCAGGCAAGAACACTGGAGTGGGTCGCCATTTCCTTCTCCAATGCAGGAAAGTGAAAAGTGAAAGTGAAGTCGCTCAGTCGTGTCCGACTCTTAGCGACCCCATGGACTGCAGCCCACCAGGCTCCTCTGCCCATGGGATTTGCCAGGCAAGAGTACAGGAGTGGGGTGTCATTGCCTTCTCCCTTGGCAGCCAATAGACCCTATCCAAAGACCATGGAAGATGTGATGAATAACTTCTCCACCCCAGGTGGGTATCTTTACACTTACCCCTGCAGTGTAGGCACAGCATCCTCTCTGTGGTTAGAGATGTGTGGGTGAAGGGAAATTGATATTCAGTGAATGGGGATAAATAGGGGAAGAAAGCTGAGCGCTAAAGAATTGATGCTTTCCAACTGTAGTCCTGGAGAAGACTCTTGAGAGTCCCTTGGACTGCAAGGAGATCAAACCAGTTCATCCTAAAGGAAATCAACCCCAAATATTCATTGGAAGGACTGATGCTGAAGTTGAAACTCCAGTACTTTGGCCACCTGATGCAAAGAACTGACATTGGAAAAGACCCTGATACTGGGAAAGACGGAAGGCAGGAGGAGAAGGGGGCGACAAAGGATGAGATGGTAGGATGACATCACTGACTCAATGGACATGAGTTTGAGCAAACTCCAGGAGATGGTGAAGGACAAAGAAATCTGGTGTGTTACAGTCCACGGGGTCACAAAGAGTTGGACACAACTTAGTGGCTGAACGACAACAGTGATGGGGAAGAAAATCTCAGAAGAGAACCTGTAAACACAGTTGATTCAAGCTGAGCAACGCTTAAGAGGATAGCTTGGTCAGACTCTCGCACTGTTCTCAGTAGACTGATTTGAAGGGTCTTAAGAGCTTGTGTCCAGGAAGGGGCAACGTGTCATCATGACGTGCTTACGTGGGATGTGGGGACCAGAGGCAAGGGTTCATGCCCTGCTCCACCATCCCTCCCCTTCCTTCCTTTCTCTCTCTTTCTCCCTTCCTTTTCTGTTTCTTCTTTCCACCCTTCCTTACTTCTTTTCTCTTTCTTCTCTTTCCTTCCTTCACTTCTTTCTTCCTTTCTTTCACTATTGCTAAGATTGAAAGGGACACTCGAATACTACTTACAGCCTCTTAGCCATGCTCAGTTGAATTCAAAGAGTTGGCTTCAGTCCAGCCAGCAAGTGAGAAAGCTTCTGAGTGTTGGGATGAGGTTCAAACAGCCAGCTGAATGTCATTTCCCACCCCAAAGCCTCCTCCACCACGGGGTCAACAGGCAGGGATGGTGAGTTTGGACCCTTTACCAAAGTGAAGCTCCAATAGAGACAGAAAATGGAAACCCTTATATCAGTAATTGGGAGACAGAAACAGAAGCTCACAGATACAAAGGATGGAAGAGGAAACTGGAGGACTGAGGTCGGAAAAGTCTGGGTTAGTCAGAGTTCTCTTGGTGGCAGGTATGAGACGCCTGCCTTGAGGAAGCTTCGGTGAAAAAGAAGTATATTGGTCAGTCCAGTTAAACTGCCTGAGGGCACATTGATTTCAGGCCCGCTGGACGAGATTCTCCAGTGACACCTGGTGCCCTCCTCTTTCTCTCTCCTGCCCTTCTCTGGTCTGGCCTCATTCTCAGGCATATTCTTTTCTTATAGTATCAGGAGTACCCCCAGCATTTCCAGACTCAAGCTCCATCTCATTAGCACCAGGAAATACATTCCCCGTGGGCTCCCATTGGATTGGTTGGACCCATCTTTCCCCCCAAGACTAATACCTGTGGCCAGGGATACGGGATGCTCTCACTGGGCGTGCCTTCACCAGGGGCTCACCTCCAGAGCCAGGAGTGGGGTTAACCCCGCCTAAAGCACATGGTCTGAGAGTGGGCAAGGAATGGGCCTGCTTGAAAAAACAGGGGTCTTCTTTACTTAAGAGGAAAATACAGGCAGGCCAAAACCATCAGATGTCCTCCCCAGATGCCAAAAAGAAGCCAAATTCATAAAACGCCAAGTCAAGGGCAGTCATGTGCCACGTTCTGGAATCCACCAGGATAGGTTAGATTTACATGAGGCCGCGGGCTTCCCAGTGGCTCGGAGGTTAAGAACCCACCTGCCAACTCAGGAGACGGCAAGAAGACGCAGGTTCCATCCCTGGGTCTGGAAGACCCCCTGGAGGAGGAAATGGCAGCCCACTCCAGTATTGTTGCCGGGAGAATCCCCATGAACAGAGGAGCCTGGTGGGCTACAGTCCATAGGGTCTCAAAGAGTCAGACACGACTGAAGCCACTTAGCAGGCAGGCAGGCAGGCATGTGAGGCCTCAAGGCTCATGCAACAGTTGCCCAGACCACATTTGGTATAAGCATCTCTTCTCTGATAAATGGTTCAGGGCCTCCCTGGCCTGCTTCTTGCTGCTCTTGAAAGAAACTTATCCTTTCTGGGTGGAGCCCAGACACCCCATTCCAGAAGGGAATTCCTTTATAGAGTTCCAGAGTAGCCTCTGTCCTTTTTCTCTTTTTTTTATCCTCACAAGCTCTGGTCTTACAGACTCACCCACTCCAGCCTTCTTCCCACTTGCCTACAGCATCTTTCTCTATTGATGTTAGTAATCAGAAAGGGTCGTTTTTATAGCCATGCTGGGGAACATAGCCATTGGAACAGACGCCTCTCTCACGAGGGAGACGGCCGGGGACAGAATGGGAGTCTAACAGTGTGGCCCAACAAACAGTAAAAGAAAAAAAGGTGGAAAAGAGGAAAGGATGGGTAGCTGCATAACAGGTTACATTTACCAAACTTTTACAAGGAAAGGGGAAAAGAGCCGCGTTACTGGAAGAGCGATCTTTATTTAAACAGTTCACAGAATCAGTGGTCTCCCCCGTATGCCAAGCCCTAACAAAGGAGACACACCAATATGAGCACAGAAAAGAGAGAATCGAGCTGCTGCATCCCGGGCTGAAAGGGCTAATTATTACAGCTCTGTCTAGGTCCTGTTGATATCAGTCCTGGCAGGGCACGGTGGCTGCTGCCAGTGGAGAGGAAAAAATTACCCAGGCTGACGCCTCCAAATAATTGATAATTTGCCTAAATGAACAAATCAAGTAAGATTTAATTGTTGGCAGGGATTGCCACCCAGGAATAGCAAAGTATATAATTGCTTGAAGCCTTACACATGGCTTTCTGCGCAGCCCCCTGCCCTCCCCCTTCCTTCTTTCAAAACCAAGTGTAATTGTTTAATGACATTGATGGGGGAATAGACTCGTGACATTATAAATGACAGAACTGTCAGTGACAGCTCACTGACAGCCCAGTGAGAAATTAATCATTTTCGATGCTTTATGATTTGCTCATTTAATGCCACAAATAAGCTCTTACTGTAAAACCACATATGATCTCATCCCCTAAGGGAGACTTTGGTTGTTTTCCCACCTCCTTGAGCAGGGTTGGTGGGGGCCCGGGATGAATGGTCGGGAATACTGTAGGGAGAAGCTAGAATCGCCCTGGAGAAATTTTTACCCCAGCAGGGTCCGAATTCAGTTTTCTCACTTGCCACTTGTTTAAGGAAGCTTTCAAGGGGAAAGAGCTAATGGGTTGGGACTGATGCTGATAAGGACAGAAAGCTGAGAAGGGGAGAGGCTATTTTTAGCCAGGTAATGGGGAGTAAATGGGGCCACCCTGTGATATGCTAAGATCCGCCTGCACTCATTTCAGCCTGGAACTCCCACACTCTCTGCTGGGCAGACATCTGTTAATTGCTTCCTGTTGGACTTCACTTTGACATTTGGAGAAATGGAAGGAGCCCGCCTAACTATTTTTCCCAAACGATGTCTCTGTGGAGTTTGGAAGACAGGGAGGAGAGTAGGCGAGGTGGATTTGAAGCCCGTTCTTGGCTTGGGTTTGCTAAAACCTTCGACTCACTGTGCCAAAGGCACTTTGGCCTGGATTTCATTGAAAACCCCGGTGTGGGGCTCCAGGCAATCAGTCACTCACAGCTCTGCACTGGCCTGTGCTCCATCCAGTCTGAACACAGGCTTATCTCTCTACCCACCTTTCCATACATTTTACTCATCTTGTAAACAGATTCTTGAAAACTAATAAACTTTCCAATTAAGGACCAAAAAAAAAAAAAAATCATCTGTTGCACAGGAGTCAATGCCTTCCTGAGGGGACAGTTCGGAGCAGCAGGATCCTGGAAACTAAACTTCAGGGGATGGAGGTGGTAGCTGTAGCTTACATTATCTTTCCCCCGCCTCCTTTATCTCCTTTTTTAGGAACCCGTTTCCCTGGTCCCTTTTCCAGCAGCGGTTGAGTCAGGTTGGCCTGTGTGGTGTAGTGTGATTGGTGGCCACTTGGTGGCGACAAAGACCTCCTGGCTTGATTATTGGATGTAGGCAGTGATACCTGATACCAGTGAAAAGGGCCTTTTTTTTTAAACTGTCTGAAAAACAACCTCTTGGATGTTGACCACAGAACAGGCATCATCAGAAGTGCTGTTTGTACCTTAACATGTTCATCTTTGCAACACTCCTATGACTCTTTCAGAGGGTGAGGAACTAATTTGCCCAAGATCACCTATTAGGAGTTGCAGCTTTAATTTGACCCCAACTCTGATAGAGCTTCCCTGTTAGCTCAGATGGTAAAGAATCCACCTACAGGGCAGGAAACCTGGGCTCAATTCCTGCATCGCGGAGATCCCCCAGAGAAGGGCATGGCAACCCTCTCCAGGATTCTTGCCTGGAGAATCCCTTGGACAGAGAAGCCTGGTGGGCTACAGCCCATAGGGTTGCAAAGAATTGGACACAATTGAGTGACTAACACTTTCACTTTCTTCTGATTACCCAGGCTGTGTTCTCTGAAACTGAACTCTACTGTAGCCTTAGGGAAATACCCTACTGATTTGGGGAGGAAATTGAATGGTTGCAACTAATGTCTCACCCTCACTGAGCTCTAAAGCTTTCTTCATTTCCATAAGATGAGAAGAGGGGCCCAGGAAGAGCAAACTAATCAGGTGCACAGAATCCGAGCTGGAAAATTGTTGACCATGTAGCCCAGCCTCCTATCCATCAGGACTGTCCATGAAGGAGGATCATGCACTCCGCTGGATCACTTCTGGGACCAGGTTGCCCAGGAAGGTGGCAAGTCACCTTCTCTGTCTTCCCATCATCACCTTTCTCTTCAGGAGGAAACATTCAGAGGGAGGGGATCAGGAAAAAACTTTGCACCTCTGTCCATCAAAGAAATTCTAGGAAACAATACGAGTGTGATGGTTTCCATTATGCGTATCAGCTTGACTGGGCCACAGGGTGCCCAGACATCTGGTCAAACAGTACTCTGGGTGTGTCTGCCAGGATATTTCTGGAATCAGATTGACATTTGAACTGAGCAAACCAGATTGCCCTTCCTATAGAACAGTGCATGTGGGGCTCATCCATACTTTGAAGACCTGGCTGGAACAAAAAGGCTGATCTTTCTGTGAGTAAGGGGGGACGTCCCCTGCCTGCCTACCTTTGAGCTGGGACATCGGGGTCTTATTGCTTTGGGACTCAAACTCAAACATAGGCTCGTCTGAGGTCTCAAGCCTGCTGGCTTTAGATTGGAAGCAGACTGTCAACTCTCCTGGATCTTCAGCTTCTCAACGGTAGATTTTAGGACTTCTTAGCCTCCTTGTTGCGTCCTCCTGTGAGCCAGTTCCTTGCAACATATGATATATGTAGAAAGATTTATAACATGTATACAAATACATATCCATGCATATATGTGTGTTTCCACTTAGGTGCCCAACCATTACCTAAAACTTGACACTTTATTTTAAAATTTATTTTACAGAAGTATAGCTGAAAAAAAAAGTATAGCTGATTTATTAATACAATATTATTTTGGTTTCTGATGTATAGCAAAATGATTCCGTTACACACATTATATATTCTTTTTCATATTCTTTTCTGTTATACTATTATAAGATATTGAATATAATCCCCTGTGCTATACAGGAGGTCCTTGTTGTTTATATATTTTATATATTGTAATTTATATCTGCTAATCCCAAATTCTTAATTTATCCCTTCCCTGGCCCCCCTCCCCTTTGGTAGCTATAAGTTTGTTTTCTGTGTCTCTGAGTCTGTCCCTGTTTTCTAAATAAGTTCATTTGTACCATATTTTAGATCCCACATGTACACTCACTTCACTCACTATGATGACCTCTGGGTCCATCCATGTTGCTGCAAACGGCATTATTTCATAAATTCTACATTTTAAATTTGAAACGTTTTCCTTTAATATCTATCTACACTTATATTTGCGCATCTGTTGGTTCTGTTTCTCTGGAGCACCCTGACTAACCCAGCGGATCAACTAAATGGAAGAATCTAAATTAAAAAAACAACATGACCCAAGTCTGGCCAACAGAGGGCGCTGGCTCAGCTTGGAGAGGCCTGGTGTCAGATGACCGGGGCTTTAGCACTAGCCTCAGTGAGTACGATTTTCTAGTTTCCTTCTGAGGGGGTGTCAGCCAACGCCATGAGCATTGTGCGTCTTTGTCCTAGGAAGCCTCAGTGTCCTCATCTTTATAATGGGAACAATTATAAAAGAGACGATGCAGATTCAGTTCTTAGCGCTGAGTCTATGAGTGTCCATTATGTTAGACCTCAACGGCTCCTCTTCTGTAAGTTACCAAGGAATTTTGGTAAAATACCTATTCTTTTTTCAAAAAAAAAAAAAAAAACCAACAAAAAACCCTTGAGAGAGGAAAACGAATAATTCTCCTCCTTTTCCTCCTTGGAAGAGGTGTTGTGAGGTCAGAATGAATACGAGAGCAGGTCTTGAGGTAGAGATGTCCATCTGTGCGTGGGCAGGGTACTGTTTCTGAGCTCGTCAACAAGGCCCCGTCAATAGGAGCGAGAGGACACCGGACCAGCACAAGATTCAGCCTGTCAGTCAGTCAGTGTTTCTGCAAGAGACGACGGGGCCCTCCCCAGACAGGCTCAGCTGGTGGGGACAGCAGTTACTTCTGCAGGGAAGCTCAGTTTATTCAAACCAGAAAGCAGAGCGGAATGTGGATTGCCAGGGAGAGACCTTCTTAGGATGGACTCTTAGGCTCCGTTCGTTTCTTGACTGACAGGCTACTTCTGTCCTTCCTTAATTTAAAAAATAATTTCTAGTTTTTTCCCCAACAAAGAAGCTTCTGCCATTTTTAATCAGCAACAGAAGGTTCCAAGATTATAAAAAGAGAATAGAACATGAGTGGTTGGGGCTGGTCCTAAGCGAGTGGTCTCTTGGTGTGGATAAGATATTCACTTAGAGATACTTGCACTGGTAGGTCACCCTAGTGGTAAAGGACCCGCCTGCTAATGCAGGAGACTAATGTAAGAGTAAGATCCCTGGGTCGGGAAGATCCCCTGGAAGAGGGCAGGGCAACCCACTCCAGTGTTCTTGCCTGGAGAGTCCCATGGGCAGAGGAGCCTGGCAGGTGACAGTCCATGGGGTCGCAAAGAGTCAGGCGTGACTGAAGTGACTCCGCAGGCATGCACGCGCCTGGTAAACATGATCTGGGGAGGGGACGCAGCAGGGCCACTGAACTTCTGAATGGGCGAGCGCTCCTCTTCCCCTTCCTGTGTTACTACCTCCTCCCCCAAGTTCTTGACTCTCTGTTTTTTCCCTCCTCACGTTGTCTCACTCATGTCCCTGTGGAGTTTGTCCATACTCATGGCCTTGGCTGACGCTCTCAGAAAGAAACTAGAACGTCACACTCGATGAGCATGCAACTCATTGAGAGGGCTTTTCCTCTTAGAGGGCCCACTACCATCTAGATTTCTGCATTTAAAGCTGAACCCTTTTATTTTCATCATTAAAGTTGCCTCTGCCCCCAAACCACATATCTGTCTGAAGTACCATCCCCTGAGCCCCTAGGCTGCTAGGTTGGACAGCTAGAAACTCTAACTCATCCCTCCAGTTCATCAGCTTCTATCATGATTTGCTTCCAAATGTCTCTCAAATTTGCCCTATTCTCACCGTTTTTGTTCAGGTGTTAACACTGCCTAGCTAGGTGCCTTTAGTGCTCTGCAGGGGCTTCCTGTTTCTCGTTATCTTTCATCAAATAAACATGTTAAAATGCCCCTTGGGTCTTACCCCCCCCCAACTCTGCTGCAGACCCCACAGATGCTTCTCAGTCATCTCCCCAGGTACAAAGCCCCTGCCTGCTTCCCGTATTATGTCCCTTGTGACCTGCTCATCATTCCCTTCATTCCAGCTTCAGTCTGCCTGGTCTCCCTCCGCCCCACCCATGCTCTGTCACCCAGGGTGTGTAAGGAGCATCATGTCGGAAGCCCAGGCGGGACTCAGCGAATGTTCGCCCCCTTCCTACTTCCTGCTGCATCTCCCATCCTTTATAGCCCACCAAGCCCTCTAAAACTCATGTGGGTTCTCATCTCATTTAAAAAGTAATTTAAATTTTAATTATGCAAGTGATATAATGTACAGATTCTTTCATCTTTCTTTTTATTGCGATATTGTTAATTTACAATGTTGTGTTAGTTTCGAGTATACAGCAAAGATTCAGTTCTGCATACATATGTATGCATTGCTTTTCAGATTCTTTTCTATTATAGTCGATTGCAAGATATTGAGTATAGCTCCGTGTGCTGCATAGTAGGTCTTAGCTGTTTACCTATTTTCATCGTCTGTATATGTTAATCTCACACTCCTAATTCTATAAATTCTTTAAAAATGAAATTTCAAAGAGATGGCTAAGGTCCCCTTGATCACTTACTCCAATCATGGTTCTTTCCCCGTTATATAGACGAGAAGTGGTTTAATGTTTGGGGTGTATACTCCCAGATATTTCTGGTGTTTTTATATCCATATATATGTACCCACAGAGGTTTGTAATGTTTATATTGCATGTGGCCATTTTAATATTAATGGCATCATACAAGTGTACATAGTACTCATAAGTGTTTTGTAAAATTACTAGACGTCTCTCCACGTTAGCCCACCTGGATGAGCTATCTGGTGGGTACTACGCTATAGTAAGACTGTCACTGTTTGACTGTTACCTGCTTGATGAGTGTTATTAGATTGTTTCAATGTTGAGGTTTACAAACACAGCTTCAAACTGAACAACTGGGGCGCATGTCCTTTTGCCCATAAGAATTGCTTTTTCTGATTGCGTTTTCTTCTCAGTATCACACACAGATTAGAATGAAGTTAATATTTATTGAAAGATTCCTAAGAACCAGGCACTGAAACAGGCATTTACACAACAAATTTCAAGTTAGGTATTATCATTCCCATTTTATAGATGAGAAAACTGAGGCTTAAAGAGCTAAAGTGGGTCAGGATGAGAGATCCCATTCAAATTCTTGTTCCTACCATTTCACTGTGATGAATTCTTTCCCTTCAATTTGCTGTGCATCTCATGACAGTGGGAACTACAGCTATACTTCCTCTGTTCTCTAACATGTCCTGATCACACAATAAATCTCAATAAAACATGATTGATTATTTGGAAGACAAATTAGCACTCTCATCTTAACCAGCAGGATATTTTATTTAGGTATGTTAGCAACAATGAGAAGATGCTAGCATCACAGGGTAACTGGTTAAAATATTATTAGAAGTTAATTCATATTTTAGCAGATAATTCCTAATTAATTTGCTGTAGTTATCTTGTTAAATGTCAATTAAGTCTCTCTACATCCCTTACAGGTTTCTGCTATTCATAAAATGTAATTATGCAGCTATTGCTCATGTATTCTTTATTGCTTATATAATCTACCAGTTAAATGCAAGTCAAAAAGATTTATCTTCGAAGTTCTTAATAGCATCACTAAATGTTCTAATTAATAATCAATAGTCCATCTGCATAATTAATTGGGGGGAAGAATCCTAATGAGATGAGGCTAAAACTTTTATCTCTCATAGCAATCATTGCTCAGAGTGGAAGAGTGTTTGAGCAACTCAGATTCCTTCAGGGCTCATGGAGGTGCTGGGCTTAAGTGCTAATGATGGGGAGCTCGTGTGATTTTACTGATACATCCTTAGTCACACCCTTTCCTAACAATATGTAATATAAGCCTCTCCATGGAGCAGAACCTATTTGTTGGATATGAGTTTTCAGAGACACAGGCTCAGATGAACAAAAATACATTTCTTCATTTTCCTTAGAACCAATTTGATGTTCGGAATCTCAGCCCTCAGCCCACCTGATGTGAAACTTAATACATCATTTTCAAGTACCCCCGGTCCTATGGAGCAGCTTCTCCGGCAAACAAGGCTACGTTCTAGGCTTGAAAACCTTCTCCCTTGCAGCTTTTTCCTCTCCTTCTTCCTTGGTGCTGATTTCTAACTGGGAAGGAGGGTGGTTTTGCAGTGGTCTCCACTGTGGTGTCGTCTGGGCTGGGGCTACTCATTTCCCAGATTCAGCCTGCTTTCTTCTAAACTATTATCCTTTCACGTGTAATGCGAATGGCGGGTCCTTTGGGAGCCCTCTTCACATCCCACTGTAAAACATAAATCATTCTCATTCACTGAAATATTTTTGGTTTTGCTGTAGCCTCCACCATCGAGGTTCCTAAGGGCTATTCTTTATTTTTCTTCAGAACTCCAGGCTCCTGTGCTCCACCAGCCCTTCCTCAGACCTTCCTAGCCCTTCCTAGCTTGGGATCACTTACATCTGAATCACACTTTGATGGCAAAAAGGCTAAGGGGCTGCCAGGGGTCGGTCTTTGCTGTCTTCTGACACACCCCTGCACAGCCTCTCTGATTTATTGTTCACTTGTCCAAAGTCACAGGGGTTGCTGGGAAGGAGGCAGAAGGCTGTAACTCTTGTTCCAGTCCTCTCTTCCAAAATATCTGGTGGTATTTGGGGATCTGACACAAAGATAGATCTGTATCTTTCTTCCCGGATCTTCTCCATCTCTTTTCTCCCTCTCCCTATCTTATAGGAAGGGGGGCTGGGCTAGATGTGATAGTACTTAGGAGCATACCTTTTCTTATGTCTTCTGTCTTATGGCAGAAATCTCTGCACTTTTATCTTTGAAGCTGATAATGTGGCATCCTTGTTCTCTGGCTCTGGAGTTAAATGTGACCCCTTGTCAACAGCAGGAACAGGAGTGTTTACAAAGGAATAAAGAAAATAATATGATATCGGGAAAAGATGAAAAATCGAGTTTGGAAAGATACATGCATCCCAGGGTTCATAACAGCTCTATTTACGACAGGCAAGATATGGAAGCAACCTAAGTGTCCGTCAACAGATGAACGGATAAAGACGACAAGGAGATGTGCCTTATGCATATGTGCGTGTGTGTGTATTTGTTGATGGTGTTCAGTCAATCATGTCGGATTCTTTGTGGCCCCATGGACTATATAGCCCACCAGCCTCCTCTGTCCATGGGATTTCTCAGGCAAGAATACTGGAGTGGATTGCCATATCCTCCTGGGGATCTTCCCAACCCAGAGACCTGTGTCTCCTGAACTGGCTGGTGTGTTCTTTATCACTGAGCCTCCAGGGGAGCCCTATGTATAAGTGTACATCACTCAGCCATAAAAAAGAGTGGAATAATGTCATTAACGGCAACACGGATGGACCTAGAGACTGTCATATGAAATAAATTAGACAAAGACAGATCCCATTTAATATCACTTATATGTGGAGTATAAAAAGTGTTACAAATGAACTTACTTACAAAACAGAGACAAACTCGCAAAGATAGAAAATAAGCTTATGGTTACAAAAAAGGAAAGGGGGGATAAATTAAGAGTTTGGGATTAAAGTATGCACACTACGATGTATCAAATAGATGAAAAAGCAAGGACTTATTCCATAACTCAGTAAACTATATCCAACATCTTGTTATAACCTATAATGGAAAAGAATCTGAAAAAGAACATATATATATATATAAAATCACTTTCCTATACATCCGAAATCAACCCATTGTAAATCAACTATGCTTCAATAAAAGATAATAAATATAACAAAAAAGAAAACAATATGTGAGGTAACATTTCAAATTGTTATTCGAACACACTTTATCATGTCAGGCTGGGAACCTTGGAATATATGGAGTCACTAGTGTTCAAGCAAAGAGACCAGCCTGAACCTGTGGCACAAAGGCAGAGAAGCGCTGAGAAGCTGCTGAGCACTCCATGAGGTGGGATTCAGACAGCCGTGCAGTTAATTCGTCTTGCCTAAGGGACTTGCAGGCTCAGGCACAGTTCCTGTAAGGCAGGGCAAGAAAAAGCTTCTCTGATTTGTTTTGTATCCCAAATCTCTGGCTTCACTCGGCAAATAAGTCTATATGTTTGGGGGGTTGGGGCTGAGAGCTGCACCATCTCAGAGGTTTCAAAGAACTAAAAAAAAAAAAAAAAAAAGAGGATTGCAAATAAAATCCCATCGTTGTTCATTGAACTACAAATTGCGATCGGTGAAAGAAAATAATACTTCGATTTGAAAGAAGGAAACTCCTTTACCAGAGTACCTTATGAGCCGTTTAACGCAGTTTGCTCCCTTCAGACAAGGCTGCCAGGACAGACACACATCAGATCAACCAGAAGTGTTATCACCCTAGTGAAGAGACTATTGCTTGTCATCTTTACAATGCCTCTGTCCCTTTCAGTAAACAGCAAAGTGCTTTATCCCTTCCTTTCTGTTTATTCCTCCTCCTGGCTCTTCTCACCAGCAAACTGCTTTTCCCCAGTGACCCTTCTCACAGAGAAAAGCTGCTCTGTCTACACGATAGAAATAAGATGAAGTAGGCTAGGTCTGACTCATAAAGCTCCAAGTGGACTGCCAATCATTGTAGGACAGCCCACAGGATACCAGCATGAGGAGCCCCTTCTGAAGATCATCCATTTTGCCCATCTTCCGTCTTCTGGCAAGATGCTCTTCAACTCAGCCAAGAGAGGTCTTTCACCTTAAATGTCTCTGGGAAAAGGCATTCCCTAGCTTGTTGCTACTGACCATGTTACCAAATGCACTTTGAGTGCAATGCACTGCCAAACACACCCAAGCATCAAACAAACCCAGCGTCTGGAGCAGGGAAGGGTTTACTACAGGGCCATGCCAGGAGAACAGGTGGCTCACATACCACCACCTCCCACCCCCCCAAACTCTGAGCTCCCTAAAGAATTTCAGCAAAGCAGTTTTAAAGGCAAGGTGAGAGAGGGGCAGCCCAGGGTGTGTGACCCACTCATGCACAGACCTCTGATTGAGCAATGTTGAGATCACAGGGCAATTGGCATCATTAACCCTTAGGGACCAGAACATCTGGGGGCTACCTGCCCATAATCATCAAGTAGTTAATTTCTTCCATTTGGTGATGGCTTTAGTGTCTGAAAGACAACTCAGGAGATAAGTATCAGATACTCTCAGGTAGCTGAGCTTCCCAGGTGGCTCAGTGGGTAAACAATCTGCCTTCAATGCAGGAAATGCTGGAGACCTGGGTTCGATGCCTGGGTCGGGAAGATCCCCTGGAGGAGGGCATGGCAACCCACTCCAGTATTCTTGCCTGGAGAATCCTATGGACAGAGGAGCCTGGCAGGTTACAGTCCATGGGGTGGCAAAGAGTCAGACACAACCGAAGTGAGCGAGGACTCACACGCTATTACGTAGGTACTTCAGAGAGGAGCTACAGCAGAGGATATGGGGGACGAGTCTGTTCTAGAAAGGCCCCATAGGGTCCTGCTCAGTTACAACCATGCCAGTGTCTTACATTTGGGAATTAGACATAAACTCTTTTTTTTTTTTTTTGGTTTTGGCTGTGGGATCTTAGTTCTCCAACCAGGTATCGAACCCGTATCCCTTACATTGGAAGGTTGGAATTTTCACCACTGGACCACCAGGAAAATCCCCAGACAAAGTGTAATCAAAATCTTTCCTATATTTTTTACTTTCTTTCCTCCTCACAAGACTTGCCCATGGGTAATAATGAAGTTGGTGCCTTCTCTTTTCTCCTTCTTCCTTGCAATGTGCCCTCTGGGGTTTACATCTCCCAGGTTTTTCAGAGTCTTAATTGTCATGGAAGAAAATAGATGACTGCTCTTTTTTAAAGACATCAGTCCCTTGCAAAATGAGCCCTGCAAGAGGAAAGAAATGTATAATACAAGATGTTGAATTATTAATGATGACATTTCAGGCACCTCTGAAAGGGAGATTGGGGTTAGTGTGAACTTTGCCCACATCCCTCCCAATAACGTCATGCTTGTAAGATCAATCGTGACTATTGAGTCAGGGCAGCCGGCTATAACCTTCAGGAAACCAGCATCTGGCTCTCCTTAATAGCTCCCTTATTTTGGCCAACTTATTAAATGTCTCTTTGCCTTGTTTTTCCTATCTGCAAAATGGGTTGGTGGGGGGTGGGGAGGGATAATCAGCCTGCATCATAAGTTGTTGAGAAGATCAAATGAGATGATGCAGATAATGTACTTTTCACAATGCCTGCCAGGCATATCGTGCTTAGTACAAACTGGTACGGATACAATCAAAGATTTTTGCACAGACTATTGGGATACTAAGAAAGGCCAGTGGGGAGTTGTTGCTCCTTCCTACTGGTGTATTTGATAAACATGACTATATAACCAGCACGTTTTGTTCTAGAAGGCACAGACGCATCTGTGGGAACATCCTGTCTGTTCCCACGGCAGTGAGAGGCTCCCTGGAGCACGAGGGGGGGTGGTGGGCGGTCCGGTGAGTGCAGGAAGGGCCGCTGCTCGCCTGCCCTGGATATCTTGTGCTTCTCACCAGCTGGACCTGATGTCGGCAAGGGCTGGCAGGTGGTAGAACCTTTGCACCTTCCACGTCTCCTTATTCTATATTTCCCAGGACTGACCCTTATATGCTTGCTTTTATCCTAAGGTAGAGGACTGCTTAGCAAATGGCAACCCACTCCAGTATTCTTGCCTGGAGAATCCCAGGAACAGAGGAGCCTGGTGGGCTTCTGTCTACAGGGTCGCACAGAGTCGGTCACGACTGCTGCGACTTAGCATACAGAGGACTGCTTAGCATACAGTCAGGCAGACAGACAAGTCGTGATTTGGTGAAACCTGGAAGAATTACAAACTGGCAAAAATAGCCAACTAAGGAATCGCTGAGGCATATTTACGTTTCCCCTTGATATCTGTAGAAATGTACATCTTCAAGCCTCACAGAAATAATCGCCTGCTCTATATATTTTCCCCCCTTTATGGCTTTTATTGGTATACAACATTATTCAGGCTAGGCTCTTCCGTCTCCCAAGCCAATTGCTTTTGCATCTGTGTTTATATTGATGCTATTCAAACAATGATCCTCTCCTTCCCCTGTCAGTTTCCATCGTTCATTTCACATATTATGAACTTATTTAAACAAAAATCATCCTCTCCGGGTGCATTTCTTTCCCATCTGTTCCCCCCTCTTGCCCCATGCTACCAATTCTCATTTTAAAGCAACACAATAATATCATTTATTGTTTTTCCTCTCTTGTTTTCCTAAGTTTCTCCTATAACATTCGATGTGGGAGAGGTGATGGTGAGGAAATACACAGTTTTAGTATTGATTTATAGACAAGAAGGTGTTTCTTTACACAAAATGTTTCTAAAAGGATTCATACCAATTTTTTAGAGCAATGAGCCCTTGATAATGGCTGCACTTATGCGTAGGGTGCTTTAGAGTTAGATTTTAAGTGTAATTTCACTACGTGTCATTTTAGGGAGTCTGGAGAAATAAAGAGGGAAAAATGGCTAGTTATCCAGATCATTCAAAATATTCAGATTTTTGGCAACCTTGTTGACTGGCATGCAGATGTTAGACTGAATTATTCACCTTTCTTTCAAAGGCTTGGTGTTGTGGAAACACAGCTCATTTTGTATTAGAACCAAAATAAGGTGGTGGTGTGAGGGGTGGGAGCTGTTTTCATTCTGTGAAATGATTTAAAACATAGGGAAGCAAACCTGACTATGTTTTTAGCTTAATAATGTTTTTTGGTTTCCACTTGTTCACAGGTACTGTTCTATTTCCCAGGCTCAGGAAGACCTGCTAGAAATACCTTAATCCTTCCTAAAGCAGGTGTTTGTGTACCTAGTCCCCGTATAGATTTGTTAGGGCCATGAGAGAGAATTTATTCTCATAATCTTCCTACAAAGGATAACTGTTCCTACTGCGTCTGCCAGCTTCACCCAGATGAATAGCCCAGGGCCTCAGTGCATGCTTCTCAGGCCAGCTATGGGAGATCAGCTAGATTTTTTTAAGAGAAATTAGGCTTTTCCATCTTTGAAGCAGTATCAGTGGAGCCCACACTTCGGTAGACAACTCCCGGAGGTCGCTGAATCCTGCATGGAATTTGTCACTCATTCATAAATGGGCCACGTTCCTCTGAAATGACAGATCTGGTGAGTTAATATTATCTCCCGTAACACTTACCCTTGAAATGAGAGGTGCTTTAATGATCGAGCAGTCTCTTTCTAGAGTTCCTGGACTACGTGAGAATCCCTTGAGCGTAGGAGGAATGTCGGTGAGGAGTTCATCCTCCGTCTCCCTGCGTCCTTCCTGTTGCCGTGAAGCCCGGTACCCCGGAGTTGGACTTCAAAGCCTGCCCCTTGTTGGAGAGCCTCCGCTCCGCTTTCCCTGGGCTAAAGGAAGCAAGATGCTTCAACTGCTCTTCCTCTGTGATAGTTTCACAAGGAAGCAAGAGCCTGTTTATCTCTTTTACAGTTCATTACACCTGAGGAACCTTATTTAGCTAAAGGAAATTGCCCTCTGGGGAATGGTTAGAATTAGTAAGGAGTAAAACCTTTAGGGGTGGAAAACTCTGTCTGCATATTACAGAAAAGAAAACCCAAACTCCCAAATCTGCTCCATAATTCGTTATCCCATTAGGAAATGAAAGGTCTTTTCCTTCTCTTAACTCTTCCCCTGTGAGTGTTACATCAGTTTAGTTTCTGCTTTTCCGTTCTTGTTTTCTGTTTTCCTCAGGGGGATAAGGTCTGGTTTTAGTTCCATAAGAGGATAAACTATCTAAAAGTCAGAAGATCCAAGCATAAGATCCATCGTTTTGAGATGTAGTCCGTGGGAGTTCCTATGTGGTCTCTTGGAAGAGCTGAGTCAGGAAAGTCAAGCCTCAGAAGGAGGACGGGACCAAATGTTTTTAAGATGTCCTTTCTTATTATGAAAGACTAGTATCTTGGTCGGAGAAGGCAATGGCACCCCACTCCAGTACTCATGCCTGGAAAATCCCATGGACGGAGGAGCCTGGTAGGCTGAAGTCCATGGGGTCGCGAAGAGTCGGACATGACTGAGCAACTTCACTTTCACTTTTCACTTTCATGCATTGGAGAAGGAAATGGCAACCCACTTCAGTGTTCTTGCCTGCAGAATCCCAGGGAGGGGGCAGCCTGGTGGGCTGCCTTCTATGCGGTCGCACAGAGTCAGACACGACTGAAGTGACTTAGCAGTAGCAGTAGCAGCATTTTGGTATTTAAAAATAGCTCATCCCCATCACTAGTTGTTATCATGATATGACCTTAGTAGCATCACTGCTGTGATCTTTGCTTCCAAAATCTTTCTCTACTTGTTGGGTTCATTTTGGCCTCTTCTGGCTTGAAAGAACCTCCTTCAGAGCCTGTGAGATCTGTAATCTTCATTTCTTTACCTAGGAAGTTCATGCAGTTTCTTTTTTTTTCAGAACCGATTATATTCTGGCAGCTACCTTCCAATGGCCTCTGCAGTTGAAGGTGATTAATTTCTGAGATCAAGAGGCTCAAAGATTTAGGTCTAATGTGATGTGGTAGGAAAAGGACCAGGAGCTGGAGGGTTTTTGCCGAGTATCTCAAAACTGAGTGAAAAATTAGAATTTCTGCCAAGAGTCTCCATGTCGGGTCGAAGAAGTGTTTTACTGAATACCTGGACATGTGATGAGCCATAATTTGAAGAATGTCTGAGAGATGTTGCTCTCTGTTTAGGCAGTTTCCCCAGTCACTTTATATGAGTAGGCTCTTGGTTTATATCGCACTTTCCTAAATCTATTCTGCAGTGCAGGGGACATGTCCCGGTTTTGGAGTCAGGGAGCTTGTTTTAAAACATTTTTGTTTCTGCTAATAGTAGAATGATCTATGGTGAGTCGTGCAGTGGCTCTGGGCTGACTTCTCACCTGGAAAGCAGAGGTGGATCTGGGTGATCACCAAGGAAGCTAAGTTGCTGGGTAGGCATCGTGTTTTACACTGATTGTCTCAGCATCAGAAATTCATAAACTTTGTTAGGCTTCAGAATCATGGGGCCGCTTTATTAGAAAAGCAGGTTTCTGGGCTCACTCCAGCAGGTCGCGTGTGGTGGTGTCTGGGGAAGAAGCACTCCAGCAGACTGCACGCCTCATCAGTGCCTTAGGTGAGTCTGATGCCCAGAGGCCTCAGCCCATGGTTTCAGAAGCACTGCTTCGGGAGGTGTCATTTCAGAGCCGCAGGGAACCTCTCTTCCCCGTTTGGGGCACTAAGGGAAGACATCTCATTGGGCTTGAAGCCCAAATGTCTTCAGTAAGAATACAATCATACCAAAGTGTAAATGATAACTGTGAGTCTTTTCTAGAAGTAGGTCTTGACGGGAGTCTGGAGTGGGAGGCGTGAGGCTGCTGAAAGACTTAGGGGGACACCAAGGATGGGTAAAGGGTGAGCCTGACTGGATAACTCCAAGATCATTGCACCGACTTAAACATTTTGTTGCTAGCTCTCTTCTGAGATATAGACATCGAGTTGGGTAGAGGTGGGAGATGGGGAAGTGAGCTAAGTAGAGTGGCTGGACTAATGTATCCAAAAATAAAAGCTTGGGGGGATTTTCTGAAAGACATACAGGTGAGAAGTGCCTAAGAGATGACTTGTGCCAGCAAGTAACCTGTGATGACTGGCTGTGCCCTGAAGACCCAGGCAGAGTCATTTGATAATATGACATCTGTGGGGTGAGGATAACCATTAGCTTGAAGTAGACAGAGTGTGTGCGCTGGTGCGTGTGTGTGTGTGTGTGTGTGCAGTATAGGAGAGGTGAAGAGAGAAGAGTCCTGTATAAGTCCTGCAGGGCAGGGAGGACAGCTAAGCAATTCAATAACTCGGTCCTAGTTTCAGCTCTGTAGGTGCAAGGGCAAGGCACTGAAATGAGCCTTCAATCCAGTTTATTTGTTGCTATCTAAATTCCAATTTATTTTTTTTTTGTCAGGTTGGCCCATTTGCATGCAAGGCACCTAGCTCTAATCTGCTCTGATAATGACTTGGGTGAGCAGGTTGAAAATTTCTTACTCTTCCCTGAAGGCTCACAATGTGAAAGGAAGGATAGTAAAGCAACCTTTCCATGATTAAACAAGAAATAAAATTACATCGTGGTGTTTTTATTCTTCTCATTTTTACCCTCATCTCTCACAACTTTAGATGCCGAACTAGGCTTGGCAAGGACATGGACTCAAGGAGATGGGTGCCTTGTTTCTTGGGATTAAAGCTCTTGTTTATCATGAAGCCTTAGTAATACTGCCCAGCCAATTTCTGCATTAAACAAACACAAACTGAATGAGAACCTAATTTAATCTCCACATGGCCAACATCCATTAATAACCTAGATTTCGCTAAACCTAAATCTTATAGACAGCTTATTCATCTTTTTTCTTTAAATGTTTGATTCTACTCTAAGATTTATTCTCAGGTACTTAATTCTTACATGGCTGACATTATACATTCTCTGGGTAAAAATTCAACAACTCCCTTTTCAATTCCAATCCATTTCATTTGGTTCTGTTCCATACTGTTCCATTCTCCTTGTTTCATTCTAGAAATCTCTGGGGTCATATCTCAAGCTTAATTCCTCTTTTTGAATGCCTGGATCAATTAGCAAGACTTCATTTCAATGCTGTGGGATAAATCCCTGCAAGAATTGAATCCTTGAACCAGCCCACTATCAATCCCCTCTCCTAGTCCTGCCAGACACTAGAGTCAAGGGGGCTAAGTTCACTTAAGAGGCCAGGATCTGCGAGTAAGTCAGAAAGAGAAAAACAAGCATTGGATATTAACACATATATGTGAAATCTAGAAAAATGGAACAGATGAACCTATTTGCAAAGTAGAAACAGAGACACAGAAGAAGAGAACAAACATAGAGACACCAACGGGGGTGGGGAAGGGAGGGGGGAGAACCGGGAGACCGGCACTGACCATCTCCTTAGTTAAGACAGATAACTAACGAGAACCTGCTGGACAGCGCCAGGAACTCAGGGCCCTGTGGTGACCTCAGTGGAAAGGAAATCCCAAACAGACAGAATATATGTGTGTGCATACGCAACTGAGGCACTTTTCTGTACAGCAGAAACTAACACAACATTGTAAAGCAACTACACGTCAATAAATTCTTTTTTAAAAAAGAGACCAGGATCTAGATGAAAGACCAGACAGTGCCGGAGCATCTCTGAAAAGCAATCAATAGTAAGAAGAGTCTGTCCGATGGAAACTGTGAACAGGTGAAATTCATGTAGTCTCCCTTTCTCTAGGTATTTTCTTCCCTCGGTCATCTCCTTATTAACGTCCCCCTTTTCTTTTCCAGCCCCAGGGCACTCCTGTGACTTTCCTGTTATCCTGAACACCCCTCTACTGCACTACAAGGGATGCCTCCCTCCCCCTCCCCATATAAACAGAGCCGCAGATCCCAACTCTCTACTCAGTTTGATAAACACTAGTTAACTGATAATTAATCAAAACCGTACTGAAGAATGGAAGGTTATTTTGCTATCCTCTTTTGTGAGTTTTTGAATTTTAAAAGGTGACTTCAGAAATGACTTAACCCAGACTGTGAGGATGTGGGGAAAAGGGAACACGTGTGTTCTCTTGGTGGCAATGTAAATGGATGCAGCCACTATGGAAAATAGTGTGAAGATACCTTCAAAAATTAAAAATAAAGCTACCATATGATTCAGCAATCTCCTTCTGGGTTTATCCAAAGGAAAGGAAAACAGAATCTTGAGAGATATAAGCACCCCTGTGTTCATGGCAGCATTATTCTCAAAAGCCGTCGTACAGAGAATACAACCTAGGTGCCCATCAACAGGTGAATGGATAAAAATGTGGTGTACATATGTATAGCTCTGCCATAAAAAAAAAGATTCTGACTTTTGCAAAATCATGGATGAAACTTGAAGGCATTGTGCTAAGTGAAATAAGTCAGACAGAGAAAGAAAAATGCTGTATGATCTCACTTTTAAGTGGAATCTGAAAAGATGAACTCATAGAAACAGAACATAGAATGGTGTTTGCCAGGGCTGGAGGGTGGCCTAAATGGGGAGATGTTAAGGTTGCAAACGTCCAGTTATAAGACAAAGAGGTTCTGGGGATCCAAAGCACAGCATGGTGACTGTAGATAGTAATGCTTATGTACTTGAAAGCTGCCGGGAGAGTAGATCTTAAATGTTTTCAACACAAAAAGACATGGTAATTATATGATGTGATGGAAGTGTTAGCTAATGCCATGGTGTTCCTTCTTTTTTTTGCAACATGTAAGTGTGTCAAATCAGCACCTTGTGCACCTTTGAATTGCACACTGTTACATGTCAATTATATCGCAAAAAGTTGGAAAAGGGTGCTACTTGTTTGCTTAAAAAAGACAGAAATGATTTCCTAAAGGAATGAATCTTCTTGGTAAAATTCTAGGCACCTCGGTAGAAAATTTTTGAGCTAATGTCTGTCCCTATTGTTCGAACACTGGTAAGTATTATCATTTTCTGTCTTATCCCTAGATGAAGTCATTTCTGCCAGCTGGAAATGACTTCATTTTGAGATAAAAATAGAAACTTGGTGTATTTGAACAATACACTAGAAGTAGTGTAGTGTTTGAACAACAGGGACAGACATTACGCTGAGGGCTTCCCTGGTGGCTCAGAGGGTAAAGAATCTGCCTGCAATGCAGGAGACCGGGCTTTGATCCCTGGGCTAGGAAGATCCCCTGGAGAAGGGAATGGCTATCCACCCCAGTATTCTTACCTGGAGAATCTCATAGAATTTTAGCTAGAAATGCTAGCTGAGTAATTGCTCACTTCACTTATGTGTCTACACAATTGACTCTTTCCTTTAACAGGTATTTACTGAACACCTACTATATTTCAGGCTGTGTGAGGTGCCTTGAATACAAATGATGAATAAACCAGTTTTCCAGGGAGTGAAATCTGAGCAGTCAGAGGTCACTTCCTGACTTCTTCTAGGCTAGGATATTTGCCAAACCCATTCCATCCATCAGAAAAATAAAAAAGGGATAGACAAGATGTAACACACACTTGAACTTAATCCTTGCCGCTCTCTCACTGTAGCTCAAGAAGTACGGGTTTGGAAAAGCAAGATAAATACTTGTGTCAGAGGAAGCTGGCTGCCAAGCCCATTTAAAAATCAAATTGCCAGTTTAATAGTATGCATCGTGTCCATATCAAATGATGACGTTATTGGCAGAGACGAGGAGGTGACACCATTTTGAGTGCTTAAACCGAAGTAACAATGGATGAAGCTGTCTGCAACCGACTGCAAAGCCATTCTGCCGTCTGGCACTCTCGCTGTCCATCCTGGGGGGAATGGGAAACAGAGGGCTTCCAGGGGGTGAACGGTGACCAGCTGCCTCCCTGAGAGGGCACCCTGAGCGGGGCCTGTCCCCCCACCTGACATTCCGCCCACTGCGAGTCCACAAAGGAATGCCATTCTAGGTAGCAGTCTTACAGCAAGTGAGCAAGTGAAGTCACTCAGTCGTGTCCGACTTTTTGTGACTCCATGGACTGTAGCCTCCCAGGCTCCTCAGTCCGTGGAATTTTCCAGGCAAGAGTACTGGAGTGGGTTGCTATTTCCTTCTCCAGGGGATCTTCCCGACCCAGGGATTGAACCGGGGTCTCCTTCATTGCAGGCAGACGCTTTCCCCTCTGAGCCACCAGGGAAGCTGTCTTATAAACAAACTGCAAATACAGGGCATGTTTACTGAAGAGAACACAGCGGCACACAAGCAAAAAAAATAAATACATAAAAATAAAAATCTTTCATGAAGCCCGGAGATAGCTAACATTGATATTTCAGTGTAGATCTTTCCAATCTTTTAAAACTTCTGTATTCGTGTGAGTGTGTGTCTTCAAAGTAAAGCTGAGATCAAACTGTAGTTATTTACACTTAACACAGGGCGGGCTTCACGAGCACACAGCCTGGGCTTGGTTTGATGCTCTGCTGTTGCCATCGTGAAATTCGTCATCATTTAATCTTTGAAACTGTGTTCTGCGAGTGAAGTCCTGTGGGGTGTGTGTGAGCAGAGAACATTCGGGCGGCAGGGTGACGTGTTCTCACTGCCCTGTTTGCAGAGTGTTCGCTCTGCTCTGTGAGCACAGGATTGCAGTGGGTCCGTACCTCGTGGGACTTTTGTGAGATGGAAGCATGGACCAGGTTAAGCATATTGCATCTGTGAACCAGTAGGAATAGTGACAGTTGAGAAAGGTCATGCTTTCCATTTGAATCAGAACTCACCTCTAACTTGGAAGGCAATGACCTTCTAAGAAAGGTGAATGACCTAGAAACCCTATTATACCCTTCCTTAGTCATGCAGCTTCCATCCGCTGGCCAATCACTGATGCCAGAATGAATGAAACCCCAAAACAGGGCAATCCATTGTTCTTTCTCCTCTCAGCCCTTCCTTACTCACCAGCGAGCTGAAAGTAGAGAAGGTGGGTAGGCTGTGCGTGTGCCGAGAACTGAAATAAACCCGAGTGAGATCACTTTGTGCAGCACTGTCACACTTCTGGCAAGAAAGAAACCCCCATGTGTATAACCTTTGGAATATAGATTGTACGGTTTTGGTAATTCTGCAAGTGAGTTAAACAGTTTTATTATTATCATTTTAAACTTGCATTGTGTAATGGACAGATGAATAGTGAGATTTATGCTAATAATTTAGATTTTTAATTTTTCTTTTAGAACAACATTAAATAGCAGAAAAAAAAAATGCCATGTCAAGTCAAGCACGAGACCATAGCACAAAGAAAAGGTACTTTTATCCTGCTTATTGGCTGCACATTTTCATTCTTCTAGGCTGTGCAAATTATGTATCTAGCCCTGACTAGACCATATACTATGACTTTTTTTCAAGTCATTAAATATGATTTAAAAGATTATTACTAACAGCTGCATAGTAAATAGTTTCAATTGATGAATTTATTTAACTCCTCTCTTATTATTCTGAGGATCTTTAGATGCATACAATGTGTTTACAATTAGTTGATTATTATGGTGTGATGAAAATCTCTGTACATAAATCTTTATGGTTTTTTCCTTAAGGAAATTACAAGAAAGAGTTGCTAAGTTAAACAATGTGCATGTTCACGAGTCACTATAGAGACACACTGCTCTTCAGAAAGTGGTGATTTACAATTTTCACCTTAATACTGCAACCTCAGTCTGTATTAGGAAGGTACTGGGCCAGTGATGAGCGAGGTGGGACTTGCCTTCCTGCTACCTAAAGCCAAAGAGATGAGCTAGACACTCAACACTCACACACTGATATATATGTATTTACAAACCATGATGAGTCCTATGAAGGAAAAAATTGAAGCGTTTTTTGTTTTGTTGTGGGTTTTTTTTTTTTTTTTTTTGGCTGCTACTCTCTGCAGTTCCTGGCACCTCAGGTCCCTGACCAGGTAATGTATTTATTATAGTAAATCCTTCCCATTTTAATCTGATCAAAAACACATACTTAGTGTTTCATTATATATTTTGCACTGGGTTTATATTTGCCACTTGACTTTTCAACACCAAGAACATTTATTTAGTGTCTCTGACACTAAGCATTTGTGAGTTATTATGAGGATACAAATATAACTAAGATAGACTTTCAGCTCTCAAGACACATGTGCTACAGTGTCAGGAAGTCACTGATTAGAGCTGGATCTCAAATAATGTGAGCAAATAGCAAATGAAAAAACAAAATAACACTGGAGGAGCAATTAACTGTTAGGAGTGAGAACCCACAAAGGAGGGGGGATTGGAGCTCTGAAGGCTGAAGGGAGTTTCAGATGGTAAAAGGGGGGAGACAAATGGACCTGATGGCGAGGAAAGCAACATAAACTGAGAAAGGACTCAGCGATTTGCAGGCAGTGGTTTCTATTTCTCCTAGAGGAACCCCCACACCCTACCCCGTCCCTGAGTTTAGAACAATGCTTGACACCCTAATTCTGCTTTGGTTGACGCTAATCTCTTTTTCTTATGAGAATATGGTGTTTTATCACCCATATTGTAGATAAGAGATCTTATCTGACTGATCCTTTCCTCCCATTGTAGAAATAGAAATAATTAATTGCTTTCTCCTCTGCACTCTTACATTGCTTTATCTTTTACGCTATAATTGCCCTTGTCAAGCGCTGCTGGGGTTACATGCATGTACGTCCCTTTATCTACTTCTTTGACTACATTTTCTACATCTTTGGATCTGCAGTGCCCAGAATGGTGCATTGTGAAAAAACAATAACACATGGCAGTGCAATCAAATTGAATGGAAGCCAGTAACTCCTGGCTCCAGTGCTGGCAGTTTGAGTGATCTGATGAAAAGTCCCAGACTATGTGCTGGGGAAGACTGGGAGCAGAGGAAGAAATTGAATTTGAATAATTGAATTTTAAGAAGGAGGCATATGCTTCTGCTGTAACCTCCCCACACCAGACAGCGAAGCCCAGATGCAAGTCAGAATGCATTATGTATTTAATGTGTCTCATGGGGTTGGCATCTGAGATAACAGGAAGAGAAGGCAGGGATTATAATCAAAGTGGCAACATCGGAAGACACGTAGCTGGTGGTGAAAGGTCAGGGCACCTCTTTAGATATTTAATCGACCTTGCACCGGAGGAGTGGATTTGATTGAGGGCTGGGGGTGTGTGTGTGTGTGTGTGTGTGTGATACTTTACAGAGACAAGTAACGAAGTAGTAGGATCAAGATCTCTAGGGTGATGTTTCTTGGGGCTGCAGGAACCTCAGTTCTGAGTGTTAATGTTGATACATGGGACTTGAACCTGGGAAAAAGAAAAGGATTTTGCTTGGGAGACTGTGCACTGTCTCAGCATCTCCCGAAGTCAGGACAAGAGGAAGTGGGGTTTTATGGAACCAAGAGGGAATTAAGTCACTAGCAAGAGGGACTATCTCATAACTTTCATGTGCAAAAAAAGAAAAAAAAAAGTACCCTTTTTAGCCTTCTTAGTGCATGTTCAGGAAGCAACAGTTAGAACTGGACATGGAACAACAGACTGGTTCCAAATAGGAAAAGGAGTACGTCAAGGCTATATATTGTCACCCTGCTTATTTAACGTACATGCAGAGTACTTCATGAGAAACGCTGGACTGGAAGAAACACAAGCTGGAATCAAGATTGCCAGGAGAAATATCAATAACCTCAGATATGCAGATGACACCACCCTTATGGCAGAAAGTGAAGAGGAACTAAAAAGCCTCTTGATGAAAGTGAAAGAGGAGAGTGAAAAAGTTGGCTTAAAGTTCAACATTCAGAAAACGAAGATCATGGCATCTGGTCCCATCACTTCATGGGAAATAGATGGGGAAACAGTGGAAACAGTGTCAGACTTTATTTGTTTGTGTTCCAAAATCACTGCAGATGGTGACTGCAGCCATAAAATTAAAAGACACTTACTCCTTGGAAGGAAAGTTATGACCAACCTAGATAGCATATTCAAAAGCAGAGACATTACTTTGCCAACAAAGGTCCATCTAGTCAAGGCTATGGTTTTCCAGTGGTCATGTATGGATGTGAGAGTTGGACTGTGAAGAAGGCTGAGTGCTGAAGAATTGATGCTTTTGAACTGTGGTGTTGGAGAAGACTCTCGAGAGTCCCTCAGATTGCAAGGAGATCCAACCAGTCCATTCTGAAGGAGATCAGCCATGGGATTTCTTTGGAGGGAATGATGCTAAAGCTGAAACTCCAGTACTTTGGCCACCTCATTCGAAGAGTTGACTCACTGGAAAAGACTCTGATGCTGGGAGGGATTGGGGGCAGGAGGAGAAGGGAACAACAGAGGATGAGATGGCTGGATGGACATGAGTCTGAGTGAACTCGGAGAGTTGGTGATGGACAGGGAGGCCTGGCGTGCTGCGATTTATGGGGTCGCAAAGAGTCGGACACGACTGAGCGACTGAACTGAACTGAGCTGAGTGCATGTTCAACATTTCCATTGAGGTCATCAGGGTCTATATTTTTCAGTAAGAGAAATCGGAGGATCAAGGAAGTTGAATAACATGGTTTGAATCACACAACTCAGAAAAAAACAGGGCGGAAGCCTTGTTTTGAACAATATTAAAACCTAGGATTTCATCAATGTATTTTTGGCTCTTTAGGTTCTAAGATCTGAAAAAGATTATGAACCTTTGGTGAGAGACCATCTAGTGTAGGTATCTGAATGATAGAAGGGAGGGAAATACAGGTGTTGCCATTGTTTCAGCTCCTTATCAGAAAGGGGCAGGCAGGTAGCCTGGATGAGTTCTGGATACTCCATCTAGATCCACAGCATCCTTAAAAATAAACCCTTCCCTCCTTGTGATGCCCATGGTTCCAGGAGAGCTGTGATTTGGATCTAAAGAACTTAGCCCTGCGCTCCAAGCTCCAAGTAGAAGGGAGATGAGAAAAGAGGGGGTGAGGGGAGGTGGGAACTCCTGGACATGAAAGGCTGATGAAATACAGTTATAGCACATCCCAAATGGGAGAGGATCTTCACCATCTTGTAACGAAATGCTTTAATTTTACAGATCAGGAAACTAGAGCACAGGGATTGGCTCCAGGATATTTATTTTTAAAAGATAGATTTATCCTTGTGGTCCTTCTAGAACCTTTTCCAGCACCTTCTAAGCTTTCTGGACATTTCTACTGCCCTATGAGCATAAGACCTTTATCATTTTATATGACCTTTCTCTCAAACAGTTCTCAAATACAAGACACTTGATAAGCTCTTCACATATTACCCTTGTTAGATGTGCTGCACTTTTAAAAAAATCTAAGTATTCTCCATTGATTGGAAAAAAATTCTCATGATGAATATTTTATGACAACAAAATTAATAGAAGAAAAATCATTTTTTTCTTTCATCCAGAGACAACCATTCTTAATATTTTAGTGATAGTTTCCTTCAAGTCCCTTTCTTAACATATTTTTTTTTCATGTTCTTCTTTTATGAAGATATTTGAATAGGAGAGTTTGGAGTTGAATTTTAGGCCTGTTGAATGTGTGTTTGGCCCTGTGTATTTCTATGCTGTGTATGTGATTTTGGTGTGTGTGTGTGTGTGTGTGTGTGTGTGTGTGTGTATGCGTATGCGTGTGTGTGTGTGTGTGTGTGTGTGTGTGTGTGTAGGGGTGGGAGAGGCAGAGGGAAGGTAAGATTTGGGAGGAGAGGGAACTCGGAGCCCAGCACTCTGGAAGTCCCACGCAGGTGGGGCTGCTGCAGCTCCATCCCCCAGCCCCCCGGCCCCCCACCCCCACCTGCCACTCCCCCACCCCGCCCCCCAACAAGAGACTGGGGCTGAGCACTCTTCTGGGCGGGGAAGTGCCCCAGCATCACTCAGCTTAACCTGTGTCCTCCGACCGCCACTCAGATGTGAATGGCCTGATCAAACGATGGCTGGAGAACCCTGACGTCTGCTTCGGTTGTCTGCACTCATGAAAACTGCTCAAACAGGGCAAGTGTGAAACAGGGGGTGAGAAGCGCCCTGGAGAAGCAGGCTCCTTTGGGAGCCCATCAGGGCCCTCCTGTCAGTGGCTAACGATGGAGGGGCTGGAGAGCGGGAGCCGTGCGGCTCCGTCCTCTGCTTCCTCAGAAGAAACCCGGCCGGGCGCCGCCCTGGCCTCTCTCCGTGCGGGGCCGGCCGGAGGAGCGAGCTTCTCGGCGTCGCACAGACCCTCGCGGCCCCTTGGTGTCTCTCCGCGACGGCTCTGAAGCCTGGCCACTGCCACCCGCCGTCTCCGCAACCCCGGTGTTTTTCTGTCTCTCACGCGCTCCCTCGCTTCCCATCACACAAAAGCCTTCTGTTAACTATAAGCCTTTGCACTGAGGTCCTGCGGGTTAGAGCCCCCGTCGGCCCATGCTGCCAGTGGCTGTCTGGGCTCCAGACATTCTTAAGATCAAAATCAGTGGGGGAGATATATCAAACCAATTTTTGAAGCTGCTGCTCCGGCTTTCTTTAGCGAGCCGGGTCTCCTCCCCACCCCACAGCCCCGGGCGCTGTCTGACCCAGCCTTTTAAACACTTACACGCCAGAACATTTCCAAAAATACACACGCGCGTTAACAAAAAATCATCTTAGTCTGCACTCCCTGGCTGGAAAGAGGGCCCCGAGCCCTCTTGCTCGGAGGAGAGGACCATGCGGCGGGGACAGAGAAGCCGCAGGTTGCAAGCGCAGGTTACACGCGCAGGTTGCACGCGCAGGTTGCACACGCTGGCTGCAGCCTCGGACGTCTAGCCTTCTCCCCCTCCTCCCTCTGCAAAGGCCTCCCCTGCCTGAGAAGCTTCTGGCCAGAGAGCTCCAGGGGGGACCCAGGATTTGCAGGCAACAGACAAATAACAATCCTGGTGCCCCCCGACCCTGACTGCTAATGTGACCTTGGAAAAGTTCCTTACCCTTTCTGAGTCCCGGTTTCCTCATCAATACCTGGAGACCAAGGATCCCTCTCTCTACTGGATGTACAGCAATTAAGTTGGCAACATTTGCTTGAAGTCTGACCCATGAGAACCTGGTTACTCTGCAGACGCAATAGGTACTTTTAAAAAATTTATTTTATTTGGCTGTGAAAGGTCTCAGTTGCAGCACGCAGGATCTTTGATCTTCCTTGTGGCTTGTGGGATCTAGTTTCTTGACCAGGGATTGAACTTGGGCCCCTGGCATTGGAAGCGTGGAGTCCTGGCCGTTGGCCCACCAGGAAGGATTACACCACAGCTGTTATGACCATCACTCCTATGTCTGTGTTACAACTGTGCTTTTTCATAGCAAGACCTACTCCCAGATGCGGACCCTCTATGACCCGCCCAGCTTTGCAGGTGGTAACCTATGAACTTACACACATGAGGAACCAAGAGCATCCAAAGAGGTGCAGAGCACAACTCTAAGAGTTGTCCTGTTCCTCGAGTCAAGGGACAGCCCTCCTGCTGGGCAGAGTGGAAGGTGACCACAGGTTTCAGACCCTTGGGAGGACTCCCTGCCTCCAAAGATTCCCCTTCAGTCTGCCTGGCTGATGCCTGAGTTCCCACCATTACGGCTTCCTTTCCTGGAGGTATGAAACACGTTCTCTGTAAACAAAAATCATCCCCAGCGGGGAGATGTGTGATGAAGCATTTGCCCCATATGTGTCTGGAAAGCTTCCCCGGAAAATAAAACCATGGTTGTTCGGAGGTCGAGGAGTCGTAGATTCCTGGTCAGACCTGGGAGGCACTTTCTTGAAACTCATCCTATGTTTTCTTTTGACAAGGAGGAGTCTGAAGCTCAGAGACTAGAAAGATTCCTGCAAAGATGCTGCTAAGTGGGGAGAGAGATGGGTGAAGCAGAGAGCCGGGCGTCCATTCCAGACGGACCCCGCTGAATTTTATAAATCCATGCTCACGTTCACTCTCCTACCTTCACAATACAACTTTTACACTAACTTTAACTCTCTGGAATTGTGAAAAAAATCCAAATACCAACACTTCAAATAGAGTTTAAGCTTTATGTTAGTAAGAGTCTTGGGTCATTTTCACCCCGGGGAAATTTTGCTTCCCCAGCTTAATAATAGGGGCCCAGATGGAGTCAGTTTCTCTCCTGTCCGGTCCCCTCCTCCATACCACAGGCTGGCCCAGTGTTTCTCAGAGGGACAGACTTTCCTGGCAAACATCACTGCCTCCCAAGCACATTGGTTGGCATCACAAGTGACAATGGACATTTGCCCTTGGGCTTCAGCCTGAGGGCCAGAGTTCCCCAGAACGCTCTCCTCTCCTTTCCTTGTCCTTCCTCAGGTCTTCTTGCTGGAAATTTAAAGGTAATTTGAGTAGAGTAGATGGGGAAGATTCTTTCTAAAAAGGTCATTGAACTTAGCCCTCTGCCTGCCCATATTCACTAAATGCCCCGAGTCTGGCACATGCAGGAGTTAGCAAGAACTTTGGAAAATTCGCTGGGAACTGACCACAGGAGAGAGCAAGAGAGAAGCCACCCAGGCATCAGTAATTATTGAGCGCTTGCTGTGTGTATGGAGCTGTGCCAGCTGCGGGGGTGTCTTATAACTTGTGATGAGGATGAAATAGGCATTAGGGATTCTAAAAGAGGATTTATAAAAAGCCCAAACTAGTCCCTGGTTTCAGGAAACCTTCACAGTCATCACGATAACAAGACTGAGTAGCACATGAAATGGCAAGAAAAGAACACAAGCAAAACTCTGGAGTAGAGAGCGCTGTAAGCAAACAGGAACCAGCCCGAGACGGGCGCTGTCAGAGCGCTTCCGCATTGGGTGGCTCTCCTGGTTCCCTGGTGGCTCAGATGACAAAGAATCTGCCTGTAATGCAAGAGACCCTGGTTTGAACCCTAGGTGGGGAAGATCCCCTGGAGGAGGGCATGGCGACCCCCTCCAGTATCCTTGCCTGGGGAATCCCATGGTCAGAGGAGCCTGGTGGGCTGCAGTCCATGGGGTTGCACAGAGTGGGACAGAACTGAAGTGACTTAGCACGCACACAAGCAGAATTAAGAGTGTCGAAGAAAGGGAGCCTGGGGGCAAATGTGGAGGATGCCAGGATGAAGGGGTCCTCCACCTAAGTTCAGAAGAACCCCTGCCTCTGAGGGACAGCAATGAGAGATCTGGAGCCTTGGATTAGGGTTTGGCTCCAGGAGCAGGAAGAGAGGAGGCTGGGGATGGGATGGGGGTGACGGACATGGGTTCAGAGAGGCTTGAATTCCAGTAGAGTAATTTACACCTGACATGTAAAGTAAAATGTGCCAAATTCAGTTCAGTTCCGTCACTCAGTCGTGTCTGACTCTTTGCGACCCCGTGAACTGCAGCACGCCAGGCCTCTCTGTCCATCACCAACTCCCAGAGCTGGATCAAACTCATGTCCATTGAGTTGGTGATGCCATCCAACCATCTCATCCTCTGTCGTCCCCTTCTCCTCCTGCCTTCAATCTTTCTCGGCATCAGGGTCTTTTCGAATGACCCTGTTCGCCTCAAATGAGTTCTTCATATCAGGTGGCCAAAGTATTGGAGTTTCAATTTCAGCATTAGTTCTTCCAATGAATATTCAGGCTATTATTTAATAACTATTTATTATGTGCTTACTTGGGGTGAGGCGCCATTCTGCCCACTGGGATAAAAGTGATTAAGCATATCCAGTGAACTGAAGGGGAGAATTATATGTTGGGGTTGGGGGAGTCTTATCTTAGCAGGAGGCTGAGGAACCCTGACGGATGCTTCTGAGGGTGGACAGATGGGCCTGTGTGATGACTACAGGATAAAGGGGAAGAAGAGAAACCGGGAGAATTTTATCCCCCCCAAAGAACCAACGGGTCTTAGTGATGGACTGATGGACTTATTTTTAAAAGACCAGGTAGGATTCTTGTGAAATGAGTCTTTTTATCATTATCCTGAGCTTAGTAGCAACCAAAAAAAAAAAAAAAATCTTTAGTCCAAAGGCAGAGGTTGCGAACCATAGAACCTGTTACTTTATGCTGTGGTCATGCCCCGTCCAGCAGCCTCCCCAGCCAATGTGACCCTGGGCGGCTGAAAGGTGTCCTTGCATACCTTGCATACATCACACTCAGTGATGCCCACTGGAACCTGAGAAGCAATTTAGAGGCTTAGCATCCCCCGCCCGCTGGAAGCGTGAGCTTCTGAAACCCTGAGCATGCGTGCTGGGGAGAACAAACAGGGAAAGAAGATGGACAAGAATCCAAGATCAGGCTGGCTGTCCATCATTCGTTCAACCAGTACTTTATTAAAGATCAATCTTGCACACAGCTTCAGCAACTGTATTAACCTAAACTCTCATTATCTAAGTGCTATGAGACTTTGGGCATACTTCCCCTCGAAGCAAACACTGACTGCCTTAGCCATATGGGTATCCTTGAGTGCCTGATTTATAGGAGAATTTGGTCTGGGCTCTGCAAATGGACATGCAAGTGAAAGAAGGAAAAATTAAAGGAGCACCCTAGGAGGGATGGAGGACTCAGAGACACCTCCTGGAGAAGGAGAGCTGCGACTGGGACACTGATGATGGGCGGGATTTAGAGGGATGAGATGAAGGCTCTCCGGGTGCTGTAAAACCACCCAAGCAGAGAAGTCAGCCTCTATGGGGGAAAAGTAGAGTGGTCTGATGAATCTTGATGTCCCAGCTGTGACCCATCTACTCAGAAAATGTGGTCTGTATCCTTACAAGCCCCTGTCCCCTGAGCGGTGACAAAGAGATTGCTGTTTCATCTACCCCGGTTAAACTCCCTTTGTTTTGTCAATTGAAATAATTCCTGAAGGTAATGCTCAGAACTGGGGGGTGGGGGGACAATTCCTCGTTGTCCCTTATTCTCAGCTGCTCTTTTCTGAGACGGTGGCTGGAGGGTGAGGAGGAGAGGCTTGCTTGGCATCTGGGGGGCAGACCACAGAAGCACTTGTGTGGTCCTGGCATCCTCTGTTTGCTGGTGCTCAGCTGGGCTCTGGTGATGAGCTCATTGGCTGGGTTTGATCACGGCTAGTAGCCCTTCCTAGCTGACCCCTTCCCCACCCCGACCCCCAATCCTGCTCTGGTTGGCACAGTAGAGCTTGGTCTCTCTCTCAGCTACATCTCCCCATCAGCCAGTGTCTGCTCCAGGTTCCCCTCCCTGCTTGTCACAGGGAGCCTTATGGATCCCACTGGGTGTCAGCTCAGCTGTCTTCTCTGCCTCATTGGCGAGACTGAGGACAGGGCATTATAGGAGCTTCTGCATGCCTCCTATATCACTGCAACTCAATGAGTCTTGGAAAAGCTAAGCTGCAGGGGGTGTTTGTGGCCCCTCAACCCATTGTATTACTAAGTCTGCATTTATGCAGACTGCATTTATATCCATACATATGGCTGCATGGATAGAGGAGCCTGGCGAGCTACAGTCCCCGGGGTCGCAAGAGTCAGACATGATTTAGCACTAAACACCAACCAAGGGACAGCCTGTGATTCATCTCCCAGGGCCAGAACCCTCTGCAGATAAGGGGGCAAGACAGTGATGGCAAATGCACCCCAGGCCTGTTTCCCTCCCCCGTATCTGCCCCTCCCCCTCTACTTTCTTTCTCTTATCCCTTCCGGGATCCTCTAGGAAATAACCTCCTTCTTCCAGAGAGCAGGGAGTCTCATGGCTTAGCTGTCTTAGGTCAATGGGTTGCTTCCTCCATGCTAGAGGAGAATTCCATGGGCTGGGACTCCTGGGCTGAATTCTTGCTATCACATGACATCAAGGAATCTCTGAAAATCATTTGTCAGGACAATTACTTTACTGATTGGGATGGAAATTCTTGCTTCTGATGACAAGAGTAGATTCTTCACTCTTTCTTTCTTTGCGTTCTTTCTATTAAAAAAATATTCCTGATCTTTGACCCAGACAGATTCCTTGAATTTCTGGAAAAGTTAAAAACATTGAGATGTATCTATCAGAGGTGTTATTTCACAAATTTCTGTCTTCAAAGGAGCCCTGAACTGTTCTGCTGGAGATGGAACCCAGGTGTGGGAAAGTTAAGAGACTTGCTTTTTGGTGGCTCAGACAGTAAAGAATCCACCTGCCAATACAGGAGACCCAGGTTCAATCCCTGGGTCAGGAAGATCCCCTGGAGGGGGAAATGGCAACCCGCTCCAGTATTCTTGCCTGGAAAATCCCATGGACAGAGGGGCCTGGTAGGCTACAGTCCACGGGGTTGCAAAGAGTCAGACACTCTTTGCAAGTTCAGAGCTGGCATAGAGCTAGCATCCAAGGCCAGGGCTGAACGTCTCCTGGGCTTACTACCTGCTCCCAGGACACCTGAAGTGGAGACTGTGGTTGATAACCCAGGGAAACAAGACTGGAGAGGAGGAGAAGGGCTGGAAACCAGGCTGAGAAACTGAGAAAGGATGGGGGATAAGAAGGAGTTGGTGGGAGGTCCGGGGCAGGAGAGGAGGGAGGGATGGAGAGACGGAGTGTGCAAGGTGGTCCGCCTGAGAGTGGGCTGCCCAGGTCTCTTTCCATCACCACCCAGGGCGCGCTCTTTCCTCCCAGCAGGAGAGCTCAGAGGGCTGTCTCCTCCAGGGCTCCAGCTGTGTGAGTCTGCTGCTAAGAGCACAGCGGCAGGGGCGTCTGAGGACTCTCGAGGAGGGGTGGCGCTAAGACCCTCCTGCTCCGGCATCGGCATCGTCAGCATCCTTGCTGCTCTTCCCAGCAATGACCCATTCTCCCACGTTCCAGATGCTGCTGAGAGACATGTGCCATAAAAATGCTAAACAGACGGCCGCCTGTCCCCAGGATAAATAGACCTTCAGCTCCCGCTGTCAATCCCTCTCCTTTCATGAACACAGACATATCTCCCCAAGAAGGAAAATATGTCGGTGCCGCTTCTCCATCTATATCTGCTGTTTACTCTCAGTCTTGATCTCAGAATGTTGTGCTCCTTTTTTTGTTTTTGTTATTTCAGTTTTATTCCTTCTTGGTATTATTGATTTTTTTTTCCCAGAAGGACTTTATGGTTTGTTATTTTAATTTCCTGAATTCATATTCAGAAAATGGGATGCTTTTCTTCTGAGTGCTCTTCCCCCAAACAATAATAATAACTTTTATGCGTATAGTACTCTCACGTGCATTACCTCATAAAAATTCAGAGTCAGAGAAAATGGATTCCTGTCTTGATTCCATCTTCTACTTCCTGTGTGACCTTGGGCACGTGGCTTGACCTCTCTGAGTCCTGGTCAGTTTCATCTGTACAATCGGCATGGTAACAGATTTGTTCTTTCTAGAGCAAAGCCTTGTGCAAGAAATAAATAGGATAATTTATATGAAAACTTGAGGTAGGTATTGATTTTTAGATGAGAAATTTGAGGCACAGAGAACCTAAGTGGTTTGCTCCAAGCGCTGCAGCTTATAAACAGCAAAGGCCATATATAAACACAGGTCTTCTGACAACAAGTGATCTATCTGTGAACTACAGCTAGCTCTGAATGATGTCTGAGGCTTGGATGGATGGACCTGAAGGCTGATATTAAAAATATTTATTAATAGTTAGCATTTATGAACACTTTCTATGGGCCAGCTACTCTAAGAATTTTACTGTCTTAAGTCATTCAAACCTTAGAGTAACCCCATAAGACTATTATTATTATGTTCATTTTATCATACATAATTCATTTCTTTAAAATCACAAAGCTGAATCTGAGCGCAGACTGACTCCAGCACCCTCCCCTGACATTCTAGGACCACACGCATTGGAGGGTTGGTTAGTGCAGGTCAGAGCAGACATTTTTTCAAATCACCTCCAGAAGAGGAGGGGCCCCAACTGGCTGTGAGTGAGTTAGTGAGTGAAGTCACTCAGTCGTGTCCAACTCTTTGTGACCCCATGGACTGTAGCCCACCAGGCTCCTGTGCATGGGATTTTCCAGGCAAGGACACTGGAGTAGGTTGTCATGCCCTTCTCCAGGGGATCTTCCCGACCCACGGATTGAACCCGGGTCTCCCGCATTGTAGGAAGATGATTTACCATCTGAGCCACTAGGGAAATAGCCAACTGGCTGCTGCTGCTGCTGCTGCTGCTGCTAAGTTGCTTCAGTTGTGTCCCACTCTGTGCAACCCCATAGACGGCAGCCCACCAGGCTCCCCCGTCCCTGGGATTCTCCAGGCAAGAACACTGGAGTGGGTTGCCATTTCCTTCTCCAGTGCATGAAAGTGAAAAGTCAAAGTGAAGTCGCTCAGTTGTATCTGACCCTCCGCAACCCCAGGGCCCACAGCCTTCCAGGCTCCTCCGTCCATGGGATTTCCCAGGCAAGAGTACTGGAGTGGGGTGCCACTGCCTTTAAAAGGGGGCGAGGAGGAGGCCCTGGGGTGGGGCGCACTGGCCATGTGCCTCTGTGGATGCGCTGCAAGGGTTATCTCGGGGGGAGGTGTCCAGGGCTGTGGCGGTCAGCCTTGAACACCATCAGCGCCACCCGGGAGCCCATGGTCGCAGAGGGCTGCCTCCTCCTCCAGTTTCCATTCTGCGGATCAAGGGCGGGAGCTGAGGCCTGGCATCTCTCATAAGTTTCCAGGTGACATGGACACCCCTGATTTGGCGACCGCATCTGGAGAAACACGGTCCTGGACAGTGGGAAACGCTAAACGCCAAGGAATCCAGGTCCCCGCGGCAGCCCTCGCAAAACTCACCCTCGCCTGAACAAGGAGCTTAGAAAATCTGGGACGGTCTGGCCCCCATTCAGCCGGCCTCTACGACCGCGTGGGGCCGCCCTTGATGGGTCAGAGCCCCTCCGCCAGCGCTCACGGGGGACTGCTGCGGGCTGTGGGCAGTGTTTCCTGCATGGTGAGTGAATGAGCCCCTCGAAGCCCCCGCGGCAGATTAAGGAAACACACAGCCGCTGCAGCCGCAGGAAGGCTGAGACCGAGCCCCCTCGCCCTTCCAGACAGAACCTTTCCTTCAGCCGTTGCTGTTTTGCTCCGCGGCTGCCTTCTCATCGCCTTGTACTGACAATAGTCGTAAATAACCGCGGTGCTGTAGAGAAATCATTTTAACAGCAGAGTCAAATAAATACATTAGGCCTGACAGCTTAACTACGCCGAGTCCATTTGTATGTAGTGGCCAGCGGCTTCCCGGGGCCGCGGTGAGCGCGGCGGCCGCTAGAGGGCGCGCCGAGCTCACTGTGAGCGAGGCCCAGGCGCGGCCCCCAACCCAGCCGCGCCGCGATCCTGAGGATCAGTCCCCGCTAAAGTAGCCTCAGATATGCAGACGACGCCACCCCTATGGCAGAAAGCGAAGAGGAACCAAAGAGGCTCTTGATGAAAGTGAAACAGGACAATGAAAAAGCTGGCTTAAAACTCAACATGCAGAAACTAAGATCGTGACATCCGGACCCATCACTTCCTGGCAAATAGATGGGGAAACAGTGGAAACAGTGTCAGGCTTTATTTTTCTGGGCTCCAAAATCACTGCAGATGGTGACTGCAGCCATGAAATTAAAAGTCACTTGCTCCTTGGAAGAAAAGTTATGACCAACCTAGACAATATATTAAAAAGCAGAGACATTTCTTTGCCACAAAGGTCCATCCAGTTAAAGTTATGGTTTTTCCAGTGTTCATGTATGGATGTGAGAGTTGGATAGGAAAGAAGGCTGAGCGCTGAAGAATTGATGCTTTTGAACTGTGGTGTTGGAGAAGACTCTTGAGAGCCTCTTGACTGCAAGGATATCCAACTAGTCCATCCTAAAGGAAATCAGTCCTGAATATTCATTGGAAGGACTGATGCTGAAGCTGAAGCTCCAATACTTTGGCCACTTGATGCCAAAACTGACTCATTGGAAAAGACCCTGATGCTGGGAAAGATAGAAGGCGGGAGAAGGGAATGACAGAGGATGAGATAGTTGGATGGCATCACTGACTCAATGGACATTAATTTGAGTAAACTCTGGGAGTTGGTGATGGACAGGGAAACCTGGTGTGCTGCAGTCCATGGGATCACAAAGAGTCGGACACAACTGAGCAGCTGAACTGAACTGAAAACCTAGTTGTCTGATTCTTTGTGACCCCAGGGACTGTAGCACTTCAGGCACCTGTATCCATGGAATTATCCAGGCAAGAATACTGGAGGGGGTTACCATTCCCTTCTCCAGGGGATCTTTCCAATCCAGGAATCAAACCCAGGTCTCCTGCATTGCAGGCAGATTCATTACCACCTGAACTACCAGGAGAGGGTTTCAGACTCCAAGGAAAGAGAAAAAAAAAAAAAAACCAACTCCCACCTCCATTCCTCATCCCACCAGAAAGTAAAGATTTTGTTTTCAACCCAGCTGAGAGTTTAGGGTCAGGTTGAAGTTAGGTGCTAGGAACTAAGTCTCTGGACCTGCATCACTGCCGGGGGTGGCAGAGTCATTGGGTCACAGTAGGGTATCAAGTCCTCAAGCTTGGGGCACCCATATGCGCCCTGGTCCCTCCAGATGCTCAAGACTTTTCTTTCTTGGTCCTGGTTTTCAACAGTTGCTGCTGCTACATAGCTCTGCTGGTCTGGCTTCTGATGGAGCCAAACTTCTGATGGCCCTAAGGTTTGGCTTAGGACCTTCTAAACCTGATCCTCTGATTACCAGGCGTGTCTGTCTGCCTCTTTCCCTTGCCGTGATTGGGGCCCACAGTGTCCTGGTTTTCAGGCTGCGCACCCTTTCAGGAAGTGCTGAGGGTCAGTCAAGGGCAATGCAGACTCAGTCTCTTGCTGGGCAGAGGGTCTTGCATGGAGCCTGCTGGACTCTGTGTCATCTGCTCCCGCTTCCAGGACCAGGAAGCTTGGAGCTAAAGAGGGCTTCCCTGGGCATTGTCCTGAGCAGCAGCAAGCAGAGAGGGTCCTTGTCCAGCTGGCCACATGTGGTTCAATCCCTGGACCTGCACGTCAGCTGCTGGAGGGTGGGGTGGAAATGGGAGTGGGGTGTGTGTGAGTTCTTCCCACAAAGTGGGGTCTCCAGAAGGGGACAGAGAGGAGTACCCAGATGCCCTCATGCTAACTGGCCCAGGGGGCAGGGGGTCTGTGTTGATTTTTCCTTATTGTCATCCCAGAGACCAGACTTCACACTCTTGGTCAGCTCAGGCTGGATCTCCTTCTCAGCTAAAACCCTATCACTAAGCAGGATGCTTGCTACCAACAGTCATCTGATTGTAGAGGACAAATTATAGGCTCACTTAGGAGCTGTCTTTGAGTCTGTGGTCAGGAGGTGAATATTTCATCTTCTCAAAAGAAAATTCAGTCAACAGCAGGTGAGATGTAAAGAAGGACTTCCCAGTAATAAAGTTGTAAGTAAGTAAGTGACTTTGCTCAGTTGTGTCCGACTCTTTGCGACCCCATGGACTGTAGCCTACCAGGCTCCTCTGTCCATGGGATTTTTCAGGCAACAGTACTGGAGTGGATTGCCATTTCCTTCTCCAGCGCATCTTCCTGACCCAGGGATCGAACCTGGATCTCCTGCGTTGTAGAGAGTTGCTTTACCATCTGAGCCACCAGGGAAGTCCTATGAATCCCAAACTGAGTTGTTACCTATCTCTTGGGAGCAGATGAGGTCAAACCATGTCATCCTTCCCTGTGGCTGGTCACATGTCCCTGTCAGTTGAGAGCTGAGTCCATGGTGAAGTGGGGGCCTACAAAACTGACCACTCAGGACGGCTTTGACCCCAGTATGTACCCCTTCCTCCGTCCACGGGCTCCAGGAGAGGCAGCGCCATTAACCTCTTCCTATATGCCCTGCTGCTGCTGCTAAGTCACTTCAGTCGTGTCCGACTCTGTGCGACCCCATAGACAGCAGCCCACCAGGCTCCCCCGTCCCTGGGATTCTCCAGGCAAGAACACCGGAGTGGGTTGCCATTTCCTTCTCCAATGCATGAAAGTGAAAAGTGAAAGTGAAGTTGCTCAGTTGTGTCCGACTCTCCCATCTGCCCCAGTTACACTATATTGCCTTATGCACGGGTGTTCCACCCAAGCTGGTGCAAACACCGCAATGCCCCCATCCTTAGCAGAGTGCTCCACTGTGGACACCTGGTGTGCTCAGTGTGCGTGCTCAGTTGCTCAGTCGTGTCCGATTCTTTGTGACCGCATGGACTGACTGTAGCCCTCCAGACTGCTCTGTCCATGGGATTCTCCAGGCAAGAATACTCAAGTAGGGGTGCCATTTCCTCCTCCAGGGGATCTTCTTGACCCAGAGACTGAACCCGTGTCTCCTGCATCTCCTGCATTGAGGCGCAGATTCTTTACCACTGGGCCACCTGGGAAGCCTGGACATCTGGTTTAACCTGGGCCAGTTCCTGTCCTTCTGTGGGCATTCTGACACTGAAATTGAGAAAAAGAAGTCAGTCTCTCATCAGGTTCCCAGATAGTAAGATGGAAAGTCAGGGTGCTCTTGGCACCGTATTTTCTGATGGGTAAGAAAAGCAGAGGAGAATACCTGTGCACAACATGTGTACACATCACACAGAGAAAGAGAGGGAGCCCTGCACACAACGTGTGCACACATCACATAAAGAAAGAGGGAGAGACCTGTACACAACATATATACACATCATGCAGAGAAAGAGGGAGACAGACATAGAAGAAACAGAGAGAGAGGGGCAGAAATATGAGATGGGGAGCTAAGCCGATTACCGACAATATGCAAGTCTCTGCTTCCAGTTGCTTCCGAGGCCTCGCGGATCCTAGTGCTTGAGCTCCCTGAGACTCCTTGGGTACTTCTAAAATAATTATTTCCCTTAAAACAAAACAAAAAGGCCCTCCTCCACCCCACACCCCAGTTCTGTTAGATTATGGTCACTACCAATCAGAAGGGCTTGGCCAATTGAGTCATATTTAAAGACCCCAACCAACTTCACTTCAACTTCCAATGCGCTCCATCAGAACCAGTTGTCACTGGAAACAGACTGTGCGGCCTTCCGTTCCTCATCCTTCTTTCTGCCCAGAGCTCTGCAGCATTCCAGCATCTCCTTCAGCCTCATAGAAAACGTCCTGTCTCCTCTGAAGCAGTGCTGAACAGCCAGGGTAATTTGTTTGTTCCCATAGCACTTGGCAAAACTTTCTTAGCGCGTGCTCTCCGGTCCCAGGATTACAGAATGGTCTCCTGTACCAGGTGGCGCTAGTGGTAAAGAACCTAATGCAGGAGTCATAAGAGGCGTGGGTTCGATCCCTGGGTCGGGAAGATCCCCTGGAGCAGGGCATGGGAACCCACTCCAGTATTCTTGCCTGCGGAATCCCAAGGGCAGAGGAGCCTGGCGGGTTATAGTGCATAGGGTTGCAAAGAGTTGGACATGACTGAGCACACACACGCACACACGCACACACAGGACTATGGCCTCCTGAAGGGCAAGAGCTGGGACACGCCCTATCAAGTCCGATTCCACAATGCCTAACACGTAAACACAGAGGAGTGTTCATACAGTGACTACAGTATGGGGTTGGCAGTCTTGTCCACAAGCAGCAAGGTGGGTCCTGAAAAGCTCCTTCCAGCCAGTGATTTCCAAAGCACGGGACTGAGAAAAGCTGGTATGTAGCGCAGATCAGGAGAGCACAGGAGCACAGTGAATATCTCTGTCTCTTTCCCTTTTTTTCTCAATCCCATTTAATTCTCACTCTATTCTTCCACACCACACACACCACTTGTGACTTTCTCTTTTTTGCCCTGGCCCCCACCCAGTGTTGTTGTTTTCTTTGCCTTTTTTTTTTTTTTTTGGCCTCAGTGCAGCATGTGGGATCTTAATACCCCAACCAGGGATCGAACCTACTCCCATGGCATTGGAAGCGTGGAGTCCCAGTCACTGGACCGCCAGGGAAGTCTCCCACCCAGTGTTTACAAATGGCTCACATCTCAGTATCTTCCAAGCTGTTCCATTCAGCACCTTCTCCAAACTTGAATCGCCAGAGGGAACCTCCAACTCAGAAGAGAAAGAGAAAAGGAAAAGAAAAAAAGGGAGAAGAAGGAGAGAGGAGGTGAGAGAGAAAGTAATATCCAATTTCAACATTTTGTTCTTTGCCATCGAGACTTCCGGAGGCAGTAGCTGTACAATTTGTATGTTTTGTATCGTGTCTGCTTCCTTATGGGAGTTTCATAAATTGATGATGATAACACAGCACATTTCTTTTAAGTCCTTAGACATTCAGTCTTTATTGCTTTATAGAGTCTGCTTGGGGCAGAGATGAAATGAAACTGGTGAGATTTTGTGCTGTCCATTCTGCCAATTCCATTACAGAATCCGCACCTGCTATGCAACTTGCATTCAGAAGTAGAAAATCCACATTGCAAAAGATGCTGGAGGCCAGCGCTGGGAGACCTAGGACAGTGGGTGACCCGGGGAGATTTAGCAGGGTCAGCTCGTTGGCTGCTTTGGGAGGAAGAGCCTTGATTATACATCATTCTTGGGCAGCAGCCCTCGTTTTCTATATCCTGTACCTGCAACTAGAAATTTTTTCTAATTATGCAAAATTCATTTCCCTCCAGACCTATAAGAAAATATATGCAATATGTAAATAGCAGAGTTTCTAATGCAAAAACCATAATACTCACCTGCTCTGTTTAATTATTGGAATGCAATGATTATTTTTTCCCCCACAGCTGAATAGCTATACTAATAGGAATATTACACTGATGGACCAACTCACTCCCTAAGCCAATATGTTTTTGGCTTTTATGCTGATTTTATGAAACAAATGTGTGTCATTTGTAGTTCACAGCAGAAAACAATGAGACCTCCAGTATATTATTACCTGCCTGTGCGGAGTCAGTGTGACTCTGAACTTCAGACTTGGGGGGAAAACCTTTAAGTGTTAATAAAAGGAATCAGATCTTCATAGTTATATAATTTCAGACAAGTGGATTTCAGTTGTTTTACCCACCCTCAATCCCCCCCCCAAATAATCCCGCTCAATAAATACACACACACACACACACACACACGTACACACACACACACATACACACACACACACGCACGTGTGTGTGCAGGCTAGAACTGTTTTTCTCCTGAATGAACTAATTTATTCCGGAAGTACAGGAGTGACTTAACTTAGGCTGGTTGTATGTAAACGACAATCTGTGGCTGGTTCCTTTTTGTGTGGAGAGAATTGACCATCCCCCATAACATGGCTTTACCCAGCCAAGCTGGGAAACGCCAACCCAGGGTGCCCAGCCCGGAAAACCTGACCTTTCAGCTGCGCCCCCACCCTCTACCCCAGGGCAGAGCTCTTCAAGTCCCAGAGAGAATGAGCCAAAATGATGCCTATTCCTTGTCAAATGCCTTCAAATCCGGCCATGCATCCCTAGAGCTGATGTAGCAACTGTTTTCATATAAAGCGGATGCAAATAGATCTGCAGGACACTGCGCGGGCATTGTTGATCAATATAATGAAGTTGCATTATGGCCGGGCCCCATAATAAGATTTCAAATAAGATCCTGCATGCAAAAGAGCCTCACCAACCCTGCAGGGCTTGGTAAACTGTACAACGCTGCAGACACACAGGCTTGCTCCCATCAGAGGGGTGATTAGGAATCCCTGAAGGGCAGAACATTACAGCAGGCAGACCCAGGGTGCTCTCAGACATGGAGCAAGTTGAGCTTGAAATCAGAAATGAGCTTGAGATTTACTGATTGTATTATAAGGAATAAATTCTTGGAGACAGAGGGGGATCCTTTATGACTGCGGTTAATATCTTACTTGGAAAAGGCACATCGTGTTGCCTGCCACCTAGTGGCAGGAGAATAAATTTGCAATTTCCTCATGTCCCGGAGAAATGCCTTACAGATTGTCTCTGAAAGGGGCTGGAAGATGAAGAAGGAGCTATCGGTGGAAGCTGATGGCGCAGTGAATGAGAGAGGGACTGTCGCCGCTGCCTCCCCGAGCCCTGGGGCCTGACCTCAGGCGCTGCCGCAGCTTTAACTAGCATCTCCATTGTGTAAACCTTGAGAGCCCTGTGGGCCCTTTAGACAGTAAGTAAGAATAACAACAGAAATGATCGAGATGATGATGGTAATATTAAGCAGCATAAACAATTAGAATCGTATGACCAGATTGCTTCCACTGTTCCTTTCTGGGCTCTGATTAGTAAGCATACAAAGACTGAAGGGGGCGGTGAGGGGTGGGGATGGAGGCTGCCCAGGAGGCTGCAGGCAGAAGATAAAATCCTCCCTCTGTTAACTCCTTGCTCCAAGAGAGACTGTGGAATTACAGCTCTGCCTCTGGAAAACACCTTTCAGCAGCCTCTAAGTTTACCCAGGCAAACATGCGACCTCAGAGTTCCCTGAGCTGTCAGCCACCTCTGGCCAGGCATGGCCTTCTTTTCCTTTGTGGCAGACGCAGCAAGCAGCTTTGAGCTTCCAAAGAAGAGCCTGGATACCAATGATCCAGTCTGGAAGTCAATGATATAGCACTTGCTTACATTAAAAAAAAAAAATCAAATTAAGAATTTAAGTGATTGTTTAATTAAATTGAAGTCACTGATAAGAACTAACGTGTGTTGAGTTGATCAGTTTACTATTACTGCACAAGGCCTTCTCTGTATACAATCCCAGGTAAATTGTACCATGTTGGTATAAGGTCAGTACAGTCATGACTCCCAGTTTACAGATTAGATTAGATGAATGTTTAATCCAGATGAGGATTAGAGAAGTGAAGTAGTTTGGTGAAGGTTGGATAGTAAGTCATGGAACCAAATCCTATTTGCCCACTCATCATCACAATCAAGGAATGGACTTTGATTATCACGCCCCCGATCACCAGTCAGATCCTGACTGTAGAAAACCACTTTAAAATTCACCGAATTCAATCACTCACCTCAAGACAGAAGTTTCATCTGTAGCAGTGATTTCCAGACTCTTGCAGTTTTTGACCTGTTGTATTAAAATCACTAAAAAGGCAACACAAATCAAAGCAAATCATCAAGTTCCTGAAATCACCTCCCCACTCCAGGATTCTTGGGGTTTCCCTTGTGGCTCAGCTGGTAAGGAATCTGCCCGCAATGCGGGAGACCTGTGTTCGATCCCTGGGTTGGGAAGCTCCCCTGGTGAAGGGAAAGGCAACCCTCTCCAGTACTCTGGCCTGGAGAGTTCCATGGATTGTATAATCCACAGGGTCTCAAAGAGTCTGACAAAGAGTCAGGCATGACTGAGCGACCTTCGCCTTCACTTTTCCAGCTCTTTGTCACTCCCCAGTCACCAGCCTCCTCCCCTACATTCTTATTCCGAGGCTTTGCACTGAGGTCTGCAGATTCATATTAAAAGCTTCCCAAGGGTTTCACCAGCCCAAGCAGGCTGGAAACTTGTGTTCCGCTCTGGAGCAGGGAGGAGTAAGGGCTTGGGGCAGGAGAACTGGAGAGTTGGCTTGAATTGCCTGGAGGCTTGCAGGAGGAAAGGTTAGTGATCACAAGGCTGTACCAGAGGCTGACTTTCAGAAACAGTCAAGTCCATTTATTTATTTATTTTTAAATGCAGAACATTAGCAGGTTTTTTTTTTAGCAAGAAATCAAACAGAAAGTCTTGAGGAGCCAGTGTCTCCCTTCTCTCCCACATGCTGCCTAAGCAAAGAGGTTTGTTGTTCAGGCCAAAGTTACATCAAACCTTAACTGATCAGATTTCTGTGCTTCCACTTTTAATTGATGGTAGGGAGCAGCTGCAACCATGGAGCCCTTTACTTCCAGGCTGATCTTCAGGCACTTGGGTGAATTGCTGCTGCTGCTGCTGCTGCCAAGTCGCTTCAGTCGTGGCCAACTCTTTGCTACCCCACGGACTGTAGCCCACCAGGCTTCTCTTTCCCTGGGATTCTCCAAGGGACAAAGAATACTGGAGTGGGTTGCCATTCCCTTCTCCATGGTGAATTGCTGCTGCCTCTCAAAGGCTCAGAAAGTGTTAGACAAATACAGGCATCTGTGGGAAATGTCCACGTTGGGCATGGCTCTGAGAAGTGCAGACTGGAGCCTACAAGCTTGCTACCCCAGAGTGGGCTACCAGGGATGGGGCGCCTTCTGGCTGAGAGTTGCTAACTCTTGTGGCATGTGTGCGGTAACTGAAGCCCTGTGATTCCCAGATCACACCTCCCTGTGCCTGGGAAATGTTGCTCGCTCCCCACTTGACCTTTGACTTTGTGGATAGTGTTTGTCGCTCAGTACTGTCTCTCTGTGACCCTGTGGACTGCAGCCTGCCAGACTCCTCTGTCCATGGGATTCTCCAGGCAAGGATACCGGAGTGGGTTGCCATTCCCTTCTCCAGGGATCTTCCTGACCCAGGAATTGAACCCAGGTCTCTGGCATTGCAGGTGGATGACTTTGTGGAGGTGACCTTGTAATTATTTGAGGACTTGGATGTCTGTGTGCCGTTAGAGTCTTTGCTTCCCATTAAAGTGAAAACATTTATCTGGCCAAATGAAGGCACCCTAGACTATTCTAAAAGCAAATGTCCTTTAGCTATTTTGTGTCTGATGTTTGTCTTCCTGTGTTTTCTCTCTTATCTGGGGACTTTGTGGATTTCCTAAAAATCAATATAAGAGGCTGAAAGGAAGTCAGCACTAGCTACTCAGAAGAGCCACATTAAAAGAGAAAAAAAAGAGAGAGAGAGAGAAGTAAAGGCAAACAGCTGCACATTTCGTGAACATCTATGTGCCTGGCCCTGTGTTAGTGCCATGAAAAGACAGAAAATAAAGGCTGGCACAGCTTTCATGGTTCTGACAGGTATCTGAGAGGGCAACCAGCGAGGCGACTGGAAGGATGGATTCTTATAGAAGGACCTAGGTTTAAACTTCGGCTCTATCATCTGACCAGTTAAGTATCCACCCTGAACCTCATTTTCCTCTCCTGGAAACTGGCGATAAGAAAGGCATCTTCTTGAGAGTAAGATGAAATTATATGAAATCTCTTTACATCCGAAAGGATAAGCTCAGATAAGCAGTATAATAAAGTGATTATGAATAAGGACTCATAATTTGACTTGAAAATGAAAATTTGTGTACATAATAAACTTACAAAAAAGTGAAAAAAAATTGTTTTCAATTCAGATCATAAAACACTTGTTTCCCGAGTATATCAAGAATGCCTACTACTTAATAATAAAATCACAGTTTATTTTTAAATTGTTCATCTCAGTAGAGAACCACACAGAGGGTACGACCAGAAAATTCACATACACAGATACACACACATGTGCAAGCACACTCACAGGGAGAGAGAAAGGAAATAAGAAAGCAAATGGTTTCCTTGAAAAGCAGGAAAAGATGCCCAGCTTTATTCATAGTAAGAAAAATTCAAGTTAAAATTAAACTGACACTTGTTTCAAAGAGTAGTTAGTAAAGGTTCTAAAGGTTTCGCATGCAGTATCCATAAGAGTGGGGCAAGGTATCCAACAGACAGTGTTGATAAGGAATTTGGTAAAAAAATCAAAATTATAAACATAAACATGTGTATCCTTGACTCTGCAGTTCTGTTCTAGGAATGTATTCTGAAGCTGTAGTCACACAATGATAAGTCTATAAGGCAAGGCTGTTCACATCAAGAGGTTGGAGACAATCTGAATATCCTTTAGTGCGTGACTCATTAAGTACATTGTGGTGTATCTGAACAGCATAATACAGTGTATCCACAAATAGATTGTCAAGGACCTTAGAGCTGCCTCCAAGATTTGAAAAATTAAGCAAAAAAAAATCAAGGTGTATATTTACATTTACACATTTAGATAGCAAATATGTATAACAAAACAGATATGTTTTAGGTGTATATATATATATATGTATATATATATATATAAACATGTGTTTTGCTACATATGTTACCATTTGTGGAGAAATTTAAAAAATTAAGCTTGCTCACTTCTGCATGGGCTATCTGAATATACTTAAGAAGCTGGTGGCATTGGTTGTCCCCAAGGAGAGATGTGGGCTAGCAGGAAGTGTTGAGGGGAAAAAAAAGGGAACCTTCATTGTATACTCTTTAGATTTTGCAAGAGCACAGATTCTGAAGTCAAATGACACAATGGTCAAATACGTATTGTATTTTCCTTTCGGAAAGATTTGCATGAACGTCACGTCATACGTACTCATTAATTTAATAAATATTCAGTGCTGCTTTTAGTCAGTACTCATATTGGTGTTGGGATAGGCTGTGATATTTAAGGCCTGTATGATACTTCCATTGCGCCAGACCCAGTTCAGAGTGTCCTACTTCACAGATGAGGAAACTGAAGCTCACAGAGGGTGAGCAGACTTGTCCAAAACCAAACAGGTAGTAAGTGGCGCAACATGAAAAGTCAGCGGGTTAGTTGCTCAGTCCTGTCTGACTCTCTGTGGCCCCATGTACTGTAGATCGCCAGGCTTCTCTGTACATGGGATTCTCCAGGCAAGAAAACTGGCATGGGCAGCCACTCCCTTCTCCAGGGGATCTTCCTGACCAGAGGAAGATCCTGAATCGATCCTGCATCCGACCCGAGTCTCCCGCATCGTAGGCAGATTCTTTACCATCTGAGCCACCACGGAAGTCACTGGGCTTGAAAACCTGTCTCTAGAGTCTGAGCTTTCAGTTAAAACCAGGACGAGGTCATTAACTGGTGGAGCCAACTGACAAATGAAAATCTGGGGTCCTTTGTTGAAAATGGATGAATTTCAGTGCAGCAACAACAGAGCACTGAGACAAGCTGAGATTCATCTGAGCGCAGGGCCCTGCCCGGCTGCACAGGCCACACACCCCCGGGGCTGGCCCGGGTCAACAGCCCGCTGCCTGTCACACAAAGGGCCCCGAGCCCCCCTGGAGCTGACATGCAACTGGAGGAGGTGAGTGGGTGAGGCTTAAACAAACAGTCAGTAATGAGCCAAGAAGGGAGGCACGGTGCCACAGGGGTGACGGGGAGTGCCAGGGGAGGGAGGCGCTGGCCCATGACACCTGTGTGACTGTGTTCAATCCCTAATGTGTTTTGACTATAGAATCATTTCATTGAATTTAATTCTGTATTTTCACTTTTTCACCTTATACTACCACCTCTGGAACTAGAGTTCTGACACTTTTTCGGGACAGCACGTCTCTCTGGGGCTTCCCAGGAGGCGCTCGTGGTAAAGAAAGTAAAAGTGTAAGCGTTAGTTGCTCAGTCGTGTCTGTTGACTCGTTTGCGACCCTGTGGACTGTAGCCCGCCAGGCTCCTCTGTCCGTGGGATTCTCTAGGCAAGAATCCTGGAGTGAGTAGCCATTCCCTTCTCCAGGGGATCTTCCTGACCCAGAGATGGAACCTGGATCTCCTGCACTACAGGCAGATTCTTTACTGTCTGAGCCACCAGAGAAGGCCCGGTGGTAAAGAACCTACCTGCAGTGCAGGAGACATAAGAGATGTGGGTTCGATCCCTGGGTTGGGAAGATTCCCTGGAGGAGGGCATGGCAACCCACTCCAGTATTCTTGCCTGGAGAACTCCATGGACGGAGGAGCCTGGCGGGCTACAGTCCATGGGTTTGCACAGAGTCGGACATGACTGAAGTGACTTAGCAGGCATGCACGCACGCACTGGTCTCTCCAACGTGCCGCGGGCAACTGAGGCCATGCTGATTTCACGTGTCCTCACGTGTTTTGGCAGTCAGAGACCTCGCAGAGAACGAAGCAGTGTCTGATTGTACTTTATGTGTGATATGGGTTTAATTACTTATTCTCCAATCCTTATAGAACATTTCTTTCATCACCTTTTCCTTTTAAAGCCTTCTTCTCCTATTTTTTTTATTTTCCATTCCAGACCATGTATGTACCAGTGTTTTCTGAAATGTGAGACCATGTTGTACTTGATACCATCTTAGGAACTAAAGGATTTATTTGCTTCCAAAATAATGAGTTCTGTGAAACAAGGAATGTATCTGTTAAGGCTCGAGTGCAATCTTTGCATCTGAAACTAGTGGCTTTGTCTTGTTTTGTGTCTGTGTATTGGGGTGTAGAGCCAAACTACAGGGAGATGGTTACAGAATGCTAAATTCATCCACTGTTAAAAGGACACCCGTGGAAACTGTGCTAAAGGCTCTTTAGGTTGTTAAGACAGTGGCATTTTAAAAACATTTGTCTTATCTTAAATTTTGCCTTTAGCTAAGATGGCTCCAAGTAAATTCTATTGCAGCTGTTTGCTTGTCATTAAAGAGGGGGACTTCAAGCTCTTCATCCTGCATTTAGATCAACTGTTTGACTGTGATGGTGATTTTTCTTGACTTTATTTCATGCATTTCCTGGTTTGCACGGACCAACTCAGCCAGCTGTTTGGGATTTATGTGAACTCAGGGTCAAAGTGCTGATGCAGCTGAGGAATTGTAAAAAAAATTCATTCTGAAAATGGAGGCAAAAGGAGTAAGCACCTAAGCCAGAATCCGTGCTTGGGAGGCTAAAACTGATCAATTTCCTGGTCCCTAATTAAAACAAGCCACCAAACACAACAGCGGCATAAAATCCAGGGCTTTTCCTGGTGATGAATGTGACAAGCCTGCAAATTTCTCCTTGCTGGGAACAGAGATTCCGTGTGCAACAGCAGTTAAGCAGAAAGCTTACTGGCAATTTGTGTTCCGTAATATGTATGTCATCTGCTTACTGTCCAGATCCTGTCCTTACCCTGCTCCATCCCCAGAGTAGTTGCCCACTGACACTAGACCCATAAAACTAAAATGAAAGAGGGAGTCTCCTTCCCTCACCTGTGTGTCTTTGAAGGAGTCCATTCCTGTATGTTGAAGGGGTAAACAATTATGGCTGGGGTATCTAGTCCTTTATATTACTTGAGTTGTGCAAATTTGCATGTGAACCATCTGCTTTTAAATTGAATCCTAGCTTTCCATCAATTAGCACAGTCATTTCAGATGTAAAGTAGGTTAACTTCTGATTGATCTTCAATTAACACTAGTTCTTAACCATTTACTTTATTTCAAATTCATTTCCCCCTCCTAGTTTTATGCGGAAGTTACAGAATGACCTTCCTGCTTTTGAAATGCTGATAGCTCTTTAGGATGAAAGAATTGCCATTCCACCCACACTCGCTTTATCCCTGAATTAGTAAAAGCTCCAGTAATAAAAGTCAGTATAATTTTATTTTCCAAAAGAGCATCAGGGAAACAGGAAGACCTCATTACATGCAAATATATTTGGCTTTTTTGTTTTGTTTTGTTTTTGCTTTATTTATTTAGATTTTAGAATTGGGAATTTTCACAAAATAAGTCACAGAATCATTCTAGAAAGCCCCAAAATACCATCTGTAAAACTTCAGTAATCTAGAGGTGTGCAAAATTATTTGGCTTCTTTCCTAGGACAGAAACTCTCAGTTTAAAGTGGCCTCAGATGTCTTCCAGTCCACATTCACCCAGGGCTGGACAGTTCACTGGAGCATCCCTGCCAGATGGTCAGCCAGCTTTTCCTTGTTGCCACCACTGGACAAAAGGGCAGAATCTCCTTGATGAGGTTGTTAACAGTGAAACTCTGTCAGCTGAATAATATTCACCAATTAATATATTTCAGATATTCTTTTATTGGAATGATGCAAAATGTTATTGATAATTTTTCATGTTAAAAAAAGAAAAAATGAACCGAGTAAAATTAAAAAACTAATTGGCTTTATTCCATGATTCACGAATCAGGAAGCATCCTGTCTAATAAATCCCAGGAGCTATACAAACCAAAATGGATGGTTTTCATAGGCAGAATCAGGATGGGACAAGGAAGTTAAAGAATGGATTATTTCAGGCAAGGTCATCTTCCTGAAGGGGAAGGCAAGGGGTCTTATTAAGCAGACTACCTCACTAGTGTTTATCAGGAAATTCCAGACTGGTGGGTTTAAAATTCCACTCCTGGGAGAAGCTGAAACTGCAATCAGGTTAGATTTTTTTTTTTTTTTTTAAATTTGAAAGTGCTGTATCAGGAGAGATTTTAGTTCCCCATCAGGGATGGAACTAATATCCCCTGAAGTGGAAGCATTGAGTCTTAACCCCTGGACCTCCAGGGGATTCCCTAGGCCTATTGTTTCAACACTTATGGTAGTTTATCTTTGTGATATGTTATCCAAGTTTTCTTTTGATTTGATTAAATCAAATCAAAATTTGATTCATAAAGTATTTGTTATGTCCTAAAGTATAATTTCATCACATGGGAACTATTTTTTTCTACAGAAAAACATATAACGTGTTCTGTAATAGAAATATGATTCTCTTAGTAATCATTTCTGGTGTGATCAACTTACTGGAAGCTTTTTATACCATTAAGCAAAGATAAATTTTTTTTCATGAAAAAGATGTATGAGTTTTTCCTCTTTATGGTCTTTTTTATATATACATCATTGTTTCTCTTATTAGCATGCTATGTTGAAAATAGAACAACAAGGGTCCCCTTATGAGGTAGACCAAGTAATATTTGCTGCAGTAATACATCAAAAATCTCAGTGGCTTAAAACAATAAATGTTAACTTCTCACTCATGTTACGGTCCAATGTCCACGTACTTCTCTGGATGGTGGTCCATAGTATAAAATCTTTTCCATTGAGCTAGCATATAAGGGAAAAAAAAAAAAAAAGAAAGGGAAGACAAAGAGTAGGAGTTTTTGTGGGCCTGAGAGTGGGCTTTATTTTTTCTCCATACATTATATGAGCCAGAACTCGGTCAGTGGCCAAACCCAGTTGCAAGGCTGGCAGGCAAAAACAGCCCAGCCATAGACTCAGGGAGAAGAAACAGGGCTGGTGAGTTATAGCCAGTTTCTGCCACAGTTGCTCTGAGCATCTAGTTTACCTCTCTGCACTGGACATCTGTGCGTATAGAATACTTTCTAGAATTTCTATTGCATGTGTGTGCTCTGAACTTGACTGGTAAATAAATGAGGAGGGTTATGAGGCTCTTGAGTGCCCTGAATTCTTGGGTATATGCACTGAAGTATAGGGAATCTAGGGCTTCATCTTGCAGTAACATTGAGGGTGTTCTCTTATTCAAGAAGTCCAATACAGGAAACAATAGGTGGTTAGATCTTCATGGCATTAACCTATTTCCCTGCCCCTCAATAGAAATAGAAGGGGAAAAATTGAAAAACGGTGATGGATTTTATTTTCTTGGGCTCCAAAATCACTGAGGATGGTGACTGCAGTCACGGGATTAAATGATGCTTGCTCCTTGGAAGAAAGGCTATGACAAACCTAGACAGCATATTATTAATAAATAACAGACACATGAGTTTGCTGACAAAGGTCTGTATGGTCAAAGCTATAGTTTTTCCAGTAGTCATGTATGGATGTGAGAGTTGGACCATAAAGAAGGCTGAGTATGAAATAACTGATGCTTCTGGACTGTGGTGCTGGAGAAGACTCTTGAGAGTTCCTTGGACTGAAAAGAGATTAAACCGGTCAATCCTAAGGGAAATCAACCCTGAATATTCACTGGAAGGACAGATGCTGAAGCTGAAGGTCCAATACTTTGGCCATGTGATGTGAAAAGTCGACTCATTGGAAAAGACCCTGATGCTGGGAAAAATTGAAGGGAAAAGAAGGGGATGACAGAGGATGAGATGGTTGGATGGCATCACTGACTCAATGGACATGAGTTTGAGCAAGTTCCAGGAGATAGTGAAGGACAGGGAAGCCTGGCATGCTGAGGTCCATGGGATTGCAAATAGTTGGACACGACTTAGCAACTGAACAACCACAGCAACTTTAGGAAGTATAAGAAGCAAGCATTACTTCTTTATTTGACCTAGTCTTTCAGACTTTATTTTTTATAAAAGTCCAAATTTTAGCAAAACAGTAATAGGTAGAAGTAACTTAAATAATACTTTGTACATTGTCTTGGGGTATTTTTTGAATAGTCATAAATTTTAGAAGTTTTTTTAAAAACTTCACTTTTATTTTTAAATTGTTCTTCTAGTTGTACTGAGGTATAACTGACTGTATAAGTTTAAGCTGTATAGAATAAAGGCTTGACTTATATATGATGAAATGGTTATCACTATAAGTTTTGTGACCACTGTCATCTTCTATAGATAAGAAACTTCAAAAATAGAAAAAAATCTTTTTTCTTGTGTTGAGAACTCTTAGGATTTACTTTTTTAACAACTTTGATATATAGCGTACAGCAGTGTTCACTATATTTATCATGTTGTACATTAGACCCATAGTAATTGTTTGTCTTATAACTGGAATTTTTACCTTTTGACTATTTTCTCCCAATTCCCTGTCCCCCTACTCCCACTTTTGGTAACCACAAATCTGACCTTTTTTATTTTTTTCTGAGGTTGTTTGTTTTTGAAGTATCGCTGACCTACAACACTAGGCTAGTTTCTGGCATGCAACATGGTGATTTGATGGTCAAAACGGCCACCACAATAAGTCTAGGAGAGGGAAAGAGGAGAGGGAAAACGTTGGCTTAAAGCTCAACATTCAGAAAACGAAGATCATGGCATCCGGTCCCATCACTTCATGGGAAATAGATGGGGAAACAGTGGAAACAGTGTCAGACTTTATTTTTTTGGGCTCCAAAATCACTGCAGATGGTGACTGCAGCCATGAAATTAAAAGACGCTTACTGCTTGGAAGGAAAGTTATGACCAACCTAGATAGCATATTCAAAAGCAGAGACATTACTTTGCCAACAAAGGTCCGTCTAGTCAAGGCTATGGTTTTTCCAGTAGTCATGTATGGATGCGAGAGTTGGACTGTGAAGAAAGCTGAGCGCTGAAGAATTGATGCTTTTGAACTGTGGTGTTGGAGAAGACTCTTGAGAGTCCCTTGGACTGCAAGGAGATCCAACCAGTCTATTCTGAAGGAGATTAACCCTGGGATTTCTTTGGAGGGAATGATGCTGAAGCTGAAACTCCAGTACTTTGGCCACCTCATGTGAAGAATTGACTCATTTGAAAAGACCCTGACGCTGGGAGGGATTGGGGGCAGGAGGAGAAGGGGACGACAGAGGATGAGGTGGCTGGATGGCATCACTGACTCAATGGACGTGAGTCTGAGTGAACTCCGGGAGTTGTTGATGGACAGGGAGGCCTGGTGTGCTACAGTTCATGGGGTTACAAAGAGTCGGACATGACTGAGCAACTGAACTGAACTGAATATGTCACCATATAAAGGTATTACAAGTTATTGATTAGTTTTTCCCCATGCTGTGCATAGCTATCTATCATCTATTTATCTATTTGGTAATTTTTAGTTGCTGATCTCTTAAGTTCAAATGCATTTTAACAACTCTGCATTTTTACTCCCCTCCTACCACACTGACTGCTTTTGACCTCATATTTTACATTTCTGTTTTCTGCTTCCCTTAACTACTTACTGGATATATATAGATAATTTAACTACTTTTGTCTTTTAACCTTCCTACCAGCTTTATACATGGGTAATTTGTGATTTGTACTATATATTTTTCCTTACCAATGAGAATTTTCCTTTTGTAATTTCATGTTTCTACTTGTGGCCTTTTCTTTTTGGGTTAGAGAAGTCCCTTAAACATTCCTTGTAAAAGTGGTTTGGTGGTGCTGAACTCATTTAGCTTTTTCTTGTCTATAAAAGAGATTCCCTGGTAGCTCAGCTGGTAATGAATCTGCCTGAAATGCAAATAGACCCTGGTTCAATTCCTGGGTTGAAAGATCCTGTGGAGAAGGAATAGGCTACCCACTCTAAAACTTTTAATCTCTCCTTCAAATCTGAATGAAAAGCTTGCTGGGTGGAGTATTCTTGGTTGCATTTTTTCCCTTCCATCACTTTAAATAAATTCTACCACTGCTTTCTGGCCTGCAGAGTTTCTGCTGATAAGTCACCTGATAGCCCTATGGGAGTTCCCTTGTATGTAAACTGGCTATTTTCCTGTAGCTTTTCCCATGCCCCCTTTAATACTCTCTATTTATCCACCATTTTTGCCATTTTAATTACAATGTGTCTTGGTGTTGTGGGCTTCTCTTGTGGCTCAGCTGGTAAAGAATCTGCCTGCAATGAGGGAGACCTGGGTTCAATTCCTGAGTTGGGAAGATCCTGTGGAGAAGGGAAAGGCTAACCCACTCCAGCATTCTGGCCTGGAGAATTCCATGGACTGTTACAGTCCCCGCGGTCACAAAGAGTCAAGCCGACTGACTTTCACTTTCACTTTTTCACTTTGGTGTTGTGTTCTCTGGATTCATCCTGTTTGGGACTCTCTATGCTTCCTGGAACTGGATGCCTATTTTCTTTCCCAGGTTAGGGAAATTTTCAGCTGTCATCTCTTCAGATATATTTTCTGCTTCTTTTTCTATCTCTTGCTCCTTCTGGGATCTCTATAAGGAGAACATTAGAACACTTGATGCTGGCCGAGACATCTCTTAAATTGTCCTCATCTCTGTTCTTTCTTTTTTTTTTTTTCTGTTCTACTAAGCATTTTCCACTATTCTGTCTTCCAACTCACTGATCTATCCCTCTGTATCATCTATTCTACTGTTAATTCCTTCAAGTCTGGTGTTGCCCTGCTGATGAGTGGGGCTGGATCCCAGGGCAGCTGGCTGAGGGGTTCAAGTTGCCTTATAGCTTGCATAGCCCTGCTGATGGATAGAACCGTGGTCCAGGGAGCCTAAGGGTTGTTGTCTATCTGCTGGTGGGCAGAGCCGGATCTCAGTGTCTCTGTATGCAGTGCTCTGGGTGTCCCGGGGTTAGTGCCAGGGCACTGCTATACAGAGTCAGGTGTAGGCATCCATGTGGACAGGGGCAGCTCTGGGCTCAGGGTGTCTTAAGGCAGTGGGCTTGCTGGTAGAGGGCTGTGTCTCCACCTTGCTAGCTGCTTGACCAGAGGCATCCAAGTGCTGGCACCAGCAGGCTGGTGGGCGGCGCAGGGTCCCAGTGCTAATAAGCTAAAAAGAGGATTTCAAAATGACACTTGCCAGCACTAGAACCCACATGGTAGTTGGAGCCCCTCAAACAGCCGCTGCCAGTGTCTGTATCCCCAGAATGAGCTCCAGTTGTTTCCTGCCTCTCTGAGCGGCTCTCCAAGAACAGCAGGTGAGTCAGATCCAGGATCCTTTCAAATGACTACTACTGCCTTGGGTACCAGAGCCTGTGAGATTTTGTGAGTGCCCTTTAAGAGTGGAGGGTCTATTTCTCAGAGTCCTCTGGCTCTCCTGAAAATAAGCCCCACTGGCTTTCAAAATCAAATATTCTGGGGGTCTGTCTTCCAACTGTAGGATCCCCAGGCTGCAGATTCCAATGTGGGACTCGGACCACTTGTTCTTTGGGAAAATCCCCTGCACTTGTAATTATCCTCTCATTTGCAGGTTACCCCCTCACGTGTAGGTATCAGTCCTGACTGTATCACATCTCTGCCCTTCCTGCCTGTCTTATTGTGATTAGTTCTTTATGACTTTAGGAGTCTCCTTCTCCTGCTTAGTTATAGGAGTCTTTTCTGCTAGCTTTTCTAAAGTTTCTCATCTGTAGTTGCTCTGCAAATGTTGTAAGTTTGATGAGTCACGGGAGGAGGTGAGTTCCGAGTCTTCCTACTCTGCCATCTTTGGCCATTCTCCGGGCACAATTCTTGCCAACATTTGAAATGAAACTGAGTTGCAAGGAGATTCGACTTCATTGGTTTGATATCGGTGCAACCGCTATATTTGATTTGGAAAGAGGTGGCTGACTTTGATGCATATAATTTGAAAGAGTTAGTTTAACTCTTACCATGGGTCTCCAGCACATGAGTATCTAACTAGTCACCACTTCCCTCTCTGGCATCCTGTCATACCTGCTCATTCTAGAGCCTGCAATAAAACGGATGACCCTCTCTGACCAAAAGAGAACTCAGAGATTTTTCAGTGTTCACAGACTACCGGGCCAACATCCATCCATCAGCTCTGTCTTCATCCTGTTTGGGCTGATGAGAACTATAGCCCTGGGGCAGAGATGTTCACTCTTCTCTCCACTTGGGCTAGGGGTAGAGAGGGGTAGCATTAAGGCTTGTTTGCACTTTACTTACGTTTAGTGAACCTCCGGGAACTTCAGTGTGAATTTATGCGAACTTCCTGTGAAATGACCAACTTGGTTAAAGGAAAACCCTGCCTGTAGTTATTCCCTTAGCACTGGACATTAATCTTTTGATTTGCTATGGTCTTGGTTTTTTTTCATTTTTTATTGGAGTATAATTGCTTTACAGTGTTGTTCGGTTTCGGCCATGCAATAAAGTGAATCAGCGGTATGTATACACATTATCCTTCTCTCTTGAGCCTCCCTCTTGCTCCCCTATCCCATCCCTCTGAGTCATCACAGAGCAGCGAAGTGAGCTCCCAGTACAGCAGCTTCCCACTAGCTAGCTATCTTACACATGGCAGTATGCATAGGTCAATGCTATTCTGAAATTAATCTACTTTTGCTTTTGTTTTGTTTTTGGCATTAATCTTTAATAGGACTAAAGTAGAGCGTCATTCAATAACCCCAATTCTGAATTGTAGCCCAGAATAAGGAAGCAGATAAAAGAGGTTCTCAGTTTGAGTGGCTCAAATGGTAAAAGAACTGCCTGCAATGTAGGAGACCCGGGTTTGATCACTGGGTTGCGAAGATCCTCTGGAGAAGAGAATGGCAACTTGCTCCAGTATTCTTGCCTGGAGAATCCCATGGACAGAGGACAGAGGACTAGCGGGCTATAGTCCATGGGATCACAAAGGGTCAGACATGACTGAGCGACTAACACTTATCACTTAATCAGTTTGAAAAAGCTGCCACTATCTAAATTCAATAGTCAGAAAGGAGAGTCAATGAAAAATTAACCAGTTAACCTAAGAAAGAAAGAGGGAATTTTATTTAAGCCAAATTTGAGGATTATAGCTCAAGAAGAACATCTCAGAAAACTCTGAGAAAGGTTCTGCCCATTTGAAATCAAAGCAGTTGTATTCATTTTTTGAGATGGGGCTGAACATAAACTGAAGTATTATTGACAGTTTACACAATCAAGATCTAAGTACTACATGACCCCTTATCAAGAATGAATGTTATCTTTAAAATGCTGTCTTGTTGGTGCTGAGAATGTTGCCCTTTATGACTGAGCAGGTATTTCTGCCTGTGGTGCTGCGTGTGTGCTGTGTGTGTGCTGTGTGTGTGTGCTATGTGTGTGTGCTGTGTGTGTGTGCTGTGTGTGTGTGCTGTGCGTGCTTAGTCCCTCAGTCATGCCCCATTCTTTGCGGCCCCATGTACTGTAGCCTGCCAGGCTCCTTTGCCCATGAAATTTTCCTGGCAAGAATACTGGAGTAGATTGCCATTTCCTACTCCAGGGGTTCTTCCCAATGCAAGGCTCAAACCTGCATCTCTCGCATCCCCTGACTTGCCATAAAATATTAATTTAATCTCATGCGAGAGGTTATGCAGGCAAAGCACTACTTCCTACACAGGAGGCACTGGAGTCTCAAGAAGGTGTAGAGGACTTTCCCTGGTCTTGGGCAGTTGAGAGTTGGCGCCTTCCACTTCTTGAAGGTCACAGGGATGAAAGGAGGCAGGGAGAGGATTATAGCCCTGCTGTCAAAACCAGGTTGGTTTTCTATGTTCTTTTACCAAACTCAATGCCTTTGACTGTCTGTTTAAAATCTTGTGCTGTAGAAGTCAATAGTAGTGATGCCAAAAGCTCAGCCTCTGTGCACCAGTGCTAAATCAAATCACAGAGATAGAGTTTTGGGTTAAGTAGAAAAGAATAGTTTAATTGCTCTGTCAGACAAAGGGGACACAGCAGATTTGTACCCTGAAAAACTGTGTGTCCCAATGGAAGAGGATTTGATGAGTTTTATAGCGGTGGTTCAGGGCAGGGCTGCTTAAGGATCAGCATGTGTGCAGGGTCTCAGGTGGTCTCCTGATCGTCTCTGAAGAATGCTTCATCAAGTAGTTAGCATCTTCCATTTGTTGGGAGTTTCAGTTCTGCAGAAAAACTCAGAGATATTTTTATGTGTTCTGCCCCGGCCTCTTCCCTAAGAAGGCACTACTCTTTCTTGACTGCCCCTCCCTTATCTCTTCATCACTTTCTTCCCTTATTAGCCACTGAAAGGTTTCTGTGACCAGGACCCCCACAAGGTCCTGCTTGGTTTCAAGAGCAAAACTCACAGAGCTTGCTTTCCTTGCAAAAAATGATTCAGTTATGACACCAAATCTCAAAACTCTCTCTTCTCCTCTCTCTCTCTCCTCTCTTGTCTATTAATGAGGACCTCTACCTTTACTTTTTCTGGCATTTTCCCCCTTTATTGGTGAGTACGTTCACTTCTCAGTCTGGCTTAAAAATAGTTTACTCTTTTCAAAAAGGCAGCCAAAGATTTAGTGAGAAACTAATTAATTGATATTTAGTCTTGAAAAAAAAGGGGGGGAACTAAGTTAGGAAATCTAGATTTAAATATTCCTTGATGACTAGCTGTGACTAAAGAATGCTTATTCTTGATGAAAGCGTGTTACTTGGGGGACATCACAAGCCAGTCAGGTAGGTTAAAAGCCTCACTGGCCTTATGAAGAATTTGGCCTTTTTCAACGAAAGTGCCTGTCCTTGCTCTCTGGCATGTAAGAATGTGAAACAGCGAAGGTTCAGAGGCAGTTTATTCCCCCTGTGCCCATCACAGTGCTTACCCACGAGGGACACTGAATTTCTGATTTTTGAATGCGCTGATGGAAGCTCGCCTGCAGGTGTGAGAACAAACGACAAGGGAAATTACATAGGAGGGGCAGAGGGCAGAAAGAATGGTTTTTCGATTTTAAGAACCTGTGAAATGCTTGAGAGGGCAGAGGTCAGTGCATTTTGATCTCTGGGGAGATGAAACACCCTGAGTCGGACAAGAGACGAGGAACCCCAGAAAAGCGCGGTTAACCTCGAAGTCTATGAAAGGCTTGGCAGGGAGGGTAGGAAGTGCAAATCCCATTAGCGGAGAAAGAAAGTATTTTCACAGCCACCTTTTAAAAAGCTGAAAGGCAAGACACAGAATTTTCTCTCCCTCTGCCCTCCCTCCCTGTTGGGACGGAATGAGGTGCCCCAGAGCCAGCACACTCAGAATAACGGCACCGGAGTAATAATGAGACCTTTCTCCAGGGACCAATTTGTCTGCAGAAAGGAGAAGTCATCAGGTATCCATTGTGGACGAATTGCGCCTTCTCTTAACAATGGCTCTGATGAAGCTGCTAGAAGGTTCTTATCAGGGTGTAAAGACTCTTCCAAGCAGCAGGAGAAGGAGAGGGAGGGAGAAAAATGAAAGGCTAGCAACCCCCAAATCATCGTCGAGGAGCAGTGGAGAGAATAAGGGAGGCACGCTTCCTGAATGCAAGTGATGTTAGCTGGTCAGTCAAACCGAGCCTCTGCAGAGAGAGATTAAAAAAGATGAGCGGGGCCAGCCTTCCCATAGGCAGGCTTTTTGCACAGAGGGCGAGGGTGGCTGGGTTTAAGCTGTGGAATTCTAAATTCCTCAGGCAGAAATGAATAGTCAAAGGTCATACCAGCGCCTCCTCTGTCCTCCACCTCGGGACTTTCTAGACCCCAGAGACGTAGGGCAGACCCTCAAGATTCAGAAACAGTGGATTTTCAGGGTGCTATTGACGCAAGAAGAGAAAATTTGTTAGATGCTTCGCTGTGTTGGGGCTCATTGACTCTCCATCACCTCTGGAGAGGTGCCTATTATTACTTACCATGGGACCAGTGGGCTCTGATAAAGACTCCAATTAGATTGCACCCTCAACCAAAATACTTCATTGGCTCTTCATATTTAAATGGAGTTAAGCTCTGCCCTTTCTCTACCTCCAGAATTCAGTTTCCAGGACGTGACTACCATCCACCTCTCTGGATTTTTTCCCCCACAACTTATAACTGTACCTTTGGTTTCCTGCTGGGAAGTTGACTCCTTGATGTTGTCCAGTTGAGACTTCACTTCTCCACACTCCTGCCTTGGTTGATGTTAACCCCTCCACCTGGAATGTTCTTGAAGCTCTACCCACCTTTCAAAGTTGGGAGAATTCCTCTCCTTCGGGAGATCTTTATCAAAATGGAAGTAGCATCTCCCTCTCTGAAATGCTTAGGGCACTTCTCTCTCTATGGGGCGTCTCCTATTGCACCTTGTTTATGGTTGTTTATGGTCTTGTATAACTCTCTCTAATGAACCGTGAGTTCTTCAAGGGCAAGGACTCTGTCTTTCTTATCTCTCTTTATCTCCCACTGCCTAGCACATTGTAGATAATCATTAAATAGCGATTAAATAAGAATTTCATTAGCACCTGTATTTCTAATTTTGACGTTGCATGAACTTTCTAAGTTGATTTGAAAAACAAATTTACAGGAAGAAACTGGATCTGAGAGGCAACATTCAAGTCCTAGATGGACAGTCACAGAAGAAGAGTTGTCACTGACTCATATTCTTCCCAGGGACAGACTGCTTACACATTTTGGATTTTGGCACTTTTCCCTTCTTTTCCTCCTTACCTAAAGAAGGTGGGATACAGGTGGAATGTATCGCATACTTAACTCTATGTCTACCCCTTTGCTGACCATTTTACACCACTAACCCATCTAATCTTTGCAATAATCCTTTGCAGGAGCATTATTTCCATTACATAGTTGAGTGAAAAACAAAATAAACAAACAAACAACAATAACAACAAAAACAAAGACCCGAGAGCCACAAGTCTAGGAGACAGACTTGGATGCTGTCCCCAGAAAACTACGGTTCGAGGTCAATCTCTGTCACAAGTCAGTAAAGTAAAGCTTAACCAAGTTACGGAAACTCTGTGGGCTCAGTATCCACATCTGTAGGAGGGGGAGCATAATGATCCCTGGAATGTTTGTTGTAAGGATTTAAGGAAAGGATTAAATGTGATTAAATGATCAAGCAAAGTGGAATTTCCACCATGGTGCTTGAGACACAATCTATTAGGAATTAAAAAAGAAATTAAGATGCATTCTTTTGTATTATCTAAAAGTGACCAACTCCATGTGATCCGATGTTCTGTTTTAACCCAGTTCAATCTCTGGGCAGGAAATCCTCCTCATTCAACACTAAGCTAAATGCCCTTTCAGGGTGTTCCTGGGATCTCTCTGTGTACACATCTCTCTTTATTGTCTCTCATTCACAAAAATTTTTACAGAAGAGTCTTGTCAAGATGACACTCAGGTAGAGAGTAGAAATGGAGAGGTAACAGTGTCCCATTTTTAAGAATACCAAAAACCTTTAGTAACTTCTGAGCCCATGTGACTAATTAGAGCCAGAACTAAAGATCAGACCCCAGGGCTCCTCTCTCCTCCACCAGGAGACTCAAGAGGACTTGTCCTGGCCTAGGGAACAGGTGACAGTGCAGAGACAGATGGGACTTGTTTTCAAGTCATCTCTAATTTCCCTTGATTTCTATGCTCTGGTTACATGTTAATGGCTTGGCAGAAACTTCAAAATTAAACTTGTGAAAGACATCACTGTTATTGGACCTCTAGGCAATTACAGTAGCTGTCAAAGGTTTTAGAGCCAACATCCAGCTTGACCCTTTCTAAATGACTCGAGCGGCATTTTAATGAGAAATGAAAGCAGAAAAGGTGTTGCTTTTTTTAAAACAGGCGGTTTTAATGGGGAAATTGGGACTGAATTCGACTGCCTATCCAAAGGGTACTGGTGGGACGGGTGAGCAGAGCCTAGGGCTGTTGACTTCTGTTTGTTTCCGCAGCTTTCTCAGTCTCTCCCACTGGAACCTCTCGGGAGAAGTCACAAAGAGACATGCTGAAGAATTACTCCCCGGGAAGGCTTCAAGCTCATGACTGCATTTGAGATAGCTAGATTACCAGCTCCAGTCAGTCCCCCTTTTCTCCTTCATCTCTGGGCCTGGTCAAGAGTAACCGACTGGGTGCCAAGGCCAAGCTACCTTTTTTTTTTTTTTTCAAAAGACAAAATTCATACACCCTAAAATTCACCTATTTAAGGTATACAGTTTTGTACATTAACAAAGTTGTGCAACCATCACCATGGTCTAATTTTGTGATGTGTTCACCACTCCAAAAAGAAGCTCATCCCCATTAGCACTCATTCCCCATTCTTCTTGTCTTCGGCCCCTGGAAGCCGCTAATCTGCCTGTTTCTATGGATTTGCCTCTTCTGGGCATTTCGTAAAAATGGAATAATGTGATGGATGGCATTTTGTGTCTGGCTATATTCACTTAGCATAATACATTCAAAGTTGAGAGGTTAAAGGGAGCAGTCTGAAAGATCAGTCTCACTTCTGACATCAATTGCAAGTTTGGAGACCCAACGATTTAAAAGTTGGCTAGAAGGACTCACAAAACTCACTGAAAGCTGTTATACTCATGATTGCTGTTCATTACAGCTAAAGAAGAGCATTAAAGTCAGCCAAAGGAAGAGGTACATAGGCAGAGTCCACCAAAGTACCAGCTGTGGAACCTTGGTATGCAGAGCCGTGGTGTACAAAGTCTATATTCGGGCTTGATTATGTAAACCTGTTTGACTGCCCAAGTGGCTGACTTTAGTCTCCAGTCCTCAGAGGTCAACCAATAATATGTGTCCCAAAGCCCCATCCTAAATTCCACTGTTAGACTCTGGTTGGCCCAAGGCTCCAAATCAAACAAAACCACTTTTAACAGTCAGTACATTCCAAGGGCCCAGATTCTCAGGAGCCAAGGGAAAAGGCCAGATCTCTGTTTGGGTAAAAATGAATTCTTTACTATATAAGCGTTCATCCAAGTTGTAGCCTCTGTTAGTACTTCTTTCCCTTTTATGGCTGAATAATGTTTGGTTGTAGATATACTTTTTTGTTTATTCATTCATCACATGATGAGCTTTGGGTTGTTTCTGGTTTTTGGCTAGTATGAATCATGCTACTATGAAAATTTGTGTACAAGTATTTCCATGAGCATATGTTTTCAATTTTCTTGGATATTTGCTTCCTGTTAGGAAAAACAGCCTCATGTGGGTGGTCTTTTGGTCCCTACGTGGCTGCAAAAGAAAGGGTTGGACTCGGAGCACTTCTTTACCAAGAGATTAGGGGCTCACAGCCCGTGCCAGGCTTATCACCTTATGTGAGATAGTAGTGGCCCACAGGGACTTCAAAATTGTGTCATAGTCACTCTTTTGGAATCGAATTCCAATGAGATAAACTGTTAATGTGAATTACTTTAGCATAATTAAGAAAAATGGACATTGAATAATAGCTGAAAGTTCAATTCTGGTGGGGGAGGAAAACAGTTCTAAAAGGCAGAAATAGTTAAAAAAAAAAAAAAAAAGTAGGGGTTGCTTGTAAGGATCTGTGGGAAGAGTGCCAGGAACTAGGGTTGCTAGAGCAGAAAGGGGCAGTCTATAGGGGAGAGAAAGCACTCAAGGTACAGCTCACACACATCACAGTCCTATATCCGTGTAGGCTTGGCTACTGAAGCAAAGCTATTTGATTTTCTAACTCAGGCTTGATTTTCCCTTAGTGATTCCCTTAGGATTCTTGTTACAGGACAGTGGCAACAATGGAATGAGACATGCTTTCTTATCCAATTCTTTTGGAGAGAGAAAGATTGATGGGAAACAATACAAACATCTTCCTGGCACAGATGGGCAGAGCATTTTGCTCGAGGCAGATCAGTCCTAGCACACTGGAGACAGTTCCAAGAACCACATTAGAAGGGCTTCAGGGAATCACGGAGTTGGCTGGGAAAGGAATAACAACAAGAGCTAAATATGGACCGGCTGGCTCATCACCTCTGAAGGGGAACCAAGCAGTTATGGTGATGATCTTGTGGGCAAAATGCTATGGGGAATTTGCCTGGGCTGTAGGCATGAAAGTGAAAAGGAAGTGAAGTCTCTCAGTTGTGTCCGACTCTTTGCGACCCCGTGGACGGTAGCCTACCAGGCTCCGTGGTCCATGGGATTTTCCAGGCAAGAATACTGGAGTGGACTGCCATTTCCTTCTTCAGGGGATCTTCCCAACCCAGGGATCGAACCCGGGGCTCCTGCACTGCAGGAGGCATAAGATGCAGCCAATGTACGGGGAAGGAGTACCCAGGAAGAAGTACCCGGGAAGAACGCCCTGCACCGGTGGCTTTACAGGGTACTCTCTCCGCTTCTTTTTCTTCCCCTGACCTGATGCATTCCTCAACTCTGTTGCGTGTGCATCTCCAATGTAAAGAAATGTGAAAAGACAACTTGAAAATTGCCTGAAGAAAGACCGCATGGTGCATGCTCCACGGAGCAGATGATGTGAGTAGCAACACCTGGATCTCCTCCCACATTTATGCACCTTGATAGGTGGACACCCTTTGGAGCACGTCTTCTTCATAAAATGCTGAGGCAGTCATCTTCTTCTCTTTTTTTTCCCATTTCCATTTTGTTTGCTGGAGGGGAGGAAAATAAAATTTTTTCTACCCTTCTAGGCTTTCATCAGGGGATCTGTAACAGAAGATGGACTAACAAGAGCGTAGCATCTATTCTCCTGTGTATTTCATATCAATTTTAGGGACTTCCCTGGCCATCCAAGGGTTTAGATTCTGTGATTCCAATTCAGGAGGTGTAGGTTTGAGCCTTAGTTGTGGAAAGATCCCACATGCCATGTGGTGTGGCCAACAAAACAAAAGTCTCTTTAAGAAAAAGTTTTAAATTTTATATGCTATGGGTGCCTTCATAAGGAAATGAAGATCTAGCGAAATAGTTAAAACTGGGAGTTTTTTATACAGGGTTTGATGAAGAGTGGACAGTAGTGGGAAATTGTGACAAGACAAAGGAAAACAAGCTCAAAGGAATAAACTGGGAGAACTTGGCAAGGTCCGTTCATTCTGGCTCCTCTTGCAGTTCTGACTTGGAGCTAGGATGCTCCTCTCCTCTAGGTATAGGGCGAGCGCCTCTCCCGTGAGGGTCTTATGAACTGCATTTGGAGAAATTCAGGAAGTCCTTCCAGTATCTATGGTTTCTTAAATCCCTTTAGCTTAAAATATTCAACATGCCAAGGTGTTGTATTTTGGGGTAACGTGTTCTGAACCTTGTCATTGCAGAGAGAAGAACAGTGAAATAGTGAGGGTTTCAAACTTTATTTTTAAGTCAATGAGATAGTTTGGTGGGTGAAGAGACTTCAATCGCTCTTGTACCTGGATCATTATCATGATGGCGCTTTTAAGCTCATCGCCTTTCTTACTTTTAAAAATAGATTCAAACTGACTTTGGATAACGTCTTTGAAAGCAAGCAAACAACTCTGTGATTCCTACCCATAAATTCGTGAGACATTTTGGGAACCACTGTTGGAGTATTGCCATAACAAGCGAGCAAGGGTGATTCAGGGTCTGTAAATATCAAGGAATTCACTTATGCTTAAATTTTTTTTTTTAAGTTTCAGGGAACTGGTTTTGAGCCATAGGGCTGCCTTGTTCATTTGGTTTTTACATAGCAGCCCTGTGTCAATAAGGCCAGCGACTTAGGCCTTACTGGTTGGGAGATAACTAGGTGAGACCTTTGGCTCTTGGGTGAAGGAGAATGGAAATTAAGATGCAAGAGGAAGGACAGAAATCTAGACAGCGAGGAGCGGAGCTGAGCCATAAACCTTCTTGGCAGTGGCCTTGATGCTGCAGGACTGCTCGGCTTTCAACAGGGACACAGAGGCTTGAGCACCATTATTTATGGTGAGCACCCCTGGGGCCTGGTCTTGGAGAAACAGCCTGGGCTGTCAGTCTGTAGAAATGGCTGTAAACATTTACGAATCCTGAGTATTTCCAGGATGCAGTGGGCAGGCTTTTCAAAAGCAGACCGTCCACTTGCTGAGCATACTTCTGGCTGCTCGTAAACACTGTCTCCTTGGAAAATGTGCTGACTTCTTTTCATTCTACCTCACCTCCATCTCCTTTTCACTTCAAGAACTGGAGTTGGAGTTACAACTAAACCGCCTCTTCCTTCCAGGGTGGGAGCTCATCATGCTGTGAGAATGGTTTTCCTTCTGCAGCCCTCTTTTATGACAATGCCCTCCATCTTGTTTGCGGGAAGTATTCATAGTCCCGTGAAAGTAAGCCGGCTAATCATGAGGTAACCGATGCCTCTGGAGTAGAAAACATGAAACTGAATGACAGGCATCCAGCCACAGATGTACTAATTTAATTTCATGCCCCGACATCAGCTGCTCCTCGCCACTTAAAAGGAACATTTGCATCCGTCTGTCATCAGCTCTCCCTTTTCATTTTAAAATCTCTTTGCTCTCTTTTCTTCCCCTTTGCTCCTTCCCCCCTCACTACAATTTGATGAAATAATGGGGCACATTTAAAATCCAAACTCAGGCAATTCAAATACTGAGCGGATGCGATTTTGTTCCATTCTAAGTCAGCCTGGAAGAGTGTCTGGGGAGGAGAAATCAAGGGGCCAAACAAAAAAGCAAGTGAGAGAGACAGAAGATTTTGAATGCAAATCAACTTCCTCAACCCATTTGAAACAACCTGCTGTGAACCGGGCTAGAACGCATGGCCCATTAGCACCTTGCTAGGCTGTCAGAGCCCCGAGCAGCTTAACAGGGTGATAATGGGGAGGAAATGGCCAGGAACTTTAGGGGCTCAGCCCCAGCTCCTTGCTATTCTACCCAGTCACTCTTGGGACCCCCAGGTGGGGCTGGTTAGAGTAGCTCCAGAGAAAAGGAGGGGGAGAGAGAGCAATATCATTAAACTTATTGTTGACTTTTTAAAAATGCACCTCTCTAGCAAAAGAGAAAACAAAGGTTAATTTTAGTTTCCTGGAGTTGGGAGGGGCAATTTATTTATTTATTTTCTTTGGGGATCTCTTTGTGCTTGCTTTCTCTCACTTCATCAAATATTGAGGTTTAGTGGGAAAAAAAAGATAGGATATTAGGGGCTGCATGGTGAAATCTCAGTGAGTAAGTTTTATATAAAATAATATGGTTGACACACAGGCCAGTGAACGATCATTTGTGAATGTTTTTAAGAATGAGATACCAGGACTTCCCTGGCAGTCTAGTGGTTAAGATTTTGTGCTTCTATGCAAAGGTCTCAGGTTTGGTCCTGGTCAGGGAACTAAGATCCCACACACCATGGGGCAACGCAAAATAAATAAATACAATGCAGTACTTGCTTTAGAGAGGGAAACACTTGCTAGAACATCCTCTATTTTCTTCTTTCCCGAGGGTTTTGTTGCCAAGTGGGGTTTGTGACAGTATCTCTAACTCCCTGACATGTAGAATTTATCAGTTCAGTTCAGTTCAGTCGCTCAGTCGTGTTGACTCTTTGCGACCCCATGAGCTGTAGCACGCCAGGCCTCCCTGTCTAACATCAACTCCTGGAGTTTACCCAAACTCATGTCCGTTGAGTTGGTGATGCCATCCAACCATCTCATCCTCTGTCATCCCCTTCTCCTGCCCTCAATCTTTCCCAGCATCAGAGTCTTTTCAAATGAGTCAGCTCTTCGCATCAGGTGGCCAAAGTATTGGAGTTTCAGTTTCAGCATCAGTCCTTCCCATGAATATTCAGGACTGATTTATGTTAGGATGGACTGGTTGGATCTCCTTGCAGTCCAAGGGACTCTCAAAAGTCTTCTCCAACACCACAGTTCAAAAGCATCAATTCTTCAGTGCTCAACTTTCTTTATAGTCCAACTCTCACATCCATACATGAACACTGGAGAAACCACAGCCTTGACTAGACGGACCTTTGTTGACAAAGCAATGTCTCTGCTTTTTAATATGCTGTCTACGTTGGCCATAACTTTCCTTCCAAGGAGTAAAAATCTTTTAATTTCATGGCTGCAGTCACCATCTGCAGTGATTTTGGAGCCCCCCAAAATAAAGTCTGCCGCTGTTTCCACTGTTTCCCCATCTATTTGCCATGAAGTGATGGGACCGGATGCCATGATCTTTGTTTTCTGAACGTTGAACTTTAAGCCAACTTTTTCACTCTCCTCTTTCACTTTCATCAAGAGGCTCTTTAGTTCCTCCTCACTTTCTGCCATCAGGGTGGTGTCATCTGCATACCTGAGGTAGAATGTATAGAGGCCACAAATCTAGCTGATGACAATATTTATTTCTAGATATTAGAATTAAATAATATAAAAGAAGTTAGCAGATATTGTACTACTAGGGAATGGGAGCATTTTCCTTCCATCCTAAAAATGCACAGTTTATGTGGTTTAGTATGAAACAAACTACTGTCTTTAATGGCACTGGGGAAAAAAATTTTGTTGCATGATTTTTGCAACAGATGGTGTTGCCTTTAAAGTCAATGTACTTACAAACTTAGGACTTAGTCCACAGAGGAAAGACCAATCACCATACAAATTAGTGTGGAGAAGTTTGGGCCAAATGAACTCTGCCATTTTCAAACCAAAGTTCTTTGACATGTGTTAAAATTATCCTGCTTTCTTTACCAGAATGATTTTCGTGCGGTTTTGCTTGGTGGAATAAGGGAATAGATTTCATAACCTCATAAGGTCACCAGAATATTTCTCCCCTTCTCAGGCTATGCACCCATAAGAGATAAATAACCCAAGGGTATTTGCTTTAGTTCTCATCTCAGACTGGAGGTGGAGATTAGGATTTACAATGCTAGATTGCTTCTTTTGTCTCTCTGTCAAGATAAAAAATGAGTAATAAATAGCCATATTATACTTAATTTGACAAAAGTGCAAAGTAAGTGCAAAATTTTGCAAGTTTTTAAATAGTGCAATGCCCATGCTAAATGCTAATAGTCCTTTGCTTTTATTCCTCAGGGAGCTCTCTCCCACTTCTTTCTACAGGCAGGATCTCTGAGGCTAAGTAGACATTCTGCTTTTCTTAAAGGATATGGAAATGTCCCCGGGACAGCTGTTCTCTGCTGGCCGAGGAGCCCACAAGGTTAATGAACACCCACAAAGACTGAGGAGGAGAGGGGGCATTCTCCACTGGGCGATTAGCATGCCCACATTCTTTCCTTTGTGGTAATGATGGTCAAGAAGGTGCCTGGCGATAGAAGGGAGAATGGAGGGCTTCTGCTTCTTCTGCCTCCAAAGCTTATTAAAATTCATTTCCATTCAAATAGCCATCCTCTGATTTTCATCATCAAATAAGCACACACTGTACATATTTAACAGGCAGGAGACCTGTGCCGAGTTCATGTCTTTTTGAAGTGAAGGCCTGTTCTGTTAATGACTGTCCATGCTTGTCTCTGTATGTAAATTTCGCGCCCTCCTCTTTCTCACCCCCTCCACTCTACTGCTACCCCAGTTCTGGGGTCTTTGATGAGCAGCCTAGATGCCTATTATAATGATAATTCACTTGGAGCGGAATGGAATCTCCTTGTCTAGTCTAGCTCATTATAAAGGTGAAGCCCTCGGGAGGGCAGGCTGAGAAGGAACAGGTTTACAGACTTTTTTTTTTTTTTCTTCTATAAGAGGCAGAAGCAGGATGGGGGATGGTTTCTTTCCTTCTCTTCCCTTGTGTTTATCTCCGTTTGGGGCTGACCCTTGTCCCCAGACGCGGCGACTGTTCTCTAGTACTCCTGGGGACCACCATTAGCTGCAAGGCATTTCAGCCCAGGCAGTTCTATGCTGAACAGCTGCTGGGAACAGCTGGGCCTGCCCTACTGTTGCCGGTGAGAAACGAAGGGCAATGTGAGTATACTGGGCTTCCTTACACGGGTCACATGATCTGATAATTCACTGGGCACAACACAAATAGGTTGGCCTCTGGTAGTGCGCCAGGTAAGATACTTGTTAGACTTGTTTTCATTTTATTTAAACATAAGGGACATAAGACATCTCTGAGAACTTTGGAAATCTCAGAGAGCATGATCAAGAAGGGTATCAAGAAAGCAATCTTATTAATGGTGAGAATTCTCTTAAACACGTGGCAAGACTGCATTTTCTAGCATAACTCAATTTGTAAACGATCGCATTATCATTACAGTCCAATCAGGGCAGAAGAGCAAGTAACTTCCTTTTATTTTTTGGTTTTTCTCTCACTTGCCTTAAAAAACAAACAAAACCCCAACACTTTAGGTCTAAAATTATCTAACTCAATCTCATAGGTTGAAAAATCATCTCTACATCTATAAGGGTCCTGGCGAGGAGAGTGGAGGAAGAAATTAGTTCTACAAAGCATATGCTAATGGATGAGATATGAGGTAAAGCAAAGAAAAAAAATTCTTGCTCAGGATCTGGTTCTTGTGATTTCTTTCTTCTGTTGAAACAAATGTGTCTCCTAATTTTAGAGAATTGATTATTCATAGAAAGTTCATGCTTTAAGCTGAAATATTTAGTTGATTTACAATAATTTCTGCTGTACAGCAAAGTGATTCAGTGAAACATATATAGATTCTTTTTTATATTCTTTCCCAGTATGGTTTATCACAGGATACTGAATATAATTCCCTGTGCTATACAGTAGGAAGAAATTTCATTCTGATGAGGCAATTTTCCTGTTTTTCAACAAAGAAGTTGGATACATTCAGGTTTGTCTAATCTCCTTATCTGAATGTCTGGAGTGAATCACTGCTGCCCATTTTTGGTAGCACTTGCTGGAAGCTCATCTCTAAGAGTTGCCTGGCCCAGTCTCATTTCACACAAATGATTTGGCAATATCTGATTTTTCATTGTTTTGGCACATTCTTTTTTTTTTTTTCACTTGGGGGTTGTTGCCCAAATCCCAAGGACAGAAGAGTTTGGCAGGCTACCTTCCATGGAGTTGCAAAGTCTGACATGACTTAGTGACTGAGCCCAAGAATTAAGTTGTATAGATGTAGAATTATTAGAGTAGCTGTTTAAGTCTCATCAGTATCAAGGTTGGCAAACGTTCCCCTTTCTTATCTGTAACAAAACGCAACCAAGGCAGTGTGAAGGATTCCAAAAGAACCAATATGGATGAAGCTGTTTATTAGATTTATAAGCACAGAAGGAAAGCGCTAAAGCTATCCTTCTTCTATACTTTATTGAGAATAGGACCAACGACTCAGATTATCGAGACAATATCTCCAAGGCAGAATTGAAATACTAAAGTAAACTGAGAATAAGTTCAGACATTTTAGGAGAGAAGGGATCAAAAGTCAGAGTGAGAAGTGCGTGTAAGACTCCAAATACATTGACACATCAGTCTGCAACAGTTATGTAGCATTGTTAACATAAATTTGTAAATAAAGATCTCATTTCAGAAGACTGTAAAGACGTTCTAATAACCCCTCAGTCCTTTCCCGCATTGAAAAGTCATAGTTCCAAACAGCAGGTGACAATTGACAAAATTATTATTTGGATCGGGTGAAACGCATGCATGTGTGTAGGTAAATAAGTAAAATGAAAAATAATGTAAAGAAAAAAACTTAATATTTAATTGAGAAACATACAAGTAGCTCTTCTTGTTTTGCATGAAATTCTCAGAATAAGGCAAATTGGTTAAAAAAAGGAAACTTTTCTGTGTTGAAAAGTGTCCTAAGTACATACGAGTTTGAAAATTGAGTAAATCTAAACATTTGCTTTAAAACCTTGAGAACTTAAAATTTTGACATGTTCATTTAAGGACATGGATTTCATTTTTGAAATTGCACATTGATTTCAAAATCTGTTTGGTTCCCTCCCCCCGCTCTGCTCCCCAATGGCGTTCCATTAGATAGAGTCGGTTGCAGCCTCTGTAAATGGCTGATTTGCTATTTACAAGTTGTGTGATGGGGGCAAGTCTTATTTGTCTCTCCTTGGGCTCATTTTTGGCCGCCTCAGGTCTCAGCTGCAGCATTCAGGGTCTTTCGTTGAGGTGCTCACGGGCCTGTCTCTAGTAGAGGTGTGGGGGTTCCAGAGTGTGCAGGCTTGGTTGCCCCCCCTCCATTTTGGGTCTTAGTCCCCTAACCAGGGACTGAACCCCATGTCTCCTGCATTGTAAGGCAGATTCTCAACCACTGGAGCACCAAGGAAATCCCCTGGGCTCAGTTTAGCTGTTGTAAAATAAGGGTGATAATGTCAACCTTATTGCAAATAAGGATCCTTATTTGCATCCTTAGTGCAAAGGTGAGGCTTGATAATAAAATTAAAGATGTTAACTCAGTGGTCAGTAGTACATGTTGGTTATTTTTACAGATTAATTTTTTATTTTTGGCTGTGCTGGGTCATCATTGTTGTGTGTAGACTTTCTCTAGCTGTGGCGAGTGGAGTCGGCTCTACAGCTGTGGTTCATGGGCTTCTCATTTGACGGCTTCTCTTGTTGCAGAGCACAAGCTCTAGGGCACACAAGAGCTTCAGTATTTGTGGCACAGTTACTCAGTTGCTCCCAGGTATGTGGAATCTTCCCAAACCACGGATTGAACCAGTGACCCTGCACTGGCAGGTAGATACTTAACCACTGCACCATCAGGGAAGTTCAATATTGTCTATCATTATTATTATTCAGAAAAGTGAATAGCAAAGATTTGGACTCTTCCAGAAGAGAGTTGTGAAGCAAGTAGGGGGCTATGCACTAGGAATTCTCTGCAGTGTGTAGTCGTGGCTGAAGATTGAGGCTGCAATATTAATTCCATGGAAAAATAGTCACTGAGCATCTACTAGTTTCAAGTTACACACTATAGATTGTATCTGAGTGAAGGGAATAAGAAAGCTACACAACGTATTAATACTTCTGAGACGAAATGATACAAGTGCCATAAAAAAGGAACATACACGGAGCTGTGGGCATTTGTAGGAGAGACATGCCAGTTTCAGCAGAGATGGAGGTGGTCAGAAGTTTACTCAAAGAAGAGTGAAGATGTATTTTTAAGTATGAATACACATTTGAAAGGCAGAAATGTTCATTTATTTAACAAATATGTATTGAGTACCTGCCAGATACTCCTTCATGTGTTAGAGATTCAGCCGTGAGCATACAGCTGAATTGCTTTGCTTGGTGGAACTAGGAAGGAACATTTGAATGAATGTTCTTTGGATCTGAAAAAAAAATCTAAATTTTATGATGACAAGTAACTGTGATTTCTGAATAAATATCTTAAAAATCACAATACCTCACCTTTATTCAACAAACATAAAATTGTGATCCATTTCTCAAATTTAGAAGATTAAAGGCAAAATTTTATAGATAGACATAAAGGTATAAAATCTTGAAGCAGAAAGTATAGTCTGTTTCCTTGACTCATCCTCACATCCATTAAGTTTTTCTATTTGACATAGAGATAATTTTCTCTATATATCTGTATCTGTATTTATAATCTTTCCATCTCTCAGTGTGTTTTTTTTTGAGAACAGCATATCTAAGCTAAGTTCTTTCATAACTAAGAGTCTGCATTTTATTTTCTAACTTGCCCACTTAGCACATTTCAGTTCCTGCCCCTTTATTTCTACTTCTAGTTCATAGCACAGCACTCTGAAATGTGTCTCCATAGTACTCAAGACACGTTACTGAAAGAAACAAAAAAATCCAGTTATGAAATAGTACCTTTAATGATGGTCTCACCTCTCAGTCTTCTTGAGGGAATGAGGTGGAAACCTAATGCTGATGTATCCTGGCACTCTGCTTCTAAAATACTAATTATTGGATTAAATTCAACATAATTATTAGCAAATCAGGTGACATCATGATTTGTGAAAAATACATTGTCTATTAGATTGGCACATTTGTCCTTGGTCTGCTTGAAGGCTTTAGCCTCCTGGGCAATATCGATCTTCATTGAATTTTGAAATCCCAGTGGCTCGTGCAAACCAGATGGCCCCCCAAAATTAAGACGAATGTGTGTAATTGTCACTCAGAACTCTCAATACCCGATGTTGCCATATGCAGTGAGAATTTTGCTGCCTGTGTGTCCCTGTCCATGGTCCTGAAAAGCTCAATGTGACCAGATGTAGGAGAGCCATTAATGAAGTCCGTAGTAGGTATCAGAAAAGCATGTTTGAAAGTCAAGTTCTGGCAGTACTCTTTCTCGAAGATATATGCACTTCATTTCTAACTATTTTTCATAATGCTTATTTACTAGCACTTTTAAAATTGTCATCCCCTCTCTTTTTCTGATTGATTGACCTTGGGTCACAGGAAGAAAATGTCAGGGTTTGCAGGGGGAAAGGAACATGTATTTATTTAAGGCAGATGGTTGAACTGAGCTAAGGATTTGTCGCTTCCTATTATAAAATCCTATTTTCAAAGGTTTTACAACTCAACCATAAAAAAATTATACTGCCGGATAAAATTTAGGAAAGAAATGACTCTTTGCAGGCTAACTAATTAGGGGAAAGTCCTATAACCTAGAAGTTATGCTCATGGAAATAAAGCAATGCTGGACTCTAAGCGCCTCACTATTTACCTCTTATTGTGTAGAATTATATAATTTGGAAATCGATAACTGGGTAGTCTATTTTAAAGACTTCCAACCACAGAGTTGTACAATGTTAACCAATTAGAACTGGTATTTGGAGAAAAACATTGATAGTGGTGCCAAGAAATGGCTGAGACGTTGAAGTTCATGAGCCAGCTGTTACGCATCTGTTGTACTTTTTCACCGATATCATTATGAGGAAGAGAGTTAGTGAGTTGGCAAGAAAACCTAATGCCTGATGCTTTTGAAATCATTAAATAAGATGGCATTATTTCAGCTCATATCAGGGCTGCCTGAGCCCTTTTAGACTAGGTACAGGGATGTCTTTAAACAGAATTTAAAAGATGAAAACAGGACATGTTCAAATTCAAGATTTCTAGTCTTATACAATAAATTGGCTTATATATCTCTTGCTCAACAGAAAAATAAAGAGCAAACTATTTTTTTTTAAATTGGAGTGGTTGAAAAAATAAAACCCATAATTCTAGTGTAAGAAATGCTTGAAACTTGTATTTCAGATCTCTACAACCATTAATATGTTTGTTCTTAAAAACATTACTAGCATTTAATTGTATGGCAGATTCTTCACAGCTGTGAATAGAGAAAGAACATGGAAAGGATAATTGTATGAAAGTGCTTCATTAATTCTCGTGAATGAGTTAATTTACTAAATGACTTACATTGAGCCCTTAGAACAATGAATGGCACAAAACAAGCCCTTTTATCACAAATACATTTTGTTGTTGCTGGTGTTGTTTTCCTTATTGTTGTCATTATGACAGATACGATAAAGAAGCTTATTCCCATGGCCTAAACGCCACACTGTCAGTTAAATATAATCAACAGAGGTGCTTGGACAACCTTCTTCCCTTTTCTCCTTCTCTTTGTCTCCATTCTATTACCTCCATCTCAATATGTGGTCTCTCATCCTGATCATCTTGGGTGAAATTACTATCGCTTAAAAGTGGAAGTGAAAATGCTAGTTCGTCTTTGTGACCCCGTGGACTGTAGCCCACCAGGCTCCTCTGTCCAGAAGATTCTTCAGGCAAGAATACTGGAGTGGATTGCCATTTCCTCCTCCAGGCGATCTTCCTGAACCAGGGATTGAACGCGGGTCTCCTGCATTGCAAGCAGATTCTTTACAGTCTGAGCCACCAGGGAAGCTTCAATATAGTTTAAATAAAAGGCAATTGTAAAGAGGCACAAAAACTCTCTCTGAAGAATCTCAGAGAGACAGAATGATCCTTGGTTCAAATAGTAAAAATATATTCTAAAGGATAGTCAGAGTTTTAGTTTGGAATCTAAAAAATAAAGTAATAGCCTCAGTTTTCTTACTTGGAAAATGGGAATAATAAGACCTATCTCATACAGTGTAATAAGGATTAAATTAAATATCTTCAAAGCAATTAGTACTATGCTTGGTGCTTGGTATCTAAATGTTTTTAAACCATTTTAAAATATAAAACTAAAATTTTTTTTATGATTCTTGTTCTTATTTTTCTCATTAGCACCAAAGTAGACATAGAGATCTCAAAGTGTCTGAAATTGTTATGAGTAGAAGCCAGACAGTGAAGCCCTCCTTCAGCAAACTCTCCTGTCAGGTAATAAAATTAACTCAGTTGCCAAGGCCAAGGCAGTTCTCATGCCAGGCCCCCGCTTTATATAAACTTTTGCTTATGGGTCTCTCCAAGGGAAACCTTCCTCCTAAATAGAGAACACACTTAAGATCACATCTGCTCAGTCAACCATGGGGCATGTATAACCACTTTAGTCATATAAGGGGAGAAGGTCATACCTGGTAGTAATTTATAGACTTCAGGAGTCATTGAATCCAAAAAGACTCTGCTGAAGGCAATGCTCAGGATTTCAGAGTAGCTTCTATATTTTGTTTCCTAATTCTGCCTTGGTTTTCACCTCTACTCCGAACTACAGGCCACCTCTTTCTGTTTCCTTGAGGATGGAGGCAGCTGTCATACCTAGTGTCTGGCTGGTGTGTATAAGACAATGAGCAATCCGGTCTTCAGTATTCTGAGTGTCCCTGCCCTATAACCATCTCTAAGCATCTTCTTAAACTTCTTTTGATTTTGCAAGTCACGCGTTCTATGACCATTTCTTTGTTTCAAGCTTTCCTGGGTGACTGGCTCCCTGTAACTCCCCAGTCTATACAGCTTTCTGATTTTCATTTTTTTCCCACATCCAGCCCTCTACAACCAACTGTTGTTTGTTTGTTTAACTTAGCTTCTAGCTTTAGTTTTCCTCACAGAGGCAAAAGTGACTGAGCCCATACCGAACATGTTTAATTCCATATTTATATTATAATTCTGCCAAAGTTAGGCATATGTTTACAATTTGGAAGCATCTGCATTGTAACTCAGGAGAACTGATAGAAGTATTTATAATTTAGGTGATTTGAACTAGTGTTTTGATCTATGTAAAGATTATGTATCTGTTTTCTGTATTCAACCATTTTTTTCCTGGTAAACATTTTTTTAAGCTGGTTTTTGCACACTGACTCCATTTCTGTAGCTGCATATCAGAAAACAACACAAATTTTTATATCTTCACTGCTTGAAATGTGATTTACAAACTTTGTTTTGGTAACTGTTGATTTGTTTTAGGTAGGGCAATGTAATCTGTCTATAGATTCAAGATGACAAAATGGAAAGATAACAGCAAGAAGAGTTATTTTCCTAGGCAATAGTCAAGAAAAAAGCCTATGTCTTCCAGGGGTGGCAGGATGGCAAGCATTCTTCTGAGTTCTCACCTCTTCTGGGTCCAGCTCTCTGAGATAACTCAGCAAGATGACCATGCATGCACAGATAAGCAATCATCTTTTATTCTGCAGAACATTCTCCAGGACTTGCTTGTGCAGAAGGCAGATGCAAACCCTGTGTTTTACCATAACAGAAATTTCCTTGTATTGCTAAGTTGCTTTGAACAGTCAACTGTAGAATCTTTGGCTACCCCTGTGTGTAGAGTAAGGAGATAATTGCTCTGATCCCAGGGCGAACCATCTGCTAGAACAAATTGCTCTGCTATCTGCTTCACTGAAATGATTGCGTTCGTTATATTATGTTGAAATGTTCATCTAACGTGGTTTATCCTAAGCTATGTTCCTGGAAAATTTGATTCTATAAATGGGCAGAACACTCTTAATTGCAAAGGCTCTTCTCTCTCTTTAGATTTCTAAACTGCTATGCTGATTTGGTCTGGGTCCCTGGAGTGCCAACACCCTGTGAGGCTGGCTGATTATTGATGCTAGGTGGATAGAGCAGTGACAGTCCACATTTACAAGACTCCTAACAGCTTCGTGTTGCTGTCATCAGTTTGTTTTTGAGATGGGTCTTTTAACGATTATTTATTTATTGATTATTTTTGGCTGTGCTGGGTCTTCACTGCCGTGCAGGCATTCCTCTAGCTGCAGTGGGCTGGCTTCTCATTGCAGTGGCTTCTCTTGTTGCAGAGCACGGTCTCCAGGGTGTGTGGGCTTCAGTAGTTGCAGCGCCCAGACTCTGGAGCACAGGCTCATTAGTTGTGGTGCACGAGCTTAGCTGCTGCGTGGCACGTGGGATCCTCCTGGGTCAGGGATTGTATCTGTGTCTCCTGCATTGGCAGACAGACTTTTCATCACTGAGCCACCAGGGAAGCCCTCATAGCAGTTTCTGAAGCCTCCTTGCAAACAGATGCTCCTGAGTTCTGGAATCAGGGGGGGAAAAAAAAGTCTTGTTATTATGATATAATTTGAATGGTCTTTTTAAATACTACTATTGGAGAGTTCAGTTAGTGTCTCATCCATCAGCTCTATGTTTATATATGTTTATATATATAAACATATTTATAAATAAACATGTATAAACATGCTCTATGTTTATATATGTTTATATAATACCAGCCTGGTAGCTCAGATGATAAAGAATTTGCCTGTAATACGGGAGACCAGGGTTCTATCCTTGGGTCAGGAAGATCCCCTGGAGAAGAAAATGGCAACCCACTCCAGTATTCTTGCCTAGCTTTCCACGGACAGAGGAGCCTGGTGGGCTGCAGTCCATGGGGTCGTAAAGAGTCAGACACGACTTACCACCAGTCAGGAGAAAGTATAATCTGATAAATGCTCACTCCCAAACCTTTTATTTTGCTGTGTTAATGTAAGATCAATGACCAGGATGCCTTGAGAAGAGATCTTGTTGTTGCTTTATGTCTCCCAATATCTGGCACAAAGGGAGAAAATAATGATTTCAGTAGAAAACAGGAGCAGGGCTTTCAATTAGCAAGACATTGTTAACATTTGTGGATGGATTTTATAATTCTGCAGGCATATTTGCTAGAAATTTCAGGAGTGAAAGTGGTAAGAGGCAGAGAGACTATGTTAAGACATTAGCAATTTCTTCCTGCCACAATATTTCTTACTCCTTTGTGAACAAATCTAATGCTAATGTATTTATCTATCTATCCTTTGAACTGCAATTTAAAAAGCCATAAAAGAAAGATTCAAGCGGGGTGGCAGGTTTTCTCAGATTAAATACTCCAGTGGTTTTTACCATCTGAGATCTATTGATGCATAATGAATATTAGTGAACTTGGAATCACCAATTTGGGTCTCTCTCACTGTTACCTTCATGATTTGTATACACCAAATATTTCTTTGGATGGAGTGACTTTTACATCTGATGCTTGGAATTTTTATATATAAGGCTAAAATTTAGTATGTACAGCTTCGAACAAAAAGTTATATATATAAGAGTCTTCTATCACTCTCAAATAGACTAGACAGACAGGAATTTAGGCCCTTGTGTGGTGAAGTTAGTTTTAAAATTCCTTCTTTGTCTTTCCCAACAAGAGCCAAGACTGAGAGAAGAGCTATTTATTTGAAACATCTCTCTCCTATCTCTTCCTCATTTTTCATAAATTTGATTCCTTTTTTATTATCATTATTTATGTTTTGTATAACTAGAAGAAGAATTTGTCATGGATTATGTCTTATTTGCAAGAGACTCCAGGAAGATGGCAACAAGGCATATACAATATATCATCATTTAGCAGCTTCTCTGCTAACTCCACTGAAGTCATGGTGGAAAAAAATACATAAAAACAACTCTGAGGACAGATTTTGAATGATCCAGTAATTTTGATTTATTCTTGGTGTTTGATGGAACTGTATTAGCAGTTAAAGTCAATGGCTAAATGATTCCCAGCACAAAATGAGCCAGAAGTACAAAAGAAGCTTTACAATACACGATTGAGAGCTCCCAGCCTCCCAGCTTAAATTTTCAAAGTGCAGTGTAAATTACAGGCCTGGTTGTCTCTTTCAACTAACAATTCCACCCAATATGGTCTAGCTGGGTAATTTGTCCACTATGCCTTTATGAAGCAGTAAACATCAGCCTAATTCCATTGGCTTTTCTAAAGCAATCAGCCCCGTTTCTCATATCTACTGCAGAGGAGGGGTGGACCTCCCTCTGATGACAATGAGCCTTCCATGACAAATGCGTGGAACCTAGGATTGCATAGAAATGCTTTCCATGCCTATTAATAGCATTGGCTGCCAGTCATGTGGAAGAGACCTCAACCTTCCTGAGTTCTCTAGAGAACAGGGCTCTCATATTCCTATGTTTATTTCCCTTCCTCATCCAAGATGCCCTTGCACCCCTAAACAGCCATTTTCTCTTCATTGGCTCCCTCTGTGGCTTTCTCTGTCACAAAGAGGAAATAAACACAAAGTATTGGAAATCAAAATCTATCTCTCTAACTACCACTATGAATAGAAAGGGAAAGTTGTTCCAAATATCAATAAGAGCCTCAAATCCAACCAAGCAAACTATGCAATTAGGCAGGCAGATGCTGGCTCGGCAGCCGCTGAGATAGACTGATTTCTACTACTGCATTACTTTGACTTGGCTAAGCCAGGCAATTTGATTCCACCCTCACAGCAGATTCCTTAGCCAGAAACAGATCCCCAAAGATTGCAGATGCTATGAGAGAAAGACCATCCAAACATGAGATCTTTGATCTTTCTGGCCCAGGTGGGAAAGCTAATAGATTTGCATAAATGCTTCCCAGGGCATCTGTATTTAGCAGCGATGTGAAAAGTCTCAGTTAAGAGGTCGGGTGAGGACTGGCAAATCTTGTTTCTTCTCTGACACCACCGTGGCATTCACGTGCAGGGAAGTTGATCCTTATGTCTACTGGTTTTTATTCCTGTGAAACTGAAAGTGTTAGTCACTCAGTTTTGTCTGATTCTTTGTGACCCCGTGAGGCTCCTCAATGGAATTCTCCAGACAAAAATACTGGAGTGGATTGCCATTTCCTTCTCCTGGGGATCTTCTCAACACAGGGATGGAACCTGGTTCTCCTGCATTGCAGGCAGATTCTTTACCATCTGAGCCACGGGGAAGCCCTTTTATTCCTATAGTTTGAGTCAATTTTGATATGAGCCCTGTTACTGGCTAGGAAGGTTCTTTTGATGCTTAAAATGGAACAACACAAGCTTTATTCAATGGCCAAAAAGTGGAGAAGCAGAAGCTCAGTTGACAAGTCAACTTCTCAACCCAGTTTGGGCAGAGCCACCAAATATACAGGAGGGTCCAGGGAGGGAACTGGAAAGAGTGGGAGGAATATTTATGAGCTTTCTGAGAACAGGGGTGTGATTTGGAGCTGAACTGATGCACTGCTCCTTGGTATTCCTTTTGTGGGGCTTTTCCAGTTGTTGTCATGACAACAACCATGTCAATCGTCAACTGTCATGTCACTGGTGTGCGTGTCACTTAGCATGCTAATAAATTACAGTGAACGTATAGTGAGGCTCAAGTCTACAGGAAATCAGTCCCCTGCCATCTTGGTCCTCGTTTGTTCCAACCAGTTGCTTTTCTCTCTTTGCAGCTCCCTCCTGAAACTTAGTTAAGAGTAATTTGTTTCTGTTCAAAGGTGAGACAGGAATATGATTCTGGAGCAACAGCCTTGGTAAAAAAAACTATTGTTTATTTGAAAAGACTCATCAGAATTATCCAATCATTCATTTTTTACCAAATATTCACTAATTTACTTTTGCTAAGCACTGTAATGGATATCAATGAAAGTCACTCAGTTGTGTCTGACTCTTTGTACCCATGGACCATACAGTCCATGGAATTCTCCAGGCCAGAATCCTGGAGTGGGTAGCCATTCCCTTCTCCAGGGGATCTTCCCAACTCAGGGATTGAACCCAGGTCTCCCATATTTCAGGCAAATTCTTTACCATCTGAGCCACCAGGAAAATTCAAGACTCGAGTGGGTAGCTTATCCCTTCTCCAGCGGATCTTCTGACCCAGGAATCGGAACTGGAGTCTCCTGCATTGCAGGTGGATTCTTTACCAGCTAAGCTACAAGGGACGTCCTTAAAGTAATGGACATTAGGGATGTAAAAATTAACACTGCTTGGTCACTACCCTTGCTTTCCCTCATGGGAAGATGAGATACGTTAATAGACTGTTATAACACAATAATTACGATACTATATGTACATAATTGCCCTAAAAACCTGAAGAGGGAAGACAAACTGGGAGAGTTATGAAGGGGTTATGTTAGGTAGTTAGAATAGGAAAACAAGTCCAGAATGGCGGTGGCTAAAAGACAAGGAAGGGAAAAGCCCTTGAACACAGAACAAAGGAGGGTCCGAAGATTGGAGTGAGGGCCTCAGGTAAAACAAACAGCCCTCCTGCCTGGCTCAGTTTACACAGGGCCGGCCAGGGGGAGGAGAAAAAACATAAAAAGAGGAGCCAAAGGGTCAGAGGTCTCTCTCTCTCTCTCTCTCTCTCTCTCTCTCTCTCTCTCTCTCTCTCTCTCTCTCTCTCTCTCTCTCTCTCTCTCTCTCTCTCGTCTTCACGTCTTTTGGGTCGCATGCCCTCATGCCTCGAGGATGTGTTTTCTTTTACTTTTTAAATAAAACTGAGCTGTCACAGGAGCTGAAACGCTGGTCCATCCGAGAGCTGTAGCAGTGGTCTCTCTGAGGGCTGCGACGCTGGTCCGTTGCTTCTAATTTTGGTTGTGATGAGATAGAACCGAGGAAATTACACACCCCTCCAACATCTATAAGAATAAATGGTATTTGAGTGTATTTCTAAAAGATGCCCAGGACCTGGCAACTATTGGTAAGGGGTTGTTGTGGTGGGGAGGGTCTGGGGGTGTGTGATCACTACTCGGGAGGATTTTATTGAGTCAATACTGTCTTCCCAGCTTTGTGTCAGATGAATTCATTATGCTCACACGACACCATTATTCAGTCTGCTCTTCCTGGGAGGCATCTCCAGGATGGAAAAGAAGGGGGTGGAGCTGTGGGGAGGAAACTCTGAGGTTCATTACCTAAAGGTCATTTGGAGAACAAGGTGACTGTGACACGGCTCCTCTTTGGAAGCTTCTCCTGAGCTGCCAAAATGCCACCATTTAAGAAGACACTAGCAGAGTTTTACTCTTTAATTTCTCTGCTCATTAAGCCTTCACTTCTGAGGTGTGAAAATGACTCCAGGCTGGTAATAAACTGCTAGAGAAGTCATTATTTTAAAACTGATCTTGCTCCCAAAGGGGATGGGATGGTACAAAGCACGATTGCTCAAAGATCAGCTCCTCTGTAGGACAATGATTGTTCAAATGTTTCAGTTATCATAAGAATATGAAAGGGCTGTCTAGTTAGAGCAAGAAAAGATGAAGCGCGAAGCACCCAGAACTACTCGATAATCACACCAATCTGTTTTGGGGGTTGGGAGGAGGGTACGTTTCAATGGGGGAAAATTAGAGCATTGTTAGTCTATGTATTGTAATGCAAAGGAAGCTGAAAAGACCAAAGTAGTCAGAAGTCAGTTTCAATGGTAAAGAAGGGACAAGGGCAGGACAAAGCTGGAATAACAATAGTGCTGTTAATGATAACAAGATTGTCTCAAAGCAGTAAATGTCACTCACCTTTCCTCCCCCGAGAACTTAGTGCTGGATAGATAGGACCTGGTCAGTTTTGCTTGTTCACATGGTTCTTATTTTGCCTCCAAATTAGTTAAGGGGCGGGAAAATTTCTCTTGACTAAGACTTTCCCAAGGCAGTAAGTCCCAGACTTTTGGGACATTAACCTTCTGTATCCTTTCTCTTCCCTCTGTATTCCTCCCTCCTTCCCTCTCTCTTTCTCTCTCTCTCTTTTTCTATCTTCCTTTTTTTCTTCTTTCTTCCTGTCTTTTTTTTTTGTCCAATGCTTAAGGCTATATTTTTCCTCTCAAAACCATCATGTAGAATTTCTCTCTAAACAAAAGTGAATTAAGATAATTTAATTTCGAGAAATTTTTGAGTGTGCAGTGAAACCCAGGGAGATAATCAGAGAGGTCCTGTGTTGTTGCCTAAGTGGGGGTTGTGAGAGGTGTACAGAGTGAAACATGATTGATTAAATGAGGATCAAATATTGTTCTAGGGTTTTTGCTTTTCATCCCTTTGAGCAATCAGCCCCCTCTGCTTGGATCAATTAAGGGGCATGATTAGAGGGAAACTGAAGTTTCTGGCTGGTGATACAGAGATGCTGTCCCTCAGGAGACAGTCTCTTCTCTGGGGCAGGAAACTCACGCCATCATCTCACGTCTGACCTAGGGCCAGTGAATCTGAAGGGGAGTGGCAACTGTGAAACGCCTGTGGTCTATGCAAGGTTTCGGCTTTTCTAATTATTTCCCTCCGTGGCAGTCCGGTCACATGTCCTCACTGTAAATCACCGGGGACCTCCCCTTCACCTCTAAAGATCCATTCCCAGGTTTCCCTTCCTCACCAAGTGCATGGCCTTGTCCAAACACACAGCAGATGTTATCAAGGCATAAAATGACTAACTGTTCTTCTGGTAACTGCTCCCGGATTCTACGACCCCATCAGTAATCAGAAGTAATACAGCTCACCTCTTCTCAGAGCCCATATGTTATGTGGCCAACTTCCCTTTGAAAATCAGTTCAGCACCAGATGGCAACTAATGAGAAGATTGAATTTTAGGGATCTAATCAGAGCACAAAGGAAAGAAGAGAGAACACAGAGTGATCTCAAGTGGAGGGATGTGATCAAATTTCTCATTTTTTTTGGCTCATATTGATGACTAAGGCTTGTCTGTTGCCTAGGAAGTTTGGCAGACAGAACCTCTATGGACTGTGGGAACATCTCCAAGAACTTGACTATCACAGCCCCAACCAGAACTTGACCACTATCTCCAGCACCAACATCACCACCACCTCTTCACCTCCACCACCTCCTCCATTGCCAGTGTTACCTCCACAGCCACAGGGATCCCTGGGACCATCACCTTCATCCTCTCACTCCCATCCCCTCACCATCAGCAGCCCTACCACCCCACCACCTTCACATCAGCACATGAGCAGGCGGCAGCATCCTCCCTATGTTTGAATGAGGGCTCTGTGAGTCTCCCTTCCCTCTAGATCCTTTTGACAACTTTGGCTGAACATTTTTTTTTTTAATTCAAAATTTTATTTACTTCTTTTTTTAAAAAATGCAACTTTCATTTTGTTTCAAAAACAGAAATTATGAAGAGTATAAGCACTGAAAATCTCAAACTCTAAATAGATCCCTTTTACACAAATGGTAGCAGATTTTATACGTTAATTTTTAACTCTTTCTTCACAAGATGTCTTGGACACCATCACTGAAGCGTTCACAAATAACTTCATTCTTTTAAAATGTTTTTTAAGATTAAATTTCAACTCTTACCTATATTAATTCTTTCCTTCTCTGCTATTGAGTTCATTTTTGTATTTTTACTTCTAATTTCTTCTGAGAGATGCTTAGCTCATTGATTTTCAACCTTTTCTAATATGAATAATTATGGCTATGCTTAAATATATGTATAGTATATACATATATAAACCTCTATTCCATTTTAATATATTTTATATATTCCATTAGTTTCATCCCAGGTCATGGTATATATATAATTTTGTAATATTTTTGTTTAAAATACTGAAAAACTTTTATTATGCTTTATTCTTTGTCTGATTTTAAAGTGTATTTCTTAACTTTACCAAACAACTTTTTCAAGTTTTCTTTTGTTATTGTTTTTTACCTTGACTGCGTTGTTGTCAGAAAGCAGATTCTAGCAAGCTTATTTTTTAAGTTATTCACTTGGCTTTATATCCCAGTATATAATTACATTAAAAAATGTTCAGTTTTGTATGCTTCAAAATATATATTCTATCAGTCTTGAATGGAGTCTTCCACGTATGTCTATGAAACTAACTTTGCTAATTTTCTTATTCAAATATGCTATAATTTATTGATTTTTCTTGTTATATATATTCTGTGTAGGTATAATTTTTGTTTTATGCATTTTGATATACAATATTTTGCTTTTATATATTTTGCTTCTGTATCATGAAGCACAGGCAAAATGTGAAATTGTTATACTTTACAGTTTAAATTTGGGCTTTCCAGGCGGTGCTAGTGGTAAAGAACCTGCTTGCTAATACAGGAGACTCAGGTTCCATCCCTGGGTCAGGAAGATCCCCTGGAGAAGGGCATGCCAAGCCACTCCAGTATTCTTGCCTGGAGAATTCCATGGACAGAGGAGCCTAGTGGGTTATAGTCCATGGAGTTGCAAAGGGTGGGACATGGCTGAAGTGACTGAGTTCTGCACGCACAGTTTAAATTTAGCTTTTTCCTTGTAATGCTGCCTTTATTGCTAGCGATGCTTTTCATCTGAAAGTCAACTTTGACTGATATTAATATAGCTATGTGAGATTTCTTTTGTTTAAAATTTTCAATTTTTAAAAGTCTTTCATACCCTTGACTTTTTTATATGTTTCTTCTGAATAACATATAACTATGCTTTTTGAAAGTCAATTTTTAATCTAGAATATTTTTTCTACTTATACACAATGTAGTTCCTGGAGCTTTCAGGTTTAAATACAGCATCTTATTAATATTTGTGCTTTTTGTTTCTATACCTTCTCTGGGCTTTCCCCCGTGGCTAAGTGGTAAAGAATTGGCCTGCAATGCACGAGATGCAAGAGATGTGGGTTCAGTCCCTGGGTTGGGAAGATCCCCTGGAAGAAGGCATGGCAACCCCCTCCAGTATTCTTGCCTAGAAAATCCCATGCACAGAGGAGCCTGGTGGGTCACAGTGCCTGGGGTCGTAAAGGGTCAGCCATGATGGAGCAGGCAATACATATTCAGCTCAGTTCCATCGCTCGGTCGTGTCTGACTCTGCGACCTCATGGACAGCATGCAGCACGTCAGGCTTCCCTGTTCTTCACCATTTCCCGGAGTTTGTTCAAACTCATGTCCATTGCGTCAGTGATGCCATCCAACCATCTCATCCTCTGTCATCCCTTTCTCCTCCTGCCTTCAATCTTTCCCAGCGTCAGGGTCTTTTCCAATGAGTCAGCTCTTCGCATCAGGTGGCCAAAGTATTGGAATTTCAGTTTCAGCATCAGTCCTTCCAATGAATGCTCAGGACTGATTTCCTTTAGGATGGACTGGTTGGATCTCCTTGCAGTCCAAGGGACTTAAGAGTCTTCTCCAAAACCACAGTTCAAAAGCATCAATTTTTTGGTGCTCAGCTTTCTTTATAGTCCAAATCTCACATCCATACATGAGTACTGGAAAAACCATAGCTTTGATTAACTGGACCTTTGTTGGCAGAGTAATGTTTCTGCTTTTAAATATGCTGTCTAGGTTGATCATGGTTTTTCTTCCAAGGAGCAAGTGTCTTTTAGTTTCATGGCTGCAGTCACCGTCTGCAGTGATTTTAGAGCCCCCCAAAATAAAGCCTCTCACTGTTTACATTGTTACCCCATCTACTTGCTTTGAAATGATGGAACCAGATGCCATGATCTTCGTTTTCTGAATGTTGAATTTTAAGCCACCTTTTTTACTCTCCTCTTTCACTTTAATCAAGAGGCTCTTTATTTCTTTTTCACTTTCTACCATAAGGGTGATGTCATCTGCATATCTGAAGTTATTGATATTTCTCACAGAAATCTTGATTCCAGTTTGTGTTTCATCCAGCCTAGTATTTGGCATGATGTACTCTGCATATAAGTTAAATAAGCAGGGTGACAATATATAGCCTTCACGTACTTCTTTCCTGATTTGGTACCAGCCTGTCGTTCCATGTCTAGTTCTAACTGTTGCTTCTTGACCTGCATACAGATTTCTCAGGAGGCAGGTCAGGTGGTCTGGTATTCCCATCTCTTGAAGAATTTTCCAGTTTCTTGTGATCCACACAGTCAAATGTTTTGGCGTATTCAATAAAGCAGAGGCAGATGTTTTTCTGGAACTCTCTTGGTTTTTTGATGATCTAATGGATGTTGGCAATTTGATCTCTGGTTCCTCTGCCATTTCTAAATCCAGCTTGAACATCTGGAAGTTCACAGTTCATGTACTGTTGAAGCCTGGCTTGGAGAATTTTGAGCATTAGAGATGAATGCAATTGTGCTGTAGTCTGAGCATTCTTTGGCACTGCTTTTCTTTGGGAATGGAATGAAAACTGACCTTTTCTAGTCCTGTGACCACTGCTGAGTTTTCCAAATTTGCTGGCCTATTGAGCGCAGCACCCTCGCAGCATCATCTTGTAAGATCTGAAATAGCTCAACTGTAATTCCATCACCTCCCCAAGCTTTGTTCGTAGTGATGCTTCCTAAGGCCCACTTGACTTCACATTCAGAGATGTCTGGCTCTAGGTGAGTGATCACACCATCATGGTTATCTGGGTCATGAAGCTCTTTTTTGTACAGTTCTGTGTATTCTTGCCTCCTCTTCTTAATATCTTCTGCTGAAAATATTAAGGTCTGAGGCATACAGTTTTTCAATTCTATTTCCTCTGTTATTATATAGGAATCCTACTGATGTAAAGTGTGAGGGAAGAGAAGTATTCTATAATCTTACGATTAGCTGTCAGTCTTTCAGAGAGCCTGGACTCCTGGGCTATGACCTTCACAAGTGCTTTTTGTTTCGTCTTGTTTTTCTCCGCCTTTACATGGGGGCAGGAGTGCTAGCATAAGCTGGAATTTGGTATTTCCCTACCTCCAGGTCAGTTAAGGTTTTATATAAATCAGTGTGTTAGACTCTGTTAAAATAGTTTCTCTTAAAGGGAGGCCTTGTTAAAAAGAACAGAATGCTCTGGTGTACTTAGAAATGGTTTCTTGAGGGGATTTTTCTCTAATATTAACTGTGAGATCTTGATATACCTTCTGGAGGGAAAACTCACAAATGTGAGTGTGCCCTCAAATATTGAGCCTCTCTGGAGTTTTTAACTCTCGGAACTGTCCACACTGAGGTTTCAGCAATTCATCATTTAGAGTTCAGGTTTTCCTGCTCTAGTCCTGGGTCCTGGGAAGGTTTTTTGTTTAACTTGTGTTTCTTTTTATCTGCTTGTGTGTCTCTCTCCAATTCTGAGAATATCTGTGTGCCCTGTGACCTCAATTCTCTGATGGATCTAAATTGCTGATTTTCAGTTTGTTCGGCTTTTTTCATGAGGATGGGAATGATGACTTCCAAGCTCCTTATGTACTGAGTTCAGAACAGTTTTCCTCAAATGCTATCAGTTTTAGAAACAGATATTTTAACTTCCGTTTTCTTTAAATAGTAAGTACAGTGGTTTAAAATAGATTTCTAATGGTTCCAGCATTGGACGGCTTTCAGGATCAGTTTCTGCTCACTGTTGTCTGTTCTGTGTCGGTCCCCACTCCTGTCACCCTTTTTACTTACATACCTGAAAGCTGTTCTGTGTCTCTCATGGCCTTTGAGAATTATCTGCTAGGCTTTCTGAGGCCCTGGATGAGGATACCAACATCCAGGGTTTATCTGAGTTTGCCTTTTCAATTATTTTGTGTTCTTTGTCATGCAATTCATGGATCTCCATTTCTTCCAGGGGGCTTCTCTGGTGGCTCAGATGGTAAAGAATCTGCCTGCAATGCAGGAGACCCAGGTTCAATCCCTGGATTGGGAAGCTCCCCTGGAGAAGGAAATGGCTACCCACTCCAGTGTTCTTGTCTGGAGAATTCCACAGACAGAGGAGACTGGTGGGCTAGTCCATGAGGTTGCAAAGAGTCGGACACAACTGAGCACCTAACACAGTTACCCTGGGAGTTTGTCATGTTCCTTTGGTGGTGTCAAGTTTTCCTGATTTTTCTTGATCCCTGTAGCCTCGTGTGGGTGTCTGTGCATTTGAAGAATTCTTTCAGAGTTTATGGACTGATTTCAGTAAGGAGAGGCCTTCACTGGGGGTGGGGCTGCACTGTGACTCCAGTCTGGGGGTGAAGGGCACCAAGAGCAGGGGCCTGAAGGGGCTCCAGCTAGGGAAGGTGTGGCGCCTCACCAGCTCAGGCAGCTGGGGGCCGCCCACTGAGCACCGTGTGATTCTTTTCAAGGGAGCCGTGGAGGGGTCCATCGTGGCTGTCAGAGGTGCTGGGGTCCATAGCAGCGCCTCAAGAGCCAGAGACCAGGACAGCCAGGAGTGGGGGGTGTGCACACGCTTGATCACGGGGGCCTGGCTTCAGATGCTTGTGTAGCGGCAAGGGCCAGGTGCAGACCCACACAGGGGCAAGGGCTGGGGCCGTCACCAGAGGGCCAGGCTGCCTGCAGGCTCAGTAGCAGCTGGGGGGCCCTGGCTATCAGCACACACTCATGTCGCTGCAGTTTCTCACCCAGGGACTCATGATGGGAGTCTGGATGGCAGTGTGCAAGGACACAGCTGCAGGGGCTAGCTGCCAGTGAACCCAGAGGTGCCCGCCAGTGACTCCTGGTTGGATCCATCCAGGCTCCCAAACATCTGCGGGGGTGGAGGGTGCTGGCTGTCAGTGTGCACTCCTGGGCTTCTGGGGATAGCCAAGAATACACGGTGCTGGGAGTCATCAGTGAGTTTTTACAAGGGTGCCTTATGTGCCCACAGCCGGGAAGGCTGGAGCTGGCTGTCCCTGTGGGCATCCTGGGCTCTGGAGAAAGGAGATGAGAGGGAGTCAGGAGTGACTCTTGGCAGCCGGCATCTGCAAAGGTGAAGACCCGTGAGGAGACAACTTCAGCAGTGGAATCTAATGGATATCCAGGATGGCCATACTGACTGTTGGTTTCCTCACAGGCGAAGCTCTCGGGATCCTCTGCAGAGCATTCTCCTGGGGTCTGCAGCAAGGTTCCTGGTGACGAAAGTTGGGGGTGTGTGCACTGCGGTCCTTAGCAGTGGAGGCTACCGGAGACTGGAAGAGCAGGCCACGGTGGCTCCTACTGTGTGGCTGATACTGGTGGCCCCTGCCCATCTTGTTCCTAGCATTTTCTAGATATCTCAGCTCTGAAACGCCAATACTTTGGCCACCTGATGGGAAGCGCTGACTCATCTGAAAAAACCCTGATCCTGGGAAAGATTGAGGGCAGGAGGGGATGGGGACGACAGAGGATGAGATGGTTGGATGGCATCACCGACTCAGTGGACATGAGTTTGGGTAAACTATGGGAGTTGGTGATGGACAGGGAGGCCTGGCATGCTGCAGTCCATGGGGTCACGAAGAGTCAGACGTGACTGAGTGACTGAACTGAACTGAATGGGATGAAATCAAAGCAGGTTCTTTGTGTAGTGCCTGGAAAGGTGGAGATGGTGGTTGCTCACTGCACTCTCCCTCTGCCGGCCAAGGAAACTGTTTCTGAGTTGGGAGTTTCCTATTGGCACTGAGCGGTGTTGGCCGGGGTCCTGGGATGGTGCAGGCAAAGCGGAGCCATCCTTTCTATACGTGGTGTGTGTGGTATTCTCAGGTTTTTTGGTTTGTTTCACTGTGTTGCAGCAGCTTGTTTTCTTTTATTTCTTTTGCAGAAGTTTCTTAACTGGACTTGTGAGCTCTCCCAGAGCTGTTTTCAGTCATGGAGAAGCTATCTACTTCTTTGTTGGGGGATGGAGGCTGGGGGCTCCTACTCTGCCATCTTGGTGAAGTCACTGCCCCAGCTCTTTAACACTTTTAAGAAAACATTCAAAAGTATCTTGTCCAGCATTTTTTTCTTAGCTAGAGAATTAGTTCAAATAACCTGGTGTGTCATTACTGTTCAATAGAAACCAAAGTCCTCTGCATGTTTTCAAACTATCTCTTGGTTACTCGTTTGAGCTTTGGTTCAAGGGTGTGTCAGTATATGTTTTCCACCAGCCCTCAAAACCTATTTTTAAAACCACTGAAAGTCAGAATTCTTTAGAGCAAAGTCTAGACAGGCAGTTTAGTCTCTGCTGCTGTTTATTCATTTATACAGAGAAGGGGATGAATACAACTCCTGAGATCTGATCTACTTGACTAGTTCTGATCCTGGGAAGAGCATGGGAGAGAGGAGGGGTTCTGACCTCACTTGGGTGGTCCAGTTGGATGTTTGGTCCTATAGGCATGAGATTTCAAAGACACCAAATCATCCTCTTCACCCTCAGACTTTTATTCCACTGAGGATTTTTCTCTCTTGGATTATTGCTGAATTTCCAGTTTTCTTCGTCTTTCTCAGACCTACATTGTCTCTTTAGAATGCCAGTTCTTTTTTTTTTTTTAATTTTTTCAGACTGTTTCCTAATTTGCTCTTCTTTCTCTCTGAACTACATCAGGAGTCAAAAAGGCCTGGATCTAAATGAATGCCTTTCTACTTTCTAGGCAAAAGCACCTTGTTGAGTCATAAACAGTATTTATTGAGTGCTTACTATATGTGCTAAGTATTTTTACTCATCATCTTGCTGAAACTTTACTCGCTTGCCACATATGATTACCTGGGTTATTTTGAAAATTACTATATATGTGAACGATTTTGCCATAAATGTGCACTTTTCAGTTTCATTTTCTTGTTTTATTTAAGTGGCTTCTCTCTTTGCATCAGTTTGAATCTTTGGGGGTCATTGATCTAAAAGTTTTCAAAGATGAATAAACTGAGACTCGAGTTTAATTGTTTGAGGTCATACAGGTAACAAATTAAGTTTAGATGTACAAAAAATTGCAGTAACAGTGCAGAGAGTTTCTTTCAGCCCCAATTCCCCCAATGCTAATATTTCACATGATATGTAACAGAGATTGAAACTAAGAAATTCATGTTGGTACCATAGGTGGCGCTAGTGATGAAGAATCTGCCTGCCAATCCAGGAGACTCAAGAGATGCGTGTTAGATCCCTGGGTGGGAAAGATCCCCTGGAGTAGGAAATGGCAACCCACTCCACTCTTCTTGCCTGGGAAATCCCATGGACAGAGGAGCCTGGTGGGCTACAGTCCATGGGGTCGAGAGAGTCGGATATGACTGAGCAACTGGGCGTAATACTATTGGTTAAGCCAAAAACTGCGTTCTGAATTCTCCAGTTTTTCCACAGATTTCCTTCTTGCGTTCCGGGATCCAGTCCAGGATGCTATGTTGCATTTAGTTTCATGTCTTTTTAGTTTCCTCTAATCTTTGACAGCTCCTGTTTTTCCTTGTCTTTTATGATCAGACTATTTTTGAAGAGTGCTGGTCAGATATTTTGTACAATTTTCCTCAATTTGTGTTTGTCTGATGTTTTCTCATGACTGATTGGGATGATACATTCGGGGTGAAAACCCCTCTGCTATGACATGCCTTCCTCAGTACAGGCAGACCTTGTCTTATTGTGCCTCCCTCTATTGCTCTCCGCAGATAGTGTGTGCTTTACAAATTGAAGGTTTGTGGCAACCTGCATCAAGCGAGTCTATCAGAACCATTTTTTTCAGCAGCGTTCCTCACTTTGCTCTCTGTGTCACATTTTGGTAATTCTTGCAATATTTTAACTTTTTCATTATTATTGTGTTTGATAAGGTGATCTGTGATCCGTGATTGCTGATGTTACTATTATGACTTGCTGAAGTCTCAGATGATGGTTAGAATTTCTTTAGCAATATTTTGTAATTAAGGTATACATATGCAGTGTTTTCTTCTAGACATGCTATTGCACACTTAATAGATAGTATAAATATAGCAACTTTTAAAAATAATTACTTGATGTACCAGTGTCACATCAGTTACAGGTGTAAAACATAGAGATTCACAGGTTTCAAAGGTTATGCTCCTTGTATAATTATTTTTAATGTTAGCTATATTCCCTGTGTTGTATGATAGATCATCTTAGCTTATTTATTTTATGCTTACCTCTTAATCCCCCATCCCTGTCTTGCCCTTTCCTCTGCTCATTGTTAATCACTAGTTTTTTCTCTATATCTGTGACAGACATAACTTTCATATGCATTGGGGAACCAAAAAATTTGTGTGCCCTGCAATACTGCAATATTGGCTTTATTGTGGTGGTCTAGAGCTGAATTGGAGAAGGCAATGGCACCTCACTCCAGTACTCTTGCCTGGAAAATCCCATGGATGGAGGAACCTGGTAAGCTGCAGTCCATGGGGTCGCTAGGAGTCGGACATGACTGAGCAACTTCATTTTCACTTTCATGCATTGGAGAAGGAAATGGCAACCCACTCCAGTATTCTTGCCTGGAGAATCCCAGGGAGCCTGGTGGGCTGCCCTCTATGGGGTCGCACAGAGTTGGACACGACTGAAGCGACTTAGCAGTAGCAGCAGCAGCAGAGCTGAATACACAGTGTCCCCAAGGTAAGCTTATGCATCATACCAAGGAGTACAAGATAGATGTCTTATAACTGGGGATGTTGACTTTGACCATTTGATTAAAGTTGTGTCTACCAGGCTTTTCCCTGAAAAGGTATCATTTTCCTTTTATAAATATATATTTTGGGGAAGATACTTTTCTTGTTTCTCCATAAACTTTTACCCACTAATTTTAGCATCCACGGATTGCCTCCTGTATATTTTACGTTTTATAGAGTGCACTTGTCTGGAACTGGAATGGTATCAGAGTTTCACATTCTGCCTGAGGGACCAAGGTGACAATATGGGCCAGTTTCAGTTGAGATCAGAAGAAGGTTGATATATGAGTTTGAACCATTATGGAAAAGTGATGTGTCAGAGTAGGGTGTAATCTGGAAATACAGATAAAAAGTACAGGTGAAACCAAGGTGCGGCTGGCATGCATTGTAAAGATGAGGCTGTCACAATAACAGAGAAATAAAGGAAACTTGGACAAGACTTAGAACCTAAAGGCATGCAAAATAATAAAGGCAACCACTCAGTTTGAACATAGAGGTAGAAGGTGAGTGACTGGAACCACCTGTGTGCTCTGAAAGGTGTGCTAAAGGGGAAAAGATGTTTGCCAAGGAGAAAGATTATACAAGGGCTTTGGGAGAGCTGCATTGTAATCAATTAACAGGAGATTTTGTAATAACAGAGAAACAGTCGATTTAAGCAGATATTGTAATTATTCACGGAGGATGGTTACTTTGTCATATCCATTAAGAGATGAATAATTGGAACCTAATTGTCATTGTTCTTGTTTTGCTTTACACATCCATTATTTCTTCCCTTTTCTTCTCTTTCCTTTCTCATCTCAGAGAGGGACTCTAATGGGGTCAGGAACAAGATGACCCAAAGGGGACATCACAGAATAATTCTCCCCTTTGCTTCCTTCTCTGGATAGAGAATGCTTTGATAGGAGAAGGAGAAATTGTGTTACTATTTCTCATTGTTTCTTGACTTCCTTTTTCCACTTCTCTGAAAGAATGGAAGCTGGAGCAGATCCTGTCTTTTGTTTGGGAAGTGCCCAGTAAGGTCTAAAAGTTAAACAGAAAACAGAAGAAAGTCAGCCAGAGCAAGGGGGAATCAGGAGGTCAAAAGGCGGGGATCTGCTCAGTCCAGAGATCTGGGACAAGTGAATGGCAAAGGATTCTAGGAAGCAGGGTGTGCAACTGTCTGGAGCATCCTTATGGCACATTTCTCAGGATTCCAAGCAATGGGGATAAGCATAGGTACCGGTTGAGGCAATCCTAACCATACAGATTGGGGATCCCTCATCAATTTTTGCTCTGTACCTTCATGTTGATAACGTTAATCCCAATATTTTAAGTTTGTTGATAGAGAGCAAGGGTACCCAGGTCTTTGTGATGGGTACCCCAGTCTCAGAATCTTCCGTTTTTTCCATATTGCTCCCAAGTTTGAAAAGACATTTTCTCTGGAGAAGGATAAGATAGCCAGTCCAAAGCACCTTACATTCAATCTGCTTGTCAGGGACAAACAGAATAATTATCTTGTAAACGCTTAAGGCTCCGTACTAGTTTTCTATTACCATTTAGCAAATTAGCGTGAATAAGCTGCTTTCAGTAACACAAGCTTATATTTTACAGAACCTTTAGCTCAGAAGTCTGAAATAACTCCCACAGGACTAAAATCAAGATGTCTGCAGAGCTGTGTTCTTTACCAGAGGCTCTGGGCAAGAATCTGTGTCCAGTTCTCTCTGGCTGTTGGCAGAATCCAGTTCTATGAGGTTGTAGGACTGAGGTCTTGGCGATTTCTTTGCTGATTGTTGGACAGGGATTGTTTTCAGCTCATAGAGGCTACCTGCCTCCCCCTCATTCATGGTCCTCCATGGTCAAGTCCTGCAACGACGCATCAAGTCCTGCAACGACGCATCAAGTCCTGCAACGACGCGTCAAGTCCTGCAACAATGCATCAAGTCTTGCAAGGACGCATCAAGTCCTGCAACAACGCAAGTCCTGCAATGATGTGTCAAGTCCTGCAACGACGCATCAAGTCCTGCAAGGACGCATCAAGTCCTGCAAGGACGCATCAAGTCCTGCAACGACGCATCAAGTCCTGCAAGGACGCATCAAGTCCTGCAACAACGCAAGTCCTGCAAGGACGCATCAAGTCCTGCAAGGACGCATCAAGTCCTGCAAGGACGCATCAAGTCCTGCAACAACGCAAGTCCTGCAACGACGCATCAAGTCCTTGCCTCTTTTGCTTCATCTTTCCTGCTTTTTTCTTTGTCACATTTCTGATTGACTCAAGCTGGAGGGACTTCTTACCTTCTAAGGGCTCAAGTGATTAGACTGTGCCTGAGTGGATAATCCAGGATAATCTATCTTCAGGCCTCCAACAATTAAATCTTCAAAGTCCCTTTTGCTCTTTAATAGAATATCAGCACAGTCACAGATGCCAGGATTTAAGGTACAGATATTTTTGGTGGGGAGGGACATTATTTGTCCTACCATAAGTTCAAACACAAGAAGAAGGTTTTACAAAGAGTTGGGGGAAGAGATGTGAGGTCAGGCCAAGTCAAGGACTGCTGCCTGTAATAAACCAAAGGACTCTTGGGAAGACACCACAGGGAAGTACAGAGCTGGCATGGACTATTAATGGTCTTATTCATCGTTTACATGGACATCATGATGAAACAAAGTAGGACGCCTCGGATATATCAGTTAGCCAACGGACTTGATTTCTGTATTTCAGGCAGAACTGAGAGGAAGCCGAAGAATAGAGACAGAGCCCACGTATGGAGCTTAAGGATTGAAATTTCTTTAGGGTTGGTTAAAAGGCCAGATTCTATAAGGCTGGAATGAAGACATACACCCTAGAAAAGAAGAGTCCTTGGCTGTGGATGAAATATAGAGCCTTAAAAGTGCTTCTTCCTGTTGGACATCATTTCCAGTGATTTATCATTTTCGAATCATAGTGTTCTTGTCTGAAATTTAGTGATAGTAGCAATTTTATTCTGATGACATGGGATAAGCATCAGATGATATGATGTCTGTAAAGCAAAATTAACATAAACATTTGGTAAGAACCCACTCTGTACCAGGACTGCCCTGGGCATGGCAGGATCCAGAGATGAATTTAACATGGTCCTTGCCTCTGAGGAACTCCCAGGGTATGAAGACAGGAACAGGTGTGAATTTACGCAGAAGACAATGGCACTAACAGAGGGAAGAAAAACCCGAGGAATCCAGAAGAGAAGCAATCCGCTCTTCTAGGTGTGGGATATGAAGAGCTGACATCTAATCTAGCAGGTTAGCAGTTTTGTTAATGCATAGATAGAAATGAAATATGGTGGGGAAGGTAAGAGCATTCCCCAAAATGGAAAAACAGAACTAAAGGCATCTATTATGCAAGTGAGAAACAGAATGAGGAAAAGAAAATGTTTGTTTTGGGATTTATTAAATTTAAAATTCCCACAAGCTTCCACAGTGTTATTAGTCAATGAGAAGTTGGATTTAAGAATCAGAGACTTGTGAGGGAATGGAACTGGACACAAGGAATTTGAAATAATTTGCACGCACATAATTGTTGCCATGAGATTGGAAAAAGTGCTCAAGAAGGCAAATGTATTGAGTAAAGCAATAATTGGCTCAAGGACAGAAATTTGTGGAATACCAATATTTGGGTGGTAGAGAAAGGAAGATGAAACAGGATATTAAACTGGAAGCTTTCACTGAGTTAAGAAAAAAAATAAGCATAAAAATTGCAAAGTGATATATCAGGTCATCAGGCAGAAATTTAAAAGTAAGTGTCTGAAAATGTTTTGTTGACTTTCATGTCAACAAGGAAAGTATGAAAGGATCTGTAGAGATGGATGGAGGAACTTATGCTGGAGGCTTCTTTGGGAAGAATCTGTTCTGTGATTTCTATTGTTTCTCATTCTGATCTGTTAGGCAGAGCCCAAAGGAGATCACTTGGACAGCTTAGTATGTAAACCTTGTGTTCGGTTGTGGGGTGGGGATCATGTGACATCTAACACATGGCTAGGAGCCGTAATGTGAGGGAGAGGCCAGAGGAAGCAGCCTCTGATGGTGGTGATGTCAGAGATGACTGCACTTCCTTCTGATAACGTGGCCGAGGCAGATGCTTCTGGAGAAGGGATGCGGAGCTCACAATACAATGCCATAGAATGTCATTTAAATAGTTATTTTGGCCAAGAGACCTTATGTCAGAGAGTGTTCTAGTTCTGGAGGCTTTAGTAGAGGAGCTTCCAAAATACCTACTCCTTTGCTCATGAGAGAGACTCAGCTTGACATTCCTGCCAAGCCCAGAGACAACGGAACCTTCTGAAGACAGCACCAGTCCAGAAAGAACCTTCTCATTCCTCTGCCCTCTTTCTTTCATCCTATCCCCAGTTCAGCTATGATAAGTTTAAAAAATAGCAACTAGCATGAGGCATTGAAGAAAAAGAGAAAAAATGGAACCTCATCTCGTTTCTTGAAGGTAGTCATTCTGCTTTCAACTGTGACTTATTTGGAGTATGAGGAGCAGAAAGAGGATAATTTAACTTTGAATAAAGATTAAAATGCCAATTAACAATTTTTAACCAGGAATTTCTAATTTTCAAATTGAGACTCTGTGACTTAACTTATTCTTTGATTTATTTATTTCCTGAGAGTGACTGTCCCAGTGTCTTTCCCAGGGACTTGGGAAAGATGCCTTCTAATGAAAAAGCATAAATGGATAAGGAAAGATTCAAATTGTTGCATTTTGAATAGATCCCACAAATTGTGCTTTTCCAAGGCTTGATATGAAGAGGATTCAGACAAAGAAAGAGAATAAAAAACTAGAGAAGTCAGTAAGACTAGTGTTGCAGAAACTAAGGGGAAAAAAAGTATCAAAAGCAGGGCTGGTGCAGGAGAGAGTTGTTTTCATCCTAACAATGAAGACAATCTGGATAAACTATAAAATTATAGTGTTTTTTGAAATGCCTGTCAGAGAACTGAGGATTTGAACAATTCTAAATGAATTAAGTCCAGAAAGAGACGAGTTGTTTATAAGAGAAAAGAGTCTCATGGCTGCTTTAATTGCTAAAGACATATTAGAAAATAAAGTGAACCCACCATGAAAGTATAATGAGATGTCAGCCTAACCCCCCCCCCCCTTTTTTTTTTTTTTTTGCCCATACCGTCTAGCATGTGGGACCCTGGCCAGGGGTTGAACTCATGCCCCAGCAGTGGAAGTGTGGAGTCTTAACCACTGGACCAGCAGGGAAGTCTCCCAGCATAACTCTTCATGAACATTTCATGGCTACATATGGACTGGCATGACAAGACAGAATTTTGAAAAGCCCCAGTCACAAAGTGATTCTGCATATAACCACCAGATCTGTTCCATGGGTGTTTTCTGTATCATCCTGCCACACCAGGACCATATGCTGAAAGCTGGGGCGGGACAGAATAACAGAGACAATTACCCTTGAGTGCAAGGGGTATTTTCTAAGGGCAAGGCAGTGGTCCAGCAAGGTGTAGGTAGAAGTGGTAGAAATGCCTTTAAGTTCCACTAGAACTTTATCAAATACCAGTACCAAGTGACCCAATAAAGGCTGCAGCTGCTAAGTCACTTCAGTCGTATCCGACTCTGTGTGACCCCATAGACAGCAGCCCATCAGGCTGGAGTGGGTTGCCATTTCCTTCTCCAATGCATGAAAGTGAAAAGTGAAAGGGAAGTCACTCAGTCATATCCGACTCTTCGCGACCCCATGGACTGCAGCCTACCAGGCTCCTCCATCCACGGGATTTTTCCAGGCAAGAGTACTGGAGTGGGGTGCCATCGCCTTCTCCACGATAAAGGCTAGATATAAGCTGAAATCAAGATTGCTGGGAGAAATACCAATGACCTCAGATATGCAGATGACACTACCCTAATGGCAGAAACGGAAGAGGAATTAAAGAGCCTCTTGATGAAGGTAAAAGAGGAGAGTGAAAAAGCTGGCTTAAAACTCAACATTCAAAAAACTAAGTCATGGCATCTAGTCCCACCACTTCATGGCGAATAGATGGGGAAAAAGTGGAAACAGATTTCTTTTTCTTGGGCTCCGAAATCACTGCAGCCATGAAATTAAAAATGGCTGCTCCTTGGAACAAAAGGTATGACAAACCTAGATATCGTTATTAAAAATCAGAGACATCACTTTGCCGACAAAGGTCCATATAGTCAAAGCTACAGTTTTTCCAGTAGTCATGAATGGATATGAGAATTGGACCATAAAGAAGGCTGAGCACTAACAAATTGATGCTTTTGAACTGTGGTGCTGGAGAAGACCCCTATGACTCCTTGCTGTCCAATGGACAGCAAGAAAGGAGATCAAACCAGTTAAACCTAAAGGAAATCAACTCTGAAGATTCGTTGGAAGGATTGATGTTGAAGCTGAAGCTCCGATACTTTGGCCACCTGATGCCAAGAGCCGACTCACTGGTAAAGACTCTGATGCTGGGAAAGACTGAGGGCAAGAGGAGAAGAGAGCAACATAGAATGAGATGGTTGGATGGTCTCACTGACACAATGGATATAAATTGGAACAAACTCCAGGAAATAGTGAAGGGCAGGGAAGCCTGGGGTGCTGCAGTCCTTGGGGATGCGAAGAGTAGGACATGACTTAGTGACTGAACAACAATATCCTTCTGATACCACATAGTTTTCCATAAAGAATGCCACAAAGGGTGGGACTGTGGGTAAATCTAAAGATCTTTATGTTTTCTTTAAGCTTCCCTGTTGGACTAAAGACTATCAACATAAAATTTTAACAATATGAGCTGAATTGTGAAGAACTGACCACTTGTCCAATATGTCTTATGGGGCCATGGATAAGAAATTTACTTGGAGTGATCTAGTGGGGTGAAAGCCAATAAACCATGTTTTATGGTCAGGAGGAGTGTGGCTATGGCCAAGGAAAGGATAAACGCAGGGAGATGGGGCAAATAGCAAACATTTTGAGGAGTGTTGGGGGCAGTTTTCTGTTACCCAGGTGAATTACAAATATATAGACAGAAGAGGCCATACCAAGCCTGTGGTGTTGGGTTAGAACTGGAGTGTTGCTGTGAACTCATGGTTTTATCTCTACCTCTATCTGCCTGGCCACCTGCCTATTGATATACATATAAATGGGGTACACACGTGCATGCTCAGTAGCTTCAGTCACGTCTGACTCTTTGCGACCCCAAGGACTTTATTTAGCCTGGGTCCTTTGTCCATGGGATTTCCCAGGCAAAAATACTGGAGCAAGTTGCCATTTCTCCCTCCAGGGAATCTTCCCAACCCAGGGACTGACCTTGGGTCTCCTGAAGTTCCCCAATTGGCAGGTGGATTCTTTACTACTGAGCTGCCTGGGAAGCCCTGTATGAATGGATACATGGAAATATGGATGTTGTGTGTATATACACCAATGTATTTGCTAACTTTGCCCATCGAGAGGACGTAGACTCAGTGATGTGTCAGGAACGATGAGCACACCTTAATTTCGCTCTCTAATTACCATTGCCAGGATTTCTTGAAGAAATAATCAATTCTTGGAATGGGTCAGGGGACATACCAGTTGAGTCTGCCACATCTCAGTGCATCAGAAAGTAAGAAAGTGCTCAAAGAATGTTAAAAGTTATGACAGCAGCATATAAGAGCCTGCTTATGTGAACTCCTACTGGTTAAAAATGGCAATTTGAGTATCGAAATAAATAGAGATAGTAACAGTAAATAAAGTAACAATCCATGTTTCCATATTAATATAAATGAATGAATAAGTGGAAGAGAAGGGTAAGCTATATCTTCTGGTAGGATGCCAACTAGTAAATGCAGAAGTGGTACAAGCATTTGAAAACCGCCATTTCAGCACCATCATAATATTAATTAATTCAGGCAAATGTCATCCACAGACATGTAGCTGCTGCTGCTAAGCCGTTTCAGTCGTGTCCAACTCTGTGCAACCCCATAGACGGCAGCCCACCAGGCTCCCCCGTCCCTGGGATTCTTCAGGCAAGAACACTGGAGTGGGTCGCCATTTCCTTCTCCAATGCGTGAAAGTGAAGTCACTCAGTCATGTAGAGCGGTTGCCAAAAGTTTGAATAGGAACAAGCGATTGATGTATCATCAAAGCATCTCCCACAAACTGCTTATTAATTAATAAATACAACATACTTAGTAATTAACTTTATAGTGGAGTCACCTGGCAGGCTCCATTCGAATCAAGAGATAAACTTTAACATCACCAGTAATAGGACACACAGACATTACGTTTCCTGCTGTGTTTCATTGAGAGGGACACAATATCACTGCTGTGGAATATCTACAAAAAACAAACAAACAAAAAAACATAACCTGAAAATAATTATGAGGAAATGTCAAACAGATTCAAATTGAAGGTTTTTCTACAGAGTGACTGGCTGTATACAGCAATGATTTCTATTTTTAAAGAAGCCGCCAGGTGGGTTGCCAGTGTCCACCGCAGTTCAACATGTAAATGGTAAGCTTTCAACAGACCAAGCCAAAAAGAGCAGCAGTCTAACCAGGCTTAGAGGAGGCCATTTCTTTCCCCTGCATTTGGAACATCCATTAGGAACTTACTTTATGGTTAATGAGCTTCTTGTTTAAGACAAAACCCTTATAAGAGTTAAACTTCATATTCTCACCTTAGTATGAATTTCTTTAATCAGATAATTAAATGCTTTATCTTGGGCACTTCTCAGAATCACAAACTGTGAAAATCTTTTTTTCCCCCCTTTTAATTAAAAAGCTTTTGGGGTGTGATTATGGGAGCGTGTGGCATTTAGGAGAAAGAAGGTGCCTAATCAGAGAGGGGGGATATTTAAGGGCAGCTGAAGGGCAGCTGCTCAGCCTGCACTTGTGAGGAGGATGGGAAGAAAAGTTGAAGATGGGGAGAAGAGAAACTCCACCAAAATGTTTGTCTTTTTGCAACCTTTTTTTTTTTTCTTTTGTGGACTCAGCTATCTGCCTTCATGCCCTGGAAAATCACCCAAATGGCCATTGTCCTATGGGAAGAAGGTAATTACCAATCCCCTGAACAGAACTAATGGCCAGTCAAGACAGTTTCCGAGAAATAAGTGGTGAGGTTGCAGCAGCCACCCACCCATCCGATCACAGTACTAAAGAAAATCATCTTCATCGGGAGGGGTTGTTGCCCTGTTGGATACACATGTCTGGAAAGTCATCTGGTCCTAGAAACATCTTACAAAATGCCGCAGAGTCTGGTTTTTCTGTTGGCCTCAGAAACCTGTCTCCTCTGGCAACCTGATCATCAGCCCTGAAAAGGAAGACTGTCTCCAAATAGGATCTGAGACACTGAAATCTCAGACAAATAAAAAGAGAAACAAAGCAAAAAATCCTGCTCTCGGTCACTTAGTAATGCTGGCTATGAGAATCTGGGGAGGCCATGCTTTCAGTATGATGAGACAAGAGGTTGTTCTCATCAAACAAAGCTTGGCAGAGAGGAAAATCATGCCTGGGAAGCTTTGCTGTGTCCAAATAGCTTTTGATTTTATTGTCTTAGATTCTGGGAGGCGAGACTCTTATTTGAATGACTATGGGCAGTTGTCTACAGATCCATTCTCTCATTCAGTGGGACCCTACAGGGCAGAATGCGGACAGATAGTTACAGCCTAAAGTTCCAGCAATGGAATTTACTAGATGAGAATATCGCAAGTGTCCTACTGTTGAAGGTTTTCAAGTTAGAATACTGAGGGATGGAGAATAAATGTCAGCATCATTTGGCAGTGAGCTTGGGTGACCAACCCACCCTGATTTGCCCGGGACCCTCCTGGTTTGGAGCCCATGTCTCAAACACCCCCTCAATCTCAGGCTAAACAAGATGTCCCGTCACCCACCCACCAGGTCGGCCTCAGTGATTTGTAATTCCTTCTTCAAACCCTAGAATCCTTTCAGACTGATGCCTGTGTGTGTAAGTGCGGTCCTGCCTTCATGAACTCTGGGCTTGGTATAACACGAAACAAAACTTGTATCATTATTTTGGTTTTGGAGCCAAATGTTGGGCTGGGAGTTGGTGGCTTTACCAATAAACAACTGTGTGACCTTGGGGAAAAAAATCTTTCCTCTCTGAATGTTTTATTTTCCCCCAGAGTGAAGAACCTCAGATGGAAGTTTTCTTCCATCGTTTAGGGACCAAGGTATTCTGTCTCATTCTCATTAGGAAAAAAAAAAATTTCAATAATCTCATTATCCCAGTGTGAATAACAGTAAAAAAGCACCAAGACTAATGACTTCTTCTGCAGTTGCCTCCGCTGAGCCCAGCCGGGCTGTGCTTTCATGGGACATGTCTTGGTAATGGGGTCTTTTTTAGCAGCAACCCCAAAGCATCTGGTGCTTGGTCGCTAAATGATGATCTACAGATGGAAGGTTTCTTCCAACTGTACCACACCCTGGCTTTTTCCTATGAATTTAAATTGTCTCATGTGAGTCCTAAGAAGATGCTGTTAGATACCAATTCTCTGCTTCTCTGTGCATAGGTGGAGGGGCAAGGGGGTGTGGGGGGAGGTGAGGAAAGTAATTTGACAGAAGCCAAAATAAGGTATAGAAAGGACAGCAAAAAAAAAAAAAAAAAGGAGAAATTCTGATCTTTTATTCCAAGGAGGTCAGAGGACATATACATTTATTTACTTACCCTGGAGACTTTTTTTAGGTAGCTAACAGTCAAGATCTCTGCTTTCCCCACCTTTAGGCCCAGAGAGGAAAAGAAGTTTGTCCAAGGTAACACAGGAAAATTATTGTCACGTTAAGCAGTGGCGATTACATCTCCTGAACTGTGTTGTTTTCCTGCCAAGCTGTGCTAATTGCAAGGTGCCCCTAATTAGAGTAACGGCTCCGTTCTCCTTTCATTTTGAACCAAAGAGAGGAGCCTTATGTCTGATGAAAGAAAACACAGTAGACAGGGAATAATTTTCAGGCTCCTGCCTTCTCACAACTCATTGTCCAACCCTTGGCTTTGTTGACAATTTCAGATACGGGTTAAATACAGCAAGGGGAAGTCAGTGCTACACCTTAAAAATTAATTGTTCAAGTACTAGGTCATTTCAGAGTAATGCACCATGAAATTATGTTATTCTCCAGAAGAATTTCCATAAAGTTTAACCTGCCATGACACATTCTTTTGCCACTGGAGTTCGTTTTTTTTTTTTTTTTTTTAAAAAAAACATAAAAAGAGTCTTTGGAGCCTAAGGGTGTGTATATCCGTGGCTGCAGACAAAGCAGGACCAGTTAGACATGATTCTCAGAGCACCAGATGCTTTGGGGTTGCTGCTAAAAAAGACCCCATTACCAAGACATGTCCCATAAAAGCACAGCCCGGCTGGGCTCAGCAGAGGCAAGTGCGGGAGAAATCATTAGTCTTGGTGCTTTTTTACTGTTATTCACACTGGGATAATGAGATTATTGGAATTTTTTTTTTTTTTTCCTAATGAGAATGAGACAGAATACCTTGGTCCCTAAATGATTTAGTCACAGAGGGAACACATTACTCTTCCCTTGATTGCTGTCGAATGCTGGAAAATTGGAATATTATACTGATATTTATCGTGATGGGCAATATTTTTCCTGCCTTCTCAGTGTCAAATGCGATGGGAAAAATATTTGTCTGAAAAGAAGACTCCTTTACAAGGTTTGTAGAAGGAAGACAGATGAGGATGCAGGATAAAAAACCAGGGGCGGAGGTTAGCAGGCAGGTAATTGGAGGATGGCTTTTTTGCTATTTCTTCTTCTTCTTTTTTTTTTTCATCAGCAAAGCTAGGCCTTGTTTTAATTCCACGGATCCTTCTCTCCTAGTTAGCTCACCAGTCAGTGCTTGGGGCTAATTAGACATTGTTTAGATTCAGAAGAGAAGGTTAATTTCAAGGGGAAGTGGGTTTGTGTTGGTCTGGAGGTCATTAGTGGCAGCTAGTTAATTTGTGTTTCTTGGAAAGAAATAGCATTCTGGGGAAAGAAAGTTCCTTGTATAGGAAAGAAGGTTTTTGTGCTCTTATTCTCAAGAACCTTTCACTTGAGCCTCGTCAGCCCAGAGTTTATGGAGCTGGTACAGAGTAACCGGGTGTCCTGGTATGCTGAGATTCAACTCAGGTCATAGGTGGCTTGTGGCCAGGCAAGACAAAGAGATCCTGGGGTCTAACTGCCACACCACCCTGCCACATCCCTAACTCATCCTCAAGCAGATCTGAGACTTCAAGAAAACAACCACCACAAGAAATTAACAGGTGCAACCCTCTCTGTCACCATTACTTGCTATTCAGAAGGAAGGCGTCACAATATATCTACATCACAATCAGGAGATTTCAATGACCTCAGCCTAATGGGTAGAAGAAACTTCACCATGAGCGTTGGTCCTATGAGTTACAGATATAAGTGTTCCTAAGATTATTTGGGGATTCTGCCATAAATAGAGAAATTCAGAATGACCCCTTGTGGTCCTGATCCAGTTAGTTGAGGTGGGGGTGGATTCATTTGTATTTTAACAGGCTCCCAAGAGGCTTTCTTGCAGCCAGGGACGCAAATGATGCCTCTTTCAGGAGATGCTTTAAGTGCTTTGGGGAGTTGGCGAGGGGACCAGAAATCAACGTAGAAGACAAAGTCAGAATGAGCGAGACTCATGGCTGCATCTCATGGCCAAACTTTACACCTAGAAATATCTAGAAGCAGTTTTGCATCATCAACCAGTTTATCATTTTGCACCACTGTTTCCTCTGAGATGAAGGATTGTCTTTTTACCATGAACCCCCAGAAAGAAAAAATTCCATCATGCCAGGAAAGAGGCCATCCATTTGCCTTAGATGATGTTCAATTTCCAGCTGCTCTATGACATTCACCACCCCCAGCAAAAAATCTCTTCTTCTTTGAAACTAACATCCAACTTGTAGTATTGGTATTTGTGCCTGTAATTTAGCCCCAGTTGAATTGTATGCAAGTTGAGAGCAGAAAACAGATGTCTCATTCATCTCTATATATCTCATCCGTGAGGATTTCTAGGGAGCCTTGCATATAAGTGGTGCTCAATCTGTTTGTACCGAATTAAGTGGAGAAAAAATGCCGCAGAGAGAGATCACCTCACTCGAGAATGGCCCTCTGCTGCGCCGGCCCTCTGCTGCTTCTCTCTGTTTCTTGCCAGTTTTCCCCACTAACACCCCACCTTCCATCATCCCAGTTTCCCAGATGCTGGCTTGTGTCTTTTCTTCTTTTATTACCTTCTCCCCTTCCTTAGTCACTCTAAGTCCGACTCTTTGTGACCCCATGGACTGCAGCCCGCCAGGCTTCTCTGTCCATGGAATTTTCCAGGCGAAGATACAAGAATGGATTCCATTCTCCTGGAGATCTTCCTGACCCAGGGATTGAACCGGGTCTCCTGTATTGCAGGTAGATTCTTACCATCTGAGCCACCCTTCCTTATTCCGTCTCCTTGCGTAGAGTCACCAATATGAACATTACTTAGCCCATCACTGGGTCAGTGTTCCTTATTGCTGCTGAGGATCATGTGGAGTTTGGGACTCCAGCATCACCTTGCATCAGAACGCAAATGATTTCCCGGGAGGTAGGGGATGGTGTATTCTGGTCACGTTCAGTTAGTTTCAAGATAGCTTGCATCTCACTTCCAGTAAAACCACTTATTTATAACATATCAATGTATTGATGGGGTTGCGGAGCGAGAGTGTCCTGAGGTGAGATGCAAATTCCAAAGGGGCGAGCACTAATTGTTCAAGTGATTGCTTATTTATTGGTTACGACATAATTACTCTCCTTGGGGTCATTCGTTCACCTCCCGGTCACTGCTTGGCTGTGCCCTTGGGATCAGACGAGGGCAGAGTGTGGTTGCTGAGACTCAAACTTCCAAAGCCATCAGCAAGAACCTCCGAGAGAAGGTGGCAGACCCTGGTTTCTGAGGGATTTTTGAGTGGTACAAGGGGTGGCTTGGGGCTTGACTCTGCTCTGGAAACTTGCCTGGTCTTCTTGGAGTGTTGCAAAATACTGCATGGGCCCAGGGTGCATTTCAAATGATCACAGATGAACATGGACACAGCAGATGAGTGAGGAGCTTGGTCCTGGGAAGTTAGCACGGGGCTCTGCACTCAGAGATGTGTGACAAGCATCTCCCGTTACCGGTACTCTCTATTTTGTAAGGACCTGAAGCCCCACAATTACACAGCTAGTGATGAACACCCGATGGGTAATGGACAGATATTTTTGAAGCAGATTCATTTAACCTCTATCCATCCAGCCCCAGATAATAGATACCAGGCTCTGTTTCTGACTGGTAAGAAGTCATTTCCTGGCTGCCTGGCTGAGATCACTCTGGACCCTTTCAGGGACCTGCTGATATCCTTAGGATCAGGGAAGATGAGACACTTAGGGCTCGTCTGCCACAGCCTCCCCTGGGGGCTTCGACAGGAAGATGAATAGGTCTAATTTCCCCCCCCCCCAACTGAAGCGCACTTGCAAGAATCAGCACAAAACTGGAAACCCAGTGGGCTCTTCCGGCTGCAGCAGCCAACCAGCTGGACCCCAGACCCACAGCAATCTGTGCCCCCAGCAGACCAGGGTTGGCGCTGGGCTGAGTTTCATTTGCACTGCAGTCTTACATGCTGGCAGCTCTCTCTGGGAGGCTGAAGCGCTGATGCAGGGAAATAGCTGAGCGTGGGAGAAATGGGTTTCCACCAAAGCGATCTGCCCAGTTTTTAAATTGTTTTTTTCTTTATTTCCTTATACATTTTTAAAGCAGATTTATTGCTAGCGAAAGTGCTGTCTGGACAAAGCTCTCTGAGGCTACGCATTTGCTTTTTCTTCTCTTGAATGTTTTAAACCTCTCTAGATGTTTTGTCTCTCTGACACAGACTGGCAGGGAAACAGTGTAGACAGCCTGGATCCCCAGATCACTGCTATAAAGGCTTTGCTGCTTGCTGGCTGCCCTGCATGGTCAGCCCCAGTCCTGCAGGCCCCACGCAGCCAGGCGTGCAGTGCCAGATGGAGAGAGGGAAGGCAGACCCAGCGAGAACCCTCTCGAAGAGGAGCGAACGGCCCAGGGAGAAGAAAGATTGGGCTGGACCAGCTGGCCAAGAGCCCAGCTCTGAGTAACTCCCCCTATTCAGGGAAAATAAAATCACAGATGAGAGCAGTTAGGGGCCAAGAACCAGCTGGAGACAAAGGGGTGTGAGCTTCAGGGAGGGGGCCGTGAGACAAGAAAGGCTCTGCCGAGATGTTCGAAAGTCTGGCCTGCCGTGGACAGCTGCCACCCCAGCTCCAGGCCCCGAGCGTTGTCACAAGCCTGGTGAGCTGTGCCGTCTGCCTGGTACCAGGGCCTGGGAGACTGAAGAGACCGGACAGGCTTTGGTCTCCTGCCCTCCTCATCCTTCAGCCTTGCAGGTCCATCCCTGGCCTCTCGGTGGGTGGGACCCCTCCTCTTAGGTGACTGCCAGTCAGTAGAGGAGTGGGAGGAGGGAGAGGAGGGAGAAAAGAGAGGAAGAGGAGAGGGAGGAGAGAGAGAAGGAGAAGGATGTGAGGGAGGAGGAGCAGGAGGAAGAAGAAGAAGAGAGGGAGGAGGGAGAGGAGGGAGAGAGGAGAGGGAGGAGGAAGAGAAGGAGAAGGATGAGAGAGAGGAGAAGCGGGATGAGGGAGAGAAGAGGAAGAAGAGGAGAGGGAGGAGGGAGAGAAGGAGAAGGATATGAGGGAGGAGGAGCAGGAGGAAGGAGAAGAAGAGAGGGAGGAGGGAGAGGAGGGAGAGAGGAGAGGGAGGAGAAAGAGGAGAAGGATGAGAGAGAGGAGAAGCGGGATGAGGGAGAGAAGAGGAAGAAGAGGAGAGGGAGGAGGGAGAGAAGGAGAAGGATATGAGGGAGGAGGAGGGGGAGGAGGGAGAGAAGGAGAAGGATGATAGGGAGGAGGAGCGGGAGGAGGGAGAAGAAGAAGAGTGGGAGGAGGGAGAGAAGGAGAAGGATGCCAGGGAGGAGGAGCAGGAGGAGGAGGGAGAAGAAGGGGAGGAAGAGGAGAGGGAGGAGGGAGAGAAGGAGAAGGATATGAGGGGGGAGGAGGGGGAGGAGGGAGAGAAGGGAGAAGAAGAGGAGCGGGAGGAGGGAGAGGAGGGAGAGAGGAGAGGGAGAATGAAGAGAAGGAGAAGGATGAGATGGAGGAGGAGCGGGAGGAGGGAGAGAAGAAGAGGAGGAAGAGGAGAGGGAGGAGGGAGAGAAGGAGAAGGATATGAGGGAGGAGGGGGAGGAGGGAGAGGAGGGAGAAGAGGAGCAGGAGGAGGGAGAGGAGGGACAGAGGAGAGGGAGGAGGAATAGAAGGAGAAGGATGCCAGGGAGAAGGAGCAGGAGGAGGTGGAGGAGAGGGATATGAGGGAGGAGGAAGAAGAGTAGGAGGAGGGAGAAGAAGAAGAGCAGGAGGAGGGAGAAGAGCGGGAGGAAGGAGAGGAGGGAGAGAAGGATGCCAGGGAGGAGGAGCAGGAGGAGGAGGGAGAAGGGGAGGAAGAGGAGAGGAGGGGCGGAGGAGGAGGTGAGAGGCTGCGGGATCCAGTGAGTCTCAGAGCAGAGGCTGCTCCTCCCCACCCCGCCTTGGGGACTCTCTCTGGTCAGCAACTGAAAGGGTCTCTCTGGAATGTCTCAGGCTCTCCGAATTTCAGCTCGTGGAACAGACGCGTAAGCGCACAGCAGGAGGATGGCCGGGGCCTGGCAGTCCCTGCCCAGTTGTGCCTGCCACGTGCTCTGTCCCGGTCTTGATGGACAAGCCACCCCGGCCTGTGTTCTGGCTGAACTTTTCATCCTGGGAAGATCACACGGCAAGTTCCACGGCAGAGAGCTTCTCTCGCTGCATATCCCGGCTGCCCACCACTCGGGGAGATTAAAGTCTTCCTCCCCTGCAGCCCTGCTCAGAAACAAGCGCACTGCCAAGTGCCCTTTAGTCATTTCTTCCCATTAATTGGTGACCATCCCTTGATCTCACTTGAGGCTTCCAGGGCACTTTCCTACCTGGATAAAGATAGATGAGGCTGAAAGAGAGTCCTGTGCGGAGAAGGAGGAGGTTTAAGTTTTCCTAAGCATGTTGTGCAGCACACACATGACACACACACACTCTAATATGCATGCACGCATTATACACACACACACATATGCATACGATCCACGTGTAAGTGAAATATTTATACAGTCTTTAAAATACTCATTATATGCTTTATATTTTAAAAGTATTTCCATGCCTATTACCACCTTCGATGTGACTCACGTGAGAGCCTGGAAGGCTGTGCAACGTCAGAAGGCTCCTTTTAGGGAGGAAATGAACATTCAGAGAGGTCGTGACTCGCGTCAGGTCACACAGCTCCTAGGTGGTGTAGCTGGAATTCAAACCTAATTTTCTTTTCCTTTTTTTTTTTTTAATGTAACATTTCATGTTCTTTTCATCGTGTGAGTCTGTCTTTCTCATAGCAGGTGGAAGAATGGGGGTGGGACAGGGTACTCTTAAAAGTGGTTCTTTCATCTTTCCCAGGGAATGCCCTGGAGAGCTCTTTTATCCAATTTAGTTCTTAAAATAGTTATTTAAGATTAAAATTATTCTTCCACAAGCATGTAAATGGTAGAGTCAGGATTCACTGCAGATCTGGTTGACCCTATAGCTATGCTCTCTCCGTGACTCTGGAAATCAGACAAGGGGACACTCTGCAGGTCAGTGGGGGCAGAGGAGTCCAATGGAAAGGTGTAAGCTTTGTTGTCAGTCAAACCTGGGTCAGAATTCTAGGTCTATTATCTATTAGCTCTGGGCACTTGGGTGAGACACTTAGTCACTTTGAGCTTCAATTTCCTCAGCTATGGCAATGGGATTGATAGTGATCCTACTGTGTGCTTTATAAGGTAGGCCTCTGGCATAGTGTCCGACATAATAGGTACTCAATACATGACATCTCTTGACCTTCTGTCTGATTCTATCTTTATTGCTGATTTGGGTCTAATTCTCTAGTCCTCACTTAGACCAAATAACGCATATAGATTGAAAAGCGTTGTCGAAGTAAAAACAAGGCATTAAGATCCAGAAGAGGGAGTTGAAGGTAAAGCTGAGATTCTAAGGGAAGAAGAGGCAAGTCTGACAGCAGAAAGGTTCTGAGACCTGTTGTTCTTGGTTCTCTCCTTTCTACTTTATCCAACTTTCTGCTCAAAAGTGAATGGGGCGGGGTGCAGGGGTGACTCAGAAGCACCACGCAGATGCCTCCAGCACTGCCCTGCTTTCCAACCAGCCCAGGGAGGTGTTGTCAATCACGCCTTCCCAGCTTCCATGCAAGCTGGCGGTAGTTCTTTGGCTTTGCCTTTCTGAATGAGAGAAAAGGGAATAGTAGCTTGAACAGTATAGATTGGGGGTGGTGGGAAATTCCAACACAAACCATCTCCCCTTCCAAGTCAGCAGGCTCCCACCCTCATCCCACCTTTCCGCTCATCCACAGCGCTGTCACAACCTCTGGGCAATAACAGACAACTCAAAGACAGTGATTAGTTCACAGACGAAGGGCTGCCGCCCACTTTCTCTTCTTTGCAGATGCTATATTCCTTTAGAAGGGCTTCCCTGGTGGCTCAGAGGTTAAGGCATCTGCCTGGAATGCGGGAGACCCAGGTTCGATCCCTGGGTCTGGAAGATCCCCTGGCGAAGGAAATGGCAACCCACTCCAGTACTCTTGCCTGGAGAATCCCATGGAGGGAGGAGCCTGGTAGGCTACAGTCCATGGGGTCTCAAAGATTAAGGAAGGTTTCTCTTTTTGTTCCTATTTTACATCAGGTTTTTACTTTTCTGTCTTAAAAAAGTATCACGTTTTTTGCCAGCTCCTTCTCTCCTCTGACACATGCAGAAGCTACACCTTTAGGCCCTTAATACTGTTTTTCCTCTGATGCACGTGACATCTTAATAATTCTAACACCAGGGGTGGAGAAATGAAAAGGAGAACAGCGTGACAAAATACTTCTGGGCCATTTTGGAATTAGTGATATTTTTCAGGAGTGATCAATTACATTACTTAACTGGCGAGCTCAGATTATAAAGAGAAATATAATTAGCGGCAAATGTGGTGAGCTATATAAAGACAGATAGACGGGCCAAGGAACGGGAGCTCATCAATTTTTCCAGTTTCCGTCAGGAGGGCAATTGTTTTTCTGTAAGCCTCCATCCCAGTGATTGGAAAGCAACCGCAAGCACACTCGGAGCATCGTCAGTCCTCAAACGGACACACATCAGGAGAAAATCAGTGGCTTGGTCTCGGGTCCACCATTGATTACTGGGCAATTCACATACCCTGACTGTGTCTCAGTTTCCTCCTCTGTAAAAGAGGATTACTAACGCCTACTCTTCTTGCCTCCCTGGGAGCTGCTGTGAGGCTTAAATAAACCATATAGATGTGGACATGCTTTGAAAATTCAAAGACCTACATATATGCAAAAGAGGATTAAGAATATTATCACTATTTTGAGCTAGATCTTGCAGAATAAGTAGGATTTGACTTTCTGGAAAGAGATATGAGGGATATCAATTAAAGGATACAAAACAAGGAATACATCAAACCCATGCATTAGTTTGGCTGTAGCACAGAATATTGAAACAGAAGAGGAAAATATCCCATCCAAAGTGTGGGCTGGAACAAGAACATTAGAGGCTTAGGAGCTGCTGCTTTTTGCCAAAGCCAGAACAGCCTCTGAGTAGTTCTGGCGGGGAAAATGAGGGTGCAGGCAGCTTTGCAGAAAGATGAAGCTGGGAGTGCAGAGCAGAAGGCATTTGTCCGAGGGGAGCTTGTTTAGAAATTTACAGTAAGAAACTAGAGATGCCTACACCACGGCATTGTGTATGAAAAAAGAGGAATTACTGGGGCAGAACTCACAGGGCTGATGGCAATGCCATGGGAGGAGCTGGGGATATGAGGATACAGGGAGAAATCAGAGATTACTTCAAGGATTGAACTCTGAGTTCCTGGGAGGATGGCCAAGCTGTTGACAAAATCGAGAATGCCATTGAGGGGCACTTTAGGGGGGGATGGAAAAGGGAATAAACGTGATAGATCCTGCCAATGTTGATTTTAAGGTGCTGATGTGAGACCTACAGCTAGACACTGCCACTTAACTGGTGAAAGTCACAAGACTAGAGCTTAGGAAAGCAGTCAAAGCATTTTGAAATCATTAGAACAGAGGAAAAGCCAGGCGTATTAGGATGCTCTATCAAGGGTTCCAGAAGAGACAAGAGAATGGAGGCAAGATTTTCAGCAAGTTTCCTGGAGGATGAGGTGGGTGTGGAGCTTTAACTTGCTCATGGAATTTCCTGCTTCCCCTCAAAAGCATCTTTCCTTTCTTCCAAGGACAGGAAAACAGAGGGGGTCAGTATTATCTCCTTCTGTGAGGAAGCAACCTGGCCACAGAGACTGTAAGAATGTTTGCTGAGATGCATTCAATCACCAGTGTGGCACTTGAGACGGAAAGGGATGCGACTCTGTTGGAGTCCTTTAAAGCCGTGGTCAGCCCCTCTGGCCCTGGGGCGTCTGGGAGATTACTCTGCAGCTAATTAGGAGTCACTCGTGAGGATCAATACCATAGTTTGATTCTCTGTGTCCAGAGCCAGAAAATTAGCTCTTCTCTGAGAATACGAATGGTCTGGGTGGCTGCTTTGTTAATAGAAACCTACGTGCCTCTTGACTCGAGTGTTTTTCACACCAGCAGCTTATAGATATGGAGCAGACATGGGCTTGCTGTGTCTTCCCTGAAAAATAGTGACAGGCTTGACACTGTCATGGAAGGAAGGAAAGTAATTGTACCAGCACATTAGAAACTACACCCATACAAATTTCCACGTCATGGCTCAAAACGCCACCTCCAATTTGCAGTGCCAAAGATGGGCATCTCTGCTGTGGTATCGCCCAGTGCCTGCGTATTCTTTTCATTGCCCTGTTCATGTATGTTCATGTGCAAGAGTGTTTATTTTTGAAATCTCAGGCACGTTTTACAGGAAGAGTACTGGCATTTCAGAAGCCATTGATGTTTTGGGTTATTGTTTATCGGGGATGTGGGTCATTGCCGAACATCCTGACAAAACATCATCAGGCTTACAAACCTGTTTCCAAGTGAGATGTTCTAAAGCAATATTTATAGCAAAATTATGACCTCAAGGCATCTAAATGTAATCCACTTTTTAAATCTCATTTTTTTCCCTCGGAATCCTTCAATCTAATTAGGCTCACATCAGTATATTATTACAGGGAGTAACCATTCCTTTCTTCTAATAACATTCATGGATAATTTTATTTCTCATTTCCAGCCTCCTACTCCTGTGGTGTAATTAGTGTCTTTGGCACCTCGTGATGCTCAGAATGAGTTGCAGCTGCTAATTGCTAATTGAAAAATTAGAAACTCAGTTAGAAAAAGGATCTAATTAAAATGAAATTAGATAAAATCCCTTCAAACCAGCTCTTTTCTCTCTCACTCTCTGTTCTTTGTTTCTCCTTTTCCCCCTTCTGCCTTCATTATTTTCCTTTTTACCACATAACTATTAGCACTTCCAAAATCTGTGTAATTGCTTAAAGTAAAATACCTTTTCATATCAGGCTACCCAGTGGTCTTTGGGAAGGAACTAGGGAGAGGTTTTGAACAATTGAATTCAGCGTCAGCAGTTGGGTTTTCTTTCTGTTCCTGTTCCAGCTGTGAGACATGAGTTCTACCTTAAAAATAAGACTCCAGACTCCCTTTGGAGGACAAGAGTAGGGTCAGCCCCAGGTCCATTTCCTGTGTGTTAGGAAGGGTCATTGCCAGCCTCATAACCGTGAACTAGTGAGATTCACTCACTTCTTGTGGCAAATCCATTCTCTATGCATTATCCCATCTGACAATTAATAACCTAGTAAATTCCCAGGCCTATAGAAGACACAGAATAAACTAGGTCCCTTCTGCTTCCTCAGTACTTATAACCTGTTGAGAAGTTGAGATGGATAGGCATAACAATAGAATAAGAAAAACACATTACTGAATGCAAAATGTTTAATTCAGCCCTTCAAATGTTTTTGAGTACCTTCTTGCTATATGCCAGGCACTAGTCACACAAAATACACAATGCATATTTCCTATCCACAAGCAGTTTTTATCTCGATATACATGAAGAAGTGGTTTATACTATCACATGAAAAAAGGCAGAAATAGCAAACACTTCAGTTGTTGAATTAATGTAGAAATATGGTTTATGAATTCTTGTGGGTCAATGAGGTTAATAGGGAATACTTAAAAGAAGGGACATGCCCATAGGATTTTGAAGGTTGAGTAGGAGTCCACCAAGAGGACAGGTATTTTAGACAAAAAAAATCTATTTTAGAAAAACAGACACATAAAACAATATGATGATTTCTGGAATTATGAATAATTTGGCATTGTGAAGCTCAAATTAGGAAGTGGGTAGCAGGAGATGAGACTGGGGAAATGGTTAGAGTGAATTACAAAGAATCTTATGTGCTTTTAAGGGTTAAAGGAGAACTGTGCTTGGATATTTGGGGAAAGCTTCTTAGACAATATAGGATTTTAATGATAGTAGGATCCATGATAATCATGATGGTGTGATCACTCACCTAGAACCAGACATCCTGGAATGTGAAGTCAAGTGGGCCTTAGAAAGCATCACTATGAACAAAGCTAGTGGAGGTGATAGAATTCCAGTTGAGCTATTTCAAATCCTGAATGATGAAGCTGTGAAAGTGCTGCACTCAATATGCCAGCAAATTTGGAAATCTCAGCAGTGGCCACAGGACTGGAAAAGGTCAGTTTTCATTCCAATCCCAAAGAAAGGCAATGCAAAAGAATGCTCAAACTACCACGCAATTGTACTCATCTCACACACTAGTAAAATAATGCTCAAAATTCTCCAAGCCAGGCTTCAGCAATAAGTGAACCGTGAACTTCCAGATGTTCAAGCTGGTTTTAGAAAAGGCAGAGGAACCAGAGATCAAATTGCCACCATCTGCTGGATCATGGAAAAAGCAAGAGAGTTCCAGAAAAACATCTATTTCTGCTTTATTGACTATGCCAAAGCCTTTGACTGTGTGGATCACAATAAACTGTGGAAAATTCTGAAAGAGATGGGCATACCAGACCACCTGACCTGCCTCTTGAGAAACCTATATGCAGGTCAGGAAGCAACAGTTAGAACTAGACATGGAACAACAGACTGGTTCCAAATAGGAAAAGGAGTACATCAAGGCTGTATATTGTCACCCTGCTTATTTAACTTCTATGCAGAGTACATCATGAGAAATGCTGGGCTGGATGAACCACAAGCTGGAATCAAGATTGCCAGGAGAAATATCAATAACCTCAGATATGGATATGACAACATCCTTATGGCAGAAAGTGAAGAGGAACTAGAAAGCCTCTTGATGAAAGTGAAAGTGGAGAGTGAAAAAGTTGGCTTAAAGCTCAACATTCAGAAAATGAAGATCATGGCATCTAGTCCCATCACTTCATGGGAAATAGATGGGGAAACAGTGTCAGACTTTATTTTGGGGGGGCTCCAAAATCACTGTAGATGGTGACTGCAGCCATGAAATTAAAAGACACTTACTCCTTGGAAGGAAAGTTATGACCAACCTAGATAGCATATTCAAAAGCAGAGACATTACTTTGCCAACAAAGGTCCGTCTAGTCAAGGCTATGGTTTTTCCAGTGGTCATGTATGGATGTGAGAGTCAGACTGTGAAGAAAGCTGAGTGCTGAAGAATTGATGCTTTTGAACTGTGGTGTTGGAGAAGACTCTTGAGAGTCCCTTGGACTGCAAGGAGATCCAACCAGTCCATCCTAAAGGAGATCAGTCCTGGGTGTTCATTGGAAGGACTGATGCTGAAGCTGAAACTCCAATACTTTGGCTAGCTCATGCGAAGAGTTGACTCACTGGAAAAGACTGTGATGCTGGGAGGGATTGGGGGCAGGAGGAGAAGGGGACGACAGAGGAAGAGATGGCTGGATGGCATCACTGACTCGATGGACGTGAATCTGAATGAACTCCAGGAGTTGGTGATGGACAGGGAGGCCTGGCGTGCTGCGATTCATGGGTTTGCAAAGAGTTGGACATGACTGAGCCATTGAACTGAACTGAACTGAGGATCTATGAAGGGCTTCCCAGGTGGCATCAGCAGTAAAGAACCTGCCTGCCAATGCAGGAGACATAAAAGATCAGGAAGCTCCCCTGGAGGAGGGCTTGGCACCCACTCCAGTGTTCTTGCCTGGAAAATCCCATGGACAGAGAATCCTGGAGGGCTATAGTCCATAGTTTTCAAGTCAGACATGACTTAGCAAGTGAACCACCACCACCACCACCACCACACACACACACACACACACACATATATATAGAGAAAGTGAATTCAGATTATGATTAAAAGTCAAACAAAGAAGCTTATTTTATAAACAATAAAAATAGCCACTTTCATTGCCTGCCTTCCTTTGCAGATGTGAATACCCAAACTTGGAAAGCTGGAATAATTTATCCAAGGTGACACAGTTAATCTGTGACTTTGGGGGTTTCCAACTCAACACAGATGCTCTTCTGTCTACACTTGATCAGCCTGTTGCTGCAGGCCCCCAACTCAGGGCAGCACCCACTGCACACATCTGCCCTTTGTACCTTCTGAAGGAGGCAGCTGAGACCCTGATGACGGGCAGGCGCTCTTTTCTTCAGTCCATGGCAGGGGTGGGAAGTGGATCCTGGCCTTCTTTGACTTGCCAGCCCTTCCTGGTTCAGCAAGAGATAGTCATTACCTACTGGTCTGCAAGCTGACACTTAGGGAAAGTCATTCCATCCTTGACAATTCCAAGAATTGTCAGTTGCTATAAAGCAAGGAGATAAAAAGGAAAGGGTGGTGGATTCGTGGGTCAAGGGACTACTTCCCTGCGTGACCTGTGGAAGGAGCAAGCCTGGAACATCTAAAACCAAGATTTCATTTACCAATAATTTAATGTTTCTGGAAAGCTGCTACATGAGTAATCTATTTTCTGCTTTAGGAATGACTACGTGAACAACTCTGAAAATGTAGGTATAAATGTTCTGTTCCTCACAACTTATTCTAAACCCCAAAGATAATGGGATGACAATTTAAAATATGCCTTACCTTCGAGAAGTCCTTCTTCATACCTAACTTATATTTTTCATATTGCAATTCAGTTTACTTCCTTCTAGCTTATCACAATGAATCCTGCTGCTTTTAACCAACCTATTATATCTTCTTGAATGATTAAAGTACTCTGCTTTTCTCATGACTCAGCATGCTGAACAAAGGTAAGGTCAGTGGGCGGGGAAATATAAGTTTGACGTTAGTGCGTAAGCATCGTATCAGACTACCTGGATTCAGGTCTGAACTCTTCCACCTGCTTGTGCAAGTTGATAAACCCCTCCATGATGATGATGATGATGGCGAAAGTGACGGCAAGCGTTTATACAATTTGGGGACGAGAAAATGACGTGCACTCATTCAGCACATGCTTAACATCCCCCTGTCCAGTAAATGTTAGCTATTATTGTTACTGGTCCAGGAGAGTAGGAAGGGGGAGAAAAAGGTGAAGTGAGAAGAACAGAAGAGAATGACGGCTGACCCTGTTTATAGCTCTCAGCGCCGTGCCTGGCAGAGACTAAGACCCCTGTGCTTGTGCCTTGATTATGGAATGAATACCAGGATAGCACCGACTCCTTGCCTGATTTGCGAAATGTCATTTGCAGTCAACTGAGCTAAGCAGTCTGGCTTGGAGAATCCCCACAGACAGAGGAGCCTGATGGGCTACAGTCCATAAGGTCACAAAGAGTCGGACATGACTGAAGTGACTTAGCACTCACTCACACAAGCTAAGCCTGTCCCGGGTTATTTAATTGGAGTCACATGTTCTGAGGCATACTGAGATAGGAAATAACACGCTGATGACCTCCTGGTTGTTGCTTCTGGAAGGAGACTGTGCAGGTAAGAAAACAGTCTGGTGAACTGGTCAAAAGAGTTAGGTTAAATTCAATTTTAGGAACCGACCCCAGAGGCAGCTCTTTCTGGGATGGCAGCGGCAGACACCCGGCTCTCCTGCCCCTTTGCTTCCTCGCCCTGGCTGGGTCTTCTCTCAGGGGAGAACCTGGGGCTCTTCTGTCAATTTCCTGAGACGTTTTCTTCACCTTCCTATGACTTACTCACTTTTGGGGAAAAGTCTGATAACTGGAAAATTCTGAGAGATAATTTTCTTTCTCTGAAAGAGATGGGAATACGAGACCACCTGACTTGCCTCTTGAGAAATCTGTATGGAGGTCAGGAAGCAACAGTTAGAACTGGACATGGAACAACAGACTGGTTCCAAACCGGGAAAGGAGTACGTCAAGGCTGTACATTGTCACCCTGTTTATTTAACTCCTATGCAGAGTACGTCATGAGAAATGCTGGGCTGGAAGAAGCACAAGCTGCAATCAAGGTTGCCGGGAGAAATATCAATAACCTCAGATATGCACATGATACCACCCTTATGGCAGAAAGTGAAGAGGAGCTAAAAAGCCTCTTGATGAAAGTGAAAGAGGAGAGTGAAAAAGTTGGCTTAAAGCTCAACATTCAGAAAACGAAGATCATGGCATCCGATCCCATTACTTCATGGCAAATAAATGAGGAAACAGGGGAAACAGTGAGAGACTTTATTTTTTTGAGGTCCAAAATCACTGCAGATGGTGACTCATTGGAAGACAAATTATGACCAACCTAGACAGCATATTAAAAAGCAGAGACATTACTTTGCCAACAAAAGTCCATCTAGTTAAGGCTATGGTTTTTCCAGTAATCATGTATGGATGTGAGAATTGTACTATAAAGAAAGCTGAGCACTGAAGAATTGATGATTTTGAACTGTGGTGTGGGAGAAGACTCTTGAGAGTCCCTTGGACTGCAAGGATATCCAACCAGTCAATCCTAAAGGAAATCAGTCCTGAATATTCATTGGAAGGACTGATGTTGAAGCTGAAACTCCAGTATTTTGGCCACCTGATGCAAAGAACTGACTCATTGGAAAAGTCTCTGATGCTTGGAAAGATTGAAGGTGGGAGGAGAAGGGGACCACAGAGGATGAGATGGTTGGATGGCATCACCAAATCAATGGACATGAGTTTGAATAAACTCTGGGAGTTGGTGATGGACAGGGAGGCCTGATGTGCTACAGTCTGAGTTCGCAAAGAGTTGGGCACGACTGAGCAACCCAACTGAACTGAACTGATAACTGGATAAGATATAAATAAAAACCATGGGAAGGTTATGAAAATCACCTCTTCCTGGAAAAGAAAGTTAAAGAAGGATTTTTCCAAATATGCCAATTTACTCCAAGGGGTGTATTTTAGAAACAGTCTAATTGTTTCAAAGGAAGCATTTATGAATTACAAATTGCAATATCCTTGAAATTCAGTAGTGATTGGCTCAAGGCTGGTGAAATAAATCGAGTAACTTGCTTGTTTGCCAAACAGTTCTCTTGTATGTTACCTCTTTTCATTTTCCTGTTACATAAAGCATGCTTGCACATTAACACAAAATAATGCAGCATAATATACCAGGGGGGAAGCATTTTCTCCACTTTGACCTAAAGTCTATCTTCCCTCAAATAGGTATCTGGGAAACTCCCCAGCTTTTCAGACACTGTGTTCTAAAGGGGAAACTGAGAAATTGTGCATAGGAAAGATGGTATTTGAAGCACATCCATATTTAAAGCACGATTCCGCTGGACAGGTCAGTTCTTCTGAGGTTCAACTTATTTCCACCTCTACAGGCCCTGCAAACGGTAGCCAAGATGGCAAAGCTATTGCTATTCTGCATCACAGCCAAAGGATTTTCAAAGAAAGGTGACTTTGAAGGATGCGAGGTGAAAGTCACTGTCAGCTGGCATAGCTGGTTGTTTGCAGAGCAGGAATTCACTAGGGGATAGAAGAAAGGCTGGGGGCTTTAAGTCCTTGATATGGCTAAGCTTCCCATCTCAGAGAAACAGGTCATCCTACTAATTATCTGTCATGTCACTCTGGCTTGCCAGAGAAACAGATAATTTCCTTCTCTAGGTTTTTCAAATCCATTTATAGTTGTGAAAAACCCTTCCCACCCTGTCTTTCAGAGATTCTAGGAACAAGAGCAAAGGTGATGACCACTGGAACAATTTTCTTCAAGGACTTTTGAGAATGTTAATATCTTTGCAGGAAGGCAGATGCTCTAACTCAGTCACCACCATACCTTTAAGGGAATAGAAGCAGCTTTATGGTTTCAAGCTACTTGGAGGCAGAAATGAAACAGTGCTAAGGGAAACATACTCAAGGGGAATAATACACTGTATTATGAGATCTGGGTAAATGTACATAGGATTTGGACAGTCTGGCCCAAGGCCTGCCAATATCGAATATTCAAATAATCCAGATTCTATTATGTGCAAACACTTTCAGTCATATAACCTGGTATAAAATCAGTAAGAGAGAAATAGTAGTAAGAATTCCAGAGAGAAAGCACAACTCCTAGGAGGTCTGATAAGACTTTGGTGAATTCACCAAGCTCTTAGCTTTACAGGTTCAGAGGCTCAATTTTTTTCATTTTCTTAGAGTTTATCAGGGAGACTGATACCATCAATAATAAAACCAGATGTTCAATACAACTGCATCTATTGTGTGCCCTTCACTGTATTAAGGAATGGCAGAGTCCAGAACAAGAGAGAGAGGGAGCCCTTGGAGAGGGAATCTGGGTACTATTTATCTCTATAGCTTCAGTGTCCGGCCCAATGCCTGGTCTCTAAATACATTCTGATGGATGGAATTGACCTTTCAATGACCTAGTGATTGGTTGATTGGTTGGGTGGATGAGTGAAGAGATGGGTGAAGAGATGAGAAGGCAGGGAGAAGACAGAAAGAGTGAGGGAAGGGGCCATGGCAGTGGTCTTAGCTGATATTTATTAGAGAACACTATGAGCTCATCTCTCTGCTAAGTGCCCTTTTCTAAACCCTCATCGCAACTCCAGAAGGATGGAGAGGTGGTATTTTCCAATGAGGAGGCTGAGGTTTAGAGTAAGGTAACGAGGCTGAGGGCGCCCAACTCATAAGTGGTGGAGTCAGAATAAATACACAGGAGACTAAGCTATAAAAATGGAAGTTTTTTAATGCACGATGAGAATAGGACTTCTAGGTTGACACTACACATACATTCGCTGGCAAGCATAGCATCTCCCTTTTGACAAGATGCATAAGAAACCAGGTATAATTAGAAGTGTGGAGGATAGCCTCAGAATCAGGAAGTGTCTGTGTGGTTTAACTGTTTAAATCTTGTCTAGCGACTTCACTTTCACTTCTCACTTTCATGCACTGGAGAAGGAAATGGCAACCCACTCCAGTGTTCTTGCCTGGAGAGTCCCAGGGACGGGGGAGCCTGGTGGGCTGCCGTCTATGGGGTCGCACAGAGTCGGACACGACTGAAGCGACTCAGCAGCAGCAGCAGCAGTGTCTTCCTGCAGTGTCCTTAATTGTGGTATACCTGCCAGGCGGATCAAACTCTCATTTGACTCTTTGAGCACCTTCTCCCCTGGATAATGCTTGGATGGTTCTATGTTCCATGCTTCTATTGCTCATCTTTTAAATTTATTCTATCCTGGTAATCAGAGACTGTTTAATTCTTTTTTCTATATTTCTTATACACTTTGTGTGGAGTATAAAAACAGCTAGTCTTGGTTCCCCTCATTGCTCAATTCCTGGGGTGTATCTCAGTGTAATCTACTTAGAGCTTGACTATTTGTAGATGACATGATACTATACATAGAAAATCCTAAAAATATTACTAGAAAACTACTAGAGCTCATCAATGAATTCACTAAAGTTGCAGGATACAAAATTGATATTCAGAAATCTGTTGCATTTCTATACATTATCAGAAAGAAACATCAGAAAGAAAAATTAAGGACACAATCTTATTTACTATAGCTTTAAAAAGAAAAAAGTACTTAGGAATAATCCACCTAAGGAGGTAAAAGACCTGTACTCAGAAAACTATAAGACATGGATGAAAGAAATTGAAGATAACACAAAGAAATGGAAAGATATACCATGTTCTTGGACTGGAAGAAGTAATAGTGTTAAAATGACCATATTGCCCAAGACAATCTACAGAGTAATGCAATTCCTATCAAAATACCCAAGACATTTTTCACAGAACAAGAACAAATAATTTAAAAATTTGTATGGAAACACAGAAGACCCCGGATCTTGAGAAAGAAGAACAAAGCTTGAGGAATCATGTTTCCTGACTTAAAATTTTATTATGAAGCTACAGTAATCAAAATAGTATGGTGCTGGCACAGAAACAAACCCATAGATCAATGGATATGTATACACACAATGGAATACCACTTAGCCATAAAAAGCACAAATCTTGTCATTTGCAACATCATAGATGGACCTTGAGGATATTCTGCTAAGCGAAATAAGTCGGACAGAGAAAGACAAATACTGCATGATATCACTTACATATGGAATATAAAAATATAACAAGCTCCTGGCTGTAACAAAAAGGAAGCAGACTCACAGATACAGAGAACAAGCTAGATGGTTACCAGTGGGGAGAGGGAAAGGGGGAAGGGGAAGTTAGGATGGGGGACTTAGAGGTACATGCTGTTATGTGTCAAATAAATTACAAGGATATATTTTATAGCCCAAGGAATATAAACAATACTTCATAAAAGTGATATATGGAGCATAACCTTTAAAAATTGTGAATCACTATATTGTACACTTGTAACATGTAATACTGTGCACCGACTCTACTTCAGTAAAAAATATAGTAAGTGCTGGTTCATGGGGAAGAAAAGTGATTTGCTTAGCTGGGTGAAGCCAGGTGTCCTGATCACAAAGTCTTACATCCATCAAATTAAAGTTGTTTTTAATGAGATGTGTTATGGTTTTTTAAAATGCTCCATGAGTTCAGCGGAACAAGGGACTTTTAGCTTTAAAGGTTTTATGCCTGCTGTCTCTGATCTTCCCCAGCCAAGGGCCTGATCCAGCCTGTGGCTCCCGGTACTTAGTGCTGAATTTGAGTGGGTCTCTGTCCTGTGGATTATGTACTTTGGATCCCAACTGTAAATCATATAAACAACTCCTCATGTGAAGTAAGCAGACACCAAGTGCACACATCTCTTAAATCCAAATACCTTCCCAATATGTCTATTTTGATAACAAAATGTCAAGATTACTGGGTGTTCTGGACACCTGTCAGTCCCACCGTTAATCACAAATGCTCCCTTCTGTAGCAAGACTCTTCACACAAGCCCTTCTTAAGCTTGCAGGACTTTGAAGGCAAAGTGATGACACCAGAAACTCTGGGGAGGCTGAGTGTCTTCTGAGATTTTTTTTTTCCCCAGAGAGGAAGCTGGATGAAAATATGACTTACTATGAAAGGTAACTGTTGAATCATTTTCCATAAAACACAAGGAGTTATTTACAGGGACTTTGCCCTTAAGGGAGGAACAGAGCCTATTTGTTCCATGATAGATACAGATATTAAGAAAAGAAGCCCTCATTTTCCCATCCCTTTCCAGCTACACACACACACACACACACCCCCAATGGAAAGCCTAAGAACTAATCAAGGCAGCTGCTTTACAATCTGAGCCGCCAGGGAAGTCCAATCAAGCTAGACTTACAGCTAAATAGGCCTTGCCATCATTTTCTTCCTATATTTTTTTCTATTTCTGGGTAATGTGTCCTATGAGCTCCCCAAGTACTTCATTATCTACTTATTTTCTTGATTCAGCTTCTATTCTGGCTAGCAATTTCATTGGTACAACTTAAAATTCCTTTTATTTTTTTTTTCCTTTTTTTTTTTTTTTAAATTTTCTTTTTTATTTTATTTATTTTTTTAAATTTTAAAATCTTTAATTCTTACATGCATTCCCAAACATGAACCCCCCTCCCACCTCCCTCCCCATAACATCTTTCTGGGTCATCCCCATGCACCAGCCCCAAGCATGCTGCATCCTGCGTCAGACATAGACTGGCGATTCAATTCACATGATAGTATACATGTTAGAATGTCATTCTCCCAAATCATCCCACCCTCTCCCTCTCCCTCTGAGTCCAAAAGTCCGTTATACACATCTGTGTCTCTTTCCCTGTCTTGCATACAGGGTCGTCATTGCCATCTTCCTAAATTCCATATATATGTGTTAGTATACTGTATTGGTGTTTGTCTTTCTGGCTTACTTCACTCTGTATAATCGGCTCCAGTTTCATCCATCTCATCAGAACTGATTCAAATGAATTCTTTTTAACGGCTGAGTAATACTCCATTGTGTATATGTACCACAGCTTTCTTATCCATTCATCTGCTGATGGACATCTAGGTTGTTTCCATGTCCTGGCTATTATAAACAGTGCTGCGATGAACATTGGGGTACATGTGTCTCTTTCAATTCTGGTTTCCTCAGTGTGTATGCCCAGAAGTGGGATTGCTGGGTCATAGGGCAGTTCTATTTGCAATTTTTTAAGGAATCTCCACACTGTTCTCCATAGTGGCTGTACTAGTTTGCATTCCCACCAACAGTGTAGGAGGGTTCCCTTTTCTCCACACCCTCTCCAGCATTTATTGCTTGCAGATTTTTGGATCGCAGCCATTCTGACTGGTGTGAAGTGGTACCTCATTGTGGTTTTGATTTGCATTTCTCTAATAATGAGTGATGTTGAGCATCTTTTCATGTGTTTGTTAGCCATCCGTATGTCTTCTTTGGAGAAATGTCTATTTAGTTCTTTGGCCCATTTTTTGATTGGGTCGTTTATTTTTCTGGAGTTGAGCTGCAGAAGTTGCTTGTATATTTTTGAGATTAGTTGTTTGTCAGTTGCTTCATTTGTTATTATTTTCTCCCATTCAGAAGGCTGTCTTTTCACCTTGCTTATATTTTCCTTTGTTGTGCAGAAGCTTTTAATTTTAATTAGATCCCATTTGTTTATTGTTGCTTTTATTTCCAGCATTCTAGGAGGTGGATCATAGAGGATCCTGCTGTGATTTATGTCTGAGAGTGTTTTGCCTATGTTCTCCTCTAGGAGTTTTATAGTTTCTGATCTTACATTTAGATCTTTAATCCATTTTGAGTTTATTTTTGTGTGCGGTGTTAGGAAGTGATCTAGTTTCATTCTTTTACAAGTGGTTGACCAGTTTTCCCAGCACCACTTGTTAAAGAGATTGTCTTTACTCCATTGTATATTCTTGCCTCCTTTGTCAAAGATAAGGTGTCCATATGTGTGTGGATTTATCTCTGGGCTTTCTATTTTGTTCCATTGATCTATATGTCTGTCTTTGTGCCAGTACCATACTGTCTTGATGACTGTGGCTTTGTAGTAGAGCCTGAAGTCAGGCAAGTTGATTCCTCCAGTTCCATTCTTCTTTCTCAAGATTGCTTTGGCTATTCGAGGTTTTTGGCTACCACTGAGATTACTTTAGGGGAAAGCCAAGTCTAGCATGGAAAAACTGGGAAAGGGAGATGTTTTTAAATGAGTTAAAAGAAACCATTAAAAGGAATTTTATTTCCAAACAAATAATTTCAAGATTTGTATGGAAATAAAATTCCTTTTAATGGTTTCTTTTAACTCATTTAAAAACATCTCCCTTTCCCAGTTTTTCCATGCTAGACTTGGCTTTCCCCTAAAGTAATCTCAGTGGTAGCCAATTAAGGTCAATATATATTAAATATACCACCAATCAGAGCTTATAATGAGAATCCATTCATTTATTAGGTTTGTTTTAAATTAAGTGGAATGATTAATGGGAGGGACAGAGCGTTGAGGATCACTGTCTAAATTCTTCCAGCCAAGAGCAAGAGGGGAGGCACTAATGTGTGTGGAGATATTTTTAAGTTAGCACAATCTGAGGAAGTCAGCTTAGGTGAATAAACACTGCTCAACCTGTTCCTGGGTTTGGATCAAGCTAGCCCCTAGTGTATCTAGTGTTCCCTTCACAAGTATAGGACCCCAGGGAAAACTTACCAAGTGAAGGCTCACACTCTGTGCATCTATGTAACTAAATATCCTAAGTCCAAGTAACAAGCTTTGAAATGAAATATGTTTTAACAGTCTACATTGACAGTGATATTTAAATAATAAGTAGAAGACCGGGTTTTCATCTAGAATTCTTAGACCTTCCTAGAGTTGATGAACGTGATAACATGGGAGTGGGGTCTGGGGCCCTCTTTTTTTTCCACTCTGGATCTGACTTGCACTGCATGGGTTCCTGTGAGCCTCCATGTGATGCCATAACCTGCCCACCAAGTTCTGTCCAATCTTCGCCAGCAAACCTCTCTCTTCCCCTCAATTTGAGGTGCGGGAAAGCAGAACGCCTGGAATAAAGGCTCATCAACATTCTGGACGTGAACCTGAAGCTGATTGGGTGGGGGCGCTGGGGGGGTTAGGTATTCTTGAGTGTGGTCTACATACATGGGGTTGGGAAGCACATACTCTTTGGACAGACATTCCCCTCCGCCCTGTGAACTTCTGCCTCCCTGGGGTGAGAGTCACTGGGGAAAAGAGAGAAAGGGGGGCCTTCTACAGTGTGAAGCCCAGGATAGAGGCTCACTTTGTGGGACCAAAGGATAGCATTGCTGTTAGAAACTCAGTGGAGCTTGGAGGAGTTAATGTGAGAAGAATCATAGCAGATATTAAATGATTAAGTCTATTTCTATCTAATTTTTTTTAGTTTCCATTATTACAAGCAATAACCATTTTTATTAAATTAACAGGCATTATAAACTCACAAGAATTCTCAAAAATAATTCAGACTGCTGTGGTTTTAGCTCAAAGAAACCATCTCCCCCCTCCCCGTGGCATCTCCTCCTCTCCTGCCTCCATTCAACCCAACCTGCATCATAATAACACATACAGGTGCACACACACACTAATGCACACCGATTGTCAGCACACACATGAACACACGGTGATGGGCAGCAGAGGCAAGTTATCACCTTGATTGAGCCTTGGAAGTGTAACTCATACAATAAATGTTTCTGAGCTAGAAGAGCCCTGAGAAATTCTTCTACCCACCCCTCCCCTCTGTACAGGGTAAGAACTGAGGTCAAGAGAAGGAAATGACTTGCCCATGTTTTGTTTGTTGACCCTTATTTCTTCAGAGCTGATTGTGACTGTATTGAGGCCACTGACAGAGGCAATTCTGAGGAAAGGAAAGTAGTCAGGTGTCCCTTGACCAGTGGCTAATGGGGTGATTCACTATGAAATCAACTGTTTATTTTCTTTCCTGTGTTAGAAAACTTCTGTTTACTTGTGGGGGAGGTTAACTAACCAGAAGGCACAGGAGTGATTTCACTTGACTCTAGAGAGAGCAGACAGCTTTTGTTGTGGATTCTGTTTTTATTGTGTTTCTAAGAACAGGATCATTCTTACCCTAGAAGGAGGGCAAAGATTGTGTGTGTGTGTGTGTGTGTGTGTGTGCATATGAGGATTATAGAGGTAAAATTTACATACAACATAAACCATCAATTCTATGAGTTGCGCCTTATGCTTACAGTCATAACTACCATCACCATCATGACATAGACCGTTTTATACCCCAAAACTTCCCTCTGCCTTTTTGCAGTCAATACTTGCATCTACCCTCAGCATTCATCAAAGGATCAGCTCTTGGCACTCTTGCTGTCCCTTCTCTAAAATTTCATATAAATGTAATCTTATAGTACATTAATTTTTATTGTTGATTTCTTTTACTTTTGAGATTCTTCTTTTTGTTGTATGTATTGTTGTATATAGTAGAAAAGAAAGTGAAAGTTTAGTTGCTCAGACATGTCCATCTCTTTGCAACCCTGTTGACTGTAGTCTACCAGGCTCCTCTGTCCATGGGATTTTCCAGGCAAGAGTACTGGAGTGGGTTGCCATTTCCTTCTCCAGAGGATCTTTCCCACCCAGGGATCAAACTCAGATCTCCTGCATTGTAGGCAGACTCTTTACCGTCTGAGCCACCACGGAAGTGTATAGTAGAAGTTTGTTTATTAAACTCCTGGTTAGTATTTAATTGTGCAGACACCTCATAACTTATTTAATCACCAGTTGATGGACATTTGGATTGTCTCCAGTTTTTGACTGAGAAAGAAAAAAAGAAAAAAAAGAGTATCTTCTGACATTTGAAAGTTGACCTGATCCTCACAGCTGTTATTCTCCTATAGGGTGTAAACAAACTCACAAATACAAAACAGACAAGGTTACTTTGAGACCATGATAAAATGAGACAGAGAAAGTCTACTTTATAACTTTGTATAAGTACAGACAAAAGCAATGTCACCTGCTACCCACAAAATACTAAGCTTCCTTCCTCTTGGCTAAAATGAATGACTACTGATTCTTTACTAATTAGAGCTATATGTTCATCTGCCTCCCTACACATTTATTATTCAGATACCCAATCATAGAACTGACTTTACTTTCTGACAGCCTCGGTCTAGAGTCAGCCCCTACTTCATTAGGTCACCCCCTCAAGTCACCCAACTAGGATCAAAATCCTATAATTGTTCCTCTCCAATATCTTCCCACCGAGATCCCCCACGGTTCCCCTCGGTGTGTGTTCTCACTCACTGTAGTGAGGAATCAGCCCAACTTGTTCAGCTACAGACTTGTTCCTGGGAATTTTGGGGTGGACGGCCGTTACCTTATATTCGTGCACAAGTCTTTGCTGTGCACATGTGATTTCTTTTGGATAAATCTGGAGTGGTGGGGGTTAGTGGCTACATTGATAAGTACATGCCTAACTTGATAAAAAAAAAATTGGCAAATTGTTTCTCAAAGTGTTTGCAGTCTTTTGTGTTTGCATCAAGGATGTATAAGTGCTTCAGTTGCCTCATCCTCCCTAGTACTTCTTTTCAGTCAATTTGACCTCTTGTGTGGCTAGATATCACACTGCAGTTTTATCTACTTGCCTGTTCACTAATTATATTAAGTATCTTTTAACATACTAATAGGGATTTGCATATCCTTTTTTTAGTGAAATAGCTTCAACACAATTTAGAAATTGTATTGTATTTTATTGTGTTCTAATAATTGTCAGACTCCTTTATATAATTTGAATTCAACTATTTTATCAGCTACAGTGTGCAAATATTTCTCCTAGTCTGCAGTTTACCTTTGCATTTTCTTAGTGATATTTTCTGAAAAGCATACTTTAAAAATGCTTGGTAATAGTATTTTATTATTTTTGTTTGTGTTTGGTTTGACTTTCTGTGCCCTAAGATACCTTTGTTTACCTGAAGTAGTAAAGATTTTCTTCTATTATTTTTCCAGAAGTTTTAAAAAGTCTGTATGTACTTATTTTATTTTACAGCATGGTTTATTTCATATTCACCACATTTTAATTACTCAATAACCCCAAATGGCTGGCTGTAATCATACTGGACAGTTCAAGACTTGAGAGGCATCAGTATTATTGATCTCTTCAAAGAATCAGCTTGTAAATCTTTGATTTTATCGATCGCTGTTTTTTTCAATTTCACTTATTTCTACTCTCATCTTTTAAATTTTTGCTCTCCTGCAATTTTGGGTTAAATGATTTCTTCTTTGCCTTGTTTCTAAAGGTAAAAAATTATGTAATTGATTTGAGATTTTTTTCTTTTATATAACACTTTATCTAATATTTTCACTTTCATTTACAAATCTTTCAAAATATATCCTGATTTTCTTTTTGATTTCTTCTTTCACCCATATGTTATTTAGAAGTGTATTTTTTGTTTTCAAACACTTGGGGATTTTCTAAATAGCTCTTTGTTAATCACTTCTATTTCATTCTACCATCAGAGAACATATGATTTTAATTTTCTTAAACATACTGATACACCTTTTATGGCTCAAAATGTAGCTTATCCCGTGAAAGTTCCATGTATACATCGAAGAATAGCGGGAACATTCACTGCTATCGTGTGCTCTATGAAGACCAATCAGGTCACGGTTGTTGACGCTGTTCCAGCATTCTCTATCCTCTCTCTGTGTTTGACTTTATGTTCTTTTCATTTTGTCTAGTCACTAAGTGACTCTTTTAAGATCCTTTGTGACCCCATGGACGTCAGCATGCCTGGCTTCCCTTTCCTTCACTATTTCCTAGACTTTGCACCAACTCATGTCCATTGAGTCAGTGACACTATCCAACCATCTCATCCTCTGTCGTCCCCTTCTCCTCCTGCTCTCAGTCTTTCCCAGCATCAGGGTCTTTTCCAATGAGTTGGCTCTTCACATCAGGAGGTTAAAGTATTGGAGCTTCAGCATCAGTCCTTCCAATGAACATTCAGGGTTGATTTCCTTTAGGATTAGTTGGTTTGATCTCCTTGTAGTCCAAAGGACTCTCAAGAGTCTTTTCCTGTACCACAATTAGAAAACGTTAATTCTTCAGGGCTCAGCCTTCTTTATGGTCCAACTCTCACATCTGTATGTGACTACTGGAAAAACCATAGCTTTGACTATATGAACCTTTGTCAACAAAGTGATGTCTCTGCTTTTTAATACACTGTCTAAGTTTGTCAGAGCTTTTCTTCCAAGGAACAGCATCTTTTAATTTCAGAATTAATTCTGGCTGCAGAATTCTGGAATGAGATGCCATTTCCTTCTCCAAGGGGTCTTTCCAATCCAGGGATAGAACCTGCATCTCCCAGATTGACAGGTGGATTTATTACTACAGAGCCACCTAGAGTCCGTTGTGTTTGACTAATTACTCTATCAATTACTGAAAGAGAAGTGTTGGAATATCCAATAATAATTGTGACTTTGTCTATTCTTTTAGTCCTGTAAGTTTTTGTTTTCTATATTTTGTAGTCCTGTTTTTATGTAAATACACATTTAGAAAAATTGTGCCCTTATGAACTGACTTCATAACTTCCTTGTTCCTGGTAATATAACTGATTCTGAAGTCCGTATTGTCTATATTAGTATAGCAATTCAAGCTTTTTTTTCCATTAACATTTTTACAGTTTATCTTTTAATTCTTTTAAGCTATATCTCTTTATATAAGGCCACTTTTTTATAGTTAGCATACAGTTTGGTCTTGATTTTTTTATCCATTCTTATAATTTCTGCCTTTTAATTGCAACATGGACTGCACTTGCATTTAATGTTGTTATCAATATAGTTGGGAAGTTGGGTTTAAATCTACCATCTCATTACTTCATTTTCATTTTTTATATCTGTTATTTATTCTGTTTCTCCCTTATTTGTCTCTTTCAGATCAACTGAATTTTAAAAATTAATTTCATTTTATGTCAATGAATGAACAACTGTGGGTTGTTATTGGTAACTAATTTATTTTTTAGTGGTTGCTCTAGATTTGTAGTATACAGTTTTAACTTGTCATAGTCTATTTTTGCTGCTAAGTCACTTCAGTCATGTCTTTAAGTAATATCTTTCAGTTCAGTTCAGTTCAGTCACTCAGTTGTGTCCGACTCTTTGCGACCCCGTGAATCGCAGCACGCCAGGCCTCCCTGTCCATCACCAACTCCCGGAGTTCACTCAGACTCACGTCCATCGAGTCCGTGATGCCATCCAGCCATCTCATCCTCTGTCGTCCCCTTCTCCTCCTGCCCTCAATCCCTCCCAGCATCAGAGTCATTTCCAATGAGTCAACTCTTCGCATGAGGTGGCCAAAGTACTGGAGTTTCAGCTTTAGCATCATTCCTTCCAAAGAAACCCCAGGGCTGATCTCCTTCAGAATGGACTGGTTGGATCTCCTTGCAGTCCAAGGGACTCTCAAGAGTCTTCTCCAACACCACAGTTCAAAAGCATCAATTCTTCGGTGCTCAGCTGCCGGGGGCCAGCGTGAGGAACTCCACCCATGGCAAAGGTCATGAGGAAGGAAGCTTGGCATAAGCAAAGGCGTGATCAAGCCTCAGGAAATCCCCTGTTCCCAAGCATCTACCCCCAAAACCAGAGTACTTTACGGGGGGGCTCTCCCTCATAACCATTTCTCCCGGGGAAGGAGTTAACTTGCAGCTCCAAGTTAGTAAAAATTCCTGGGCGTGACAAGGGTGTTTCAACTTACGAGCTCTGAAGGTTCTCTGGCCTGCCTGATCAGGTTCATCCGGCCGCATGTGATTGTTTACAGCCTCCCAACTGTGAGAGGCACGGGATGTTTTAAAACTTTCTAAATACAGACTTTTTTGAGAAGTTAGAAGATCATTAGTATAGTATTAGTGGGTTGATTAGGAATTATATTGGTGAAGGGTTTTCTCATTTGTCGTGCCAATAATTACTGCTAATTCCCTGCCCTGGGTGTGACAAGGGTGTCTCAGGTCAAACCTCTCTGCTGACAGACTAGCTTGTGTGACAACCTCTCAACCATAAACAGCACAGAGAGTTTGGAGTATTAGCATAGGGCTTTTTTTCATTGATGAGTCAATGATTGCCGCCAGGCCTCCATATCCTTAGGCACCTGGGAATATATTAATCAATGTATTTGGAATATAGAAAAGGAAATATAGTAGTTTTTTGATGTTAGCAATACTAGACTTTTTGAGTTAATGAATTTTCTCTTTTGTTATAGATCACTGTACTTTGTTATAAATCACTATAAATCACTATGCTATGTAAAAATGTAACTTTATCACTATCTTAAGACAAAATAGATCTTAAGGGGAACATTGGTGAAGGGTTTACATTTGTTGAGCCAATATTTGCTGCTAAATCTCCATATTCCTGCCCTTATAATGAATATAACTAGCATATAGGAGAAATAAGTATTAACCTTTAAGATTAATCATGTTAAACCTTAGGTTAAGTAAATTCCTTTCTTGATTGTAACTCACTACACCCTCACCCTATAGGAATGCAACTTTATTTGGAGGGTGGCGCCTGATTTAAGAAAAAATCACCCCTGGAAAAATAAGTTTTCTGGTTAACTGACTGGTATCAGAAAGGGCCATAAAATGTCAGCAGACCTCATGGCCAGAAGATGATGAAACTCATAAGACCTTTGTATAATTTTATATGAAGCACCTGATTGTGACAAGGGTCAGGTCTGCTGACCCCCGCGTGACTCTGTATTCATCCCTATGTATAACAAAAAGGTATATAAACAAACCTGAAAAATAAAGAAATCGGATCAGTTTCTGGAAAGACTGATTCCCCCATGTCGTTTCTTTCTTGCTCCCTGCTTTCCTGGCTGAATTCCCATCTGAAATGTGGGTACTCACCAAGCCTGCTAAGTCTGCCTGGGCTTCTGAGATCAGACCGGAGAGGCCTCAGTGCCTCCTCTCCTTCGGGAGAATGGAAAGACGCCTGTGGCCTACGTAGGTGGTGATTGGTATTCCATGTAAACCAGTTATTCAGCCTCTTTTTCTCCACTAATTTTCCTACTACACTATCCGTTTCTAATCTCTCTCTATATTTGTAATTAAATAAGTTTTTTCCAGGACGCCAATTCCGTCCCCACCTTCGAATTACCCTGGATCCACCGGGGCTGGACCCCAGCACTCAGCCTTCTTTACAGCAATATCTTTAAGTAATATCAAATCACTTTCTGTATCGTGTTCAAATCTTAGAATGCTTGACTCTTTTGTCATTCACTTTACTTTCACTTGTGATAAACCTACACATTGCGTTGTTATATTTGCTTTAAATTATAAATTGACTCAATGGACATAAACTTGAGCAAGCTCCAGGAGTTGGTGATGGACAGGAAAGCCCAGCATGCTACAGTCCATGCGGTTGCAAAGAGTTGGACAAGACTGAGTGACTGAACTGAACTGAAAGAAATTAGAAAATGAGATGAAACTCTTTTATGGCTAACTCCATTTTACCATATGTGGTGATGTTCATTCCATCGTGTAGAACTGAATCTGATCCTGATATAGTTTTGTTCTGCTTGAAAAATCTCTTTTATCATTTCTTGTAATGCAGGTCAGGTGGCAATAAATTATATCAGCTGTTGTTTGTCTGGAAGAATGTTTATTTCATCTTTATTTTTTCTTCTGTTTTTTTTTTTTTTTTGCATATAATCAACATACAGCATGGTGTAAGTTTAAGGTATATAGCATACTGATCCGACTTACATACGTCAGGAAATGATTATCACAAAATTTAATGAACATCCATCATCTCATATAGATACGAAATTAAAGAAATTAAAAAATCTTGTTATAAGAACTTTTAGGATTTACCCTCTTAACAATTTTGTATTTAATGTACAACAGTGTGGGTTATGGCTTGCCTGGTGTCTCAGATGGTAAAGAACCTGCCCACAATGCAGGAGACCCAGGTCCAATCCCAGGGTTGGGAAGATCCCCTAGAGGAGGGAGTGGCTACGCACTCCAGTATACGTCCTGGAGAATCCCGTGAACAGAGGAGCCTGGTGGGCTATAGTCCATGGTGTTGCAGAGTTGGACACGACTGAGTAACTAAATGTGCAAGTGCTGGTTATACTTGTCATTCTGTACATTACCAGTTCCATCTTTGTAAGGTTTGACCTGAAGTATTTGAAAATAGGTTTAGGGTAGCCTTTGGTGCGTGTGCCTGCTAGGCTCCCCTGTCCATGAGGATTCTCCAGGCAAGAATACTGGAGTGGGTTGCCATTCTCTTCCCCAGGGCATCTTCTCGACCCAGGTGTCAAATCCAGATGTCCCACAGTGCAGGCGGATTCTTTACTGTCTGAGCCGCCTGTAAAGACTTTGGTGTAGTGCGAATTTATTTCCATTAGGAGGGCAATGCATGCTGAGTACTATCTAACATCCCATGTATTTGGAGTCTTTTCACTGTAGGTAGTGTAGATTATCCTAATTCTCATTTGATCTTGGACATTGTTCTGACTACAGCTTTCTAGTTGTTCTTTCCCCAGATGATGGTAATTTTCTCCCATGTACTCTCAGGAAGGTACTCAGTCAAGGTCTAGGGGGCCTTTCTTCAGATCTCTGTATATCTCCAGGTGAATATCTCCTATTATGCATCCTTGCAAATTGTAGCCACTTCTATCTTCCTGAACTCTCATCTCCACATCTTCCTCTCACCAAAATGACTGAGCTCTAGGTGAGTTTCCATTCCTTGAACAGTAGCCTGGAAATTGCTTCCAGAAAGTAATCCTGTGCAATCATGCAGACTACCTCAAATATTTTTTCCTCTTAGGATTCGCAGTTGTGTGCTACCTGTGTTTTGATGCCTGAAAAAAATTTTTTTTTCTGATTTTCTGATTGTTTAAGGCAGGTGGTAAATCTTACACCATTTTTTTTTTTCATCACAGAAACAGAGGTCATTGGTAAACACATTTTGATCAATTTTTTTTCTGATAAACTATCAATATTGTTTGACTGTCAGTAAAGACCTATTATTGAAATAAAAGGTGGGAACTGGATAAAAAGCTTTCAGATAGTAGAAATCGGGAAAGGATAATGGATTTGGAGTTTTAAGCATGTGGGCTCTTTCTATGTGGTCATGAGATTCTTCAGTGACCCAGAAGGACTGAGGTTGTTGTGGGGCTTTGTGTGGAGTGCCTAGTGAGGGCATGGTAACTGTGTTCTTGTGAGGAAGGATCATCAAGGCAGGTGCCATTGTGTAACCAGGGACATTCTATCTTCATGCATCATGAGATCTGAGCACTTTGCAGGATTTCTATCTTACAATGTTCCAGTCATTGATTCTGGAAAATGACAAGACAACCAGCAGGCTAGGTCAAGAAGCTCCATTGCCAAGCCTATCCTTAGAAGTTAGACTAGGGAATATGAATACATTCTTATTACAGAAAGAGGATTGCTTTAGAGTTGAGTTGGACTGTTAGCTTTTTTTTTTAAAGTACTTTAATTCTTCCTATGTTGCAGAATGGGGAAAATAGAGGAATAAGTTAATGTATGAGTCTCTTAGGATAGTCTGTCTCACTTTTAAACAAAAGATGGACTAAAGAGTTATATTATTCCTAATAAGAGGTTCATCAGTATTTTTGAAGACGTTAAGACATTTATCACTTTTAAACTTGAACTATTTGCCTTTCTTTATAATTCTAGTTTTTCATAAAAGATTCAAACCTGCTTATCTATCTGCTTATTTCCAATCCAACCTATTTAATTAGCTACTGTTAGGTCAATGTCATATATACATATGTACACAGGATAGCTATTTTCTATATAGTAAGTTATGTTAATTTGGCTCCTTTAGGTTGAAGGAAAAGCAGATCTTTGTTTGTCTAATTATTCTAATTTACACAATTTTAGTCAAGTTACTAAGAAACTTAGACAAGAAATCTTCTCAGGACAACTCAGCTAAACACCAAGAAGAATGAGAACATACATCAATATCCTGTAGTTATGACAGTTCAGTTCAGTCTCTCAGTTGTGTCCATCTCTTTGTGAACCCATGGACTGTAGCTAGCCAGGCCTCCCTGTCCATCACCAACTCCCGGAGCCTACTCAACTCATGTCCATTGAGTCAGTGATGCCATCCAGCCATCTCATCCTCTGTGGTCCCCTTCTCCTCCCACCTTCAATCTTTCCCAGCATCAGGGTCTTATCCAATGAGATGGTTCTTTGCATCAGGTGGCCAAAGTTTTGGAGTTTCAGCTGCAGCATTAGTCCTTCCAATGAATATTCAGGACTGATTTCCTTTAGGATTGACTGGTTGGATCTCCTTGCAGTCCAAGGGACTCTCAAGAGTCTTCTGCAATACCACAGTTCAAAAGCATCAATTCTTCGGCGCTCAGCTTTCTTTATAGTCCAACTCTCACATCCATATATGACTACTGGAAAAACAATAGCTTCGAATAGGTGAAATTTTGTTGGCAAAGTAATGTCTCTGCTTTTGAATATGCTATCTAGGTTGGTCATAACTTTCCTTCCAAGGAGCAACCATCTTTTAATTTCATGGCTGCGGTCACCATCTGCAGTGATTTTGGAGCCCCAAAAAAGAAAGTCAGCCACTGTTTCCATTGTTTCCCCATCTATTTGCCATGAAGTGATGGGACCAGATGCCATGCTCTTCATTTTCAGAGTGTTGAGTTTTAAGCCAACTTTTTCACTCTCCTCTTTCACTGTCATCAAGAGGCTCTTTAGTTCCTCTTTGCTTTCTGCCAGAAGGGTGGTGTCATCTGTGTATCTGAGTTTATCGATATTTCTCCTGGCAGTCTTGATTCCAGCTTTTGCTTCATCCAGCCCAGCGTTTCACATGATGTACTCTGCAGATAAGTTAAATAAGCAGGGTGACAATATACAGCCTTGACATACTCCTTTCCCTATTTGGAACTAGTGTGTTGTTCTATGTCCAGTTCTAACTGTTGCTTCTCGACCTGCATACAGGTTTCTCAGGAGGCAGGCAGGTGGTCTTGGTATATTCTTGGTGGCTCTTTGATCCTCTGTTACTTCTCACCCAACTGCTCTGCTGTTATAGTTAATAGATGCCTTAGCTTCTCTTTGTCTTTCCTCCTGCTTTTTATCATTCTATGGATTGACTGTCTCTTCTTAGTCAATCTGTAGAAGGCTTCAAGTAGCAGCAAATAGAAGGTCGGCTTCTACTTATTTATGACTTTATGGCATCACAATTTCAACTTTCTGCCTTCTCTACATGAATCTCTTCAGCCCATTTCCATTTTCTATTAATCTTTTTATGTGGTTTCTCTGGTGGTTCAGTAGTAAAGAAACTTCCTGCAATGTAGGAGACCCGGGTTCCGTCCCTGGGTGGGGAAGATCCCCTGGAGAAGGAAATGGCAACCCACTCCAGTATTCTTGCCTGGAGAATCCCATGGACAGAGGATTCTGGTGGGCTACAGTTGATGGGGTCACAACGAGCTGGACATGACTTAGTGACTAAACAACAACCTTTCTATGTTTTAACATGGTTTATGGTTTCTATGTTTTAACAAAGTTCACATGGGCTAAACTCTCATTTTGGGTTGCATCATAGGCTGCTGACCAGAAGATCGCTTTGGAATAAGTACTTCTCCTTGGTGCAACAGCTTGTCACCATGTCACATGCAGATGTAGTATCAAACTGATGGCTCATCCAAAAGGAGCCACTTGGAAAGGCGCTGAGATCATTGAGGGCACGGTAAGATATTCTAGAAGGGGAAGATATAGGTGTCTGATATCTCACAGTGTCTGCATAATGTGTAGATGTTAAAGACGTTATTGCTGAGTGAGTGAATGAATTAAATAATAAATCTCTTTTACTTTGAGTGGATAAAGAGCAGTTAGCTAGAACATCTTTTACACTTTAAACTTCCATGTTATTCATCTCAGTCTGCCTTTCCTCACTTTGTAACTCAAACTGGAATTGGGTAATTCCAGGCAGGGCAGATCCTTCACTGTTGAATGAAATAAGGTGTTTCATTTTCTCTGGCAACCTATCTCCTGGCAGCTAGAGGTCTCATTCCTCATTTGCTTCATAGGGTGGTTGAGGATGAAATGAGATCCTTTATCCAGATTCACCAAACGTGGTGTCTGGGCCATCAGAAGTGCTTCATTCGTTGGGCGGTGCATTACTATGCTCCTCATTCTTGACTCATTATTTTGTCATATCCCAAACTCCAAAATGACTTAAAAAAATGTTTCCTTTCATCTCAGGAGGTTTTCCTTTTTCTGTGTGCCATCAGTTGGGCTGGGGACAGTAAACTGATTAAAATAATCACACTGAAAGATTAGTAATTTTTCCCCCCTCTGCATAAGAATTTTGTTTTTAAAAGAAGAATTTGTTAACTTTGAGGAACTAAACTCAGAATGTATATGCCCCTAGCAAATATGAGTTGGGTAAAAGACACCCATTTCATGAATCTTCAAAGTTAGGAAAATGGCTTGGGAAATACTTATTATGGCTTATTTGGCTTTCTCAATTCAAGCATTGAATAAATTTAATCAATAAAGTTAGAGTCAGGCTTAATTTCTACAATTACTAGACTTCCAAGACCAAGTCTATGCATTATCTTGTTTAAAAACATCAGAATCAGATACTCAAACAAAGATTTGTGGCAAATAAGTTCACAGCATCGTGGTGAAAAATAATTTGCTATTTTAAGGAGAGGTAAATAAAGAGTGGGTTTTCCAAGGTGGCTCAGTGAGATAGAATCCATCTGCTGATGCCAGAGATGCTAGCTCAATGCCTGTGTGAGGAAGATCCCCGGAGAAGGAAGTGGCCACCCACTCCAGTATTCTAGCTTGGAGAATCCCATGGACAGAGGAGCCTGCTGGACTACAGTTCATGGGTTCACACAGAGTTGGACATGACTGAGCAACTAAATAACAACAGCAAATAGAGGCTTAGAGATTCTTCCAGTTCAGTCACTCAGTCGTGTCCGACTCTTTTCAACCCCATGAATCACAGCACGCCAGGCCTCCCTGTCCATCACCAACTCCCGGAGTTCACTCAGACTCACATCCATCGAGTCAGTGATGCCATCCAGCCATCTCATCCTCTGTCGTCCCCTTCTCCTCCTGCCCCCAATCCCTCCCAGCATCAGGGTTTTTTTCAATAAGTCAACTCTTTGCACGAAGTGGCCAAAGTATTGGAGTTTCAGCTTCAGCATCAGTCCTTCCAATGAACATCCAGGACTGATCTCCTTTAGGATGGACTGGTTGGATCTCCTTGCAGTCCAAGGGACTCTCAAGAGTCTTCTCCAACACCACAGTTCAAAAGCATCAATTCTTCAGCGCTCAGCTTTCTTCACAGTCCAACTCTCACATCCATACATGAACACTGGAAAAACCATAGCCTTGACTAGACGGACTTTGTTGGCAAAGTAATGTCTCTGCTTTTGAATATACTATCTAGGTTGGTCATAACTTTTCTTCCAAGAAGTAAGCATCTTTTAATTTCATGGCTGCAATCACCATCTGCAGTGATTTTGGAGCCCCCCAAAATAAAGTCTGACACTGTTTCCACTGTTTCCCCATCTATTTCCCATGAAGTGATGGGACCAGATGCCATGATCATAGTTTTCTGAATGTTGAGCTTTAGGCCAACTTTTTCACTCTCCTCTTTCACTTTCATCAAGAGGCTTTTTAGTTCCTCTTCACTTTCTGCCATCAGGGTGGTATCATCTGCATATCTGAGGTTATTGATATTTCTCCCAGCAATCTTGATTCCAGCTTGTGCTTCTTTCAGCTCAGTGTTTCTTATGATGTACTCTGCATATAAGTTAAATAAGCAGGGTGACAATATACAGCCTTGATGTACTCCTTTTCCTATTTGAAACCAGTCTGTTGTTCCATGTTCAGTTCTAACTGTTGCTTCCTAACATGCATATAGGTTTCTCAAGAGGCCAGTCAGGTGGTCTGGTATTCCCATCTCTTTCAGAATTTTCCACAGTTTATTGTGATCCACACAGACAAAGGCTTTGGCATAGTCAATAAAGCAGAAATAGATGTTTTTCTGGAACTCTCTTGCTTTTTCCATGATCCAATGGATGTTGGCAACTTGATCTCTGGTTCCTCTGCCTTTTCTAAAACCAGCTTGAACACCTGGAAGTTCACGGTTCACGTATTGCTGAAGCCTGGCTTGGAGAATTTTGAGCATTACTTTACTAGCATGTGAGTACAGGAGACAGATATCAAGACCATCCCAATGGAAAAGAAATGCAAAAAAAGCAAAATTTGAGCATTCTTTGGCATTGCCTTTCTTTGGGATTGGAATGAAAACTGACCTCTTCCACTCCTGTGGCCATTGCTGGGTTTTCCACATTTGCTGGCATATTGAGTGCAGCACTTTCACAGCATCATCTTCCAGGATTTGAAATAGCTCAACTGGAATTCCATCACCTCCACTAGCTTTGTTCATAGTGATGCTTTCCAAGGCCCACTTGACTTCACATTCCAGGATGTCTGGCTCTAGGTGAGTGATCACACCATCATGATTATCTGGGTCATGAAGATCCTTTTTGTATAGTTCTTCTGTGTATCCTTGCCACCTCTTCTTAATATCTTCTGCTTCTGTTAGGTCTATACCATTTCTGTCCTTTATTGAGCCCATCTTTTCATGAAATGTTCATTTGGTATCTCTAGTTTTCTTGAAGAGATCTCTAGTCTTTCCCATTCTGTTGTTTTCCTCTATTTCTTTGCATTGATCGCTGTGGAATGCTTTCTTATCTCTCCTTGCTGTTCTTTGGAACTCTGCATTCAGATGCTTATATCTTTCCTTTTCTCCTTTGCTTTTCATTTCTCTTCTTTTCACAGCTACTTGTAGGTCCTCCTAGGATAGCCATTTTGCTTTTTTTGCATTTCTTTTCCATGGGGATGGTCTTGATCTCTGTCTCCTGTACAATGTCACAAACCTCCGTCCATAGTTCATCAGGCACTCTGTCTCTCAGATCTAGTCCTTTAAAACTATTTCTCACTTCTACTGTATAATCATAAGGGATTTGATTTAGGTCATACCTGAATGGTCTAGTAGTTTTCCCTACTTTCTTCAATTTCAGTCTGAATTTGGCAATAAGGAGTTGATGATCTGAGCAACAGTCAGCTCCCGGTCTTGTTTTTGCTGACTGTATAGAGCTTCTCCATCTTTGGCTGCAAAGAATATAATCAATATGAATTCGGTGTTGACCATCTGGTGATGTCCATGTGTAGAGTCTTCTCTTGTGTTGTTGGAAAACGGTGTTTGCTATGACCAGTGTGTTCTCTTGGCAAAACTCTATTAGCCTTTGCCCTGCTTCATTCCGTACTCCAAGGCCAAATTTGCCTGTTACTCCAGGTGTTTCTTGACTTCCTACTTTTGCATCCCAGTCCCCTATAATGAAAAGGACATCTTTTTGGGTGTTAGTTCTAAAATATCTTGTAGGTCTTCATAGAACCATTCAACTTCAGCTTCTTCAGCATTACTGGTTGGAGCAAGGGCTTGGATTACCGTAATATTGAATGGTTTGCCTTGGAAACGAACATTTTGTCCATCCAAATGATAAGACTAGAGATTCTTACTCCATTCAAATGATAAGACAGATCCAGTAAGGACACTTAGAACACTGTTATTGGCCCTAGAGCCTTTCCTTGGTCTTGATAGCAACCGCGTTCTGGACCCCTCCCCTTGTCTGAAGCTTGATGAGGAAGCTGTCACGGGTAGAGTTGAGTTGCTAGATACAGGGAAGACTTGGAGCATTTATGGCTTCTCAGAAAGTAGTCACTATTTTTCTCAAGATGTGAGCTGAACAAGCCATAGACAAACTTGCGCTTGGCCCTCGCATGCAGCTGCTAGCCTTTGGGACTTCTTGCT